>NC_137470.1:109663358-112063358 GCF_964235325.1 Thermobia domestica
CCTATCGGGACCGCAATGAAGCAAAAATAATGTAATGCCACACACATTCGATACTCCTTATTTAGTTATTATAGAAATAAAATGTGGAAAATGAACAAAGAAAAAAAGTTTCAAGAAGTGTAAAGAGGAGATGACATTGAAGAAAGATGCGAAAACGTGATTGCATTGAAAAATGTGGGGGGGGGGGGTCTTGCAACCAAAATACAGTTAGGAATGTTGATTTATTGCTTTCTCTACAAGACAAGCTAATTTGAGCATTTTAATAAGAAAAAAATCAGGTGCAGCACCTATAATAATAATAATAATAATAATAATAATAATAATAATAATAATAATAATAATAATAATAATAATAATAAGCGACATTCATTTCACAGTTCTACTACTTATGACTTCAACCAGATATTAAGGCGAAAATGAAACATATTTTTCGGGTAGTTGAATCCACAATAGAAACCAATTCATCATGTCTTTTGCAGTTTTTGATTTTCGAAAATCAGTTTGAAACCAAAACCATTTCCGGTTTCAATAGATGGATGAAGGTGGAAGAGCCACCTACTCATGCGATGCTAAATTTACATGTAAACATGTCTTTCGCTACCTACTAGCGTTTTGGTTTTGTGGGGATGAATATCCAATCCGAAGGTAGTTGCAGAAATTCAACATTTCTGCTTTCAAGTGAGTGATGAGGATGGAGACGGATCAAAATTTTCGTCTTAACGAATTTCATGCATTAGGCAACCAACACTGCAGTAATGAATATGAGACTGCCTAACGTTTAGGATTTAATTTGCTTACAGTTTAGAGTTGCGAATTTTCGTAAAAATTGATTGACTAATTACGGCTTAATCGGGACGTCAGCAGCTTCGCTATTTCGCCCCGTCATTTTCGTGTAAAAACAAATATTGTAACGGGTCACAAGAAGAACTACGGTAAAACATCTACCTACCAATCGGGTAACCAGAGTTCGATTCCCGGTGGAATGGATAGTTTTAGGCAATGATTAGGTGACAAATTGCTAACAGTAGGCAAACAATGTTACACTGTGAATGTGGGTCACTGCCTAAGTTTTAAGCATTGATTTGCCTAGAATTTACGGTTGCGTATTCTCAAGACGTCGAATCTATATAAGAAAACAATTCTTCGTTATCTCTTACCACTTTTGCTGTGATTTATCGACAGACACGCGGTCAGAGGTACTTGTTTAATATTATCCAAAGAATATCTATCGCATTTTCGGGTTGTAACACTGCTCGCGATTCCCACATATTTCGTTCTGAGATGAAAAAAGAAAAACGAAATAATGAACACCTCAGAATATTGTCCTCTAGGCTAAAGGATAATTAAATGAGAGGAGGAAACCGGGGAACAGAACGGACACGATGTTATCTACCATAAACTCAAAGACTCTCTTTGAGGCTTGGGGGCCGCGGTGGCTCAGTGGTAGAGCGTTCACCTCTGGTGCTTGGGGTCCCGGGTTCAATCCCAGCCCCCGCCAAGTGAACTTTGTGGTGGGCAAGCACCGTGTGCGTGGGTTTTCTCGGGGTTCTCCCGTTTCCTCCCACTTTCTTCATTCCACCATTTTATTCATTACTCATCATCACCGTCTCCTTTAGCCTAACCGGCATAACCGTGAGACGTAAAACTCAAAGATTTCATTTCATTTCTTTTCTCTTTGAGGCTTTGATAAGCATGATTGATTCCCACTTTTAACCAGGTTCAGAATATAGTTACCATTGGACTACACGGTAAAGACTAGACAATGTTAAATTTTGATTAGCTCAAATGTTCCTCACGTTATGCAACCAACATTACACTTTGAATGTGAGGTATTGCCTAACATTTAGGCATTAATTTGTCTGTTGAGTCAATCCATTTTGTGATCCAGCATGTGCCGCACGACCATCACCAAAAAATCTTTTTTTTTTTTTTTTTCATGGATGTTTATCCTATATCAGAGTACTTCAAAACCACAATTAATTTTTTTTTTTACAATATCCTATGGCGACGCAGCGGCTGCCGCCATTTCGCGTTTTTTTTTCTTTCGATTTTAGGCGTATACGTTGTGTTGAATATCTCAGCATGCGTTTGTCCTAACAAATTGAAAATTGCTGAACGTTTCCAATTCATGCAGAGCTAAAACTTTGATCTCTTAACATTCTTGCCTAAAACCACTTGAAAGGGGTGAAATCAGGGTCTACAGTAGCAAATTTTTGGACATTTAAGTCATGTTTGGGAAGAAGAAACAACTGAGGTAGAGGTCTGAATTTGTATGTGCATGTAGTACGGGGTCTTAAGTTTGTACAGAAAAATCTTCAGACCTGTAGCTGCTCCCAAAGGTCTGAAAAAATTCTAAAATTGGGGAATTATGCCAATTTGGCATGTTTCAATGTCCAATATCTCCAATGGACCTTGGTAAAAAAAAACTGAAATTTTGGGAATAGTTAATCCTTTAGTATGCCATAACACACAACAAAACGCGTTTTGTGTTTTTGAGCAGAAAGAGGTCAAAGTATTAACTAATGACGTCATAATCGAGGATGTGTTTTGTTCACAAATTCAGCTGGAAATTCGTTGTTGTGAAGTAAAGTAGGGAGAATTGTTAGTCTAGGCAAGGCTCTCAAGTTCGTTTCTTTCCTTTAGTTGTAGCACTGTCTTATCGCACCCATAGCAGCACTGGTGAAGAATGCCGCTATCAGCAGAAGGCGAGGCAAGTCAAAATGCACATTTGACAAAAATTCCGTAAGTACTCATTGTTCTTGCTGTTTGCTATATCAATTATATTCAATCATATTTATTCTTGTTTTAACTGTTAACTCACGTAGGAGACTGTGGTCCTTTCGTTTGATCTTCATTCTGCAATCAGTGTTTACAGCGAGTAGGTGTTCACTGACTTGGGAATATTTTACTTGTTATATTTTTATTATTTCCATTGGTACCTACTATGCGGTATGTATTACTGATATGTTTGCACAATGTTACAAATGTTATGATATAGTAAAGTATTTCAATGTTTCTGTTGAGTTTCTTTTTCTTTGGGCCGCGGTGGCTCAGTGGTAGAGCGTTCACTTCTGGTGCTTGGGGTTCCGGGTTCGATCCCAGCCCCCGCCATGTGAACTTTGTGGTGGACAAACACCGTGTGCGTGGGTTTTCTCGGGGTTCTCCCGTTTCCTCCCACTTTCTTCATTCCACCATTTCATTCATTTCTCATCTTCACCGTCTCCTTTAGCCTAACCGGCATAACCGTGGGACGTAAAACTCAAAGATTTTTTTTCTTTTTCTTTTTTTACTTTTGATACATTTTAACATGTAAATGCTACATTTAAAAAATGCACACACATTGCACATTCATTGAATCATAGCCATCTTGTCTGTCACCATCACCACTTCGTGTGGACCAAAGTAATATTATGTCATAGAACTCCTTGTATTCGTAGAGCTCCTTCGTGGCTAAGCGATTAGCGTACGCGCCTTTGGCGTGGGAGACCCTGGTTCGATTCCCGGCGGGAGCTCGTGATTCAGATTCCACGTTAATCAGTAGGCCCACGTCTCGTACAGCCTCGCTGCTGAACGGGACGTTAAACTCAAAATCAACTCAACTCAACTCCTTGTATTCGTGAGGAAAGTGTTTAACTATTTTTCCCACATCCTGTACTTTCTTCTTGTTTATAGGAATATCATGATTGTATGAAGGAGTTGCTGGCAGAATTACATTCTTGCGACCCTTGTAAAGGTGGAAAATATCACTTTGCAGTCAATCAATGTAGACAGAGGCATTCACATATCCCCCTTGATCTTTCGTGTAAAGGAAATGTCTGAACTTGCTTTTGTGAAAGTCAGATCGATTTTGCGTGCCTTCTGTTTGTTTCTTAAGAATGGAGAGCCACCATTCCTTGTAGCCGAATATTTGTTGAGTTTCTACTGCTTTCACTTCAAAATGTGAATACTTTTTCCTTGCCATTTTGAAGATTTCGTCATATTGCAAAGGCAAATAAATTCTATCACGACGATGGAGAGCTCTCTTTACTACAGCAAAGTCCCTGTCACAGGGCAAGGTGACTACATAATGGGAAATACTGATGAATCACTTCAAAACGACTACACATTGTTAGACTCAAGAGCAACCTGATGAGGGTATGGTTCCGACCTTGATTGCAGGAATCTCTGAACACGTGAAGAGTTTTCACTTCTTGTGGAATGTAGTTATCTATATAATCAATCGAAAAGCTGCAGACTTCATCAGGTCCTTTTCGACATTGACCTTCGTGGTATGTATAAAATACAGCCTTATCATCTGTAAGATTGTGGATAGAAAACACTATGTACCATAACTTTCTACAATAAAACATTTCCTGAACAAGTATTGAGGGAAGTGGGAGGCTCTCCATGAAGTCGAAAACTATACCTGCAATATCCTTCCTCTCTTTGCATAGTGAACTGATTTCTTGAAGTTTAGAATAGATTTTTTTTTTGCTCGACGTTTGTGAATTAGCAGTGGCAGTTCTGCATAGTGAACTGCCGAAGTTCCGCAGTGGCAGTTCTTTTGGCAACATCATTTAGCACAGACGACTTGTAATTTTTTGACCTAGTTCTTCGCATTGTGGGCAGACATCCACTTGGGGCTGACCAAATCTATAATAAAAGTTATCTTTAAAGAATCTCAAATAATACTCGTACTTCAGGGTATCATTAAGATTTGGATGCTCATTCAGAAAAAAAGTTCATACAATTTCTTACACGTTAAACCACTCTCCAGGTAAGTTACAGGTGAGGATATGTAATGAGTAACCGTAATGGGAAAGAATAAATATGTTGATGAATCTTGACATTCACATCGTCAGGTATATGTTTGTGATTGTTATGATTACTTCGTAAGTCAGTGGGGGTTGGTTCTTCTCAACAAAATGTGCTAAACGAAATAATGCTTTGCTAGAAACACCATGCAAACTGAGAAAGGCTTTTCTACATATTGCTATTCTCTTTTATTGCAAAATACTTGTAGCTCGACGTTATTTGTCTGGATGATTCTTTTACAGACCGATGTCTCTGAACGTCGTATCGCTCGATGAAATCCATTAAGTAGGTGTCTCTTTTGTTCTTACTTCTACCACTATAAACGCGCAAATAATATTGTATTTTCCTTCATGCGTAAATTACGAAAGACAGTTTTTCCTACAACCACAAGATTCACCTGTCCCCTTCCTTTCAACTAGCCTGCCTTTATCAGTAACAAATTCTTTCCCTTCATTTCTAGCTTTCTTCATTTTTCCTCTAAGATTTACAGTGTTCATACTCCTTTTCTTTACTGGGCTGTCTGATTCCGAAGCTGATTGCTCCATGGTGCAAACTGTATTCTTTTTAGCTCGGCAACAACTAACCGCTAGTTCAATTTGCAAAACAATGATCTACAAAGAGGGAGAAAGGGAGGTACAAGAAGCAGTAATGCAGGCCTACCAACATATAAATAATCTTACAACATGCAGGCCTACCAACATGTGACAACCACAAAGCAAAATGTTCCGCTTTTACTTGGCTAGCCTAAAGTACGTATAATGAGTGCAAAAAGAAAAATATTCCTGGAATCTTTTCCCTTTGCATGTCATTGAAAATTAAACACCTCAGTTTAAGAGGCAAAAATAAAAGAATCTTCTCCTTCTTTGAACAGTTGGTGGAGATAGGTACAAAGACAAAAATAGCTATCACAGTTTGAAATGTCCAAAATGTGGAATGTTTTCCTTTTGCATCTCACCGATTCAGTTCTTGTGTATCAATTTCAGAAATATTGCGTGATGCGGACAACAGATATTAGGAACGTTCGGAGGATGGATATTCTATACAAATTCTACTAAACTAGTAGCACTTCCTGACGAGTCTGAGTTCGACAAAATTTCGTATAGATACTAATGAGAGGACAACATGTGAATATTCATTAAATTCGCTTTTGTGGACTTTACGAGATATACAGGGTGATGCAAAACAGACTGCAACGTAAGACAACTAGTAATATCTGACAATACACGTAGTTTAAGTATTGATCAGTGTTTGGGGGAAATGACTCCTGTGCTTGGAGAGGATTGTCCTCATTGTACAACGATATTTGGGCGGTACCGATAGTTTCAAAAAGTAAATTCCAGCCTTGAGGACGCTCCAAGGTCAGGTTGGCCATCTTCATCTGTGACTGAACAAAATGTTGCTGCAGTAAGGAAAATGATTGAGAAAGATATATAGGTTATATACCATCAATTAGAGGTATGTTTGGACATTAACGCATCAGTAGTTCGTGCTATTCTCCGCGATCACCTTCGAGTTTAAAAGCTTTGTACCCTTTGGGTGCCACATAACTTGACCGACGAGCAAACGGAACACCGTGTTTCATGGTGCCGTGAACCTTGAAAATTAAAAAAAAAAATGTAAAATCTGCCTCTGTGAACAGTATTGTGACAAGTGACGAAACTCGGATCTATTACTATGACGTCGTGACCAAGAATCAAAACAAAGTATGGGTGTTCGAAGATAAGGAGACCCCCGTGGTTGTACGAAAGTTCGCATCAGTAAAGAAGAGAATGGTGGCAGTATTTTTTAGTGTGCGAGGAATTAACGAACGAGTTGTCTTAAAACCACAGAAGACAAAATGAAATCTTTGAGTTTTACGTCCCACGGTTATGCCGGTTAGGCTAAAGAAGACGGTGATGATGAGTAATGAATGAAATGGTGGAATGAAGAAAGTGGGAGGAAACGGGAGAACCCCGAGAAAACCCACGCACACGGTGTTTGTCCACCACAAAGTTCACTTGGCGGGGGCTGGGATCGAACCCGGAACCCCAAGCACCAGAGGTGAACGCTCTACCACTGAGCCACCGCGGCCCCTAACCACAGAAGACAGTCACAGAGAAGTGGTATACCGAGGAATGTCTGCCTAAAGTTTTAACAGCTCTAAAACAGTTGCGACCAAACTCAAGGATGGTCACATGGTCTCTTCACCACGATAACGCTCCAGCGCACCGTTCGAAAGTTTGGCCAGAATATTTGGCTAGCGCTGGACTAAAACTGTTAGAGCACCCTCCGTCCAGTCCAGATCTCGCTCCCTCTGAGTTCGCGCTGTTCTCCCATGTGAAGACCAGACTGACAGGAAGGCGTTTTACAGTTGATAACGCCCTACTGAGGGTTTGGATGACGAGTGTGCCCAGATCTCCACCGAAAGATGGCGGAGTTTCTTCGACGACTGTTTTGAAGAATGGAAAAAATGTGTAATGTATGATCTAAAGTACTTTGGGAAAGTGTAAGAAATAAGTCGTCGTTGACGGACTTCCGACCTTCCCGAAACCGCTTATGAAACATGAAAGTTTGGCTTTTTTAATCGCCCCGTCACAGTAGGCTTTCCGAAGCATTTCAAGCGTCTCCGACCCGTTTTTCCCCAGTTTCACACAAACTTCGATTGCATAACGTTGCTCCAAAAACTGGCCAAAAAACTTTTTCTCGACGAGGGTGCGGTAGATACCTCTGAGCGGAACGTGACCCTGCCTCAATTACTGCCCGCAGGTTGTTGATACTGGTCTCATTTCCAAGCTTAGATCTCCCACCAACTTCGCCCGAAGCCCCCGCTCCATCAGGCGATGTTGCCAACTACAAAAGATTTTCCCGGGAACTTCTGGGACAAACCCTGTATATGCTCCAGGGTGGTCCTTCATGAGATGACCAATAGTGTCACTGGTGTTTCTATCGCCTGCCACTGTATTAGCTTTTAGTAGGACCTACGTGGTGTTGTTTATAAATGCAAGCATGTGTGTTGATTGTTTGTAAACAGAGCCATGTGCGGGTTAATAGAATATTTTTTCTGGTATATATTTAGCAATAGAAGAATAGGTTCCGGTTTCTCTACTTAAACCGGAAATAATAATCCATTCTTACCACTTCTGGTTTTAATACTGATTATGGTAGAACGAAAACTGTAATAAATAAAGAAAAAAAGGATGATTTTTTTGTGGTTTAAAAATAGGTTTACTCTCGACTTTAATTACTCTATTGAAACCAAAAGTTGTAAAAATTGTTTAAAATCATTCAGTTTAACGTCCCTCGATTATGCCTGTTAGGCTAAGGGAGACAATGATTATAGCAAATGAATGGGGAATAAGAAAGTGGGAGGAAACAGAATTATCCCGAGAAAACCGACGGACAAGATGTTGCCCACCAAAAATTTAGTTCGTTGAAATCGAACCAGGGACTCCATCTATCAGAGGTAAGCACTCTAGCACTGAGCCACCCTGCCGCCTCAAATCTTGCTTTAAATTTTGACCTTGGATCTTTATAGAGCACAAATACTAACACATGAAATTTGTTTCTTTTTTAGTGATAGAATAGATGTCTGAATGAAGGTATACATTTATATTGTATTCTAAGCTTCTTGTAACTGAAAAGCGACCCAAATTCAGCCTACATTTCCTATTTAGTGGAAGAAGAAATCTTCCAGTTTAGCGTCCCACGCTTATGCCCTTTTCGCTAAAGGAGACTGATGATTAAGGTAAATGAATCATGATGGAAAAATTTGTGGAATGAAAGTGTGGGAGGAAACGGGAGTACCAAGAGAAAACCCACAGACAAGGTGTTGTCCACCACGAACTTACTTGGCCAGAGATCGAACCAGGGACCCCACGAACCATTGACAAATGCTGTACCACTGAGCCAGCGTGCTCCTTACTTTCTATTTAATGGCTTCAGGCTGTACTTTCTCTTAGTGGTTGGTGGTCGTAGTTTCAACAATATATATATATATATATATATATATATATCACTGTCACCATTATTCTGACTGACAGATGCCATTCTAACCAACGATATCGGAAGGGTTGGTCCATTTTATGTTGATAACCTTAGTCTCTCGTTCGTGGGAAATACATAAAAATCTGGAATATCTTTTTGTTATGTATAAAACTTATAAAATTTAATTTGGGAACAATGAACACCACGGTCTGAAGGAGAGTGTACGTAAAAGGAAGATGCATAAGATAAAATGGACAGAAAGAGTGATAAATGGAAACGTTTTGATTTTATTTTAAGTTTAGAGTCCTGTCCAGCAGAATAGCTATATGAGACGTGGACCTACAGTTTAACGTGCGACCCGAACCACATGAGCTCCCGCCGGGAATCGAACCCGGGCCGCTCACGCCAAAGGCACGTACACTAACCGCTTAGCTAAAAGGGAGCTCATGTAGATGTTTTCAAAACGGGTAGAAGAGAAGATAACGCTTTTAGCCAGTATCATTCGTAGGAAGGCCAATTGGACTGGACACATCTTGCGAAGATATTGTCTTCTTCATACCGTCATAGTGGGAATGATGAAAGGAAAGCGAGGAATAAGAAAAACAGATCTGATTGATGATTTGAAAAAACAAAAAAATATCGAGAGTTAAAAGAGGAAGTTGAAGATTGAGAAATGTGGAAGAAACATTTCCGGAGAGAAACCTAAAAATAAATAAACAAATAAATAAACACTCATTAGTGCTAGGACCTTCCAACAAGCAAGATACTTAATAATAAAAGTAATACGTAGGACAAATCGAGATGAACGGACGAACAAACGGACAGGCATCCAAAATTAAATTTTACGCTATGTAGGAGCTATCAAACATGTAAATCCGTTGTATCAAACCTGATGTTTCTGACCACTATCACTTTCTGCTTTCCTAAGAGCGCTTAAAACTAAAGCAGAATGCATAATCCAGATGGTACAGTGAATATTTGCTGTATCCTTCAAATAATAATCACTGTTCAACAATTGTCGCAAGTGAACATGCAACACTGTAGAGCCACCTTGATCGTTGAAGGTGTTGTCATTATAGTCACATTACTTGAAATTGAGTTTCCATGCACAAGAAGCTTCCACTAACCTCTTTTACTTGTTATAGGAATCATCTACTTTAATACCATTTTCTTCGTTTTTCTTTTACTTTTTTCCTCGACCTACCTTTATTATATTCTTCAGAACACATCTTTTGCCGCACAATAACCGAACCAGTTTTTCTTTCCTTCTTTTTAATCAACTTCATTATTGTCTCTTTCTATCGCAGTTTTCCTCAACATCTTATCTTTCCATTACCTCTAACATTATCCTCTTCTATTATTTTTGTTTTTCAACATAAATATTATTATTGATTTTCCCTGAGCTTAATCAAGAAAGTGAGTTGTGTTTCACATTGTGAAAGTAAGATAGACTTCCAAACTATAAGGACTCAAATGTTGGAACCGGAAGAGGCGGATCATTTACTTCCGGTTAGGGATGCGCTCGAGTCGAGTCGAGACAGAATTTTCCTGACAAAATTCGAGTCGAGACACAGCTCTTTCAATAGAAAAATATATATTTTTCGAGTCGAGACATCGCTTTTACAGCACATTTTCGAGACGAGACCGTCTCAAATCTTGTCTCGTGCGCATCCCTACTTCCGGTTCCAGTAAAGGAAGAAGGTTGGAAATAGAACCTGTTTTTAAGACGTTGAATGCATATCTAAAAAAAAAAAAAAAAATCTTGCTACCTATTTGTTGGCAATAAGTATCATTGGGAATGCATGCCTAGCATAAACTGACAGAAGAAGTATGCATACCTTGTTGTTGAACGACAGATATTCTGTGCAATGATCGAACAAATACAATTTCAAGAGCGCACCTAACGCTGCTTTATTCTCAGCTACATCTTCCAATTAAATAATGCATCCAGATCCAGTAAAAGTATGTAAGCATAATGAGACATACCCAGACAAGTTGATAAGACATATTTCTCAAGTATATTTTGTGCATGTCGTAATTATCTTGCCCATTATATTTGGTTTTCTGTTTTAAATGCGATGCATTATTGATGGTAGACTACAAAAATTACATTTACCGACTCAACCAAAACTGGAATAAATAAGTTTAATAAATGCTTCAAAAGTAACTAAAGTTTTAAATTCGAACTCCGAATCGCTAAATTTTATATGAAGTAACCAGTTTCAACTTGTTCACATTTTTGACTAGCGATGATATCACAATCTTAAAAATACGTGTACTCCAGGAGTGTGTCAGGTATTTCAATTTTCAAAAATTGCCTACCCTATTTTTAAGTCTTTAACCAGAACGGATATTTCAGATAAAAGTTCAGTACTTTTATTGTAGAACAGTGTATTCAGTATTTTGAAACTGCTGTTTTGAACTGTTTGAATTGTTAATATATTTCCAGTAATTTAATGCGTATTAAGTTATACCAAAGAAATCAGTTTTTTTTTAAATATGTTTATTATTTCTATTGGATTAATCGCTAAACAATTTGATGAATTGTAAAAAAAAAAAAAAAAAAAAAAAACTTTTAGTCTTATATCTCGTGGTTGTAGACTCTGTCCTAAGATGTCCTTGAAAAGAACAAATTAAGCCAGCTTCTGCTACCGCAGTGTCTACGCATACCATCATTCCATGAAAACGGGACATATATTCGAGATTTCTCACTAGGGCGTACTGAAATCGGACAAGAGGTAAATTAGGTTATTCAGTGGACAAAGGATTCAAATTCAATTTTGATCATTTCGGACATATTTAATATCTGTACCGATACCTCATTTCAGTGCTTATAAGATTCAGGTATAGATATTGCGAATAATTTTTATAATGTAAAAGAGTGTTCATTTTACCATGCATTTAAACGAATGGTGGGCACAAAAATTGCTTTTTCGTTTTCCGGTTTTTAGGAAAACCAAAACCAGTTTTTGAAAATTAAAAAACCGGTTTTTCGCCAAAAGCGGCAAAACCTGTTCGGTTTATCAACGGATCCGATTTCAGTTTTCTTCAAAACCAGTTCAGGGTTTTTCCTAAACTTAATCTTTCTCACCAGAATAGTGTTTCGTTGTTCTCCAAAAACCGATTCCGTTTCCACATAAATAGTTTTATGTTTTTTTTTTTCAAAACAGTTTTCACCGAAACCAGTTTCGGAGAAAAGCTGAACCGGTTTTTGGAGAAAACCGAAACCGGTTTCGGTGAAAAACCGAACCGGTTTTAGAGAAAACCGAAACCAGTTTCGGTGAAAAACCAAACCGGTTTTTGGAGAAAACTGAAATGTTTAGAAACAGGTCTCCGGTTTTTCATTAAAAAAACGGTTTTGCCCATCTCTATTGCTTATTGCTAATCCCTTAAGCTCAAACTTCGTATTTTCTCACAATTTTGGTATTTGGAATAGAATTCTGTGTGTTCTGAGTGCTCCAAACGATCTAATCTACATTAAAATCCTCTATATCGTTTCTACTAGTTACACGATTTTTTAAAGATCAAAAATGGTGTGTATTTCATTAAAGCTTAAGAATTGTCATTTTAATTGGAATTGAACTGGATTGAGCAGTGGCTTAGTGTAGAGAGCTGTATTAATAGGTCCCTGGTTTGATTCCAGATAGTGTGAGACTTTAGTGAACAAAATTGTATTCTTGGCTTCCGACGAATGTACACACGCCTAGAAACTATATTGTTTAGAGTATCCTATGCAAACTCAAGATTTCTGTAAGATTATCCAATAGTATCTTCACACTTTCTCTCTATCCCGAAGACAAAAAGGTTGTTCACTGAAGGGTGAACAGTAGCGTAACGCAACTGTTCGTTAGGGTCCACCCGCAGGATTATTTTTGGGTCCCCCTTCCCATACCCATTAACTTCCCACTATATTATGTCCCTGTACAAGACAATGGTTAATAAATCAATGAAATATAATAAAATTGCAATTAAAATTTTACAATTAAAATTAATAGTCTACTCATCGAAAAAGGCAAAAATTATTTTTGCTTAACCTTTGAGTGCTAAGATGATTTTTTAAACTGATGTTGCTAGAATAAACTTTCAGCCAGAGCATATTTTTCTTTTCTAAAGTAAATAATATTGCTCAGGGAAATGGATATTCCGTATTTAGCTCACTTTTTGCAGCCTATAGTTCTTGGCATTTGCTTCCCGGTGGGCCTCCCCGCACTGCAGACCCTGCGGGCCCCTCAGTTACGCCACTGAGGGTGAACATCAAAACTACATTTTCTTTTCGAAAATGACTCTAACGATGTAGTTTATCTTTCATAAATCAACATTATGTTAACAGCCCTATAATATACTGTAATTGTTTCTCTGAAAAAAGAAAAGAAAAAGAATTGACGCTCTTGAGGTGAAGTGCGAGGTGTGACCACAAAATACGGTGAATATGTTTATAAGAAACAAAGTAATAAACTTACATGGAATTTATTTAATCTCCTCCAAAGTACCGTTCTTGGCTAACAATGCACTTAATCCAATGTTGTATCCATGACTGGAAGCATTTCTTGAAGGCTTCTTTTGAAAGGGCATTCAGCTGCTCTAATGTCTCCTTCCCAATGTCAGGAATGGTCTCAAAACGTTTCCCTTTAAGCACGGTTTTAATATTTGTGAAGAGACTGAAGTCGCATGGTGCTATATCTGGAGAGCACAACGAATGTGGACAGATAAGAATATTTTTTCGGTCAAAAACTCGCGGATCAAAAGTAAGATGTGAAATCAAATTAAATCTTTAAGTTTTTCGTCCCATGGTTATGCCGGCTAGTCTAAAGCAGACGGTGGTGATGAGAAATAAATTAAATGATAGAATGAATAAAGTGGGAGGAAATGAGATAACTCCGAGAAAGCCCACGCAGACGGTGTTTGTCCATCACAAAATTCACTTGGCGCGAGCTGGAATTGAACGAAGGATCCGGTGCACCAGAGATGAACGCTCTACCACTGAACCACCGAGGACTCTAAAAGCAAGGTGTGGCACGACGCGTTTTCGTGGTGAAGAAGGAAGCCATTTGTCCATTTAATCGGCGGTTAAAATGCTTTTCACGGAACCATACGAGATGTCTAGTTCTTCAAAAAGCTCTCGAATATTCATTCGCCTGTTTGAACAAATTATTTGCGCCACTTTTTGCACGTTTCCATCTAGTTTTGACGTCGAATGACATCTCGATCGTTGATCATTTTCAACCGAATCCTTGCCATTTTTGAATCGCTGATATCACTTGTAATCAGTCTTCAATGCCACCGCTTCATCGCCATACACAAATTTTCACATTTCGTGAACTACTTTGGCATTGTTTTGCAGCTTAAAATAAAACAATGTTTGTGGACGACAGGGACTCTTAATACGTCCTCACTCTTCTCCCTCTGGAAGCCAACTGACATGTCACAACTCGTTCAAACTCGACACTGACTGTACCAAAATTTTAAGCTACCGAGCTTACTAATTGAAATGGATACAACATGGATAGATACACTGTGCAACTGCATTCACCGTGGACAATTTTCTAAATTGAGACGATGTTTATGTTTTATAAATATATAGTGCATTAACAAACCTGAAAGTTGGTGTAAGTCATTTCTCTTGAAAGGGGTAACTTATTCGTGGAGGGCTTTTTTTTTTGTGCGAAGTTTTCCGAAAGCACTTTATAACTTTGTTCGTATATCGTAAATGAATGTTTCCGTAATAACGTGGACATAACATGATTCTTAATTAAAAAGATAAAAATGTGCGAGGACGGTTACTGCGGTAGGTCTCACGTTTTATTTCCTCTTGAAATCTTACAAATAAAGAAGTGAATTTACCTCATCTTAAATATTTTCCGATAAATTTTCCAGAATAAAAGAGATAAGGAAGTCTTGTTTCAATGAAAGCGCTACAGTTACGGTATCGACATTTGAGGTACTTCGATTATCGACATTTGTGGTACTGAGATATTTGCGGTACTATTTTTAATAGCTTCTTATTCTGCACTTTGAGAGGGAATATTTTTGGGTATTCAGTTACATGACAGCACACGGTATCTACTGCTACACAAAGACCAAGTTTTATTACATTAGTGTAGCAATAAAGTTGTTCTATGGAGGAATGACGACTTTTCCCTGGAATTTTTTTTTTTTTTTTTGCATACTGAAAGCAGACTAAAAAACTTGTTTCAGAATATGCAATCATTATTAACTCACCATATATACAAACAACATTTTCTCAGACACCTAAGAACGTGTAAACGCAAATATAAGAATCGATTATACAGAAAAGTGACAGAACAGTTACTAGGATGCATGATAGACACATGTTAAAGATGTAAACAAATACTCACTTGTGATTGGCCAAAACTGGAAAACGTATACAAATCCTTATCTCTGATTGGTCGAACGTCTGTCCATGATATTTAAAGGAAACATCTAGATTTATTTTTTTCTTTCTGTTTTCTTCGTAATTTTCCTTAACAGTTTTCCAATAACTATTTGTCAATGGTAACTCAAAGTTGAAATATAATATTATTCTTAATTCGTTTTTAACATATTGATATATTTGTACGAGGGCCGTCCAGAAAGTAAAGAACGATTGCGCATCATGCGCGGAGCCGAACCCCCATCACTGCGATCGCGAATGCTCCAGTTAGCTCCTTCCTTCACCTCAGCGTAAGCCGAGTCTCAGTACTGTCGGGTCATGTTACTTGTTTTTGCAGCGATTCAAAATGGCGACGCCAATCGAGAATCACGCCAAATGTGAAGTACGGCGTGTCACTCGTTTTCTTAACGCGTAAAAAATGTAAGCCTATTGAAATATATAGGCAAATGAAGAATGTTTATTGTGAGATGTAATGAATGACTCATCAGTGAGGAAATGGTTCATTATGTTTAATCAAAGAAGGACCAGTGTGCATGATGAAGATCGGAGGTCATTACTTGTTACGGAAGAACTGAAGGGAAAAAAGTCGATCAAAAACTCAGGAAAGCCAACGTTTCACTTTGAGCCGGGATTCTAAGTGGAAAATAGTTCGCAAACGATGAGGAACTTAAGAAAGCAGTGACACCCTGACTCAAATCTTTGGCGACAGATGAGTATAACATTGGCATTGAAAAACTGGTTCCATGTTATATCAAATGTATTGACAACTATGATGATTACATAGAAAAATGCCAAATTATTCTTTATTTTCTCGACGACCCTCGTAGTTACGCATAAGTATTACGGAATTATCCAAAGAGCTAAACGCAAATGTTTTAATGAAAGATAACGTAGCGCTTGTTTGTTTTCTTTCTTTCTCTCTTTCTTTCTTTCTTTCTTCCTTCCTTTCTTTGACTTAAGTATCATTATTTCTGGGGGCTGAAATCAAGTCAGAAGGAAGGTATGAATTGGGCTCATCTAAAAGAGGATATACGAGACATTATATCAGACTTTTTAAAATTAAATTACGTCATGTTGCAATTATTCCTGAAATATTTCCTTAACAAATGTGAGCTAAATTATAGTAGGCATTTTTGGAACACTGCCTCCAAAGAAAATTTACCCTAAAATCGTATATTCTGTTTACGGGAAAATTGTCCAAAGAAACTCACTTTCGAAAGTCACCTACACCATTTTGGTCTTTGCAGAAGTAATAAATTTTAATATAGGGTATATTGCATCCATGTTAATAAAAGTTTTACAAATGAAGTATGAATAAAATAGCTTGAGTTATTTCTGATGAAATTGCACGAAAGTATTCTACCCCATAAGTAAACTATCCCTTGAGTTATTTTTTTCACAGAAAAACCACGCACGAAGAAGAATCAGAAACTAAGGTTACAAGGCCGATATTTCTAGAGTTTTGTCTGTTATAGGGAAATGAGGTGTATGTGGTAATTTTAATGCACTCAGTTGACAATTGTGCAGAATTTCAGCCACCCGCCAGCTATAGCACTAGTTGTGGGTAAACACATATGGCGACTTTTTTTTTAATGCTCTCACGAAGGAGTCCGCTCAGTTATTCGATTCCTATGGGCGAAACATGTAACAACGGCTGAAATTCGCCTGCAGCTGGTAGAAGTTTACGGATAAACTGTAATGTCTCGTCAGCATGTCGCAGATTGTGTCGGAGGTTTGCGGCTGGTAGAGAAGACCACCATGTTGTTGAAGCAGTTTTACTGGAACATCACCGATCACCCTCCCTACAGCCTGGCCCTCGCTCCAAACGACTTTCACCTGTTCTCGTACTTGAAGGAGCACCTAGCAGGCCGTCGCTTTGCTTCAGACGAGGAGGTGAAACACTTCGTGACAACGTGACTGAACACACGTGGACAGGATTTTTACCAGAAGGCAAACACGCCTTCACGATGCAACAAATGTCTCAACCGTTATGGAGACAATGTCGAGATATAACCTAGGGTATATGCTATCTGTTGGTTTTGTTGGATGAATGAAATAATATATACGCATTTCACTGCAGGTTTTGTGATCTTACTTTGTGATTACCACTCGTATATTGGATTCTTCTCGTGTGAAATGAGGATTTTTACCTCAGATAGAACACTTTAGCCTGGCATAAGGAGAACACGCGTCAAGCCTGAACCCTAAAAATAAACCCACAAAACACTGATCCCTTCTATAGTCGACGAAGGGCATACCATGCAATATATCAATACCTCGTGAATTAGTAGGGAAAGACTGATGATTCTTTCTACCAAAAGAAATCAAAGAACAAAGGAAAGGTGCCCCAATGGATGTTCTTTAATACTGGAAAGCTTTACCAAAGGTTTATGAACATCAACAATCTTAACTTTTTTGGAAAAGAGAAAAATCTGGACGCGAACATTCAGAAACTGAGAGAAGCCCACGATTTCCTAGATAACTTCAAGGGAAATAAGATGTACACAGGTGGAAATTCTTCGAGAATCACTATGTTGACTTGAAGGACAACAATCCTAATTTTCCAATTCTCATCAGGGAGAGCAGCGGAATTCAAGCAAAGATGTTAGCCAGATCTGAGCGAGACGAAGAGGGCAGCGTAGTTTTTTAAAAATTTGTAACCTGAAGACAACCTGAAGAAAGTAGAATCTGTAGCATCCACCTAAAGCAAACCCATGATATTAGTTTACTCATGTAATTTTGGTTCATGTATTATGTTTCGGAAAACAATTACAACTGAATATTAGCATACCTATTTGACGAAATAGATTTGCAAATTAAATATGGCATCTATAATATCAAGAAAAAAATTGATAATGATTTTCCACAGTACTTTTAATACTGATACTATATGTATAATATGGAAATGTATATTTGTGGTTAGTGCTCTCAACGGGTCGGGTCGGGTCGGGTTGAAGACCGACCCGACCCGACCAGTGACCCGAATTGACTGACCCGACCCGATGACCCGACCCGACCCGAGTGACCCGAACCGTGATCCGACCTGATTGACCCGACCCGATAACCCGACCCGAGCTGACCCGACTGACCCGACCCGACAACCCGACCCGAGTTGACCTGACCCGACCCGACCCGTAACCCGACCCGAGCTGACCCGATCCGAGTCGGGTCGGGTCGGGTCGGGTCAACCCGATCCATTTGAGAGCACTATGGTCACAACACTGGGTGAACACCAAAATGCACTCCCATTGGGAATTGAACCCGGACCACGTGTACCGAAGTCTTACACGTTAACCACTAGATAGATCAAGCGGGGATTTGTATATGCATCTTAATGAATATTTGGCACTTTTGAGGTTTGGTTATTTCTTTTTATAACTGATACCAATGTCCGACGTGGGAGAAATTTATTTTTATTTTTATTTTATTTATTTATTTATTTATTTTTATTTTATTTTTTTTAGTTCTATGTGACGAAATTTTTCTTCAAGGTCAGTGTTCTCACCTGCTGGGACGGCAGGGCGTCTTCTCGGAAGGCAGTAGCAAGAGTCTCTTTGCGGAGACAAAAGGAAATCATTTAACTACAATGATAAGGGTTGAGGAAACAGGAGAACACCTGTGGTTTTTTCCAACCCTTCAACTTTCATTCCAAAATAGGTTCTTATGATTCCGGGACCCGTACCACTTTGATTTTTCTTTCTCGGTAATTAAAACGTATTTTACAGTATATATAGTTGCACGTAAGAAGATACATAATATGAATTTAAAAATACAGGTTGATATATAATTATAAAGCACTAATTTTATTTCATCACTTTCAGCCCAACAAATGAAATTCAAACAATTCGCTCCCTAGGTATTGGTCATCAATACTGCGTCTTATTCTTTGTCTTGCAGTCAAGTCTTGGTCCTGCATTTCGTAGTCTTGGTGATCTTTCATGCTATACAAGAGCCAAGAATGCTCACCTCATCGGTACAAATGAAGACCAAGTGTGATTTTGATTATGGTATTTCATACTATACGGAAAGCTAGAAAATACGCTCATCGCTACTTGGTGATCACCAAAACAAGGCCAAGAGCAAGATTACTATGCAATTCGTCTTGCATATCCAATCTTTATCTTGTTCTTGTATCGATGTCCTTGGGCTTGGTGAAATAAAATGAAATATTCACTTTAAGCAGGGGTGTAGCCAGCAGGTTCGTGTAGGAAGGGCCCGTCGTTTTTGAGGGGGGGCGGCTACAATGTACAAAGCAAAAAATGTGTTGCTGCTAGTGTTTTTCAGGCCTAAAAGAAAGGAAAATTTTGGTTTCCTTCTGGAAAACTAAAAACACTATTTTATCTTATTTATTACTATTATTATTATTATTATTATTATTATTATTATTATTATTATTATTATTATTATTATTATTATTATCCATAAATTAGGTCTATATTCAAGATAGTTTTTATTATGCTTAATCAAGAACTACTGCCCGGGACCAAACGCTATACTTTTGTGCATAACTATAAAAATAACCAGAAAGTTCTGTCCCTTTTCGTGGAGGTCTGTGTTCAATTGGACCTCACATCGTGAGTTGAATGCGAGTGGAGATAAGGCGAACGTCAGTTGTTGGTGTGGGTATATCCAACATACTACCTGGTTGTGGCAATTCAGATACACAGTGAACTTGCGTAAAGACAGAGGGAGCATGGGACATCCACAGAGCGTCATAAGAGCATGTATGCTGAACGAGTTCAAATGGAGGTCAAACGCCGCTGTAGCGGGACAGAAAATATGCCAGGCCTTTGTTGAGGGTGTCGTGACGACACGGACAGTGCAGCGATGGTTTAACCAGTTTAAGAACGATGACCAAACACCCGAAAACACCACATGCCAGAAGACCAACACATGTACGTACAAAGAAGAACTGGGACTACAATTCAGTGTGTGGAGAAACCATTCGGCAGCACATCCATCAAGTTGGGAAGCACTACAAGTTGGGTCTCACATGTTTTGACTCCGGGCCAGAAGGCAACGCGGCAGTCCGAAACGTTTATTTACTGTTTCGGAGCCATTTCTGGACAGGGCGTTGACATGTGATAAAAAGTGGGTCCTATACGAAGCTCCACGGCGCCGTCATCATTGGTTAGCGTCCCATGAACCGATTTCAAAACAGCCGAAACCAGCACTGTACTAGAAGAAGGTCCTTCTGTGTGTTTGGTGCATCGTGCATCGGGAACTGCTACCAGCTGGTCAGAGTATCAATGCAACTGTGTAGTGTCAGCAGTTGAGCTGTGCTCAACAAAAACTCAAAACTCTGGAGCCATCACTTCTGAATTGCAAATGGGTCCTCGTTTACGGGACAACGCTAAGTCCCACGTGGCTAGGATGACTCAGGACACCATTCTCCGCCTTGGATGGGAAACAATATTGCAACCACTATATTCCCCGGGTATTGCACCGTCCGATTATTACCTGTTCCATTCTTTGGACAATCACCTTAGAGGCCGCCAATTCAAATCCCTAGTAAAAGTCCAAAATGCACCTGATACCTTCTTCGTTTCACGGCCCACCAACTTCTACCGCGATGAATTCCATGGCCTTCAGGAACGTTTTCAGAAGGTCGTCGATGTTGATGGGGACTATTTTTGATCTTCCAGGTTAGGTGACGTATCGATGTTCGAAGGTGGTGGGTGAAAAAGCAACAAAACTTTTCTTGGTTACCTTTTTATTTAAATTTAAGACCTTGTATACATAACCTATGTACACAAGATTGATTTTCTTTAAATTTCACTTAATTTCTTTATAGTTTCCTGACAAAAATATTTATTTATTATTCGTGACTAAAAAAAAAAACAATTATTTTATTACACTGAGTAGAAATAAAAGAGAGCGAATGAAATCCAAACTGAATAAAAAGATTGTTTCTCACCAAATTTTCCATTCTCTGTCTTTTAAAATACTTGTTAAAGCATATAAAAATATAATGTACTTACAAATCAGTTTAGTACCTTTGTTTTATGGCTGTATTTATAATATCTTGTTAAAATGTTTGTCTTTAAACTGTCAAATATAAATCGCAGTAAATTGTGTAATCTACTGTCACAAAAATGTATCCTATTTTTCGATCGGTATGGAAAAACAATATTTCTCCATACTATTTTACCGTATATTATTAATTGTCAATAACTTTGTTACTTTTAAATGAAGGAAGCGAGATAATTTTACTATGATGTTTTTAAAGCTGGTCATTTGGGGGGGGGCAGGATACCATTTGGGGGGCCTGGACCCGATGGCCCCCCCTTAGCTACACCCCTGAGTTTAAGGTCCCTCGATTCTGCTTCGAGGCTAAGGGATATGGTGACCATGAGAAATGAATGAAATGGTGGAATGAAGAAAGTGGGAGGAAACAGGAGAACCCCGAGAAAACCCACTACACGGCGTTTCTCCACCACAAAGCCTACTTAACACAAGCTGGGATCGAACCATGGACACCATGCACCAGAGATGAATTCTCTACCACTGAGCTACCGCGGCCCTGCTTGGGCTTGGTTGTCCATATCCAATCTTTCTTTTGACCTTGCTTAAACAACTTCTAGTTTTGTTCTAAATCCAGACTCCATATTGGCGTAGATATTAATATTACAGTCGATTGGTAAAATCATACTTCCACATTTAAAAATTAAAGTACATACAACTACAAAAATAAGCATTTACCATAAAAACACTAGCTGCAAGTGTTCAAAATACATTTATGGCTTCTATAAAATCAATTGAAAATTGCTATTTTTAATTACGCAGGTAGTGTAAAACAGCAGTTTTCGACTCCAGCCGAGTTTAAGCTCAACCTAAACTTAGTTGACCAAAGTGAACTGACCCGACTGACCCGACCCGACAACCCGACCCGACTGACCCGACAACCCGACCCGACTGACCCGATCCGATAACCCGATCCGATAACCCGACCCGATAACCCGACCCGAGTTGACCCGATTGACCCGACCCGACAACCCGACCCGACCTGACCCGATTGACCCGACCCGACAACCCGACCCGATAACCCGACCCGAGCTGACCCGACTGACCCGACCCGACAACCCGACCCGAGCTGACCTGACCCGACCCGACCCGTTTGAGAGCACTATTTGTGGTAAATTTCATAGGAAAAGAATTATAAACACGAAAATTAGAATGAGTAAAGCAGAATGTTGCTAACTGAAAAAAAAAATGAAATGTTAAGAAAGGGATACGGACAAAATCTCGCGGCCGAAACCTCGCCGCCCAAAATCTCGCCGGCCAAAACCTCGCCGCCCAAAATCTCGCCGGCCAAAACCTCGCGTGGCCAAAACCTCGCCGCGAATGAAACTTTTCTTTAAAATTTAGCCAATGAATTTCTTAATGTGCAATTCCACATTACAAATAATAATAATAATAATAATAATAATAATAATAATAATAATAATAATAATAGTAATAATAATAAAGTCTCCCCTATAGTACACTGTCATGATAAATGATTTTATTTGTAAAGTGAGCTTTTACTCTTTGATACAAGGAGATACATCATTGAAGCCTATTGAAGCTATTGACAAATCATTCAAGCTAACAATGATCTTTACTGCGTGGGGTTGAAATCATTTTAGGGGAAGAATTTTATTCTCTGTATATTTTCTTTTCAAACGAGTTGAGTTGATTTTGAGTTTAACATCCCGTTCAGCAGCGAGGCTATATGAGACGTGGACCTACTGATTAACGTGGAATCCGAACCACATGAGCTCCCGCAGGGAATCGAACCCGGGCTTTCTTTTCAAACGAAGAACGGTGCCTCATTGGCAGAGTACTCATATCTGGTGCAACGGATTCCAGGTTCGATCCCATGCCATGTAACTTTGTGGTAGACAAATAGTGTGTGTGGGTTTTCTCAGGGTTTCCCGTTTTCTTCCACATTCTTAATCCACCATTTATTTATTTATTTATTTAACAATCAGAGGCCATTTTATACTGGATATCTAACAACAATAACAATGGAAAGAATTTGGGAAGGTATCGGCCAGGGCCGGCTTTGATAGGTACTATCCCAGGATTTGCCTGGTAGGACAAAGGAAAACCCAGTCAGGATGGTCGGCAGCGGGAATCGAACCCATGACCTCCCGAATGCAAAGCCAACGCTGTACCACCTGAGCTACTCGCTTCGAAATCTTAGTTTAACGTCCCACTATTATGCCCTTTGGGCTAAGGAAGACGATGACTAAAGCAAGTGAATGATGATGCAAGAATTGATCGAATGAAAATCTGGGAGGAAAACGGGAGTACTCCGAGAAAACCCACGAGCATACTGTTATTCACCACAAACTTACTTGGCCGGGGATTGAACCAAGGACCTCACGCCCCAGAGGTAAGCAGTCTACCACTGAGCCACCGTGTAATCATTCACTTTCATTAATTGGACTGTATTAGGGTTCAGTGTCCCTTTCAGCAGCGATACCATATGAGACATGGACCTACAGCTTAACATGAGATCCGAATCATATGAACTCCCACTGGGAATCGAGCGTGTTTTTTATATAGCCACGAGGTACTTTCATTAATCATCCGTCACCTTTAGCATACAGGACATACTCGTTGGACGCAAAATAGGAGATATCATTTCATTTTTTCCTACTCGAAAATTGGTTAACGTAAGTTTTGTACAACTACCTTATTGTTATACAAGACTGTGTATATTTTATTCGAGACTTAAGGCCTACCACTATTGCATGGCGTTGAAATCAATTTAAAGTAAAGAATTGAATTACAAGTTTAGACATTTGTTTGTTTCTTCTGTGCACAGCCAGTGGTGGATATAGCCCGGCGCCGGGGGTCTAAGCCTCCTCAGTTTGTGAGTGACAAAAGTAGTCTTCTACCAATAGAGGTTCACAGGACACTTGTAGGATAACATTAATAGTGGTGAGTTTTATATTTATATTCAACATTTATTTTCTCCGACAATTTCTAACTTGAATGTTAATTACATTTTTTTGCCATATAAAGAAAAATGACTTCTGGCTAATGTTTAGCTACCGTACCTATAAATGCCTACAATTTTTTAATTGCTAATTTGTACTTCATGTCTAACTGTAACTTGGAGAAGGAATTCCTGTTAATAAAGTGCGTAAACAGATTTCAAATTAAAATGATTTGGGTAAACCTATCATAGTCTGGATTCTGGCTGCCGCCCTCATATTTTAGCTTCTAGATACGCCACTGTATGCAGCATTATTATTTTTTTTCGAAGGTTGCATTAAAAGTCTCAACACGAATTTATTATTTATAAATCAACTTGGTAGAAGTTTGAATTGCTTCCAATTGAATTGTACGATTAAAAATTGATTTGTTTCGCAAGTATTAGTAATTTACCGCAACACTTTACAGTCCATCTGACATCCTTTTTTATTTCCTTTTTTCGTAAACTCAGAACCGACTGTAAAAAGTTTTCACATTATTGATCAAAAGAACTGCCACGTAGTTCACGATGTGGCCGCCAGGGGAAAAGTGGACCTTGCTGTTTCTGCCACCTAGTGGGAACACGTAGAACTACTACGGAACTAGTGCACTGTACAGATTTTAATAGAAGTTAGAAGCTGTATAGATTCTGAAAAAAAAGTAAACTCTTGACTAACAATGAAATATATTCCGCTACTAAAAATTTAAATTGTTGGTGAATTTTAACTCTGTCCTTACAAAGTATAGAAACATAAGTATGTTTGTGTTCATACAAAGGAAATATTTGGAATTAATACGTACATTAAATCAGCGTAGAATTTATGGAAAAGTAAATTTTCTAACGTACTATGCCAATTAAAATTTTCCTACTTCGTAAAGTATTGTTGTTATATTATTATTATTATTATTATTATTATTATTATTATTATTATTATTAATAATAATAATAATGATAATAATAATAATAATAATAATAATACAGTAAAACCATGTCATGTCATCCATACCCTGATAAGATTGAACTTATCCGAACATACAATACAAAAGAGAAGCAGATTGCAAAGTTCTAAACGTGACTAGAAGTCAACAATCGCATTCGTTTCTTAACTGCGTGACGGTTAAAAATTATGTACTGAATTTGCTCATTGTTGTAAATGCAATACACTACATACTTTAGTGATAAATACAGTTGTCAGTATACTACAATATAAAAGGAATATACGTAGTTAGGCTTATGTCGTTTAAATGCATCATAATAAACATGTTTTGTTTCAATAAACATAGTTTTGAATGCATCTTTTAATGTTTTGTTAGGTTATATAAGTTAAACCGGCCTGTCGTTCATTAGATCAATTTATTTCTCCAATTAGTTAACCGTGCCATATTTATTTCAGGAGAATACGGGACACTTTTGATGCTCCCCAAACTTTCCAACACAATCTAATGAACTGCAGCTTTGGTTATGAACAGTATGATAAGCGAAAGTTCTCTCAGCTGCGACTACTTTCCTCTGCTCGTTCCCTGCAATTAATTGTACAGAGTGAAGATATTTGCAAAGGAATCGCCTCAAAAAGTCAAAATGACTTCTTATATATCGCTTTACGGGAAAACAGTATGCAAATAATCCCGTTTTGTTAAAATCAGTGATAGCTATAGTCTACCTTCAATATTCTTCGCGCGTTTAGTAATATTTATATACATGGCTGTACTTGACAAAATTGCATTTTTCTCCTTGCGTCGTGCGTGACTGTCAGGGCCGGATTTACACACTTCTAAGCCCTAGACCAAAGCACAATTCTGTACCCCTAGCCCCTCAAAAAGCTTATTTATAATTTTTGTTAATTTACTTTACGTCTTGCTGTTGATAAAGCCACTCATCTTCTGAAACATGCCTAAATAGCAGTTATGTTTAGCTTAATTTCATCTATTCCTTTGGTCATTATGAGACCGGTAGATGACTAGATTTTTTTTTTCTGCACCACCAGCAACTTACGCTGGAATATGAAAGTAAGTTTAATCTGAAAGATAACTCAACAAATAAAGCATAAGGGCTTAGTAGAGCGTAGCTCATAGGTATTTAGAAATTATAACTCGTACACCAATTTGCATTTTCAAAAGTGCAGCAGATAAGGAAAGGTAAAATTAGATTATTAACGATAAGTCTGGCGTAGTCACTTGATGTTTCGACGAATTTACTGTACCTTCATCAATGGTTGATACTCCATTCTCGCCTCTCTCTCTCTAGTTGATTGCTCTTCTCCCAACTCCAAACGAAGTACCCCGAGAAGCGCTCACCATCCAGTTTTGTTTCCCGGACTGAGGAATAAAACCACACCTACTGATCTTCTCAATACAAAATATGGTCAACCCATAACTCACTTCCTCATAACACCGTCTTCGTGACGTCACATAAGTCAAAACGTTTGAGAGTCGAAGACCTCACAAGCTGGGTAATTCACCTCCTAGTCCTGAGTTGTACTTTTTGAGGAATTCCAAGTGCGAAGCTAAACCTCAGCAAAAAGTAGAAAACACAAAATACACACTTAACAATAATCGTCGACGTAGTTACCAGACAATAACCTTTTAGCTGAGGCAATCCATTAAATCAGCTAGAGAAGAGCTAACTGGGCGCTTGAAATATTTACAAATTAGTAGAATGTGAGCAATTTCCTCAAACGCAGACCAGTGACCCTGCGAGAAATGAAAACGTAGCCAGACACAAGTAAAAAGTTGATAGATTGCACAAAGGTAAGGAAACAAACAAGGACTTGATATGAGGTTAAAGGAATCTGGAATCTGTTATTGCACTTATTTTTAATAAAACAAAAAGGTGTACAAAAATGCTTCTAGGAAGCTAGAGACAACATAATTGAACTTTCCGAAGAAAGAAAAAGAAAATAAAAAATAATCCAGAGAAGTAGATGTCGTGAATCCAAAGGTTCGTCGATGGAATCGAACCAATTACCTCCGACGTGTAGTATCGTAACAATTCCCTGTGCTTGTAGATGTAGAAGCGCTCGAAGAGCCATATGTTTGCTTGTTTTTGGTGTTGAAGAATGTCCGAATTTCCATCATGTGCAATGGAAAAAGTAGCATGCCAAATTTTACAGTCAACTTCATAGTTGAGCTTCGTTCCTTTCAGAAACGGGTACTTCTTCAAATTGGAAGAAAACATACACTTCGTTTTTGATATTATCGTTGATACCAAATTGGAACACTTCATTTGTAATGTATTGTCAACAATTGCTCAGTTTGTGCACTTTAGTAAGGATTGCAGATCCCCTTGACTGCCGGGGGAGAAGTGCAACTCTGAGCTGCGATTCTATTACCTTCGGAGGGTGGTATGAATCGGACAGGGTGGTGTGATCGATCTTGTATCTTGAAAACTAAGGTCGGGAGAAATTTTTGGAAGTCTGAGGTATATATTTCAAACTTTTTTTTTTTTTTTTTTTGACATTTGCTCTCTTTGCACAAGAAAGAGTCATATCTCGGGCGATGGATTTCCACCAATACTTTCTTTACATTTGATATAAGCGCGTCTACTGCTAGAGATTAGCATCTGATTGTTTTGCTATGCAATGAAGACCGTGTTCAAGACAAGTCAGGTGGACTAATTTAAGATAGGACACAACTCTGCCTTCTATTATTATATATAACATTTTATTCTACATCTGCGTTTACAAAGTGAGTCAGTTCGCTTTAAATATAACCTATTTTCTTGTGATATACTCTCAAATATGCTAGTATGCAGCAATAAAATTCGGAAATATGCAGTATAGTGCAAAGTTTACAAAATGTGCATACACATCGAAGTTCACTCAAAATATGCACTTATATGTACCAACACATGCGTCTCAAACGAATCGTTGCAAGTCCGTAAAAAAGAAAAAAATTTTCATACGTTTCTGCATGTTACTATACGTAAACATGCATTTTGCATATTAATCCGGGCTGTATTTATGAGACACACTCATGTTCAATTTGCACCCAAGGTACTGTACGCTTTAGATAAACACGTTGAACACTAGCATACATAGATTTTTTTTACAGTTTTAAAGAAACGATTAAAGAGTAATTACAAAAAAAAAAAAAAAAAAAAAAACATACCGTTGTGGGCACATCCACCGTTGGTACTTATTCGCAAATGAAAATGAAATGAAGTCTAAGTTTTACGTCCCACAATTATGTCGGCTTGGCTAAAGGAGACGATGATGACAAATGAATGAAATGAATAAAGTGGGAGGAAACGGGAGAACTCCGAGAAATCCCACACAAATAGTGTCATTTGCAAGTGTGCTGCTACTTTTGCGGTTGTTGTACTGATTCAATATCAACTAATTTGTCAAATACCAATGAGTTAATGTGAATGAGGCTCAAACTCACACTCGATCAAGCTTGGGCTCAGTAACCTCTTTGGGGCTCGCGCTTGCTAAGACTAGGACCTTGGCTTGCTATCCACTTAAAATGATTCCTGCAATACAAGCTCGCACTCGTTTCTTGAGCCGGGAGCTGATTGAGTTTGTGAGCCAAGCTCGCGAGCTTGCATTTCTTGCTACGGACAACACACTGTATTACTGGAGACTGGCCGTAGAATTGACAACAAAAATATCATATGCAATCCTACTTTTTATTTCATGTGGAAATCATGCGCCTCAATGAACTTTCGAGAGTGAAACGAAATTCCAACTTATTTTACAGAAATCAATAAGATCAGCACTCCCTTTTCTTATCTTTCTTTTCACAGTTTTTTCACACTCTGGTGAGGATGATATACATTAAATATTTACTAATTTCATAATATTAGACCAGAAATAATAATTATGCTACGCATTCATGTTTTTCTTTGAAATGACGAAAGAAAAGTAATATCCATATTTGAAAGTTTAAAAAAAGTAAATTTGCGTAGTATTTGCCTACAATTTAAAATGAAATGAAATGAAATGAGATCTTTAAGTTTTACGTCCCACGGTTTTGCCGGTTAGGCTAAAAGAGACGGTGATGATGAGAGATGAGTGAAATGGTGGAATGAAGAAGGTGGGGGGGGGACGGGAGAACCCCAGAAAACCCACGAGCACAGTGTTTGTCCATCGCAAAGTCCACACGGCGCGAGCTGGGATCGAACCAGAGACCCCAAGCACCGGAAGTGAACAATTTGAGTTGACAAATGAACGTTTGTGTGAAATTAAGTTATTGCGTTCTTGTCATAAAAATGTCACAACTTCGTAAACTGATTAACGTAAATTCCTCGTTCCAAAACGGCATAACGGATTCAGCACTTAATACAATCACGATATGGACACATCCAAAACCAGCAGAGATATGATAAAGTTAGTATTATTTTTTTTAAGTGTTATTATTGTTTCTCTATACTTTGTCATTATTCCTGCCTACTTTGTTTTCCATTAGCATACTTGTTTGTGATGTACAAAAGTAGTTTACTTTCATTATTTTAATATCCAAAAAAGAAAGTTATTATTAATAATAATAATAATAATAATAATACACTTCCCTCATTGTCGAAAATGTTATGTAAAACTTATAAATTGGCATGCAAATTTCAATAGCAGCTCGCTCCGCAGTAAGCAAAATCTAAATCGCGTATATTATATATATATATATATAGTGGAGGATCCAGGATATTATCAAGGGAGGGGCTAAACCATAGTTTGCGGCTTTATCCAGTGTAAAGCAGGTTTGAAACCCATTTTATCCAATGTATACCTGAGCGTCAAGGGGGGAGCTATAGCCCCTATAGCCCCCTTTGATCCGCCTCTGGATATATATATATATATATATATATATATATATATACACGTATATAATATAGGGTGAACCTGAAAGATGTGCACAAACTCAGGGACGTGATTCATGACATCAAAAGAATACAAAAAATCCTCTTGCATATTGTAGAATTCCGCGTCGTGTACGAGTTACAGGGGTGCCAACTTCGAATCGAAAATCGAATCGTAACAATTGGAATTTAACAGAAAGATGTGCACATACTTGATTATAAAATTGTATTAGCATCTTTGATGGATTATACAATTCAGAGGATCACCATTCCGTATAAAATTTAAAATCAGGTATCACTCCCTAAGGAAAGATTTTTAAAAAAATTTTCCGAATTACTAATAAAACTCCAACTGACCAAAGCAGTATATATATTTTAAGATTATATATTTGTGTTACAGTTTCGGCTATGTAACATACCCTTCCTCAGACACATTATGAGAGAAATATACAATTTTGATATCTTATATACACAATCTGAATGCAAGACGTGCCCACTTTCTCTTTAAAAAACGTAAACTTTTAATTGGCTCTAAAAAGCATTTTTTTTATTAATTACTGTAAACGTAAACTTTTAATTGGCTCTAAAAAGTGAATTTTTAAATACTGTAGTCATTTTCTCTTTTTGCGCACCTGTTATGAAACTCTTAATTAGGTGTTTGTCACTTACACTTTCCATTCACTATTGCCCATCTGCTGTTCTCCATAGTACACCTGCTCCAACAGGTCGTGTTGATCCTTTTCATTATTTCTGTATATTTTGTCTATCATCTTTTCCCATAATTCATGTATTACAAGTCCATTAGACCAATTCATCAACTTCTTCCCAGATTTCTTAATCCACTGGGCTTCTTTCCACTTTCTTATCACACTCCTTTTCTCCCTTTCTAATCCTTTTATTCCTTCCCAATCTATCTCATGTCCCGTTTGTTTAATATGTTTATATATTGCGTTGTTTCCTCTTTTTAGTCTAGCAGCATCCTTTTGTTGTTTTATCCTTTGTTCTAAGCTCTTTCCTGTAACCCCTATGTGCTTCATATTGCACTCTTTACAATTAACCTGGTACACTACTCCTTCCTCTTCTGATATCTTCTTTTCTTTCTTCTTTCTTTTCTCTTTCACTAAGTCTATTATCCTCTTTCCTCCCTTCCTGTATGTTTTAATCCCTTCCTTTCTCAACATGTTCTTCAGGATCTCTGTTTTCTCTCCTAAACTTTCAATACCAAAACATCCTTTTCCTTCTTTCTCTGCTTCTTCCTCTTTTCTTCCTCTTTCTTTCCTTCTTCTAAATCTTCTCTTCTGTATTCGTTTTCCTCTAATAACTGGAACAGTATTTCTGTGTCTTATTTCCTTCTTTCTTCGTTACTATCTATCATTTCTATTCTCTTTTTTATGTTCTGTATAAAATTCTTCTTAGTTCCTCTGTCTACGTCACTCCTCTTGTGGCAGTGTATCCCGGCATCACATTCTTTCCTGTACCATCTCGTTTCGAATTTTCCTCCTTTTTTCTCTATAGTCAGGTTCATGAAGTTCATTTTCCTCTCCTCTCCTATCTCCATTTCAAGCCTAATCCCGTTTTCTTCGTTCTCAATTATTTTAAGGGGGCCGCGGTGGCTCAGTGGTAGAGCGTTCACCTCTGGTGCTTGGTGTCTCGGGTTCGATCCCAGCCCCCGCCAAGTGAACTTTGTGGTGGACAAACACCGTGTGCGTGGGTTCTCCCGTTTCCTCCCACTTCTTCATTCCACCATTTCATTCATTACTCATCATCACCGTCTCCTTTAGCCTAACCGTGGGACGTAAAACTCAAAAATTTCATTTCATTTTTCAATTATTTTAACAAATTTCTCCAACTGTCTCTTAGTTCCATTCCATATCCCAAGGCAATCATCTACATATCTACAAAACATTATAAGATTTTGTCCTCCTTCTTTTACTTTCTGTTCCCACCTGTTCATTACAATTTCTGCTAGTACCAGACTCAGTCTGGAACCCATGTCCAGCCCCTCTTTTATTCTCACCAATTTTTCACCAATCATGCATACACTATTCTCCCATATCAGTTTTAGGGCCTTCAATACCTTCTCCTTTTTCCATTTCTTCTTCTATTGTTTTTAACACGTACTCCCTCTTGATGCTCGAAAACACTGGCTTTACATCAACACTGGACAATATGGTTCTCTCTCTTCTGTCTCCCACTCGTCCTAGAACACGTTTTACCTCCTCTGTGTTACTCTGCTACTCTCCTGTCCTCTTATATATTCTGTAATCTGTTTGTATATAAGCTTGTATAAATCAGATTGTATATAAGCTGTCAAAATTGTATATTTCTCTCATAATGTGTCTGAGAAAGGTTATGTTACATAGCCGAAACTGTAACACAATAGAATCTTAAAATATATATATATACTGCTTTGGTCAGTTGGAGTTTTATTAGTAATCTTGAATTTTCCAAAGCTACAATGAATAATTTGCATGTTTCCGAAAGAAATCAGGAAGGTTTTACTATGAAGCATTTCCAGAAAAAAATGCAAACAGCTCTAAAGGCAGAGACGTTTCCGAAGAATTTCGGAAACTGCATTTTTCCAGCTGGCTAAGAAACACGCATGCTTCCGAAAACTGTCGCGAAGATGTTCGAAAACTTTTCCGACCAATTCAGAAAACTTTTCCAGTCGTTATGGGAAACCTACAAGTTTCTTAGCTAGTCAGAAAAATCAATTTCCGAAATTCCTCGAAAACGCCTCTGCCTCCATAGCTGCTCGCATTTTTCCGGAAACCTCGAAAATCAATTTTTACAGTGCAGGATGGCTGGCCTGAAAACGCTTTTACACTTTTTCGACCGAGTGTCTCGACTGAGAATCGAGTGCGGAATCGCTCGCACCAAAAAACAAAAGGTAGTTAATTTACAGAAAATACCCAATTTCTAAGGAGTCCATATAATCTTACGTATAAAGGAAGTGGTTGGTGGAGATACGTATGTGGCGTTAAGGTCAGTGCTATTATTTTCGTCTTTATAACTCGCATTTCACTGCAGCATGTGTATTTATGACGTTCTCGATGCTCTATTATAAGTGATAGCACGCAACTACTATTTCACTTCGCAAAATTCATTTCTACATTGAACACCAGTATATAATACTCTGAATTTTATAATGATGCCTATTTTGTTTTCACAGTCTTTCACCTCTTTATTCTATATTAACCACTATTATACAAAAGCTCACATTTCAATGATGAGCATTTCATAAACGGTGTTCCACGTGAAAACAAATGATTTATTTATTTATTTATTTATTGGTATATTTTCATTACTACATCAAATGACATAGTCCAGGAAATCTAGAGCAATTTTAATCTCAACCTGGGCAAAATTGCAACACAAGCTTTTTAAACAGTTTTCGATTCAGGAATTACTACTGAATGACAGAGCACATAACACCAGTATTAAGGACATGGTTCTCTTGTTGGGCTCATTTCATACTCTGATGAACCTTCTAGGAGCAATTGGTTCCCTGATGGATGGTTCAGGCTTACGTGAAATCTTGCATGAGGTTTTATGGAGAAAATTCGGTTGTACATATGTTAAGTGGCAAGTCCGTAGCAAGAGCCTTCCGTGCGCATTAAGTGCATTGCTTGTGGAGAATGTTTTTCTGGAGACCAATAACGGAACACACAGAACTATCAACGATGCTTACTCTCTCTACCAGAGTCTGATGTCGGGTGAGATTACTGTAACTGGAGCTAGTTCTTCACCTCTTCTTCAAGAAGCCCGAGAAAAAATAGAAGCACGAAACTCAGAACTTATTAACACATCAAAAACAAGCCAGTTGTGGCTTGCATACCAGCGCATGTTGACTACAGCGAGGAAACTTGTGGCAGCAGACCGAACAGGAAGCTGGGAGGATCACCTTGATGCTGTAGCACAGTGTATTTCCATATTCGCTGCAGCAGGACACTTCAATTATTTGAAGTCGACGTGTTTGTACCTGCAAACAATGTTAACGCTGCCATCGGTTAATCCAACGTTCACAAAAGCTTTCAAAATGGGTTCGGAATAATTAGAAGAAGCAACTGTTATTGGGCTGGGTTATCCTCTGATCTAGTCATAGTGCAGGTTCTGATGAGATCGCTAAAATCCACTGGAGGTCTAACGCATGGGAGTGGAATGTCGGAGATGCAACGATCTTTGTGGGTGCTCTCAATGCCAGCATGCTCCGAGTACAATCTGGGGATGCAAACTCTTACCCACACAGCATATGCCACTAGCGAACAACATAAAGAAGCCGAAACGTCAAAAATGTCACGTGATATCAGTGACACACGTCGCATTCTTGCAGGACTGCAGTCCATTTCACCATTTGACGGAGACAAATCGTTGAGAAACATTGCCACTGGCGTCACAGCGGATTCCTCGATCAACGTCCATAATTTATTTTCACTTGGAGAAGAGCTTGCGAAGAAACTATCTGGCAAAGACCTGTTCACTGTGAAGTGGAAACGTGCAGATAAAGTCAAAACTCTAGCATCCCCGAGTAGTGTTAAAACCAGCAGCGGTATCTCCGTCGATTCGAATCTTTTGTTTCAAAGACTGTTAGTTGTCGCTAATGCAGGCAGCACATCTTTAGAGGATACCTTAGCGCATGAATTATGTGCCTACCCACCAGCTTTATTTGAGTCACCCAGCATGATGCGTAAGGCAGACAAAGCCCCACTGGCTCATGCGATACTAGAGTTCAGCAAGCAGCAGACCGCACAATTTGAGGAAACGGAGCCAGACAATATTCTGTATGTCTTAGACGAAGAATCTCTGTTACATAGACTACCATGGTGTAAAGGCAGTTCGTACGACAATATCGCTGCATCATTTGCTGAGTATACGGTTCGTAAATATGGCACATCAACCATCAACGATGGGTATGCAACTGTGCTACCGGGTGTGCAAGAACGTATTGTACTTGCAGAAAGCATGCCCTTCCATGTACTATTGCTAGTGGTGTGTGCAAAGAAACTGAATGTTTTAACTGTTTAAATGAATATGGTGAGGACAGTGTTAGCGTAGGCGATGACGATGACGATGTAGATGTGTAATTTGACTCCCAAAGTATTTCGTCTTCCCATTCTTTTGCCTTAGAATATTTTTGCTTTATATATAGGTGTTATGTTTCTATAAAACGAATTGTCTTGTACACTGTATTATGGTATGACCTTCTATTTTCTATTGTTTGTGTCGTATGCCAAGAAACTGAATGTTTTAACTGTTTAAATGAATATGGTGAGGAGTGTTAGCGTAGGCAATGACGATGTAGATGTGTAATTTGCCTCCTAAAGTCTTTCGTTATTCCCATTCTTTTACTTAAGAATATTTATGTTTTATGTATAGAACTGATTTAAAGAAAGAAACAAGATTTTTTCGTGCGTAGAACGATTATCAGGGTTGCCAGAGCCCAAGAAAAGTAAAAGTGTAGATTTTCCCAATATTTAAATGTTTCTTCTTCTTCTTTTTCTACAGGTTGGACACAGGAGGCACAAACGATACGTCGTTGGCAAGGTGGTTCAATAAGCTTTCCAACGCGGTATGCTTCATGTCTCTGTGTCAATTAGAGAGGATGCTAGATCTAAGAAACAGAAGTTAGACCACAGTAAAAAAATATACAGTGACCCTCCTTGGTCAGCGGTTCCGAATCTTTATCTCCCTTACTCTTGAACCTACGCCCTTCATTTTTATATTATTGTTACCAATGTCTGGTCTACGCGTATGAATTTTTCTGCCGGCGTATGAGGACGTACAGTGTTGCCAGGGTTCAAGAAATATTATTAAAAAAACAAAAATAGACTTTCTTCTTCTTCTTCTTCTAGGGGTTGTACATGATGGGTACAAAAGTCATTTTGTTGCAATTTGTGGTCTGTGTGCGTTCCAGCGAGGTATAATTCATGTCTCTGTGTCAATTAAGGGGGCTACCAGAGCCGCCAACGTAAAGGTCTACGATTTTTTTTCCAAAACTATGGTCCGCCATTTTGAAAACCGTTCTTGGGGGTGTTCCCGTGGTCCGCTTTTGTCGGATTTTGGATATTTTCATCAGGTGAGGTACCTAAACAAAATACAGGTGTAAAACTAAAGGTTGCAATTTTGCCCAGGTCAAACCGTATTTTGACTCGACTAACATACCTTTACATTTTAAAGTTTTCCAGTTAAATTCTGCACTCCATGATACGTGGCCCTGTGGGAAAAATAATAGTATCTATTGAATGCACCATATGACATTTCTCTATTTCACTTTCTGTCTTCAGCCATTTATAATTTATAAACGCTGAACGTTTTATCTGATACACTCTGTATATGCGGTATGCGTTTTCTTGGAAAGGCTCCAGTATAACATCTGATTTCTTCCAACTCACGACGCTTTTATCGTTTGCCAAAGATGCAGGAGTGTTCAAGTCATTCCCGTCATATGATCAGCAAAGTGTTATTAGTTTTCTCCGGTGGAAGGGACACAAGGCCACAAATATCTACAGTAAAATGTAGCCGGTGTATGAGGAAAAGTATTCAGCAATGCAAAGTGTGTAGTAGTGGTGCAGGGAATTTGAAAATGGACGACGAAAGCTAAAGGACTATGAGCAGTTGGGATGACCTCATTCCTGGCAGCACCAGACAACATTCCGAGTGCTGATGAAACGGTGAAAGCGAACCGATGTTTTCATCTGACAGACATTGCCAGGGAGTCTAACATTTCCTATGATAGTGTTTCTGTCATTGTCCACGTTTCGTTGGAATACACAATCTTATGTCGGTAGGTTCCTAAGCTTCTTAATGATGTTAGCAAGAGAAAGCGAATGGTCATGCCACTGAATCATTTATTGAATTACGTCGAGGAGGGCAACAGTTTCCTGGACCTCATTGCCACTGGCGACGAAACATGGATACTACATTAAACTTCAGAGTCAAAACACCAAAGCATATCCATCGGTAACCTGATACTCGTAATGTCTTGAGAAAGTTGGGGACCACTCTAGTTGTATTTTCTGGCAAGAGATGAAACCACCAACGCAGAGCACTACTGTCGCACACTCTCTCATCTGCAAGCAACTAATAAGAAAAAAGCTTCAGGGTATTCGGGATGTTGACGATATGGCAACGCAAAACATCACGCGGAAAAATCACCAATCCCAAACTTCACTATTGGGAGATTATGGATCATCCCCTTACAGTCCTTGCCCCCAATGATTACTATCTTTTTGGTTCATTGAAGAAGTGCCTGGCAGGACAGAGGTTCACGAACAACACCGAAGCATAGAACGTTGTTCATCGTTGGTTCCTTTATCCGTTGTCAGTCTACTTCTACACCGCGGGCATCAGGAAACTTACGTCATGGTGGGACAAGCGCCTCAGGAGATGTGGTGATTATGTGGGAAAATAGACAAGAGTGCGTAAAATATTGTGTACTCTTATTTTATGTTTATGGTTTGTAATTTGGCAATAAATCAGTAAGCGGAAAGACTTTTTCGATTTTTTTCTCGTAATAGCTCTGTAACCCTTTAATCTGCTACCCTACATAGTACTATCCTACTCTAAACTAATAGAATAATGAATTCTTTTCCAGACTTCCTTTCTTTTGGTAGATAATGCTACAGAGATAGTATAGCTTCACTTGCTTTCAACAATGCACTGCAACGCTTTGAATGGTCACGAACTCTACACATGTGGTTTAGTAACATCTTTATATATGTTCTAGAGTGGAATGTCCAGTCATACTAAGTTGATTTCTGTAAATGTTCAATGCAGAAAGTGAAGGTTGCTTGCAACACCATCTCTGAAAACAATAGCTGTGTATAGATGCTTGTCAAGAGGCAGTGTTAGTTCAATTAATTATACACATGATATGCCAAGCAACTTTCAAGTACGTCACACTAGAATTGACTTAATAGCTTCCTATTTTAGCCTGAGAAGCTCCAATAGCACAGAGTGGAAGAAACGCGCTGGCTGTAGGAAATGGACGGTGAACAACACAAACAAACTAAGTCGTAAACATCGCTCACATTTAAAACTTCACAAAAAATATTTCTTGATTGAAGAACGAAGTACACTGATAGTGAGTCGCGTGCAAAAGGCATTACAAAGGTATCACATCAAGATGGTATTAAAAGCTATCATTCAGAACGTTTGAGAAGTGTTTTATATTCCGATTTATTATCTCAATTTTAAAGAATACCTTTGGAAGACAAAATTATTACTTCTTTAAACATGTTCATCATAATCTTAGTTAAATCCATATCAAAACAGTGGATTTGCTGTTTCGTTTTCATATTACTGCTACACTTTCAATCAGTTTTATATAGATTAGAACAGGTATACCTAATGGATACCTTGAGAGAAATCCTTTATCCGGATAGCAGTGTATTGTACATATATACGAAATCTCTTAATGTATTTCGTATAAATGTACAGTATATACGTATATTTCTTTGTTTCATACGGAAAATATTACAAAACATACGTTTTCAATTATGCCTTTACTGCAGGATATTACCTATACTCGTACATTAATTTAAAATTTACAAGATTTACGCATGTAACCTACGTTTTTACATATGCCACATACGTTTTTTTTTTTATCTGCGCAATTTTATGATAGTTCGCTACAAGTCATTTTGAACTTTCATTCCAGATAATCGGATACGAAATCAAAATAAACTTTCTCCTCACCACACTCACGCTCAGGGTGAAACAAACGTGAATATTAGTTTGTGTTTTTGCACCATCAACTTCTTCATATGGAGGAATAGAATTTATTTAAACATGCAAAAGGAATTAACTATAACTTGCATGATAGCACGAACATATTTTTAAACAGTTTATTACACTAATTTCTGTTAATGAAATAAATACACATTTTGCCATAATTGTAACTTTAATTGAACATTTGTAGTTTATTTCGTACTCGGAAGTCGTGGGATAATGTTGGAATAGAAAGTGATAAAAAGATTGGAACTTGAATTCTGTATTTATACGACAAATTGATCTTAATATACAATCAGAAGGCACAGAAGACCTGTGTGAATACATGTCAAAGCACTAAAGTTGTGAATTTACATTTATTAATTATATAAAAATGGAAAACTTGAATTTTTACATTGTGGTAATCAAATTCCAATATTAATCCTACAAAGACAATTCTTTCTCATAACCCAGAAAAGAGCTTCAACTAAAACATTATACAAAAAGTGTTGTTTGATTCACAGAAACTCGTGTTAGCGAAACTAACTAAATTAGTCGGGCAACTTTTTTGTTCGTTCTTTAGAACCTATCACGTTTCAGCTTAACGCAGAATCGGGACCATTTATACGAGAACTGTCCAGGAAGTCCAAGACGTTTTGGCCTATCGCTGCAGTGGGCGAGGCTAAGTTCGCCATTTTGGTATCAGAACGTTGTCACACTCAGCACGTATCCAGCTGTGTAGTATGAGGACTATGATGCTCTTTCTGTGCTTTCTGTTACGTGTTACAATGTGCGCTGTAATAGAGAAACCCGTTCTTGTGAGGTGCTTTCTGTGATTAGTTTTTTGTTGAAAAAAGAAAAACAAAACAAAAACAAGCCAAGTGAAATTCATTGCAAACTTAGCACGAAAGTGTTGTTTTTCACGACAACACACGTCCACACATGGCCAAGCCTGTCCGAAAGCTCTTGGGAGGTTTTTGATGGGAGGTGTTCGATCACCCACGATACAGACCGGATTTGGCGCCGAGCGACTACCACCTTTTCCCACAGACAAAGATATGGCTCACTACACAACACTTTGATACTGACGCCAACTGTACGCCGGTGTAAGCCACTGACACTAGTTGAAATCGAGATTTCTTCCGCGACGGTATTGACAATCTTGTGCAATGGTATGGTAAGTGCCTTAATTTTCATGGCGATTATGTGGAAAAATGGCTTAAGAATGTGTATATAATACAATTTTGTTTGGTCATTCTAATACTTTTTTTTAAAAATTTCAAAACGTCTGTCGCTTTCTGGACAACTCTCATAGTTCTATCTACATTGAATAAGGAACTCGCGTGCCCAACGCGAAAACAACCTTTTAGTCACAGTGAAGTTCATTTGACTTGCACGTTGGTTATTAGTTGTTGGAGTGTTGCGTCTCTTTTCTGCACCGAGGCTATATGGCAACTGGACCTGTGGATTTACAGTTTAAGTAGAATCCTAGCCCCATAATGTGTCTGAATTTTAAGGCCCTCTCGCCAGGAATTGAATCCTGGATCCCGTGCACCAAAAGAGTGCTCATTAGCAATAAGACCAGCCTAGAGGGCATTATAAACGTGTTATTAAATCATAACTAACTAACTAACTCTATGGCCTATGGAACCCGTAGGTTCAGTGCCGCGTTCACAAAAGCTCTCCACTGACTTTTATCCTTAGCTAATTGCATCCAGTTTCTACTTTGTATTCCTATCTCTGCGAGATCCATCTTAATATTATCCTCCCATCTGCGCCTAGGTCTTCCTAATGGTCGTTTCCCTATAGGTCTTCCAGTCAAGACTTTGAAAGCGTTTCTACTTTCTTCCATTCTAGCTACATGACCTGCCCACCTAAGACTCCTAGACTTGACGACCCTAACAATGTTGGGTAAACCGTATAAACTATGTAGTTCCTCGTTATGAAGCTTTCGCCATTCCCCATTCTCGTTCCTCTTGGGTCCGAATATTCTTCTCAGGATCCTGTTCTCAAATACTTTCAGTCTATGTTCTTCCCTCAGAGTAAGTGACCATGTTTCGCAACCATACAGAACAACAGGCATTATTATCGTTTTATATATTTTAAGCTTCAAATCATATTATTAATAAATTCAATCAAAGTTATTAAATCATACAGGAAGTATTTGCAGTATCACTTATCATTGCCACTATAACTTGCTTTCCTTAACGCGATTTAATATTGCATTCACAAACAATTTTAATATAATAACTTCGTGATTTGATGATATAGTCCGTTAATGAAAAGAAAAATAAAGGCGAATTCCGTAAGACTAACATTAAGTTCTCTTAAACTAAAAATTTCCATGTCCACATGCATGACTTATTGATCAAGAATAATATTGGGACTATCACATGGAAAAATCATATTAAAATAGAACATAACCGCACCCCGCTTCTAGTTTACATGAAAAGCGTTGCTATTAGAATGGAAGTCACGTAAGGTTGATGTACGATGTCTTAGCAGGAGAGAAAGATCTAAATTTGGACAAACGACCTCAATTATTGAAGCTCCTTGTCACAAATTAAGATCTAGTCTTTCTTTCTTTCCATTTATTTCTTTGTTTCTGCTTTAAAGCTTCCGATAGATCTTAGTTTATAGAAAAAGCATAATAATTATTTCAGTACAGGTTTCAAGGAAATAAATGCTTGCCCTGTTAGAGGTATTTACGTTTTTTTTTTCTTTTTTTAATTTTATACAGCTTGAATCTCAAGTGTCGTTCACATCATAATATGTCTAGTACACAGCTTAAGAATTCTGTGCAGGACTTTTGGAAAGTGGGCAGTATTTATAGCCGTTTGCTAACTTACGCCTTCGGAAATGCTACAATTTTCGAGGTTTGCAATTTCATAACTCATGCTAATACATGCTTTTGTGTATCCAATATGTTATGATGCCTGAGGTTGTTTCAATTAGAAATTAGGAATTACTTTCGTGGGCTTTCGACGTATATGGCCACATGAGCCCGTTACGTATCAGGGATGACGTCCCTTGGCGATTACACTATCCGGAAAATTGGGAAGGCAGAAAGGATCGGGAAAGGAAGGAAGCGACCTGAGATCATTATGTTAGGTACCATTCCGTCTTTTCCCTGTTGTGAATGAGGAAAACCTCACTTAGAATGATTGATCTGACAAAGTTTTTTACACTTTACCGACCGAGTATCTCCACCAGGAATGGAATCGGGGGCCGCTCGCACCGAAGTTGAGAGCGTTAGCGACTACGAAACACGGGGCCACGGAGTTTGTCTCGAGCAGTTCAGAGTCTGATTACCAATGGGGAAGTTTGAATTGAATTGACAAGTATATTAACTGTGAAACTACGGTAGATTTCCAAACTACGAGTTTGAGTTGAGTTGAATTTCAGTTTAGCGTCCCTTTCAGCAGCGAGGCTATGTGAGACGTAGACCTACTGATTAACGTGGAATCCGAACCACGTGGAATCCGAACCACCGGGAATCGAACCCGGGTCTCCCGCGCCAAGGGCGCGTACGCTAACTGCTTAGCCACGGAGGAGCTCAACTACGAGTTTGAGTCTATGTTTCTTGTCCTTATGCAATAGTGAGGTTATGAAGGACGAGACTAATAACATGAGCTCCAAACCACGATCACAGCTTGCATTCGGTGCAGTTGATGAGTCCACATTTAATCATATAAGGTTAAGGTACAGTTGTGTCGAAATTTTCCTATTTCATTTTCCCGTTTTCCTCCTCCGTCGGATGAGAAAAATAAAACAAACACACTATTTTAAATGGAACGTGGTGATACTGCATGCTCAATCAAGCTTTATATCTCCGTTTATTTTTCAAAAATCAAACTTGCTTATTTTTTGCGCAGTGAACGATCTAGTGAACAGCGCACTGAATAGCTACTCACATATGCTCACAACAGTTCTGCTTGCTCAGTGACTTTAAAACAAGGTTGCAGGTGTTTATTTTACTGCAAATGTTCTGTTGCTGCCTAACTCGCTAACTCTTTGAACCCGCTTGCTACGAACTCTGATTCCTCTCTGAATGGGAAAAATTGATTTGCTAAGTTTAGCATAAACACGGTATTTTTTTAGGGATCAAGGGCGACTCAAGATATGAAAACTGAAAGAGAAGGATGAAATAGGAAAATTTTGGCATTAAAGTACCCAAAACTCTCAGTATATGCCTTTACCAGTCATTATCTTGCCCCCTCAGGAACACAATTTGACGAACTATAATCCTCCTCTCCCTCCATATTATACTGTTTTTGTGATACAAAGTACAAAAGATCGAAAACACACGTTTCATACGTAGTAATGGGTTCGCAGTCTCAGTTACAGGTGGCATAACGATCGTATTTTGCAACAGACATGTGCTCTAATGATGTTGCACCAAAACGTAGACTTCAGCCCTGCCCGACCAGAATCATTCGTACGTTATTGTGGTCATTACCATGCAAGAATATTTCCTTTTCAGCAGTTGGAATTAGCTATATACGGGCCATATTGTCTGTCAAACAAATAAATGAATGTTTTCTGCGGGGTAGTATCTTAACACTTCCTGCTATGAAAATAAAATACTACACATTACCCCATTGGCCATCTTGGCAAAAAAAAATGTATTTGCTTTTTCGTGCATTGTACGAAAAACAGAGTGAACGCAATAAAAACGAAACAAGAAAAAAATACAATGCGATGTAAATTGCTTGGACTCTTTCGACAAACCACTCAATGTATCGCTTTCCTTACATTCAGGTCTTGATGGTGTAATCGGTAACACTGTGGGCTCAAGTTCACGGGGTCCTCAGATCGATTCCCTTTGAAGACATACTTTTTATTTTCTTTACAACAATAGAAGTTTTTTAAAAAAATATGCAGTCATCCCAGAAAAGGAAATTGTGTAGAAACACAACATTCCACTTTTGTATTCATATTATCGCGAAGAAATATGATAATTTCTTGTAGTTCAACCCGTAGACAATAAATTAGTGAATAATGTTTTTTGGTGTTTTTATAAACAATGTCCAGTGTATTGTCGTCGGCAGAGCTCTACACCGCAGACCTTAAAATCGCAAGTTTCTGAGGGAAACAGTGTCCATTCATTATTATTATTATTATTATTATTATTATTATTATTATTATTATCACCAGAATGATAAAAGAAGGAAAGAAAAAGACACATAGACGAAGATATTGAGAGGAAAAGAGGAGATATACTTTATGTCAGATTCTTTTTAGGTTTACACATGAACGTAATAATACCTTATAATTACATTTATGGATTGACAGATATAATTATTATTTTATGAGAACAAGAAGTGGAGTATAAATATATTACACAGCTCTAATAATAATAGATATTAAACATTTCATACGTAATCAAACAAAGAAAAAGAAATTAGCTTGATTATGTTAATTTCTTAAACAGCAATGCTTTGTTCTAATAATGTTGTTAGTGTTATCGTCTTCATTCTAGTTTATTTGGATATTTCCAAATAGTCCAAAATTACGTCCTTTGAATAAAGTACTACAATTAGGAAGAATTTTATATAAAGAGGAAACTTCATTTCTAATTATAATCCTACCCGGAAGGGGAAACTTATAAATATTTGAAATAGTAATTAACATATGACTAAACTTTAATGAAATATTACTAAAATAAAACATTTACTCCGAATAATCTCTGCAATTAATTTGTAGAAAACGGACAGAAATAGTGAACATAAACTCTTAGTTGTCAAATAAAAGTGTAGTAGCAATAGCTCTAAACCCAAGTAGAATATTCACTCTTTGCTTCACGAAAATAATAAACATTTTACAAAAATAATGATATTTTGGTTGTATCGTAAATCTTTTAGTAAATAAATAAATAAAATACATATTATTAATAATTTAATTACCGTGACTTGATAGCCGGTGGGTGTGGCTGAACAGCCTGAGGTGTTAGACGGTAGTGTTGCCAACGGCTTGAGCGGGTCGGCTTACGACCCAGTCACCACCGACCAGAACCGAGAAGTAAGCCGAGCCCACACCTCACACTACCGAGCCGGATCGATTCCTCGGCTCAGTTGGACCAGACCAAGCCGAGCCAATGGCTCACTCCAGCGGAGCCGCCTCGAGCCGACGGTTCAGCTGAGCCGAACCGAGATGGTCGCTCATCGCAACCGAGTCGGCTCGAGCCAATGGCTCACTTAAGCTGAACCGAACCTACCCGGCTGGAGCTGTTGGCTCAGTTGAACCGAACTGAGCGGGTTGACATCATTAGACTGATGATCGTGAGGTTTTCGAGTCCGTCTGTAGTAGGAAGGAGAGAATTTTAATTGTCCTCGATATTTTTGAATTCATGTCCCTGTCGAATCTATGAGTCCCGAAATACGATTGAAATCGAGAATAAGTCAGAAAGTTATAACAAATGTATAGCAGTCACCTCTAGCGCATAGAGTTCCTGGTTCGATCCCAGCTTGCGCCATGTGAACTTTGTGGTGGACACAGCGTGTGGGGTTTTTCTCGGGGTTCTCCTGTTTTTTCCCACTTTCTTTATTCCACCATTTCATTTATTTCTCATAACCACCGCCTCCTTTATACTAGTTGGCATAACTATGGGACGTAAAACTTAGCTTGCTTTTTCTTTTTGTTGTTAGAGGTAAATTGATTGTAAGTAAAGTACTGTAAATAATTGTGAATAGAATTTTGTATCCTCAGATAAAATATTAGTATTCAACCCTTTCCATTGGTCTAGCAATTTGCACGTGCGCCTTTGGTGTATGCGGTTCCGGGTTCTATTGCTGCTAGAACACAAATAATAATTACCTTTTCATTTACTCTTATTAATTGTCTATCATTTTTAACCTGAAGAGCATAAACGTGAAGCATTAAACTAAATAATTCCGTTTCAATATTGTCCAGTGATTTCATTGTGTGAATCATCAGTTGTTGCGATCGTGCTATATACTACCATACGTATACAATTGGCTTGTCGCAGCTGATCCGAATTTGAATGTGGGCTTTTTGTTGTTGTTCAAAGATACTATGCTTGTTTGTGTTAATTCTTCAATACTGCTGTGGCAAGCTGTCTTTCATTTAGGTAGTTACCTGCGTGAAATCATGTAACCACTAGCTTTAGCTCCTTCCTACGTGTTCTGTGTTGTGCTGAGCACAACACTCTTGATACGAATAAAACAATATTTTCCTTTCTACATGAAGTCTATCTCACAAATCAAATATAGGTGAATGTATTTAGGAACGACAAAGTTTTCACACGTCATTCACTACAGATGAACTTCTATTATCCAGTTTTGATTGCTGACAGAAGCTAGTGTTTTAAACTGAAAATTGACACTAGGTTCACTTTCGGTATGAGACTTCTAAACTGTACTATGCATAAGTATCTAAAGACTTATAGAACAGCTATGCCTGTTCGTCCGTCCATCTGTTGACAGATATCATAAAAAAACGGTAAAAGATAAAGAGATAACGGATCTTGCAATCGATTCGCCGTACCAAGGGTAGGTTTCATCTCTTCTGTTTACTATCTGTTGAAATCAGAGGTTACTCAAGTTAATCATTTCCGATTTCATCGTTTATCTACATAGAACAAAATGGTTATTAGATAACAACAAGCAGTTTTGTGCAAACGACTCAGCGTTTCAAAGCAAATATTAAGATGGATTTCGCAGAGATTGGAATACAAAGTAGAAACTGGATGCAGTTAGCTAAGGTTAGAAGCCAGTGGAGAGCTTTTGTGAACGCGGCATTGATCCTCCGGGTTCCATAGGCCATAGAGTTAGTTAGTTAGTTATATTACAAACTAGGAGAGCGCAATAGCCAGTGCTAGCAGAAAAAAGCATCTTAAAGTTTAGACTCGCAGCATATACGATACAACGCGTTATCAAGTGATCCGAGAACCTCGAGAAAACCCCCCCACACACACACGCCATGTCCACCACAAAGTTCACTTGGCACGAGCTGGGATCAAACCAGGGACTCTATGCACCAGAGGTCACCGTTATACATTTTTTAACTTCCTGACTTATTCTCTATTTCAATCACATTTCAGGACTCCTAGAATCGACAGGAACATGAATTCAGAAACATCGAGGATAATTAAAATTCTTCCCTTCCTACTACAGAGGGACTCGAAAACCTCACGATCGTCAGTCTAATAATGATGTCAACCCACTCGGCTCGATCTCCGGTTCGGCTTGGTTCAACTGAGCCAACAGCTTGAGCCGGCTCGGTTCGGCTCGGCTTAAGTGAGCCATCGGCTCGAGCCGGCTCGGTTGCGATGAGCCACCGGCTCGGTTCGGTTCGACTCAGGTGAGCCATTGGCTCTGTTCGGCTCGGCTCAGGTGAGCCATTGGTTCGAGTCGGCTCGGTTGGAATAAGCTATCGGCTCGGTTTGGTTCGGCTCAGGTGTGACGTTGGCTCGAGGCGGGTACGTTGGGGTGAAACATTGGCTAGGCTCGGTTTGGTCCAACTGAGCCGAGGACTCGGGCCAGCCCGGTAGGGTGAGGTGTGGGCTCGGCTCATTTCTCGGTTCGGCTCGGTGGTGACTGAGCCGTGAGCCGAGCCGCTCGAGCCGTTGACAACACCGCAGTCTGACACCTCAGGCTGCTTAGCTGCACCCACCGGCTTCCGCTGGGCCACGTGCGGCCCTTGGTTTGTAACAGTTTGTAGTAATATTCATTATCTTCACATTCACAATCAGCTATCAAGCCACGGCGATTAAATGATACATAATAGGTATTTTATGTATTTATTTATTTACTAAAATATTTAGGATACAGCCAAATGATCATTATTTTTGTAAGATGTTTATTACTTTCATGAAACAAAGAGTGAATATTCTACTTAGGTTTAGAGCTATCGCTACTACACTTTTAATTGACAACTAAGAGTTTATGTTCACTATTTCTGTCCATTTTCTACAAATTACTTGCAGAGACTATTCGGAGTAAATGTTTTATTTTAGTAATGTTTCATTAAAGTTTAGTCATGCGTTAATTACTATTTCAAATATTTATAAGTTTCCCCTGCGGCTAGGATAATGATTAGGAATGAAGTTTCCCCTTTTTATAAAAATTTTCCTAATTGTAACACTTTATTCAAAGGACGTAATTATGGACTATTTGGAAATATTCAAATAAACTAGAATGAAGACGATAGTACTAAGCAACATTATTAGAACAAAGCATTGCTGTTTAAGAAATTAACAGAATCAAGCTTTTCTTTTTAAAAAGGGCAGCGTAGGGCATGGAATTCGAACTGATGATCATGGATAAAAACAAAGTAATCGGGGAGCGTGCAATAACCGTCTACTCTACGAAGGTATGTTAAGGTTTATTCTCTTTGTAAACGCATATTAGAAAATCACTGCCACAAACTGCCGGATCGCTTCGCATATTTGTGGCTTATTTCCTTTTCTTTGTTTAAGTATAAAATATTTAATAAATTATTATTATTAGAGCTATGCAATATGTATAGTAACTAACATTATGAAAGATTTACGTTGTATTTCTAATAAAGCATGAAATTCTCTCTCTCTGTAAAGTACGAAAATGAAACTTAGAATTTGGCGATGAGTTTCGGAGATTTCTGTTATTAATTATAACTTCTTTATTTCTTATTTTTTTACAGAACAATTCGTTTTGGAAATATGTGATTTTCTTTTTCTGCATATTTCTAAAAAGACATTTAACATTTTCTATCATAAAGAAGAGAGTTCTTTCTATTTATATAATTTCGAAAGACATGCGACAAAAATTCTGGACAGAAATGTAATTTCTTCTTTTATTTATACTCCATTCCTAGACACAGACAAAACAACTTTCCTCCATTTTATTGTTCTTAAACAAATCACGTAATGACCCATACATTTGCTTCGGTCTTACTTGTTAGCTATGAATTTCATGCGTGTCGATTTTTTTTTCTTTTTTGCCTTTTCTAATTGTGCTCAAGAATTAAAAACGGTTCGGCGCGGGAATCGGTCCGTCGACTACAAGTTCTTCAGACCACTTTGCTATCGAATACTCGGCGAAGGAGGATGGCCAGAGCAGAGAAAATGATTTCTTTGTTCAAGGGACATACGCACATTACTCTGGATTCGTTATCTCGATCTGTGTGCGAATTTACAAAACTAACTCGGTCTTCAAATTTTACACGTGATTTCACCAACAAGTTATTAATAAATTCAACGCTACATGCAACGTTGATAAAGCATTAAAGGAATAACACAAATTACAAATAGTGATTGTACTTACAACTCTAGTCACAAAAACGATTCTATTCAAGGTGTCACCTCACCTTCCTATCTAGAAAAAGATCCAGGTTCGATTCCTGGCAGAAGCTCATGTGTTTCAGATTCCATGTTAATCAGTAGGTCTCGTCTCGTATAGCCTTGCTGCTGAAAGGGACGTTAAACTCAAAATCAACTCAACCTATCTAGAAGAAGGGCGAAACAAAATTCATTACTGCCACCAGCTGACAAATATGTATACCCTATTTCTTGTTATCATAAAATAATAATTCTATCTGTCATTCCATAAATGTAATAATAAGGTATTAATAAGTTCATATGTAAACCTAAAAAGAATCTGACATAAAGTATATCTCTTCTGTTCTTATCAATAGCTTCGACTATGTGTCTTTTTCTTTCCTTCTTTTGCCATTCTAATAATAATAATAATAATAATAATAATAATAATAATAATAATAATAATAATAATAATAATAATAATAATAATAATAATAAATGGACACTGTTTTCCTCAGAAACTTGCGACTTTAAGGTCTACAGTGTAGAGCTCTGCCGACGACAACACACTGGACATTGTTTATAAAAAGACCGAAAAAACATTATTCACTAAACTTATTGTCTACGGTTTGAACTACAAGAAATTATCATATTTCTTCGCGATAATGTGAATACAAAAGTGGAATGTTGTGTTTCTACATAATTTCCTTTTCTTGGATGACTGAATAATTTTAAAAAAATCTATTGTTGTAATGAAAATAAAAAGTATGTCTTCAGAGGTAATCGATCTGAGGACCCCGTGAACTTGAGCTCACAGTGTTACCGATTACACCATCAAGACCTGCTTGCAAGGAAAGCGCTACATTGAGTGGTTTGTCGAAAGAGTCCAAGCACTTTACATCGCTTTGTATTTTTTTTCTTGTTTCGTTTTTATTGCGTTCACTCTGTTTTTCGTACAATGCACGAAAAAGCAAATACATTTTTTGCCACGATGCCCAGGAATATTGTTTTAACTGATCAGCAAATAGAAAACTAGTACCGAAATGATATGGGGTAATGTGTAGTATTTTATTCTCACAGCAGCAAGGGGCAAGATACTACCCCGTAGAAAACATGCATTTATTTTTTTGACAGACAATACGTAGGGTAAGGAAAAATACAGGCTCGACTAAGTGTGAGCCGCATGTACGGGAGTCAAGTGGTTAAAGTCAAGATTTTCCGTAAAGATCTTAATGGAATGACCCCATTAACGAACTTGAACAAGATAATGGCTCCAGCTATTTATTGCAAGAAACGGATTTCGAAAATTCCCTTTTGTTCAAGGGTTATCGTATGGAGAAACGGATGTACAAGGAGTATAATATTTAGATAATAATAATTCGCTCTCGCATGACACTAGTGCTTCAATGTATCCAACTTCACAATAAAAATATTTTTTAAAAAGTTAAGGGCCCAAGAATTTTGTGTATATCGATATGGAATACGATGAAAATACTTCAGTAGAGTAATGCATATACAAGGATCATTCAGAAAATGAAGACCATTTAGTTATACAAACTGAAAAACACAATATTCGTTGAAAAACAATCTGATCTATACCTGAAGCTTCCTTTACTTCTCTACATAATCACCTACTACGTTTTAATATTTGCCGTATCTGTGCACGAGCATCACAATTCCCATGTTATAGGCTACTCTTCTACCGTCAGTTCATTAAGCCAAGTTGTCACTGCATTCTCCAACTCTTCATCAGTTCCAAAACTTTACCGCCCAGAAAGTCTTTCAGCTTAGGAGAAAGGTGGAAATCGCTAGGACAAATTCCACCGAAAGACGCCTTTACCATCCCGAAAGACGGTTGTCATGACCTTTCGTGTTGAGAGTCTGTTTGAAATTTCTCGGTTTTTGAGTGATGAGGAATGATGCCTCTCAAGTGATTAGCACTTGCTCTCTAGGGTGATGTGAGACACCCAGGTCTCATCGCCAGTCACAATCCGATCAATGCACGAAAAGTCTTTTGTTTGAATACAGTAACCACCTGATTTAATGAACTGGCAGCAGATGAGTATAACATGGAAAGTCTGAGGCTCGTGACCAAATACGACGAATGTTTAAATGAAGGTAGTGATTACCTAGAGTAGTGAAAAAGCTTCAGGTCTGTAACATAACTGTTTCTTCTAATAAATATCGTATTTTTCATTTTGCATATCTAAACAATCTTTATTTTCTGGATGACCCTCGTATATGCGTTGCGCAAAACATTATATTGTTTATCCACGATATTAAGTTGCAATAATCCCGCATCGGACCAAATTTGGACCCATTTTTACTATGATTTGCAAGTACTATGAATAACATTATTAAAACAAATTAATACAACCTGTTACTTAACGGTATTTTTTTTTGTTTTATGTAAATAAATAAATAAATAATTTATTCCAGCATAATAGGAACTATGAACAACATTTCGTTTAACGCAAGAAAAATTCGTTTCTCTCAATTTTGTCCAAAACTATGCTTGAGAATTTAGCCATATGCACCTCAGTTTGATTGGCTTGATAACTCTGTCGAGTGTAAAATTTCTTATATCTGTGAGACTTAAAGAAAAGCTAAAGTCTGAGAGCTAATCCTAATTTGGGCTCTTTCTCCTTAACCATACAGAATACCAATGGTAGATCGTCTACCTCGGGTGCGTGGGATTCTGGTTCAATGAAAGGACAAATGAGTTTGTGGCAGGGGCGGATCCAGGAGGGCGATCGGGGCGATCGACCCCCCCAGAAGAAGAAACTTTCTTATTTTATATATATAAATAAAACTCATCCCAAAGTTTGGAGCCCTTAAAAGTAGCAGTATGAAAACCCACCGCACCCCCTTGGAGTCGGTCCTGGATCCGCCCCTGGTTTGTGGTATACATCATATACTCCCGTTTCCTCCTAACATCGTGCGTTTTCTCCGTGTACTTCCGTTTCCCCTACATTTTCATTCCATCAATTCTTCCATCATTGATTTTCCATAATTCACTTGCTTTTATCACTGTCTCTTTTAGTTGAAAGGGTATAGTCGTGGGACATTCTATTGAAATATTTAACTTCATTTCGTTTTCCATATAGTATAGTTTCACTTTGCTACGGTCATAACGCTTAATAAATGCATACTTCAATATCAACTTGATCTTAATAGGTGTGTGTGTGTTGCACAGCATCCACTTTGGGTTTCAAAAATCGCTATTTCTTGATTTACTTTTTAAAACTATGCATGAGGAATTGCAATCTCCATGTGGGTTTTCTCAGGTCAATGAGATTTATACATATTTTTCATTACACACTAATATGATAGTAATCCAAAAACTAAGGCTTCCAAACTAAGGCTGGGGACATAAGGAAACTATTCGTGTGCCTGTTGTCAACACAGTTGCTTTTTGGTTTCTCAGCACTCTCAAATAAGCCTGCCCGCATCTCCCTGAGACTTTTAATTTTGGCTTGATAGCCGTTCATAATGGAACTTGTAACAAGTTATATTATTATAAAAAATTAACAAAAATGATGATGAAGAGAAAGAGGGTTAGGATCATCTGTTAGAGCCAACAACTGGTAACGGCATTAGCGTTGACTATCGGTACTAATTTTGTACGTAATTTGAAGTTTAAAGGCTGCTGTCATAAGCAGTGTTGAATCACAACTGTCAAGGGAACATCTTATATTGATAGTTGCGTTGCCCAATTAAACAATATGCAATCGATAGAGGAGTGAAGAAAAGTGAGAAATCCAAAATTTTACGGACCGACATGCAGAAACACATGAGATACAGAAGAAAGAAGGGTCCAGAATCATGTGAGGATAACAATGCAAAAGATACACTGACACAGAAAGAACTTCAAAATGATTCAAGTAATCAAAATGACATTTACACAACAGTATAGTAAACAAACATTGTACCCACAACCGTGCTCAATAACATCATATGTGATGCAGTGTTGCCAACTGAGCACAAAATGAAGTTTTGTTAAATAGCACGGAACACAAATTATAACATGTAGAAAATCTAATTATTAGTAGAACCGTACCTGTAAAGTAATGATGTACAGTGTTGCCAACGTTTGAAGATAGACCTATATGAATTCCTACATGAATATCGGATATAGAAGATAACGTACATTACACGATTCAAACTAGTTAAAACCAAAATATGAGACCACAAACAATAATACAATCACTGAAGCACGAAAATAAGGGACGAAGCACAGTATCAAAGCAGGTTTGCCCAAGTGGAAAAACAGAATAGTATCAAACACAACACACAAAACTGAAATGATGCATGCTCTTGGACTGACAATTGAATAGCAGGTTCACGTTTCTGATGCACGTAATATTGTATCACTTCACACATTATTGGTAGTCAATTTTTCAGTGTTGCTGTTGATAAAGCGCTCCGCAGTGTGTTGGTAATGTATGTACTCTTCTACATCCGAGATTCATGTAGGAATTCATATAGGTCTATCTTCAAACGTTGGCAACACTGTACAACATGACTTCACAAGTATGGTTCTAATCATAATTAGATTTTCTAATCATAATCAGATTCAGGGAATGTGAAGAGCACGTTCACGAAATTCAATGTTGAAGCAAAGGGCGATAGATAAGAAATGCCAAGCAAATTCGGGGATCTGGGGCCCCCAGCTAGCCAAGGGCTACACTATATATATATTTGAACGTTACGCACACGTAAAAAGGTGCTGGGTGATGTGTTACCAAAATCCCAAAATTTATTTTCGGAGTGCCAGTAAGCGTCAGATTAATCATAAATGTCACAGAATTAATGCTCTAATGCTCCTTACATGTAAGAGTGACTGATAATGGGGCTACAGCCCCCTTTCAAAAATTAAAAAAAAATCACCACAAATATCCTTGGTAGGTACATACGAGAAAAAGGTATTTTTTGATAATTAATGTGAAATTTGGCGTCATTGTAACAAAAAAGTATGCGTTTCTCAAATCTGGAATGTTATTTTAACGCACTGCCTTAGGGGGGCACAGGGGCGAAGCATTAGAGGATGGATCTTTATAAAAATTCAAAATTTGGTTCCGGAAATGTCAGTGAGCGTCAGATTTTTCACAGCTGTCACAGAATTAATATTCTAATGCTCCTTGCATGTGCCAGTAACTTATATGGGGCTTTAGCCCCATTTCAAAAATAAAAACTCACCATAAATATTCTTAGTAGGGACATACGCGAAGATTTTTTTTGTTAATTAATGGGAAATTTGGCATCATTGTAGCGAAAAGGTATGCGTTTTTTACATCTGGAATGTTATTTTGGTAACCATCGCCTTAGGGGGGAACAAGGGGCGAAGCAACAGATGATGGATCTTTACAAAAATTCCAAATTTTGTTTCGGAAATGTCAGTGAGGGTCAGAGTTTTCACAAATGTCACAGAATTAATATTCCAATGTTAGTTGCATGGTCAGTGACTTATATGGGGCCATAGCCCCCTTTCAAATTTAAAAAATCACCATAAATATCCTTAGTAGGGACATACGAGAAAACGGTAGTTTGTGCTAATTAATGTGAAATTTGGCGTCATTGTAGCAAAAGATAATGCGTTTATGAAATCTGGAATGTTATTTTGATTACGCACTGCCTTAAGGGGGCACAGAGGCGAAGCATAATTTGGTGGATCTTTATAAAAATTTCAAATTTTATTTTGGAATTTCTAGGGAGCGTTAGATAAATCACAAATGATACAAAATTAATATTCCGATGTTCCTTGAAGTGCCAGTGACTAATATTGGGCTACAGCTACCCTTCCAAAATTCATGTAATTTACGATAAATGTCCTTAGCAGGGACGTACGGGAAGAAGGAAAATATGCTTTACAATTAATGTGGAATTTGTCATTATTGTAGAAGAATGTTCTGATTTTTTTAAATCTCGAATATAGTGTAAATGAATATCGTCTGTCAGTGTACCAGATTGAGGATATAGCTTCGTTGTTTTGGCATCACTGGAATATAATCAAAGAATTTTGCGTTTTTAAAAACCAAATTGGACTCTTCTTATAGCATAAAATCACACATAAAAATCACCAGCATTTTTTTTCATACTTAAGCAAACCAGCTCAAAATAGATCACAAAATGACAATAGAGAATGCCGTGGATACCACGAACGAACAAATCTTAAATGAGAAGTAATATTTTAAAAATTAGCAGTCTAATAGGTGAACTTTAAATTTTAATATTGTTTTCTTTATTCATAAAAAAGTAACTTTTCCCTACTTCTTACACAATAACTGTATGATCCCACTTTCCACGCAGTAGCTTACTCGCATACAGCACATGTAAGCACGTTAGTAAATCGTATACTATGGACACATGGTTGTAGTAAAAACAAACGTCTCGCGATGAAGAAGAATCAAGTTGAGTAAGGCTATACCATAAACTGAAGAAAACATATTATTTCTTTTTAAAAACAACACTTTTTGGCTTAGTTGTCATTAACTAAATTGTTTAAAGATTTCATTAATCTAAGTTTAAGACAGATAAAATGAACTTACTTTTATTCAGCATGCCCTCGTGAACGAGCAAGACATGGATTAATGCAATTTACTAAAGCCACTGTGAGCACCTTCTCCAATATATCTGGAGTGATCATCTCTACACTCTGGACAATTCTTTGTTTTAAGTTGTCTACATTGTTATAAGATTTTAGATTTAGAAATCAAAATTTGTTTTAGGAATCTTCACAAGAAAAAATTGCATGGAGCAAGATCTGGACTACTTGGTGGCCATTCAACACTTCACCCCATAGAAATAGGCATTCCCCAAACTTCTCTTTTAAAAGATTTATAGTCATAGTCGTATAAGAAGGTGGTGTGGATATTTATTGTGGTTTTCAAAGTGATTTTGGGACCAGGAAGGGGAAGTTGGAGCCTCACAATGACCACTGGCACATGGAAGTAGCTTCTGAGCGTAAATTATGTGATATTAGTGATTATTTTTACGCTCATGCCAATAACACAAATAACAAAAAGTTTGAATTTTTCTTGTCGCTACTGTTGCCCAATAAGATGGAATGGCCGTAATAAAATTCCAGACGCAACAACCATCATAGGTACAAGCGAAAGAGTGTTATTGTATTTTCTAACTAAAAATACAAATTTGCCGCCAAATTCTTACAAATAACACTAGCCAAGAAAATTTTACTTTTTTTTCTGTAAGTGGCATGAGAACAGCTAATCTCTATATTTTCGCGTGTGATGATAACGAAAATGTTAATGAAAATGCAAAATTAGCTCTCCTTTTTGAAGTTATGATAATTTTACGTTATTACCTATATAAGCTTATACATGTATTTACCTTGTTGTTATCCCTCGGAGGAAGGTCACTGAAGGCGCAACCGCTTTGCCTGACGTTTGTAGTTTTCAGCTGATGATTCCCTGATTAGTGTCCAACAACAATCGACTAACATTGATGCATTCCACTTTCCCTGGTATCTCATTTCCATTTCCGAAATTTGCTGGTGGAAGCGTTCCCCATACTCGTCGCTTACAGCACCACAGTTGTCAGGAAAGAAGTCCAAGTGGGAGTCTAAGAAATGTAATTTTAAGGACATGTTGCACCCCAGTCTATCGTAGCAGAGCAGAAGATTTGCCGCAAGATCCTTATAGTTTTCTGTCCTCTTATTTCCTAAAAAGTTTGTTGATAGTTGAACAAAGGCACCCGAAGCTAACTTTTCATCATCTGTCAGGATGGTGTTGAAATGCTCATCTTTGTGTCGATCTGGGGACCCACAAAAATCCCCTCTTCTATTTTCGCCTCACCAAGACGTGGAAATTTCTCACGCAAATAGAGAAATGCTTCCCCAGTTTTGTCCATGGCCTTAACGAAGTTTTTCATTAGGCCCAGTTTTGTATGCAAAGCAGAGAAAATTATGTTCTTGGATTCGATAAGTGCTTCGTGCATAACATTGTAAGGTCCTGGTTAAAGTGATTGACTCTTAGGCCAATCTTTCTTTTTATAATGAAGTGCTTTGGCGCGGCTATTCCAGAGGCACATGAAGCAACATAATTGCTGTAGTTGTGTTGTAGCTCAAGTAATATGCCTATGACTTTCAGATCCTACTAAATCTGCCATTTAATCTTGTCATAGTTCAATCGCAATAACAATTGTTTCATGTTACCATATATGTTTCTTTCATGTAAGGTGCACACCCAATCGGAATCGATGGTAACACGTTACCATTATGCAGAAGGACACATTTAAGACTTATTTTGGAGGAGTCAATGAACAACCTCCACTCATCACTTTTATAGTCAATGCCCATAGCTGCCATTAGTCCCTCTACATCGCTACAAAATAGCAGTTCTTTTCACTTTCGAAAAATGGAAGGAATGGTATATGACAGTTACGGAATGCATCACATTTACCGTCTTATCAAGGCAATTTCACTGTTGTAGTCTTGACGCCAACAGTTCAGCTTTTTCATTAGGCAATTCCACTAGGTCATTAAGTTCACACTGTGTCACTTTGTGATTGTACACTTATCGTTACACACAAAATCAAGATCTCTCGAAGAACTGGGTTATGAAGGTAATGGTGCAGCACTAGCTTCACTACCGCCCTCGTCACTATCACAATCAGATGGGACAGGAACAGGCAGTCCATCTCCGTGAGTCACTTTTCGCATGGCCGACGGTATGTTAGGACATATCAAGGAAGACAGTGTTTCTTGGAAATGCAATGTGTTAACGAATTTGTCATACAAAAGTAACAATCATCCACATGGTTTGATGGTTCTCGCCAGGTCATGGGTATAGCAAAGATCATGGAAGATCTTTTACGGTTTAACCACGAAAGAAAACTCGAGACACAAGATATGCAACATACATGAGGAGCCCAAGGAATCGAACCCGGGACTCCCACGCCAAAAGCATGTACGCTAACTACTTAGCCACGAAGGAGCTTTTCATGCTCGCATACACGAATATAGTACTTAGAGCCCATTTTGATTACATTGCTGTTAACATTATTCATATAACGTATTAAAACATGCATTATTTATAAAATGAAGGAAGTTTTCCACTTCCTTGCCTAGTGACGATTCCTAAGTCCAAATATTTGGTAGTAAACCCGTTACAAGCTCCCACTTGACGCTACTGCTAAATTCGAATTCCCAAAATTACTCGGTTTTTGAATCCGATTGAATTTCAACGCCAATTGACGGAAGTGTATGACAAATTCTACATGGATGTCAAAAATGTCTTCAAGTGATGTATGGGGTTTTCAGATGGTCCCATTGAAATCCACGACGAAGAAAGCGACAGGAGACCGTCTATTTCGGACAAGACAGTCGCGAAAGTTGTAGAAACCAGTGAGTAGCACGTAAGTTGAAAGAACGTTTGGCCGGAACGACGACGAGGTAAAAGATGTGGTTGAACGCTTCCTTAAACAAATGCCAGCAAGCTGGTATGGTAGGAGCATAGAAAATCTATCACAGTGCCTGCAAAACTGCATCAATGAAAATGGTAATTATGTAGAAAAATATATCGGGTGTTCTAAGAATGGCGCCGTCGAACAACAAAGTGCCATTCTTCAGTTCAAAATAAACCTACAATCCTATATAAAGGCTTACTCTCCAGGGTCGCCTCCTTCCGCCATAGGAAATAAAAATACCACTATGTGGAAACGCCGGAGATTAACTTGGAATCATTAGTATTGCTCTACAAACCCATCAACTGTTACGCCGATTGTTATGCTAATAAATGGTGCTAGGTCAACGTGTTTCGACTTTAACTTCCATCTGGAAAGAATTGATGTAGCTATTCTATAGATTTGTAGATTTTCTTTGTGGTTTTTATCTGTGACGTTGCCACATAGTGTAATTCGCGACTCCAGACAAGGATTCGAAAGTATGAAATTATATATAAATATTTCTTTCGCTCTATTTTGACTTGTAGAATAGTAGTCTGTAATCTGTGGGTATCATTTTTAGAACACCCGATATAAATGTACACGCTTTAAAATGATGTAAACAATACTGAAAACGTTTCTTTGCATTTCTAGATAATAGAAGACCTTACTTAAGGGATTGTTTTCCTAGTTATGCTAGGTAGTACTTTTGACTAAAAATATATGGCGTCATTCAATAACACCCTCTACAACCCTTCAATAATTCTGGAAATATATTTGCAAGAACAATGGCTTTTCTAGTAACTTACTCAGCACAAAATTACTTGCGTTTTCTATTCAATTCGATACATTTTAGAAGCAGAGGATAGAAGAAAACTGCTCTGAACACCAAAACTACGGTCCATCTCGATAACTTTGGCAACAACGTGAAAAGAGCCGCGGTTGTCTTATTGCCTTTCACGTCGAGAGAGCTTTATTGCCTACAAAGAAAGAACAAGAATGGAAGCTGGAAGAAAGACGAGGTAATAGAATAAAGTGCAAAGAAAAGTACAGGCGATAAATCAAGCAGGAGACGTAGAGAAAAATGCAATCAACACGGGGGACGACAGCTTAGTTGTAGGGAATTGGACGTTCGACTGTCATTGAGCACAGAGGAAAGAAGTGATTAGAACACGGTATTCAACGACAGAAGAGGAGAACATTTATGAAATAAACGGAATCTTTAGTTTATTGTCCAAAGGCTATGCTCGTAAGCTAAATATTATAATGAATGCAAATATGTGATTAAGAGAGAATTGGTTAAATAAAAAAAGTTAAGAAAGGGGGCATAAATGCCATACGCATTTACTTTCAAGATATGATAGGAAATCATGGTGACCGCGAAAGAAGATCGAAATTAAGATTTAAATCGATTTATAGGTATCATGGGACCTCTACATGCCAAAAAAAGTGATTTTTGAATATACCTGCATCTGTTCATCTCGACGTACGTACATCGATCTAAAAATCAAGCTGTTACTCGAATCCGAACCAAATATTAAACTTAAAACTATTTTTAAGATTCTCCAGGAAAGGTTTTCGAACATTTTTCTACTCCTAAAACGAATGTAGATAACTAAGACCGCGTTTCCATTTTACACGAATCTTGTAGCTGTCGTAAAAATATCTTGCAACCCAATCTTTCTATTTACTGTTTACACATGACAACTTTCTGAAAGCAAGAAAGATATCTCCACCCATACATAACTGCACTCTAGTGGACAAATAGTGAACCTCCTCATTTTTAACGTGTATTTTGGCGCGCTTCCCCTCCCTGTCCAAAAGAAACCGTCATTTCGAAAGAGGAAAAACTATTTTTACCTTTATGCCAGCGGGAGGGCGATAGCACGCAGCAAGCAAGGCGACCCAGAAAGTTGCACATGATTTAACTCCTTGCAAGACGAAAAAAAAAAGTTATATATCTCTTTCAAGACTATGTTTACATGAAGAAATATTATAGGCTTTCAAGATTTTTTTATGAGAATTACAGGATTCATGTAAAATGGAAAGAGACTATTTTCATAGAAATGATGAATATATTTCATTAATAAATTTCAATTTGATATAAGTCATTTCTCACGAGAACATCCACAAAGGGTAGACTGCTCTTAAGGGTAAATGTTTCTTGGGACAATATCTTCCGGAAACTACTATGGTTTTGTCATATTTTTTTTTAAATAAATGTTTCAATAATAATTGCTTGTTGTGTACTATTGTTAATTAAAAAATGTATGAGGGAGAGAGCTGTAGACTTTGTATAAAAACTTTTGTGATGTTTTAATAACAAATTACATTCTAGAGTTCCTAATGGAATATTTGTTTACGATATATATACCACATGAGATATTTAAAAACATCATCCGGATAGCAACTCATATCCAAGGACAAACTACCTTTTGTCATTTGTTTCTGGAGAAATAGCTTGTCACCATATAAAGTTGTTAATGAAAGCTTTATTTATGAAGTCTGAACAAAATGGAAGGAATATTTTTTTCGGGGGGGGGGTCGTTCAAAAATATTACCGCTCTTAAATTTTTGTAGAGAAGTACCTATCCCGTATTATGCAGTTGTTAATGGAATATTGTTTTACGGAATATTTAAAATAATCATTGGAAACTTTTTTCGAGAAAAATGGATTATTTTTAATTTTCACCATCCGGTAAACTACTCTTATTTTTTGGAGTAAAAGAAAAAAATCACAAGAAACTTGGAAATCTTATGAAAACTTCAAGTTTAAAATTTTATATGGACATGTTAAACATGCGACTTTTAGATGAGTGTAAACATACCAGGACGGACGTACAGTCGGATACATCCAAAAATCCCTTTCTCGGCATGTAAGGCCATGAAAAATGTAAACCAGTTGACATTCTGAATTCACGTTCTCCACAATTACCCCACCTTTTTGTCTCGTATCTATTGTTCTAACGTACTGGTATAGTGATACATAGAGTTCTTCGCGGGTATAGACTATCGCACCCGCATCCGCAGCATCTCTATCCGCATCTGCATCTGCATCCGTAAAATCTCTACCTGCACCCGCATCCGCAGATAGTGAGGTAGCAAATATACACAACTTACATATTCTATAATAGTCATGATTTCGAAAATGTTTTAAGCACATTTTAAATGGCTATCTCTTGTAGTTTTCTGAATCAAACGAAACAATAAATTATATCAGTTTCCTCGTGATTAAATACCAACTACACTAAATAAAATTCAATATAAACCGTGCACATGTAGGAAACTATATCCGCAGATATATCAGCGCAGAAAAGAAATATATGTCCGCAGACATCCGCATCCGTGCAGACCTTTACTGACACAATCTTCCAATAAGTGGTATCAATGAAATAATATGCTAGCACCTTCTTCTTGCTCTTCCTTAGGAACGACAGAATAAAATACAAAGTAATAGGGTGATATCTTCTGCTTGCATTTTCCAACAAACATTAGCATAAAACATGCTGTCACCTTTTACTTACTCTTAGTTCTGAAATAATAGTACTGAAATAATATCCTGGCACCTTTTTTTGGCTCTGTCTTACAAGTGGCAGCACTAAAATATAGTGATACTTTCTGCTTACTCTTTCCTACAAGCGGTTGCAAGAAATATGGCGACACTTTTCCTTTGCTCTTATTTACCGGTCATAACACTGAAACAAGCGAGTTTCGTTTCAGAGTATGAGACTATGATAGACTTCCGAACTATAGGAATTCAATACCTATACTTAAAGTAGTACAGCTACTCGTTGCAGTAAATTAATAAGATCAAAAATAGAACCTGCTCCTCGGAAACTGAATCAGCATCAAAAACATTACTCGAAATGCCTTACTGCTTTTGCTCTATGGCCATAGATATTGAAATCGGAAATTGTTAATTTTAACCACTTCCTGATCCAATATAGGGTTACAAGAGCTGACAAAACTTACCCTTGGGAAGTTGTGTCAATTGCAGAAAATTGCGTCTCGATATCTCTTACCGTTTTTGATCTACGCAAATGTGTATTTAAACCAGAAGTAGTACTAAATTTCAACCACTTCTGGTTTAGGTAGAGTGTTGCGAATTGTGATGATATGTGTACTGTTGAAACCATGAAACGTTTGCAGAAAACCGCTTATTGTTATAAAATATTAGTTTTGTTCTATAACGATAAATGTTGAAACCGGAAATACTTAATTCGAACAACTTTCGCTTTGAATAAAACATTAACGGAAAAGATGGAGTTTATTATTGGGCCGCTGAAGCAACTGCACAATACTACATCTTGATATCCCTTAACTTTTTGATTTATGAAAATGAGTACTTGAAGCCGGAAGTACTAGTGAATTTTAACTACTTCCGAATGTTGATAGAGTGTTGCGGCTGGTGATTATATGCTCTGTCGAGACTCAATCAACAGCAGAAAACCACTTAACTAAAAAAAACTCACTCTATGGCCTATGGAACCCGGAGGTTCAGTGCCACGTTCACAAAAGCTCTCCACTGACTTCTATCCTTAGATAATTGGATCCAGTTTCTACTTTGTATTCCTATCTCTGCGAGATCCATCTTAATATTATCCTCCCATCTGCGCCTAGGTCTTCCTAATGGTCGTTTTCCTATGGGTCTACCAGTCAAGACTTTGAAAGCGTTTCTACTTTCTTCCATTCTAGCTACATGACCTTCCCACCTAAGCCTCCTAGACTTGACGACCCTAACAATGTTGGGTAAACCGTATAAACTATGTAGTTCCTCGTTATGAAGCTTTCGCCATTCCCCATTCTCGTTCCTCTTGGGTCCGAATATTCTTCTCAGGATCCTGTTCTCAAATACTTTCAGTCTATGTTCTTCCCTCAGAGTAAGCGACCATGTTTCGGAACCATACAGAACAACAGGCATGATTATCGTTTTATATATTTTAAGCAGAAAACCACTTACCGCTATTTATTGCTATTTTTGCTCTATACCAGGAAGTGTATACTGATAATTTGAACCACTTTCGTTTTGAATAGATGGTTAATGGAAAAGATGGAAAATATTATTGGGACGCTGAATCGATTACACTAAACCGCATCTCTATATCTCTCGCCGTTTTCGGTTTTGACAGACAGATGGACGGACAATGCGTTCTATAAGAATCGCGACACTTATGCATAGCACAGGTTGAAAGTCTAATAATATGGTGGCACCTTTTCCTAGAACTTCCTTATAAGCGATAACTATAAAATATTGTGGAAATACATTCTCTTTAATCTTTTCTACAAGCAATAGTAAAGGAAAATATAGTGAGACCTTCTTCTTCCTCTTCCCTACAACCGATAGCAATACATAAACTAGAAATATAGCATGGTATTCAGAGAGAGTTGGTTAATCAAGAGTTAGTCATACGATTAGTTAGTGTCGTATTAGCACTGTACTAAAGACGGTATAGGTTTTGGTATTCAGAGTCTGCTTCAAAAAAACTTTAAGTTTTACGTCCCACGGTTATGCCGATTAGGCTAAAGGAGACGGTGATTGTGAGAAATGAGTGAAATGAAGAGTGGGAGGAAACTGGAGAACCCCGAGAAAACCCACGAGCACAGTGTTTGTCCACCACAAAGTCCACACGGCGCGAGCTGGGATCGAACCAGGGACCCCAAGCACCGGACGTGAACGCTCTACCACTGAGCCACCGCGCCCCCCAAGAGTCTGCTTCAAGTTCAGCTAATTTGAGTTGATTTGAGTATTATTAACATTAATTAATATAAACTCCAGCATGTTGGTGAGAGAAGTAAATGTGGAAAATTACGTAAAACTAAAAGTGTGCACGCGTAGTCTGTAAAAATGGAAATTTATGAAAGGTTTCTTTGTGGTTAGACATCACAAGGACTTATGAATAGTAACAATATTGAATTATAATTAACGTATTCATTTTTAAGGGATGTATTTATGGCAGGAATAAGTAGAAGACAATTAATATTAATAACAATAGAAGGATTCTGTTGTAATTATAAGGGAAATAATTTAGCAATTAGTTGTATGCATCCTTCGGAAAACTGGAAATTATCTACTCATCTGTCACTGTTCATTTTAAGAAACAGTTCTGCCATTGTAGAGGACTTGTCTGAACAGCTGCTTCATAGGTAACTCACCCGATGAGGTGAAAGTAAACGAAAGAAAGAAAGACAGGTAATCAATTGCCTTTGTATTCTCATAATGTAAGCTTATTGTGCTAAACATGTGATTAACTTAGTTAACTACTATGTGCTAATCAAGGATTCAGAATACAATTCCGATAACCATATGTTTTCAAACCTTTAGTATGGCGCTAATCATGCGCTAAAATGACTCTGCATAAGGAAGTTTAGCGTCCCGTGCAGGTTGAGATATGAACCTATAATGGAGAACCACCGTGATTTGTTCAAATTCGAAGGCTCTCTTACCGGGAATCGAAACTGTAGACCCTACACTAAGATCTCGTACATGAGCAACTATACTAGCATAGAGGCTAGAAAAACAGGGCCTTGTGCAGAGTCTTTCTGACGCGTTATTAGTGCCATACCAATGAGTTCGACTAACATGTTTCCTACAGCACTCAGACCTTTAGTATGACGCTAATTACACGTCAAAACGAATCCACATAAGCGGATAGTGTTATAGTGTTTAACCAATTTCAATACAGTCAGTACGAAGAGATCGGCTGTTCAAATAAAATTTCGTTAAGAACAAAAACAGAAAACAACGTTTATATATATATATATATATATATATATATATATATATATATATATATATATATTCTCAAAAATTCTTAAAATAATACACAACATTCAAGAAAGCACTAGAACTGCTTTAGTTGTGGTATGTTTGTGTTTACGACCGATCCTATATGAGACGCAAATCTAAACTTACAGTATCTCATAGTTGCAGAACAATAGGGCCTATGTGCTGTCAGCGGATATAGAACCCTAATTTTACATGAAAAGAGGGTACGTTAACTATTTTCAACGAATTCAAAAAGTTCGTTACTGAATTCTCTATGTCTCTCTCTCTCTGTTTTTTTTGTGATTTTTTTTTTTTTTTTTTTTTTTTAAATTTTGAGGCTTCCATTCGATAGAACCTCAAAAACCATCTGAAAGAAATGATGGAACTTTTCGCGCCACTCTTACCGTTCCCGAGATATTGGCCAAAAAAGTTCCGATTTCGGGAGATTTGAGAAGTCATATCTCAGGAACCGTAAATCATTGAGAGATAATATTTTGCTAATTTTTCAATTTTCAGTCCTTCATGTTGAGCATGTGTCTTCGTAAAATAACGTATCGTAGAACGTTTTAAGGGAACTCTTAGACAAACACGTGAAAAAAAAATTTAGTACTCAAGAAAAAATTATAAATGGACAGACATATTACAAGAATTGTTTAATGAATATAATAATAAAGTACATAGAATAATTGGTGTAAAGCCTGTAGAAGTTAATAAGAAAAATTAATTCTCTTTAAGCTCGTTCTATCAATGCTCTTGTAGCATTCTCAACCTTTTTTTAACGAACTATACGTACGTTTTATAAACTTGTTGGCATGTGCAACATATTTATATTTCTACCAAGAGATATTTTCAATTCAAGTTCATTAGCACGGACTCCTTTTCTATCATTAGATCAAACTCTTTAAAGAAATATTTAAATTTCTGAAACAGATAAAGTAATGTGGTGGAGATGATTAAAACTGACAAAGAAATCCTAATGATATTTACCTGTTCCTAAGATAGACATACATCTAAATATACAACAAATTCTAAGTGAATACACCCCGATTCACCGATATCTTTCGTTGTTATGCGTTCTTTTCTTATGCATTAAAATTGTGCTGTTTGCTTAACAAAATCCCAGAATAAGGCTCGTCTTTGCAAATACGTATCGTCTACAGACGACTGCATGTTACCAATCTTGTTACCATCTTCTACCTCTCTGTCTCTCATGAATGTTGAATGACGAAACGAAATTGATCAGCATCCAGACATTACATTCTATCTGTATATTGACGTCATCCGATGCTATTACAGATACTCTAAAAGGGTTCTACCACACTCATTATTTCCGATTATATTGGTCTCTTTCCACACAATACAACGACGCTCTGGGATTACATTTCAGTTCTGAGAAACGAAGGGGACTATCCTAGATGAGGTATTCAGATGAAAAGTGATAGAAGTTGTTGAATACGGATTTTAGTTTGTTTCTCTGGGCGAGAGCGATTGCAGTGTAAATGTTGATAATGAAATACTTTATTACTCAAGGAACAGCACAGAATATACATAAAATGAAATATACGAGCCACCACACTAAACTTTCTTGCTACAATTTTTAAAATTTAATCATAAATCATGTAATGCTATTATTGGTATATTGGCAAGTAGAATGAGCGTAACCGTTAGAAATACCGGTGCCATCGGTAGAAGTATGACTGTTACAATTAAAGATTGATTTACTCATAGCGTGCCGTACCCATGTCGTTTCCCTGCCATGCTCCATCCGTGTAACGGCCGCGACTATTCACACATACCATGCCGTGTCGCTGCTGCTTTCTACACCATTTCCCAAAGTGAATTGCAAGGAGGAAACTTCGTGTCGCTTCGTGTACTCCGAAAAAAGCCGAAGGATCGCGGCCGATGGGCTACGGCCGCGCTGTTTTCTCTTCATGGCGACCTGTCGGAGCATGGCACGTCATGTGTGAATTAAAAAGAAAAGACAACCCAATGAACTATCAATTTCAAAGTATGAAAAGTAGTGATGAGCAAATGCAAGACCAACACCAAGACCGAGGTGGTCTTGGTCTTGGTCTTGGTCTTGCACATCCAGTCTTGGTCTTGGTCTTGCACTGGAATCCTTGGTCTTGGTCTTGTTCTTGGTCTTGCACACCCAGTCTTGGTCTTGGTCTTGGTCTTGCTTGCAAGAGTCTTGCAAGTCTTGTATTTAAGAAATATTATGCTTTTTATAGGTAAATTTTACTCTGGATATAAGGGATAATAAACTCTACGGTGCGCCAATAGTAACTGAAATACAATATATGTTTCTAAATGTAATATAGTTTTACCTTCGTGTAAGTATGATGATAGTGTATAACATAGGTGATGACCTTTGTTTTTAATGGGTGCCCACGGTTCGCTACTTATAAGATAAATCACAACGTTTCGTAATTTGTTTATATTTCTTAACAGACCCAACACTCCACTGGTTACCAAACTGGGGAGGCTACCTCTGAGACGCATGAAAGAAAAACAAGACGGCACAGATTATAGAAATACAATGAATTGCAAAATTATGTTTACACTCTAAAGGTGTCAGATTTTTCTTTTCAACCACGATTAGCTAATCCTTGTATTAAACAAACTTCCAATTAAATATTGAGATTTTGTTTTACTGATTCCAATATGTACTCTATGGGGCAGAAACACTGACGTTACGCAAAAGCGATAAAAAGATTGCAGACTTTCGAAACATGGGCATAGGAAAAAAAAGAAGGGAGTTAGCTGTGTTGAACGGAAAACGAATGAGGTGGTGTTAGATATAGTAGCAGTAGGAGAGAAAAGAAGAGTTTTAGATGTTATTAAAAGGAGGAAGAGGAACTGGTTGGGATATTGGCAGAGGAGAAACTATATTATGAGGGACGTGCTGGAGGGTATTGTGGACGGAAAGAGAGGAAGAGAACGAAGGAAACTGTAGTTGAAGGAAGGTATTAAAACAGAAAATTGCTACAAGACGAAGGGACTAGCTAGGACCACCGTACGTCGAAGCTTATCACTTGCAGCAAGTAACCTGCCAATAATAGCAGAATAGCTATGATAATGATGATATCTTCAGCAATACTCATATTGACCAAAATAAGAGAGAGAAAAAATAAAATAATAATAATTATAATCAGATCTCTTAATATTTTAGAATAATTTCAGTGAAAACTGGAAACGGTTCAACTGTCTATATCTTTTGTGTAAACTCAATTTATATAAGTACTTTTGACCTGTATTAGAAATATAAAATAACTCCAAAACTCCAAGTCATCAAACTCTTGAAGTCTTACTTGTGAATATGGATTACTAACATCAATTACAAACTTCGCTGGGTTAAACTAGAAAAAATAATAATATATTTCGTTAGTAAGTCACTTTTTGCTATTACTAAAGCGTTCTCTGATATCGGTCATTTTCGATGATTTTTATATTTCTCTCCTCTCCTCCTCCCCAACTTGCGATGCTGAATTTGGATTTAAACGGCATCAGATGTGTCACTGTTCGTCTCAGAGGCCCTGAAAACTATGGATTCGGCACTAATATCGGCATTTTCAATAAACTTATATATATCTTCTATTTCCCCACGTTGCGAGGCACGGCATCGGAAGTGTCATTGTTCATCTCAATGACCTCGGAAACCATGAGTTCGACATTGATAATGGTCATTTTCGATATTTTTTTATATATCTCTTTCCTCCATCTCCCCCAAGTTGCGGTGCTGAATTTGCATTTAAACGAGATCGGAAGTGTCACTGTTCACCTTAGCGAGCCAAAAACTATGGATTCCACACTAATATTTGGTCATTTTTGATCATTATTATGTATCTTTCCCTCCCCTAAGTTACGGGGATAAATTTGGTCGTAAACGGTATCGGAAGTGTCAATATTCAACTCAGCAACCTCGAAAACTATGGATTAGACACTAATATTCGCCAATTTCGATCATTTTTATGTATCTTCCCTCCCCTCCGCCAAGCTACGGGACAGAATTTGGATTTAAACAGCATCGAAAGTGTTACTGTTTATCTCAGCAACCCCCAAAACTATAGATTCCACTTTAATATCGGTCATTTTCGATCATTTTTAAATAACTTTTCCCTCCCCCAAGTTCTACCGTCAAAGTGATGACAAAAATCACCCCAAATCAAAACCTCGTCTATATTGAAAATTTGATTGAGGTCGACCCCGGCTGTTTGAAGAGTGAGGAAGTCACGAAGACAGCCACTTTATATATATATATATATATATATATATATATATATATATATATATATATATATATCCCTCCTCCCCCTTCCCTACGTTGCACCGTCAAAGTAAAATGATAAAAATTGTTCCAGGCCTGAACTTCATATATGTTGAAAATTTGATCGATATTGGTCGTATGGTTCAAGAGTTATTAAGTTTTATTTATTATTTTATAACTCCCCCTTCTCCCCTTCCCTAAGTTTCACCGTCAAACTGAAATGATGAAAACACTCACAATCCCAAACCTCATCTATGTTGAAAATCTGATCGAGATCAGTCAGGGGTTTCAAGAGGTTAGGAGTCACAAACATAGCCACTTTCAATTTTATAATATAGACTAGCCTTTGGTTAGCTGAGGGCTCTGCCCCCGACCCCGCGTTTGCTCGGCTTATTTCCTCGCATCTCTTATGTACCAGCTTTTGCACCAACAGTGAATTTTGTGCATTTGCTCTCAAATTTCCTGAATTTTCCCAGCTCGGGGCTTCGCTTCTACACCCCCTCCTTTGCTCGGCCATGGTCTCGCACTTCTTAAACCCACAGTTCTACCGAATTTCAGTTTCTTTTAATATTTCAACTATCTAAAAGATAATATTTTGTATCCCAAGAAAACGCCCATTTAAATAACATGGGAATTTCTTCATCCTCCTTTAGACACCTTAAAAACTAAAAAAATATTTACTTTTGGCAATTTTCCTGTGGGTTAGTCGCAGAAGGCTACGATCATGCCAAATTTCATCATTCTAATCGTGCCAGAAGTGGCTAAACAGTTTGGTGTTAGAAAACGTCCCATATAAATAACATGGGAAATAATTTTCAGTTCTTCATAAAACCACTCTAAAATTGGAAATTTTTACTTTTACTGGTTTACTTATGTAATGCTGACAACAGCGTACAACCATACCGAATTTCAAGTTTGTATTCCAATTCGAAGTACCTAAAATAAGAGATTATAGGTCGGAAAAGGGCCCATTTAAATAACATGGGAAATTTCTTTATCTCCCCTTTACACCCTTAAAAATTAAAAATATTCACTTTTGGTAATTTTCCTGGGGGTTAGTGGCGGAAAACTACAATGATGCCAATTTTCAACTTTCCACGCCAACCGGAAGTACGCTGCCCCTTTAATTTATGTCAGTTCATGTAGTTTTTTGTTGTATAATGTTATATCGCTCAATCCTCAATGTGCCGTATACCTAAAGAGGCTAAACGTTATATTGATAAACAATTATCAACGTTTAAGCATCCTCCCATGAGATCAAATTTGCGGTCACATGCACAAATTTTTTTGTCAATGTCGTGAAAATGTTATTTCGATATTAATTTTATGAGCACACATTAAAAATTTCCAACAGATGCTTTAGTCTCGGAGCCAAGACCATACCCATGTAGCCGACACCTATGGTGTATGGAATTACCGATGATCAATACTACATTTATCTATAATTTTGGAAGAACACCACTAATAAGCTTTGAGATGACATGAAGTATCTAGTTTAACGTCCCATGATTATGCACAAGGCTAAGGGAGACGTTGATAATGAGAAATGACTGAATTGGTGGAATAAAGAAAGTAGGATGAAACGGAAAAACGCCGAGAAAATCCACGCACACGGTGTGTGTCCACCAAAATAGCTCACATGAGGCAAGATGACACCTGTGTGGCTTGAAAACGAGTAATATCTAGATAAAACGCGAACAACTAATTTAAAAAAACGACATACTGTAGCTATATGCTAAAGGACCAGATCGACTAACACGGATTGCATAAACTACTGGGAACACCTTCCCTCCACATTCTATAAAATAATTCAAGTATGCTGGTTCTTGTGCAAGACTCTTGGTCTTGCAGGTATGGTCTTGGTCTTGGTCTTGATGTTGCATGCAAGACTCTTGCAAAAACATCACTAATGAAAAGAAACTCTTCGAACCACTGCATAGACGGGGCACGGCACGCGAACAGCACAGGCTGGGCGCGTTATGTGTGATTTTTTTTTTAAAAAAGTCAGCACAATTAATTTTCAAAGTCTGAAAAGAAACTTTGTGGATCACGGCACGAACAGGGCACGGCATGGGAAAAGCACAGGCAGGACACGTCATGTGCGAATTGAAAAAGACAACCCAATGAATTTTCAATGACAAAGTCTGAAAAGAAACTTCGTGGACCACTGCATGGATGGGGCACGGCATGGAAACGGCACAGGTACGACACGGCACGTCATGTGTGAATTAAAAAAAGACAACCCAATGAATTTCCAATGTCGAAGTCTGAAAAGAAACTTTGTGGACCACTGCATGGACGGGGCACAGCACGGGAACGGCACACAGTGGGGCCAAGGCGGACAAAATGGAATGTCATGAAAGTGACAATTTGGGCGATAATCTATACGTTTTCTATAGTAAATGAAGCGAGGAATCCGATTGTGATAATGATTTTGCAATTAGCATTCTTTTGCAATTAGTAAATTGTATTTAAAACTCAACAATGTTGAAGTTGCTGAGTTTACGTAGGTTTATTGAGAGGTAAAATACAGTTTTGCTTTATGGGGGAAAAAATAGCTACCCTAACGTGACTGATGTGAATGCAGGCAAGCATGCGACAAACAATTGGTTCGCCAAAAAAAAGTTACATAGAAGGGGTAATTTGAGCAAAATAGTGAGTTTTTCAAGGAAGTGCACACATGTCTAGGCTTATAAAAAAAGCTCCGCTGAACTCCGCTCTAATTAAAACGTTTTCATGAAACTACTGTAGTAAACTACTTTCTCTGTAAATTGCATCACAATATGCCGCAAAATGTAGCCATAGCACCGTTGTAAGCTGGCTGACTGCTTTGAGAAAACCCAGTTCCCGTGGAGCAACAGAGTAGGAGGTATAAATAGGGTCGTGTGCAGCGAGTACTATAAAGTCAATTGGCTATCATGGAGTTTCTATTCAGTAGTTACAGTAGTTGTTTCAGTGAGAGTGTGTGCTCTTTTTGTATAATGGAAGAAGCAGTAAAATATGCCGAACTCTGTGAAGTGCTACTTACAGGTGGATCAGTGGAGTGTTTTATTCGCGAAAGATATCAGCACATGCATGAAGATAAACTTTCTCGAATTTGTGATGAAATAAATAAAATATTTTTGCCGCATTATGTACAAAAATTAAAAATAGTTAATCACAGTAAAACATATTTTCGCAAGAAGTATCGCGAGTGGATGAATGGTGAATTTGTGATTAGTTTCCCCAGTGATGATGCTCATTCGCCGAAGTCTTCCAATCCTGTTGGAAGGCCTAAAAAGTGTTTTGAAGATTGTTGTGAGAGAAGTAAAAGACGTAAAGTTCACGATCTAAGAGCATCACATTCCCAAAGCGTAATAGATGCTGCTGCTTCGTCGTATTCAGGAAACACATCGGAAAGTTTCAGTGCTGATTTTGCATTATCAATCTTTACACAGGCTAAGCTTTCCAAATATCAATACGAGGTAATCAGAGCTGCCACAAAAGAAAAAGGGTTCAATATTTTCCCCAGCTATAAAAAAATCCAGCGCGCAAAGAAAGATTGTCACCCTAATGATATCAAAATTACCGAGACCTCCGCAGAAGTCCCGCTCCAAAGTTTACTTAATCATACAGCCGAAAGGATCCTAAAAACAATAAATGAGAAGGAATTAGAAAAGTTGAACTGCCAGGCGCTGACAATGCATACAAAATGGGGCTTTGATGGTTCGTCTGGCCAGAACGAGTTCTCTCAACGGTTTGCAAGTGAAAGTGATGCGAGATCAGATGCTAATTTATTTATGACTTCTATTGTGCCTTTACAAATAACCCTACCTGGGAATGAAGATAAATCAATTTGGGTTAATCCTCGACCTTCCTCGACGCGATACTGTCGATCACTCAGGTATCAATTCATAAAAGAGACACCTGAAATAATAAAAACTGAGAAATTGAGGGTTGAAAGGGAAATCAAGAACTTGCAAGAAACACGGTTGAACCTAGGGCCCAACTGTATAACTGTAAAACATGTTTTACATTTGACAATGTTGGACGGAAAAGTTGCTCAACATATTAGTGCGACATCTGCAGCAAGTAACTGCTTCATTTGTGGGGCTCGCCCATCGAAGATGAACGACTTATCGAAACTTGAACTGAAGCAATCTAATGAAAAAGTACTGAAGCTCGGGATTTCACCTCTTCATGCTCGAATCAAGTTCATGGAATATGTACTACATCTAAGCTACAATCAACAATTCAAGTCGTGGAGGACTACGAAAGATACTCTCCCAATCAAAGAAGCTGCAAAGAAACGCATCCAACAAATATTTATGAATGAGCTCGGGATTAAAGTTGGTGTCGTAAAACAGGGTTATGGTTCGACGAATACCGGAAATACCTCCAGGATATTCTTCCGACATTTTTCTCTAACAGCACAGATTACACACATAGACGAAAACTTGATTCGCCGGCTTGGTATAATACTGGAGGTAATTAACAGCAACTCTGCAATTGATTCAGATAAATTTAGATTGTACACAGCAGAAACGGCTAAATTAGCTATACAGTTATACCCGTGGTTCTATATGCCTTCTACAGTGCACAAAGTATTGATACATGGGGCCGAAATAATACAAGCTGCAGCTCTGCCTATCGGGTTACTTTCAGAGGAAGCGCAAGAAACTCTTCATAAAGATTATAAGGATTACAGGCTTCACCATACAAGAAAATGTTCCCGTACAGCCACCAATGAAGATGCGTTCCATAAAATCCTCGAGTCATCAGACCCATACATAACTTTCCTGAGGCCCGAACTAAAGAAGAAACATCTTCCTCTAAGTACTGAAGCTACAGGATTATTTATTTAGATTTTCTTTGAAAAACACTTGTATTTTCAGTTCCTCCGTAAATTATTTCTAAAGTGTGTTATACATATAAGAAGAATATATATATTTTTACACCGTTCTTAATAGAATGAACAGCCTTTTCCCGACATGAATAAAGCAAGTTGTTTTTTCACTTTTAAAATATACAAAAATCGTTTTTGAAGACTGCAATCTAAGTTTTGTAATTTTCAAGTCATGGACTTATGAAAACACTCATATAAATGTACCGTTTCTTTGTATTATAATTAAGATTTAAGATATAAAATAACACAATATTGTGCTTAGCACACTTTTTTGTATATGTTATTTCTCTATGATTTACTTATTCTTCAATATTTTGCAGAGTATGACTTCCTCAAATTGTACTTTTTTTTTTTTAGATATTTCTGACTAGCATCATCCATTGTATGCATCAGAAGTTTACACAGCTCAATTTAATGTTCTGTTTGAGAAGATATCTCACGACATCTTGAGTGCAGTCAGTCGTAACGTTCCGGATGTGGTTTCATTTGATACACCACCACAACATACAAGGGAGCACACCATCGTCTGTTTCTTCTACCAACATTACACTATTATCGAGAATTTTGTCCGCAAAACGGGTGTTCGGCCCCACTGTGCGGCACAGGTACGACACGGCACGTCATGTGTGAATAAAAAAAGACAACTCAATGAAATGTTCAATGTCAAAGTCTGAAAAGAAACTTTGTGGATCACGGCACGGACAGGGCACGGCATGAGAACAGTGCAGGCAGGACACGTCATGTGCGAATTAAAAAAGACAACCCAGTGAATTTTCAATGACAAAGTCTGAAAAGAAACTTCGTGGATCACGGCACGGCATGGGAAAAGCACAGGCAGGACACGTCATGTGCGAATTGAAAAAGACAACCCAATGAATTTTCAATGACAAAGTCTGAAAGGAAACTTCGTAAACCACTGCATGGATGGGGCACGGCATGGGAACGGCACAGGTGCGATACGACACGTCATGTGTATTAAATAAAGAAGACAACCCAATGAATTTTCAATGTCAAAGTCTGTAAAGAAACTTCGTGGACAACTGCATGGGAACGGCACACTATGTGTGAATTAACCTTAAGAGAATGCAAGGAACAATAGATACAATTTGCTAGTTAACAGCGTTTTTTAAAAATAAATACAGTGCACACAAATAAACATTTTCCTCCAGCAGAATAAAAACTGCCAATTGTTTTGGTAAATTATCCCTTGTAGATTTTTTCATCAGAAACTACTTACACTATATTAGAGGGCTACTAATAAAATATTTATCAAATATAAACACAATCATAAAAGTATTTTGATAAATTACGAAAATTTCAATTTTTCTTCATGTATTTGTTTTTCGGTATATAGGATTCGTGAAACGTGTAAATCCGTTTAAATGTCTAATTAGATTTTTCTTCAGGATCACTATAATTTTTTCTCTCTTATGGCTGCTCGAAAGTAATAATTAATGAATAGTAAAGAATTAATGAGTGTTCAGCTAGTGTCATGAGGACAATTGGAGAACATTTCAAAGAAAGAAAAGAAAGAAGTAGCGAAGTCCGTTCTAGAAAGCCAGAATTAAAGGAAAGGATAACCAATATGCTGATCACACTTCACCTCAAAGGCATAAGTGGCACAAGCCAGCTGGTAGGTCTAACCCCAAAAAATGTTGCATCAGGAGTATTTTTTTAAATATCTTGTGGACATAAAATGTTAATTTTTTGCGATTTAACTTCTCTCAAGAGCAATCACTCACATGGAAAAAGCGTAACGAAATGCCTACATTCCTACCCATCTTCTATAGAATGACTATACACACCTCTACGTAATAAAAACCGAAGTGTTATTGGATATCTTGTTTAAAGTTATACTGTAGTAAGTGATAAACAATTGCTATGTACTAAAGTGTACACTATTTTGTTAAGGCACGACTTTTGATCAGGACCGGCCCTAGGCAATTTTTCGTCCGATGCAATGGTATCGTTTGCCGCCCACTTTTTCCATAAAGGACAAATCTTAAAAGAGACGATTTTAACTATGCTACCCAATCATGAACAACGAAAGGAAGGGAAAAAGCACTCGCACTCAGAAAGGTTTAAATCTTAGTGTCTGTTTCTTCTTTAAATAAGAATCTATTATGTTAGTGAAAGATAAAGTTAACACACCTGAGGAAAGATAGCAATCCTTTCTATAGAATTCAACATCGAGCTTCAATCTCAATATATCCGTTTGCAATTCCACTGCAAATAGCTCTTTTATATTTATTTCTTGATTTTTCTTCCACATCTCTTAAAAGATTAAAACAAAAAACTGGTTCTACCTTCTATAAGAAATTTGTTTGTAACAAAGACAAGACTATTTTTTTATATCAAAACTGTGATAACTAACTAAATGGAACAGGTGTTCGCTAGTATTCGAGAGCTGAGTTCTTGTAATTGGCAACAATCAATCAATTCATGCTGGAATTTGTTTGACCACTTGCTTTACCACTGTCGACGTGGCCTTAAACTAATGCAACCTAAACATGATTTATAAATGTAGTATTCAAATAGAATGTCAGGTCAGTAAATTTAACTACCATCATTCTGAAGTATGTTTCCGATAAGAAACATTAATCTATATATATAAAAGAGAACGCACAAAATCCTTTGTCCGCTCATCACGCTAATACGGCTGAACCGATTTCTTTCATTTTTGGGGGGTTGTTAGGATTTGGACCCTAGATGGTTTTTATCATATCACTTTAATTTTCAATTACCAGTGTCTTGAGATAATTGACCAATCAGGTGTCAATACGTACAAAAAATCCTTTGTCCGCTCATCACGCTAATACGGCTGAACCGATTTCTTTCATTTTTGGGGGGTTGTTAGGATGTGGACCCTAGATGGTTTTTATCATATCACTTTAATTTTTAATTACCAGTGTCTTGAGATAATTGACCATTCAGGTGTCCATACGTACAAATCCTTTGTTATTAGTTCATCATAGGTATAAAAATAAACGTATTTATATGCAACCCGCATGACCCTGTGACTCGGCGGGTTAACATAACTGACAGGCGCTATAAATCACTTGAAAGCGAAAAAGTAAAAATTATCTAAGTAACAAAGTTTATTGCGTTCCGGGATGACCGCAGCGAAGCGGGGTGGGTTAACATAAATGACAGGCGATATAATGTTAACATTTACTGCAATCTTCTATGGTTTTTATCATATCACTTGAAAGCGAAAAAGTAAAAATTATCTAAGTAACAACGTTTATTGCGTTCCGGGGTGACCGCAGCGAAGCGGGGTGAACGCTGCTAGTTTTGAATAATATAGTTTTGACAGATTTTGCTGCCCCGTGCAATTGCATGTGTTACACATATGGTAGAGCTGGCCCTAATAGGGGACAACCAACACAGTATGTCATAATTTTGAAGCTTCACTTTGAATTAGAGTTAATTCATAATACTAGTTAATGAAGTATTGGAACATTTAAAAAGATCATAATAAACTTCCAACGTAATTATAGCTGAAAGTGATAATGAAAACCGTTAACTATTATTCGAGCTTCAAGTATCATAGAATAAGTCCATATATATACATATGTATAGTATAATTTGATAATCCTTTCCACAGATACTTTATATAGCAACACTGATCACCAGCGAGTTCGCAACCTTTTCAAACCTTTTATACAGGCATCATTATGAAAGGTTACCATAGCGACACAGAAAAAAATTATGGGATGGGAGGGAAAAAAACGCGAAATGCTTTTCTCGAATCAAGGTCGCAAAGCTTACACATTTAGTTTTTTCTTCTCTCTTTTTTTTCCATAAATTGTATGTAGTTTCTCTGGTCTAGTTCAGAACAAGTGTTAATGTTCATTGATTTTTGCTTGTCAGAACGTTGTGAGGAATAGATTGTTGCATGAATTTACCAACTTGTTTTCCAGCGCTGAAACAAACTGCTTGTGCAAAATAGAATAATGGACGTTTTGTGTATTTATTACTGAAAAGCCAACACTTTCAGCAGCTCTCTTATGTGTGTTACAATGTGATATGTATTTACAACTGTAATGCGTTTTACTGGCGCGAACTAAAACTTTAACAGTCATTACAAAAATGATTGCTCGTCACTGTTAATTATACGTGTTGTAATTACTCCATTATTTCTACAATATTGTTAGCGTTTAATGCAAGAAAAAAAGTCCACATGAGACATAAGAATAGAGTATATTTTTCATTAAACTGGATAAATTGATATAGATGACTACACATCCTCATGTGTGGTTTAAGAAGCTTGACAAAAAACAATTTCTACGAGGCGTGATCAAAATTGTGGTGAATAATTTTATTAGAAACAAAGCAATAACCTTACACGAAATTTGATTTAATCTCCTTCAAAACACTGTCCTTGGCTAGCAATGCACTCAGCCCAACATTGAATTCAGGACATAAAGCGTTTCTGGAAGACTTCTTTACAAAGGGCGTTCAGCTGCTCTGTCATGGTCCTCCCAATGTTAGGAATGTTGTCAAAACGTTTTAAAGCACGGTTTTAATTTTTGGGAAGAGTCAAAACTTGCGTGGTATTAAATCTGGTGAGTAAGGCGGATATTGGCAGACAAAAATATTTTTCGGCCAAAAGCAAGGTGTGGCATGGCGCGTCTTCGTGGTGAATAAGGAAGCCATTTGCCCATTTAATCGGCGGTTAAAATGTTTTTCATGAACCTACACAAGATGTTCAGTCCTTCAGAAAGCTCACGAATAGTCATTCGCCTCTTTGAACAAATCATTTGAGCCACTTCTTTCACGTTTCCATATGTTTTTGACTTCGAAGGACATCTCGATCGTAGCTCGTTTTCAAATGACTCCTTGCCGCTTTTGAATCGTTCATACCACTTTTAAACAGTATTATATATATAACTCTTGAAACACAGGACCGATCAGGATCAAATTTTTAACATAGATGTGGTTCAGACATGGGATGGTTTTTATCATTTCATTTTGACGGTCCAACTTAGGGGAGGAGAGAGGGAGATATTTTAAAAAAAAATAATCGAAAATGACCGGTATTAGTGTCGAATCTATAGTTTTCGGGGTCGCTGAGACGAACAGTGACAGTTCCGACGCAATTTATATCCCATTTAAGCCCTTTATGTCCAAAATGAAACGTACTCTTTCCGTGCGAGGAACAGGTATTCTGCTAGCACATATTAAAAGAATGTTCGTAGAAAAGTATGCAATGCTTGTCATTACATTAAACAAATTTGCTTTCCTTTGACAAAAGATTTTCCTTACGTGATGCTCATTATTCCCGTTTCCCCTAATAACTTTACGTTAGAGTTTTAGCGATGTATGGAATTGCTTAGATTAACAGTGACACTTCTATTGTTGTTTAAATCTAAATTTAGCCCTCATTAGTACTTCTGAGGAGAATAACATGTAAAAATAATCGAAATTGACCGATATTAATGTCGAATACATAGCTTTACGGTTACCTTCCTTCATTGGTGACAGTTTTGGCGCTCTTTAATCCCAAGGTCAGCTGCCAATTGAGGATATTCCTATAAAGAGGAGAGAGGGATACATATAAAATGATCAAAAACGGTCAAAATTAGTGTCGAATCCATAATTTTTAGAGTTGCTTAGATAGGTACTGACACTCACGATTACTGTTACCAGGGTTAGAGGGGTGACATGGTAACGTAAAAATATCGAAAACGACTGATATTGGTGTCGAATCATTAGTTTTCACCGTTGCTAAGTTAATTGGTGGCAGTCCTGATGCAATTCAAGCCCAAGTTCAGCTCCCAGTAGGGTTAAGACCCCTTAGTACTCCTAGGGGGGAGTGGGAGGGACAGACAAAAATGATAATATACGACTGGTATCAGGTCGAATCCAGAGTTTTCGGGTCGCTTAGAATAACACTCCAGGTGCCATTTAAGTTCAAGTTCAGCCCCAATCAGGACCCGGGAGTGAAATTGTGACATACAAAAATAAATGGAAAGACCAATATTTATGTCGAATTCACAGTTTTTGGAGTTATCGAAATGAATACTGACGCTCCCAATACCGTTTAAGTCCAATTTAATTCCCATCTGCAGAGGATGGTGTATGGGAGATTTAAAATAAAATGTTCAAAATGGCAGACTGAGATTTGTGTCGAATTCATTATTTTCCTGGTCGGAAAAAACGTATGACTCACTTGCATAACTTCTTCAAGATAGTACCCACTTTAGGCTGTATATTTTAATAATTCCAATTTGATTAAAGATACATTATGTGAAGTAGGGTGTTTTAATATTTTGCTAAAAGGAGAGTATCTTCTGTATTTTTATCATTACACTTTCATTGAATAAGTGTTCTAAGCAGGAATCAGTTTCAAATATTAACCATAAAACTTATTCTCCCCATGCGAGGAACGGGCAATTCAATTAGAAATAGATAATATTTACAACGCTGGTGTGGCTATTGTAGCGTATGTGGAGATTCCATATTGTTGTGGTATATGTATTATCGGTACCTTATTATGAAAAAGCGGTAACATGACATGTTGGCAATCAAAGAATGTACTAAGTTACCCCCTCCCACAAAATAAGGAACCAAGAATACAAATGCACAACGATATGGAATTTCCATGCATACATACATATATTATGCTACTACTACTACTACTTATACCGAAGTCGAGAACAGAAGCTAACCGACCCCTGCGGGGCTTCTAACCCGTTCCTCCTCCTCCTCCTCCTCCTCCTCCTACTACTACTACTGCTGCTGCTGCTACCAGAGTTGGCATGGGTCAATGAAAACTTGACCCACGACCCACTGACCCACCACCCACCATGACCCATTGTGACCCACCACCTATCATGACCCACTGTGACCCACCGCCCAACGTGACCCACTCTGACCCACCGTGACCCACCACCCACCATGAACCACTCTCATCCACTGTGACCAACTCTGACTCACCAAAATCCATCGTCATCAACTCTGAACACGATCCACGGCCTCTTCTGAACTGACTAAAGAGTTTACATTTGTAATAAAGCAAAACTGTGAAATTGTCACTAATCGGAGTTTGAATTTCTAGTCAATCGCTCAAGCACCACTCTGTTACAATAACGGTGGATCTGACGTTTACAATATCAAATGGTAAAGTGTTTGTCAGTGAGGAAATTGAAGCACTTCGAGGTGGGGGAAAATTAGTGTGTGTAAAATATACTTGTACTAAGATAGTATTCTTGCAAGTGTTAATTTCTCAACGCATTCCAAAAGAAACTTCAATTCACAGGAAAATACCCCTGTGCAATATGGAACAGGTTATGGTTTTTCAGTTCACAGTATTTTTCTCACAAAACACTTGAAAAATCAGTTTTTCATTGTGTATAAAGGTGCTCGGGTACCCTCTGCGAGAACATCTACATAAAGTATGCTCATAATTGTAATTTGTGTAATCACTAAAACACCACGTTCAATTTAAGTTACAAATATGCGTAATTGCAATTATTATGAATATTTATTCAAACTAGTTTACCTTTTAGTTTACAAAAAAGAAAGAAGAGACTTATTAAAAATTCGGTACAAAATTGAATAACACAAATAAGCCATTAGTAATACATGTATACATTTTCCATAACTCGTAATTTGCCACCTTAAAACAAATCTGAAATCGGGTTTATTTCCTGTTGGCCTCCAGGACTTTCTCGTGGTAAATCATCCGCAGCGCAATGATGTCCATCCTTCAGCCAAGAAATAACTAGATCGTCTACTTTGAGCTTGTCTAGCGGTGGGCCATTAACATTAATGAACAAGTTAGACAATGTTTGAGCACTTAGTCTATTTCTAATATCAGTCATCTGTAAATTCATAAGTGGAAATCCCCGTTCGCACTCTGTCGTGGAAATTGATAATACTTCTACCCGATTCTGGAACTCCTCATCGACAATCTGCGTATTAGACTTAAGTCTGATAACGATTTTCGTCGGTCAGTTTTGAAATACTCAGCAAGAAGTATCATCTTTCTATCACCATATAACATCTTTTCCATATCGACCATGTCAGTTGGCAATGTCGACTCATGGAGAACAGAAACTTCATCTACCACGCCTTCGATAGGGAATCTTGTGCATAAATTCTCAATTAAAGCCTGATAAACTTATGATTTCTTATTTGTTTATTAATATAATTTTTGTAATTACACATGAAGGTTTGATGCCATCACCAAGTTTCCTCCCCCTTCTAGAAAGCGAAAGGGGACGAGGTTCCTGGAAAGTGTTCAGAGGTGAATGGGAACTTCCCTCCTTCTTCCCCTTCAATTACCACACTGCTGTTCAGCATGAGCCAAATTACGATGAATTTCTATTAAATTATCATAGTATAATAATTTCCTTGATGAATTATTATCGATACTTTCAGTGTAAAAAAAGATGAAATTTGAAAGTCCCAAATCAAGTTATGTAGATCAACGTAAAGAAAAAAGAAGAGTAAAATTTTCCATATAATTATGCGTACAATCCAAACTTAAAATTTCCGTGTAATTAAACTTACAGTACAAATTTTATGTCTATTTTTATCACAACTTTATGCGTTGATTGCTCTGTGCTGTAAGCGCTCCATATAATAAACATAAGCTTCAACAATTATTATAGGAGAAAGCAATGGACATTATGAAGCCAAGCACTGCATTTTTTTTCTGATTTTTTTTTTCCTTAACTAATATCGATCGTTTTCGATCATTTTTACAAACCAACTCACTACCAATTTTCCATTTATAGAAAGTGCCCCTCTCCATAAAGGAGAATTTAAAAAAATGCTAGGACACATTCTGTTTCTTTTCAATAAAAAGTTAATACACTGAATTTCAGCTCCGTAAGTTTAACGGCTTGCGAGATACTACTTTTTTTTTTTTTTTTTTTTTTTTTGCAAAAATTCGGATCCTCACTACCTCCTTAGGGTATTATGTGTTATAATGAAACAATATAACACCCCAGTTTGGATTAAGGCCTTACTATATACCAAAAGTCATTTCATTTGACTTTGCAATTTGACCATGATGATCAGGCACACATAGTTACATTGAATTTTTATATAATAATTTATATATTACAGTGATTCAAAAATTAATTTTTTTCAGTAGTTAGCTCCTCTAAAAACTCACATGTTGCGAAAGCCAAATAGTAGTATAACCCCTATTGCTATTATTACACTTACAAATGTCAATATCCAAAAGTGCCTGAAGTTTTTTTTTTTTCACTTAGATATACTCCCCTCCGGTAAGTAGACAGAAACAAATGGAAAAGGAAGGGAAATTTAGTTCTTGAAAGAAAAACGAAGAGAAATTTACCAGTCTTCAGAAGATACGGTCTACAATGCACTGAGCAGAGTGGGTCGGTAGATCAGACTGAGTCGGTGGGTCGCAGTGGGTCAGGATGGGTGGTGGGTCTCAGTGGGTCACGGTGGGTGATGGGTCGCAGTGGGTCACGGTGGGTGGTGGGTCAGAGTGGGTCACATGCTGTTGACCCACGACCAACTGACCCGCTCCATCTCTGGCTACTACTACTACTACTTCTACTACTACTGCTTATACTGATGTCGAGAACAGAACTCAACCAACCTCTGCGGGGCTTCTAACCCGTTCCTGCTAACACTACTACTTATACTAAAGCTTCCTTACCACAGGATTTACACAATTTCCCGCATTTCATGATGATTTACACTCTCATGTAATAACGTGAGAGCTCCACTTCTTTCTCTGTCAGCTGTAATTTCCAAAAACCTATACTCACTAATTTCGCACCCGTCACAAACTGGAATACGCATGAGAATCCCATCTGCCATTTTCGATCTCAATTTACCACGCCCACTCGTCACACTAAATAGTTCTGGAATGTTCTTTCCTACTTAACACGCTTCGGATTAATACACTGATAAGCTCGATCAGTGGCCACATATGCATATGACAAGGCCACTCTAAGTACTGAGTGCAATTACACTTTATAAAACATTTTAATGAAATAAGGATCTCATAGTTTACAACAAGCACTACCATTTAATATTTAAAAATTCAACGAAAGTAATCAATGCTTTGTAATTTTCTGCATGAAGCAACGAACTACTTACCAGTTTAAGTGTTCCGCCACACTCGAGAACTACAACTTCTGCTACATGCGTGCGCACACGCTCACTTCAATGTAAAAATCATCCGTTTATCCGTCAAATTTTATTACACAATATTTTTAAATTAAATTTAAAATTACTTATAGATAATTTGCAATTTTTGTTACCAGCGATATTAAATCGACAATATACTTACATAAAAATAAAACAAAGTGCACTTCTACCTACTCGGGAAGTACTACACCAGGCACACAATATATAACCTAGAAATATTATAAAAGTAGTAACTCTATGTAACATTGTTGATGCCACTGGACGTATTGACTGGTACAGTTTAATTCAAAATAAATTTCAACTAGCTACTAAGTGCTTCATGATTTTTGATCTAAAATTCCGCCATAAACTCTAAGAGACTAGGTGATATACTGGTTGGAAACCACTGTTGTACGGTATAATTACTATTACATGTCTCTTTGTGTTACGCAAACAATATATTTCATACCTTCCTCCCCCTGCGTCCCATCCCTCATCGTCTTCGATATTGAATGCGTGCAAGTGAATAGAACACACATTTCATGGTTCTACTCGCATTAGTTTTGAAAAGCATGTGAACAGAAAAATGAAAACTCCCATTCGATTCTTACTGGCCGTATTTCGCAAACTTCTGCCAAACAAGAGCTGAGGATGCAAAATTTCATAGTTCCACGGCTCACAATTTCGGAGATGTGGCGAGTGGGGAAAAAAAATCACCTTCACGACCCTCTATTTTGCTTAGGGTATGCAATTTCGATAAAACATCGTCACATTTACGGCTCAGAATTCGAGAATATTTGTACAAAATATCAAGGTTTCACACCTGCTAATTCCGGAGATCTGAGAAACGATAAAAGGACACTCTTGCCTCCTTACCTCATTTAGGGGTTACATTTCGCAAAACCTTGTCTTATCTTGAGCCTAGGATGCAAGGAAACAATTTTAAGCTTCTACACATAAATATTTCGGAGAAATGAAGAACTCCAAAAATGATTTAAGCTCCCTATCTAGGGTGCAACGGGTATTAGGGGGTATATTTCGCAAAACCCAGCCCCTGCTACATAGGGTGCAAGGACGCGTATACAGTACAAACTGTCAAAATTCCATGTCTAATAGTTTCGAAGATCAGTCATGGTTGAGTCAGTGGATTGATTTTTAAAAATAAATATTGTATACAAGCGGAATATCCGTTCTTCGTACGGGAAGAATACGTTTCAATTTGAACATAAAGTGCTTAGTTTGAATTTAAACGCCATCAGAAGTGTCATTCTTCGTCTCGGATCCAGAAAACTATGGATTCGATACTAATATCGGTCATGTTTGATTATATATATATATAGGGTGGTCGTGCATCAATGACGGAAAATTCGGGAGATGAATATACAGGTAAAAAGAAGCAAAAAATGTCATGTGAACATTGGGTGAATGCGGCTTCGTTTGGACGTTTATACAGATACTTTATTCCAACATTCCACCTCCCATAGTGTCCCTACAGCGTAGTCATTGTTGGGTTTGTTCATTAAAATTGGTTCCTGCATGTTCCATGTAACATCCCCTCCTACAGTTTGTCAGTGTAAATTGTTCATTTTTCTCCGCGTTGCATTCACTTCGTTTGTGCCCCCTGGCGTCGCCACTGTTTCGTCATCACTTATGCATAATTGAATTCTTCGGACGGGGTTTCCTTTAATATCTTTTGACCCGACATTCCAATTTATTTCCGTTACAAAGATACTGTATTCAATCATTCCGCCTCCCATAGTGTCCCTACAGCGTAGCCATTGTTGCCTTTGTTCATTAACATTTGTTGCTGCATGTTCCAAGTAACATCCCCTCCTACAATTTTTCATTGTAAATTGTTCACTTTTCTCCATGTTTCATTCACTTTCTTTGTGCCCCCTCCAGCGCCGCCACTGTTTCGCCATCATTTATGCATAATTGGATTCTTCAGATGGGGTTTTCTTTTATATCTTTTGACCCGACATTCGTATTTCTCTTCATTCTTGCGATATTACAAATTGCCGCCTCGGAAGGTGATATTTCAGACGCCTTTAGCGTCCAAACGAAGCTGCATTCACCCAATGTTCATATGACATATGACATATATATACTAACCTTTAGCTAGCTGAGGGCTCTGCCCCCAGGTTCTCGCACCTCTTGAACCCGCAATTATAGACAATTTCAAGTTTCTGTTCCTATTTCAACTATCTAAAAGATAAGATTTTGTATCCCAAGAGAGCACTCTTTTAAATAACATGGGAATTTCTTCATTCACCTTTAGATCCCTTAAAAACTAAAAATGTTCAGTTTGGGAAATTTTTGTGTGGGTTATTCCGAAAGGCTAAAATCATGTCAAATTTCATCATTTTAATCCTGCCATAAGTGCCTATACATTTTGGGGTGTCCCATAAAAATAACATGAGAAAGATTTTTCAATTGCTCATAAAACCAGTCTAAATTTCGAAATTTATATTTTTAGTGATTTCCTATGGAAACACTAATGAAAACCTACAAGCATAACAAATTTTAAGTTTTTATTCCAATTGCAAGTACGTAAAACATGAGATTATTTGTCCCCCCCAAAAAAGTCCATTAAATAACATGGGAATTTCATTTCCCTTTAAAGCCCCTAAAAATTGAAAATATCCACTTTTGGTAATTTTCCTGTGCGTTAGTCCCGGAAAACAACAATCATGCCAAAGTTTAAGTTTCCATGTCAACCGGAAGTATCCCTTTATTTTATGTCAGTTCACGTAGTTATATATATATATATATATATATATATATATATATATATATATATATATATATATATATATATATATATATATACATTACTGCGACCTTGTTTACCCTTGACCTTCGTTTTTCACTTCTGACTCATAGTACAAGTCATTGAATACAGAGGATTACATAATATCCACATTTTTAACAAACCTGTGGCAACAGCTGTGATCAAAAAATAAAGTATATATATATATATATATATATATATATATATATATATATATATATATATATATATATAGCTTATGTAATACTAAGCGAATATCAAAACGGTCACATTGAGGTAGAGTTGTGATATTTCTTGTTCCGGTGCAGATGAATTAAGAAAAATAAAACAGACATATGAAAGTAAATGGTTAAAAAACACCTCCATTTGGGCAGATCACAGGAGGCCCAAGGACTGTGTACAAGTAATCATCCGCACATACTATCTGTTCCGTTTCACTTCTAAACGAACATAAACAAATCTGTTTGTATCCTTCAGCTACTCAAACTCTGATTGCTGAAGTCTTCCTCCTACGCTTACACAGGTAGGACAGATTATATACATGCTTCTCGACGAGATCCTGTAGAGGACGTGTAGCAGAAAATTGACAACGTTTTTTAAAACAATTATTTACTTCCTTTCTTAAAATTTCCTAAGCAACCAATGATTGTGAATATCAATGTGCTTTTCATTAATAAGTAAAGACGTCCCTTACTTTGGTTTCATCACAGCACTCTCAGAAAAACGAGTCAACTAATTTCCCAACGTAAAAGCAAAACACACAGTATCTTATTGGACTGGTGTCTTAAGTAGGTTCAATCGTGTATAGTTAAACGCGATACTTTTATTACTTCATTAAATGCATTTGATTGAAGTATCATTGCGTAATTTATATCGCGTTACTGTCTCTTGTTATAGTGTCTTAGCTTCATGTGGTTGTTTTTGAATAAAATTATACTTGCAGTGATGAAATATTTTGAGAAAACTTACACGTGTCACAGTAACCAAATAGCAAATCAGGACGCTTTAGTTCCATGCCCTTATTTATAGTCGTTAAGAAGTAAAATGGAACACAAAATAGGAAATGAAGTTGTCAGTACTACGCTCCATTTGCCTTTATCAGGTTCTCCCAGGTGCTCATTATACACAGGCGGGTGAATCCCTTGAGAACCATTGGAACAAAGATAGAAAACGTTTAGAAAAGTTCCACCCCACTGCACCATGAAAATATCAGATAGCTATGTAGTATTATATTATAGAAATGATTGGAACTTTTAAAAAATATGCTGAAATATGGCGAGTGAAATTCACTCAGAACATAAAACCCTCATTTTGAAGAGGTTGAATGAAAGCTCTCTGAACGGACATCTTTCAAGAGTGGGCATTTCCGTAATACGAGCAGATTGCCTTGTCCTAGCAACAATATAAGTATTAGTAGAGGAAAGAACCCTCCCTTTTGCCGACATTCTCAGATACAGACATGGACAGTCTTCTTTTACCCCAACATTTTATCAACCCTTTCATAACGGATAACAATTATTCTCAGGTCGGAAAACATTTTCTCATCATCATTATTATCATAAGTATTCTGCCACTATTGGCAAGTCATTTGCCGCAACTGAGAAGCTTCCATGCGTTCAGTTAATATCTTCGTTTTCTCGTACGATTGTTCTATTTTGATATTGTCCATCAATTGTAGCCTTCTTTTCCCCTCCTTTTCTTTCATGTCACCATACCCTCTAGTGCGTCCTCCATGATACAGTTGCTCCTTAGCCAATGTCCCATTCAGATTCTCTTCTTATTAATATTTAAAACTGTTCCTTTCTTCCCTACCATTTCTAACACTCATTTGTTTTCGACATAAAGCATTTTATGTGTTTTATTTTCCTCAACTCTTTAGTCAACATTCCTCCAAAACAGACTTTTCTTCCTCCAAAAGGCTTATTTCCCCATTTCTATCCTCGGTTTATTTCACATTCGCACTTCATATCATCGCTAATAATACTACTCAGTTATCGAAAACTATTCACCCAGTTCTACTTTCTCCCCAATCATTTGTATATTTGTCACGACCGCTTCATTCCAATCACCACGCCTTTGTCTTTGTCTTTCTAACATTTGTTTTCATCCCATATTCGTCAGTCTTCTCTCAAGTTCTTTAACATTTTGTTGATTTTCTTTTCAGATTCCGCCACAACTGACATATCACCTGCAAACTGTATACATGTAATCATTATACCTCCTACCGTACTGCCGTCTTCATTTTTTAGGCTCTTTTTTACTATCTCTTCTATCTCATATCCTCCTTCTTGGTATTTGAAAACTAATCTTTAATTGATAATTACAAGCGAAGTTCGACCAGAAATTATAAGGATTAGACGGCAGGCAAGCAATTTCAAATTCTGTTCCAAGAAATTAATAAACAGTTGACTGGTCAGTTCTTTTTACGCTTACAGTATTGCATAATAACGGTGAATGTTTCGATTGGATTACTTTTAATTTTAATATATTCAGGAACGGAATGAAGGGGCTTTTATAGAGGCAAGAAACTCGTAATTGAGAAGAAAATTATTACAAGCATTATATTTTGGAGTAAACGCCCATATAAACACATCTTACATCGATACTTTTTTTCCTTGCATAAACGGATTTTCCCCTCATTCCTCTAGTAATCTGAATACTATGTACAGTATTTCGATAATTGCCTATATTTACATTTATAACTAATCTACACTGTAAACTGTATACAATTACCAAATCCAAATCTAAATGGGAGCTGTGAGTAATCTAAATTTGTGTAATCTCCTGTAACGAACACCTCTCATTTACTGACAAATAATCATGCCCCACAAGTTCCCATTACTTAAAGGTTTCATTACATTGCAAATCTTGCATTAAACTTGGTACTACATAGATTTAAAATTCCTGTACTACTACTTGGGCTATTTTCTGTTCGTTTTCTGTTGCTTAAACCATAAAGGTGTTGAGATGGTACTTTCAATCTAAACCTTTACATCTTCTTATTAATGGCCATTCATGTAGCAATAGTAGATTGCTTAGCAAATCTCACATCAAACATGACACTGGGTGCAACTGCTGGTGGTGAATCATGGTTTCTATTAAGGGAAGTAGTTTACGCAGTCATGTTTCAGACAGACGCGGCAAGTGAGGGAAATTAAACCAGTAAAACTTATCGTCCGAAACTAATGTGAAAGAAAATTTACCTAATGTTCTAATTCTATTCTTCTATACAAGAACTAATATCTGCGAATAATACATTTAATCTCTTCTTCTCCCTGCGTTCCATGCTGTTTGTCTTCGATATTGAATGCAAGTGAATAATAAAACCACGCCAAAAATTTATTTCAGTCCCCATAACCCTTATGGTATACAATTCCCAAGACTTTCCTTTATTTGCAGCCTAGGGTGCAAGGAGAATATCTATACAAGAAATCAATGTTCTAGTCTAATACGAGCTTTTACGGGATCCACCGAACAAAAAAAATTATACTCGTATTTAAGACCCCCATCCTGATACGACAGGCAATTCCCAAAACTTCACCTTATGTGCAGCTTAGGATGTAAGGATGATATCCTCCCAGGCAGTAAATCAACTAAAATGAAATACGATTTTTCATTTAAAATTATTGGAATAAAATTTTAGGAAATATCAATGCTTAGAAGAGAAAACGGTTATTACGCAAAGGGGTAAAGGGGCAACGTTACGTAAAAGAACATAAAAGTAGCGGGAAATGATATAGACCCTATAATCCCAACTGCAGGAAACATTTAACACTTTGAGTAATTTCTGAAAGCCCCCTCTTTTGCTCTAAAAGAAGTGCACACCTAAACATCCTAACCATAGTAAAAACTGACCTACTGCAATTTGAAAAGATAAAACTTTATGCTGGATTGGCAGCACTGTTAGTTTGGTGGTATTGCAAAATATGTCAAACAATGGCTCCTTGTTGATCTTTACATCGTACAAAATTTCAGCCTTTTGCATCCATTAGTTTAAATTTACAAGACAATTTCTAGATGAATGGTCAACCCTGCATATACACATACATAGACATGCATACATATTGAAGAGAAAACGACACGTGAGTAGGCACGGGGAATCGCTATATATTTTGAAATCTTGTAATTATGATAATTTAGCCAAATACAAAATTAAAAATAAATAAATGAATTTTGGAAATTGGGTCTTCCAAAAGTCCTGGAAAAAAGTAAAAAGCTGTAGCTTTGTAACCATTTATTGTATTTGTACAAAACTTTTAGTGGACTTGTAAGAAAGTCCAAAATTTTGTATCCAAGCATTTTTTCAAAGCCAAACCTCCAGCTGAGCACCATTTACGTCCAAAAATTGCTGAAGTCTTTTCGCGAATCCAAGAATGGCATTTCGACGTTCATTGAAGCGGCACACCGCACATTTAACTTTGGAGAATCACGAACATGTGTCTCAAATTCGTGTGGACTCTCAATTCCACAGATTCTACCATTGTGTCGGTTTACCTAACCAGACACATGAAACGTGGATTCATCTGAGAACAGTAACTTTGAAAGAAGACCTGGATCATTCTTCAACCATGCAAACATCATTTCACAAAACTCACTTTTTATGTCACAGTCTTCTTCCGTCAATTCCTGTACAAGTTTCAACTTGTAAGGCTTTGCCTTTATTTTCTTACGAACGATATTGTGTAGCGTTGTCATTGGCACTCGCAGCTCCAAGGATCTGCGTTTAAACGATTTCTTTGGACTTCGCAACACGCTTTCCTGCACGGACTGAGTCACATCAACACTGGTTGTTGGCCTTCCGCTACGAGGCAAGTCCAAGGCACTTCCGGTAGCTAGGAACTTATCGCACCATCTCTTGATAATTGAACCTGCAAGTGATTGTTTCTGATATTTTTGTCGGAAATTTCTTCTCACCAAAACACTAGATTTTAACTCACAAAACCACGCCACACACTGTGCTTTCTCTTGAGTATACGCCATCTTTGTCACGCGATTTGCGGTTATGACGTCAACGTTTACATCCGCTCATTGTTGCCAACAAAAATTTTAACATTTCCACTATACATTACAAACAAAATACAAAATTGTAAGTATAACTTTCAAAGTTACAGCTTTTTACTTTTTTGCAGGACTTTTGGATGACTCTATATTTTAGGCTTAACTAATTCATATCGGACTTCCGAAGAGAAACATCAAACCAATTTAATGACCGTGTCTATAGTGACCATTCCCAGTCACGACCCCTCTTCAGTTTTATTAGAAAGAGTGAGAAAGAAGAGAAGGAGGTAGGAGAAAGGAGGAAAAGAGGAAGAGGGAAAGGAAAAAGGAAGAAGGAACTAGAGATAAAGGATTACTGAATAATTATGGAAATATGGTAAAGAAAATTGAATAGTTATTACAAGGTGATTCATATTCAAAGGTTATTACTTGAGGATCAATTATGAAGTGATCCCGTAGAGACACGTGTTCCCTCATACTACCCCGACCTGGATGCAGGCAACTGCACAAGTGGGAGTTGTCCTAACCCAGACCAGGCAACGAGAAGTTTTAATTTAATTGTTTGTCTATTATTTCGAAATGCTAACCAACCATTATCCAGTACGTGAATTTTTGTAATGGAGATCGAACACACATTTGAATCAGCCAAAGAAAAATAAATTAAAGTGCGTATTTTCCACAAACAGAAGTTTTGGTATGTCTGAGAAGACTGTCATTATTCTGGCTCACTCTCTTATTTTGGTTTGTCTCCCAGAGCCGATTTAAACTACTTTCGAATTGGTTATCTTTCATGACCTCCGTCATACACTAATACATATAAATGCTATTACACACTTATTATGAACACTATCATAGTAGATGAATATTAATCACTACCACTTAGAACTAAATTTATCTTTCATTCACACACACTCACATACATACAGGACAGCGTATCGACATGGGTGAAAATAGTTTAAAAGAAACCATCTAACTACAATTTCGTGAACATTTATTACATCTGTGGAGAAATTAAACACAGTATTTTATATATATGTTGTGTGTGTGTTTGTGTGTATTAACAGACAGTTTAAAAATAAAAAAATATTTTTATTTAAATCTTGGTAAAAATTATATAGAATCGTGCATAAGTATAGTATACAATATGATGAATGGAAAGAAAAAATAAATGAGGGTTAGTAATGAGTCTTTATCTCATTTACGAGCATTTTGAAAGAAATTTTAAACGAGTACTTTCTCGTACGTTCAGATTAACTATAATATTATGCACCCTTTTCTGGCGTCCACACGTTTCACTTTTTGCATTTCTTATAGTCACACATTAGCATGTATATATGTTAACCATAACCAACACGTTCGTGTTCGGTTCGTAAAAATATTCATCAATACACTTCTCCCACTTGTGGGGTTAAAAATATCAGAGTCTTGTCACTCGCATCACAATGACTATGTTACTTATGCTGTCATTAGCTTACTATCACATTTGCAATTTCTCAATGAATATCGCTCTGTACTACTAATTACACACATTTATCGTTGATTTGCACTATATATATATATATATATATATATATATATATATATATATATATATAGAAAGAGAGAGAGAGAGGGTTGATTAATTCGTGCGTCAATTTCATTTGTTCACTGTGCAAAAGTGGTATAAGGTAAAGCCGTGCAATTTGGTGTAACTTTAGACGAAGGACATAAGTTTTGTTTCGTCATGGAAGCATGTCACTTGTACTAAAGATTGAAGAGATATAGGGTCAAAGGTCAAATTTCGATTTTTCCTTATGGGACTGCAATTGTAAATTCTGAAAGAGCCTGAAAAAAACGTAAATCGAAGTGATAACAAAGAAAAAGCTGTATGGTATGATTCTATGTCGCAAGCCGACAAAATATGCGTCCATCAAGTATCATGGTCAGAGGTCTACGGAGATAGTGTTATGTCGCTGAAACAAGTGTACGTGTGGTGTAACGCGTTTTCAAGTGGTAGGAGTACTGTCACAGATGATGGCAGAAGTGGCAGACCATCAACGTCCATCACCGACACGAATGTGGCTGTCGTCGATGCCATGATTCGTGAAGACAGAAGAGTGCGGTTGCAGGACATTGCCAATGAATTGAACATCTTTTATGGTTCCGTAAGCGGTATCATCCATGACCAACTGGGCTTCACAAAAGTGTGTGCGCGCTGGGTACCCAAGCTTCTGAGTAACCAACACAAAAACCAGCGAATGGGCATTTCTCTGAGCCACCTCACACGTTATGCCGACGAAGGAAATTCAGTCCTTCATCGCATCATAACGGGCGATGAAACTCCGATACCTCTATGGACACCTGAATCCAAACGTCAGAGCATGACATGGAAACATCCATCGTCGCCACAGGCCAAGAAATGCAAGACAATAGCATCTGCCCAGAAAACAATGGCTACTGTCTTTTGGGACCATCTCGGTGTTATTCATGTTGAATTTCTGGAAAAGGCTGTGCAGAATGCAGACACCTACTGCCAAACCCTGGAAAGGCTGAAAGCAGCCATACGGCAGAAATGGCGGGGGGCACTCCGAGAGGATGTGTTGTTACTGCATGATAATGCACGTCCACATACAGCCGAACGGACCCGTACACACCTCCGCGGGTTCAAGTGCGAAATTCTCGATCACCCTCCGTATAGCCCTGATTTAGCCCCGTCGGATTACGATTTGTTCGGCCCCCTGAAGCAACATCTCCGTGGGCAGCGTTTCCAGACACTGACAGAGGCACAACAGGCTACACGTACCTGGTTAGGAAATCTGGAACCATATTTCTTTGAACAGGGCATGGATGATTTGATGCCACGTTGGAATAAATGTTTAAACAACTACGGTTCCTTCTTCGAATAATAGTGTGATACCGTACTTCAAACATAGTAAAGCTTCATCGACGTATCTCTGTACGCTTTTCTGTAAATCAACAATTCACCTTACTTTTTGATTCACCCTTCATATATTCAATAATTATTTAATCTTTCAAATTAATAACCCCGACAAATTGAGTTCGTAGGTTGCAACATTTTACATAAAGGAATCCGACATATCGCACATATACAAATTCGACTAATTACCCGCACATAATGATAAAATTAATATTCTAAAATATTTTTTTTTAAACTGGGAGACATTTAACAAGCATGGCAGGCACGTGAGCACATATGTATAAGTATATGATTCTAAAATGTTAACACTATTTTTGGGCCCAGAACCTCTACAACAACATCTACATTCGTGATTATCAATGAAACAAAAGTAGAAAAGGACTAATAATCTGTAGGAATTCTGAACAAATAATGAAAAAGGTAAAATTGTATCGTGTACTAAACCATCGCTCAATATTGCAGTTGGTCGGAATATGATGGAAAACGTTTCCTCAACCTTCCACATCAACGAATCTCCGTGAATCGTGTTTCGCGACATCTCAGTTGGTAAATCAAATTCAAATCATATACATGAAACAGTTGCTATTTGTCAAATTCAAAACGGGGGGAGGTTGAAAAATAAAAAAAATCTTGAAGAAGAAAAGAGAGAAATAGATAGAAAATAGAAAGGAGGAAAGCGGCGCCAAAGGAATAAGCTAGGATACTAAAACTACAAAAATAAGTGGTCGAATTTCAACATACAACAATCCACAGACAAATATAATTTATACGCCAAAAAGGGTTGGCCTACTAAATACGTAGCCTACGATAAATATCTCCAAGCCCACAAACAATTCCAGTTGGCTGAGACCTTGGAGACTCCGGCACTACCGAAAGTGTCAGTGTGGTCTCTAGTTTAGAATTTTTAAATAAAAAAATATCCGACCCCTCAGAAACTGAGAAGAGTTCCGAGTAAAGTATGGAAAACTAGACTAAAGTCAATAAAACAGAATAAATCCTAACAGGGATTTGCCAAATTAAAAATAATTAAATAAACTAAATTTTGTACTAGTAAGTTGTCTGCCAAATCTTACTAGTCGCTACCAGTCCGCAAGGGCGCTAATTTTTAGGCGTCAATTAATTTCAAAACACTATGTCTACTAGAAGTAGAAGAAATGCAAATTCATGGACATTCATGGGGATTTTGGACCCCTGGTACAGTATAACAAGATTCTACTGTAATAAATTTTCTATATTATTCGATCCTATCCCCGTCGTCACCTCTACGGACAATAATAAACTTATATTAATCATGTTACGTGGAAAAAAATTAAAGTTGCAAAGTAGTATCGCAAAAGTAAACTGAACGAGTAATTTTAAATTGTATCAATTCGGTAAAAGGATTATTCTATTTTTGATTAACTGGAAAATATCCTGAACCATTTGCTATATGATTATTATTCGCATTGTCAGGCCGATTGACCAGTTAACTGAAATGTTTACTATTGAATGTCAAGCCACGAAATGAAAATACCAATCATCATTTCATGTAACACACTATTTTCATATAAGATTCTAACGTAATAATATATTAAAACTATCATCATATATACACACAATCAATATCTTGTAGCAAAAGTTAGCATGTACATACACTGGGCACGTATATACACGGGTGTAATATTATTTATTCATACTCTCTAGCATACACATCTACATATCATGTATATCATCATTACTCACTTATTCATTTATATGTTCATTTTTTCTTTTTTCATACCGTCGATTTATTTTCTGACACCCTATACTATATCAATACTCCCGGGACTGTTCAAAGCAGTCTTACTATCTATCTTAAAATCACTAAATTCTTATAGTACATTAACTAACACATTTGATGTTATATGAACTGGTACGAATTTATTTCACAGCAAACTACGGTAGTTTCCACTTCACGGCTTCGAATTATTTTGTATGCAATATACTCAATATTCCAAACTACATGCAATTATATGTTAGAAAAATGTCAACAATGCGATCTTTCTAGCAACAGGAAAAAAAGAGGATTCGTAACTGCAGCCTGGCAACAAAAATAATGCCATATAGAAATCTTCGAGTTAAGCGGAAACGCGAAGTTTAATATTATTAATAATTCGATTACTAGACTATATAAATGATCGTGCTTTTCCGGAAAGTTAATTTACGATGTGAGTTATCTAGATACCCATTCTTGTGGGCCAGAACTAATATTTACTCATCATTTATAGCAAAAGAAGGGTCATTTACGAGTTGACCAGTTCACTAATTATTGGAGTAACCAAAACACTAGCGGCGAATAATTCTCAACTAGGACGAGACGGCATTAATAGTATGAAAACAACCTTTGCACTATTTATCACGTTTTGCACTATCATCGCTAAATATGAGCAACATATTACGTAGTTACGGTACATAATTAACTAGGAATTTTAATCATGGGTCGTTGTACTTCCTACAAGGGGCTAAAGGAGACGAATAATCAATGATCAACAATACACTGTCCGTAACTAAATAAATCATACTCTCACTCACATATTAATACGGTCAAAATATTAAATTACACACACCCACATGCACGCTACATACCACATAAGCTAAGAAAACAAATATCAATACACATTACTACATAAGTTAAATCATGTTATCACACGAATTCACTATATGTACACCAAACGAATCACTGTTTTCACCATTCTAAATCGGCTCTATGAAACTGGGGAAAAGAAATGGAATAATCAGAGCCCAATGGCCCTACCACTAATTAGATCATGGTTTTCCAAATACTTTTAATGCCCCAGGAAGGACATATTAAAACTGCTAATCGTAAGGGTCCATTTCCTGAAGGGAAAAGAACCCTAACTAAAAATCGTTCAATTCATCTCTGTTGGAAGCCTGATCAACTCAGGAATAAATGAGAGTCCCTGTTAGCGTTTACACTGACATAATAAGAATCATTCTAACTACAGTAGAATCATATACCTCCATGTATAAAAAAAAAATCACAAAAGCTATATACACAGAACTATACGTGGACAGGCCTATCGTACCGTACATGAATTTAAAAGGGTGGAAAGGATAATCTAAATGTTTGAATCACTGATTTTTAAATTTTGAATAGTCACGACACTAAAATCGAAGCACTGATGTTATTCCTGTCCACAGTAACTTATAGATGCCATCATGGCGTCCTTAACTTGAAACTTGAGATTCCATATTTCGTCAACTTTTTTTTTATTCAATTTCAATAAATTTAGTCTTCCTGGATGGATCATTTCTTAAATAGAACTGATTTTACCTGGATTTCTATCCGAAAACGATTTCTGGATACGATTTCTGGATACCTGCGTTTCTATCCGAAAATCCCGAATATTTCCTAAGCGAAAACAGACGTGGTCTGATTCCGTTGTGTCCCAAGTAGAGAATGAGAATAATCGCGCCTTAATACGAGAACGTCGGAAATAGTCCCAATCAGAACAGAGTTTTGGTGGAGGAATATAAAGCGAATAGAAAATTGTAAAAATGGATGAAACCGGATTTTGGGAGGATATAGGCATCTCAGAGGGACGAAGGGGGTCTAAATTATTCTGCCAAATATCAGATTAGTGGATAATTTCAAGAATTTCTGTCCAATTGCGGGCCTATGTTTTCGTATAGCATTAAGGTGTATAATTTCAATACTCATCCATTTGAAATGCTCATATATATAGGATTTACATTAAAATAATGTATAAATAAAGATATTATTCCCCGAAATATAGTTCCTACTGGGTTATTCAAGGCGTCCACATTGATTTTGATTTAAGTAAAGAACTCATGAACATACTACATGGACCGAAAAATATATTTTGAAAAATCGCATACTACAGTACGTTGAAAACATATTGGACCCCTCCAAAAAAAATTTTTCATTACACGACTGTAATGGTACATTACAATATTTCAAAATGAATTATGCTTTCCATTGTTTCTACAATATTATAGGAACTATGAAACAGGGCGTATCTACAGTTCGAACACATAGGCCAACTCCAATCTAAGTAAGTATATGAAACAATGGAACAACAGAAGTTGTTGGAAATGGGTAGTTTTCAATCTAATATAGTGGATGTTTTCCAATCGCACCAGTCGTTTGAGCTTCTCACTAGAAAAGTATCTACGTTAAATGAGAAAGTAACGCTTTCACTTCAGCAAGTTGTTCGAACGGAACGTCAGGACACGAAAAATTAAACGGCAAACGTGCATATCGTTATGTGAGGGGAACCTAGAACACTTCGAAAACGTTTCTCAACAATGCTATATTGCTGATTGTTGACATATGGTTGATATCTTGAGGACCCAAGGGAATAGTATGTTGAACTGGACGTTGTTTTATCAGCTAACACAGGACAGTTTAAGTGTCCGGAGATCAAAAGTCTAATGCGATTGGGAAAAATTCCAATATTTTAGATTGAGAAACCATCTATTACCAACAGCTGTCCTCTCTTTCCATTTTTCTAATACCTTTAATTATAACGGAGCTGGCCTATGACTCTGGACTTTTGAAACAATCTGTATATATGGTTAGGACTTATGACAGCCACATATTGACCAGAGGAAAGTTAGTCAAGCCGAGACAGAAGAAGGCAGGAGAGAACACAGAGAAATAGGTCTAACTGCATTGACTGTGTGTATCAGTCGCGACGCTGCTGAGGCCTTCGTCTAGCACTGATCGAGTGAACATGCAGTACAAGCCTTTGTTGCATTGCTCACAGTTACCTGTCTGTACTGCGCCTCGCCTTGGCTGTCCTGTCCTCTGTCCAATATGTAGCTAGCCTTAGATATATCGACCAGAGGAAGATCAGAAAAACCAAGGCAAACGGAGGCAGGGAACGATGCGGAGAGGGAGGGCTGAGTGCATTAACTGTGTGCATTAGTTATAAAGTTGGATAGGCTTTTGTCTAGGAGATGCTCCAGTGAATATATAACACGTAGCTTTGTTTCATTGCTCATAGTTTCCTGCTTGTACTGTGCCTTGGCTGTTCTGTCCTCTGGTCAATATGCTTAAGGCTAGCCTTAGACGTATTGATCAGAGGGAAGTCATCTAAACTGAGGCAGTGGGGTGCAGGAGAAGATGCGGAAAGCCTGAGAGCACTGACACAACGTTGAAAAGGCATTTGTGTATCACATGATTAAGCAAATATGGGGTACGACTCTTTGTTCCATTGCTCACAGTACTGAATGTCGGTCTGGCTGTTCTGTCCTATGGTCAAGGTGAGGCTGGCCTAATACAGGCTAATGATAACAAGTGCACACACACGAAAACTTAACAATTCTTGAGTTGAGTTGAGTTTCAGTTTAGTGTCCATTTCAACTATGAGGCTACATGGGACGTGGAGCTACTGATATGAATACAAACCACATGAGTTCCCTCCGGGAATCGAACCAGGGCCTCCCACGCCAAAGACGCGTATGCTAACGGCTTAGCCACGAAGGAACTTTCTGCAGTTCTTACTTGATACACCTATTCTTACAAAATATAATCAATCACTTTTGTTGCTTCAACGCCGACTTTCATTCAATTAAGTACGAAACAGTTATTTCCATTTCAAGATCTCTTTATGCTAAAATAACGTTCTCGGAAATTATAGAAATACTGTTCCCATTTTCAGCGTCTTCGCGCAAAGGTTTTTAAAAAAACTTCTAGACTAGTCTAAAGCTGTAGGCACAGTTAAAAATGTGGCGCATACACAAAACAATACAGTGTATTGTATATCCTAATCTTTATTTCCTTTAACTAACATTGTTTGAACTATACTAACTGTAAGATGAACACAGAGGTTCAAGGGTGAAGCGCTAACTTCTGGTGCGAGAGGCCTTTTGTTCGATCCTAGATCATGTGAGCTTACTTTGGAAAACATCGTATTCATTTTTTTTTCGAAGTTCCCCTGTCTAATCCCACTTTCCCATACCACCAATTCTTTCAAATAAAATTCACATGAATCATTAAGTTTGTTTTAACTTGTTGCCTGTCATTTCCAACTCTCCAATGTATAACTTATGGGCCGGTCTTGGGAAGTAACGTAACGCAAGTAACGCGTTACTTGTAACGCGTTCCTTTTTTAGTAACGTTTCCTAGTAACGCGTTACATTTTTCCCAAAGTAACTGTAACGGTAACGCGTTACAAATTTTTAAGTAACGTACCAAGTTTGCGTTACATTTCGAATAAGCAATTACATTATATGTATATATATTTCTTCGGAAACAAATGTTTCCTTCTTGTAAATTTCTCAGAATGGTGAAATGGAGCATGAACTATGTCAGTGACTGACATACAGAGAAACATATAAGATCATGGAGTGGAGTTATGGGGGGCATTTGGGGTCATTTAGGGGAAGGGGCATGGGGGGCATGCCCCCTCTCCCAACTTTTTGACAAAAAATAAAAATTCTCCTTCAATTCTCATTTGTGTTTACCATGCTTCCAACAGACAAAAGGGCTGCCCCCCAGCAGACAATTCTTAACTCCGCCCATGAGTGACACTTGCTGTTTTTGTAAGATGAGTAAAACTTCAGGAAACTCACGTGTATTGATTGAAAGCATCTGTAAGATTTTGTCATAGATTTTGACAGCTCCAAATCAATAATATTATATCAATATTATATTCACCGAGTGAACTACAAGTGCAATGGTGGTCTATTTTACTTTGATTGGTGTTGTTTTTATAAAGATCTAGAACGAAAATATTTTACAGTTCGAAGATTTGAAAGAATACTTTTTCTTAAAAGCTGAGGATGATTGTGGACAGAATTTAAAAGTAGTGTCTGAAGCAGGGGTGAAAGTGAATCTGAAAAGGTAAGGGGACGCATTACGTCACGCCGTCCCCGTGTCATGGGTTGACGCCATAGATATTTTCTGAAAGTAGGGGGACGCCGTCCCCCCGGTGTTCCACTTCACTTTTATCCTTGGTCTGAGGTGAAGCGAGAAATATTTATCAACAACTAGGATGCCATAATTAACGATATATACTAAGAGGTTAACATGAATAAACCGTGTTCTGATGAGCAGGCCTATCTTATTACTAGAAAATAGTTTCTTGATCGTATGTAATATTGAAGTTATTTCAGATCAGTTTACGTATCCTAGAGTCCAGTTGATTATAGAGTTTAGAACAACTAGCTTTAAAAAGCATGTATCGATTTTAGTTACTGGCAAGTTTTGATTCACCTCCAGTTCATGTGTTATTTTATTAGTTATAGTGCAATGCTGCTCTATATTCTGTATTTTTAATTTTTACATAATGTTATAATTAATTTAGCAGAATAATAATAAGCAGTCATTTTTTTCTAACGCAGTATGGCATTTTAGTCAGAGTTACATTATATGAAAATGTTCGTATAGCTGTAAATAAGAATTTGTTTTTGTATCTACATAAAGCGATTCAGAACGTGCAATATTACGTTGATAAATTCAGGGAAGCACATCAAATTTCCAATAAAATAACTGTCGGCATGAAAGGATATAGCAGCGCTACTATTATCAACCTACAGTTCTAAACATTACGATGATTCGGGAAAATGAAATTGTGCAATAATAATAATAATAATAATAATAATAATAATAATAATAATAATAATAATAATAATAATAATAAGGCTCCGGATTCTTAGGTTCGAACCTATTTTATTCCTGTACAGTGAATGCAAAAAATTCGTGTTTTCCTTACATTTCAAGTTGCTATAAGTAGAACTATATTAGTTTTATAGGACCTAAAATGTCCTAATTGGGGGCTTAGGACCTAAAATTCCTAAATTAGCTTTTAGAACCTATAACGTCCTAAATGATTCTTTATAGTTATTTTTAACTTGAAAAATACTTTCAAACACGTAGTCAATCGTCAGCGACAAAATTTCATCTGTAAAGAAGGTTTTCTTGAAAGCTCCTAACAGAGTGGCTACCTTCAAGGATATGCTTCCAAACACACCACTGCCACCATAGCCCGTTGTGTTCCGTTCGGGAGCGTGGCTCTCAGCAGCACTGTACTATGCAAATAATTTTGAAAGCATTGTTCAGGTCATCGATTCGCTCGACGAGATTGAAGACGCTTCAATCACGTCTGCAAAAAAAGCACTGAAATCACAGTTTGCTGTACAACAACTAAGTTACATTAAAGCCAACTTTTCTCATCTGCCTCAAGCCATCACTAAATTGGAGAAGAAGTCTCTTCCACTAACAGAAGCTCTTCAAATTCTTCAAGAAGTGAAAGAGAAAAAAGTACCTGGGGAAGTTGGAACAAAAATTGCGGACAAGTTGGAGGCGGTTTTGAAACGCAGTCCTGATTTCACACAGATACAACTAGTGGGCCAAATTCCTCGTGGAGACAATGTCCAAGAAAATTTGCTATGGAATCCCGAGGAATTAGCCAGTATGAAATATGCGCCTCTTACATCGTGTGATGTGGAACGCAGTTTTTCTGCATTCAAGAGAATTTTCTCAGACGACAGGAAAAAGTTCGCAACAGAAAATCGTGCCAAATATTTTGTTGTTCAGTGCCATTACAGAGAGTGAAGTGACCACTTTTTGAGCTATAGAAAACATGAAAAGTGCAGGAAAAATAATATTTGAACATTCGTATTTCCTCAGTGTATCGTTAGAAAAGTGAAGTGATATTTGTGGTGTTGTATAAAATTTCAAATATAAGAAAACTGACAAAAACTACTACTACTACTACTATAGTACGACAGGACATACGGATGTTAAACTATATTTCAGCTATCAAAAAAAGTCCAAGGTAAGAAGAGTTTTATTATTTTTATTACGCAGAAGACGGGTTAGCATAAAGCTTACTAAATTAAGGTTACCATTTAAGTATGAAATAGCTAACAAAGTGTTTAAAGTGTAGTAATATTCCGTTTTCAGTAATATAACGCTAAAAATCCTAAACCGTGTTTTTAAAAACCTATAAAATCCTAAAATGCATTTTTTTAAATCCTAAATTGAATTTTTGGGACCTAAAAATCGGAAGTCTAATAATAATAATAATAATAATAATAATAATAATAATAATAATAATAATAATAATAATAATAATAATAATAATAATAATAATAATAATACGGAAAATTGAAGTAATTAGATTTTTTTACATATTCAAAGTTTCGGACCTAAAAGTAACGCGTTACTTTCGAAGTAGTGTAACAGTTACTTTTTGGAGGTAAGTAACGCGTTACAAACGAGTTACATTTTAAGGGAAAGTAAAGTAACTTGTAACGCGTTACAGTTTTACAAGTAACTTACCCAACACTGTTATGAGGTCGGATTTAGAATCTGATAAAAACAGAGAGAAACGCAATGAGGAAAAGAGGCGGAAGACATGACGCAGGAGGGTTGTTTTACACCAGTACGAACAATCACTGATCAACAAGTAGTACGCCTGCAAACTCATCGACTACGATATTAATGTTCTTGTTTGCATGCTACCACAGTCTTTTATCAAAGCCAGATTACTTTCGTGCGCCTTCCCCTCTCACTGAAAAGGCAAGCCACAGACAGTGACGTTACAGAGCATTCATTTGGAACTGGCTATTATAGGGCAAAGAGTGGAGCTTAAAACCAAGGGTTCATTTCATTTATACAGTACTAACTGACTGAAGAGTTTATATCGGGTTTATCTGAACCTATCTCCTTTAATCGCCCATTCTTACTCTATTTCCGCAATTTTGTGCGACAATGTAATTATCTGAATTACTCTCTGTGCTGTACATTGAGAAATCTGGAAACTATTTTCGTAGTCGGTCCCTCTCAATGTTCGCTAAATCGATGTACACTTCTGCTCCAAACAAGAAAGCGACTGGGAAATGATCAGCTTACTTCTTTTCTTGAAGAACCATTAGGACTCTATTTTTGTGTGAAGAGCTCTTCACACGATATTTCACTAATTTGCAGCTTTTATCGTCTTATCTTCACAGATTAATCAAAAAGGTTCTTTCAACAGATATCCAGAAAAGGGAATTGTCACACATTGAATTAATAAGGAAAATGCTTTCTACTCCTCATAATTATCTCTATTTCAGTATCGATTATCTTGCCCAAAGTCTAAAGTTTTAACGTAGTAGAATATTTTTACGTGTAAAATCCAATTAGTAAACTTTAAAGGCAGAAGCTACGAAATTTTTCATTCAAGAAAATTATAATTTATCTGAATATAGTTGTACTCGGGCAATCAGCCAGGTGAATTCGACGTCATCCAACGTTTCAAGAACCAACAACATTGTTCTTGTCTTCAGGTAACATACGACAAACCAAAAGCAGAACCTTTATTATACAGGTGCTGACAGGAAGGAGGCGGAATTATATTGGTCTGTGCCGACGTTCAATTAGTTAGTGTCAGTATATGGCCACAACTGTGATTGGCTGGTCGACTGGGTTGGTTAACAAGCCCTGATTAGTTGTTTTGTATACATTTTCTTCCAATGAGGAAAAGCCATGTTTGGCTGAGTTTAAGACAGATATCCCTATTGGGATTCCTGCCTTCTTTTAGTATTGCTATTGCTTCCTTCACTTTTCTTTCCCAGTAGCCTGAACAGTTTACTATCAAGGTTGTTTCAGAGAAAGGGATGTTGTGTCCCTCTGTTATGCTATGCTCTGCCAATACTGATTTTTCTGCTTGCTGTCGTTTGATGTAATCAGAATGTTCTTTTCGTCGAATTTCAATTGTACGTCCAGTCTGTCTAATATAGACTTCCCACATTCACATGGAATACAGTACACTCCCTGTGTCTTAAGTCTTAAATTACCTTTCACTGGACGTAGCAAAGCCCTGAATTTAGCAGAAGATTTATGTATAATTTCTATCCCGTGTTTTCTTAGAGTTTTGCTGAGTTTTACTGACCGAGAACTTATTTATTGAATAAAGTATATTATTTATGTTTTCCAATATCACTACTATATATCGGGTGTATCAAAAGTCCAGTATCATGGACCAACTTCGTTATGAGTAAAAAAAATAAAAAATGCAAAGAGAAGAAGGTTGTTTTTTCAACCTTCCTAGTTTTCAATCCAAAATGGTGGTATATCTTATCAATCAAGCCGTTTGGGCTCCATGGTGGTAAGGCGCCCTATGTTAAATGCGGAAACAACGTTTACATTTCAACATGTTGTTTGAATAGAACGTAAGAGGACGCAAAAGGGACACCGGGAACGTGCACATTGTTATGTCACGGAAATAAGAACACTTCCCTTTCCCAGCAATGCTGTATACTTGGTATGAGCTGTAAGAGCTCAAAGAAACATGCTGCAGAACTGCCAACATATATTTTTTTCATTTAACATATTATCTTACCACTTTGAACTTCAAACGGCTGATAGGTTTGGGAATATTCCACCATTTTGGGTTTAAAATCATCTATATCAAACAACTTTCTTCTCTTTCCATTTCTCGTATGTTTACTCATAACAGAGTTGGCTTATGGCTCCGACTTTTGACACACCCTATACACAGGGTAGTCACAGTATTAGGAAAGAACGTAGTTATTGCTTTTTGATGGCACTGTGTATATAAAATTATACTATTCATGTGGTTCTTCTTCGTTTTTTTTTTTTTTTTTTAAGTCAGATGAAGAACAACAAGGTACGACATGAAAGTTTCAGGACCGATGCTACCATTCTATATGTCAGAAAATTGTTTATCATGTAAGATTACTGCTATGACATTCTTCTTTTGTAGGACATGCGAAGATTTGGAAAGAAACCATCTGAGCCTTCTAAACATTGGTCACAAAGAACATCCTGGTTCCCACTGCCATGCATTCTTACATTGAACAAATGGTGAACACGTCGAGAATGACCGGAAACAAGGAGATGCGTTATCGCAATTATTATTATACTTTGTTCTGGAGTACCCTATAAGGGAAATCATTGATAGCAACCAGGACCTAGAGCTGAGTGGTACTCGCCAGTTTATGGTGTATGCTGATGATGTAAATCTGATAGGGGATGATAGGAGAGCAACAGAAACAACTGCAGAGACCTTATTAAACGCTTGCAGGGACATGGCTTTAGAAGTAGATGCAGAGAAAACTAAAGGCATGGAAATCCTCGGAATCGTAATACTGTAAATTATGGATGCGTCAAAATATCAAATAATACTTTCGACAAAGTGATTGCTTTCAAACATCTAGGATCAATATTAACTGACCAAAACCACATTCACGAAGAAATTAAATGTCGACTTAAATCAGGGAATTCGTGTTATTATTCAATTCAAAATCTTTTGTCACCGGGAATTCTGTCGAGGAATTAGAAGAATAAAGCGATAATCATGCCTGTTGTTTTGTATGGTTCCGAAACATGGTCGCTTACTCTGAGGGAAGAACGCAGACTGAAAATGTTTGAGAATAAAATCTTGAGACGAATATTCATATCCAAGAAGAACGAGAATGGGAAATGGCGGAAACTTCGTAACAAGGAATTACACAATTTATACTATTTACCAAGCACTTATTAGGGACATCAATTCTAGGAGGCTCAGGTGGTCTGGTTATGTACCAGAATGGAAGAAAGTAGGAGCGTTTTCAAAGTTTTGACTGGAAATCCCATCGGAAAACATCCACTAGGAAGACATAAGTGCAGTTGGGAGGATAATATTAAGATGTATCTCGTACGAATATGAATACAAAGTACAAACTGGATCCAGTTGGCTATGGAGAGCTTTTGTGAACCCGACATTGAACCTCCGCGATCCATAGGCCATAGAGTTAGTTAGTTAGTAACTTTGGGTATTCTCGCAGTAAAAGGTATGATCATCTCGTTAAGACAGTTGCAGATTTACCTATCTCTTGGTCGTGTCTTTGAATAGTAACTGGATTTCGTTATGTTCACCCTCTGTTTCACGTAAGAATCCAAGTCAAGAGAACTAGAATGTTTTCGATTGCTAATGCTTAGAAGGGCAGATAAGTTGACTTTACAAAATCTTCATATACAGTGCAAAAGAAGAATATCATATAATCTGACACGATAATCCATTTTCTGTCATTAGCAATTACGGAGTATCAATTCTGGAACCATATTATCGAAGTTTGTAGCTACAGGCATTCAGTAAATCCTACTGATGCTCACTGTTGTAAAATCATCTGATTGCTGTTATTACAAAGAGATGTAGGCAACGAAAGTGCTTTCTCTCATACAAGAACATTTCAACATCGGTTGTGTTGATGGAAACTGTCAATTTCAGAAAAAGAGAAAAATGAAAGATAGACAGTTACCGTATCCTCAGCCGATAAATCAATACATAAAGCTTTTGTAGGAAAAATATCTCAATTTTCTCTATTTTTACCGTTCATCACAATATAACGATGATGTAAAGCTGTGGCTCGAGATAGCTGAATTCTCGATTACTTGAACTTATTCTTAAATATCCTGAAATCAAATAAAATTTGGAGGACATTAGCTTGAAGCATAAGAGTTTCTTATATATTTTTACAGCGTGTTTCAATTTCCTATCCCGCCAGCGTTTGAAAGGTAAATTTACTCAGAAAAATAAGCCCCAAAAATAGTGATGTAAAGGAAAGCTAAAATTGCCTTTGGTTCTGAGTTACAAAACCTTACGTAAGAAAATCAACTTAGAGATTACAATAACTTTAAATAAAGTGATCTAAAAATGAATACAGAAATTTGTGTTTGTACCAGTTAGTAGTATATCAAATTTGTAACGTTGAGAATGAGGCCAATGGTTTCTCGTTAAAGTACTTTTGCTAGGTATACTATTTTAGAGTCCGTGCTTCTTTAGGGAAGGTTCCGTTGGAACTGTCTAAGAAACTCAATCGGATACTACTTCTATTCAAAGCTCTCTAAAATTTTCTCTATAGCCATTAGTGTTTACGTTGGTGTTGGCGATGAAAAGTGAAATTTTATTTAATTTAGTAGATGTCGGCACTTGGAATACTAGCCTTAAAACTGTAGTTGGAAGATTCTTAGTCTGTGTAGTTATATATATATATATATATATATATATATATATATATATATATATATATATATATATATTCACTTATATTGAAGACTATAGGGGAAAGAAGGTAAGCCAAGAAATGGTAAAGTGATTTAACAGCACAATTATGTAGCCTGAAAGGTGTAGTTTGCAAGGACAAAATCTTACAGTAAGAAGAAGGTTAATCACTAAGAAATTTAATACTAAAGATTTCACCTACAAAGAAATAAATAGGTAAGTCAGTGGAAAACAAGGCAATTGTGTAAAGTTATAAACAACTGACTTGCCTCATTTTCCCCCTCCCTGTATTTCATTTATGTGGGGTTTTCATTGGCAATATTCAATAATTTTGAAGATATTTTTATTATGTATCTCTGACTGAGGCGCCGAAGTTTCAAAAATTATGAGATCAAGCAACGATAGGATGGCGAAAGAAACCTTAGAGAAAGCTATTTTCTTAGAGGAGGGGGAAAGACATATAGGAATGATCGAAAATGACCGATATTAGTGTCGAATATATATATATACGAGGGTAAGTGAACTGAAAACCATAAAAGTAGAAATAAAAATCCGCATATGGCGCCAGTGAGCTGTAAGTTGGCATGCCTGTTTACGATAGTATGCCGGATGTCTCCTAGGTGGCAGCAGCCGGCAGATGCACAAACACCGGCGCAACAACAGTTCGAAAATGGCAGCCCCACTAGCCACATGCACCAGCGAGGAGCAGCGTTCTGTGATTCGGTTTTTGCGAAGTGAAGGTGTGAAACCGATTGACATTTTTAGGCGAATGAAGGTTCAGTATGGAGATGCGTGTTTGTCACAGCCACAAATCTATGAATGGTGCCGGAAATTTGCAAATGGTGTTACGTCTGTGGCCGATGCTCCACGGCCCGGCCAGGCTCGGCGCGTAGTGACTCCAGAGACCATTGCAGCCGTTGAAGCCATCGTTTTGGAAAACCGCCGTGTGACAATAGACGAAATTGCAGCATGTGTGCACATGAGTCATGGATCGGCACATCATATTGTGAATAATGTTCTCCAGTTTCATAAGGTGTCTGCAAGATGGGTGCCCCGACAACTGACGCCTGAACTGAAACAGCGACGTGTTGATGCGTGCGAAGACCTTTTATGGCGTGCTGAACGTGACGGTAATGCCTTCCTGTCACGAATCGTCACTGGTGACGAAACATGGGTGCATTACCATCAGCCTGAAACAAAGCGAGCGAGCAAGAAGTGGCGCCACTCCTCATCACCGAAACCGGCAGGAAGTTCCACTCCGATGAAGAGGTACGCAACGCGGTGCACGAGCGGTTGCGCCGTCGCCCAAAAGACTTTTTTTCTGCAGGTATTCTGGCTCTTCCGAAGCGCTGGCGGACTTGTATTGAACGAGGAGGGGACTATGTTGAAAAGTGATTTACTTCTGTACCCTGTGTGACCAATAAATAATATTTTAATATATATATATATATATATATATATATATATATATATATATATATATATATATAATCAAAATGACCAATATCAAGGAGTGCTTTAGTAATAGTAAAAAGTGACTGACTAACGAAACATATTAGTATTTTTTCTTTATTTAACCCAGAAAAACGGGTAATTGATGCTAGTTTATACATAATAATAATAATAATAATAATAATAATAATAATAATAATAATAATAATAATAATAATAATAATAATAAATAAATAAATAAATAAAGTATCTCACTAGTTAACATGAAACTTGGTGATGTAAATTCATTTCTAAAAACAAGCTGACATACACATATGACTTATAAACTGAAAAAAATAAAACACTGTGAGCATAAGACATTCCTAGGGGTGGAAGGGAATGCCATGGAAAAATTACCCAAAACGACCGATATTAGTGTCGAATTCATAATTTGTGTGGTCGCTGACATAAATATTGACACTTCTAATGTCTTGTAAGTCCAAGTTCAGCTTCCGCAGGCATAGAGGGGTGAAAAGGAGTGAAGAATAAAATGTTCAAAATGAACAAGATGAATGTAGAATCCATAGTTTTTAGGTTCGCTAGAATAATTGGTGACCTACAAAATGACATTTAGGCTCAAGTCAGTTAAGAACGTGCATGTCAGCATTTTGCGTTCGAAGAATACCATCTTCGCTTTTAACCCTCTATTTAAATCGAAAGTGGAAGAAGAAACCCACTTTAGGCCTTAATGTTAATTGCTGTAGAGTAAAAATGACAATATGTAGCGAAAAGCGGTTTTGTGCAACCAACATCAAGCATTCCAAGAATATATTTTATTTCCACTTAATCTCTCTACTGAAACCAGAAGTGGTAGAAATCTATAATCTCTTTTGGTTTCAATATTAATTGAGAAAATATCACGCCATACAAACCCAACTTTTTCACGTGGTGTACACGTGGCACTGCTACTTGTTGTAGCACCCTGCAGTGCTATGGTCTCAAAAGCTAATTTCATTTTTCGTAATACCCATAACACAAACAAAGCCTATTTTAACTTTTCTTCAGAATCTTTTCAACTTCTTTTCGTGAGTAGAATTGCCTTGCAAACATTGCATAATCTATTCGTTATAAGCACGAACCTCTAGCATACCAGTCAACCGATAGCAATGCTGCTTTATTGATAACACGTGGACGAATATCCAGTGAGCAAGTAAACGACCAATCAACCTAGAGCACTGAATGCCCCGTTGGGTAAACTTTTCTCTCTGACATACGTAGTTTGTCAGGTGCGCTAAGTGAAGTGCGTTGTGCGGCAAGGCAATAGAATGATAGTTTCTTTACGAAACAATACAGTGTTTACTACTAAAACGGATAGTGTAATGTGAATTTTTAGGCAATTAAAGTTGCCAAATAAAAATAGTAAAAATAAGGGACGAATTTCAATAAGTATTAAGGAAAGAGTTTTGATAAACATGATCTAGTGGTAAAAAAATGAGCCAAGCATCGAATAAAAAAGTACTTATTTTAAACTGAATGAAATGCAAAAGCATGTACTAATACAAAGAGTTATTATAAGAAAAAAATAGGTAAATCTTACTTTTAAACCACTGGATTTAGCTTACTTAAGCTTTCTTCAAAAAATCGTACTTCACGCTTGGCTTAACTGCACTTATAATCTTTTTCAAGTTTGGATTATTCTTTAGGCTGTCGAAAAATTCATTGCAACTTAAAGTCGAAGAGTTGATCGCTGTTATAAGTTCAGCTTTCATCAACTGGGCAGAACACTTATTTCTTGTGTTGGTCCATTTCAAATTCATATATGAGAAAACTCTTTCCACAAATAAATTTGACGGTGGGATGCTAAGGGAAAATAAATCGACTCGGATAGGCAGCAGGGATGGAAAAAAATACAGATTGTTTTTTTAAAAGAACAAAGCATGTGTTTAAAACATGAAAAAGATACTCAAAATGTTTTAAATATGTTTTAAGACACACCCGAGAAAAACATGTTTTAAAAATTTTGAACAGCTTAAAACATGATTTTAAACATATTTCAAAATCGTGTAATAACATATACATTAAGACTTTTTTTGCTCTTACAACCGATCTTTTCATTTATTTTATTCTCGTTAGGGCTACACTGTGTTAGATACAAAATATTTCAGTATAGATTAGTAATTCCCAACTTATTTCATATCACGACCCCCTTTCTTTCACCCTCTTACTGGTGACCCTCACAAGTACTTTCTTGGTTGTAATAAGCTTTTTAAGTAGATTTTAAAAATCTACCTACTGTATAGATATCACACAGTCTATCAATATACATGGCAAAACAAAAGTCCTCACCATCCTTGCGTATTGAGAACGAGTTGAGGGAGAATGAAGAAACTTCGAAGTTATCTGACACATCAGATGGTGCTATCAAGCATCATGGCAGACATTTTTGATTGGTATTCGAAATTTCAAATGCAAAGGGAGTCATGTTACATTTTTAAGGCTAGAATTTTACCAGAAAAACGGTTGTACGGTTATTTTAGCCATAAAGCAAGTCATTTCAGAGTTACTGATTCTGAAAGTTTCCTAGCTCTGCCTTTGGGGGCTAAGCTCGCGTTTCGTGGAGGCGAGTGAGATTTTTGCAGCAAAATTTTATTACTATTCCAGAACACTGATGCTAATAAAATTATTTTAAAATAATAAATTTTCGAAAAGTAGGCATAATGCTTGAAGCACACTCCTTGTGCTAGCTTTACACAATTTTTTCTACAAGCCTATGAAATTGCTTGTTATTTGAGTCAATAATTTATTGAAGAAAGGTAATATTTGGGACGTTCAGAGCACAATGGATACAAATCCATTTTCAGTAAACAGTTTTTCTCAGCAAATGAATTCTATTTCAAAACTTAATATCATCGCAATCAAGAGTCCAAAACAAATGTATCTAAAACCATGCGAAAGAGTGTGGGATAGTTTTATATGACAACCACTAGACAGGGGCGTCAGTGGGATAGGAGGGCAACTGCCTCCATCCCCACTCGATTTCAGATTTTGGGGGCAGTAAGGCAGTTTTAAAATCTTTTGATAAGCAAAGTCCAACAAAACATACTTGAGGTCCTTACACCGAATAAATACAGAGAACGTACATATGATTAAAACTGGAAACTTGCTTAGGCCCAATTTCCAGAATTTTAAGCAGGCCCGAAACTCGAAAGTAGAGCCACCTTTGGAATCCTTGGGCCAAAAAATATACAAGAGAGCAATATAGGCCTGTAACTCCTTACAACAAATGGAAATGGATTACAACTGATCAAAATCCTTATTTATTCAGTGTAAGGACTTTAAATTTTTTATGTTGTACTTTGCTCAGCAAAAGGTTCCTAAATCTGCATTACTGCCCCCAAAATCTGAAATTCAGGGTAAGGGGCTGATGATCTCTAAACGAATGCCCCTCTCTAGCGGCAATTATATAAAATTCTAGATTGCATCTTGTCATGTAGTTTCGCTTTCTTTCATCGCGGATTCGTGGTTGTGAAAATATGACGTTTTCTGTCGGTGTATTCTTTTGGACACACACTGCATTTATTTAACGTAATTATGCATCATTGACTATGGCATTCGGAGCTTAACTTGTTAATCATTTCCACGCAGTGTACACAATATAATGTTAAATCTTAAATTTATGAGCCAGGAGGGGGAAATTAGCCCTCCTCCCCCATTCCATCAACGCCCTTGTCTAGCGGCTGTCCTATGAAGCTAGTCCACACCCTTTCACGTGGTTTTTGTTTCATTTATTTCGTACTCTTGGCGACGAAGATAATACGTTTGCTGAACAGAAGTGAACCTTTCTGAAAATGTACTTATGCCCTTTGGGCTCTGAACGCCCCATATCTAAAAATATTTTATAAAAACTGAGTTGGAGCCAAATTTATCCTGAAACCCAAGTTTGTTCGAAACGCATAAAATTAGTTTGTTTAGTTTGATTAATTACGTCTTGCATCAGTAGCAAGGCTATATGAGACAGAGCTTTTTGTTTAAAGTGGGATCCGAACCACTAATTTTAAAATTTTACATCGGATCGCAATCAAAATCTATACAACAAATTCCTGTGTCTCGTGCCTCTCCTCAAAATTTCATGTTAAAATACCGAAAATTGCGCCCTGTAGTGTGGAGCATACATACATACAGACGAACAAATTGAGATCAAATTGTCCCAGACACTGACGTTCGGTACTGATGTTACAATAAGTATCATGCTTTAATAGTTAGTTACGCGGACGACTGCCATACCTTGCGCTTTCTCGCCTAGTCCCTTCATACAAACTATGCCAAGGTGTAAAGTTTTGAAGAAAATTTAGAACTGAGGTGGAGGTAAAGGGACAAAATAAAATTTTCATAATATAATGAAAAAGATATTGTTGATACAAAATTAATTCTTACCTGAAGTTTCCATTTGCATCTCAACCACATCAGAAGCAATTTTCGGATTAATATTTCCACCATTTGTTTGGGTTTCCAGTTTTTTCATAACATTGCATTTTTCATAATGATTCTTCATTCTTTGAACTAAACCAACCATTTCTTTCTTACAAGTTTTGCAACGAGTTCGTATGGTCGTTTTCTTATATGATGGATTTGAGTTACTTTAATAAATTTGCTCCAAATGACGTTCTTTTTTTCTTCCTGTAAAACTCATGTTAAACAATTCCAAGTTGTATGGAGACTGAGAACCAATATGTACTGTATCAACGAATGCCTACGATATTTTAATTTCAGAACCGCAATTTATCACATAACCTTTTGTTTGTTTTCTGAATACAACACAGAAATTTGTTTCCATGATAATTGTTTTTATTTATTTTTTAATATCAGTTCTACAAGCAGTCCAGCCTTTGACTACGACACTTTTTCGCAAGTTAACTGAGAAGCATTTAAACAATACAATATACGTTAAAAAATATGGGGAAAAAAGAGACAAAATAAATTGTAGATCACCACATTGACCTGCTGTAGCTACGAAAAATCAAAATATTCACATGGGAAGAAAATAGTTTTCTGAATGGGGAGAACTTTCTGACAATTTTCTTCCTCTGGCAGATTTTTTTTTTTACAAAAATAAAATAAAATAAAAATAAACATATGTTTAAAACAAGTCTTAAAAATACACGTGTTTAAAACAAAATGTTTAAAACGTATAGGAAATTTGTTGTAAACAAAATCAATTGTTTAAAACAATATTTAATAATTTGTTTTAAACATTTTGTTTTAAACAAAAGAACCCTGATAGGCAGACGACTCATTAAAACTTGCGTGCTTTAAAGTCGTTGTGTGAGGTAAATTTGTCATTTGGGCAAAATACGGGACTTTTACCGTGCCGTATCGAAGCTCCCTGGGACAAAATCATAAAATAAGGAACTGTCCTTCAAAATCCGGGACATTTGGGAACCCTGGAGTCAATGTGTAAGTAAATTATCCTCTTTTGTAAATTCAATTGTTCTTTAGCTGTACATATATTGTAAATTATATATATCTTTTAATCTATCACTCAAATCGTGCCACAAACATAATTGGAATGGATGGCCACAAAATCTCAAGATTCCCGTTCTATCTCACATGAAATATTTCAAGTTTATTGTTTTATAATTTTCTCATTTACTGGACTAATAATACATACAGTTTATTTATGATTCAAGCAAGAAGCATAACCTCATCTCGCGAATTTATTTGGTGCATCTGTGCCTACCTCATGGACGTGCTTTGGAACGCTTAATATTACATTTACTTTCTTGCGTTTTAAAATTCAGTATCTCCACTTAAACTCAATCTATGAATACGATTATTATGAGAGAGTCTAACTAAATCTTGATCGATGCAACGCAATGGAGCATGTCGCCGCTCTTAAAAATTCAATTTGTTTGGTTTTCCAATGAGGTAGTTGAGTTGCAACGCACGTAACGCACGTTTTCAGTGCATTTCTTTCGGACGTACCCTGCAGGCATGTTAAGAAATTGAAAGAAGCTGCATTAGGAAGTTTTTTTTACTTTTAGTTTCAAGAGCACTCTAATCTATTAAAGAAGGCTATCTAATTTTATGTTAGTCTTACTTACGATGTCATGATCACAATAATATATTAACCATCAACAATACTACAAAACCAGTTAAAGATAATAATTTGACCTTTTATGAACATAATATTCAAAATTGTTTTTAAAGACACTAGAAACAAATTGGCAGTGCTATTGAAGAACATTAATCTATACATTGACTGATGTACTTTTACGTGATGCTGTTGTACTAGGATTGTGATATTTTAGGCTACTTCATTCAACTTGTATGTCTGACTGTGTCAAATTTTGCAACATACAAATTTCTACCGAGTCGATTCTACAAGGTATATGAATCTTTGAGTCCATTTTGATTATAGTTGTATTTATTTGTTTAAGTTTTAATGACTTGCTTTCCATTAGAGCTGGGTCTTGAGTATAAAAATGAGGTGCTCTGATAATAAACGAGTTTTCTGTAATTTATGCACTTCATAGAAACATATATAATGAATCTGTATCGTTGTACCTGCCAGTGGATCTGGTTATCCGTTTATCAGATGGCAATCCATAGATGCGATGACAGTGATTTAATGTAGATATTTTTAAAAATAATATAAAAAGGGTCACTATTGTTTTCATACGCAGTTGGGCCTAATGATTGCTACGTATGCGAAACAATGACATGTTATACAGTGGGACATCGATAACTCAAAGCTAAAGAAAATAGATAAAAATTCGAGTTGAGTTTTTTGGGGCAATCAAGGTTACAGTTATCAATGTGGTCACAACAAAAGTTCAAGATACCGAGGTTCCGTGTTCCTCATGAAAAGTAGCTATATAACCTCTATAACTCAAAGATGCGAAATTTCCTTAAATTAAATAAAATGACTAGCGAAAATAAAACACTAGCTATGAGTAAAACACAATTACAGTACACATTATAGCAACAATGACAGGACTAGCAACAATGATAACTACGTTAAAGTATAGAGCTATAGCTTCTAGTTATCAAGGTCACAATAGGAGAAATTCGACTTACAGAGATAGACTTCGACTCGTAGAGGTTTGCGAATATGAAACTTTGAGATACCGAGTTTTTTTTTTTTTTTTTTTAATATATGATTATGAAACCCTCAAAATTAGACTTATCGACCTTGCAATTTTTAAATATTCGTGTTATAAAGGTTATTTTAATATTAAGTATTATGGAGAATTCAAGGGAATGTAAAAAAAATCGAGTTATCAAGGTTCGAGTTAGCGAAACCCAACTACATTGTGTACAAAACTATTCCAAATATATATCTCGTGCTCCCAAATCTTCCATAAAATACTTTGTATATTCTTACTAAAACATTGCCCAACAATCAGTGGCGGATCCAGGGGGAGGCGATCGCCCCCCAGAAGAGGAAACTTTCTTATTTTATATATATATATATATATATATATATATATATATATATATATATATATAAAACCCATCCCAGAGTTTGAAGCTCTTAAAAGTAGCTCTAAGTAGCAGTATGACTACCCACCGCCCCCCCAAAAGTCGGTCCTGGATCCGCCCCTGCCAACAATATATAATATAAACTAATAAAATATATCCAAAAGTCAACATCGTACACCATCTATATAGCCTAGTTACAAACGTTGACTGTACTCGAATCCAAAGAACATAACATACATAATATATCCGGTATATTGCTTCCCAAAAGTAATTTTTGCCCAGTTGTACTTCAGTCTTCAACTCCCTTCCCTTCTTTCTAAATCGCAAGCATAGTAGACCTCACCAGCAAGGCACAGTTGCTTCTCCATCTTCTTTGAAAACATTGCCTTTCCAACCTCTTCTTCTGCCTTCTTGATCAACTATACATATCGTCTCTTTGTTTGCAAAATGTTGTATCTAAAAAAGAATCGATTTTTGAGTTAAGATCAGCCCCGAATTCCCCTTTAGGAGCTCTATAATTCTCTTTAATAGCCGTATCTAAATTCCTAAATGTAACTGTGGAATAAGCAATTTTATGTTCGTCTTATCTCAATTGTAGATAATTAAATTTTTCTCGAACTGTCGTAACTCAAGATATGACAGTTTGCAAGAAAAAATAAGATAAGTTTCTATTGTTCACATAGAGTCGTATCTCAAACGACTTTCTATTTGTCTGTGTGTGTGTGTTCACTTTAATGTGTAATTTGTTTTAATATGTTGTTTAAGCAAGCAGGAAATATTTATGTACTTTCACAATTTGTCCCTGTGATCAAGCTAGTTCGTAGAAAGCAGCCTTCAGAGATAGTGGAAGTACAACATAGTGACTTCCTCAACTTCAAGCAGCTCTCCAAAGAACTTAGAATTCTACAAATTCGAGAATCAGAGGGAAGTAATGCAAAAGACGTAAACTGGAAGAATATGATGGAAATAAAGGGTTTTAAAGAGGTCACCGACAACCAGCGACGCAACTAGGCTAGTTATCGCCAGGGACAATAACTCGCCTTAGCGCCCCACCCCCTCCGACCAACCAAACCAAAACACTCCTCAACTACACATGATATTGGCTCCACACAGTCATTCTCCTATTCCATTTTTTAAGTGGTAAAACTTGATTTCAAAATTACAGTATATAATTTAATTTTAGTATATGATAAAACACCATAATAATTAGTAGTTGATTGGCAAATAATCTAAGAGTAGCGTGCTTGACACATTATTATAGTCTTATCATAGTCACTGCAAACCACAATGTTTCTGGAATTATATCCGGATGTGCATATGTCTAGAATGAATCAGCAGTCTATTGATTTAGAACATAATATTTAATTATGACAAACAGTCAAGCTGTTGTCTCAAGTACTATACTCGGACATTTTGCAAATTTCTTAAATCGATGTAAGTTAAATGAAAACACGAAAAGCTGGAACTAAAATTCAACTTTACGGGCTCTTTTGGATGCAGCAGGTTTTTCAATGTCCTCAAAAGATAGCTTTGAAGCTAATTTACGCCCTACAGATATGATCCTAAGTTTGCAGAGTCGTTGTTGCCCTGTTTCTGGGGTATTTTTTTTTAAAAAATGATCTTTAGTTTGCTAAATTTCCTTCCCTTGCCTTATAGTGAAAATAAATATTTGCCCAGTTTTGCGCTTCCCAATCCAACGGCCGTGGCATAAGCCCCGTTTTTCTTTCCCCCTTAGTTACATCATTGCCGACAACTATTTTCTACAAAACCAGTAATCTACAATTAGGCTACAAGGAACTTCAATTTAAGCGCCTCAAGAAAAACGTAAAAGATTTTAAGGTCGGAAAGTTCAACTTGGGAAAGCTGAAAGTCGCCCAAGACAAATACGGAGACATAATATCTCTGATCAACGAACCTACCCCTGTCATACAAATGTCTGAGAACCAGCAATTTTACTTGAACCTCGACCATTAGGACGGTTTCAAACAAAAACGAGTTTCTTTCTTTATGTAATTTTGTTAAGTTCAGGACAGTTTTTTGCCAATTACTTTATGGATATGTTTCAGTAATTTTTAGTATTGTATGGAAGTGTTATTAACTGTACTCATTTAAGTTATACTCTAGTTTATTTACGATAGCTTATTTTCAATTTCATTATTTAGACGCTGTTTTGAATTTTATTTTTCCTGCATACAGTTTCATATTCACTTCATAGTGTGAACTTGTAGTATTAATTTCATACCACATTTTTTCTTGGTGAAACTTCATAAGCCTTATTAGTTTGTTCTTTTACTATTAATTGCATAAACATGCTTAATTAATTAATGATAGAAACAAGACTTTTGGTTCTATCGTTTGTTTATTCTTTTATAACTTATCCATATCTAAAATGAATAACAACTTAGATGTACACAAATGGAGAAGTTTACAGTTTTCCAACTTCAATTTGCATTATTCCTACATCCTAAGAACTATGCACAGTGACATAACTCATTCATAAAACATTTTTTTGCAAAGTGATGTATCTCAAAGAACATATTTTTATGGCTAATTATCACAATATTACATAATTTGAACGTGTGGTATTAACGAATATACTTTTGGCTACATTGTTTCAAAATTGGTAAATATTTGTTGGTAAACACGAGCGTAAGAGGAAAGTGAAATAGGTGCAAAATTTCAAATCGCTCTCCTGAAAAATGAAAAAAAAAAAAAAAACAGATACGACACTTTGCAAACAAAGGGACGATATATGACTGCAAGCGAGGTTTACCTGCTTTCATCTACACTTCCGTAGAAATTCGCAGTACAAACACCATTTCTGCCAAACATGTAACTTTAGCCTACTTTTCTCAATTTCGACTTACTTTGTCGTTCTCTTGATTAAGCTGGACTTTCCGATCTTGCGTAGCACGCCTAAGCTCCCAAAGTATGGATTACCCTATGCCGCTTATTAGGTATTATGACTTCTACTACTTCAATTTTGCCCGTTTATGGGTAACCTATGTCACTTAGCAGCAGACACGGCCCCTTGCCCCTTACCCTGTTTACAGGCTGCCTATGCTGCTTAGCAGATGAAGCTCTAGTTGCCCTGCCATGTCTTCTCTGCTTACGGATAGCTTATACGCCTAGCAAATCAAATTTGTTTTTCTTCATCCTCTTTATACCTACTTACGGAGAATCCATGCCGCTTAGTAGATACTTATTATCTTGGTCTCCTGCTGTCTTGATGCTAGTTTCCTGAAAGTATAAAACTTCCTTCAAGCAAACTTCAAATAGCTTCCCGTGATTCTGTTTATCCTGTCAGCTGATGGAGTACAAAAAATTAACCTGGCGTTGATATAATTCTATTGACTTTGTATTCTTTCTTATTTCAGATATAAAGAATGACTGATTCAAGTTATTGTGTCATTGAAGAATGTATCATCACAAGCAATTTGGTTCACAAGAGGCCCAGAACAGGAAAAACGTTGTAACAGTCCTGTGGTGGCCCTGTGTACTGAAGAAAATATTAGTGCGAATTGTGTGCTAAAAAGCTATAAATGGGAGAAGGGAAGAAGTGGCTCAGTGGTAGAGTGATTACCTCTGGTATGTGGAATGAGGTTCCTGGTTCGATCCTGACACTGAATAACTTCCCATACACACATTTATGGAATATTTGTTATTATTGTTTGAGAACATGATATATACCTAGAAAAAGTCATTAAAGGTAATATATGCACAATATAATGTGCTGTTTTGCATATCAATGTATAGGCCTAACTGTGCACGGAAATAATGGTAGCTCTTTTGTATTCCTTTTAAAAGTATCTGCATTGAAGAATTTTGACCGATTTTTAAGCTAAGTTTGTATAGGTAACTATTAGGGATTTACAAGTGCTTTTGTGAGACTGTTGTGGGTAACATTTAGAGATTAAGAAGCGGCTAAGTGAGACTGTCTACTGGAATGAATTGAAGTATGATTGGGATGGGCTTACGGAAGTTGTATGAGATAAAATTATATGTAAGGATTACGGAGGAAATCTATTTGTGAATACTTATACAAGATGTGGTTCGCAAATGGTAAACATCTTTAACCATTGATAGTTTTGAGAAAAGTCTTAAGGTTGGGATTTTAGAAATAGTGTTCCTTACGAATTGCCGTTAGTAGTAGGGTTAGGACTTTTAAATGCAGTTTTCATGGGAAAATTAAGGGAAAAAATTCTAAAATAAAGCAAAAAAGGGCGAAAAAAATATTCTCTCAACTATTTTAGAAACATCTTATTAGAAAAATGGAAACAATAATATAATATTTCCACATCGTTTTATTTGCAAACAGTAACATATGCTTTTACTTACAAACAATATTACGTGTATTTACTACAAAGCCACTGCAAGACTCAGACGACAAACCGTCAGCACCACTACTTATAACATGGGAGGAAAAACGCCAGCGCCACTGCTACACTGGAGAAGCTATGAAATTTAGAAGATTACTGCTACGGGTGTTAGTTAGTCTTTAGCTGCTTAAGTCCTTTTTATACCTTGCACTGGAGGTTTGAGACAACGTTAACTCACCCAAGCCTTTAAGAGTCTTCATCCCGGCGAAATTAAAACACCGCTAATTTTACATTAACTATGTGATATCTTCAAATAGAGAAAAGATAATCGAAATGTGGAACAAGAGCGCCCTAGACAATATCATTTTACATGAGAAACCGTTATCACGACTCACTTATCTGTTTTTGGTTTCGAGCCATTTTGAAAATCGGCATTTATTTTCGCGTTTCTAAACAGCTGAAAACATAAAGCTACTAGGTAACTTGTGATAACGGTACCTCACGCAAAACAATATTGTCTAGGGCGCTCTTGTTCCATATTTCAATTATCTTTTATCTATTTAAAGATATCACATAATTACTGTAAAATTAGCTGTATTTTAATTTCGCCGGGATGAAGACTCTTAAGCTTGTAGTGGAGTTTTAAGGCCTCTTCTTACTTTGCTTGTAGCGGAGTTTTATTCTAAACTGAACCCTTTTTATACCTTGCAGCAGAGCTTTCAGATTCCCTAAAGAGTAGTGAGCCTTTGCACACTGGATGGAGTTAGTGTTCAAAAAATCATGGTATATAGGTCTCAGCGGGACAGATTTCACGCCATTTGGCAGCTGACAGCTGAAGCTAGTAGATACCTAAAAAAACTGTAGGAATTCTTATAATCAGACATAAGATAGAGCTATAAATGTGAGTCGACTTACGCAAATTTTACATTTTAATGAAAAAAAAATGATAGAAATGTAGGCATGTGAATGATTTTAAACTGTTTATGAACAACGTACATCATCAAAACTAACAGCTAAAGGATGGTTTAGTCGTTTTTGTTCTGGAAATTTTCCAAGTTGTTTTTGGCAGTGAACTACTAATCGCAGGAAAAAAATGATAATATTCTGCCCAGTGTCCGAGCAAGACCTGCATGTAGGCAGTCATGGTATCACCACTGAAATAAATATCCATCATCAAACTGTTTTACACCATTTGGAGAAAGGTGGTACAAAAGAAGCTCAACGTTTGGGTGCCACATGATCTGACCCAAAAATATTTACTCGATCGAATTTCTATCTGCGAATCTCAATAGAAACGTAACGAACTCGAGCCCTTCTCAAGCGGTTGATCGCGAGTGATGAAAAGTGAATAACCTACAACAATGTGGAAAAAGATCGTAGTTGAAGCTAGAAGCTCTACAGACTGTGACAAAGCCCACGCTGACGCCCAGGATGGTTACGCTGTGCGTTTAGTGGGATTGGAAAAAGACATCGTTCATGACGAGCTGATGCCGCCGGGAAGAACAATTGACTCAAACCTCTACTCTCGACAATTAGCTCGAATGCACGTAGCAATTCAAAAGTAACAGCCAGAGTTGGTCAAAGCTAACAGAGTGGCTATTTGAGAAAGTGTTTTTGATGTGTTACCCCCTGTAGCGAACGCGGCCAAGGTGGCTATTCAGTAATTTTACTTTGCCAGAGCTGTAAATCATACTGTGAGCCACATCTGAAAAAATGACCGATTTTCAGATATTTAAGGAGCAATATCTCGGGAACCGTACGTCATAGAGAGATCACATTAGTGTTGATCAATATCTAAAAGATCGGTAAATATTGTGGTATGAAATAGTAACCGGTGGCCACTGGTTTGGCCAATGGCCAGTTGGCCAGTGGTCACCAATTAATATCGGTACGAAAACCTTTACTATCCTCTTAGGTATTGATTAACACCAATATGATCTCTCTATGACTTACCGTTTCCGTGATTTTGGCCACAAAAGGCCAATTTCTAGATATTTAATGAGCCATAGCTCGGGAACTATAAGTTGTAGAGATATGATATTAATGTTGTTCAATACCTAATAGGATGGTAAATATTTTCGTGCCAAATAGTAACCGGTGGTCACTGTCCAACTGGCCACTGGTTTGGTCAATGACCAGTGGCCGCCAGTTATTATCGATATCAAAATGGTTTGGCCAGTGGCCAGTTTGAATAGTGACCATCAATTCACATCGGTTCGAAAATGTTTAACATTCTATTAGAGATTGATTAACACCAATATCATCTCTCTATGACGTACCGTTTCCGTGATATTGGCTAAAAGATAGTTCCGATTTCGGGAGATTTAAGGAGCCAAATCTCGGGAACTGTAAGTCTCACAGAGATCATATTGATGTTGATCAATATCTAAGAGGATGGTGAACATTTTGGTACCAAATAGTAACCGGTGGCCACTAATGAAGTGTCTACTGGCCAACTGGCCACCGTTCCCCAGATATTGGCCAATAAAGTTCGAATTACTAGATATTTATGTACCCATATTTCGAGAACTGTAAGTCATAGAGAGTTAATATTTTGCTAATTTTTGCGAGAAAGAGAAGAAAGTGCGGATAAAAATATCTAGTTTTACATGTAGGAACAATGACAGTTATCCTTCCCGCTCAATCTCTCCATTCTTTTAAGTTCGTTCTGGCAATGATCTTGGAACACTTTAAACTGGTTCAGTGTGGATATACGAATAAACATTGAATTATATCTGAAATAGTCTAGATATAGCACATTAAGAAATGCTACACCGGGAATTTTTATCTTCAGTTTTTAGGGACAAATAAGTTATGCCATATTACTAGGTTTTAATGGAATATTTATTTATGAAATATGAACAAAATAACCCAGTAGGATTTTGAGAAAATCGTACGTGAAGAAACATTCCGGGGAATAAACTACCCATTGTACATTTTTCAGGGTAAATGAGCAAGGGCTCCCACGTTGCGGTTTCCAAGGGGGGGGCAAGTATAAACGACATTACAAATGTAGCTAAAATTTTGCGGTAACTATTGTAAAAAATGTATTGGGTTTTCGATCTTCCGAAGTACAATTTCCTTTAGAGGGGGCAAGCGCCCCACCTTGCCCCCCCTTATGGTCGCCCTTGCAAATGAGTTATGCCATATTGTTAAATCAGTAATGAAATATTTATTTATGTAATATGAACAAAATCGCCTAAGTCATTTTTGAGAAAATCGTCCTAGAATCTCAGCTTTCTCAATTTTCTCCAAAGATATGGCTTGCACCACAAAATAAGATTCTTATTGAAAACTTTATTAATGAAATATAAATAAAATTTTTATAGTCGTTTTTCAGAAACTGGCAAATTTTGATATTCTCGTTTCAGTAAATTTTCCTTAATTTAAGGGTAGGAAGATTTTTTTTTTTTTTAAGTAATAATAAAACTGAGGAGTCACATAAAAACATTAAGTTTAAAATTTGGGTTTCAGTACGTTGAATGGCATGGGATCTAAGCGAATGTACATAAGAAGGAAGTGACAAAGAGATGGACGGGTGTCGAAAAGTAACTTTTTTCGGTGTGTATGGGGCATGAAACATGCTAATCCGTTGAAATCTCGAACTCGATTTTTTTCCGCGATCACCATACTTTCTTCTCTCTTTTCGTCTCTCAAAATTTAACCAGTTGAGAACGCTACAAGAGCATTGCCAGAACGAACTTAAAACGAATGGTGTAATGGAGCGGGAAGGATAACTGTGATTGTTCCTGTAAACATGTAAAATAAAAATCTTTTTATCTGCACATTCTTCAGTTTCTCGCAAAAATTCGCAAAATATCTTTCTATGACTTACGGTTCCTGAGATATGGCTCCTTAAATCTCCCGAAATCGGAACTTTTTTTGCTCAATATCTGGGGAATGGTGCCCAGTTGGCCAGTGATCACTGGTTATTATTTGCTACCAAAATGTTCACCATCCTGTTAGGTATTGATCAACACCAATATTATCTCTCTATGACTTACGGTTCCCGAAATATGGCTCCTAAATCTCCAGAAATCGGCCATTTTTTGACAAATATCTCGGGAATGGTAAGAGTGACGCAAAAACTTCCACCATTTTCTCAGATAGTTTTTGATGCTCTATCGAATGGACACATACATAGAGAATTCAGTAACGAACTTTTTTTAAGTTAGTTGAAAATACTGAAATAATACCCTTGTTCTTAATCTTCTCAAAAGAAGTATTCGTTCTTTTTTTTTCTTTGGGAGGGGGTTACATTATGTACTAGGGCTGACCACAAGGATACAAAAATTTTAAACTTTTTAAACACTTGTAACATCCATTTACATACGTTTAATGAAGTAAACACTAAAATGTTTACATGTTAAGTATTCGTTTCACAAAGGGTTCAATAGCATACCATAAACGATAACTAATAAATCGTATTTTAAATTACACGTTTTGGAAAACATTCTCCGTTAAGAAGAAAATAAAGACTAAAGGTCTATAAATGATTATGCTGACGGTTAAACTTTTAATACGGAAATCATTACATTCTCCACGTTTTACTTACATTTAATTAATATTTGTAAATAGTGATCACCTATGCTTCACTGTAGCCAATAGTTTTGTTCCCTTTTCTAGATTCGCTCACACTGAAATCATTGACGTGAATAACAGATTCGTTCTCTCTGAGACAAACAGCCAAAAATACCCGAACTTTCTGCCGTAATGTCTGGTGATTTACGAGGGTTAAGTCCATCCGTTTTCAACTTTCTTAGTTGCTTACGTTACTAAGATCATTCCTTAGGAAGCGCTTAAAGCTTAAGATTGACAAGTCGTCTTTGAAATAATCGATAGCCTATCTCAAAGCATATGTAGTGAATGCTACCGTAAGTCAATCAATGGTATTCCAGTTTTATATAGTTATAACAACTACTTTTTGCGCCCAATCATTCCATCCACTGTACACTGTAGGTTGAAAGCATGCTTATTTGAAAGGTCTAATTTTTACATTTTAGAAACTTATTTTTATTTTAGACTTCCAAATTATGATATGCATACATGCTGGACGTGTTATAGAACGGCTTTGTCCGTCCGTCCGGTGACAGGTATCAGAGCAAAAACGGTAAGAGATATCAAGATGCAGATTTTTTGTAATCGATTCAGGTCCTAAGAATAGTTTCCATCTCCTCTATTCCCTCTCCTTTCAAATTGAAAATGGTTCAAATTAGTAATTTCCAGTTTGAACGTTTATGGCCATAGAACAAAAATGGAAACAGATAGCGATAGGTTGTTATTTGCAAACAATTCAGCGTGTCAAGGCAACATACCATGATTATCGACAACACTCGACGGAAATCGGAAGTGATTAAAGTTTACTATTATTTCGGATGTCCATACTAATTTCCGTATAGCAAAAACGGTATGTGCTATCAAGAGAAGCTTTTTGCAATCGATTTATCCTACTACGAAAAGGTTTCGTCTCCCTCGTTAACCCTCTATTCAAACCGGAAGTTGTTAAGGTTAACCATTTCCGGTTCCAACGTTTATGATCATAGAACAAACCAGTAACAGACAAAGAGAAGCGGTTTTCTGCAAACGATTTACCGTCTGAAGGCAAACTTGCCATGACTATCCCAAACATTCTACCAAAACTGGAAGTGGTTGAAATTTACTAGGGGAAGGCGTTGTACCTGTGAACACTTTTAGAGTCTTCGAAGTTTCGGTGCTAATATTCAGCACTTTTTCCCCACTTTTTGTCGTATATTTGAAGTGCCATCTCTTTGCTATCAGATAGGATTATTTTTAAACGTGTTACATATTTACATTAGCTTTTATAGAATATAACAAGAGCATATCCGTTTTGTTCACAGGTACATTATGGTCGTATACCATTGAACAGACCCTCTTGTACCTTTGAACAAAGTGATAATTACAACGTTTCTGAGGCAATAATATAAAAGGAAGCCGTAAATATTAACAGTTATAAATTGCAATAAAAGGTTTAGCTATAAAAAGTTCCCCAGAATTGAAATTTTATTAATTAAATTAAAAAATGAAGAGAAGTTCTAACAAAAACTTGTGAACAATAAAGTTGAGCATATACAACTCTTAACATTATGTTATACAATAAACGAATATATAGAAACTACTTAAAATTATAATTGATAACTTTATATCCTAACCTAACCTATATAAAATATATTAATTGTTTAACTACTTAAATTGAGTAGCTTTAAACAGTATTATTTATTGTTGGAAGGTACACGATGCATTAGTGTTCATAGGTACAAGAGAGTCACCATTACGAAAAAAAGTTCTCCACTAGCTTAAATATTGAAGAGATGTTAAAACTAAAAATATTACTGTATTCACCAATGATTCTACCCCAAGTTTGGACAAATATCACAAGTTGCGAAAACCAAAGAGCACAAAACTCAAAAGGTAACTACAAAAAATCTTCGTTTTGGGGGTGAAAAAATTAAAAGGAACATTACTCGGCACAACATTCAGTAAACAACAGCCAAACGCGTTTGTAGTGCTTTTGTTTCATTTAATCTTTCAAACGAATTTTAATCATTGCACCTAGATACCTCTGAATTCGAGAAAAACACAGGTGTTCAAAGGTACATTGTTTCAAAGGTACAACGCCTTCCCCTAGTACTTCCAGTTTCAATACGATAGTTTTCCGTAGAGAAATAATGGTAAATGCTATCAAAGTTGAGATTTCTGCAATAGATTTAACATCCAAAGAATAGGTACCATCAACTCCGCTAACCCCCTATTCAAACCGAAAATAGTTAAAATTAGCCCTTGCCGGTTTCAACGTTTATCGCTATAGACATAAAGGTAACTTATAGCAAGAAGCCCGATTTTTGCAATAGATTCAGTGTCCCAATGTTCCATCTTCTCCTTTAGCCTCCTATTTAAACCAAAATTTGCTGAAATAAACTATTTTTGTTTCAACGTTTATCGTTGTAGATCAAAAACAGTAGGGGATAGCAAGTAATGGCATCTTTTATTTATTATTATTATTATTATTATTATTATTATTATTATTATTATTATTATTATTATTATTATTATTATATTTTCCCATCAACCACCCAAATTCCATACAATATTTTTATGTAATTATTGAAGAATTTGGTTACAGACAATAATCCCGCAGGTAGCGACAACTAGACAGGTAAGTGATAACAGACGCAGCGACATGTATCACTGTGTCTGTCTATAATTAAAAATTAGCTTAAAGCGCGAATACATTTGCTGTTTATTATAAGGAATAATAATTTTACCCATTGTGCTTCTAGAACAAACATTATACTGTACATCTCTTAAGCAAGCTTGTATCCAGGTTTCCAGGATAGTATGACACACATAATGATTTCCTCTTTTATAATTAGGATTCACCGTATTTTCACATGTACGTATGACAAGCACCTTTAATTTTTGCCCACAATTTCACGCGTATCAGTCATAACTAACCTAAAAAAGGAAACTGTTCAATCTTACAAGCAAACGTTCTGATGGAACCAGAAAAAAAATGCTTATTTTTTTCTTTATTTTAAAAAGATATCCGATTATTAATCCATCTCCACATGCTGTGTTGAAGCACAACACAGACTAGAAATAAAACCCATTTAACTGCAAATCAAATGAAATATAGATCTATCTAAACTCAAATAAACTATATAAATGAATATTATCTTCCACTTTAAATAAAAAGGTTCACCCTTAGTTAAAGTTTATGATTTTTCTAGAAGAGGAAAAGTCTTATAGATGAGCGGAAAGTTTAAATAGATTTTCTGGCCAACCAACTGCTGTCGAGTTCCCAAAATTTGCATGAGCACGTGTTTGGACATGCTGAAAGGAAGAAAAAAATTCTTATCTGCCTCTATCAGAATGTTTGCGTGTTGGCTCTGTGAAAACATCAGAAAATGAACTATTACTGCTAGATTTGCAGAGAACTTTAATATATACAGGTTCTCTTTAAAACTAAAGCATACTATTTACTCCCCATACAACTGAAAGACAGTCAAAGTTAACGTAATTACAATAATAACTAACGAAAATAGTTTCCCTTTAAATAAAAAGAGCAATAAGCGTACTAACTATAGGCTGACACTGAAAAATCCGGCCATCGATAATCCGGTTTCTTGAGATTTCCGACATGGATTTCGGACCACATTTTTTAATTTAACGTGTTGGCACTTCACTGTTATCTGGAAGTGCCGTTTTAAGTTTCGATGACGCTGTAGTCGATAATCATATGTTGGACCTTGCTTACACCACTCATTCTTGCTCATTATTTCTCGTTTTATCATTTATTTGCTGTTGTACTGTATAACTTCGTTATGGATTCAGCAAAGAAAACATGTACAATTTTATTGAGTTCAACTAAAATTTGCAGAACTGTTTTATTTCATTGGTGTATATTACAATTTTATTTCCTTTCAGAGGCACTGTTAAGGCGAGGTGTGATCCTTCAGTAAAAGGTTTCAAGAATGTACGCTGAGATGACTGGGACGTGTAGAACGAAGAAACAACGAGTAAGTAGGAAAGAGAATTGAAAAGCTGGAAGTAATAAGAAAAAGGAAGAAAAGAAGAGAAAATATGATTTAAAAGGACAAGTAGCAAAATGATCTCAGGGAGAGGGAATGGAGAATAGATTATGCCCAAGAAAGAGGAAAGTGGAGAAAAGGAATTAAAGATGGGAGCGCCGACCCCATATAAACATTGGTAAAGACGAAGACAAAGAAGAAAACAAGTAAGCATCTTTTGTTAAATATATATAGTGATCATTTTGTGCCATTTCCGAAAATCAGGGACGTCTTAGGTGCGAAGGTTGCAGGATTTTTTAATGTCAACCTGTCAACCTCTACTCTCATGTAATTGGAAGGCAGGCTAACCGAATTAAAATAATGAATAATACAAATTGGTCTCTTTAAAAGGAGCAACAAGCATACTAGCTATTCCTATGTAATTGAAAGGCAGGAAACATTAACCGAACTAAAATAATGACCAATACAGACACATTCCTTTAAAAGAAACAAGAAGCGTACTATGATGTAATTAAAAGGCAAGAAGCGTTAACCCAATTACAATAATAATAATAATACAAACAGGTCTTTTAAAAGGAGCAACAAGCGTACTACGTACTCCTATGTAATTAAATTGAGTTGAGTTAATTTTTAGTTTAACGTCCCTTTCAGCAGCGAGGCTATATGAGACTGGACCTACTGATTAACGTGGAATCCGAACCACATGAGCTTGCCCCGGGAATCGAATCCGGGTTCCTATGTAATTTAAAGGCAGGTAATGTTAACCGAGTTACAATGATGACTAATAGAAACATTTTTCTTTAAAAGGAGCAGGAGGCGTACTAGCTACTCTTGTGTAATTGAAAGGCGGGTAACGTTAACCGAATTACAATAATAACTAATATAAATACCCTAACAGCACAAATTGTGCTAGGTATGTGCCATTTAGGTGTACTGTTCTGAGGAATAATAAGGAGATTCGTGCTCATATCTGAATGATGCGCTGTGTAGAGAGCGTAGGTTCAGCTAGTTATTAATATATATTTGGTGCTTTGATCAGTTTTGTTCTATTAATACTGAGGAAAATTTCCAAAACTTTAATGAGCATGATACAAGTACTGATTTCTTTACTCATGCAAAGTGAAATACATGTTCCTACACACACTAGAATAGGGGGTCTTCAACTTATCAGACACTGCGTGTTCCTCGCAGTCCATTAGACATACCAAGAAAGAACTCTTTTTAATTAGATTTCATGGAGACAGTGAGACAAAGTGGCTCAGTGGCAGTGCGCAGATCGCTGGCATGGGTCGTACTGGTTCGATCTCCAGCCATGTCAGTTTGTGGTGGAAACCATAGCATTCTATTGTGTTGCCTTGTCACAATCTTATTTATTTACAGTTGTTAAAAGTTAGCATATTAAATAATAATTCAAACAGTGTTTATGCAATGTCACTTAACTATATTTCCAAATATATTTCATTTGCCATAATTTAAAAATGTTCTCGAGCATTATCCGTTTCTTCGAACACTTTCATTCTACGAATTATTTCATAACTTTACACTACAATAAATCATCAGTCTCCTTTAGCCCAAGGAGCATAACCGTAGGACGTTATTCTAAAAAAAAAAAAAATGTATTTCACATTAAATACTTTATTTTTGAGATGGGTGTTGTTCACGTTAAGGAACTCTGCAGGGCATTTGTGGCTCGCAAGCCATGCATTGAAGACGCCTGCTCTAAAGGCAGGTAGTAATAAGGCACAAAATTCAGTTAAAGTTTCCAATACATGTGTTTATGCATATTTTTATATATTCAAATCCCAGATACAGTATAAACCTACCAAATGTGTTGCTGAGGATTCAAAACCTAACGGAGGCGCAAATTACTTCAAGTATAAATTTGTACTCCATTTTAATAGTTGAATAAATAATTAAAGCAAAAAAAAAATCTTATATTTGAAACCGAATGTTAAAGTGTTGATTCCTACCCCAAGCTCATGAAAACAAGAGTAATATTAGCATCTGTGACAGCACAAGGATCAAGAGCTTCAAGCACCCTGTGCACCTTGGGATGTAATAAATGTGGCTGAACTGTGTCTGAGTGCTGACCGCAAACCACAGCGACGATGCTTCTAGCGTACGTTGGAAGAGTGAGACTACAAAACTTAAATAAATCCTTAATGAGAAAAGTTCATCTGCTCGTAAGGGGAATGGAAAGATTCACGTATCGGAGAGGAAAGAGAACTTTGTAACTAACACTTTATGTAAAGCCTGGAAGAAACTTAAACAGTTCCTGTTAAAATTTCAACTTATTTTCAGTTGATTTTTTTCACCTAATACATATTCCCAGTAGGTGTATATTCATGAGAAGAATACTGTATTTAGAAACATTGTTCAGGTGTATTATTATTATTATTATTATTATTATTATTATTATTATTATTATTATTATTATTATTATTATTATTATTAAACTACGGATTACTTCAAGTAATCTTCTACCATTCGACTTAAGCGGTAGTGTTTGTCTATAAGTGGATCTTAGTGAAATATGTCGAATTTCGAAGAAACCTGGTATGTTCCGTTATTGTAATATTGTAATTGGTATTGCAATATTTTCCCTTACAATATTCTGTCAGGATGATAAGTAAGGGCGCATGTGGGGGGAAATAACACAGAGTGATGTCAAACAAATTACACTACCTCAATTCCATGGATAAAACAATCAACTCTCACTAATTGTAATACGTTGATGTATATATCTGCATTAAGAATGTGAATATTTATATACAGTGTGGTGCGCAAAGATATGTTCGAAGTCAAACTGCAGTAGATGATTCCTCTAAGGACAGGCAACAAAAATGATCATATTACTGTATATGTAATACCGCACCGTCACGGAGATATACAGGGTATTCCAGGATATATCACTAAACGCTAGGTGTCTTTGAACATGTGCGTGCGTGCGTGATGTATCGTGTTCGGCCTGTCTCTGTCGCAGATGGAGGTCATTTTGAACTCTTCTCCCAATAACGCTGCGCTAAGTATGGGAGAATGCCCTGCCTCCTCCAAACAGACGTTTACCATTCTCGAGATCACATTAATTAAATGGTGGTGCCACTGCTCATTATTCTCACCCCCCTCTAAACAACGCCTACGGTACACTGATGACTGTTTCTAGTGTTTTCAGCGTATCAATGTGTGTTTCAAGCCTCCTGACGACTTGTCTACCTCTACCTGTTGCGTGTACCGTGACTTGTGATTGTCCGTTAGCAGTACGTATCTCCAAAACAGCACAGTATTACATATATATTGATATATATATATATTTTTTTGGGAGCTTGTCCTTAGGCTAATCACCTGCTGAAAGGTTGTACATACTTTTGCGCACAACCCTGCATACTGCAATGGTATCGAATAAGAGTAGACTACATAAGAGCATTTTACAGAATACATTGTGGATATTATGATAATATGGCCTTGTGTCCATCTTGAATAAAGAAAAACACAGCTTTCTTACCAGGCTGGCTAGAATACTTATTATAAAAAATAAAGTAGAAAAGTAACGGTTTCGGAAGTATAGCACTTCCTTCCTCTGACTACACTCTACAACTGAAATCAGAAATAAAATTATATAGAATAAAGAAAGGAGATCATTAAGTGAACTTTTAATGAGTGATTCCTGATTGGTGGAAAGATCTAATGATCTCCTTTCTTTATTGTATATAATTTTATTTCTGATTTCAGTTGTAGAGTGTAGTCTGAGGAAGGAAGTGCTATACTTCCGAAACCGTTACTTTTCTAGTTTAATTTTTATAATAAATATTCTAGCCTGTCTTGTAAGAAAGCTGTGTTTCTCTTTATTCAGAATGCATTGCATTTTTGATTATACGATTACAGCTTTCGGATCAACTTTTGAATATGATTGTCATTTTACATTTTTAAAATCCAGCTTATTAAGGTTCTTACAATATGAAAAAGAAATGTTAGGTTTTAAGTTTGGGATATGTTTTATCCAAATCAGTGAGTAACAGTTGCAATATAAATAAGTTTCACACATTCGAAAAGCACACAGATGATGCTCACAAAATTATTAGAAGGAAGTGATATTCAAATTGATTCTACTTTCCGTTTATTAGCCTCGCTATTTCATGCTACTAAGTTTCAATACAGAATTAATTAAACTCAATTCCTGATTAGTGGCATTAAACTGCTGACAATGTATTAACAATATGTATTGATTTCAGTGACTCGTGCATGGGTATACCAGGCATACAGTTCAATTTCTTTGCAACAATCTCCCGAATTGAAGGTTCAACTAATCAAAAATGTGGAAACCATCAAAAAGTGTTAATGGAACCAACATTTCATACATATAATTTCGAAAGAAAATCTTCCGACTGAATTACTCATGGGATAATGCTAATCTATTCTAATAAAATTCTCATATTATTTTCTTAATATACAGGGTGTTTCGAAACAACGCTAGAACACTTTAGGAGATTAATTCACAAAAAAAAAAGAAAAACTTCTAGACTAACATGAGGTCACAAGAACGTGATTTCAAAGGATATCCCACATAAAATTAGTCGAAACGGTCAGACCAAGGTCAGATAAAACAACGTAGTGATTACTTATTGCCTAGTTTACAGAGCATGTGGAAGTGAGGCAATGGCAGAGTTAGCCTAAGAAAGTTCGTGAGGTATTCCACAACAGAAAAAAATGAAAGACATGAAGTTAAAACGAATATATCTCATATCCATTGATTCATTAATGCAGTACTAATCTAGGCTTAAAATAATCAATATGTTATTTTGTTCAAACTTTGTCCGACATTTTTCCCTTTTCGTATCGTCCCGACAAATGCTGGATAAGTTATAGCTACAAAATGATGTAATTGTGCACTCATTATGATGTATTTTTCTTCATATTTCCATAAGGGATCATTTTCCAAAGCCTTTTGGTATTTTTTGAATCCCTACATATACCACATATATTAAAAATAAACTTTGACTACATCAGGTTAAAAACGACTATATAATAAATTTTACTATTTGGGGACTAAATCCTTACGCCGAAAACAGGAGAAACGAAATGAACCTTATAACACAGTAAGGAAAGGAACACTCATTGAACATCCTTTAACCACAAACGAACGTCAGAAACAAGAAAACCTTATAAAAAAAAAACCGATCCCGTGAACAACGTTTCAACCCTTTACGTACAGTACAATGATTAAAAGCAAGTTCTAGATTATGTCATATATAAGCTTACCTGTGAAGTAGACGTCTGAAACGTCATCTCGAGGAACCCTAATAGGCTGATGATCAACTTGCGCATGCGCCACACCCATCCTTGCTCCCGATGGAACAACAAAGTCTTCCTGTAAATCATCTTTCTTCACTTCTTTGGTATACTCGTGATGCTTTGATTGTGAATCTGCAATAGAAAACACCGTAACATATGAAAAGTAACTTAAAATGCCCATCAAAGTTGAAGTTATAGTACACTACTGATTTTTTTTTTTTTTTTTTTTTTTGTAAAGGTATATACAGAATCTGTAGTACAAATTTCATTCGGTTTACGTGTCGTTGGTGGCGTTACAGTTTTCACATAGAGCAGTGTATATTGCTTCCCGATCTTCAACTAACACTGGTATTAATGACAGGTACTGCTTTAACTCTACAGTGCCATGTAATGCAGAACAATGAAAATTTGTTTAAAATTTATGTACATTTTCTATGGACATTTAGTAAGTATCTGAAAATATTACCTTAATTGCGAAAACACAATTTCTCTATTATGGTTTACACTCAGTTTACTGTTACAATTCTGTACAAAAGTGAACACACTCGTACACTTAACTAGTTCATTACTCAGTTCTCCGTTTCATGTCGGATGGAAACATATGGTGTACCTACTGACGTCCCCAGTAAACCCTAATTAATCAAAAAACTAAGCAACACAAATACCATGTCGTAATACAACAATTTAAAATATGAATAACATTACTTAAATTGTAGTTGGCTACATATTTTTATATTGTCTTCTTTTACAGGATTGGAGTTTAATACATTCAAATAAAACAAAAAGTACACATCCTGTATAAAAATTATGTAACTTTGTATCTATACTAGCTTCTGCTTTATATTTTTTTTTACTTTTTTTCAGAAAATACAAAAATCCGTTGTGTTGTCGCATTCTGCTTAAGAATGAGAATCTCGATGTTTAAGCAAAGACAAGTTCGACAATATATATTTTTATTGCTTTTTAGCCATGTTTAAACACGTCGCATAGCAGAAAAAGAACTTCATTCACAAGAAACTAAACTCATAAGCACTTCTACAACAACATGAAACAATTTACAATCTAGGACGAATTTCTTCTTTACCTACATTGAAAAAAATGTAATTAAATTGCTAAACATCAATGTAAAATCATTTACCATTCATTTTGTAAGCTGATATACATTTTTTTAGATTAAATTACAAAATTTGCTGGGTCTTTTTACCGATTTACAGTAAATTTATGAGAAAGTGTGATATTTTTATTGATAAAAATGTAATTTTACACCCTTTCATATTAGTAATTTTACTTTATAGGGGTAAATTGATTTACATAGAGGAGTGGCAAACAGATTGCCACCGTTTATTGTAAATTTACCTAAGAATTTTTTTACAGTGTATATTTTAAGGTTTCCTAACTGATTTCTATACTCTTGTTTTAAATTTTCTTACTGAACATAGATTCAGCCTTGGTTCAACGGTATTCTAGCGCTCATTGTCACTCCGTGACTTTTCTCTAGTTACACATCTGCAAATGCCGTAACATCTGCAAACAATATACACTTAATCATTCTACCTCCTATCGAAATACCGTCTTCAATATACCTTTATAGACAGACTACACATCGGATTTTTATACAAATGCACATTTTGTTTGCTTACATGCATCTCTGTTAAACTTGGTAGACTTTCTAACGACAATAATACAGCTCGAATGTGAAGTTTTATAGTGCACACTAGCCTTTGGTTAGCTGAAGGATCCGCTCCAAACAGCGTTTACTCGGACTACGGCCTCGCATCTCTTATGTATCAGCCTTTGTATTAGCAGTAAATTTCATGCATTTGCTCTTCATATTTTCTGAATTTGCCCAGGTGGGAGCTTCGCCCCCACACCCCTCCTTTGCTAGGCCTGCGGCCTCGCACCTCTTGAACCCACAATTCTACCGAATAGCAAGTTTCTCTTCTTATTTCAACTATCTAAAAGATAAGATCTTGTATTCCAAGAAAACGTCCATTTAAATAACATGGGAATTTCTTCATCCTCCTTTAGACACCTTAAAAATTAAAAATATTCACTTTTGGCAATTTTTCTGCAGGTTAGTCTCGGAAGGCTACAATCATGGCAAATTTCATCATTCTAATCCTGCCTTAAGTGCATAAACATTTTGGGATGTATAAAACGTCCCATATAAATAACATGGGAAAGATGTTTTAGTTTCCCATAAAACCACTCAAAATTTTTATTTTTACTGATATACTTCGATAATGCTAACAAAAACGTACAAGCATACCGAATTTCTAGATTTTCCCCCCCAATTCCAAGTACCTAAAACATGAGATTATAAGTTTATAAAAAGACCCATTTAAATAACATATAAATAAGAGAAAATTTTCATGCCCCTTTTAGACCGCCTAAAACTTAAAAATATTCACTTTTGGCAATTTTCCTGCCAGTTAGTCCCGGAAAGCCACAATCATGCCAAATTTCAACTTTCCATGTCAACCGGAAGTACCCTTTTAATTTATGTCAGTTCATGTACTTTTATATATAGTTAGGATAGGATATTAAATGACGTTGGCGAGAGAGATACCTGATAAACTCCCCTTCCAATTGCGCTATCGTCTGTCATGACTTTCCCTATTCTAATACTTACTTGTTCGTTTATACACATACTTTTTATGAGCCTTCGATCCTATAGGCAGATAAAATTCTAGGGCCAAGCGGAACGATCCAGACCACTGACGACCTCTCTACAGAAATTAAGTTTAAAAAAATGATCAAGGACAAAAGAAAGAAAGGGAGAAAAAAAATGAAGATATAATGAGAAATAAAGAAAGAAAGAAAATGAGCAAGACAAAGATACTGAGAAGGAAAGAAAGAGAGAACAGAACTTTTAAATAATTGTTTTATGAAGCCAACTAAAAAAAAAAAAAAAAAAAAAAAACAATAAAGTTTCAACAATTTCTATTTATAATGGCTTGTTTTAGAACGTAAAATATTAACAAAGTGTAGTAAATATATCATTTTAATAAATGCTGTCCCAACTTTCAGGATCTTGGTGATTTTAAGAAAACGATTCCACATTTTTTCCCTAACATTTCCGATGGCCCAACATTTCCCTTGCTTCTAACATTTCCCTGCTTTTTGAACTTACGTTTTATAAATACTTTTGCTCCACTTGTATGAAATAAATTCTGCACAAGGTATGTCCCTGTAGTTTCAATACATGCTATAGGTCTTCGTAAGAAATATGTTATTTCTTGCAGATCACTTGCCGCGAAGAATTTAAGAGAAATTCAAGTATTGATGTAATACGAGGGTAAGTTAATAAGTAACTGAAATTTTTAAAATATTTTTTCCAGGTTGGCTCTACGGTATTGCGTGCTCATCAGACGCTAGGTGTCACCGTTGAATTTGCCTGTAGGAGGTTGCAGCGTTATCACATCTGTAGACTTTGCGCTGTTGCGAAGTAAAGGAGGCCGCGCCACTCTCTGTGTGCACCAAAGAAGAACAGCGTTCCATCACCCGTTTTTTGTGGTCTGAAGGCGTTGCCGGAGCGGAAACTGATAGACTTTCAGCGCAATACGGGGACAATGTGCTGCCACAGGAAAGTATTTACGAGTGGACTGAACAGTTCAAAAGTGATCAAACTAGCGTGAAGGATGAAGAAAGAGCAGGACGTTCAGCTACAGCAATAATTGATGACACTATTGGATGAGTCCGTGCCTTGATTCTGAATAACAGAAGAGTGACTGTTGATGAAGGGGCAACCCATATACAGATAAGTCATGGTTCTGCATATGGCATCATACATAATGTTCAGCTTTCACAAAATCTGTGGTAGTTGGGTTCCAAAAATCTCTATGAAGAGCACAAGCGAATCCGTGTGAGAATCTGTCAGTACCTACTGGAACGTTATGCTAACAAAGGTGAAGCATTTCTCAGGCGAATCATCACTGGAAATGAAACATGGATTCATCACTTTGAACCAGAGAGCAAACGCCACAGCATGAGATGGAAGCAATCCTATCTCCTGTCAGGAAGAAATTCAAGAGTCAATCTTGTGCAGGAAAAGTGATATTCACAGTATTTTGGGATTCACAAGGGCCAATTCTGGAACATTACCCGGAAAAAGGGTGAGAAATAAACAGTAAAATGCAAAGTGGTATGTCGGTAAGCAAGTTTGAGCCTGCAATTCGTAATGAACGCAGAGGTCGATTGTCGGAAGGCGTTCTTGTGTTGCATAATAATGCACTTCCACATATCGGTGCCCACACAGCTTAAATTCTTCAGACGCTGCGTTCCGAGATGTTGGAGCACCTGCATTACAGTCCCGATCTCGTCCTGTCAGATTACTATCAGTCTGGTCCACTTAAAGATGCTCTCAGAGGTCGATTCAGCTCCGATCAACAAGTGAAGAAAGCGATGTATTCGTGGCTTGGTACACAACAAACAAACCTCTTTTGCAGAGGATATCGTAAAGCCTGTGCAACGGTGGACCAGATGCATTGAAAAGCAGGGTGATTATAATGAAAAATGATATGAATAAGAACATTGTACTTTTGTGGTAATAATAAAAATTGATGATTACAGATACTTATTTACTTACTTTTGTACTACAAATACTAGGTAAATGCTTTTTCTTCTCTATAGACTAAAATTTCAATACAATAACTAATATTTAGGGAAGTTCTATTTTCCTGTAGTCTATCTTTCACGTGATTATCCGTATTGTTTTTCACTGTAGCCAAGACATTCGATCAATGGCAGATGCATTAAAACACTATCACAGGTAGCACACCTATTGTGGTACCACATAAGACTAAAAAAAATGTCACTTCTAATTGATGTTTACAACAGACAGATCAAATTTCAAGGCCAACCGGAGACAGTCTCTGCAAAACATCAAAGCTTCGTTGGAAATCTGATAGAAGGATAAAAGATCTGATTTTTAATAAAATCGCCTCATGAAACAAAATTAAAAGCCAGGTACACACACACAGAGAGAGAGAGAGAGAGAGAGAGACAGAGAGACAGAGAGAGAGAGAGAGAGAGAGAGAGAGAGAGAGACCTGGATTAATTAAAATTAGATGATGTAATATGTTTGTCAACGCTTGCGTAACTTAGTCTGAGAGGCGCTGGGTCTTGAGGAACATATTAATTTTCATCCTTCTCATTAATTTACCGAGACTGTCAATTCGCAATAGCTGACTTTCTCACGGCAGGTTGGGTTGGGCTTTTATTTACCAACGAGTAATTAGTAGCATTTTTAAAGAACCCCATTCTCACCGAAACACACAGGAGAAGAATATGCCAAAGAATGAGGAAGGAATGTACCAATATTAAATATTTTTCCTAATGGGTATCACAACTTTGACTTTCGAGACTGATTCATCCAGATGAAAAATACAGTCACACTAAAAAGTTTCAGGGACCACAATGGCTGAGAAGTAAAGCGGTCAACTCTGGTTCTAGGCGTCCCTGCTTCGATCCAAGTTCTTCCTATGTGGTGAACAAACACCGTATGCATTGCTTTCCTAGGAATCCTCCCTTATCCTCCTACTTTATTCCTTCCATTATTTCGTTCATAATCATCACAACCATTTCCCCTAGACTTAGGTCATAATTGTAAAACGCCAGGCTAAAAAAAGAATATAAAGTATCAATAAAACAGAAAAGCATTAATAAATCTATTTTAACTCACAATATTTCTGCATTTATAATATACTAGCTGAAATGCCCGTTTTTCGCACGGGGAGAATAGGTTTATAGAAAATGCAGATGGTGATCCGAAAAATGGAAACATCTGAACGAAATTGCAACTTACCAGATTAATATGGTGTCGGGCCACCTTTCGCCTTCAGAACAGCCTTGATGCGACGTGGGATGCAGGCATAGAGGTCGTGAATGGTAGCAAGTGGAATTTTACACCATTCCTCGTGCAGGGCATCGGCCAGTTCTGTGAGAGAGGATGGAGGTGGAAATCGTCGCCGGAGTCGTGTTTCCAAGACGGACCACAGATGTTCAATTATGTTGAGATCTGGGGATTTGGCGGGCCAGGGGAGGTGTTGAACTTCATCCCGATGTTCCTCAAACCACGCTGCAACAACGCCAGCTGTATGAATGGGTGCATTATCATCCTGGAAGATGGCGTCATTGTCCGGGAACAACATCCAGACCATAGGATGCAAGTGGTCTCCTAGAATTGCGACATAGTCGTTGGCAGTGATTCGTCCGCTAAGTGTGACCACAGAACTCAATGAAAACCAAGATATGGCGGCCCACAGCATCACCGAGCAGCCGCCATGTTTCACAGTTGGGCGGAGACACTACAGATCATAAGCTTCTTTGGGCGTTCTCCACACATAAACACGGCCCGTGGTTGGGAATAGGGTGAAGGATGACTCATCCGACCTTATCACACGTTTCCAGTCCTCAACGGTCCAAGTTGCATGGCCGCGGCACCATTTGCGGCGTGCGAAAGCGTTATGGTCCCTGATTAGCGGTTTGGCCCGTGCAACACGACCCCGTAAATTCATGTCATGTAATTCGCGGCGGACTGTGATTGTCAAAACAGAGTGGGGGAGGTGCTGATTGAGTTCCTCCGTCACTTGCTCCGCAGTGGCACGACGGTTCTGCGTGTCAATGCGCTTTAATACCCGGCGTGACCTGTCACTCATGATTTTCTTCCGCCCACTGTTCCGCTTTTCCGATGTGGTTTTCCCGTGTGTTGTGTAGGCCGTCATTACTTTCGACACTGTCCCACGCGACACATGTAACACAGTAGCCACTGCCGTCACACTCACTTCACATAACCGCGCACCAACAATTTGCCCTCTTTGAAAATCTGAGAGGTCTCCCATTTTACACTACCTCCGTCTGCTGCAGCCACTGGACACTGCTGTTCCACTGCGCCTGACGTAGTATAGGGACCGACCTAACACACCACCACCAGCGGTCCGACGCTGCGCGCGCCGGGACACCACTGCTAACCCATACATCTGATGTGTTGCCAACTACAGGTGTTTCCATTTTTCTGATCACCATCTGTATATGAATCCCTTCCCCTTAGAATATTTATTTCATTGAACGGTTCATAAAAAGAATACCGAAGTTATTCTATTTTTGACATAAATATTGAAACATCCTACCCCACAGAATACGCCTTTAATCGAAATGATATGAATAAAAGCCCAGATTGAGGTGGCTATTATCTATCCTCCAAAAATCATTTCAAACGGATCAGACGTTAACCCGACCCCGAAAACTGTGAATTCGACAAAAATCTCAGTCAGTTTTGACATTTTATTTTTCACCTCCCCACCCCACCCTCTCCAGATAGGGATGAATTTGGACTTAAACGGCAGTGGGAGCATCACTATTCATTTCTGCGACCACGAAAACTATGGATTTGACACTAACATCAGTCATTTTCAACTATTTTTAAGTCACAATTTCCTCTTCTCCCCCACGGTGCCAATGGGGCCTGGTCTTGAAATTAAATGAAATCTGGAGTGTCATTCTTTATCTAAGCGACCCTGGAAACTATTGATAAGACACTAATACTGGTCGTTCCTTATCATTTTATATTTGCCCCTCCCACTAAGAGTGGTCCAAGCTTTGGAGTGGGGGTTCAATACTATAAGCCACTACGTTTAAGCAGTATTGAACGAATATTATTGCACATTCTAGATGGTAATCAGTAATTGTTAAACACTTTCACCCACATTTTCAGGTGAAAAAATGGTAGAACTAGATTGATTTTATGAGAGAAAGAGTAAGTAGAAAGAGTAAATGAAGTGTTAGATCAAATTTTTATGCTACATCAATCATTTCCCTGTTAAACAATTATAGTTTTATTGAAAAAGTGCACAAATCTATGCTGAAAAAAATGAAATGAAACATTTCAGTTTAATGTCCCGTTATTATGTCCTTTAGGCTAAGGGAGACGGATGATTAAGGCGAATGAATGAAGATGGAATAAATGGCGGAATGAGAAAGTTGGAGGAAACGGGGAGCACCCCGAGAAAACCCAAGAGCACGAAGTTGTCCACTATAAACTTAATTAGCCGAGGATCGAACCAGGGCCCCCACGCGCCAGAGGTAAACGCTCTACCACTGAGACACCGTGCCCCTAAATGTATATTGGGTTAGGAAGTTTTTGTATGGTGAGTCTGCATCCAGTGGACCTCCACTACCCGTGGGTGCCCCTGCTCGGACACAAACTAAGTCCGTAATAGTTTGAATCTCGGTTTTAACATAGTAGATTCCGGCTAATACAGGGTGGCCTAAAAGTAGGCATACAGTCCCGTCCCGTATTTTATATCATTTCATTATATCAAACAGGTAGAAACAGTTTTTTTTATTATTTGTTCTTAACGTCGTTTTACTAGTGGTGGGCACAAAAACCGGTTTTTAGGTTTTCGGTTTTTCACCGAAACTGGTTTCGGTTTTCTTCAAAACCGGTTTCGGTTTTTTACCTGGTCCGGTTTCGGTTTTCTTCCAAACCGGTTCGTTTTTTCACCGAAACCAGTTATCATTTTCTCCAAAACTGGTTCGGTTTTTTACCTGGTCCGGTTTCGGTTTTCTTCAAAATCGATTCCGGTTTCTTTTCCAAAATTTGTTCTATTTCTGACCAGAATGGTGTTTCGTTGTTCTCCGGCAACCGAATCCATTTCCACAGAAATAGTTTTATGTGTTTTCGAAAAGTTTTCACCGAAACCAGTAATAAAAACCGGTTTTGCCCATCCCAACTTTTTACTTAGAATAAGCCTGGAACAGTCGAAGAAAATAAATCCATAAACTAGAATGTTAGACTTGATCAATTAAGAGGTGTATACCTACTTATGGGCCACCCTGTATAATAAGGGTGTTGAAGGGGAATATTAAATTCCCATCAACCAATCAATTCCATGTTCCCTCTTGTAGTTTAGTACTATACGAGTCCGATTCTAAGTTCGACTTCAGATGGGCAAGCACTAACTAATTATTTATCATAATCTCAGTTAGTGCATAAGGCAGAAACTTTCAATAGTCCCCTCTCTGCTGCTGACCTTTCACGCCGCTCCAGAGAATTCGCTTCCAGATTAGGAGCCAGTTTTCTAGCGTTTAATTGATGAAAGCGTCAATAAATAATAACTAATTACATAATAGCATTAAATCGTTCAATGATCAGAATGCCTGCTATCAGACATCCTGTAAATACCAGGAGGTATGCGACATGGGAATACTCGCAAGCTGCTTTGTTTGTTGTTGTTTTTTTTTTTCTTTTTTTTCCCTACAGACCAACACATCATATGCGGGTACCTCCATGCAACGGACATGGAGAGTTAAAAAAAAAATCCACATTGATCGCAGATGTTGCTTTAGTACCAGCACTTTTGATTTACAAAAAATTGTATTTTCAACATTTATAATATACTTTATTGTCAATATTGTTGCAGTCTATCATTTGGCCAAAAGATAGGCGAAATAAAAACTTTTTAAAAAGAAATAATGTAAAGACCGACTTTGAAAGAAGCACCAATAGGTAATAATAATAATAATAATAATAATAGAGCACGTACAGAATAATATATTTATAATCTATTAAAAAATTGAAGTCGTGATAAGCAGAAAAAAATAAAACCTAATTAGAGCGAAGCTTCTCTTTACTTGACCTAGGCATTTTTTTAGGCGAGTGAACCGTTCTTAACCAAATTTGATTTGGTGATTTGAGAGCAGGCGCTGAGTGTTGTACGAGGTAACAAGTCCCAATCGGACATACTATTGATGAATAATCACCGGAAACGAGGTGCCCATACGCAACATCGGAAAAGCTTTTGGAGCACAAATTCTCATTATAAGTAATGGAAAATAGAATTTTCAGCATTAAAAATAGGACGAAGCCCTTTTCGTTTTGTTCCGCGGACACAATTTTTCGAAACCTATATGCTTTTTGCTGGTATGCCAAATTCAACTATTAGGTCGATGCATAAGTTCGTGCGGTTCTTATGTTTTATATTTTTTATTCTGCTGTTCTGTTAATTTAAATAAAAATACAATATAGACATAACATTAACATATTCTACGAGTGGAACAATACACTGCATATATTTTACTGTCACTCACATTAAGTTACAATCATTCAGTGATGTATTCACCTCCACTATCTGTGACCTTCTGCCTACGTTCGTTCAGGTAGCAGTCCAATGCCTCGCCTGTAGGAATGTTTTGGTTTTGACTGGAAGAAATCTGTTAGCCATTGGTAAAAAAAAAAAAGAAAAAAAAGCTTTTCTGTGCTGTTCTTTCAGCTATTGCTTCATTGCCGTACACTGCACAAATTGTTCTCGCAGCTACTGCTGCACTGGATCCTCGGCTAAGCTCCAAGAGTAAAATGTGACGGAAAAAATCATTTTTCTCACTTCACAACACACAAACTCCGAACTACGGTAAAACAACGGAATGACGATAAACAATCGCTTAGCGCCGCATTGTTGCCAACCCAAAAGAAAATCGCACGAACTTATGTATCGACTCTTTATTTCCATGTCGTGTTCGTTCACGAAAATAATTGATACCGTGTTTAAATTATTTTCAACTAGCTGAAATGCCTGTTCTTTGCACAGGGAAAATAGGTTTATGGGAAATAACCGAATTCTCTTCCTCCTTAGAATATTTATTACAATGAAAAATTAATGTAAAAAAATACGGAAGATACTCTACTTTTGACATAAATATTGAAACACTCACATAAAACGTCGTTAACCAAAATCGTATTAGAAAAGTTGAGAATGTTCCAAGAGCATTGCCAGAACGAACTTAGAAAGAATGGAGAAAAATGAAATGAAATCTTTGAGTTTTACGTTCCACGATTATGCCGGTTAAGCTAAAGGAGACGGTGATTATAAAAATGAATGAATGGTGGAATGAAGAGAATGGAAGGAAACGGGAGAACCCCGAGAAAACCCAAGAGCACGATGTTTGTTCACCACAAAGTCCACTAGGTGCGAGCTGGGATCGAACCGGGGACTCCGAGCACCGGTGGTGAACACTCTACCACTGAGCCACCGCGTCCCACAAAAGGAATGCCTAGTGGCCACCGGTTACTATTTGGTACCAAAATGTTATCCATCCTCTTGGGTATTGATCAACACTAATATGATTTCTGAATGACTTACGGTTCCCGAGATATGATTCCTTAAGCCTCCCGAAATCGGGACTATTTTTGGCCAATATCTCGGGAACGGTAAGTCATAGAGAAATGGTATTGGTGTTAATCAACACCTAAGAAGATGGTAAACATTTTGGTACCGATATTAACTGGAGGCCACTAGCCACCGGTTACTATTTGATACCAAAATATTTGCCATCCTCTTAGGTGTTGATCAACACCAGTATAATCTCTCTATAACTTATGGTTTCCCGAGATATGGCTCGTTAAATCTCCCAAAATCGGCCATTTTCTGGCCAATATCTCGGGAATGGTAAGAGTGACTCGCGAAATTCCATTATTTTATCAGATAGCTTTTGATGCTCTGTCGAATGGAGGGCTCAACATTAAAAGAAACCACAAATAACAGACAGACGGACACAGACATAGAGAATTCAGTAACGAACTTCTTAAATTCGTTGACCAGCTTGAAGTGGGTAATAAATATTCCCCAAAAGTAATTTCAAACGAGTCAGACGTTTTTCCGATCTCGAAAACTATCAATTCGACAGAAACGTCAGTCATTTTTTTACATTTTTATCCAGGCCTGCAACCAGAGGAGGGCTAGGGGGCCTGGCCCCCCTAAAATTTACGTGGCCCCTCCAGGCCTCAATACAACATTCTATTATTAATACAAAAATCACAATTTAGATATTTGTTAGATAATTTTTTATAACTTCCCCCTAACATATTCATGGCCTCCACAAAGCTCTGTGGCTGGTTTCGTGCCTGTTTGTATCTCCCCCACCCCACCCTCTACAAGTGGGGATAAACTTGGACTTAAACAGAACTGGGAGTATTATTGTTCATTCCAGTGACCCCGAAACTTGGATTCGACACTCATATCGGTAATTTTCAATTGTTTTTACGTCACAATTTCACTTCTCCCCCAGAGTGCTGAACTTCAACTTCAATGGTATCTGGAATGTCATTCTTTAACGGACCCCGAAAACTATGGATTCGACCTAATACCGGTCGTTTATTATCCATTTTGTCTGTCCCTCCCATTCCCCCTAGGAGTACTAAGGGGTCTTACCCTACTGGGGTCTGAACTTTGAATTAAACGGCATCAGAACTGGCACCATTGAACTTAGCGACGCTGAAACGAAATCTTTCAGTTTAACGTCCCACAATTATGCCCGTTAGACTAAGGGAGACGGATGATTATGGTAAGTGAATGATCACAGAATAATTGGTGAAATAAAATTATGGGAGAAAACGGAAGTACCCCAAGAAAACCTACGAACACAATGCTATCCATCAAAAATTTACCTGTCCGGGGAATGAACCACGGACATACGCACCAGAGGTAAGAACTCTACCGTTGAGCCACCTTGGCCCCATTTAGCGACGCTAAAAACTAATGATTACATGTCACAGTTTCACCCTCTCCCCTGGGTGCCAATAAAGGCTTAAATGGGACTTAAACGTCACTCAAAATGTCACTTTTTATTTAAGCGACCCCGAAAATTATAGATTCGTCACTAAAATCGGCAACTTTTTATTTTTTTATATAACTTCTCCTCTCATTCTCCTTAAACGTACAAGATGAGTGTTTCCCCACTGGGAGGCTGAACTTGGACTTAAAGGCATTGGAAGTGTCACTGTTCATCTCAACGACTCGAAAAAGTACGAATTCGACATAACGATTATATTTTGGGTGCTTCTGTCGTTCTGCAATACAGCAGTGAACTTCCTGATTTTTGGAGACTCCCATATCATACCTACTTTGATATCTTATTGATGTCACTTTATTTTCTCACAAGAGCTATAAAAGAGAGAAGTAAGGGGAATTGGAAATATTCGAGAGAACATAACTCTAAAGTACCTGCCTCCAGACGATGATGCTATTAAAAGAGGCAAAAAGGTACCTATGATTATGACACAAGAAACAAACATCGTTGTTTATAACCGGAATGACAACAATGTTATCACTACGGTCTAAAGTTCTTGTTCAATTCATCAGTCATAATGCTAACTCGATATTCACGGAAAGAGAAGAGGAGAATAGTTATTTTCCAGCCTAATGTTGTCCATCAACACAATGGAAATATGGGAAAAGTTGACAGGTGTGATCAAACATGGATTTTTACAGAATTTCAATCAGATGAAAGAAATGGTATTACCCTTAGATTTCCCCATGTATTAATGTACCGGAACAGAATGCATGGCAACTTCACAAAGCACGTGGAAGAAAATTCGATCATTTGAAAATTATGAGACAAGTTGCTACAGTCACTCTTTCAAAATACGGATCGTCAAAGCAAGCAACAGTAGTGTCATGGAGATATGAAAATTTGGACACTAGGCATGATCGCATTGACCACCATGTTGAGCCTCAGGAAAATTGAACGAGATGTCGTGTCTGCTATTCGAAATGTCCTACCAGATGTCAAAAGCAGTGATGATTTCAAAGGATTTTATCTGGGAAGGAATTCCAATATGCCGGAGGAGGATGGGGTGAGAAATAGTATTACGGAAAGACTGGGAATCTCACTGAGTGCGATAGGATATATGGTTCCGGGGATGAATTTTGTAACTCCGGAGGAAATTTCCCTGGAACACCCACCGAAATCATCACTGATCGAAAGATGATGTTGGACTGCATCTTTAGTGTTTTATGACATCATAAAAAGTGAAAACATAACTAAAACCAGTTGAGAATGCTCCAAAAGCATTGCCAGAATGAAATGAAAAAGAATTATTTTTTTCTTCTTAACTCCCAAAGGCTTTATACCAATTGTTCTATGTATTTTACTATTATACTCATTAAACAATTCTTGTAATATATATCCATTTATAATTTCCATGAGTACTAATTTTTTTCTACACGTTTTGTTTAAGAGTTCTGTTAAAACGTTCTACAACATGTTGTTTTAGGATCGGATGATATTTTGCGATTTCGGAAAAATCGCAAAATATCATCTCTCTATGACTTACGGTTCCCGAGATATGGCTCCTTAGATCGCCCGAAATCAGAAATTTTTGGCCAATATCTCGGGAATGGTAAGAGTGACGCGAAAATTCCATCACTTCTTTTAGATAGTTTTTGATGCTCTATTGAATGGAGGGCTCAAAATTAAAAAAAAAAATCGCAACTAACAAACAGTCTCACACATAGACCAGATTATTTAGTAGCGAACGTTTTTTGTTCGTTGATAAGGAAATAAGTTTTTCAGATTTTCTTAAAATTCCGTTCCTAAGGGGAAAAAAAGAAGGTAATTTCAACCATATTATAATTTCCCTTTATTTTTTCACAAAATTGCAAATTTAAGGTTTCACTTAAGTTGAAGGTATGAAATTCGGTTAATAAACTAATAGCTAAAAATAAGAGAATACACATTTTAGTAGTTTTGAAAATTCCACTCCTAAACAGGAAAGGGGATATAGTTCTGTATTTTGAAATTTTCCTTTATGTATGCACAAAGTAAACAATGTGTGATTCACTTAAGTTAGAGATTATGGATCCAGTATATAAACTATCATATAAAAATAAGGGTACACATACTTCAACGTTTCGGATAATTCCACTCTTTTAAGGGCCGAAAAATCGGGATCAATTCTACAACATCCTAATTTTCCTTTATTTATTGATAAAACGTCCAGTGTGAGGATTCGTTTAAGTTGGAGGTGTGAAATTCGGTCGATAAACTCTGAGCTAAAAATAAGAGAATAAGAATTTCAGCAGTTTTCAAAACTCCTATTTTAAGGGGGAAACATGGGATATTTCTATAATATTGAAATTTCTCTTCTTTTACTCACAAAGTGCCATAAATGAAAATTCGCTTAAGTTAAAAACTTGGAAATAGATATATAAACTCTTAAATGAATATTACTAAATGTACTAAAATATTACTAAATCTCAGAGTAAATTTCGCTTATGTCGAGAGTAAGCGGGTAACTTTTATTTCAAGATTTCCCATTATCTATTCAGTAAATTCTTAATGCTTAAGTTCGAGCTGTGAAATTAGTTACATAAACTCTTAATTAAAAATTAGGAAATCACGTATTTCAGCGTTATTAAAAGTTTTGCTCTTGGAAAGAGAAGTGGTGCATATGTACGATTATATGGAAGAGTGAAATTGATTCGCTGAAAATTCAGCTCATATTAATATATTTAGAAACATGAGGTTTGGGCAGAAAACTCCTTTTGTTACGAAAGCAATAAATGAGAAAGGCATATTTTGAAATATGTATGCTAAGGGAGGTAAATTAGATTCAAATGTTTTGCTCAGAAAAGAATATCACACAAATCCCTGACGTTAGGGAGGTGATTCTCGGTATATAAACTCCGCATTAAAAGTAAGCGGACACGTGACCCAGCGTTTTTAAAAATTCCCGTTTTAAGAGAACCTAGTCATTTTCCATTATCTTCTTCCTTCGCATTGAAAAAGATATCTGCTATTTGTAACTACATCAAAGGAAAATGACTGAAAACTTAGAAATGAATTTTAGAACATACTTTGTGTCTACCTCAAGCTACGTTTCAATCACAACTTTGATTAAAGGAGGTATCGGAAAGCAGTATGAAGATCAGAATTAAGAAGAGAGGAAAATAGAGTATCTCATGATCCCCTCACGCTGGGAAAATGAAAATCCTAACTATATATAAAACTACATGAACTGACATAAATTAAAGGGGTACTTCCGGTTGACGTGGAAAGTTGAAATTTGACATGATTGTGGCTTTCCAGGACTAACCGAGAGAAAAATTGCCAAAAGTGAATACTTTTAATCTTTAGGTCGTCTAAAAGGGGAATGAAAAATTTTCTCATGATATTTAAATGGGTCTTTTTTTGGACCTATAGTCTAATGTTTTAGGTACTTGAAATTACAATAAAAATTTGAAATTCGGTATACTTGTATGTTTTTGTTAGCATTACCTAACTAAATCAGTAAAAATAAAAATTTCTGATTTAAGACTGGTTTTATGGGAACTGAGAAATCTTTATCATCTTATTTATATGGGATATCTTTTATACTCCAAAATTATTCGTCACTTCCTCTAGGGCTACAATATTAAATTTGATATGATTATAAATTTTCGGGACTAACCGACAGAAAAATTGCAAAGTGTAAATATTTTTAATTTTTAGGGTGTCTAAAGGGGGATGAAAAAATTCACATATTATTTAAACAGGTGTTCTCTTGGTATACAAAATCTTAAGTTTCAAATAGTTGAAGTAGGAAAAGAAATTTCAAATTCGGTAGAATTGTGGGTTTAAGAAGTGTGAGGCCATAGGCCAAGAAAACGCGTGGGTCTGGACGCGAAGCCCCCAGTTGGACAAATTCAGGAAATATGAAGAGCAAATGCATGAAATTCACTGTTGATGCAAAGGTTGATAAATAAGAAATGCGAGGCCGTAAGCCGAACAAACGCGGGGGTCTGGAGGCGGAGTCCAAGCTAGCCAAAAACTAGTCTGTGTATAAAATCCTAATTGGAAATAAGCGGGCATGTGACCAAGTATTTTCGCAAATAGTCGTTTTAAGGCAGGAGGAGGAGCAATTACAATATTTTTTCAACACACTGAAAAAGGAAGTTGTCTCTGAAAGCATCAAGAAAAACGGTTTACCCATTGAAAGTGAAACCTGGGACATAGTTCCTGTTTCAACAGTTTTTATCATGTCACGGTAAGAGGTATATCCTAGGGTAGGGTAGTTAATATTTAGGCCAAAAATATATCTCATGATACTTTATAATTAAAATTTAACTTAAAATGCGTATTATAAGAAGGTTCAAATATTTTCCTTAAACCTATTGTCCCCGTGCTAAGAACGGACATTTCAGTAGCCTATCTATCCATCTATCTATCTATAAAGATAACCAAGAAAGATCTGTCGCTTTTTGTGGAGGTCTATGTTCAATTTGCCCTCAGACCGTGAGTTGAATGAGAATGGAGATAAGGCGAAGATCAGTTGTTGGTGTCGGTATATCCAACATACTACATGGTCGTGGCAGTTCAATTACACCGTGAACTTGTGTAAGGACAGAGTGAACACTGGACCTCCACAGAACATCCTAAGGTCGTGTACACTGTACGAGTTCAAACTGGGGTCAAACGCCGCTGCAGCGGGGCGGAAGATATGCCAGGCCTTTGGTGAGGATCTTGTTACAATGCAGACAGTGCATCGGTGGTTTAACAAGTTTAAGGACGGTGACGAAACACTCAAAGACGCACTACGTACCGGAAGACCAACACATGTACAAAATGAATATCTTAAGGCAGGAATTGAGATGAGCAGTGGCCAGACATGTCAGAAACTGGGACTACAATTCAGTGTGAGTGAAGAATCCATTCGGAAGCACATCCATCAACTTGGGAAGCACTACAAGTTGGGTTGATGGGTCCCACATGATTTGACTCCGGGCCAGAAGGCAACATTACACCTGTGTTTGTTTGCTGTCTCGTCTGAAGAAGGAGTCATTTCAGGACAGACCGTTGACATGTGATGAGAAGTGAGGCCTGTACGAAGCTCTACGCTGCCGTCATCCTCTGAATCCCTAGCATCCCATGAACTGGTTGCAAAACAACCGAAACCAGGACTGCATCAGAAGAAGGTGATCCTGTGTGTTTAGTGGACTGCTCGTGGCACCGTGCATGGGGAAATGCTACCAGCTGGTCAGAGTATCAATGCAACTGGGTACTGTCAGCAGTTGAGCCGTATTGAAGAAAAAATCAAAACTCTGGCACCAGCATTTCTGAATCGTAAAGGAGTCCTCCTGTTACGGGACAACTAAGCCCCACGTGGCTATTATGACCCGGGACACCATTTTACGCCTTGGATGGGAAACACTATTGCATCCATCATACTCCCCGGACAGTGCACCATCCGATTATCAACTGTTTCATTCCTTGGACAATCTCCTTAGAGGACATCAATTCAAATTCCTAGTAGAGGTGCATAATGTACTTGATACCTTCTTCGCTTCACGGCCCACCAAGTTCTACTGTGATGGAATCCATGCCTTTCAGAAAGTTTACAGAAGGTCGTCGATGCTGCTGGGGATTATTTTGATCTTCCAGGCACGTCGTAGGTGACATATCGATGTTCGAAGGTGGTGGGTGAAAAAGCGACCGAAATTTCTTGGTTACCCTTATAGCAACGATAGCATAATTCCATAAATTCGTTTAATTCTGATACGGGCAGTTCACGACTATTTAAATAAGCGAGAGAAGAAGAATTTTTAGCCTGCCCATTGTGATACGTAGAAAATATTATACTTATCAACATGAGTCAGTAGATTTTTTTTTTCATAAAGAATATTCTATATAGTATTATGCAGTAATTACGTGAACGAAAATGTTTGCTAGAAGTGGCAACACTGCTCACTAAAATTTTCATCCCTGCAACACCCGGATAAGTGTGATTATCTGGTGTATATACGCGTAAAAACAAGAAAAAAAAAGAAAATGAAATTGAAATATAGAGTGGAACACCCCAGTCAGTACGCGTTATTCCGAATACGAGGAACATTTCTCTCTCACTTCTGACTTCCCGATGATGCATTCCGCATTTGTTAGTCTCAAGGCTTGCATTTTGCCTACTTTTAACCCACTTTTAAGTCAGAACATCTGAATATTCTGTTTTAGGCATGTTTGGGAATTATCCCCTTGACGGAATCACTTGTGAACACTTTGCACATTACTGAAATAAGCATTTTTGGATGGCATATCTATGACTTTCGTTACACAGATATGGACAGCTACTCCATATGTTTCTTGTCTTTGAAATAACACGTATTGCAATGTAGCTTTTCACATTCTTGGGGAGCCCTAGGTGTGAAACTAAGCACCTCTGCTCCTAGGTCCATGTGCACTTTTTTATTATCATGGTGTCAGGTTTCAGTTCTCAAAAGTTATTGGTGTTATTTTGAAACACTCAATATATATAAATACACAGTGTTATATTTCCAGCGGTACGGAACGGTACGACGTACTACCTTTTAATGAGAACGGAATATTTCCTCTTCTGTGGTAAAAATAAGTTAAAGAGAAACTTTTAAAATACCAAATAGTAAATATATAGTTTTATTGAAAATCATAGTTTTTGTTGTTGTTGTTTTGTTCCTTTTTTTTTCTTTGTAGAGAAAGAGTTGCGAATCTTTGTTCCTTCTTGAAGTCAGTTAATTGTATTCAGGGACTAGAAATATTTGGGACCTTCTGTTTCTCACTCGCTGGCACATTCTTGGCCTCACTTTTTTCATTCCTTTTTCGCAAAGTAATATAAACCATAAATACTCTGAACCGACCAGATTCTTTTTTTCTGAAAATACCCACCCACCAAGAAAAAATTCAAACAAATTTGTCTGTCGATAAAGTTCGAATAAACAAAAGGCAGTACAAACATTCTGTTGAGATTCCACTTCTGTACTTTCTCCGTAGAGAAGCCTTTATCTTAGTTCCTATTTTATGTATACAATTAATAGTTTTTATTCATTAATAGGAAGATGATTAAATGAAAACATCCTCTAGATTTTTTTTTTTTTTTTTGCAAAAGATTATCCATCAATTTAGTAGAGATTTGTAGAACACATTCGTAGCATGATTAGTATTCTGAAGAACATTATGTGAAAAGTGTACTAATGTGTTAATGAAATTCCGTATTCGTGGAACTCTTGATGCGTTTTGAAAACAAATAATAGCAGCTTACTTTCGCCCATTTACAAAAAGAGAAAAAGCCAAAAACAAATCACTAAGCAATATTGATTATCATTACGTTTATTATATTATAAATTAAGAGGTAAGAATCAGACATTTTTAAACCATCTTTATATATATGTATATACGTACGTAACAGGTTAAGCAACAAGACTGCAGTGATATGTTACTTGACATTATAATTATTATCGTCAATAATAATAATAATAATAATAATAATAATAATAATAATATCCTGGAAGGTATGTAACTTTTTAACCATCAGCGTACCGGTATCTTTATTTTTAGAAATATATAATGTGCATTCAGCGTGAGCGACCCCTGTTCGAGTCCCGCAGGGAGCTCATGTGGTTCGGATTCAACTTTAGTCAGTAGGTCTCGTCTCATATATCCTCGCTACTGAAAGGGACGTTAAACTCAAAATCAACTCAATATTATATATTTAATAAAAGTGAACATGAAATACTATTGCCAGTTTTAATTCACATCTGAAAGTAATGTTAGTTAGTATTGCTCATAACTGTATTTAAGCCAAAAAAAAAGAAAAAGAAAGAAAGAAAGAAAAGAAAGAAAAATAAATAAAATATTTCAGATTAACATCCCACAACTATGCCTTTTAGGCTAAGGGAGACGGATGATTAAGGCAAGTGAATTATGAAGCATGAATTGGTAGAATGGGAATGTGGGAAGAAACGGGAGTACTCCGAGAGAACTCACAGATACAATGTTGTCCACACAACTTGGTCAGGAATCAAACTAGGGGCCCCCCGCCGCATCAAAAGTAAACGCACCAGCACAGAGCCACGGTGTTCCCTAAAACATTTTTAAATAGGAATGTAAATACACAAAATTTTGAACGTATTACATCTAACTGTTGAGAAATAAGGGAACTTAATCGAGAATTTGATGGGAAAAGATGTTCTGAAGAAAAACAAAAGCACTCTGTTTAAACACAGGATGCGAATATAATCGATAACTACAATTTCCTGTTCCTTATTAACTCTGTGTACGTCAAACCAGCAGCTGCTACGCACAATCTACTGTGACACAACTTATCATATTTCTTGATAACACATTAATTACAAACATTTGAATTTGATATGCCACGTACCTACTATTTCGGTACGTTCAATGACAAAAATATTAGATACTTGTGTTAAAGTAATTGTTTTATATTTGATGTTTGTGTCAAAATCATGCCACATATCTAATATTTTAGACTTCGTTTTCAAATATAAAACAATTACTTTGACACAAACATGGATACTGAAGGATTTCCAATAGATCAGCTTGAGCTGAGGGCCTATCCGGTTTCAACGATGTAATTAGACTTTGGGGGAGATGTCTGGAATTTAGCTTAAATTTAGAATAGGACACGTACACTCATGTCCAAAATTATTGTCGCATGTCTATAAATATGTTGTTGTAGGAATATAATTTGATAACGAATTCGCCCGGCATTTCTTATAATGTTAGTATGTGTATAATCGGCAAAGACATGTATGCGGCAAATTTCATGTCAAAAGAACAACAAATAAGAACAATAAAACGAAAATAAAACTTTCTTGTCCATTTAGCAACATTTTGTTTCACTCGTCCTAATTTTCGTATTTATAATTCTTTTCCTATGAAATTTACCACAAATATTCATTTCCCGACTATACACATAGTATCAGTGTTAAAATGCCCTGCAGAATCATTATCAAATTATATTCTTACAAGAAGACAGTTATATTTAGTTCGTTCAATAATGAGTGGCACTCCACTATAACTGGTACCAAGTAGCAGTTTGAAATGTTTGTTCATGTATACATTAAGATAGACTATAGTACTATCAAACCCCACTAAATAGTTTTGTTTCTTTCTTTCGGTAGGTAGCACATTGTAGCAGCAGTTGTTCCAACTTGCCAGGACGCTGGTGGACAGCGAAAAGACAGCATGGAAGCAGACACACAACGGTGGACAGTGTGGTTTCTCTGGAGGGAAGGAGTGAATACTTCAGACATCCACAACAGATTATTAGCCGTATATGGGGACACAGCACGAAGTCGCAGATCCGTGTTTCGTTGGATATCCGAATTCAAAGAAGGCAAAGACAGTGCTGCAAAAAACAAAAGAACTGGGCGTCCTGCAACTGCACGCAGACCAAGCAATGCCGCGCGAGTGAATGATTTGATAATGGAGCACAGAAGAATCACGTTTGATAACTAGAGAAAGAAACAGGTCTATCACGGGGTTCCCTCTACACTATCATTCATGAGGATCTGAAGCTGCACAAGGGGTGTGCGCAATGGGTGCCTCATGACCTCACCGTTGCACAGAAACAAAAGCATGTGGAGATTTGCCAGCAGTTGATGCAACAGTACAGTGAAAATCCGACCGAGTTCTTTGAGCGTCTGGTCACCGTCGACGAAACTTGGTTCCTCTACGAGACTCCAGAAAAGAAAGGCCAATCCATGGATTGGAGGCATACTGGGAGCCCTCGTCCTAAGAAGGCGCGGATGGGACTATTCGTGCGGAAAAAATGGCTACTGTTTTCTGGGATCAGTAAGGGATACTGCTGGTGGAATGGCTCCCTCCCAATACGTCCATCGACAGTGAGAGCTACTGCAGTTCACCGCATAGACTCCGCCGACGATTCAACAACGCCGACAAGGAGAATAGGGCCGTGGCGTTCTTCTCCAACACGACAATGCACGGTGACATGTCAGTCGCCAGACAATTGCCACAGTGCTAGGGTTTAGTGTACTGCTGCATCCTCCATATTCGCCAGATCTGGCTCCTAGCGACTATGCTTTATTTGATACAATGAAAGAGGTCATGAGAGGTAAAAAGTTCAACGCAAATGATGAACTCCACGCAGTGGCAGAGTGATACCCCCAAAGAATGGTTTGCTATACAAATAAGGAAGCTTTCAAAACGGTGTCAAAGGTGCATAGACATTGCCGGGGAATACCTCTAAAATAAACTGTAATAGTTTGTTCAATAAATGGTTCCTGTGAAAACAAATGAATTGTAGTGCCAATCATTTCTGATCGCCCCAAGTAGATATGCGACAATCATTTTGGACATGAGTGTACATTCTATATTCAAAAAGCTAACTGTCCAAAAATGGATGAAACATACTCAAAAAAGAAGCAAGAAACATCAAAATCAACGAAAAACATATAACTCTTCTACTTATCTCAAAAACCAAAAGAGAAAGATGGTTAAAATTCAACTTAAATATAGAAGAGATTATGTAAATGTTATGTTGCAAAAGCAAATTCTCCTAAAGTGGATGGAACATAGTCAAAAATCATGAAACATTAACATTAATGTCAATGGAAAATGGATGAAAATAGGCGTTCTTGTCATACATTGTAATTATAATAAGAGCTGTCCTTAGACTTCATAGTGCCCCAGACATTTTCACACCCTTACCTTTTTTAATGTTGCAAAAACCGTTCTTATGAAAATAGGCACGTAACAATTCAAAAGTAATAAATTGCTGTATTATCAATAGTCTAAACTTTGTCACTAAAGGGTTGTTGCTAAATCTCTCTTTTAAAATCTAATGTTATTTAGTTTGTTCTTAAGAAACGTTTTGATTATTCTGTAGCTATCGAGAGTTTAAATTTGGAAAATCGTAATTGAATAAAGATAACTTTTAAGTGGACCTGCTGATAACTGGGTATCGTTGAGCATGGTTCTATACTGGGTAAGTCACTTATTTCATACTGTTTGGAAAAGTATGGCAGTATCAAGCAGAACCTAGAGGTGTTTTAACTTGAACACCTCCTTCCGAAGGGGTGAAAGCACCACCCCAAACAAAACGTTTAAGCATCATCTTGGAACGGTGATGTTTCATTTTAAAGGCTTTTAAAAACAAACAAGAAACTTGTGTTCGTAGGAAAGCGGATTTTTTAGTTTTTTTTCTTAAATTTATTTTTTAAGGTAACACAGCCTTGTCACAAAGTAAAGTAGCTACGCTGCAACGATTACATGTCAACATTCGGTGGTTTTACGAGGTAAGCAACATTTCTCCGTAACTTATCTGTCTATGCCTAATTTTCAGACAATTCCTCGTTAGATTATTGGCTTCTAAACAATTCAAGTTTTAACTCTTGTGAAAAAGTAAAGTTACATTATCACAATTTTATATCAAACCTAGGTGACAAATAACAAGTCTCTACGAGGTGTGTTCAAAAAGAGACTGAACTTTTGCTATAAAATCTGTACTGCAGATTTTACAACATTTTAAGCGCTTTCCTCTCAAACTATTCCCCTCTACTGGCGACGCACCGATCCCAACGTTTCTTCCAGTTTTGAAAAGGCTCGTGGAACGCACTTTCAGGGATGGAGCGCAAGCCTCTTGTCGTATTGACCTGAATCTCCTCTATGGTTTGGGAACTACGTCCTTTCAAAGTAGTTTTAAGTTTCGAAAACATAAAAAAAAAACTGCTAAGACTGGATCCGGAGGATAGGGTGGATGGGGTACAACAGGAGTCTGATGTTTTGCCCGATAACTCCGGATGAGGAACGACGCGTGAGCCGGTGCATTGTCGTGGTGCACCATGCAAGTCTGGTTTACTCATAATGGTTAAGCAATTGAAATGTCTGTAATTTTTTTTGCCTACTTTGTACCAAAATGTAACACACACACACACACACGTTGTTCTCCAAATTCTTCCATTGTCACTTTGTCACTCTAATCCAGCGTTTCCCAACCGGTGTGCCGCCAATTGTCCGCTAGTGTGCCCCGAGGAAATGGAAATAAAATTATTAATTCACGGCAATCAAATTGCAAAACATAGGGGAAAATATATATTTGTATTTCACATTACTATGTGCCTCTACTATGAATCTACAATTTTAATTTTCATACTCGGTTACTTTTCTGTACATTTTTAATGTTGAAAAAAGTATTTGTTATCATTGTTATGACCATATTGCTTCTTTATTGTTGCAAACTCTTCCGTAATATCATTCAATCTTTTCGACAAAGCAAACATGCATACAAATGTATTTTAAAAATAAAAGAGATTTGTTTGTTCGTTCGTTATTTAGTGATCTTCCTTCTTAGTGAAAGGTTGGATAAAGTTTTCGAAAAATAAAGTGTATTAAAACAAAAACTGAGTCTTATATCTCATTGTAATTGTTTTCTATGTTTAAATTAGAATGAAAACTATGCTTAATAATTTACCAAAAACCAGTCATCAAGCTTTCTTCTCTGTGAGGAGATCAGCACTCACAGAAATAAATTACCACGGTATTTTATATTTACAAATAATAATAATAATAGTAATAATGTCTACATGAGTGTGCCGTGAGAATTCAAGTTACACTTGTAGTGTGCAACAAGTTGAAAAAGGTTGAGAAACGCTGCTCTAATCGGACGAACAGCTTGTGCATGTGCTCACTTCAGCGGCTGTAGCTTGGCGACTAACGGTCATAGTGAAACGAGGCAAATGGCAGTTTGTTACCTAAACCTGCCAATAGACGCGCTCAGTTGCAGCAGCTCGCTCTTTGTGCCAGTCAATGCGCTATTTCAAAGTTCGTCCTTTTTTTTTCGGAAACATTTCATATTCTGAAGCACAAGCAATTTAGAAGATGAATGTCTCCCATTGAACTGATGTTATTCTGAACCTGAACCACAAGCCTTCAAAACAGAAGCAAGACTTCCTCCAAAAATTCGGAAGGATCACTGACTTGCAGTATTTTTCTGTACTGTAGAATAATATAATAATTATAATTGAACTAGTAAGCTTATGAAATATGAAGAAAATCGTTAGAATCGTTTTCGAGAAAATCGCATTTTTTTTATTTTCGAACTTAAGTAAATTACCTTTATTTTTAGGGGTAGGAAGACAATCCGACTACCCCCGCTGGAGAATCACATAAAAACCTTAAGTTTAAAATGTGGTTCAGATACGTTGAACGGAATACGAACAAAATCTCGCCACCGGAACATCGCCGCCCAAAACCTCGCAGCCCAAAAGCCCGTGTGGCCAGAATTTCGTCACCCAAAACCTCGTGGACAAAAATCTCGCATGGTCAAAAGCTCGCCCTCCAAAACCTCACGGAAAGAAACCTCTTCATAAAATTTACCCAATCAGTTCTTTAATATTTAATTCCATATTACAAATAATAATAATAATAATAATAATAATAATAATAATAATAATAATAATAATAATAATAATAATAATAATAATAATAATAATAGTTTATTATTATTATTATTATTATTATTATTATTATTATTATTATTATTATTATTATTATTATTATTATTATTAATATTAAGTTTATGATACAAGGAGAGTATTTGTACAAAATCCAAATGTTCTGCGTGTAATAGTTTCATAGATCTGGTGAAGGAGGAAAAACTCAAGCTGCCCCCCCCCCCCTTCCGAAACTCATTTTAGGAGATGCATTTCGCAAAATATCCTCCTGTCTCCAGACTATGGTACAAAGCATTTGTATCAAATTTTAAGGCATTGCGCCTAACGTTTTCGGAGATATGGTGAATGAGAAATATTCATTCAAGCCACCTTCTGAACCACTTTTTGGAAACATATTTCGTAAAACATCGTCCTATCGTATGATGCAAGGAGAACATATACAAAATTTTCGAGGTTCTTGGCCTAATAGTTTCGGAGATCTGGAGAACAACAAAAAATATTCAAGCATCATACCCTCCCCCTATTATGACGGTAATTCGTGAAACACAGTCGTATTTGGAATTTATGGTGCAAGTGGAACATTTATACAAAGTTTCAAGGTTCCACATATAGCATTTTCGAAGATTTGGCGAATATCAAAGAAAAAAACAAGACCACTCCAATTCCTCCTTAGGACACACATTTCGACATACAATGTTATTGTACGATGCAAGGAGAATGTCTATACAAAATTTCAAAGTCCTAGTTCTACGGAAATCGTGTGAACGCCTAAAAATAACACAAAACGCCATCTTACTTACACTCTCGGGTGCAAGAAGAATATTTATACAAAATTTCAAGAGTGTACGACTAATACTTTCATAGACCTGTTTATAAGTGAGTCAGCGGAGTCATTCCTTCATGATATATAAATTTTCAAAGCACGCGTTAGAATTTTTTCTCTCTTCATCATTTTAATGCAAATATGCGTTATTACTAAACATATACATATAGCAATATATACGTAGAGCATTCTACATCAAAGAAATCATTGTGACGAGGCTTTATACTGAAAACATTTTTTCCTATGCAAAACTATGTCCCGTATAGTTTAGGACAGGTGAGATTCTGTGTCGCAAGATTTTGGACCGCGAGACTTTGACCAGGCGAAATTTTGGGATGCGATGTTTTCGGCGGCGATGTTATAGTCAGGCAAGATATTGGTGCGCGAGGGTTTGGGCAGCAAGGTTTCGGGTCGTGAGGTCCGCAAGGTTTTGTATCCAAATTCCGTTGAACATATGTCGAAAAATCACTTTTCTGTATCTATGGATTATGAAACGTGTAAATCCGATGAACTATCGAATTCGTTTCTTTTTCGCGACCACCATACTTTCTTCTCTCCTTTTGTTTTCCATACTAAAAACTTCCAAACAATAATGCTCTACATGCCCAATAAGCTAATAAGGTCCACAGGCATGCAGAGTTTTGTCAAGATTCAACGAGTTTCACAGATTGTACTATCTTTGTGATTCATTTCTTTCACTAGAAAAAAAAATGATGGACGAAACATACAGTAAACCGTAGTGACAGTGTAAAGAAAGAAGTGCTAATTTATTAGAAAACAGGTGAAAATACCTGCAAAGTTTCGTAACTTTCAGGGGATGGTTCATGCCCATTCAAAGCTTCATGGAGTGCACTTACCTATAGTAAGTTATTCGTCAGCTATCATTTAAGTGTCATGGAATAGTTTCTTTTTTCTCTTTTTAATTGTAAGAATAAGATTTAATAATCTCAACCTTTACAGTAATTTAACGCTTAGAATTATCTTATTTGTTGAGGCAGATACGGATTTCATTTTCCGGGAGGTCTCGAAACTTCCATGAAATGTAGATTGTCGTCTTATGCAGCAAAAGACTAAATGGGAACGTTACATACCAAACAAGTGAAATATGTAAATGCTGCTTATTCTACATTTGGAACTATGTATAACTTACATAGAAATAAATTCTACCCAAAGCAAACATTATTATATCATTATCGAAAATGTAATAGAGATTAGTAATAATACGCGTTTGCTTTGGCCAAAATGTATGTCTTTTTTAAAGAAATATGTAAACGTATATTTTACTTTTTATTACTCTGGCACAAGAATATATATTAATGCAATAATAAGAAAATAAATCACAGTTGTTTATGTACGATTTCTGTTAAGCAAGTACTCGTATTATGTGCGAAAAGTATTAGTACTCAGGATAAAAACTTCAACACACAACATCGTTAACCCTCTTAGGATTTCCACTTTTTGAGGTAAATTTTAGACTTTCAGTTAAACAGCTACTACTTTCTTACTATTTATCGTAAGACAGTGGTTTATTCGTTTTTTTTTTTTTCTCCAGGATAGAGCATACTTTTCACTGCTACCACTCTCTTGTCCGTACTATACACCAGAAATGTGAAAATCGGGTAAAACCGGTAAATTTTTCGAAATTTTTGAGCCCCTCTAGTCCCGGCCTAGATTCACGTACATATATGATATTTTTATAAATACGCTGTTATGTACATAATACGTGTAAAAAATTTCAATATTGTATCTTGAAAACTAAGGTCGACAGAATTTTTTAAGTCTGAAGGTGATACATTTTTTTCCTATATGTATATACGCATATATAAAAATAATTCAAAAATATACTGCGTCATTACAATTTGACCTAGAGTCATGGTTCAAGCGCCATTTTTTTTTTCAGTATAACAAGCAATTTCCAACGGTATTACTTACGTGTCCGTGTCGTGTACCTGAATTGAAAAATTCGGGAAAAACCCGGAATATATTTTTTTTTAAGAATGGTATAAACATTAGGGAAGTCTGCTCCATCATATCCCATAGTTGCGACATGGTGCTGTGATTTCTTTCAGCTGTGGCAGACAGTCATACAAAAGTGCCTATGAAAGTGTTTCACAACCGACGAAAATATTGAGAAGATTCCTGACATAGTAATGGCAGAGAGACCACTCACCATCAGATATTTAGCAGAGTACAGACTTGTCAACTGTTATCTTGATAACATCTTAACCAATCATTTGCATATGAAGAAAGTTTCCTAATGATGGGTCTCGCGAAGCCTGAACCTTAATCGGAAGAGAAGCAGAGTGACATGCCCAAGGGAACTTTTGGATATATATTGCGCAAATCTAGAGAATTTATTTGCCAGATCTGTGAAGGTGTGCGAAACATGGGTTCACTACTTTGACTCCGAATTCAAACAAAGCTTGATACAATTGAATCACACCAACTCCCCAATACCGAAGAAATTTCGTATACAAGGTCAGCCAGGAAGGTTACGGTAACTGTATTTTGGGATGCGAAAGACATACTGCTGTTGGATTATCTGGAACATTAAACCACAATTAAAGGCTAGTGTTACGCGGACCTTATTCCAAAATTGCGTGGACCTTATGCATCAGTACAATGGTCCCGTCCACAAGTCCGGTGCTGTCTTGATTCCAATTCATACAGTTGGATTTGAATTGGTGGTCTAACCTAGCCACAAGTGACTAGCAATTGTTTCAACATTTTAAGCAGCATCTCTCCTTGGGTAGCTTTTTCGGGATGGCAATGCCGTCATGGATGCTGTGAATGCATGACTTCAAGACCAAGAAAGTAACTTCAAACAGTGTAGGGGAAACTGTTGTACCTTGAGCATAGTGTACCTTGGAACACTCGCATGTTTCTGACTTGCTATACTATCTTGTGCTGATTCAATGAACTATATGATGCTTTGACATTGTCAGACAGTCCCAACATGTCTTTCGTTGTGCTCAGAAGCATATGTGATTTATGAATGTGAAATTGTTTTTTTCAGGGGTAAAACGAACTATTTAGAAATTGAAATATTGTTTTTTAGTGCCATTACTGTTTGTTGTTTGTTTAATCTGTAATAATATATTAGTTCAGGGGGGATTAGGTGTGCATTTTCGTGACTTGTTTTTCTACGCTGAATGTAGCGTTATCATTATTGCGGCATTTTTGTATTTGTCTACAGCCTCTTTTACCATGAAACAGAAACACATCTTGTACCTTGGAACATGTTCCAAGGTACATGAACTCGTTGTCAAGTGTATTTTTGAACATTCTTTTATTATCGTTGCAGGAATCGAAATGCCAAGAGGCAAGATAGGAAAGAAAAGGCTTGCAATTAACCCAAATTCAATCAAGAACACAATTAAAGCAGTCATTTCCCAGCCTGGAAGCGTATTTCCATTCGTGAAGTTTGCAAAGTTTACCAAGTGTCTTTAGCTATTTTATCCCGACATCTGAAATATTTTAGACAGTCAGAGGAAGAAACATTTGAGTATAGTGTGAAATGTGAGGACGGAGAGGATAGATTAACTACATACATAACAAATGTGGCCAATGGCCACATCGATAACCATGAAACGTACTTATCTCTCGAGGCTGTTGAGATGACTGCTGAAGCTAAGGTTGTCATACTGACTCCCCATTCGCATACTTCAGGACTACAACCACCGGATGTGGCTGTTTACGGTCCTTTTAAATGTTTTTTATAACCAAACTGTGGAAGAATGTTTACATAATAATCCGGGGAAACATTTTGATATTTATGCTGTGGCCGAAGTGTTGGGAATTATTTATTCGCGCGTGCCTTCAGCATATCAAATATCACCAGTGGTTTTCGTTGTTCAGGGATTTGTCCTATAGATACGATCATTTTCTTGGAGTTAGACTTTTTACCAGCTTCACTAAGAGACCATCGGCCGGATTGTCATCTAAATGATATATGTGAAAAGGACGACACTCTGTTGCATGAACGAAACGCAACAATTGTGCAACTCTTGCAAGTTTTGCTTTCTACATCAGTCTTTAAAGAGGAAGTACATTCAAACCAGAAAGCACAAACTCCGTAAAGTACAAAATGTTGAAGAAAGACTCTCACAGGTAGAAGTAGAGTATTAAGAAACACACTTGCAAAGCAAGAATTGAAAGATAAGAAAGAGCACAGAGCCACACAGAAAGGAAATAAGAAGCAAGAACAGCAAAGAAAAGGAAAGAACAAATCCAATAGAAAAATTAGTTTCGAAACATCTGATAAAGAATGAACATAAGCCTGTATGAAAATTATGATAGTGATGTTATGCTTGCAGAGCTGATGAACACAGAAATTGAATTAGACGAAAGCATTGAAGTCATAATGTCAATCCGGATGACTATGTGTTGGTGCAGTTTAAGAAAAAACGAAGCATTGAATTTTATGCAGGAAAGATTTGTTCAGTTGAATCTAATTACAACGAATTTAAAATCAAGTTATTTAATCATATTTCATTTACTGCAAATAAATTTTATGAAGAGTTTGCAGGACAGTCTGAAGTGAATGCATCTGATATAGTGGAACTGCTACCACCCGTTCGGCCAATAGGCTCCAGTAGAATGTCTGAACAATTCTGGTTTCAAGTCGATTTGGTTCGTATAATTGAGCAACATTGAGGTACATAAGTACGCAGGCCGAGACCGTTTCCACGAATAAGTCAATATTTCCTAATTTAGTAATTCCTTATGTTATCTTCTGATAGGCCTGTCTACTTCGTGTAAAGAATTAGAAAATAGCATGCTCAACATATGATCAATTTTGTAACTGTTTTAGAGCCTTTATTCTTTGTTTTTTTTTCTTAAGGATTTTAAGAATAGACTAACAAATAGAATATTGTTATAGTGTCCTTTTCATACTTTAGTTATTGCTAAGCTTACGACTTTTTCAATAAATAAATAAGGTTAACCTTCCGATTAATATTAGGTTCAATATGAAGGTAAAAGCCTGATTAGAGTATGTATTAAAATTTCCATTCTTTTCTTTCATACGCTTCTGTATATCAAAAACAACAAATCTGGATATACAAAATAAATCTTAGAATAATTATTTGTGACTTTATTTCTGTGAATTACCATATTAGAAATATATGTTTCAAGGTACATGAGGCTGTGTTCCAAGGTACATGAGCATTTGTACCATGGAACACTTTCTTGGGAATTTTTGAAAGCTTAAAAACATAACGAAGAACGGAAATAAAAACTTAAATAATGACACAATTTCATTCAGAAAACATCCAAGTTTAAATGCGCTGCAATAGAATTGCAGAAATAACTGTTGGTAAGATTATATCTTGGAAAACGCAAAAAGTGTTCCATGGTACAACAGTTTCCCCTATAGAAGCTTTGGAGAGGCGATAGATAAAGTGCATTGCAATGACAGGGAACTAGGCGAAAAAGAAAACATATGCTATGCTCGTTATACTCTGTTTTCTTGGTTAGTATTAGAACGCACTGAACATCCCTCGTACCTTCGTGTGCAGAGGTTGATGGTAGAAAGAACACCAAAATTCACGTTTGTCAGTCCATGTGCGTGAGCGTGGCAGGGAGAAAGATTGTTCTGATCTATCAGCTTAGGTGGAATGAATTGTAGATAGTATTCATTAGGCAATAGGAAAGAATAATGCGGTAATACTACACAGCGACAACTTTGAACATTTCACGAAATAGCGTGCAAGTATTGACATTCTGGTTCTGAAATAAATGATTAATTAAATTAATATCTTATTGCGAAAAAAATATGATTGTTTTTTTTAATTCCTTATTCGCGATGGTAAGGGCATTGCCTAGGCAGAATGTACTAAGATTCAAAAAGAAGATACGTATAAATGACACTATTTTAATAAGTATAATAAAAAGATTGAACTAACCTCACAACACACATTACTAAGTGTTCCAAAATAATATTCTTTTCAATGAATTGACTTTTCCACACTCTCACCATTGAGATTGCTTTATACTCTTTAATTTGCAATCTTAACGTGAATTTGAACGTTTGTTATCATCATGGGAAGCAAATATTATTCATAATGCAACTTGAACTGTTTTGTTACATTCGTAACACGAGATACGTATCCATCCCCTTGCATGAGCACGGCATGGAACAGACCATATATAATAGTATTTGTATCAGCTGTTATTATAACAAGTCAATTTTTCTGATACCTAGCGGATGAAATCAGAATTAACATTTCGAGGGTTAGGATTCCAAATTGAATTTAGCCCATATATTTGGTCTAGGAATTAATTCGTGCGGTTGGTACGCACACATTGAAGCTGTAGTACAAACACAAAATACATAAATACCTTAAGAAAAATATTGTCCATCGCTAGCCACCACTTTCGCCCATCTGTCAGGCAATGTACGGATTCCGTGGCGAAAGAAGTCCTCATCCTTGGAAGCGATCCAGTCAGAGACCCATGTTTCGATATCTTCTGAAGAAGTAAACCGCTGTCCAATCAAATCGTTGTTCATGCAATCGAACAAGTAGTAGTCCGAAGGAGCAACGTCTGGTGAATACGGCGGGTGGGGTAAAACTTCCCATCCGACATTTTCTAAATAGGTTTTGACCGGTTTTGCGACATGTGGGCGAGCGTTATCATGTTGAACAATAAGTTTATCATGTCTGTTCTCCCATTCTGGTCGTGTTCTGGCCAGAGCTTGCTTCAAACGCATTAATTGTCGTCGATAACGTTCTCCATTCATAGTTTCACCCGGTTGCAGCAGCTCATAGTACACCACACCTTTCATATCCCACCATATGCACAGCATAACCTTTGCACAGTGAATATCTCGTTTTGGTTGTGATGGACCTGGTTCACCTGGTTTCACCCAGGCCTTTTTTCGTTTAGGGTTCTCGTAATGGATCCACTTCTCATCACCCGTAATAATTCGATGCGGGGTGTCCTGCTGCTCTGTCGTTGAAGCAGCAATTCGCAAATGGTTTTTCGTCTTTCAACGTCTCTGTCTTTCAATTCATGTGGAACCCAATGTGACATCTTTTGAATCATTCCCATGGCTTTCAAGCGTTTGGAGACTGTTGTTTGATCAACGCCTAATACTGCTGCAAGTTGTTCCTGCGTTTGACACGAATCCTGCTCGAGCAATGCTGTCAATTCTTCGTCTTGAATTTTTTTTGGCTGTCCAGCTCGCTCTTGGTCTGCCAAGCCGAAATCACCACTTCTAAACCGTGCAAACCACTTCTGACACGTTCGCTCAGCTAGAGCATGGTCACCATACACTTCCACCAAAATACGATGACTTTCAGTCGCACTTTTCTGCATGTTAAAGTAATGCAGCAGGACACCCCGCAAAAACACTTTATCAGGCACAAATTGCGCCATGTTCACTTAACTACAAACTGGTGTTGTTGACGCTTTAATCCACTGCCCTATACTACGAACGATACGCGATGACAGGGGTTTGCAACACATGTGTGGATACAAGGAACTGTGGGACGCTCCGTTCGTTGCGCCATCTCTTGTCCACCCGCACGAATTAATTCCTAGACCAAATAGGTAGGAAGAATTGAAAACGGACACATCTGTGTTTGCTCGGTATATCTCGTGTTGACTATGAGCCATGTACTTAGATATGTGTAACTGTACTGCACCACTGTGGGGCCGCGGTGGCTCAGTGGTAGAGCGTTCACCTCTGGTGCTTGGGGTCCCGGGTTCGATCCCAGCCCCCGCCAAGTGAACTTTGTGGTGGACAAACACCGCGCTCGTGGGTTTTCTCGGGGTTCTCCCGTTTCCTCCCACTTTCTTCATTCCGCCATTTCATTCATTACTCATCACCACCGTCTCCTTTAGCCTAACCGGCATAAACGTGGGACGTAAAACTCAAAGATTTCATTTCATTTTTTTGTACTGCACCATGTTGCATGATATTGCTCTGAATGTACATTTTTCTCCTGTACTATTCATTTTCGGTTATTGATTTGTACCAAGAAATACTAATGAACGTTGAATTAATGAGAAGATATAAATTATTGGACTTCCAAACTATGCTGTACATATATGTCGATGTCTAATAGAATGTTTTACTCCATCCGTCCGTCCGTCTGTTTACAGGTATCAGAGCTAAAATGGTAAGAGATATCGAGATGCAGTTTACTGCAAACGATTCTTTGTCCCAATAATAGATTTAATCTTCTTTTTTAACCCTCTATTCAAATCAGAAGTAGTTTAAAACTTCAAATTAGCCATTTCCGGTTTCAACACTTATCGCCATAGAACAAAAATGGTAATAGATAGCGCCAAAGCTGTTTTATGTAATCGATTCAGTGTCTCAAGAGAGCATTTCGTCACAACACGCAACATTACATCAAAACCGAAAGTGGTTGAAATTTACTTCTACTTCCGATTTCAGTACTGATTTCCATAGCGCAAAAACGGTAGGAGGTATCAAAATGCAGTATTTTGCAATCGATTTAGCTTCCCAAGAGTAAGTTCTAATTAACGATTTCCGGTTTCGACCTTTATCGTCATAGAACAATAACAGTAAGACATAGCGAGTAATGGCTTTTTGATGTTTATTTCAGTATCCGAAGAACAGGTTTATCTTTGATCTTATTGACCCATTGCAACCAGTCTTATGTACTACTTGAAGCTTGAGTATTGAATTCCCATAGTTTACAAATGTACTGTTGTATCATACTGCGAAACAAACTTCACTTATCTAATAATTTCAAGAAATGCTAGAACTGATATTGCTGTTAGTCCTTCTGGCAGTATTTTTTTTAATTTACTGTATATTATTCTACTCTATCAGAATTATTTATGTTAAGTAGGTGTGAGTTTGATTTGTACTCTAATATTTTCATTGTTATATAAAGAGTTAAAGAGTTTTCAACTTTAAACTTATACCTCTTTCATTAATTGAACTTTGCATTTCTCATTTACCTTTCGCTGTATTAATTCTATAAAAGTTAGAAGTGTAGCAGTAACTAAATACCATGTCTCTACTTCTTATTCCTATCTTATAGTAGGTAGAGTGCTTAAACGTGAGGGGGACCTTTGAGTCTCCGGTCCCATAGCCGTCCATGCATACCCCTTCCAAACTTATGTAGTAGAGATTACAGTTTCCACAGAGAGACAGACATTAAAATATAGCATATTAAAATTTTGTGACTCACAAGTGTGCATAGGAAATGCTTTTCTATTCACTCTAAAGTCGAAATATGAGTCTAAGGTCTAATTAAGCTTTACACAAAACGCTTTTCTGAATACTTGCCCAGGGGGCACGATACTCAATGACAGAACCTTATCTCTGGTGCATGGGGTCCTGGTTTCTATCCCCGGAAAGAGGAAGTTTGTGGTGAATAACATTGTGTTCCTGTGTTTTCCGGGGTACTCCCGTTTCCACCCACATTTTCATTTCACCAGTTATTTCATCATCATTCACTTGCTTTAATCACTTATCTCCGCTAGCCTAAAGGAAATAATCATGGGATGTTAAACTGAAAACATATTTTGGATGGTGCAGATTATGATCCGCTGTGATGAAGAAATTACATAATATTTTTAAGCTTTTATTGTTTAGAAAGAAAACCTATAGTACGTAAAACCTAATGTTTATATTTTCTAAATATGAATGATGCTAATATTTATATACAATTAGCATGAAGAGTTGTTGGATTCTGATTTTTGTGAATGAATGCAGCAAATTGTTTATATGAAGTACTTACAACAAAACAAGAAAGAAAATAATTAATGTATAATGCTTTTCTATCACAGTTAAGGCCTGTTCTTTGCACGAGATCTTGAGCAAGAATTGTGTCTTCAACGATAACCCAATGGTTCTTTTGACTTCCAATAAAGCGTTGTATATCGATTTTCTTCACATAGTGAATGTGGTCTCATAGTAAAAGAAAAAAGACCGTAGCCAATTACAGTTCGCCTTTTCTGTTTGAAGAGATTTCTTTTCTTCTTTTCTGTCATCTGGTGTATTCTCTTAGAAGCCCAATAAATGAGTCCACAGGCGACAGCGCTCCCGCATCAAGAGATGTACCCTATTTTGTGTTTGAGCCTTTTATGACCTATTTCTTAAAGATCTTAACTTTCTCAAATTACGATCAAAGAAAAAAAATAACAATATAACATTGCACATGACGTGAACGAGTTTGGTGTGTCACCGCGCAAAGAACGTGAAAATTGAATTTTGAATTTTCGCATTTCCCGTCATAATTAATTACCAACCCAAAAACTTTAGTAACTTGAATGAATATTTAAAAATAGAAAATATTTAAGTTTTCGAATTTTGTCGAGTAGGACATGTCATTTAAATTTAGTTTTATCTTAGAATTGTATTCCACGGGAATATTAGTATTTTGCTCCGTAAACATTATACTAACTCGATAATGTGAACAGTACTGTGGGTAGTTTATCAAGCAAGGATCAAGGTAGTTTATCCATACTTAAACCCATAGGAATACAGGGACAACCGATTATTGAGTGTGGATATTTTGAAATCAACCAGATGGACCAATGAACTCGATTCCTTCTGCATTTTGGCTAAAACTAATGGTAGTGCATGAACTAGCTTTGATATCTCGAGCCTCCTAGACAGATACGCGGGGAAATAGAGCAAATATATAAATTAAATTTTTGGTAAATCATAGTCATTAAAAATACGTAATAGTGCAAATTAAATTAGGGTTGCCAACCGTCCCTTTACGTTACCGGACAGTTTGATTTTTGACCTACTAGTCCGGTGTCCGGTCCGACCTTGAAACAGAACGTTAAATGTCTGGTAATTTTTCTTATACTATTCTCTGTTCTATTCAGATTATTTTGGAGTGACGAAAGTAATCGTTTGTCGATGGACATGGTTAAAACATAGCTTATAACTTGTTTTGATATCGACCTGTCGTGCGCGGATTTTGGTGAAGAGTTGAAGGCAGGAAGATTTACTGCACTTACCAAAATTGCTAAAGTTCAACAAAAGCACATTTCCAAGAGCGCAGCTACCACCAGGAGGTCCGTATTTGTATACTGTGCTCTAAATAATTTGCTGCCCTCCCCCAACACAATATTTTTCGCCCCCGAAGACAATATTAGAGTTTAATTCACGGTTTTTGAGGTCGCTCAGATGAATAGTGACAGTTTTAATCCAATTCAACTTCAAGATTATGATCTACTTCCCAGGAAGGGGGAGAGATTATAAAAGTAATTGAAAATGACAGATATTAGCGTATAATTTATAGTTTTCGAGGTCAAGTTTAACGGTATCAATTTTCATGATGTTCAAGTTCATCCTCACCTTTCGAGGTGGGAAAGGATGACTTTTTGAAAATAACCAGATAAGCTAGCTAATTAGTAACTACTGTACTTAGAGGGAATTAAACACATGAACATAATTATTGGGCCTTATGCAGAGTCGTTTTGATGTACGATTTGCGTCATACTAAAGACATGACTACTGCAGGAAACATATGTTAGTCGAACTATTTAGTATGGCACTAATCACGCGTCAAAATGATTCTGCATAAGGCACATTTTCTCGCGCTTGCTCGAGATTGTGTGGGTTGCTAGTTTAAAATATTACTTTGTTGTGAATCTTTTAAAACATCCGAAATTTTGCCGCCCCCTAAATTCTGCCGCCCTGTGCTCGAGCACAAAATAGCACTTACCTAAATACAGGCCTGACCACCAGAGCCATAGCTATGGGGGGTGAGACTAGCGGGGCCATGGCCCCGGTCACTGATAGCAACAGGTCACCTAACGAGTAAGCAGAAACAAAAATGTTTTTGAAAAGAGTAAACGACGCGGCTTTATTAAATCAATATTGTTGTCGCATTACAAAGAAACATATTTCGTAAAAATTTTCTTGCTCGCTCCGCTAGCACCCAAACATTTAAATAAAAGTCACGAAAAGTTTTCACTTACTATTCTTAGAAAGTTACATATGATTCTTTAATGACGATGTGATATACAAGTGTCCGAGTAATGACTTAGAGTGTATGCAGCGGCAGGCAATTAAAAACACGTCAAAGTCTGAAATATGTATTATGTGTTTTGATGGTGATGAGTTTGGTTAGTTAATCCCAATCGGATAAAATCACGACAGTGAAAATGAAGGTATGCAAATGAGAGGGCTGAAGAGACATACACAAGCTGCCGTTTGCGCGAGAATATTAAAAATTAAGGTAAACAAAGGGAATGATACTTTCGAACTTGAAGCACTTGTAGAATTGGGACTTAAGGGGTCAGAACTTAACCCAACGAATTTTGTATTTTTCAAAGACTGATCACTACCAGTGATTGCTTTTTTTACTTTGATATATGAAATGCTTCCAATCTGAAGGAATTTATTGGGGGTCATTTCTCTATCAACTACTTGTCTCGTCAGTATATCTATACTTCTTTCCGTGTGCGTATGTATGTGTAATCGTATTTAGTTGTGTGATGCTTTTATCTATCTACATACATACAAAATATATACAGACATTATATATATATATATATATATATATATATATATATATATATATATATATATATATATGTGTGTGTGTGTGTGTGTGTGTGTGTGTGTGTGTGTGTGTGTGTGTTAATGTAATTTAATATGCTAATTAATAATAAATAACCTTCAAAATTTTTATTCATTACGAAATTAAGTAATTATTGTAATTTAAAAAATATGTAGCTGCTAAACTATATTTTGGATAATACAAACAAATATATTCTTCAGCTCCATTGATCAATACAAAGTATTGACAAATTGACAAAGAAGGGTCCTTCTAAATTTCCGTTGCGTTTCACAAAATATTTTTACCGTAAAAGAATCGAAATTAAGATGCTATTTTGTGGTCGCATACAGAATAAAATTCCAAAATCTTACAATTTTCACTAGAAATTGATGCTATCACCCATTTCGAACACTTTAAAAGCACATACTCGTAGTTTCTTATGTACTGAAATTTTATTTCTTATCGATAGTATGAAATGTAAATACGGTAAATTTCCATAACTATTCCCAAGGGTACCTGCATATCAACCAAAGGTGATTTAGTCAAGTTTAACAAAAAGTGCAAAACTATCCTCTTGAAAACAACTCTTAGGATACATAATGACCGCTTTTGGCTGTTGCAATGCTGTCTTAAAAAAAAAAAAAAAACGGATAAAAATTCAGCGTAGCATGACAAAAGCTGCTTCTGGTATATGTTTTATAAAACGACAGAAGGAAAAGCTTGGTGAAATGAGTGTAGCGGACACCGAATTCTACTTTGACCGGGCGCCGAAATCTCTAGCTGCGGCTCTGGCTAGCACTGCTTCACTCTTCCAATTAAATAATGCATCCTGATCCAATGGAAGTATGTAGGCATCAGAGATGGAGTGGGTCAGTGGGTCGATGGGTCAGTGGGTCAAGTTTTCTGAGTGGGTCAGTGGGTCGTGGGTCAACGACAAGTGACCCACTGTGACCCACCACCTACCATGACCCACTGCGACCCACCACCCACCGTGACCCAGTGCGACCCACCGACTCAGTACGATCTACCGACCCTCTCTGCTCACTGCATTGTAGAGAGTATCTTCTGAAGACTGGTAAATTTATCTTCGTTTTACTTCCAAGACCTTCATTTCCCTTCCTTTTCCACTTGTTTCTGTCTACTTACCTGAGGTGAGTAAATCTAACCAAGTGAAAAAAGAACTTAAGGAGCTTTTGGGTATTGATATTTTTAATTGTAATAATAACAATAAGACTTATACTACTACTTGGCTTTCGAGATCTGTGAGTTTTTAGAGGAGCTAACTACTGGAAAAAATACATTTTTGAATCACTGTAATATATAAATTATTATATAAAAAACTAGCAGCGTTCACCCCGCTTCGCTGGGGTCACCCCGGAACGCAATAAACTTTGTTACTTAGATAATTTTTACTTTTTCGCTTTCAAGTGATATGATAAAAACCATAGAAGATTGGAGTAAATGTTAACATTATATCGCCTGTCATTTATGTTAACCCGCCGAGTGACACGGTCATGTGGGTTGCATATAAATACGGTTAGATTTAGCTATGATGAGCTAACAAAGGATTTGTACGTTATGGACACTTGAATGGTCAATTATCTCAAGACACTGGTAATTGAAAATTAAAGTGATATGATAAAAACCATCTAGGGTCCAAATCTTAATAACCCCCCAAAAATGAAAGAAATTGGTTCAGCCGTATTAGCGTGATGAGCTAACAAAGGATTTGTACGTTCTCTTTTATATATATAGATTGAATGTAACTACGTGTGCCTGATCATCACGGCCGAATTGCAAAGTTAAATGAAATTACTTTTGGTATGTAGTTAGGCCTTAATCCAAATTGGGATGTTGTATTGCTTTCATTATAATAGCTACATATCCTAAGGAGGGTGAGGATCCGAATTTTTGCGGAAAAAAACAATTTAGTATCTCGCAAGCCGTTATACTTACTGAGCTGAAATTCAGTGTATTAACTCTTTATTGAAAATAAACAAAATGTGTGCTAGCATATTTTTAATTCTCCTTTATGGAAGGGGTCACTTTCTATATATGGAAAATTGGTATTGAGTTGGTTTGTAAAAATGGTCGAAAACGATCGAGGTTATTTAAGAAAAAAAAATCAGAAACAAAAAATTACAGTGCTTGACTTCGTATATCCATTGCTTTCTACTATAATAATTGCTGAAGCTTATGTTTATTATACGGAGCGCTTACAGCACAGGGCAATCAACCCAAAAACTTGTGACTAAAATAGGCATAAAATTTGTACTGTAAGCTTAATTACACGGAAATTTTAAGTTTGGATTGTACGCATAATTATATGGAAAATTTTACACTTTTTTCCCTTTACGTTGGTCTACTTACCTTGATTTGGAACTTTCAAATTTCATCCTTTTATCCACTGAAAAGTATTGATAATTCAACAAGGAAATAATTATACTATGATAATTTAAATTCATCGTAATTTGGCACATGGCAAACAGCAGTGTGGTAATTGAAGGGGAAGAAGGAGGGAAATTCTCATTCCCCTCTGAACACTTTCCATGAACCTCGTTCCCTTTCGCTTTCTAGACGGAGGAGGGAACTTGGTAATGGTATCAAACCTTCATGTGTAATTACAAAAAAATAAATTTATAAACAAATAAGAAATCTTCAGTTTATCAGGCTTTAATTGATAATTTATTCACAAGATTCTCTTTCGAAGGCGTGGTAGATGAAGTTTCTGTTCTCGACATTGCCAACTGACATGGTCGATATGGAAAAGATGTTGTATGATGATAGAGAGATGATACTTCTTGCTGAGTATTTCAAAACTGACCAAGGAAAATCGTTATCAGACTTAAGTCTAACAAGCAGACTGTCGATGAGGAGTTGCAGAAATCGGGTAGAAGTATTATCAATTTCCACGACAGAGTGCGAACGGGGACTTCCCCTTATGAATTTACAGATGACTGATATTAGAAATAGACTAAGTGCTCAAACATTGTCTAACTTGTTGTTCATCAATGTTAATGGCCCACCGCTAGACAAGCTCAAAGTAGACGAGCTATTTATTTCTTGGCTGAAGGATGGACATCATTCCGCTGCGGATGATTTACCACGAAAATGTTACCAACAGGAAATTAACCCGATTTCAGATTTGTTTTAAAGTGGAAAATTACGAGCTATAGAAAATGTATAGGCCTACTTGTATTACCAATGCCTTATTTGTGTTATTCAACTTTGTATCTATTTTTTAGTAAGTATCTTCTTTGCTTTAGGTAAACTACTTTGAATAAATATTCATAATAATTGCAATTATGCATATTTGTAACTTAAATTTAACGTGGTGTTTAGTGATTACACAAATTACAATTATGAGCATGCTTTATGGAGATGCTCTCACATAGGATACCCGAGCACCTTTATACCCTATGAAAAACTGATTTTTCAAGTCTTTTGTGAGAAAAATACTGTGAACTGAGAAACCATAACCTTTTCCATATTGTACAGGGGTATTTTCCTGCGAATAGAAGTTTCTTTTGGAATGCGTTGAGAAATTAACACTTGCAAGAATACTTTTTTAGTGCAAGTATATTTTACGCGTACACTAATTTCCCCTCACCTCGAACTGTTTCAATTTCCTCACTGACAAACACTTTACCATTTTATATCATAAAGATCAGATCCACCGTTATTCTGACAGAGCGGTGCTTGAGCGATTGACTAGAAATTCAAACTCCGATTAGTGACAATTTCAGTCATGTTTTATTACAAGTGTAAACTCTTTAGTCAGTTCAGAAGAGGCCGTGAATCGTGTTCAGAGTTGATGACGATGGATTTTGGTGAGTCAGAATAGGTCACAGTGAATGAGAGTGGTTCATGGTGGGTCGTGGGTCACCGTGGGTGGTGGGTCAAGTTTTCATTGACCAACGCCAACTCTGGTAGGCATTATAAAATATTGCTCCCAGCGAAGTCGGTAAAAACTAATTTTTTAGTATATTTTGTGCATGCAATAAGTATATTGCCAATTAAAGTATTTGCTTTTTTGTTTTAAATACGATGGTAGACTACAAAAGTTATATGTGCCGATTCAACCAAAACTGGAATTAGGAAGTTTAATAAATGCTTCAAAAGTAACTAAACTTATAAATATTAAATTCGAACTCCGAATCGCTGAATTTTATGTGAAGTAACCACTTTCAAGTTGTTCATATTTTTGACGAGCGATGATATCATAATCTTAAGAATATACGTACTCCAGGAAGGTGTCCGGTATTTCCATTACCAAAAGTTGGCACACATACATTACATTTACTATATTATTCAAAGGGTTAAACTTCAAAGTGAGGTTTTACAACAAATACAAAATCCAAAGATGAATTTTACAAGCCGTTAAACATTATGGGTTGGTTGATCTGGAGTTTCACGTTTGTTTTAGCACCGAAGGCTACTATAAACAGTTTACTCAAAATTAAACGTGGAATCTGAACCGCATGGGCTACCGCCAGGAATCGAACGTGTCTCTCCTACACCAAAGATATGTACGATAACCATATAAGCATAAGGAGGGACCGTCAAATATTAAGCGGAAACACTACAATAGTGAATGTATTTATTAAAGTTGACTCTAATTTCTCATAATTTTATGCTAGTTCTTGCTCCCGAGCTCTTTGCACATTGTACACTATAGGTTACAATCATGTTTAATTAAAAACTCTTTCTGTTTAACTATGTTCTATTTAGTTTGCCAATCAACGAAGATACTCACACACAAATATTAATGGTCAAATCTAGATATAGTTAAGGCTCTTTTCCCAATAATACGTCTAAACACACAAACATGTTTATGTTCAATACCATCACTATACATTTTGAAATTAGGAATTACGATTTCTCGGATTTCGGCATCTATGACCATGTTAGCCCGTCACGTATGAGTGGCAGCGTCCCTCGGTGACCCCACTGCCTGAGAATCGGGAGGAAGAAAGCGGCCAGGGATCTATGTGTTAGGTATCATCCCCGCATTTGCCTGGTGTATATGAGGAAAACCCAGGCAGACCTCACTCAGGATGACTGGCTGAGAGAAAAACTTCGACTGAGTGTCTCCATCGGGAATCGAACCCAGAACCACCCATTTTGAAATAATTAAATTGAAATAATACAATTTACCCTGCAATTAAATTGTCACAATATAGTCCTGTAGAAATATTTAAATATTAACTGAAATCTAATCTAAATATATTGCCCTTATATTGAGACACTGCTTTACCTATTTTGAAATAATTAAATTGAAAGAGTACAATTCAAGTTGGAATTAAATTTTCAGAATAGTTTTAAATCGGAAAATTGCTGGCACAGCAGCGACATCTGTTTGCGTCAGCAGGTAAGCAATAGCACAGATATTGGCATCTACTAGTATGACGTACTGAGACGTTCTCCGCTTATAAGTAGAATATAGACCTACAATTGTAAAAAGAATTGATACTTATCATTCTACGCTAGAATTACAAGACTAGTGTTTCTGCTTAACAATCCCCAAGAATTGCTCTTACATACTTGCAGGCGCGCATCACTAAAAAGGACTAAAAAGGAGTTAAAAATAAATAAAATCGGTTTATATCTTCCGGTCGCGTATTTCTTCTAAATTTGCCGAAATTTGGAAAAGAATTACATTTTTACAATAATTTGTAACATTTTTCAATTAGCCTCTTCCCGAATGCAATAACCCAAATTATTATGTAATAGAACCAGAGAAAATAATGTTTAAATATTTAAATCCGTCACAGTAGCGTAACTTAAAAATGTCGGGCCCTCCCGCAGGATTACTTTTGGGCCCTTCCCATGCACATTCACTTCCCATTGTGGCTTATAGTTTTTGGCAATTTCTTTCGCCCAACCCTGCGCCCCCCCCCCCACACACACACTGCAGGCCTTGCGGGCCTCTCAGTTACGCCACTGACCCGCCAACATCTTCCGGTTGCATATTGCCTTTAAAGTTAATGAGAGTTTGGAAAATAATTTACATGTCAAGGACAAAAAATATTAACAACTTACATATTTTTTTCGTTTGTTTTCTTTAATGAATACAAGCTTAAATGTTCAAAAAAATAGACCATCAATAAGATAAAAAATAACGTAGGAATGTGATTTTTTTCCAAATTTTGACAAACTTTAGAGGACATGCGCGACCGGAAGGTATAAACCAATTTTATTTCTTTTTTCTTTCTTTTTTTACTCCTTTTACACTCCCCATTCGCAACTTTTCCGCGGTATTACTTCAAAAAACACTTCATTTTTTTCAGCCCACCCTATTGTTTATATAACAAAGTGAAGTGTAAGATCAAACCTTTATGCTAAATCAATCACTTCTCTGCTAATCAACTTTAGTTTTATTAAGAAAGTGTATAACAATATACCTAATTACGAAGCTTTTTTTTGGGGGGGGGATCCAGATCCCGGTAAATCCCCAGGTGTGTCCCTGCATTAGGGTGTCCCTTATACGATACGCACACCCGCGAAATGTATTCTATATGACCGTAAACACGCATTATGAAATAGCAGCTCCCTACGAGAACGCTAACCCGTTCCGACTTGACGACAAGGTATGAAATTACGTTTCCACATTATAATATAATTTTGAATGTCCAACTGTGATAACGGAGAAACCAAAAGAAACAGAGAAACGAAACTTTGCACGAAGCAACTGGAGAAAGGAGGACACCTCTCCGTGTATTGACGAACATCACCGAATGGACAGTGTTGTCAACTCAAGACAGAGGTGTGTTTTTGTAAATAGAATGACCTAAATTGGATATCATCATTGCAAGCAATAACGAAAATAAAAACAAAATAGATGGTAGAGCAGATCAGTGTTGCTAACATTTCGAGAAATAACGTGAAACATGTGTTAAATGCAATCGTCGTTGGCGTATGCAGCATTGCCATCTTTTACAAACAACACTTCTAAACTTTAACTATATACCGAATGTCTCAGTATGTGACTTATTGATCTCACATAACCAAAGTATTGCTCCTCATGTTCTACCGCCTTACATTATAGGTTTTAAACGATACTGCAGTAGTGAACATTTCCGAGTTATTGTACCTTTTTCAAACTCAAATTTTCTCTTCTGTTAATGGCAACAGCGTTTAACGAATTCTTCTAGACTTGGAGTCAGCGCAAACAGTTCTTGTCAATATTTAATTTAAAGTGTACAAAACGTTAGTACCTCACTTCCTGTATGCACCAACGGTGTTTGTATTTAACACATGTTTCACGTTATTTTTCGAAAAGTTTGTAATACTGATATCCGTTTACCATCTCTTTTGTCCTTACTTCCATTGTTACTTCTAATGATAATATCCAATTTAGGCCATTCTATTTACAAAACACAACTTTGCCTTGAGTTAGCAACACTGTTCATCTAGTGATGTTCATCAATACACGGACAGGTGTCCTCTTTTCTCTAGTTGCTTCGTGAAAGTTTCATTTATCTGTCTTTTTGGTGTCTCCGTTATCACGGTTGGACATTCTGAATTATATAATAATGTGGAAACGGTCATTTCATACTTTTTCGTCAAGTTGGCACGGGTTAACGTTCTCGTAGGGAGCTGCTATTTCACTAATGAGTGTTTACGGTCACATAGAATACATTTAGTAGGGTGCGTATCGCAACACAAAATTACCCTAAATAAGGGACACCCTACCCTGCATACTCGAGTGTAACCTGCTTTTCTTAGGACTCATGAAAAGTAATTTTCTGTTTTAGAAATTCAAGCACTTCAAGTTTATTTTCAACATTTTTGTCCATCTAGTAGGTTCAATTTTCTTTGTTGTCTATGTAACGATGCCAAGTAATCAAAGAATCATGTATTTGAATCAGGGGCGCATTCACGGGGGTCCACTGAATCAGGACTCCTAAACTTCCTAACTCAACATATATTTGTACACTTTCTCAATAAAACTGTACTTGTTTCACTAAGAAATGATTGATATAGTATAAAAAATGATCTTACACTTCACCTGTACTCTTTCTCTTATAAAAAGAATCTAGTTCTATTTTTTCTGAAAATATAGGTGGAAATATTTTGCAATTACTTATTGCCTTTTCAGGTGGAGAATAATACTCATTCAATACTACATAGACGTAATTAGCTTGTACTATTGTACCCCCCTCCTCACAAAGATTGGACTCCTACCAGCAAAAATTTCTGGGTGAGCACCTGACTTGAATTAGGCCAATTATTAAATTTGGTAAGCGTGAAAATCAAGCATCTGACAGGACGAATTTGCTTAATTATTTGTGTATTGCATTCAACTGACATCTATAATAAACCAACACGACAAGTACAATAGTAATTGCTTTCCTAATGTCTGATCCACATTTCTGCAGACTTCTTCCTAACATCTCACTGGTGTGTAACGTAAATTACACTTTAACAATTGTGTAGGACCCATACTAGTTCCGATTACCAAAAATGTGCCTCCCCTAAATAGAAGCTTCAGTTTTGGAAACTTTTAACACCTTTTAAAAAGATTATGTTCGAAATATCAGCTCATGCAAACTGTTTTCAATCGCTCTCTATTTGCTTGCGTTCATACTTACTTTATTCTTTCTTTAATTGAAGTCAACAACTGAATGTAAGAAGTAAATTTCAAGTATGTAAATAAACCACAGTTATATTTGATTGTTATTAAATTATTGGAGCAATTACAATATCACTTTTTTGTAGTTTTCAGTTCATATCGTAAAAATTAAGATATGCAAAAGTCCAACGAGATCCCACTGTCAAACAATATCCCTGCCTTTTATAATTGTTCCTTATTTATGAAAATAGTAGCTGGCACCACCTGCTCCATTTTGTTTTATTCACATTTCCCTTCAGTGATGCATCAATTCGTTTCTCACTTTCCTTTTGGTCAATGTAAAATGCATAATAATACAAGGACTGCTGCAAAAATTTATGTAAACTAGTACTTAAAGTGGTGCTAGTGTTCCGATGTTTTAAAATTCGGATTAAAATATCTTTCTATGTTTCCAACGATTCTTTCGGGCGATTCTTTGGATACTAGGCTTAGAAAATATGATTACATTTTGATCATGTCTACATAACTGCATACCGTGAGAAGTATGTCGATACAAGAGATTGTGTTGGAAATATCTGCCACTACTGTTCAGAAATCGCTGAACGTGACGCTTCATGTTCGCGAAAATGGCCTTTTATCTGTAACTTGTTCATCAAATTTGCAATAATCTCTTTGTTGGTGCTTTTCTACCACAGTGCTTCCCTAAATTGTGTCCTGACATTATTTAAAGAAACCTATCACCCAGGAGTTACGGAAGATAATTATACATTCCCATGTTATGTATCTAATTCTTCGTTACTACCTTGCAACATAATGAAAAGGCTGTGTAGACACAGCAATACTGAGATGCTGTCAGACGTCATTCGTTATCTCAATGATACCAAGATTTCTCATTTCCCAATTTTCCATGTTTCTATGACGCAAAATCGTAGTTATACGTTCATACCTTGCTGAACTTGCCTTTTATTGTTTTTTTTTTTTTTTAGATTTTAGTTTAGCGTCCCTTTCAGCAGCGAGGCTATATGAGAATACTTTTATTGGGTCTAGAACGAAAGACTCGCCCTGTATATAAAAATTATAACTATAATGTACTTAGGTACATTTTAAAGGATACATATGTAACATTTGCACTAGAGTTGTCCTGTCAGGGAGGAGAGGAAACACTAGAATTTATCGAACGTTACAAGATAGTATTCGTGTAGTAAGCGCGAACTCCCTCGTGGCTAAGCGGTTAGCGTACGCGCCTTTGGCGTGGGAGACCCGGGTTCGATTCCCGGCGGGAGCTCATGTGGTTCGGATTCCACGTTAATCAGTAGGTCCACGTCTCATATAGCCTCGCTGCTCAACGGGACGCTAAACTAAAATCAACTCAACTCGTGTAGTAAGCGCGAGAATGTTTTCTCATTGCCCTTATACTAGTACAAGTGCGACGCTGATTCCGGGCTTGATATGTTGAAAGAAGATAGAAACATCCTCAAGAGTAGTGGCGTATTTATGGGGGCTATTGGGGTCAAGCCCTCCAACTGCCCCGAAATAAATTTGTTAGTTTTCGCATTACACGTATAACAATAATCCTTCTTACCATTTCTAAGAATTTCATTGACTTTCCATTTTCGTATGTTCTTTGTTCAGATATGACACTGTATTTGTCAAATTTTATTCCATGTAAGAATTTTTTCTTTCTTTCTTTCGTCCATTCTACTCTTCGGTATATTTTTCTTAGTTGTTTCTTTCGTTTCGTTTTTTCGTTTCGTTTGTTAGTTGTGATTCAAGTCGGCCGTCGTCAGTAACACCAAAACTAAGAGGAGCTGATAAGCAAAACTGGTGATTCACACCAACTTGCAAGGATGTCAACATAAAGGGACTTTAGTTATTATAGCAAAGGCATATTTACATCGTTTAGTTATAGACAATGTTAAATGTTAGAATTAAAGAAATTCAAGAGGAGGGAATAAGTATCCGGGAAATTCGGTAGGCCAAGAGGATGCTTCTGTTTTATTCTATGAATAGAATAAAAGGTTAGATTCACTGCTAAAGTTTTGTGTGTGTCATATTACATAATATTCACTAAACTGCAATTCTTGCCATTGAAACTGCAATCAGTATATTTCAACTTCAACTTGTCTCAACATTTTCTTTTAGGTAAAACGTACACAAATAAAACTGAATATTTCGTTTTTTTTTTTCTAAAATGAAATCACTTAAGTTCAAAGGAGATTACAAATATTCAACGTGCGTTTGCAGGAGCGTCATTTCAGATGTGCCTCGGGGGTAAGATCCTCCACCGACATAGGCCTACGAGTTTCACGTTTCTTTCTAGTTTATTAGTAGACAATCAATTAAAATATATTTAATTCTCAAACTCAGGTAGGCAATTGCCCCATGCTTCCCCGTGTTGTGCATAGAGCCCCGAAACAAAATTATAAATACGCCACTGACCAAGTGTAAAAGAATTTTAACTTGATTCAATGTGTATAAGTGTTTGAATGTATATACAAATGAATATATAGAGGAAGATGTAAGAATATAACATTCCTCTTGTTATTTCTTCAGCATAGCAAAATATGAAACAACATACAAACGGCACTATATCGTAATCCCACATAGCATAGCTATATTCCTACAAAAATATAGCTGTATTACTACTTATAAAGATCAAAAGGCTGTAATTTATTTTTAACAGTCAATAACGACATAAATATTCACCCATAGGATACTTGAAATCTAAGTCTTAAGGCTTTATGACTAAATTAGAAAATATTACTCACCTGTTGTTTTATAAGTCGTAGATTTTTGATGATCATCTTCACCATTGGAGACTAATGCAGCTGAATATAGATTTGTTTTTACTGGGGACTCGTAGTAACGGGGATCCGACGGGTTTACTGCGAAACGAGAATTACTTTGAGGGGGAGGAAATTTGAAGGAGAAGGGAGGTTCGGATCGGTCGTCAAATACCTTTGCAATTTGATCGACCATATAATCTTCTGGGTTGACATCTGAAAGAAAGAAGAAAAATACTGTGTCAACTATAATCAAATATAACTTAAAATCAAACACAGTTATAAACATACATATATAATATATGTATTTAATATTCCACACTTTCATCCATAAACAGAAAGAGTTAGATTTTAATACTAGGTAGAAACGCACCAACCACACAAAGTTAGTCCTTGTTACCAATGTTCTACCTATTTCCTTTACGAGCTATAGAAAATACACACCGCGACTATAGACAACGAAGGAAAAGCGTTAAGAAGAAAAAACAAGAATTGAAGAATTAGCGGGAGGTCTCCATTTTTTCTAGAATGATCATCGGAAGAAATATTTTCAAATATTTTCAAATATTAAGGCATACTTTGAAAGGTACAACTAAACACCAGTATAAAATTTTCTACTAAAGTTTAACATGATACAAAACTTACTTTCAAGACAATGCAACCAGGCGGATATGAATCTTTCAAGATATAATGCAATCAGGTGGATATGAATCTTTCAAATCATAATGTAATCAGGTGGATATAAATCAAAACATAAATTCAATGAATCCCCCATGAGTTTGACAAGAATGCACACTGCATTAGCTTTCAAAATGTCATCAATGCACTTCATAAGTAGTGCAAAATAAATTACCATTAAATATTGAGAAATTCAGTGTAATTTTTATACAAGAAAGTATCTGGAATTTGATATAAATCGCATATGAAACATATAAATGGTTAATGGCATATAAATGGTAATGTAACTGATTTTGGTGTTACAATAAGATCAAATCTCTAGTTCTATCTTGATCTGAATCTGATTATTAATGAGGCTTTTAGAATTCTCGGTTTGTAATTAGACTTTGAAATGAATTCAAGCACACTAAAGTGCTAACAATTATATATGCTGCATATATCCTACAGTAGAAAATACATCGATAATACTTAGCCCTTCTGCACAAAAATAAGTACATTAATTAAAGCCAATTCAATACAAATTAGTGTATAATAAATAAAAACATAGAAATCTATTCTCAATATGATAAACATGTTTCACTTTTAACAAGTTACTTGGTAAGGATTCATGTATTCTAATTATGAATGTATACTACTGAACATTGTTAATAGATGTATATGTTTTATTCAATACACAATAAATGAAGAAAATTTAAAAAGTACGCATAAAAAAGTACGGAAGAGATGCCAAAGAAAATACAAAAATATATCATATCAAGAATATCAGAATACCTGGCCGAACAAAAACACACTATTTCCAATGTTTTATATAACTAGGTATAGGCTAACCCAATTAAACAAATGGAAATGGACACTTATGTATTGTTCTATACCAACATATCCACAAATAAAAAAAATATATTTAGACAAATAGTAGGATCAAATTAGGTTTCAAAATAAACAATAATACTTCGATGTATAACATATTTCCTTAAATTATTTTCCAACAAAGAAAATAACACATTTGCTAGCTAACTACTTTTCACTCATCAGTTAATTTTCCAGTTAAACTTGCAATAGTTTTAAACCTGGTTAAACTGAGACCAGAGAACGAAGTACATTACACAAGAACAAATATCGAAGAAAATTAAGCCTCTCACTTTAACGTCCCATAATTATGCCCCTTAAGGGAGACGGACGACTAAGGCAAGTGAATGATGACGGAAGATATTGTGGGGGAAACGGAAGTACTCCGAGAAAACTCTCAGACACGATGTTGACCACCGCCAACTTGTTTGTCCGGAAATCGAACCAGGGACCCCACAAATCACAGGTAAGTGATCTATCGCTGATCCACCGTGGCCCTGCACAAATATTGAAGGAAATAAAATGTTCTTCGGGAGTTCGTTTTTGACTGTGATAGTGTGTACATCATAGTTTTGTGTTCCAAAGAGGGTGAAGATTGTGGAGGATTCCCGCCCACTACAACATTTAGAAAAGCATATATACAGACACTTTACATTTACCCTATACACACACATTCACTTACACTCTTCTTTTATTTCCTTCTTTACGTTATATCCTGCCTTCCGCTTCCCTTTCTTGGGACAAAAGACAATCTTCCGTTTTATCAACTAAATGTCCCATTTTTCGATTTTGACTAATTCTTATTATTAGAGTGAGGAATAATATATCCGCCCAAGTGCGTTATTTCCAAAGGCAAAACAACAGCAACAACAACAACAACAACAACAACAGAAAACTATACTGCCTGGTTAATTAAAACAATCTCGTTTGTATCTACACATTTATGCCAGCGCTCAGCCAACAACTGAATTTCGAAGCAAAACAAACCTGGAGTTTACGACGCAAGGAAATTCTAAATCGCATATTGCACTACCCAATCATCAGGTAAGGTCTCTTCCAACAAATGATCGAAATGTCAAATAGACGGTAGTTCTTGGAAGAGGAATGGTTTCATAATGCAACCCACAAAGAGTATTCTACAACGTCCTCTGAACAACATTTGAGAGTATATTATCATACAATATGAGGATAGAACATTTCTGGATTCTTAAGGGAAAAGTCGCGGTGAATTCCATGCAGTTTAGCACTGCAACGACCTGCAGTGATAATTTCGCCTCCACGGAGGGAGGAATAACGAATGAACTCTACCATAGATCACCATACCAGCAACAATATCTTCTACAAGTTTTGAAGATCTTCCTGGACTTTGATCAAAAACAAACTATTGTTCTGACTATTGTAGATATACCTAAATTTATCATTTATTAATCAGTTCCAATATCGAGCAAACGAAGTATTATTGGTTGATTTGTAGACATGAAACTTTTCTTCGTATATATGAAAATTACTATTTTTTGCAAGAATGTTTTATTCTAGTTATGTAAAAATGTTTAGTAAACTTAAGGAATAAAGAAAAGCTATAGAAATCAAGAAAGGACAGTATTCAAGAAATAGCATATCGACAGTCTGAAAATTCGTGCAATGTTCTCTTCCTTCATATTATATTATTTTTCTTCCGTATTGTTTAAAAATTGTTTTACTATATAACTGTTGTGTCAATGTTTCTTTTTATATAATAAACCAGAGAAAGAACCTTCCTGATAATTATCTAACTTCGAGAGATTGGTGAGACAAGGCTTTTCGTCAACATCATAACGACGTTGTAATGAATTTGTTCTTAAAACCAAGAGTATCTAGAAAATAGTTGATCAGAATACGAGGAACAGTAAGTACAGGTTCAGTTGCTCGGCATTATTTATTCTGTCTGTTGGAGTAGCCTCTGGGATGGAAGCCGATTGCTCAGGGAGTTGAGCAAAGGAAGAATAGCTAGAGAATTAGCGACTTGGACGCCGACGGTTTAGAGTTCACACTCGATTCAGAGATGTTGAAACCTTTAGGCTAAACACAGACTCCAACCAAAGATTCGGGTAAAGCAGAAGAAGATCGACAGGGAGCGAAGCTGCAGGATGGAAAGTCATCAGGTGTCCCAAAACCCTGTACTCGAATCACTCTATCCTTTCTCTTTCTATTATATATATATTGTTCTGTGTCTTGCAACATGTCGTATGTTAAAATTGGTGTATTTTTAGTTAACAACAGTATTTGATCTGGGGACACTTGTTTCCTCACCTGGCAAAGTATCGTATGTATCCGGCTAATAATAGCAGAGTTATAAAAAAAGAACTGTAAAATTCAAATCATTTTTTAGCTCTCCTGTAAAGTTATTATTTTCAACATACCACCTATTGCAAGATAAACAACGATGTGATCAAAAATGCGGCGAATGATTCTCTTAGAAACAAAGTAATAATCTAACAAGGAATTTGATTTAATCGCCTTCAAAGTACTGTTCTTGGCTAGCAAAGTACTTATCCCAACGTTGGATCCATGACTCGGAGCATTTCTGGAAGGCTTCTTTTGGAAGGATGTTCAACTGCTCTGTCGTGGCCCTCTCAATGTCAAGAATGGTTTCAAAATGTTTTATTTTAAGCATGGTTTTAATTTTTGGGAACAACCAGAAGTCGCATGGTGCTATATCTGGAGGGCGTGGCAAATGTGGACAGACAAGAATAGTTTTTCAGCCATAAACTCGCGGATCAAAAGCAAGATGTGACAATGTGCATTTTTGTGGTGAACAAGAAAGCTATTTGCCCATTTAATTGTCATTAAAATGCTTTTCATGGAACCCTACGAGATGTTTAATTCTTTGAAATGCTCTCGAGTAGTGGGATCGGGTCAGTTGCTCAAGTATGTTTTGCCCAATTGCTAAAATGTTGGACACTTGCTCAACTAGCTTATCTTGCTATTGATCATGAACTGGAAATTTATGGCAGGCACGAAAATCTTGACTAATGGCCAAAACGGGGGATTGAGATTTTAATATATGATAAAATATACGCCAGGTTGACACAAGTTAGATAAAAAATTTTACTATGTTTTTTTATTAATAAGATTGAATGTTTTCATGAATCATTTATGTCAAAGAAGATCTGGATATTCCTGAAGTATGTGCATGCGCTTGCAATTTAAGACTCAATCCTAGCAGTTATCACCTTTTCAGTATCATATATTCCGTATTACGAAGTTAAGACACTGTATCTGAGCAATTCAAGGTACAAACTGGATTTCTTTTATTGCTTAAAAGACTAAGTAAGAAGATAATAATTAATTACATACGATATTGTATTTAAAACAAACTGTTCTTTTACACCGTATGTACGAATTCTTCAATAAATCACATTAATTTCTTAGGTTATGTACAGTATAATTCAAATTAGCTGTATTGAAGGAAATTATATTAAATTTTCCATTGTTTGAATCAAAATGTTTTATGCGTAGAGTACAACAAAGATTAATAATAGTGTTAGAAAAAGACGAGATTTAAGGCTATTTCGTCTTGAAAAGGAGGCGTGAAAATATTGTCTTTAAAAACGTGTTTATTGGAAGAGTTCGGTGTCATCTCGAAAATCTCTCTCGACATTATGTTGGGTAACACTAATACCATAAACTATATAAAAGAGTGGAAGTGATTCGCTCATCATCGACTAGATCATACTTCTTTAGGTAAAAATAAACCTGAAATTTGGACAGAATGTTCCTTTGTGTACTCCACTAGCTCACAAAGAATCGAAAGAGAGTGCTTGTGGTATCGAAAGCACACAATATTCGTTGCTGCGTTGTCATGTTTGGATTTGTTTTACAAATTACATAGGAGATTGTTTCTGTTACATAGGAGGCAAATATCAAGAAATATAATAGACGTTTATTATAACACGATTAATTGCCACATTTTGATTTTTTTGAAAAAAATGGAAAGCTGTTTCTGTATGAAAGGGTAAATAGCAAGAAGTATAACATATACGTACATAATATTATTATACAGTAAATTTTATATCCACGATCTGTCTTTAATTGGCATTCATCCATTTTTAATTCGCACCTATAAAAAAGAAAAAAGGGAGCACGACCGGCTACCACCACAGTATAAGTGCCGCTAAATGAATAACTTTTGTCAAGCGGAATATTTAAGTTTGTTTGTGTACCAGTTTTATACAATTTAAAATAGGATTCTTGAATTTCATTTATGCACAATTATCCTTGCTGTTTACTTTGAAAATGATTACCTTATGTTAATAGAGAACAGCAGTTTATTTTTCTTAAGTATATGCTGACAATATGAAAGTATAAAGACATGACACGTAATATGTTGACCTACCTCTAAATTATGTTTTCTTCTCCAGCACAAAATAAATTAACTAATCTTGTGCTTAGTGATAATGCAATTTTTGTTTCGAGGGTGGAGGATGGTGATTTTGAAAGAAAAAAAAACACTATTACCAAAAATTGTTTGACACGATGGAGTATCATCGCATCATATTTTGTACACTCGAGGTTTGTTATTTATGTCATGATCGCACATGGGCCCTTGTTTGTACGCGCCCTGCCTAGGCCTATTCCTTTTATCACGGGGGAAAGAAATAAGAAAGGATTTTCTGGAGGATGTATTCCAAGGGAAATAAAGAGGTTTTTAAAGTTTTTTTTTTTATTTTAAAAATTTAGTATCTCACACATTCATGAAATTAGAGAGATGAAGTTCAACATATAAACTCTTCTTTAAAATAAGGGAATTCGCATTTCAGCGCTTTCAAGAATCCCGTTTCTAACGGAGACATTTCTATAATATTCAAACTTCTCTTCTTTTCTTCAGAGACTGTCAAATTTCAAGATTCGCTTAAGTTGAGGTGTGGAACTCGGTACATAGATTCTAAATTAAAAATAAGGGAACACGTGTTTCAAGAGCAGAAAGAAGATCATATTTATTATATTGAAATTTCCTTTTATTTATACATAAGGTGCCGAGTGTGACAATTTAAATTTCAGGTTTTATATTTATTACACCTTATTTTCCCGTGAGGAGAACGGAAATTTCTGCGACTGTATGTATAATCATAATACGATAAAATATGTATTTAATAAGTAGCCTTCGGTTATCTGGGGACTTCGCACAGAAACCGCGTGTTTTCTCAGCCTACGGCCTCACATCTTATACACCTGTAAGCATACCTAATTTCAGTTCAAACATCAAGTTGCATGTTTCTAACTTTGGGGATCCCCAGATATGAATGTATTATTATAGTAAACTCAAAGACCGTAAAGAGGATTACGCAATATTTTATCATTTAATATGGAGTATGGAAGTTGTATGGTGCTTTCAATTCCGGTTTGAGTAGATAGATTAGTGTTGAGATGGAATATATTCTTGGGATACCTAATTGATTAAAGAAAATCGCTTCTCGCTATCTATTACCGTTTTTAATTTAGGGCGATCAGCATTATAACCGGATGTGAGTAATTTCTACTTCCGGTTATACTAGAGTGTCAAGAATGAAGATGAAAGTTGTCCTTGAAAAATTTAATCGATTACGAAAACAGGTTTTCGCTATCTATTACCGTTTTTGCTATATAGTGATCAACGTTAAAATAAGAAGTGGCTTATTTATACAACTTCCGGTTTCACTAGAGTGTTAAGGATGAAGATGGATGTTGTCCTTGAAACGTGTAATCGATTCCGGAAAACCGTTTATCTCTGTCTTTTACCTTTTCCTCTACAATGATAAATATGTTAAATGGAAATGGCTAATTTTACTACCTCTCCGAATCACCTCTATCAATGAACTCCTCGAGATAATCACTATCTACCTATGGCAAAAAAAGTATTAAAAAATTCCCATCCGTTCAAAAGTTATCGCGCGGAGTAACGGATGTACGGACGGACGTTCTAACATTATAATTTTATAAGTACCACTACGTGATCCTAATAGTTGTAATACTTCGACTAGCTGGGTGCATCGCCCTCAGACTCTTGAATTTGTTCAGCTACTGCCTCGCACCTGATAAACCTACAAGCACACCGTATTTCAGATCAAATACTAACCGTCCTGAATGCCGAGATACACTGAATATTTCAAGTACCAGGGGACTTCGCCCCCAAACCCGCGTTCGATAGGCCTACCGACTCACATCCTATGAACCTATAGAATACCGAATTTCAGTTCAAATACCAAGTTTCATGCCTCTAATCTTCAGGGATCCAAACATATGAACATCTTATTATAATTATGATCCTCACCCTTTTTTCTTTCCTTCGAAGCCAGATATTAAAAAAATACGTATAGGGTGACATCTTATTATAATAATTGCAGCCCCTACCTTTTTTCCCACCACTTTTCTTTCTCTTTTTACTGAAATATATATAAAAAAACTTAAACACATCTCAGACTAGTTTAAATGAGAAAGACAAACACCAAATTTCAAGTTTCTAACCTGAAATTGAGAAGAGGAGAAAAGGAAAGAAGACAAAAACAAAACATGTCAAATCAGATGAAAATATTAGAAAGACGTGCGCAGAATATGAAGTTGACAGAAATATTAGGAAGTTTCTGAAAAAGATGGCTTACATTCGAAAACTAGAGTAAAACCAATGAAATTTCTTCGGACGTTTCGCACACATCTCAGCTGTCTTTGATTCTAAGGTACGAACACAGGGGTGAAATAAGAGAAGATTGCTTCAGTTTCATTGATCCTCGATCAACAGAGCTGAAACTTGAGGACATTGGTTCGAGCTAGGAATCCGAAGACGTAGAACCACCCGAACTCTCACTGACTGGAGGGAAAATTGGAGAAATTGTCCTATCTTTGCTACGAGCCCTCTCACTCGACCCGAAAAACTTCGTTGATATTGGTACAGATGGTTGCGCCGTCATGACCTCTCAAAGTTGCGGGGCAGTGCAGGAGATCCAGAAGGAGGCTTCAAATCCGCTTCACTTTTCATATTGCAATTACAGCCTCAACTTGTCCATCTTCAGGTCATCGTCAGTATAGTGCGTGAGGAAATGTCTGGGAACAATGAAGGAGATCATTGCGTTTTCCACCGCATCGTCAAAACGTAATACTGTCTTTAGGCTTACGGTTGGTGGCCAGTTGGAGACATTTTGTGAAACGAGATGGGTTGAACGGAACGACGTGGTGTTACAATTTCACGTGAAATTTCAAGAAATTAGTGAGGCTCTACAGCGTGTTCCAAGTGGTCCGAGTTAGATACAGCAGCCAAAACACGGGCACTTCCTTCTGCCATGCACGACAGCGAGTTTATCGTAATTATTACTTGTCTTCAGGATGTTCTCACGATAACCCTCCCCTTAATCGACTTTTGCAGAAGACAGATTTAGACATGAACGCAGCGTCAGATGCCATTCAGGACACTATCGCAACATTAAACAAGAAGCATTCAAACAGCAAATAAGAATTCAAGTCAATTTTCGAAGCAATATCCAGAATGGCTGCTAGTGTCGACGTGCAGATTCGAACTCCTCATCTCACCCAAAGACAAACACATCATACGCACTTCAGGGCAGATGACACGACATCTTACTACTGAAGAACTGTCTACATTCAGTTGATAGAATAGGTTGTAGAAGACCTCAAAATGCGTCTTGTGCCGGAAGTTTTAAACGTATACGGACTCAACATTCTATTGCCAACACGCACAACTGACAAAACTCTTAGCAACATCTCCGCGTTCTAGCACAAAAACTTTACCAAACTATGGGAACTGAAGAAAAAAATGCTGTTTTCCCTCCTTAGTTCTGAATTTGCAATCTGTACTTCTAAATGGAAGAGAATTAAAGAAGAAGGTGGAACTCTATCAGGGGCTGCGTTGGAAGACTTGGCCACCAGTGACGAAGATCTTCACGTGACTCTTCGAAAACTGCTGTGCATACTTGTAACCCTGCATTCGAGCGTGGCCAGTGCAGAACGATCTTATTCCACATTGCACCAACTGAAAACGTGGTTGCGATCTCGTTCTGGCGAAAAGTGGCTGAATGGAAAAAATGAAAATGAAATTTTTGAGTTTTTCGTCCCACAGTTATGCCGGCTAGGCTAAAGGAGACGGTGATGATGAGCAATGAATGAAATGGTGGAATGGAGAAAGTGGGAGGACTAGCACTTTTGAATGTTAGAGGAACATTGTCGTAGATCGCGACAAGATTATATCGACAGATACGCCTTGGTGGTATTCACCTAAAAGCGCGTTTTGCGTTGTAACTTGTCGTAAGTTCATGTCCTTTTGTATAATTCATTTCACTAGAATACAGAAACATTATGAACGTTCTAAGAAATGTTTAACTTGATATTTTTTCTAGCGAAATATTTAGTAAAGCATAGCCACGACCAGGCCTCTAGACAGAATATATTTTCGGGGGAGGGGGCATTGTGGTGAAAATTCCGTAGCAATTATATCTTTTACCCTCTTTTCCTGAATCCATTTTACCTTTCTTTTTCGGGGGGAGGTAAGTTATGGGAACATATCCACTCCACAATAAATAGCCCCCCCAGACGTTTGGTTTAATCCGCCAGTGGATGGGACATAAATATTGAAATAAATACACATATAGGACCTTATGCAGAGTCGTTCTGACTCGTGATTAGTGTCATACTAAGAGTTCTACTAACATATGTTTCCTGCAGTAGTCAGGCCTTTAGTATGATGCTAATCGTACGTCAAAACGACTTTGCATAACGCCCATAATGTATAATACTACACTTGAAGGCCACATACACATTGACTGGAGAACGACATGCAAGTTGAGGCCGAGAGATGCATGGTGCGGGGACATGAGTACATTGGTTATTTGTTTCAGAAACAACACTGGAGAGTCTTTTGTCCAGCATGTGCTTGAGTGAATGTGCGATACAAGATTTTGTTGATTACTCAGAACACTGCGTGCGGACGGCTTAAATATAGGTTTCACTTGTAAAGAGAAACGTTTCATTGCAATTGTTCGATTAACATAGATAGATAAAAGATGATTCAAAGTTGGTACCTCATATACAAAATATTGCAAACATGAACTTTAATACTGTACATAAAAACATAATAATTTATTTAAAATTCAATTTAAGAAGAGAGTTAACATTCTAATTTTTGTTCCATTCATTTCGTGATTCAATGCGTTATTTTCAATGTATGAACTCAGTCGAAAAGTCAGATGAGAAAAGAATATCACGTATGCCGACTAGAAATTTAAGTAGTATATAAAACCTCATAATTGAAAGATAGTATAACAAAAACAAATATCTTCTCGCTTGGCTGGAAGCCTACTTTTAATGCAACCATGCTGAACACACTCAATAGGTTTGTCTGCAACTTAGAGGGGTGAAAGCTTGAGGATCGATATTTTGGAGGAGAGTTTGAATCACTGCCAGAGATATTGTGAAAGGGCCAAGCTGGATTTTGCTGACACTCGCAGACGTCAAAATGTTCTTTACCAAATGACATTCACAAGAAAGCCCCTAGTTTTCAATGAACACAAGCATCATTCTGGTAAAATTCCCTATTGCTGAAAAAATAGTCCTTCAGTGATTTTAGGAAATATTTATTACTAGTACAGTACACACTCGTATAAGAACACACAACATACGAGGCGAATGTAAAGAAAAGCCGGTGTTAAAAAAAAGTGATAGACGAAGAAATGTATTGTGATCCATATACAAGTACATGCCTTGGCTATTTTATGATGTAGTTACCAAGAAACACCGGACATTTCTTGTAACGTGGCACAAGCTTTTGTATACCCTCTGTGTAAAAATTTGTTGCACCTTTTTATATATGCACTTTGCAGCTAATTTTAATGGGACAAATTAGTTCAATCTTTCACCTGGAGTTACATTTTGGTGGAGAACGTTTACGAGAAATCGAATGTTTACTTCGATGTAATAGGCTTTTCCATCATTCCGATCGTCACTAAAGGCTAAGGATGTTCGATTCCCGAGCTGGTTCTTTGGATGACTGTCAACAATGTAGAAGTATGTTTCTTTTAAAATTACCGTTGCCGAATATCCCACATGATGACAAATAAAATAGTTAAATTTCTCAATTAATGATTAAATTTTACAATTAGTAATAATAGACTAAATTTGATAGTCGACAACTCGGAAAGCAAAGATCTGTACAGGAATATGCATATTTTGCATCCATACTAAAGTAAGTCAAGTATGCTAAATTTGGTCAAGATGGTACCATCACGCACAATATATACTATAATGAATCGTTAATATTGGTACTTACCAAAATCAAATAGAAGATTTAAAAAAATCACGAGACAAAATATTAACCCATCTCAAACAGTATAAGCTTCATTTTAATTACGAAATCAACATTTTATTTATTTATTTTTTAAAAAAAAGAACGATGTAAGGGCAACATTATATTAGACAAGAAAAGACTCTTCTCTAGTATCACTGTTTTACAAGGGTTGTATTTCTGAAATGAAATTTTGTACTATGAAAGAAATGTGACATGGAAGCTCAAATGAGACATCCGATTTGATCCGTCAGGGATAGTTTACGAGTAATTCAAGCATTAATGTACTACATATATTCATATACATGTCAAACACAATATATGGTGACAAAAGGGAATTTGGAAAGTAAGACCTTGCAACATTGACAGCTTTCATTTTTCAGAGGTTGGCAAAACTTGCCCGACAGCGTTTTGTTGTTGCAATGTAATGTTGGGACTAGTTTGTGAGTTAAACTGAGCGTGTGAATCTGGTATTTTATCGGGCGTTAGTACTACTTACTGTATGTAAACTGAATGCTGTGGATTCATTCTGTTTGTGTTTAAGTGAAGTAAAAAAAAAAATGCCTCGCACTCGTGGTTGCAGGTATGCAGCTAACAACTTATGTTTGTGGCGAGTTCATCTTCGTGAGGGACAGGAAGAAAATCACACCCATCATCAAGAGAGCATATAAGCAGTACTTTGGCGTCGGAGCTGGTGATTTTGATAAGAAGTGGTCACCTAATATGTGCTGTGCTACATGTTATTGTAAATAAATTAAGTGGTGGCAAGGAAAAAATGCTTCATTATTTGCTGTACCGATGGTTTGGAGGGAACCAAGGGAACATTTGACAGCCTGTTATTTCTGCTAAACCAAAATTCAGCTATTCACGAACAGCAAATCAAACAAACATATTGTTTATCCGGATCTGCCGTCAGTAAGACGACCTGTGGCACATTCTGAAGCTTTACCAGTTCCTTCAAGGCCCACAGATATAAAAGAGATGAGTGATAGTGAAGAAAGTAGCACTACATAACTTACATCTCCGGAAAAAAGAAGGGATCCCCCGTATCAAGGCACGAGTATGCCCACGCCATGCGTCTTATAGCAGGATGATTTAAATGATTTAGCGCGAGACTTAGGACTCAGTAAACAGAAAGCAGAATTGTTAGGCTCCAGGTTACAGGAATATAACCTTCTCCCCGAAACAACCAACATAACCTTCAGGGATAGAGAACGTGCTTTTGTGTCTTATTTTGCCAGTGATAGTTCCATGACATTCTGCAATGATGTTCATGGATTAATGACAGCCTTGCACATAACATACGAACCTGGTGAATGAAGATTATTTTTGGATGCTTCGAAGAATAACTTAAAAGGTGTATTGCTGCATATCGGGAATAAACTGCCTTCAATCTCAGTTGCATATGCCACTTTTACCAAAGAGAGAGATGGAATTTTCAGGAAGATATTGACCTTAATTAAGTACAGTGAACATAAGTGGAAGTTGTGTTGTGACTTCAAGGTAATAGCATTATTATTAAGATGCAACAAGGTTACACGAAGTATGCATGCTTTTTGTGTGAATGGGATAGTCGGAAAAGAACTTCCCTTTATGTGAAAAAGGAGTGGCCTAAACGCAATTGGACAGTTGGTGAAAAGAATGTGTAACGGGACAGTCTTGTAGATGCTAGAAATGTTCTTGTTCCACCCCTACATATAAAACTTGGACTTATTAAGCAGCTTGTGAAGGCAATGGATCCCAATGGGCCATCTTTTGCATATCTTGCTGACAAATTTCCTCGACTGTCAGCTGCAAAAATAAGAGAGGGCGTGTTTGTAGGTCCGCAGATACGAGAACTGCAGAAAGATAGAGGTTTTGAGGCATGTCTCACAGAGAAAGAAAAGCGCGCATGGATGAGTTTTACGAAAGTAACCCAAAACTTCCTTGGGAGAAGACAGGACCCTAAATACAAGGAGATGGTGGATGAAATACTTGCAGCTTATCAGGATTTAGGGTGCAAAATGTCCTTGAAGGTGCATATCATGGACTCACATCTGGATTACTTCCCCAGTAATTGCTGTGACATTTCCGATGAACACGGAGAAAGATTTCATAAAGATATATCCACCATTGAAAAACGCTATGAAGGGAAGTGCATGCGGCAGACTATTGCTGGTGTATCATTAGAGACAAAAGAAACACTCAGTACAAAAGAAAAAAAGTAAACCATTATGTACGGTCGACAGCTGTTTCGCATACCTACAATTCTATGTAATATATAGTGTCAATAATATATAGTAATGCTTTACAAACACAAACATTACGTGCTGATTACTCCAAAACTATCCGTGATGCAGAAAAGCTAAAAATCAGATTTGAATTCAAGAGTGAAAATCCTTTCAGAATCACTACTTTGTTACCCAGAAATAGAACTTTTTTGTTTATTTATTTATTATTATTTTTTTTGTAGAACAGTGTATTTAAAAGAGCTTTCTCATGGCTAAGCGTTAGTGTACGCGTCTTTGGCGTGGAAGGTTCGTATTCGTTTCCCGGTGGGACCTCATGTTGATCAAACCCCACGTTAGTTCTAGGTTCACGTATCATATAGCCTCGTTGCTGGACGGGACGCCAAATTCAAAATCAAGTCTCGTATTTAGGAAAGAAGAATTTACTTATGAAATTCTATAATTTTCTCCCCCTTGATGTAGCCGATATCTAAAACCTTTATGTATTTGCTGCTGCTAAACCCAGTAATGATTTCGTGTTGATTTTTCGAAGAAAAGAGTACCAGGTTACTTCCCCTCATTCTGCAACTAATTATGAAGTTATGCCTATATTCTGTTCTCTTCGATGTTGTGTTCTCAAACGGTGTAGGAAAAATCAATTGTGTACAGTGTACCAGGTTCGATTCTTGGTAGAAGAGCCTTGAGTTTTGAACACATAATGGCTTGGTTTCCACATTAAACTGTGGCCTCGGTAATGTAAAAGGACGCTAAATTCCACTGAAATAAAAATCAGAACGAAAATATCAAGTAACCCCCTTATTAGGTGTCTATATTATGAAGTAATTTCTGACTGAGTAATTTTCTAACAAGGAAAGCTATCCAACTCCTCGACGAGTATTGCATTGAAACTTGCACAACTGTAAGGACATATTGAAAGATGGAAATATGCTTACTCTTACGATTCGCAACGTCCTCGAACAGAAAGTAAAATGATCATCTCCCATAGCCTCTGAAAGTTATGTACTCTGGTCATACATGCCAGAATGTGATACACTGGAACCTGTTTTCTCACGAAGACAAATACTGCAAACTCAAGAGAATAACAGTCGGTGGTTATTGGGATCTCTAGTACGTCATTAATGCGAATCGATGTCTAATGGAACACGATACGATACACCGATCGTAAGTTTCAAACAAACACGTTTACCCGGTGGAGAAAAGGGACGCGCTGAAACCACAACGCAAAAATGGCTTTCTATTATTATTGTTGTTGTTGTTGTTAGTAGTATGACTATTATTATTATTATTATTATTATTATTATTATTATTAGTAGTAGTAGTAGTAGTAGTAGTAGTAGTAGTAGTAGTAGTAGTAGTAGTAGTATGATTAGTATTGTTAATATGAGCAGTATGATAAGTAAAAATAATAATAATGAAAAAAAGACAAGAAATGTATTGTTGGGCCCGTTAAGTAACGAATGACTTCGGCCCGTGTTGAGTGTCCTCTAGCAGTATGAAGGTTTTAATATTCACAAGCAACAACACCCCAACCGGGATTCGAAGTCGGGACCCTTGAGCCGCTAACCTGACGCCTCAAACAACACGAATATGAGGTAAGGAATAAAATGAAGAAGGCCACAAAGAAATAATAATAATAATCCTATACCAGTGGTTCTTAATCTAATTCCGATCACGACTCCTATATTATCACATCATCTTGCCAGTGACCCCCCTCTGGCTTGTAATAAGCTTGAGACGGATCTTTAATATACCTATTGCGGAGATCTCACTATATACATTTATTTCTATAATAGTAGAATTCATTTCTTGTATATACTGGATACAATAACCTCCCTAAAAGCGAATGGATTAAAACCAAATTTGGCCCGTTCATTCGTATTGCAAATATAGAATACGATCCGTCCTACTGTTTCAAAACGGAGGCCGTTTGGAAATTTTATAACTTCATAACTCCCTCAATTTTGGGTCATATGACAAAAGAATAAAGTGCATTTGCATTCTTCTGGTATTTCAATATGAAGTTCTCATTAGTTTCATATCGTACCTATTTCATTTAAATTGATTTTTTAACCAACTCTGCACCTGTTAATAATGTTTAGGAGACCAATTTTTTGTTGTTCTTTACAGTATGTATACAAATAAAAATTGTCTATCAGAATAAAATTCAAAACAATAATTATTTATAAATATTCTCTGGTATTGGATTCTAATTATACTTATCCTCTTTGCTTATCTTCGCGATCCCCAAGTTGAGAACCCTGTCCTATACTATTTCTTCTTGTTGTAGACCTCGTGTTCATGCGGGTTGAGGCGTCAAGCCAGCGACTCAAGGGTCCCGACTTCGAATCTCTTCTGAGGTATGGTTGTGTGTTGATTCAAAACCTTTATAGTAGTGCTAGAGGACACTCAAGACGGGCCGAAGTCCTTCGTCACTTAACGGGCCCAACAATACATTTTTTGTCTTCTTTTAATTATTATTATTTTTACTCATCATACAGCCCATTAATAATACTAATCATACTACTACTACTACTACTAATAATAATAATAATAATAGTCATACTACTAAAAATAATAATAATCATAGAAAGCCATTTTTGAATTGTGGTTTCAGCGCGTCCCTTTCCTTCACCGGGAAAAATTGTTCGTTTGAAACTTATGATCGGTGTATCGTGCTCCATTTGACATCGATTCGCATCAATGGCGTACCACAGACCCCAATCACCACCGACTCTTATCATCTTGAGTTGCAATATTTGTCTTCGTGAGAAAACAGGTTCCAGTGTATGACATCCTGGCATCTATGACCAGAGTACATAACTTTTAGGGGCTATTGGGGGACCATAATTCTACTTCCAGTTCGATGACGTTGCGAATCGTAAGAGTAAGCATATTTCCATCTTTCAATATGTCCTTCTACTTGTGCAAGTTTCAATGCGATACTCGTCAAGGAGTTGGATAACTTTCCTTGTAAGATGAAATAGGCCTATGTTCGACCATGTTCGTTTTAGTTTCGGTTTACGGGCATTCTCCACACACAAATTTAACACCGTTTAAAAAGTATCATTGAAAAGATGTGGTATTTCAAGTATAAGCGGTTAGTGCATGCGCCTTCGGCGTGGGAGACCCGGGTTCGATTCCCGGTGGGAGCTCATGTGGTTCTGATTTCTCGTTAATCAGTAAGTTCACCTCTCATATAGCCTCGCTGCTAACAAAACGTTAAACTCAAAATGAATTCAACTCAAATTTCAAGTGAGTAGGTTAATTTAGAAACGGATTGATTAAGACATTGAAGCATTCTTATACGATTGGATGATTGGCATAGTGGTGTAAATCACTTTTTCAAGAAAGAAAGAAGAAATTTTAAAAAGTGCGGCATTCGCTTGGACAGCCTTTACTTTCTTTTTCTTTGAATTTAAAAGGTGCAGCTCATATTGAAGCATTGTTTCCTTTTACCATTTTCATTTTAAATGCGAGTTTGTACTTTAATATTTTGTTCCTTTTCTTCTTTGATTTTTAAAAGATAATGGTTACACAAGGTGTGTTCAAAACGTATCGAACCTTATTTTTTTCCCGCGTAAACAAATGAAGTACGGGAGACTCATCAGTGTAGATGTAGAGGGAACACGCATGCGCAGTCGTGAATTGTTTCCTGTTTGCACAAAGCATCAGTCGCTGGCAGTCGACCAACGAGTGAAGATATGTAGTGAGCGGTCGTAGGATTTCAGTTCTTTTGTAAAATAACAGAAAAAAAATAAACAGCGATATTGCATTAAATTTTGCCAAAAGCTTGGCGATACCCAAGTGGAAACCATTCAATCGGATCGGTATTCAATTTTGAACGAGAATTTGGGCATGAGAAGAGTGTCTGCAAAATTTGATTCAGGTTTTCATCGCCAAACACATCATTCCTGTGTGTCGTCAGGCTCTCTACTCACTAGACATGGCTCCGTGTGGGCTTAAAATGCCACTGAAAGGAACCCGATTTTAGTCAAGAGAAGACATCATGAGAAATTTGATGACACATTTTGTCACCATTCCAAAAACCGCAATTCAGAAGTGTTTCCAACAATGGCGGGTGCACTGAGACAAGCGTTTACATTATCAAGGAAACTACTTTGGAAGGGATTAGTGTTTCGAATTTCCAAACCAATAAATGTAGTTTTGTCCACCAAAAGTTCAATAGTTTTCGAACATACTTCGTAGTTGGATATTATGTTTCCTTTATTGTAAAGGTGCGGCTTATATTTGGTTATTCTCTGCTTCCTTTTTAATCTCTTGAATATTAAAGATGAGCTTATTTTCAGACCAATGTGGTATTCACCTTGTATATTTAACACACACACACACACACACACACAATATTTGTCTTTCGCTGACCGCAGAAGTTACATTTTTTTCTTGATTTGCTGTATCAATTTCAAAGGTCATGATTTTTGTATTAAAATTTCATTTTATTATCAAAGTTGCTTCTTGCTCAAAGCTTCATATCCTTTTCATTTAAAATCCTCACGGAACTTCTACAAAGGCTAAAGCCATGTTTAGTTGCATTTGAAATGTATTCAACTCTCAAGTCAGCAAGACTGTCTTATTCTTTCGAGAAGACTTTATGAGGTTGAGAATTTCTTGCTCTTTTTGTCCCTTAGTAGAAACCGTAATTCACCGGCGACCCCACACCATCATGAATTCGAGCACGCAGGTACAAAAGACACACAAATATATATGCTTAGAAAAGATTCAAAGCTGTTGAATAAATCATGGTGTTATTCAAGCTGAGAGTAAGAGTTCTCATGAGTTACCCGAGGCTTGAACGTTAACAACGTTTTGTAGCAGCGTAAGACAGCTATAATGATAGTTTGTTTCTAAGATTAAGAACAACTACTGTTCCAAACAAAGTAAAAGCAACAAATCATTACCAAGGACTCCAATGAAACAAAAAAAAAAACTGTAGTACTGCGCAATTAAAGCTATCCAAAAAAAAAAAAGAGTTTTAAAAATAAATCTGGTTTCCCTCAAAAAAGAAGTTGACATAACTAAAATAAAATAACTTTTGGCGTAATAACCCTTAGAGACCCGTGATCTACCACTTAGTTTGCGATACTCACACCTCTGGGCTAATGTATGGTCAGCACATCGGCTCCCCTCACCGTTAATGCTGACTTTCTAGAGCGAAATTCACTACATCTTTCTTTCAAATAGCTTCCAATTATCCTCACGACGCGTTAGCGCCATAATTACATCATCAGATAAATATGAACGATCAACTATCTTTCCTTTGGCCAAATCCGACATTGACTTCCCTGATCTCAGAAGAAGCGATATTCAGTGCAGCTAGTGTATGGGCGTTACCACAACTCACTTTCCATTTTTCACGAATTCTTGTCTATAGTGACTGAAGGAGGCAGAGTGGATCAGTGGTAGAGCGCTTACCTCTGGTATGTGGGCTCCCTGGTTCGATCTTTGACCAAGTATGTGGTGGGCAACATCATGTACGTGGGTTTTCTCGGGATATTCCCGTCTCCTTCCACAATATCACATTCACTTACCTTAATTATCCGTCTCTGATCAGAATTCAAGGTAAGGAAACTTTATATACAAGGTTCAGCAGAAAAAAAAACGCTGACGTTTTTCAGATTGAAACAGTGACTAGACTGATTATTTCACAAATGATATTTTATTTCCGAATTGAACTATATCTCGTTCCGCTCCTTCTTTCTGAAAATTACATATTTCAAGTACCTTACTCGATAGGGAACACATCCTTCTCTATTGTCGAACAGTACGCTGTTTTGCTTAGGATATCTTATTTAAGGTGCACGCTGTTTCCCACAATTTTCTAACCCACAACAGAAATGTATCGCGGCTTGGTTGGAACACTGTGATTCCGATTAATGTTGAATTGCAGGTGAAATGCACACTGAGTAAAAATCACTGGATCATTGATTTTTTTCTTTTTTAGAAAGAAAAAAATACGTCTGCAAGATGAATCCTTGATGTTTTGTTGACCAACGCTCGATGGTGACTGTAATGATTTAAATTGGTCACAATGTCATGGCCAACCTCAATGATTACGTCTGTGCAGAATTGATTAAACAAATAAGAGAGAGAGAAAGTTGAGGGAGAGAAACACAGCTTTAAGGTACGCCTATCGAAGAGTCGTATTCACGACTCTCTCAACGAGATATTTGAAAATAATTTGAGGAAATGTGAAACTGTAGTTTTTAAAATGTAGATGTGTTATCCTTTATAACTAATTATTGTAAACAAAAGGGTTTTCAGATTATAGTTCAATTCTTAGTGTCCATTGATGCTGGGACACATTTTAAATACAAATATCTGGTTTTGCAATAATGTCAATTGTGGTAAATACATATGTGACACATGTGAGTTTTGCACTTACATTCATTAAGCATTGAAAATCATGTCCTTCAGGAGGCTATGATTACGATAGTAACATTCTTTTGCTCTGTACGTAAGCTAAAAAATACTGCGGTGGAACGTGTCAACTGGAACTGCTGCAATTTCTTTTCTGATTTATTCCTTTAGTGCATCAATTGTTCGTGTATTGTTAACGTATAGTCTCTCCTTCAGGTAGCTCCAAAGGAAATGGTTTGTCGGTGGTAGATCTGGTGATCTTGCTGGCCAATTGCTGGCCTGGCGAAATCGTGAAAGTGGGCTCCTTGGGAAATGTCTGCGGAGAGTTGTCATTGGCTGTCGTGCTGTGTGCAAGTAGCGCTGTCGTATTGCATCCGCATTTCTGACAGACCACGATGTTCTAACTCATAGCCAGGGATAAGAAACGTATTGAGATTGTGGTTACATTGTTCACTATTAACGGTAATGACAGAACCATGTCTGTCTTCGAAAAAGTACGTGCCGATGACACATGCATGACTCACGGTACACTAAACAGTATCTCTGACACTATACAAAGTTTTCGTGTACATTGAAAAGGTTTTCTTGATCCCAAAACATACAGTTTTGCTAATTAACGTAACCAGATAAGTGGAAATGACGTATGGCAAGAGAGCCCCCCGACTTTAGAAATGTGAAATAATGACTAGGTCATTCGTTTGTACTACGTTTGTACCATTTGTACCGAAAATATTTTTGTTTGTACCATTTTCCTTATACCTGACAGGTCAACTGGGGGGTATTTTGGTGCCAAGATAGCCCCTCGTATCACAGCACAAAAAATTGAAATACACCATTCGAAAGCAAATCGTTTGTACCGTTTGTACCGGAAAAAGTTTTGTTTGTACCCTGAGAGTTTTCGAGAAAGAGGGGATGACGTTTAGGGAGCTATCTTGTACGCAAGATAGACCCCGTAATGTGTACTTTTTCCATGCCCATTAATAAGTAGTCTATTATGTGTTTATTCATGTGAACTTATGTGTACTTAGAACTCTGGTTGTGCATATCCAAATAAAAAAGAGAACATTTTTGGGAAGAACTCAACGTTAAAATCGAATCGGCGAGTGGGAAAACAGTGTGAGTCCAAAATAAGCCATTTCGAGGTAAAGGCAAAACTAACACTTAAGATGTAGAACTACAAGTTTTAATGAAGAGCAGTACAATTTGGAAGACCTCGCACGTTATAGCAGAATGCTATAATGTCGACTGTACATTTGTGGCATTAACCAACGAAAGTTCTTTCTTCAAATATTTCAGTATGCGTTTTGTGGACTAGTAGTGTTTTTCCACTCACCGATTCAATTAAATATTCTCTACTTCTGCCCTTTTCCTTAAGTAAATACCGTATTATTTAACAATAGCCTACTTGCTTTCGGCTTTTGTCTATGAAAGCGGCGAGCTTCTCGAGCCGCTAATGAGGCAGATATAAACAGTTGATTTCTTCAGTTGGTGTAAAACTGAAACGTGGTAGGACGCAGTTTAGGTGAGTAAATATTTTTTTTTATTTTTCTTAATTTAAGACTATTTCTGTCAATCCAGTTTCTTTTTGAATTTGTATACACTTTGTTTTTTTTTTTTTTTTTTTTTTTTTTTTACGGTATTTACTTACGTATTTAGCCCCCAAAACGTCATCCCCTCTTTTTCGAAAACTCTCAGGGTACAAACAAAACTTTTTTCGGTACAACCAAGGTAGGCCCTCCCCCAGTTGATCTCTCAAGTAACCCTCTAAGGAAAATGGTACAAACGAAAATATTTTCGGTACAAACGAAAATATTTTCGGTACAAACGGTACAAACGTAGTACAAACGAATGACCTAGTCATTGTTTCAATTTTCGAAAATCGGGGGGCTATATTGCCAGACGTGTGGAAACGGGCCTTATGTGATGAGATTAGGTGTTCAAAAAATGTTTCTTCTTCGCTGCACTTATCCAGAGAGCGTATCACAGAACACTACCGGCTAAGCCTATCTGGCGGGAACAATTGTTGTACTATCTGTATCTTATACAGATACAGGTTCAGGTCCCTGTATCTGTATAAGATGAGAATATCAAGGTTCATCTAATGGCACTACGAAAACCTGCTCTAGTACCATTGGATGTGCCTTGATATTGTCTCTTGGAAACTTCCTAGAAACTGCGTTTCTGTGTCTTACCGTTCTTTTAAAATCAAAAAAAAAAAAAAAAAAAAATTCTGGCCATATACTCTAATGTTAAATTCAACATGCGATAATTTTCGAAAGTGTTGACTCAACTTGATGATTAAGGTATCTTTTTCTTCAATACAAAAAACTACGCTGAATAGTTGATATCAATTTTTGTACAGTTGCGGAATTTTCAGTGTAAAATGGAAATGGCTCTTTGGCATGGTGGTAGTTCTTGATCTGCTATACAAGTTTGTGAAATAGTATGGTGACCACAACTTGGTTCTTAAGTTATACACAATCAAAGTTTTAAATCAATTCATTTGGCTTCTATAGAAGTTAACTTTCGATTCCTTGTGAATATTATTCTTCACAATTCTATTGCAGGTAAAAGATTCACTTTCACATCAATAGAAATGATGTGCAGTTGCTAAATTTACGATAGCGTAAAATTAAAAAAAAAAAAAAAAAAGTAAAATAAAAACGATTTTGTTTACAACTGTGCGTAAATTGCTTGTATTCTTTTAGGCGTAAATACCAATCCAAGAATTCTGTGTAAAGTAAAAATATGCGTTTTTTTATCAATTGTCTGACATTTGTTTCAAAATGCGTATTTTGTTAAACAATATGAAGTATTAGAAAGGTGTTAAGCACAAACTCATTTACTTAGTACGTTGACAACACATATGCGAAAATGACAACATGAATAGCTATTGTGCCAGAATAATTCTCATTTCAGCAGCGTCCATATGATAACTCAATGGATGTTCATCCCTTTCTGCGTATCTAGTTTCCCCATTGAATTTATTTTACAATCGACTGTGCAGAACATATTTGCAATTCTCCAGTTTTGTTCCCCACAAACTCTTTTGTGTGACTTCTGCCAATGCTGCTACAATACCATTTAATTCGTCTCAGAGTTTGGTGCACTAAAGTAATGTTTGAATCTTAACAAATGTCGATACAGAACTCAACATAAAATGACATTTACTTTAAATAGGGTTACAAGCGAGTAAACGAAAAAGGTCCCTTTATTATTATCATTATCATTATCATTATTATTATTATTATTATTATTATTATTATTATTATTATTATTATTATTATTATTATTATTATTATTATTATTATTATATTTGGATTATCTATTGTACCATATCTGTCACAACACGATGGACACATGTAATAATTTTTGACTAGTTTTCCGAATACAACAGTGGTCTTATATATATATATATAAATCTTTTCACACTTATTTCTGCAAAATATATATTAGTAATGTTTATAGGTAGAGCTCGTTCAGTGCATCGCGAAAACAATAACTGAAGGGATTTCCACGGAATTAAGTGCACTACTCACGACCACGTCCGACATTTCCCACTTCCCACTGTGTGACGTAACAGCGTGGTTTTACAAGCGGAGAAAAGCAGAAAGATAATGAGTATTTCTTATTGTTCTCTTTTTTGAGTGTTACGTTCCACGACTATGCACGAAAGCTAAGGGAGACCGTGACGATGAGATAATGGTGGAAAGGAAGTGGGATCCTGAGACGAATATTCGGATCCAAGAGGAATGGGAATGGGGAATGGTGGAAACTTTATAATGTAGAAATGCATAATTCATACGGTTTACCCAACATTGTTAGAGTCATCAAGTCTAGGAAACTCAGATGGGCTGGGCATGTAGCCATGATGGAAGAAAGCAGGAACGCTTTCAAAGTTTTGACTGGAAATACAATCGAAAAACGATCATTAGGAAGGTGGACACATTGGATGACAATATAAAGATGGATCTCGCTGAAATAGGAATACAATGTAGAAACTGGAATCAGTTGGCTAAAGACAGAAATGAGTGGAGAGCTTTCGTGAAGGCGGCATTGAACCTCCGGGTTCCATGGGCCATACAATTAGTAAGTTAGTTAGAAGGAAGTGGCAGGGAATGGGAGAACCCCGACTAAACCCACACTCATCTCGTTTCTCTACAAGCTTACTTTGTGCATGCTAGGATCGAACCAGGGACCCCATGCAGCGGGGGTGAACGCTCTAAGAATCATAATGAAGAAAGGAGGGGAGGGTATGATATAAGGACGGCAGGTGTTGGCATTGGACGTCTAGTCATGGATCCATGAGATTACGCCTGCAAACCGTCGACATTGTTGCCTGGGGATTTTTTTTACGTCAGGTTACCTGTTTACTCTTTCCACTCTTGGTGCAGTTTACTGAGCCAGGGTGCAGGAAACAGTGACGCCACGGAAGATTTACCTGAAAATGTCTGAGCAAAGTACCAGATGCAATAGAAACTTAGAAGCAAGTAGCTGGAAGTCGTGCACACGACCCCGTTCATGATTGCTTAAGTTCTCCTCGTGTAGATAGACAGCTTAGGGCCGCATTTAGTCGAGTCGTGTGTGTCGAGGCATTGCATCGTCAACCAGCAATTTAGACATGTTAAAACATCTACACGACTTGTAGGAATGGTGTGTGTAACCACTCATAGCAGAGCACTGCCGATCAAGTAAAACAGAGTCGTGAAAGCAGTTGTGAACTTGATAAGATGGAACCTGGTTTAATTTTTGACAAAATAGCTGCCTAATAACCAAACCACGACGTTAGCGGACTTTCACATGGCATGCTTGCTCAAAGATACACTGATCTCCCGATTGACATGAAATAAAGGCTTCTCTGCTAACGGCAACTACAAACATACTATATTATATACGTGACATATATAAATATTGTGTAGCACACCGCGTAGTACTACACACGGAACACGTGGTTCAATTAGCATACTAATTTTATATTTTAAACAAAACAGTCGTACTGTTATCGGTTGCGTGCAAAAGTTCTACTTGCTTCTTGAGATGAAACGAAAGGTGGTAAACAGAAAAAAGTAAAGAATTGCCATCACTATGTATTGCTTGCCATCTATATGACGAGAACTTAATTCCCCGTCCGTAAATCTCTTTAGACAAATGCCAAAACATATAAATCCTATAATGCTATTTTCACATCCTCCACATCAAAAGTTTGCCCAGGAAAGATGATCAGTAATGTGACAGGTAACACTCTCTGTCTATGAGGTGACACATTATCAGGGTCATTCTGACGCGTGATTAGTGCTATACTAAATAGTTCGACTAAGATATGCTTCCTGCAGTAGTCAGGATTTTAGTATGACGCTAATTATACGTGAAAACGACTCTGAATAAGATGGTCTAAGTTTAGTCATTTTTGCCATGTGATTAAAGTGTCATGAACTCGGGCTGCCTACAAGTCAATTCTTCTTCGAGTCTGTTTATCACATTAGTAGTAGAAGTTAGCATTTATTGTTTAGTTGTTATCATTGTAGTAAAAGATTCCCTTCTCATCAATTCACATTAGAAACAGGAATTTGATCTTCCTTTTGGGGTGGACGGGGCAGAGTTTGCAACGCAACTCACAATCCTTCAACGTTTGGCGTAATGGAGCAGTGCCCATTTCATATCTCCCGTTAAAGTTCTTCCAGAAAGTATTATCAGTTGTAAAGAGGTTTAAAAAATGCTCTCGTTGCTTTACAATAAGCTGGTATGAAACTCACTGAGCACCACTTTTAATAAACCCAAAATCCTAATTACATCTGTTATTCTGTGTACCTTCAAGTGTCCGTCTACTCATCGCTGGCTGGATGAGGGACTTTCTTATTGACTAGTCAAGGTCCTTTGCGGAAACTACTATTCGTACTAGAGGATTTAAAATATGATTGATTCTGACAGCTTTTGTCTTGTTTCCGAGATTCCATAAACCAACGGCAATATGTATTATCGACAATTTATCCTCCCTATACTCTTGACGACTGCTACGGTAAACTGCAGCAGCAGTATTGCCTTTATCAAAATTGTACACCAAACAATGTTTGGTATGTTCTTTGTCGCTTCCCATTTTAGCGCATTCAACGCACAATATACTACACTATGTTTAGTGCCTCATGGATGACGATTCAAAGTAATCACAGCATTATTTTGTGAGGTCAGTACAAAATGGATAGAACTTATGCACGCACCCATACCTATAGGCGCATTCTAAAATTTTTATCCAGTAGTTTTAATGATACCGTATTCATGTTCCTTAAGATTTCCTCCTTCACATTTCTCTTTAACCTCCCTCCTTTAACTAAAATTATATGTAATTTTTCCGCGACTGGTAAGTATGTGGTTCAAGTTCATGGTATTATTACTTGTAGTTTGGAATCTATTTTCGGCTGGTCGTATTGCCATTTCTGTTATCCTTTCCTTCTATCTTTCCATCTACATAATTGCCACACGCTTTGGTGCCGGTGGTGTGTTTTTTTCTTTGAATGTTATTTTAACACTACAATGGTTAAATTGATATGATATGTGCCTAGATAGTACGTTTGGACGTCTGTTTGTATGTAATTGTTGGCTATTATGTTAAATAATCAAATGCAGAAGTAAAAAGAATCGACAAACGTGAAGCTCCTCTGGACATCCATGCATCGATGTTCCAGCGCAGTTTGATTTCGAAGCTTATCTTGGAGTCATGGACTTTTGTCTCGATATAGATAATTTCTCATAGGTAACTCATTCCTTTGTTCAGGGAATTACCGTCTCTGTTAAGTACCGACACTATATGAGGTATCTTACACTGTACTTACAAATTAAGGCCTACCGCACACTGGCCAAAGGTAGGTCAGTCAAGCCAAGGCAGACGGAGGCAGGAGATGTTGGGGAGAAGGAGACATGAGTGTATATACAGTCTGTCTCAATCACTACGTTGGAGAGGCATTTTTCTCGCATGTGACTGACATGTGAGTGTATATACGGTGCGATGCTTTGTTGCATTGCCTACTGTACTGTACCTCGGTTCGATTCTTTTATCCTCCCGTCAATATGCGGCCCAACTAACATAGGATTCGAACCAGATTAGCTTTCTCCCAGAATCAAACCAAATCAGCTCTCTTCCAGAATGAAACCAGATCAGCTCTCTTCCAGAATCAAACCAGATCAGCTATCTTCCAGAATCAAACCAGATCAGCTCTTTTCCAGAATGAAACCAGATCAGCTCTCTTCCAGAATCAAACCAGATCAGCTATCTTCCAGAATCAAACCAGATCAGCTATCTTCCAGAATCAAACCAGATTAGCTCTCTCCCAGAATCAAACCAGATCATCTCTCTCCGAGAATCAAACCCGGGTTTTATGTACCAGAGGAAGCAATGCTTACGACTTTACCGCAACAGAAACTCACATCGACAGATTGCTGCCTGAATAGTCAGCTCTACTTTGGCTTTCATCTTTAAATTTATAGTGCTTTCAGTAAGAGAAGCTTTCGTTCTCAAAACATTTATTTCATAATGTAAGTGGTATTCGGTTAAATATCTTTCTATTGCTAATACATTTGTTTCTATATGCAGACCCGTGTGATTTCAATATAAAAGAATTAATCAAGTAACATGAATTAAGAACGTTAAAGTATATACATCCTCTTGAAGGCTATTATTCCAAAGCGAATGACAGGAATAAACATCACTAAACAAATCCAACATGCAAGCTTTTATTCAGAAAGTTAAAAATACATGATGTATGAGTGAAACCGACATATAGACTGCCATAAAGCTAACGAGACACACGGATTTCAATTACAAGTGGCACAATATTGCTTGGCTTTTACCACATTAAAATTTAATTAATGGTTAATTACGTGCATGACAGGGTAATTAACAAAGTAATTTTATCCTTTACTATCTGACAACATTAATATCCACTGTTGTTAGCGTTACAAAGCTTTGCGGTTTATGTTATTTAAAGGAAACAAAATAATTTTCTTCGACATTCAGCAAGCTACAAATGATAGCGTAAAATAAGATATTTTATGTATATATCCACTTGTTTGAAATATTGTATTTTTAATTTAATGAAATCAGCTTTTACTCATAAAAACTTCTAAACTTTGTTAGGCAATTTTCAAAACAAAACAAAACAAAACAAAACAAAAAGAGTTGAAATATGTGTCTAGACTAATATACAAGCTCTCACCAAAATCAAAAATCCAATTTACTTAATATTGCACTTTCTGGACATATTCATGAAGTTCGACTTGCCACACAGAGGACAGAATTATAGAGATTCAGGGCAAAAGGAATGCATAGCAGGCTTGATACTTAATTGTGTTACGTGTACATCCTAGCAAAAGAGCCTTGAATATTCTGAAAGTGTACACCTCGAGGCACAAACTAGGCATGCGAGAGATGAGAACACGGAACTGCTCCGATATAATTCACTTTGCATGCTCTACTCGTATCCCTATAGCAAGTTTTCGGGATAATGAAAGCAGGTCATGTATTTTGTACTAACGATCAGTGGCGTAGGCAAGGGAGGATGACACGGCCAAGCCCCAACCCTTAATACTTCCTCTCACTATTTTCGTTATCGTTCAGTTTCTTTTATTCATTGCCGCTCCTTTAGAACGTAACATAATAGCTATGGGACGTTAAATTGTGATTTAATGTATTGTTTGTTCATGTTTTATCAGGGGAACTGAAAGAAAATATCGATAAAACTAACAAGTCAAATTTTTTGACATAACTGTCGTTTTAATTTACCTTTATTAGATAATAACATATTTTATCATGTTTATTATCGACTGCAAGAAGAATTAAACTGAATACTAACTTATTTTGAAATGAAATCTTTCAGTTTAAAGTCCCATGATTATGCCCTTTAAGCTAAGTAAGGCAAATAAATGGTGATGGATGAATTGATGGAATGAGAATGTGGGAGAAAACGAAAATCTACAAAGACGATGTTGCCCACCACAAATTTTACTTAGCCGAGGATCGAACCACGAACCCCGTGCACTAAAAGTAAACTCCCTCCCACTGAGCCACCGTGCTCCCTTAACTTGTTTTAAGTCAGCAAAGTGAAAACCGACCATCTTTCAGGGTTTTTAATCAGTACTTTCAGGCTTTTTAATCAAAAAATCTTACATTTGTTTGTTGCCTATAAACGTTCATTTCTAATACGAAGTAAATATGAAATTAAACTATCCAAGTTACCAAATGTTTAACACTCTCACGAAAAACATTACATGCAAAATCCACGTGTGTATAATCAACTATGAGATGAGTCAAACAATGGCAGTTGCGCGGCAGAAACAAGCATTTGTTGTCGTCAGCGCCCCCTGTCGTTAGCGTCAGCTAAGTGGAGAAATCAAGATTAGTCAACCGGAGCGTTAACACGATCAACCGAAAATGTCCCCGTGAGCTACTAGTAGCTCGCGATCGACGGTTTGGCGATTACTGATTTATAGTAATCAACGTTAAACCAGAAATGGTTGATTTTTACCTCTTTCGGTAGATAAATTACCTTCACGAACAAATTTGACTCCCAACTTTTGACCGTCAGCATCCTGGCCAAACTCTTCAGATCTTTCTCTCTCTTCCCACAGGCCACATAATATTTATATACATGATACTTATTGAAAGTTTAATTTCTCATATCTGTAATTTTGGCTTTGGGTGACAGATGATACTACAAACCTGAAGAGAGAACTCCACACTGTTCAATCAATGATGCAATCCGTGGGAAAATCCAATTTTTGGGGATTTTTGACGTTAATTTCTCAAAAAGGGATAATAGGAATTTTCGATGAAATTGGCAGCATATGTGGGATTTATCATACATACATTTCTTTAACACCAACAAAAGTGTCTGTAGTCGAGAAGTAAACTCAATTTTCAATAACCTCGAAACCAGTCTCAATTGTCAAAGTTTGTTACCGAAAAGTGCATGCTAGTACGAAAGTGATTTTGTGCAGTGACTTGGTATTCTCAAAAACAAGCACAAAGGAACGTGCATTGTGCATTGGTAATTAAAAGAACAATCCGAGCTGCTTATGTGAGTACTTCTTCGACATGACAATTATTAGCGTCTCCCGTAATGTTTTCCAGTTACACAACTGCAAACAATCCCATATATGCAGCTTCCCAGTTCTTGAAGATAACTTTGTGCATATTCTTTTTATTAACAAACACTTTTAATTGTTGTTTCAGTAAGGCATGGTACACCTAACTCATGTGATCATCGTAACATTCATTTTTACTTCCGTCGAATATGCAATACATAGGATCACAAACACCAAAAAACTGACCCGTTATAGGATCAGGTTGTGGGTTTGCCTGTGATTTGAAAACGGTTTCGTACTTCTCTTGGCAAGAGCTTTCAGACGATATATAGGTTTTCCACAAGTACTTGGTCCCGGAATGGAATCATCCCTAGTAAGTGAAGTCTTGACCCGATTAGGGTAGGTCCCATAGTTGTGGAGCTATGGACCTTTAAAGTTCATTTTGTTATGTTTTTGGTAGCCTATAACTCCGAAAAGAAGCATTTGTACACCCACGTTGGTCTATACTTTTTTGTCTTATCCTGGTGTCAGGAATCACATCCCAAACGTTGTCGGTGTTGTTTTGTAACACCCTGTATTTTACCATCATCAGTTAAAAATTTCTACTCCTCATTAGGATTGTTACTCCATGTTCCTTTAGTTACATCAGACAGATGCAAAAATAGTACCTTCAACAGAATCCACTTCCTCTCACTTTGCCATCTATTTTCCTCGATTATCAGTTTACAAGACATACCAGTATTCTGATTTGTGATAAACTAAATCCATAACCATACAAGAGATTTTTTAGCTATTATCAACTGCAACATTAATTTTAAACGTTCTATTCCTGATAAATATGAATTTAAATAATCACAACTTATGACATTGCTAGTATCAACATCCTAAATTAATGCTATCATATCATGATTAGTTGTATACTAAAGCTCATACAGTCCCAGCCAATCAAAACACGTAGAGTTACATATTCATGATGAGTAACGACTCCTTGTTTTCAAAAAATAAGAACACTTTTCTTAAGGGAAAAATGAAGATGACATCTGCAACACAGCATTCGGCTGAAGGGTCAGTGACTGGGGATTAATCTTCTCCAAAACTAAGAATGAGATACTCAGTACTAAATATGTATACCGCTTAAAGTGGATTGGAACTACTATTCTGTATTTTACCCGAAATGTAATACCCTTAACAGAGATTGAATCTGGGAGACAATCAGATGAACCAAGTGTGTTAGCAATTTGGCATAGGACCCCTAACGCTTCACTGAGACGAGACACAAGAGTTTGAAATTATGATACTCTCCAGGAGTCCAGCCATTCAGAAAAATAATTTACTCGTTTTATGTCTGTACCAGAGGTGGACTCGTGGAGAGTACAGCCGGTAAGGACCATCTCAACAAAAATTTCTCGGTGCGAACCTAATACTACGGGAGAAAGAGTGACACATGGTTACGTGTTGTGTATTTAGTTGGAAAGTGCGGCGTACCCCGTCCAAATTGTATTAGTACATTGTCAGGTAAAAGCCAAACATTCACTAGATGAAACGTCATTTATAATCAGAACATGGTGGCATAGTGGATACTCTGAGAAAAAACGTATGTGGTGCATGCAAAAACATAGGTCACATGTGCAAATCCTGTAGTTTTTGGACTTAACGTACAGCAAACGCATAACTGAAAAAGTATATTTATACGTACTTTCTGTACAAGTGTTCCGAATAAACGTACTTTTCGTACGAACTAAAGAACTGTATATAGACGGTCAGAATCTCACATACAAACGGACGTATGTAACATATAGCTGGCGTATGTAGCATATGTATATGTAGTAATATACGGAAGACTGTTAGATGTCATACATCCTGCAACGGCATGATGTAACATCTAAGCGAGAAAAGTATGTAACACATGGATAATATATGCTTAGTTCTAATTTTGTAGTAAACATAAGGATTCCATATATTTCCAGAATATAGCGCTGTCCGGATAATGGTTTTCTTCCGTTATCCTTCCCTTCCCTAACAGTGTATGGCGTCTGTCTACTAACCAAATGTATCGGGTTCTATCCTAGGTAGAATACGATTTATTTCTTGTTATATCCTCTTTTGAACGCGGCTCAGTTTATGTAAAATGGATACCTGCGGAATCCCTGCGGTAAATGGTTCTGGAGTTTGGTGCCGACTACAACATTTTCAGTACGTGACGAACTCAAGAAAATGTGCTGTCTTATCTGCACAGTGTTTGTGGTCCTAGCTCGAATGGAGGACATCCTTTACCCATTTTGAGGTTTATATTCGGAACATTCTGTCGTTCATACAGCGAGGATGTTTTTTATGTGCGAATACCAGGCAACAGAGAGATAATTTGATTTCGGATACAAAAATACATAAACGAAGGTTGATCATAGTAAATTGGTATTTTTTAAAAATAATTATAAAACTTTTCAAAAAAATAATCTTAACCGAAATCACACATGGAACCCACTTGTTTAAAGTGCTACAAATAACTGACAGTATAATGTATTATGAAAGTGTTCTGGAATTATGCAGTGCAGCTCCTCTGTTATTATGCAACCATGATCACGCCAAAAAATGTATGGTTGCCTATAAGCGTGCTTAACCCAGCATCCGTTGAGTATATCACAATCTAGCTCCAAACATTACCATCAGATCCTAAAGAAATTTGTATGTAACTACAGGGAAGAGATGCTCTTTCAAACACAAGAGAATAACCAAAATAAGTGCACCTAGTTGACGTTATGCACGAACATACCCAGAAACAAACGGGCTGAACTGAGAAGCTCCTTTTTGTGAAGTTGGTTAATAACAGAAATATAAAGTCTGACGGAAAGTTCTGTCATTTTTGTAATATTAAATTATATTCCTTTCCATATATTAATTAATAATTTCTCCATTAATATCCTACATGTATTTTTATTCTAAGGAATAATCCATGATTTTAAAAATATCAATGGTTTGTTTTCTACATTTCTTACGGGATTTGTATCCCTAAAAGATGCACGTCGATGAAGCTCATTTGCCTCACTGTATACTGTATGAGAACCAGTCGGGGAAGAACACAACAAAAACCACTAAATCTTTCTATGCTGTGTTTGAAGAGGGTGCAGTATATGACCGTATATGTGGAAGGGTAGTCAAAAAATTCAAGAAGGGAGACGGTTTGAAGATGAATCATGCTCCTGACGACCTTCGTGACTGATGTTGCTGCTTCCTGTTACTTTTTGATAGGTGATGCATGCTTCATTACAACGGAAATTGCACAGTATCTTGGTGTTAGTCAATAAAAAGTTTCTGACCATATTAGACTGCTGGGATTTGTGAGAAAGTACTCCAAGCGGATTCCGTGTGAACCGTATGAGAAGAATCGATAGTACTATGTGACTATCAGTTCTTTTATTACTAGACATTGAAACGAAATATTTTTAAACCTTGAACTAATTGGGATAAAAAAAATCGTCTACGAAAATTGGTTAGGAAAAAAGCTTACTGTCAACCAGAAGAAGCAGTTTCCTCTACACCAAGACAAGGTTTAACTCCAAAGAAAAAGTTGCTGTCAATATAGTGAGATATGAGAGAACCAATTCATACTAACAGCCAACAAGACAATCAATTCTGATAAATACTGTCTTTGTTTGGAAGCAATGAATGTAAAAATCAAAGAAAAAAACTGTCACCTGTAGCTAACAGAAAAGGTTTCATTATGTTACGTGATAATGCAACACATCATGTTTCTTAAACAAGGAAGAAAAAAATGAACCTCGATTGAGAAGTATTAAGTAACCTACTATATTCACATCATATTGCTCCCCCAGGCAACCACTTCTTTTAGTCTCTTCAAGATTTCTTAAGTGGAAAAAAGTCAGAAATCAAGATGTAAAAAATATCGTGGCGGTTTCTCGACTCTAAAAATGAGACATTCTACGGATTGGAAAATTGCCATCCAGATGAAGAAATGTGAATGACCAGCAAAATTATATGAAACAATAAAATAACTGTCGATCTGAAAACGTTGTTTCCACAGTAGCTGCAAAACAGATAATTTTCCGGTATAGTTAAGTTGTTCGCAGTCCAGTTTTAGGGCTCATAGTTTAGAAGTCCTGAGAAAGTAGCGAGGCATATATTCCAGTGTGTGACAACACTACTCCGACTTTCATTCTCTATCAATGAATTGGACTAATTTCAAAAACGCTCGGTGTATTTTGGTTTCTATGTTATGCCTAAAAACAAGGCTCAGGGAGATATCTGTTGTAAAAAATGATGAAAGAATAAACACAATTATGAAATACACTAGTCGTCAAATTACAAAGTTAGAAAGTACTATACATATGGCGGTAAAAAAGAGACTCCAAATTATAAACAGTATTTTTATTACGTAGGGCTACGCATTTACAATCAGAGACAAGAGAGAGAGGACAGGTTGAGAAAGGAAGAGCAGGGGACAAGATGCAAGGTGGAAGAAAATTAGTGACCAGTAAGCAATTTTTCGTAATTCCGTGGAAAGTGCATTAGTAAAAGTATCGACTAAGCATTATTTTCCTGTCACTACTGTCTTTTATGATAGCTAGGTTTCTTATGAACTCTTTGCTCACTTTTATGCAGTTTATTGGGAACGGAAGCAGCAAATTGATGTGACAGGGCATTCAGTTGAAAATGTGCACAATGTATATTAATGTTCTGCAGTGGCACTTCGTGAGAGAAATCACATTGCTATTACAAGCTAAGAGAAGAAAACTTAAGTAATGACCTATAGTGTCCGCGACGACTCGTGAAGCCTGGGCTCTACACCAATCATAGAACTGCTTTCCCTCACGTGTGATGTATCGGGAGAATTTGGTAGGATTCGTGGAGCTGCCTTCCGAACACACAATTGATTAAAAAAAGTGAAAGAGCAGAAATGCACCAACAACGTTGTCAAACTTAAAGGAGTTGGCGAACGATGTCCTCCGTGCACTGCATCCTCAGATGTTATTTGTATAGCGCGAGAGACGACACTGGCAAAATATCATGAATGGGGGTTGACAACTGGAATACATCCTCGCGTTCTTGTTGGTAGGCCAAGCTTCACGACTTTTCGCGATCACTATAATTCATTTACGCATCTGTTTACACGATTTATGCACGAATAGCACTTGCGCCATCAGTACACGGGTACCGGATTCGATTTCTGGTAGGTGGTAGTGGTTGTGTTTGAGCGTCCCTTTTAGCAGCAAGGTTATATGAAGCGAGAACCTATAGTGTAATCTAGAATCGGAATCACTTGAGCTCCCGACGGAAGTCGAAACCGGGTATTCTGCGCCAAAGGTGAGTCCGTTAACCTTATAACCACGAGGAGCTTGATTTCTAGAGGAGAAAAATTGAACACAACGGTAGTTCGGATTCGATCTTAAACTGCAAGCTCATGTCTCATACAGCCTCGTTGCTGAAAAGAAACGCTAAGGTGAACTTAAGCAGAATTAGAAAACTAGGTAAGTTTCCTTAGCGTGTAGCGATAAATATGTAATTTTTGACCAAGGTAACTTCCCACACAAAGCACCATTGATATCCTGTCGAATGTATGGGCACTGTGGAATGAATGCACACTTTCGAATCACAGTGGGTAATACCGGTCTGTGCGGATATAAAATATCGCATCCGTACCGCATCCGCAGCATCTCTATCCGCATCCGCAATATCTCTATCCGCACCTGCATCCGCAGATAGTGAGGTACCAATTATGTACAACTTACATATTCTATAATAGTCATTATTTCGAAAATGTTTTTAAACACATTTTAAATAGCTATCTCTTGTAGTTTTAAGAATCAAACGTAACAGTACATTATATCTGTTTCCTCGTGATCAAATACCAACTACACAAAATAAAATGCAATATAAAAGGTGTAGATGTAGGAAACCATATCCGCAGGTTTATCCGCTACCCGCACAGGAAAGGAATTATATCCGCAGATACCCATTTGGATGCGGATATCCACGGAAAACCGCATCCGCGCAGAGCTCTAGTAATAACAATTGCTAACTGGACCGGTTAGCACACGATAAATCCAGTTGTGAGATTTGTCTTGGGGTAAATTAACTTCCTGATTTCTTAAGCCGAAAGGAGGGACGCGGTGCCTCACTGGCAGAGCGTTCACCTCTGCTCCATGGAGTGTCTGGTTTGTTTCAAGTTCCCAGCAAGTGGACTTTGTAGTGGGCAACCACGATGTGTGTGGGTTTTCTCGGAGTTCTCTCATTTTTCTTCCAATTTTTTCACTCCACCATTTCATTCATTCTCGTCATCACCGTCTTCCTTGGGCAAAACCGCGGGGCGTAAACCTGAAAGATTTTATTTCATTTTTTCTTAAGCCAAATGAAAATGAAATGAAATCTTTGAGTTTTACGTCCAACGATTATGCTTAAGCCAAAAGAGTTACTAAAACGCAGTATAGGTTAGTAACACTGCACATTTCCATTTCCAGGAAATGAATAGAACATCTGGAACAATAGGGCAAGATTACGGAATAAAAATAAACTAAGAGAAAGTAGACATAATAGAAATGTATAAAACTAGAAACAAATTCGTGGAAGCTACGATTACCTGGCTTAAGACTGGGGTAAACACAAGCACATATATATACAAACATACAAGTGGAATCTTGACTGAGACGGAAAAAGAAAAGAAGGAAAAAAGCACGAGATAAACACCGAGTCTGAAATTTCACTGGGATTCTCTTCTGTCAATACGCCTCCATTTAACTTTTAATTTGATGAAACTATTGGACTCTAGGAGAGAAAAGGAAAACAGAAATTCTTAATTGAAGGAATTGTTTCGCGAAACACAAAAGACAGGAATTTTCTCATCTTCAACTATTGAAATTTTATACAACGTTTTAAACAACAGACCGGCTGTCCATTATTTTAATTAGATTGCAATCCAATTATTGTTGCCTAATTAGTAGACGTACACGATGACAGTAACTAATAATGTTGATACTTGTGTGTGTGTATTCTAGTATCTTGTACACACAAAACTAAGAATTTCTCACGTGATGAAGCAGAGCTCTCCCAACAGAAATACTTTTCGAGACGGAACATCACTTTCACTAAACCTTACTGTTAGTAGCTTCAACTGGTGTCTTGTAGTCAACAACACACAAAAAGTAGGTTTTATTCTATCTTCCAAGCGTAGTTACTAAGCTAGTAAAAAGGGGCATGGTGGCTCAGTGGTAGAGCGCTTACCTCTAGTGCGTGGGGTTTCTCGTTCGAACCACGGCTAAGTAAGTTTGTGGTGGACAACATCGTGTCCATGAGTTTTCTCGGGATACTTTCGTTTCCTCCCATATTCTCATTCCACCAATTCTTCCATCATCATTCATTTGCTTTAAGGTTGGTGTAAAGGGACAAGTTTTGTCAATAGATGTCACTACAGTCTTCGTATCTCTCTCATGTATTTTTTTACCTTTCACGAAAATTTACAATTTCTCTTACAAATTCCGAACCAGAGACTTCAAACTTTTGGAGGAGGAACTTCATAACCTATGAAGGCAACAATGCATGCTGATTTCTTATTTTGAATTTTCTTCATTGTTGAAAGAGTTATATTGTTAAAGGTTTGGATATCCCTTTCAATAAACAAGCCATTTCAAGAATGAAGAAAATCTTAAATAAAAAATCGGCACGGATTGTTGCCTTTGATGGGTTATGAAGTTCCTTCTCTAAAAATTTGAAATCTGTAGGTTAAAATTAGTAAGAGAAATCGTGAATTTTTGTGAAAGGTAAAAAATACATGAGAGAGATACGAAGACTGTAGTGACATCTATCGGCAAAATGTGTTCCTTTAAACTAACCTTAATTATCCGACTCCCTTCGTCTGAACGATATAATCGTGAGACGTTAAACTGAAAAATTTCATTTCATGTTTTCATTAAGCTAGTAGAACAGAGCTAGAATATACGTAAACTTATTCCTGCTCGAAAGGCTATATGGAAAACTAGTACAGTCAAAATTATCCCTATATTCGACAAATTACTCCAAAGTTCGTTTTCAATATTTGAACAATAATTTGATAAAATTATTTATCATTTGTATAATTATTGCGGTTTTAACAAAAGTTGGTCTGTTTGCATAACCCTGGAAATCAACTTGAAGGTCTTTTACATTTTATATTCGAAGTATGGTGATATTCTTAATAAAATAGGCAATCATAATGTTTAGAAACTTTATGTTTATTAGAACTTTTAAAAGTTATTGTTTGTGTTTATGTTGATGTAAATTTTTACGTTTATTAAGTTTGAGAAACTTTAGTTTCATTTGTATTCTTATTCTTGAAGTTGTTCCGTATCTTAGATTGTTCCACAATTGATACTAACATGAAAAAAATAATTAAACGATAAGGAAAAACAAATGCGTTACGTAGCAGCATGATGGTTTTCCGTGAAATACATAAAAAAAAGTTTTACGTTTTTCTAAAGTATGTTAAACATTGCAGGATTATATATATATTCCATAGTCTGCAGGAGAAGGACAACAACTCTAAATTAAATGAATTGAGAATATTAAAGAAAATAGGAGAACTTTGGTAAAACCCACAAACACGAGAATGTCTACCACAAACTTACATGACCTCGAATAAAACCACGGATCTTTGCACTAGAAACGAGCGCCCCACAACCAAGACGACATGTTTCGCCCTTTTCATGTATCCGTATTGTGAACGTTTAGAAATTGTGAATCAACACATTTCCGCTTGAAGGTTCCTTCATTTTCATTGTTTACAATCTTTACAATCTTCAAGTGGAGTGGTGTTTCTCAAACTTGGTTCGGACCCACCTATAGTCCAGTACGAATGATGTTCTTAGATGGAACATTAGTGCGAAAAAATAAACAAAACGACAGAAAAATTATTTCTTATCTCAATATAGCTGAGCATATGAAACAGAGATTAACAAATTATAGACTGTTGAATTTAATAAGATATACAAATTGTTTTAGCTTATATATATATGTATCATTATAAAATGTGCTTGACAGTCTTCAGTTATTTAAAAGATATGCATTTTCGTCTATTGATACAGATAAAAAAAGTAAAGAATGTTAAATAATACGGTTTTAAAAAATGTAAATATACTGGTGCTAACATATGCTGGAAATATGAATTAATTATATATATATATATATATATATATATATATATATATATATATAGATATATATACTATGTGATCAAAAGTATACGGACACCTGGCTGAAAATGACTTACAAGTTCGTGGCGCCCTCCATCGGTACTGCTGAAATTGAATATGGTGTTGGCCCACCCTAAGCCTTGATGACAGCTCCACTCTCGCAGGCATACTTCCAATCAAGTGCTGGAAGGTTTCTTGGGGAATGTCAGCCCATTCTTCACGGAGTGCTCACCTGAGGAAAGGTATTGTTGTAGGTTGGTGATGCCTGGCACGAAGTCGGCGTTCCAAAACATCTCAAAGGTATTTTATAGGATTCAGGTCAGAGCTCTGTGAAGGATAATCCATTACAGGGATGTTATAGTCGTGTAACCACTCCGCAACAGGCCGTGCAGCATGAACAGGTGCTCGATCGTGTTGGAAGATGTAATCGCCACGTCTGAATTGCTCTTCAACAGTGGGAAGCAAGAAGGTGCTTAAAACATCAATGTAGGCCTCCGATATGAGAGTGCCACTTAAAGCAACAAGGGGTGCAAGCCCTCTCCAAGAAAGACACGACCACACCATAACACCACCACTTCCGAATCTTACTGTTGGCACTACACACGTTGACAGATGACGTTCACCGGGCAATCGTCATACCCAAACCCTGCCATTGGATCGCCACATTGTGTACCGTGATTCGTCACTCCACACAACGTTTTTCCACTGTTCAATTGTCCAATGTTTACGCTACTTACACCAAGTGAGGCGTCGTTTGTCATTTACCTGCGTGATGTGTGGCTTATGAGCAGCCGCTCGATCATGAAATCCAAGTTTTCCCACCTCACGCCTAACTGTCATAGTTCTTGGAATGGATCCTGATGAAGTATGGAATTCTTGTGTGATTGTCTAGTTAGATGTCTGCTTATTACACTTAGCGACCCTCTTGAAATGTCGGCGGTTTCTGTCAGTCAACAGACGAGGTCCGCCTGTACGCTTTTGTGCTGTATGTGTCCCTTCACGTTCCCACTTCACTATCACATCAGACACAGTGGATGTTTAGGAGTGTGGAAATCTCGCGTACAGACTTCTGACACAAGTGACACCCAATCACTTGACCACGTTCAAAGTCCGCGAGTTTCGCAGATCGCCCCATTCTGCTTTCTCACGATGTCTAATGACTACTGAGGTCGCAGATAATGAGTACCTTGCAGTAGGTGGCAGCACAATGCACCTAAAATTAAAAACGTATGTTTTGGGGGGTATCCGGATACTTTTGACCGCATAGTGTATATAGGGTGAATCTGAAAGATGCGGGGATCCTTATAAGCTTCTAGAGGTGGTTCGACGCACACGTAAATGTCGTTCCGTCTACTAGTCCTGGAAATTTCATTGTGATTGAGCAATTATTTTTTTAAAGGTATGTTCAATTTTGAGACATTATGCGAAAATTGCTGTTTTGGTGATTTAAAATTACCGCCTCTTGCAGCCGCTGATGGGTAGCCTATTTAACTTCCAACTCCAAGGGTTAAGGTTCCTAAATTCATCCGAGGCTGATGCTTTTCGGCGTTGACTGGACTCATTTTCCAATGCTATTTCATTGGAACGGAATTTGATAAACCAGCATCAAATGGTCTGTTCATTCGCCATTCCTGACCCAAATGCACTGATAATGTTTCTTTGGGGGGGGGGAGGCTTGCTGTACGTAACGTTCCAATTTCAGTTCGTAAAGAAAAAAACATACTCGCAATTGGGTTCTCCATGCTGCCGTTTGATACAATTATGTTCAACAATGCACTCACTACTTTTTGATTGCCTGGGTATCTCAGCCTGTTTGCTGAACGCGTACTGAGTTTGTGATGTTTGACGCGTGACCTTAGTCCTTCCCTGTTTCTGTGTTTCTCAAAGGCGTAAAAGTGGACTTTCCATTCGCACCAACTTAATATAATAATAATAATAATAATAATAATAATAATAATAATAATAATAATAATAATAATAATAATAATAATAATAATAATAATATAATGATCATTTGATTAGCTTACACAAATTTGTTTTATAGATATGATCGTTCGTTAAAGGCATCCAGCTAAGCTGAAGTTCTGTACACGATCATTTCGAATGAGAAAAAGTATCGTCAAAGTTTCAATAAACTATCATATCAGTATCGTTCGTAAATGCAAAATCAGAGGAAGAAAAGAAAAGCGTTAAGCGGTGTGGCATAAACTCGTTTGTTTTTGCATAAAACAGGTGCTTTTTTATTGTTCTGTTGAACAGCTGTAAATTTTGAATACATGATGATTTCCGATGTTATCTCTATTGTATAAATGTATTAATTATTTATGATTGAAAAGCATATGTATTGGATTATACATTCATGTATTTTTTGTTGTTGTTGTCACTTTGATGTTTTGTGTGCATGATGCTTTCTGTAAAGAACGTTTCTTTTGATTACTAACCATATTGAGTAACATAAACATTATTGTAGAATATATGCTATATGCGCTAGAAAATTTCAGACTCGTAACCTTCTACTGCTGTAAGGACGAATCATTCAAATGTTGACACTTTTTTCTTTAGTTACAGAGCCAGTATACAAATAAAGAAGTTACGAATATCCTTAAATCGTGAAAGAAAACCTTACAACGTGCGGAAAGAAGTATGCCGATGTGTGTCCAGTTAAGAAAAGAAAAAGAAAGGATAAAATCAGGGCCGGCCCTAGACAATTTGCCGCTCCATGCAATGACATCATTTGCTGCCCCTTTTCTCCAGACAGAAAAAAATCTTAAAAGCCACGACTTTAAATATGCTACCTCATCCTGAACGAAGGGGAGTAAGAAAGCACTCGCACTCAGAAGAAATTGAAATGAAATTTAATTTTTGAGTTTTACATTCCACGGTTATGCCGGTTAGGCTAAAGGAGACGGTGAAGATGAGAAATGAATGAAATGGTGGAATGAAGAAAGTTGGAGGAAACGGGAGAACCCCGAGGAAACCGCGCACACGGCACTCAGAAAGGCCTAAACACTACAAACACAATCACGTTTTGTCTTTTCTTTTTCTTACATACTATTTTATTAAATTCGAGAAAGATTAAACAAATACACCTGCAAAAGAAATATAGTAATTCTTTGTATAAATTTCAATATCAAGCTTCAATCTCAATGTATCAGTTTGCAATTCCTGTGCAACTAGATATTTTACCTATAGGTGAAGACCTCCCTGATGCTTTTGTGAAGTCAGTGATCACGAGACAAATTCTGAAATTGAGATGAGTGACGCAGGTTGAAGATAATGCAACTGAGCACATTTCTTCTACAATGACATCAGTGCTACAAATGATGTTGCAAAGAATAAGAATATTTTTTTTTACGGAAAGAATAAGCTGTGCGTGTGTTGTATACAGCAAAAGAAGCCAACGGTATCAGCATACAAAAGAGCTTTTGGAATAGAATTAGGAAAAGTTTTGCTCATGAAACACATGGTTCGTAGATTTTGAATTCCAAAGCTTCCATGAGATTTGAGAAATCAAATTGCTGCAGTTGGGAAACTCAGAATTGTTGTTCAATGTTAAGATAGGAAGACTGCCAAGCAGAGGAAAAGTGTCATTCTTGTAACAGCACAAACGACAACAAACATTCATATGTATGCTTCCAATGCGGCTAAAACATATAAAAAGTCCCGGCCAGAAAGGTTTTTTTTTTATTGCGAAAAATGTAAAGAACTTTGAGCAAATTAACTACACAAGCTACTGAAACACAGAAACATACGTGTAAATTGTGTATTTGGAGAAAATTTGTCCCTAAAATGCTTACGCTTGTTGCAATTAAAAGAAAATATGGGAACATGTTGATTTTGAAGCAAGAAATTCTTAATTAAAATGCTTTCTTTTGTAGGATGTTGAACTTTCCAGTCAGTTATCATTACTTTGTAGTTGTATTTTTATTTCCAGTTTGTACTTATAAACTGAATCCTTATACACTAAATGGTAACATGCGAAAGCTTTGTATTATACGTACTAATATTATTTGTGTAAATCTACTTTTAAAAATTTTGATGCACTTTTTTGAATTATTTCATAAATAAATAAACAGAACAAAATATAATAAAAAGTGCTAAAATTATACTGAATAGGCTTACTGATTTTAAGTGTCAACTAATATTTGTATGTTGTATTGCTTTCATTGGAGATAAATGAAATATATTTTGTGGATTACTTATGTATACTGTTAACGTACGTAGAAATAAGTCTACTAGTTGCAAGTTGATTACTGCATTCTGAAGAGAAAATACTGAAAAATATCAAGAGTCAAAGAAAATCGGTCATTTGATACGGAAGAAAAAATGCAAAGCGGTGAACGCTATGGGATTTTCAGCTTCAACGAATTATTTACAGACTTATTAGATTAACGTTCAACGACAAAAATCTATCTATTAAAATGCTAGGTTTATAAGTTCGTAGTCAAGAAAAGTTTATATGTTTGTGGCCAATTCATTTGGCAACGACATCTCGGAAACCACATGCTCTACAAAGATGTCGCTTTCACTGATCGATTCCAAATTTTTGTGTAGATTGTCTAGTTCTAATTGAGTATTAAAAAAAAAAAAAAAAAACATGACCGTTATTTCTTTATTATATTTTTAGGGATACACTGGAAGTATTGAAATTTTAAAACGTAAAGCGTCATATCCTACACCACACATTTGTATATCTCATATATATATATATATATATATATATATATATATATATATATATATCTTAGGCGTTTGTTTCAAGGCCGAATGATAATGAAAAACGAAGTATAACCATTACTCCAGTCTAAGATGAATGTTTATTGTTTGGAGTGTTTTACACAATGAACACTATGCATCACTGACATTATAATTAATTGTGTGTGTAATGCATTTGCTTATTACATACTGCATGCAAGAGGAAAGAAAACACTGATCATACATGAATTAGAAACTCCAACCGGAAGTAGACTCGAATTTTACGAGCAGTACGAGATATTTAAAAAAATAATCGAAAAATCTCCCCTTTATGGTATCCTTTGCCGATTTTTATCAAGTCGTCTTTCGCTTGTGTCTGTACAGATGTTGTGAGGAATGAGAAGGAAATTCATGCTCGTATGTTAATGATGCAAGGTTCAGCTAGTGTTTTAATAAAAATATTAACAGTGTTTGCAATAGTTGCCCTGGAAATGTATTAAATTACTTGGAAAACAAATATTTTAAAATTTATGAATAAGCTAAATCTTCAATACAATTATCATAACATCTATTGAGGCCGCTAAAATGTGGTGGGGAGAATGTTTAAAACGCTAGTCAAAAGTTTCTTATTTCAAAATCTTTGAAAATAAAATATAACAGCAGAGAAAAAAGGAAGTTTGTGAATACTATGCAAAATATTCATTTTGGCTTTAATTTTGTAAACTGAACTCTGAACGTCAGGATAGAATGTTTCCCGAAAGGAGAGTGAGATGTAAATAAGATTTTATACAAAAAAAAAATAAAATAAATAAATAAATAAATAAAAATAAAAAATAAAAAAAATAAAATAAATAAAATAAAATGCTTTTATACTTGTTCCTTGGTTTAGTGTGCTATCTTTTCTTCTAGATTGAAATTAGGCAAACCGTAAAAAAACAAAATGAATATTTATAACTTCCAGGTACTTGATAAGATGTCAAGGCAACCAAAATGACAATTGGGATATGGAGTTTGCATAACTTACACTTGCTGTCAACAACTTCAATTTCCATAGTTCAATAAATAAGACATTTGATACACAATCCATACACTTAAAACGTCAGCCAAATAAAATAAACATGGATGAAATATCGAAAGCCTTATGTCTTGCTTTATAAATATCTCCGTGAAAAATTATATGGAATAAATAAATTGAATGGCAGTTTGAAAACAAATTAAGACAGCCAACCCTGGTCTGGACATAGGACTCACAAGTGTTGATACCGTAAACACACTTTATCAATTGCTTCAAGTTATTGGGCAAGAGGGGAATAGAAGAGGGTCAAAAGGGCAATAGAAGAGGTTCCTAAAGTCATGAAAAGTAAAAGAAAATAGTTTTTCCCCCAAATCCGGATTTTTTAAAAAATAAGAAACCACCCTAAAAATGCCGATTTCTTTCATATTTAGTAACGTCATACTGAAGAGCGCAATAAGAGTATATTTGTAATATTAGCTCCACCTCGATAAGTAACATGGTTCTCGTACAGCGCCATTTTTTAGGTTTACAAAGAAATTACTTTTACTCAATTTCCTCCGAACAATGGATGAGTTTTTACACATACACATGTCACTTTGTTCAGCTTAAAAAAATCATTGATTGGTATTTTATCTAATTTTTTAAACACTTGTTTCAGTAAACGTTACTGATATTGTCGGATTTGATATTTCGTAATATTTGTATGTTTTATGAGCCATAATGAATTGTGCACCTTAAGAGCCTGCCTTACTAAAAATAATACGAAATTTACCATTTTCTTTTGCTTGATTATTCATCAGTGAAAGGAGATAATGAAATGCAAGTTACCACAATCATAAATAATGCTATTCTACAACAGAAAATATGAACCTGAAGAATGTTCGGCGTTGCAATCCATAGAAATTACAGTGTTGCCAGAAAAACAATTTCCCTAAAATCTAAGTTAAGACAGATAGTAGAGTAATGAACTCAAGTGCATTTGATTACGTATCATGTTGTTTTGGTTTCTTGTGATCTACATTTTAATTAACATTATTATTTAGTTTTAATAACTGTATGTTAAAACTATTTTGTTTATTGCAAACTAAATACAACTATTATTTAAAAAGTAGTTCACAGGAAACCAAAACAGTATGATACGTAACCAAATGCAGTTGAGTTTGTTCCTCTACTCGCTGCCTTAACTTAGATTTTAGGGAAATTGTTTTACTGGTAACACTGTAATTTCTATGGATTGTAATTTCTATATACACATAATTTCTATAATCTGTAATTTCTATATACTTACATATATATTTTTACTTTACAATAAAGATACCGGCAGTCAGGTAGGGAAATACGGATTTCAATGCAGGTTTGAGGGGTTTAAATACTGTATAAGGATACTTACATGCGCACAAATACTATTAAAATCAAGACAAATTAGCTTTCGAAAGGGACAAGAGTATCATGATTCATACAACATTATGAATAATAAAAGTGGACCTTACTTGAAGAAAGTTTGATTTGATTTTTTTATTTTATCGTCGCTCTAGCACCGAGGCTATATGAAACATGGGCCTACAGCTTAACGTGGAATCCTTACCACATAAGCTCCCTCCGGGAATCGAACGCGGATCTCCCACTCCAAAGACGCGTACGCTAACCGCTTTTCCACAAAGGAGATTTTGAAGAAAGCAGTAGCGTCATTTCAGATTTAGCTTGGGGGGCAAGACTCCTTGATATTCGCGTTTTTCACTGACTTACTACTATTCTATTGGTAAAATCTATATAAACCTCAAACTCACGGGGGAAAATGCCCCTCCCTGTCCCCCCTAAATGACGCCCCTGGAAGAAAGTTTAAGAAACGCAGTTTAAGTTTTATAGGGGTATACGTATTAATATATTTTAATTTGTTTAGCTTGTTTTAAATTGTGTATGTGTTGTTCATAATGAGGCCCACCTGTATAATCGCATTTGTTTAAGAAAAATTCGAAATCATTTTCTTAAACAGTTAGCCGTATTAGGAATAGAAAATAGCCCAACAACAACTTGTAACTAACTCTTTAAAATTGTATGTATAGGCTTCTCGCTCATAAGCTTATCGTCAACACTACAAATTTTTCACTTTTACACACTGCTACTCAACTACATTCATTAATCACGTATATAACACTTGCTTATCAACAACATTCACAAACGCACGATTTCACTCCCCGATTGCCCAAGAGATTCTCGTCATTCGTTAATGAGGCGTATTTCACATAGCATATTACAGCATTTCTATCGGGTTTGGACACGCCACGTAAAACAAATATTAATGGTACACAGAGAAGTACTTGATAATATGCTTTCATTACGAGCAAAATAGCAAGATAAATGGTGTTGTTTAATCTCCTACCATTTTGTAATCATGGATCATATGTTGAATTGGAATATAGACGGTGATATATTAAGTTGGACAATGCAACGCGTTCAGCGTTAGTAATTGTCATGTTTTAACAATGAGGTAGTGAACGCTGTAACACACGTACTAAGGATAATCTTCTTATTTTTGTTTTTGTTCATTCACTATACGCTAGCAATTTTTCATATGTAAGTGCGTGAAAACGTGGTCCAGAGTTTGACTTCCTAGTGAGTAAGTTTTCCGGTAAAGAGGAGGATTACCAGACGTCCAGTTTTAGCTAAAACGTTCAATTTTAAAATAAATAGAATTTATGTTATCGTTTTCAAGTAAGCCGAACACGTTTTGTTTTCCTTTTATGGCTTAATAGTACTTGTTAAAAAACTGAGTATACTATCTTGACATGGACGAATTCTATGAATAATATTATTTTGCTAAGAGAAAAAAAAACTCTAATTGAAGTAGTTTAATGTGGCAAGAAGTACCACTAAATTTGCTTTCTTTTCGCGAGTCATAAGTGTCATTTGTGAGAAACTAAAGCAGGTAATATGACACGAAAATGTATAGACTCATTTCTAAGGAACGTTCATCTCAACAAACTTCAAAACACAAAATCACAGACAGTATCTTACATTTTTTACCCTCAACTGCAATGTGGAATGTTTTCAAAACTGAAATCTGTAACCAGATACTAGGAGTAGAGTCAATGTTGATACATTAAAGGCAGAACTTATAGTTTGAACAAAGTATGGACGAATTAGTGATAAAGGTAATAGTGAATCTGAAACATGTCTTATACTAAAATATCATCATCATCATCATATGTATTCTGCCCTTATTGGCAGGTCACTTGCCGCAGCTGAGAAGCTTTCGTGCTCCATGGTCCTATGCTAAACTCTTCGTCTTCACATATGATCTTTCTGTTTTTATATCCTCCATTAATTGTAGCCTCCTTCGCTATCTTCCTCTATTTCCTGTCACCATACCCTCTAGCACGTCTCTCACGATACAATTTATTCTTAAGCAATGTCCCAACCAGTTTCTCTTCCTCTTCTTAATAATATCCAAAGCTGTTCTCTTTTCTCCCTCACCATTTCTAACATCCCCTCATTCGTTTTCCGCTCGACCCGACTAATTCTTTCCACTCTTCTTCACACCCACATTTCGAAGGCTTCCAGTCATTTCTCATCACTTTTACGTAACATCCATGTTTCCGCACCATACAGTACAACACTCCATACGAAGCATTTTATAAGTGTGTTTCTCAATTCCTTATTGAAGGCTCCACAAAGCAGAGTTTTCTTCCTTCTAAAGGCTTCTTTCGCCATTCCTATCCTTGCTTTTATTTCACACTCGCACTTCATGTAATTTCTAAGAAACCCACATATCGAAAACTATTCACTTGTTCTATTTTCTTCCCTCCCACTTTTACATTTGACACCGACCGCTTCGTTCCGTTCCCCATGACTTTTGTCTTTCTAACATTTATTTTCATCCCATATTCTTCAAAGCCCTTCCTCAAGTTTTCTAACATTTTATTGATTTTCTTTTCAGATTCTGCAACAAGCGCCATATCGTCTGCAAATCTTATGCATCTAATCATTCTACCTCCTACCGAAATGCCGTCTTCATCAGGTGGGCTCTTCTTCACTATTTCTTCTAAATATATATCAAAAAATGTAGGTTAGAGACAGTATCCCCGTTGAACTTCCCTTCCAATTGCTCTTTCCTCTGTCAGTTCCTTCCCTATTCTAACACTTACTTGTTGGTTCATATATAAGTTTCTACAATATAATGCATAGCAAGTTCTTAAGTGACAAGTCTCTAATTCAAGCAGCTCAAATGTGACAAGAATACAACTAAGCTTGCTTTCTTTTCGTGAATCACAACTATACAAATTTCTCTTTATATTCCCTTTGTTATTCTTCAAAAACACAGTGTTTCTATAAACAGAATTAATGTAAATAAAAATAGGGAAGGGTCTTTGTTGAATTTTAGAAATATGTCAACCCTGGTAAAGACAAGGCAATTAGAAAGCTATCTATCTTAAGAAATAACAAAAAACAGAAATCACAGTGGTGAGAACTGATATGTTAATCATTACATGACCAATCTAAACAGACAGTCCTTCGTGCTTTTTAAATTCACGAAGTTCAATATATTCACTCGTACTATGTCTTTATGGGAAATCAAACAAAATACGTTTTGATGGTATCAAATCACTATACAACCAAAACTCACATTAATACATACATCATCATTCTGGTTACGACATTATACAGACGTAGAATAAATCTCTTCAACTCTTATGCACACTATTACTAAAATCAATATTAAGTTTTTCATTTTCCAATATTCATTTTTTTCTCCAAACATGCACTATATAAAAATGAAATTGATATAGTGTGTTATCTTTCGATGACGAAGTACTGAATTGTTTGAAATGAATTTTTGAACATTGTTAGCATTGGTTCAAGTTGGGATTTCGTAATTTCAATTGAGGGGCACGGTGGCTCTGTGTTAGAGTGTTTACCTATGGTGCGTGGGATGCCTGATTCGATCTAGCCAAATAAGTCTATGGTGGACAATATCGCATCCATGGGTTTTCTCGGGGTACTCCCACTTTCTTATACCACAAATTATTCCATCATTCACTTTCGAATCCCTTGGACTAAAGGACATAATTGTGGGACGTTAAACTGAAATGTGTCATTGTTTTCATCTCAATATTATAACTGTTCACAAGTTGAGATAGTTTCTAACCGAAATGTCCACTGAATTACTATAGAAAAAAGAGATGAAATCTTTAACTTTTACGTCCCACAGTTATGCCGGGGAGGCTAAAGGAGACGGTGATGATGGAAAATAAATGAAATGGTGAAATGAAGAAAGTGGGATGAGACGGGAGAACCCCGAGTAAACCTCGCACACGTTGTTTGTCCACAAGGCTCACTTGGCAGGAGCTAGGATTGAACCAAGGACCCCATGCACCAGAGGTGAACGCTCTACTACTGAGCCACCGTGTCCTCCTTGAATTACAATGGAGTCAACTTTTCATTGTTCTCGCTGATCGCTGTGCATATGCAGTATATTGATGCAAGATAAATGTATTTCCGGATACCATTTCACTTTCTACACCTGATCCCAGCAAAGTGGATTGAACGAAGTTATTTTACGGATAGCATATAAACTGAGAAGAGATGAGAAAATTAAAACTGTGGAATAAAGAAAGGCAACGAGAAGAAGGTAACGTAAATTGGGAGAGAGATGCCGTACAGAAAATTCTTAGAAACAAGAAAATAAGCTGTATACGACATTATTTGAGAAAATCTGACCTTATTACAACTATGATTAAAAATAACGTATGGTATAAGGTAACAGAGTGAAGGGAAAGACCATTGACGGACAATATTACAGCAAAACAAAAATAAGTTATCGGAGGACCGCATTATATGGAGGTATTTTCAGTGGCTGAAAGTAACTTAACAACGGCTGGATATACAGGGTGTTTCAAAACAGCACGTTTGGCATGACATCTTTGAGTTTTACGTCCCACGGTTATGCCGGCTAGGCTAAAGGAGACGGTGAAGATGAGTAATGAATGAAATGGTGGAATGAAGAAAGTGGGAGGAAACGGGAGAACCCCGAGAAAACCCACGCACACGGTGTTTGTCCACCACAAAGTTCACTTGAAACAACACGTTTGGGAGATGATACTTGACAAGAAGATAACACAAAAAGTATAGACCACCCTTGGTGCTCAAATGCTTCCTTTCGGAGTTATAGGCTGCCGAAAACATGAAAAAATGAACTTTAACTCTTTTAGGATTTATGGTATCTATAGATACCATGGCGTAGTGTTTCATTGATCACTTATTTAGGTTATATAAAAGATATTTAAGCCGGATATTTTTTTTTATTGGCCAAGTCAAAGATGGTTCAAGGAACACCCCACTTGCGTTTTGGAACTAGATGGTCAACCTAGTGGCGCCAAATGGGGACGGAGGGCCGTAAAAATTTCGATTTTTTCGAAAAATCTCCAGGTTTGTTCCGATTTTCCCATTTATGGTGTACAATACGGGCAAGTGAGTAGTACCATTGGAAAGTATAGTCTATCCTAAAAAAAAAAAAAAGGAGGTATGAATCATGATTCTGCAATAAACAGTAGAGAAACACTAGCTGTTTGACTGAAAGTCTAAAATTTACATCAAAAATTGCAAATCCTAAAAGCGTTAAAGGTCCATAAGTCCAAAGCTATGGGACCTACCGTAGTTGGCTCAAAACTTCACTTACGAACTAGTATGTGTCCTATCCAAATATTCAAAACTTCACTTACGAACTAGTAGGTGTCCTATCCAAATATCCATGTTCCAAAATTCTGAGGTACTTTTCCAACAATTTTTATAGAGGTAGTTAGTGACGACTTCAAAGTATATGTCAGTAGCCAAACTCCTAGTTTAAAAAATATTGCGTGAGTACTGTAGCATTCTGAAACATTTATTTTTGGATAGCGCACATATTAGTTCCTAAGTGAAGTCTTGAGCCGACTATGGTAGGCCCCATATTTTTGGAGCTATGGGCTTTTAAGGCTCATTTTTTTTATCTTTTCGGTAGCCTATAACTCGGAAAGGAAGTATTTGTGCACCCAGGTTAGTCTATACTTTTTGTCTTACCTTGGTATCAGAAATCACCTTCCAAACTTCGTCGGTGTTGTTTGAAACACCCTGTATAATGACGACGATAATGATGAATGCTTATCATACGTAAATTATGTATAAAATTAAGTAAGAAATCTGGTCAAGGTGTAACACAGATTAGTCATTATAAGTGGTTGCTTTGTTTTGAGTAGTATTCAGATGGTTTCCATATGTGAAGTTCGAGGCATGATAATTAGGTTGTACACGGTATATTCGCATTCCACGTAAAAATGTGGGTCCATATTTTAAGCTTGCTGCTGAATAAAAGGCCTAATTTCGTAAAAAGTCTTCAGAAAATTGGTAGACCTTCACACAACGCAAATTACACGTTAACAACTTTTTGTGATGAGTCTGAAAATAAAAATACGTGGGACAGATGATTCCAAAACGCAATATTGTAAGATCAGTGATATCAAATATCGCAAACAAAGCAGCAAATTTTTCGTTGCGTTGATGGAAACAGATACGGAATGAGGCCCCTGGAATGGGATAAGTTGAAGGACTCTGAACTTAGCCAACCAAGGAATAATATTAATAATAATAATAATAATAATAATAATAATAATAATAATAATAATAATAATAATAATAATAATAATAATAAAGAAAGAAAGAAAGATTATTGTCAACGTAAATATGAAGTCTGCAGCTACTCTGTATATTTAAGCTTTTTCGAGGTACCCATCTGAGACACTTGCACACCATTGAAGCCCGAAACGTAAAAATCGGATTTAAGTCTGTACACGGAAAGCATGAAAGAACTCTTGATGAAATAGGCTACTAAGAGCTCACTGCACATTTTACACATATAATGTTAGAAATGTACTCATATGTATTTAGGTACAAACTGATATGTTTTATCTTGTTGACAGGAATCTCTAACGGTTTCAATGGTGAGATGCTTCAGGCAAACAAAATCATTTCCACCGGCGCACTATATTACGATATGGGGGATCTCTAACCAGGAATCCAATTCATGGACTTACTTCGCAACTCTACCTCATATTTACCTCCATGTTGACAAGGTTATCTTTAACGAAGACACACAAGTTTCTAATAAGAAAATCATTGTCAATGCTGACATGTTGCGAGCTGGGTCCCATCCCAAGGAATGAAAGAGAACATTTGGTTACTTACATTGCTAACATTATCTTCAATTACAGTCAATTGTTGTACATTACCTTAAAGTATTGTCCATATGTACTAAACAAACACCAATAAGAATAAGGATAGGTGTCTGAATAAAAGGGTCCGTGATTGTTTCGGTTGAAATTTGATCACAGTGTCTTCCTCCGGTTCCAAATAATGTTTCCAGAGAATTTCAGATCGAAGAAATCTCAGAAAGTTGTCCAAAATTAAGATCGAATTTACCGTTTATGGGCAAGATACATAAGAATGGTCCGCGGGTTTTCCGTTCACTAACTAACTAATTAACTCTATGGCCTATGGAACCCGGAGATTCAACTTCGCGTTCACGAAAGCTTTCCATTGACTTGTGTCCTCAGCCAACTGGATCCAGTTTCTACCTTGTATTCCTATTTCTGCGAGATACATATTGTCCTCACATCTGGGCCTAGGTCTTCCTACTGGTCGTTTCTCGATTGGATTTCCAGTTAAAACTTGGAAAGTGTCCCTACTTTCTTCCATTCTGGCTACATGACCTCCCAACCTGAGCTTCCTAGATTTGATGCCCCTAACAATGTTTGGTACACGGTATAATTGTGCAGTTCGTCGTTATGAAGTTTCCGCCATTCTTTATTCTTATTCCTCTTGGGTCCGAATATTCATCTCAGGATCTTGTTCTCAAATACTTTCAGTCTACATTCTTCCCTTAGAATTTCGGTTAACTTTGACCACAATGTATTTTAATGGTTCCAAATAGTGTTTTCAGAAAATTTCAGACCAGATGGACCTTAAAAAGTTGCTAAAATTATAATAAAATGTACCGTCTATGGGTGAGGTAGATAAAAAAGCCCGCGCTTTTTCGTTTTAAATTTGATCACAATATATTCCTGGAGCCCCAAATACCATTTTCAGGAAAATTTAGACCGTGGAACCTAAAAGAAAGATAATTTTATTATAATATATTTTAGGTATGCATTGGCTTGTAATTAATCCATTAATAAATTAATGCTTACACTAATCAGTTTAAATTTTCTTAATATTCAATTTATTAAATTACAATTTGAAGGAGTTAAATTTTGATTGATAATCGTATTGTTTTGATCAGATTACTGGAATTATTCGTAACATAGGATCCCCTTGAAATAGTCCAGGTCCCCAAATTCCTTAATCCACCACTGTTCTTGAGCGGTCTTTCCAGAAAATGTTTGAAAATGAAACTCTACAATTTGTTTAGTAACATTGACTCTTCAGAGTATGACACGTTATGCTTCGTGGAATCTCACAAATCTTGTCACTTACAAGAGCTTTTGCAAATTTTAGTCTTGTTTACTTAACACCAAGTGAGTAAAATTTGCTTAGAAGAAGGGGAAAAAACAAAAACTGTGGTTGTGCAGTTAATTGCGGTATCGATTATTACAATAAGGTCGATAGGTGTCAGGCATGTTGTTCTATTACTAAATAAAGATACCTAATATGTAATGTTCAAGAAAAAAACTCTATTATAGTTTTCTGGAATTTATATGATTTTCACGGTCTTGAATTTTCCAAACTACTATTTGGGACATTAGGAACACATTGTGGTCAAATTTAAACCAAAAAATCACGAATTAATCCTAGAAGCGACAGTCCTACTAGCGACAGGAATTGTTATCTGTCCTATGAGCGACCGATTCATTTACATTGAGATGATGGAAGATGATATGATTCCATCTTGTAAAATATGTTTGCCTCTGCCGTTATTAGCGCCCGAACAACCTTGGTATGAAATATGTACGTGCCAGTGATACTGTTCGTCAAATATATTTTTCCTCTACTATGAGTGCAAATAAAACTTATTTTAAGTTAGATTTGACATAAAATATATCAAATAACTTAACGAGATAAAGGGATATTTCCAAGAAAAGTATATTCCTATGTAATTATTGAAAATCCAGTTGCAATATCTCCTTTCTTCAAAAGCTCTGTTTTCTGTACTTAATTTGATTCAAACCTAATTACTCACTAAGCACAGTAATATATTTTATTTTGAAAAACTTAAACGTGTAACAGTTTTGCCAACTATTTACAGCTTAAAATTCCTAAGACTCTATGAATTTAAAAAAAATGTCAATGATAAAAGACAGCTTTCGAGATCCCTTACATTTGATTGACTATTCTCAACCAATCCCACAAATTACAATGCAGTTCACTCTAAACAATCCAAACGGTAAACAAACTCCTTAAACTACCTTCCCCCTTACTGTAAGCTACTAAAACGTAAACTAATTGCTTTTGTCTTCCTCCCTTTTTTGACTTATACATAAAAGCTTGTCCTGTAGCAATCTGATATAATCCCTTATAACTAGACGAACTGTTAAGTCCTGCGAGAGATTTGTAACTTGTGTAATAATTTCTTCGAATACACAGTGTTTTCAGATTTCTTCGATATCCTCAAGTTGTGAACACCTTTTTTCCATGGGCGCCCGATGGAAAGGCAAGGGTACCCGCCCTGGCTGAAAAAAATTAATACGTAATATAGCAAACCACGTATATTAAATACCAGATATACCAGACGTGATAAAGCAACCATGGAAATGACTCTCCCTAGAAAATTTTCTTCGGGCGCCCCTACCTCTTTCTAATTTCTTTCTTATGCCATAAACATATTCAATCTAAACTTATACTCCGTGTCATTTTAACATGAAATTTTTAATTATATTAGAATCATAGACAAAGGCGGAGAGTCAATGTATTCATAAAAATCAATTCAAAAATATAATATTACAAAAAACGTATGAAAGTTTGTTAATATAATGAGAGCATTCTCAGGTATTAAATTCAGGTAGAGCGAAATTTTTCCTAGTACATTTTGTTATGTTCTAAATCACATTAGCATGAAACAAGTTAAAGAAGAGAGAACCCTAACTTCTTCCATTATCTTAGTATGAACGAATCGGTGACTCATAGCGCAGTTAACAGATCGAATCGGTCGCTCATAGGACAGTTAACAGTTCCTGCCGCTAATAGGATTGTCGCAAGTGGGAAGACACCAAAATCACGGGTCATTTTATCTACCTTGCCCATAAACGAGAAATTCTATAAAGATTTTGGGTTACTGGTTGAAATTTACCGGTCTAAAATTTTCTGAAAATACTATTTGGGAGTTCAGGAACACATTCTGATCAAACTTGAACCGAAAAGCCGCGGACCCTTTTATCTACACATCTACCAAATAATATTTCCCGTGTGTAGTGCAGGAATACAGTGATTTTGCTTGCTCGGTACCACAGGGTGAAATCTTAAAAGCTTATTGGACACCTTAGTTTCTTCGACTTTTCAGCTAAAGTAGATTTCTAAACGAAACTTCGTTCTAAGGACAAACTAAAGTGTCTGAACCCACTCTTTGCACTTGCAAATAGAAGATTTATCCAACTTAATGAAAATAAAATTCCATGATTAAATTCACAAAATAATAATAATAATAATAATAATAATAATAATAATAATAATAATAATAATAATAATAATAATAATAATAATAATAATAATAATAATAATAATTATTATTATTATTATTATTATTATTATTATTATTATTATTATTATTATTATTATTATTATTATTATTATTATTATTATTATTATTATTAAACAATCGCTTTCAAATATTAGGTAAAAAAGTGATACACATCTTGTAAAAATAGATACTAACACGTTTACAATTGGGAATGCAAACTGAAGTCAATGTTTATGTTTGTCATGCCAGGTGTCACGAGAACAAATAAAAACACCTGCTTCACTGACAGTGAACTGCCACCTGTAAGCTGTTTCACGTTGCTTGGTGAGGAAAAGAAAAACCTTTAAGCAGCCTGATATGCTGGACAGTTGTCGTAAAAATTGGCCAAGAACTTGCAGTGTTTGAAACGTAGCACATGTAGATATTAAAGTTTAATACACATATACAGTGGTCTTTAAATAGGTAGCTTTTATTGTCTTACACACAGGGTCTAGTATAATGTTTTAATTCCCATGGCACCCTAATCTGTGTTAAATCAAGGCATTGTGTACAGAAATCTTTTTAAAACACATACTGCATATATGAAATCTTTCAGTTAACGTCCCACGATTATGTTCGTCAGGCTAAGGAAGACGATGATTAAAGCAAGTGAATGATGATGATGATGATGATGATGGAAGAAAAATGAAATGAAATTTTTGAGTTTTATGTCCAACAGGTATGCCGGGTAGACTAAAGGAGACGGTGATGATGGCAAATGAATGAAATGGTGGAATGAAGAAAGAGGAGGTAACGTGAGAACGCCGAGGAAACCCATACACGCGGTGTTGGTCCACCACAAAGTACACTTGGTGCGAACTGGGATCGAACCAAGGACCCTATACACTGGAGTCGAACGCTTTACCACTGAGCCACCGCGGGCCTATGATGGAAGAATTGGTGGAATGACAATCTGCGAGGAAACGAGAGTGACACGATGTTGTCCACCACAAACTTATTTGGCCGGCGATCTGTACATACACCCTCCATTCCAGAAAAAACCGAACTTTTGAAAACAAATAGTACCACTAGTGCCATCTGTTGTAATATTTTACCGGTAGATGGCCTAGTCCCTCATTGACAACTGGTATAAATGTCATGACGTTTGGATGCACGGCAACAAAGTTATTGCGTTTCAACTGTCAGTGTGTTGTGTACATCGGTCGGAAAATGAGTTTCAAACAACGAGCTGCAATTGAGTTTTGTGTTAAACTGGGTAAAACTTTTAGTGAAACGCACCAAATGCTACAAAATGCATATGGTGATGAGTGTCTATCCCGTACGCAAGTTTACGAGTGGTTCAGGCGATTCAAATCGGGTAGAGAGACGCTGGATGATGACGAAAGATCAGGCCGTCCCAGAACCGGATTATCGGAAGAAAACATCGAAAAAGTGCGTGAATTCATCAAACATAACAAAAAATCGTCGGTGAAAGTTATTGAAATGGAATTAGGCATTCCTCAAACAACCGCATACCGCATTTTGACCGAAGTTTTGGGCTTTAAGAAAGTTAATTCGCGGTTTGTACCACACAAACTCACCGAAGACCAAAAAGTTGATCGAATTGCGCATTGCAAAGACATCGTTAAAAGTGCTCGGCAGGATCGAAACTTCTTGAAATCGATTGCAACTGGTGACGAGACGTGATGTTTTGAATATGAGCCCGAAACAAAGCGGCAAAGTGCTGAATGGAGAGCGCCGGATGAAGGAACATCCAAAAAAAGTCGCTTGGTGAAGTCAAAAGTTAAGGTGATGCTGATTTGTTTTTACGTTTCAAAAGGAATTATCCACAAAGAATTTGTTCAGCCCGGCCAGACAGTCACTGGAGAGTTTTACTTGGGCGTCATGAAGCGTTTGCTGGCAAGAATTCGTCGTATTCGGCCCGAATATCGCGAAATCGGCAGTTGGACTCTTTTGGACGATAATGCACCATCACATCGTTCGCGACTTGTAACTGAATTTTTGGTCAAAAATCACATTATTCGATTGCATCATCCGCCCTATTCACCAGATCTCGCTCCGTGCGATTTCTATCTGTTCCCGAAACTGCATTTGGCGATGAAAGGAAAGTGGCACGCATCGATTGATGCCATTGAGAAGGCGACGACCGCCGTCCTAAAGACCATTCCAATAAAGGACATGGAGAAGTCGTTTGACAACTTGTTGGAGCGTGCAAATATGTGTATCGATGCAGAAGGGGAATACATTGATTAATAAAAACGATTTGTTCCAAAATGTACATTGCTTTTTTGTTTTTTTTTAAAACGTTCGGTTTCTTTTGGAATGGAGGGTGTACATATGAAACATGTCAAAATGGTACATGGAGCTTCTTCTTTAATATAGAGAATTTTATGCAGCAGAAGTATTCTGAGCTGAGAAACTCAATATATCGCATTAGCACATATCTGTGCTATCAGAGCAGGCTCTATTATATGTGCAACACGTGCATCTGCACGGGGCGGCAAGTTCCGAGGGGGAGGCAAAATCTGTCATAACTATATTATTTAAAATAAACATTTCTTGTTGGAAACAGACTTCATGATGATAGTAGTTAAATTTACTAAGCTGACATTCTGTTTGAATACCACCTTCATAAATAATGTTTAGGTCGCATTAGTTTAAGGTCACATGGAAAGTGCTAAAGCAAATGGTCAAACAAATCCCAGCCTAAATTGCTTGATTGCTGCCAAATACAAGAACTCAATTATCGAACACTAGCGAACAACTGTTCCATTTAGTTAGTTATCACAGTTTTGATATGAAAACTAATCTTGTCTTTGTCACAAACAAGTCCATTATCATTGAAGGTGGAAACAAGTTTTTTTTTAAGTTTTAACAAATGTAGAAGGAAAATCAAAAAATAAAGATAATGGAGTTTTACAGGAGTTACAAACTGAAAAAGACACAACGAAACTGTATTTGTAGTGTTTAGGCCTTCCTGAGTGCTAGTGTCTTTCCCTCCCTTTCGTTGTTCACGACGCGACGGGGTATCATGTTTAATATCGTGGCTTTTAAGATTTGTTGTTTCTGGAGAGAGTGAGGGGCCTGCAAATGATGCCATTGCACAGGGCGGCAAATTACCTAAGGCTGGCCCTGTGTACTATTACACTCAAACTGTTTTAAAATTAGTTGATTTGTTTGTTATTTCTACGTATAAACAATTAGCATATTTATAAACAAACGAGCTCATGGTTATTTTTATACTAAAACACAATCCCCAAATATTTCGCTTACAGACACGAATGAATAGCATTCCTCAATCAAAAGTTAATTAGAACTAAATGCAATTGCAGACGTTTCATTCTAACTTCACTCACTCAGTATTAGAAATAGGTGATGTGCCAAGTGTTACAGATGTTGAGATGGTTCACATACAGTCAGCGACAATTCTTTTGGCATCTTGCCCTCAAACGTCGTAATCCATATTAATATTATGTTTGAAAATGCTCACGTGCACCTCACAACCAAAAGCTTGGATGACATAATTAGTGCATCCTTTGATGATGTTTTTTTTACACTATTTTATTTAATTTTTTCTCTGTGTTAAATTTCGTAATTAATTTTCACTTTTAAATACGAGATTGTGTATAAATTTGCATGTACGGAGTTAAAATGCATTTATTACCACACTGACTCCGTAACGATAATTGCGTAGATTTTGTTTTCAATTAGGGGAAAACATTGTACTCAGATTGTCTCTATGAATAACTGTTAAAATAGCTCTTTTCTCCAACATAAGATGCCACAACTAGTGTTAATTCATATACGGCTGACGGACGAAGTTCTATCTGAAGATTGAAAAAATGAAAACTGAAACGAAATCTTTAAGTTTTACGTCCCGCGGTTATGCCGGTTAGGCTAAAGGAGAAGGTGATGATGAGAGATGAGTGAAATGGTGGAGTGATGAAAGTGGGAGGAAACGGGAAAACCCCGAGAAAACCCACGAGTACGGTGTTTGTCCACTACAAAGTCCACACGGCGCGAGCTGGGGTCGAACCAGAGACTCCAAACACCGGAGGTGAACGCTCTACCACTGAACCACCGCGCCCCCCCTATCCGAAGATTGAGTCTATGTATTTGACCAACTATATAATAGTGTAAAAGAGCACTAAAAATTCAAGAAATAGTTTAACTAATAATTTCAGTAAAAAAATAAAAAAAAGAATGAGTTTCATTCCACAGTATGTAATTATTATGGTAGACTTCCAAACTATGCGAATTCAGTACTTAAAACAATGAAGTAGTACATCTGTAACTATCCCGGCGGGAGCTCATGTGGTTCGGATTCCACGTTAATCAGAAAGTCCATGTCTCATATAGCCTCGCTGCTGAACGGGACGTTAAACTCAAAATCAACTCGACTCAACTCAACATCTGTAACTACTGATTGCAATAGATTAATAAGATCAAAAACAGAACCTGTTCCTCGGACGCTGAATCTGTATCAACGCCACTACTCACTATGCATTATTGTTTTCGTTCTATGGTTATAAAGGTTGAAACCGGAAATCGTTAATTTGAACCAATTCCGGGTTGAATAGGTGGTTAAGGGGGAGGTAGAACTAACTCTTGCGAAGATGAACCGATGAAAAAAAATGCACTTCGATATCTCTGTTTTTGCTCTATGGAAATCAGTATGACCACTTCGGTTTCTGGTATAGTGTTGCGAGTTGTGATGGTATGTCGTCTTGATACCCTGAACCAATTGCAGAAAAGTGCTTTCCGCTAGTATATCTTATCACTAGGGCCCGGATTTTTATGTGCTAGAAAACTGTAAAATAATTTTGTGCTAAAAAATTAAAAATAATTGCTAAAAATTTAAAAATATTTAACAAAAAATAACAAGGAAAAGTATTTGAAAACGCTCAACATAAAAAAATAAATGTTGGGACTCACCAATAGCTCCTATTCATCAGATATCGAAATTCCATTAGCTTTTCAGTGAATAACTAGTGTCTTTTCCAAATTGTCCATCGTAAAGCCATGCCTATTGTCACGGAATAATGCCTTATGTTGCGAAAAGGAACGTTCTACATCACACGATATTAACCTAGCGTATTTGAAAAGGGGCATATCACGAATATTTACACCAACAACTTCACTTGTGTTTCTGTCTTCCTATACTTCAGATATTATATATAGGGTTTTTAGCCAATGTTTTTCTCAATCAAATCCTTAAATTCTTTCTCTTACGACTTCAGCTTTCGAAGCAGAAAGAACATTCAGCTTTTTTTTTTTTTTTTTTAACGCACTCTACTTCCTTACCCGAAATACTCAATATATCTTCCATAGTTTCTAGTTTCTTTATAGAGTGAGTCAAGAAATCGAAATTGGGAGATATGAAAGCCAAGTCACATTTCAAGCTACTGTCTCTTACTAAAAGGATGAACTATCGTCTGGACTTAGTTTAACTACTACAGATACAAATGCTTCAAAATCATCCGCATAATATAGTACTGCATTAAGCCAGGTAGCCCATCGCGTGATTACGGGTGCTGGAGGAAGTGAAAGATCGGGGTTTGTTTCTTTGATTCTAGCTTGACATTTTACGAAAATATTTTCCTATTTGACACTAACTTGTCCACTTTAGGATAAAGGGTTCGGATTTTTTCACACAATGGATGTAGAGCGTGTACAACACATGTCACGTGAATGATGTTAGGGTAGCATATGGAAAGAACTTTACCTGATTTCCTCATATAAGGATCACCTCAGTCAGAAAAAGCAAAACATTGTCGTATTTCACACCATTCGGCCACAAAATATGCAAAGATTCATCGAACACCCTCGCAATTGTCACGTGATTCGTAACTGAAAGTTCTAGAACTACTGTGCCTACGATTACTTACCCTTCACCTACGGTCAATCGTCCTCCCCTCAGTGTTATCTTCAAAGTACAAAGCGCTCCTTTAGAAGCTCTTTGTTTGGCACAAGTTACCCCAGTGCTGATAAGCAGAATTTATGACGACGCTGTTTCTACAAGTAGGAAATTGCTTGTAAATACGATTCATGTAGCCTATTCTTTTCCTTATGTTAATTTCTTCCGAGCGAAAGAAACGAAAAACATTGTGAAATTTAGAAAATAACGTAAAATTATCAAAAATATGTATTTATAACAAAAATGTCCAAAATATTTATTTACCTAACTTTCTTCCGAAAATATATATTGTTATGTGTAATAAAATTCGTAATTTACACTTGCAGACTCTTAACTGGGTAATAAAACTTGTATTCGCTGTGTAGGTGTTTAAAAAAATGTTTTACATAAAAATCCGAGCCTTACTTCTCACCTTGTTTTATGGCTATTAGGAATGGGCACGAGTTGAGCTAAAACTCGACTCTACTCGAACTCGACTCGAGTTTCGAATCGAGTCAAAGGTACTTTTCTCGATTCGAACTCCGAGCCGAGTCACTGTTTTTGATGTCGAATTTCGAGTCGAGTCGACTTTGATAAATGGTTCGCTCGTTCAGCTCGTTTTGAAATCATGGTCTCATTAGACTGTAAAGCGAAAGCCGTGAGAAATGTAAGCACTAATGTGGAATACTTTTAGTGTAGCTCACGACAGAACACACTAATCGCATCTTGTCTCGTGTCGATAACGAGACGACAATAGATTTTTATAACGAGACAGCCTGAAATGTTATGATCACCAACGTAAGTATATACTGTAGTTCTTACCATCAAGGCTGACACCTGCACGGTCGAATATTTGAGCTCAAGCAGAAGCCCAACCCAGGTAGTGATGTTAACCGGCTCAGCTTAACAACTTTTGGGTTGAGCCCGAATGCTTGCTCCTCCGGAACTCAAACCCAGAACCTCGTGAACGACATCTTTGCCTCCTGAAGACTTCTCGACGACTGAGATCAGCAGTCAACTAGTTTTTAGTATTCAGATGCAAACCGCCTATCTTTCAAGGTTATACACGGTGTAATAATAATAATAATAATAATAATAATAATAATAATAATAATAATAAAGTTTAGTATCATTGATAATTATATTGTCTGTGTAGAATACTTGAAGAGAGTACTTGGAACACAGGAGTTAGCTAGACTCTAGGGGAGTTAGCTCAACTCTAAACTAGGCTCGAATTCGAACCGAGTTTAGAGTCGAATTGGAGGATTTTTTTCCAGCCGAGCCCTTGAGTCTAGCTCAAAGATGTTTGTTTCGAGTCGAGTCGAGTATCAAAATAAAAAAAAACTTGTTCGAACTCGCTCGTGCCCATCCCTAATAATAGCGATAAATGCTTAAACTAAATATGGTTAATTTGAACCAATTCCAGTTTGAATAGCAGGTTCATAGCGAAGGGGGAATCAATTCTTGAGAAAGTGTTTCAATTGCAAGAAACCACAACTCGATATTTCTTACAGTATTTGCTCCGTGGAGATAAGTATTGAATAAATTGCAGAAAATGGATTCTCGATATCTTTTGTCTTTCCTACTCTGTCGAAATCAGTATTGAAACCGGAAGTAATATTAAATTTGAACTACTTTCTTTATTGATTCAGTGTTTTGTATGATACATTGCCTTGAGAAGCTGAATCATTTGCAGAAAAAAAACTTCTTGTTATCTGTTACCATTTTCGTTCTATGGCAAAAAACATTGAAAACGAAAAATGAACCATTTGAACCATTTCTGGTTTGAATAGAGAGTTAATGAAGGAAATGGAACTAATTTTGGGACGATAGATCGATTGCATAAACGCATCTCGATATCTATTACTGTTTTTGCTCTGACACCTGTGGACGGACGGGTCCATTCTGCAAGACTTCCGGCACTTATGTATAGCAGAGTTTGGAAGTCAAATAATTATTTTAATTCAATAAAATGCATTCAAATTAACAAAATTAAAAGAAACTAGCTGAACCTGAGCTCCCTATACAGCGCATCATTCACATATAAGCATAAATCTTCTTGTCACTTCTCACATCTATGCATGTCCCTTTACATACACAAATGAAAGACGTCTTGATAGAAGCAGGCAAAAAGCAGTATAAAGGGAAAGGTTTTTCAACATCTCGCACCGTTTTCAAGATTTGAGTCTACTTCCGCTTGGAGTTTCCATTTCATGTATGATCAGTGTTTTCTTTCTTCTTGCATGCAGTAAGTAATAAGCAAATACATTACAAACGAAGTTAATTATAATGCAAGTGATATATGCTGTTCATTGGGCAAAACACTCCAAACAATAAAGATTCACCTTAGACTGGAGAAATGGTTATCCTTCGTTTTTCCTTATAATTAGGCCATGAAACAAACGGCTGAAATATACAATCCCTGTATGCAACAATGTGGTGTTGGAATGTATGACTCGTAGGATATGATGCTTTTAAAAATTTCAACACTTCCAGTATACCCCTAAAAAATGTAATAAAGAAATAACGACCATGTTTTTTTTAATATTCAATTAGAACTGGCCAATGTACACAAAATTTGGAAACGACCAACGAAATCGGCAGATTTCTAGCACTTGTGGCTTTCGAAATCGCATTGTCGAAAGGATTGGGGACATACATATAAAGTTTTCTTTGTCCCAACTTTGGAGACAAACATATAAACCTAGCATTTTTATATAGAGACTAGCTGTATCTGCGCTGTCTACTCAGCGCATCGTTCTATTATGACCATGAATCTCCTTGTCACTGTGCATGTCCCCTTACTCACAAAAGTAAAGGATAGGAGACTCATAAAGGAAGTGAATTGCTATGTATGAATGTTGGAGTGAGTTTTAGCAAATTTGTAGAAGTAGCACAATATCAGGTGGAAATATATATATATTTTAAATAAATCCATATCCGTCCGAGTACGCCTCAATGCGTCTCTTGAGGCCTTTGAAGTTGCCAGCAAGCAAAAGGCTTTGCCATTCAGATTTAAGCAACGCGCCTCAGTAACCCGCCATACATAGCTTCACTACTGATTGCCTAACAACGCACTTTCGGTCTACAACAATGTTAATCTTATAGGCTCAAAACGAACCGTAAAATGTTGAATAGAACAATAACGACACGGTTTCTAAAAATTTGAATGAGAACTGGACAATCTACACAAAATTTGGAATCGACCAGCGAAAATGGCACGTTTCTAGTACTTGTTGTTTTCCAGATCTCATTGTCGAAAGGACTGGAGACAAACATATAAACATAGCATTTTAATATCATACTAGCTGAACCTGCGCTCTCTACACAGCGCATCATTCGCATATGAGCGCTCCTCCTTAATTAACCTGATATAAATCTCCTTATCATTCCTTACAACATCTGTATATGTCTCTTTACAGACACAAGTGAAAGACGTATTGATTAAAAAAAAGCCAAGGGGTATCAGAAAGGGGAGACTTTTTTCGATTATTTTTCTCAATATCTCGGACCGTTTGCAAAATTTCAGCCTGCTTCCGATTGGAGTTTCTAATTCATGTATGACCAGTGTTTTCTTTCTTCTTGCATGCAGTATGTAATAAGCAAATACATTATATATACAATTAATTACAATGTCAGTTATATATGGTGTTCATTGGGCAAAACACTCAAAAATAAAGATTTATCTTAGACTTGAGAAATGGTTATCCCTCCTTTTTCACTATTATTTGACCATGGAACAAACGCCTGAGACATATACAACCCCAATATACAACATTGTAGTGTTGGAATGTATAACGCATAGGATATGATGCTTTAGTTTTTTTTTATTTCAACGCTTCCAGTGTACCCTAGAAAAAGTAATAAAGAAATAATGGCCATGTTTTTTTTTTAATATTCAATTAGAACTGGACAATCTACGCAAAATTTCCAATCGATCAGTGAAAACGTCATCTTTCTAGAGCCTGTAGCTTAAATATTCATTGGAAGTGTTGAAATAAAAAAAAAAAAAAACTAAAGCATCACATCCTAAGCATTATACATTCCAACACCACACTGTTGTATATAGGGGTTGTATATGTCTCAGGCGTTTATTTCATGGCCAAATAATAATGGAAAAGGAAGGATAACCATTTCTCCAGTCTAAGATGAACCTTTTTTGGGAGTGTTTTGCACAATGAACACCATATATAACTGACATCATAATTAATTGTGTATGTAATGTATTTGCTTATTACATACTGCGTGCAAGAAGAAAGAAAACACTGGTCATACATGAATTAGAAACTCCAACCGGAAGCAGGCTCAAATCTTGCAAACGGTGCAAGATATTGAGAAAAGATAATCGAAAAAAGTCTCCCCTTTATGATACCCCTTGGCTTTTTTTTAATCAATACGTCTTTCACTTGTGTCTGTAAAGGGACATGTACAGATCTTGTAAGGAATGATAAGGAGATTTATGCTCATATGCGAATGATGCGCTGTGTAGAGAGCGCAGGTTCAGCTAGTATATATATATTGGTATTCTTGCAGATTTGCACCTATTTTCTCCTCAATTATATTTCGCTATTCACATGGTAACATGTATTTATCATTTTCTTGCCTTATTTAATTTATTTATCCTTCGTTGTATATTCACATGTGGTATTTTCATTTTACTAACTTCTAGGGTGTACCTTATCACAAAGATATAAAGGGAAAAAATGATGCTATACCCCTTTTCAAGACTGATGCACAAATAACGATGTTAATAACAAACTTCACTTAGTCCACCCCTTTCTTTTCAAAATTACATTTGTATAGAAAATCACATGCCACAGAGAGGGCGTAACCCTCTAAGGCGCAGGAGAAGTATATAATTTTCCAAAAACATATTGCATATATAAAAGTCAATTTTCCTATTCTCCTTTCAGAAAAAAAAAACGCTTTAGTGGCTAATGTAGCATTTTAATAGATAGATGGACACTCTTAAATTTATCGACAACTACAAGTATTTTAAGTAACACATTTCTCTTCATTTTAGTTTTAATACATTTCTGAATAAAACAACTTTAAAATTGTATGTGCATTAAAACTTCTAAGACGACAACCCAAAATTTTCAACTAAAACCAATTCCAGTGGTGGTATTGTTCCAAGAGTTTTAATGATTTACCGACTATATCAGAAATAAAACTTAAATGCAACAAAATTACAAAGTAGCACACACACACACACACACACAAGTATATATATATACCCACACACATACATGCGTTATATACAGGGTGTTTCAAAACAACGCCGACAACGTTTGGGAGGTGATTCTTGACACCCGGATAAGACGAAAAGTATAGACCAACTTGGGTGCACAAATGCTTCCTTTCGGAGCTATAGCCTGCCAAAAACATAAAAAAATGAACTTTAAAGGTCCATAGTTCCAAAGCTATGGGACCTACCGTAGTCGGGTCAAAACTTCACTTAGGAACTAATATGTGCACTATCCAAAAATCTGTTTCAGAATCCTGCGGTACTTCCGCAAGAATTTTTATAGAGGTAGTTGGTGAGTACTTCAAATTATATGCCCGTAGCCAAACTCCCTCTTTGAAAATTATTGCGTGAGTACCTTACGATTCTGCAACATGGATTTTTGGTTAGAGCACATGTAAGTCCCTAAGTGAAGTCCTACGGTAGGTTCCATACTTTTGTAGCTATGGGCCGTTAAAGTTTATTTTTTCATGTTTTCGGCGGCAGTCTATAACTCCGAAAGGAAGCATTTGTGCACCCAGGTTGGTCTATACTTTTTGCCTATACTTGGTGTCAGGAATGACCTGCCAAATGTTGTTGGCGTTGTTTTGAAACACCCTATATATATATATATATATATATATATATATATATATATATATATATATATATATATAGGGGTGGATCCAGGATATGATCAAGGGAGGGGCTAAACCATATTTTGCCGTTTTATCCAGTGTAAAGCAGGATTGAAGCCCATTTTATCCAGTGTATACCTCAGCGTCAAGGGGGGCTATAGCCCCTATAGTCACCCCCTTGGATCCGCCACTGTATTGAGCAATGAGATTGTTTTACGTTCTAGTAACCCTGTCGGAAGTTCATATGTCTTGCTACCTACCTCTACTGAACTTTCCTTCTTCTTGATAAGGAGATAGCAATAACCTTCGATGCGACTTTCTACTCTGGATGAAGCAGTTTGACATCTATAGGACATATATTAACGTCCTTCTTCATCATTAGGGCTATATTATGTGTGACTTACAGTTTCACGTGGAATCTTTAGTTCAATAAAGACATTTTCATTTCATTTCATTTCAATCACTTCCATGGAAATATAACTTGATCTCCATTACCTAATTCAAGAACACTTATTCAGTAATTGCTGTTACTAGTCAAAGAAGTATGTGCGAAGTTTCGCATCTCTATCTGATTTATTATATCCACACAATTGCATTGCATAGTTAACTAAGTTTAAGTTAATTACTGGTTAGCGTCCCCGTCTTTAGTGTGTGTGGGGGTACTGTTTTCAGCAGGAGTTCGTATGCTTCAGATCACACGTTAAATTGCAGGTTCACATTCCATGTTACCTTGATCCCAAATGAGATATAAAATCACAAATGAAGCAAAGAAACGAAATATTTAGTACAAAGTCCTACTGTTACATCCTTTAGGTTACAGGAAAAGGTAATAAATTTAAGTGAAGGGTTATGGGAAAATCGAAAGAATAATAATATGAGGGAAAATGAAAGAACTCCCAGATAACCCAAGACAAACTCACAGGGCTAAATTTATTTTAAAGATCAAGGGAGAGCCCTCTATCACCGGGCTACCATGGTGACTATTTGAATTAAGACACAGAGAAGTCTGAACCTAAAAAGTCAACAATAATAACATTGAAAGCTCAAATTCTGTTCACGTATCAGCCACTTGAACCTACGCTATTTGGTTAGACAAAGATATTCAGGGTTGAAAAGCAGTTTAGTATTTATTTACTAACAAGGGACATCACCCAATTGTCCGGCTCCGATTTCTATGAAATTTTTATTGCTGATAGAGGACATATATTCATTACTTGTGATGACATAAATTTTTGCCATGGTGCATGTTTTCTATTTTTTTTATAATTTTTAAATGTTGTGATGTGGTTAATAGAGATTACTGGAGAAGTCCCTTACTACCCTTTATAAACGGAACGTTAATGAAAGAACAACCATGCAGATACGTATAGGGCATAGGGAAAAGTCGTATGGTACGTATGATCTTGACGGCAGCCATCTTGAAATCCGCCATTTTGAAAGAAGGCCAAGTTTTTTAAATGGGAATAGGGTAATATGATACATAATTTCGGGCTAGAATTTAATCAGGAAGACAATGGTGAAGTTAGTTTTAATATGCGCCCATTTGAGGAAAAGTTACAGACATATTAGTTGTTTATACTTAGTATGTGCGTAAGTGCTTTACCTCCTCTTCTGACCCGCGTATTAATGATAATAAGTGGATAAAGGTTTCGGTAATACATATTATGGCTAGAGGGAAGTGAAACGATAAGGGTATCATTAACGGCAGCCATCTTGAAATCCACCATTTTGAATTAAAGTGAAGTTTTGAAAAATGAAAACCGTGGCATGTGGCACCTAATTTTAATAGTAAATTTTCCCCAAAAGCCAATGGTATGATTATTTTTGTTCTATAATTAACTAGTATGAATTTATGACTTCTAATGTGCACGAAACGTCCATTATTCGATCCTTCAAATTGGCAACACTCCTAATTTTCACCGCATGTTTTAATGCAGTGCTTATCCCAACACTATTCACGAACTGACAAATCGCAACTATTAAAAAAATGTAATAAATTGGGAAAACATGAGCCATGGCAACAATTGCAAAGTGCCAGTTGGAATCTTAAAACATGCGGTGAAAATTAGGAGTGTTGCCAATTTGAAGGATCGAATAATGGACGTTTCGTGCACATTAGAAGAGTCATAAATTCATACTAGTTAACTATAGAACAAAAATAATCATACCATTGGCTTTTGGGGAAAATTTACTATTAAAATTAGGTGCCACATGCTACGGTTTTCATTTTTCAAAACTTCACTTTAATTCAAAATGGCGGATTTCAAGATGGCTGTCGTTAATGATACCCTTATCGTATGACTTCCCTCTAGCCATAATATGTATTACCGAAACCTTTATCCACTTATTATCATTAATATGCGAGTTAGAAGCGGAGGTAAGGGACTTACGCACATAGTAAGTATTAACAACTAATATGCCTGTAACTTTTCCTCAAATGGGCGCATATTAAAACTAACTTCACCATTGTCTTCCTGATTAAATTCTAGCCCGAAATCATGTATCATATTACCCTATTCCTATTTAAAAAACTTGGCCTTCTTTCAAAATGGCGGATTTCAAGATGGCTGCCGTCAAGATCATACGTACCATACGACTTCCCCCTATGCCCTATACGTATCTACATGGTTGTTCTTTCATTAACACTTCGTTTACAAAGGGTAGTAAGGGACTTCTGTGGTTAGTAATTTCTATTAACCACATCACAACATTTAAAAATTATTAAAAAATAGAAAACATGCACCATGGCAAAAATTTCTGTCATCAGAAGTAACGAATACATGTCCTCTATCAGCAATAAAAATTTCATTGAAATCGGAGCCGGACAATTGGGTGATGTCCCTTGTAAGGTAAACCTGACTGCTGTTCGTGAATATAAAACGATTTACTGGTACTACTTAAATTCAAATACACCATAAAAACTGTTATTTAAATAACTGTGGAGTCAAAATCAAAATATGATTAAACAGAAAAATTCTAAGTACTTCTACTCTATAGGGTTCACCAATAAAAAACGTCAAAACTTTGATATCGTATTCTGGCAAAGGAGACTGGATTGGCAAGATTAAATTGTGGCAGCTGTGTGCAGTAGCCTGTAAAAAATTATCATGGAGAGATACGAAGCTCAACGCGCATAGAAATTGTTTCAATACATCACATTACTCTGAATTTACTACACAAGAATTTCCTAGAATGCGTTCTGTCGAGAAATGTTTGCTGGACGCCTAGATCATGTAATCTCTCTCTCCTGGATTATTTTCTGTGGAGTTATATGAAGTCTTGTATCTAGGAGAATAAGCCACTAACAATTGGCGAACTGAAAGGGAACACTGAGCGCACCATTGCTAATCTATCCTGCAATGTGTGTGCAAAAGTAGTTCAAAATTGGACCTACAGAATCCATTCCACTCACCGAAGCAGGGGAGAACATTTAAACGACATCATCTTCAGAACGTAATAACGTTGATTGCTTTTCACAATAATTAAAAATTATCAGTTACAGTTTGCATTTTATGTCACTTTATATTCTGACGTTCTTATACGTAAACCCTATACATAATTATTCAGCGTTAAAGAGCGTTGCTGATAGTTAATAATGAGATTGCAACGCAGATGCGATTACATTACAGTTTTATTCTCCTGAGGCATGCAGAAGAGAAGTTCTAAACCTATTCTTTTGTCCTTGACCCAGAACGCACGGATCGAATTTCCCATTTGAGTTTTGTTTGCAATTCGAAGCCTCAAGATAGAAGAGGTCTGACAAAATAAAATGGGTACATACAGGCTGAAAACCACAAAGAAAGAAAAGTATAGAAGTTCACGAGTTATTACATGTACTCCTCTGGATATTATCGTTGTTCCTAAGAGAGTTTCGTTTCCACTGCCTTAAAGGGAAAGAAATCTAACCTTATACGAGAAATGTAAAGCTGATCGATAAGTGACTGCCGATACTTGGTATGAACCGAGTAACTCTTATAAAATTGCCACCATATAGTGTGTTTCAAGAGTAACAGCAAATGTTTTGATAGCTACATGATATACACTGCTCCACAAAACATAAGCAGCTCGAAGAAAGTGGCAGAAAATAAAACGAACGATCACTGCACCAAGCATAATGAACAAACAGACGGTCCAGATGCACAATGCAACACAAGTGAAGACGAACAATACAGTTAGGATGTACAGAGTGACCAAAAAGTTCAGCACATACCTCAACAGGTGAAGCTGGATTGTGCGAGGGCATAGGCAGTCAATATGGCGTGTGACCACCACGAACAGCTATACAGGCACGACATCTGGCCCCCATGCTGAAAATCAGACTGTTGATCAAGTCTTGCAGCAGATGGCGCCACTCCTCGAGGAGAGCTGTTTGCAGGTGAGGGAGAATGCGTACTGGCGGACTGTGCTGCGCTATTCCCCGCCCAAGAGCACACATGCTCGATGGGATTCAAGTCCGGCGAATATGCACGCCATGCAATACGTGTAATGTCTTCGCTCTCCAGATACTCGGATACAAGATGTGCACGGTGTCGGCGGGCATTGTCATCCATGAACAGGACGTCTGGGCCAAATGCTCCGCGGAAATTGCTCACATGTGTATTGAGAATTTCATCCCGGTACCGTTGTGCTGTAAAAGTGCCATGTTGCACAATATGGGTCCGTTTTCCCAATCAGCATAGTTCCACCCCACACCATAATGGAACCACCGCCATAGGACGGCCGTTTAGCAATGAGGTTTGGATGATAGCGTGTTCCTGGCTCTCTTCACACTAAAATCCGACCAGAAAATGACGACAAGCTGAATCTCGACTCATCGGAAAACATGACACGCGCCCACTGGTGTTCCCCCATGCAAGATGTTCCTGACATCATGTGTAACGCGCACGTTTGTGCTCCAGTTTCAATGGCACACACAGCAAAGGCCTTCTTGCATAGAGTCCTGCTCTATTGAGCCGCCGACGAACAGTTTCACGACTCACGCGTTGTCCTGTAGCCTGAAACAACTCATTGGCCAGTTGAGAGCATGAAGCTTGACGGTTACGTTTGGCAGAAATTGTGAGAAATCGGTCCTCGACGGCCGACGTCTTCTTCGGACGGCCTCCTCCATGACGTCTACTGACTTCACCTCCATTTTGGAAGCGACTCCACAGCCTCGACACAACACTTTTGTTCACGTTGAATTCCTGCGCCACTTCCATTTGCGATCGGCCCAATTCCAACCGCCGAATTATTCGCCCGCGGTCAAAGTCACTCAAATGTCGTCTACCAGCCATTGCAAGGTGTGTACCCCACACAAGAACCACTAACTCAATGCCTGGAGCCTCGGACACTACTGGGCTGTGATGTACGCCTCATGGCATAAGTTGTTTTAAGATGAACACAGCATTTATTGGTATTTTGGGATGGAACTGCTGTAATATTGCCGAGCTTGACTCGGGTTTCCGCTAATAAGTTAGCCCGAACCCTACTCAGGCTTAAGACTAGAAGTGTTTAAATATTAACGAATACTTGTTAAACTAACAACATTAATATCTGTATAGTATAGGGTCTTTTTGTTCTCTACACAATTTCAAATATTTCAAATATTGCAATATTCTATAGGTAGAGTCAATACTGTACATGAGAGTTTTTAACCTTTCGCCTTTTTATTATAAAAATGTGTTATATAAATTGTTGTACAAACTTTCTACTAATTTTCTCTAAGTCTTTAAATGCCCTAAAATGTTCTCGTTGTAAGATAGGAATAATTCCTTTCGGCACACGATTCTGTCTTGGTTTAGGATGTTGTCTTAGTTCATAGCAGCCTCAGACGGGATAGGTTTACATTCCGTAACCCATAGTGACATCGGCAATAGGTATTAGGACAACTCTCTGTAGCCCATGGCGGCTTTGGGAGAATATATTGGGATATATCTCCGTAGCCCATTGCGACCTCGGGAGTAGCTGTTGCAGGTGAGCAATCAGCACTGGCACAGATGACTTCTTGGTTCCATCGTTTGCTTTTACAGCCGTTCTTTTGAAGAGAGGGCCTGTGGAGGTGTTGTCGGATTTCTTAGTGGCTTTCCGTATCCTCTTCGTTTCTTCCTGAACGGTGCAGCTTCCTTCTTCTGGCTGCCACTGTTTGTTTATAATCGCAAAAACATGTGGCTTATAGCACATGAGGATATATGGATCCTTGCAATATAGTTTTCCCAGTACTAGGCCTAATTATTTTGTGTGACAATTTTTTCTGGAATTTCCACTTTCCTTTTAAATCACAGCAGTTGCTTCAACAACTGTATGCAATAAAATAAAACAAGAAATGGATTGTGTATATTAATTTTACTGCACTTATATTCTGACAACCCTGAAAAGTAATGCAAATGAACTACTCATGTTTTCCCTCCCAACACCTTCTTCAAAAAATATTACCACGTAAACACAGCAGTAGTGACTCTCCGAAACAAATATAGTATCTCACCAGACACCTAGTTCTATTATACGAATGTTTCTGCAATCTTTTTTTTTTTCTTTCTCTTCTTTATGTCACTGTTACTTTCGACTGAATAACACATAGTCGTTACTAATCTGCACACTTCATCGCCCCGCAATCCCTTATCAGCTACGCGTCAGATTTCATCGGCTTGCAATCCCTTATCAGCTGCGCAGCTTCTGTAGTGCTGACTGCTGACACACAGTCCTCTGGGGTTAGGAAAGTGTAGTCATTACTTTTTATTCAACTTGTATATACAATAAGTATATATATATATATATATATATATATATATATATATATATATATATATATATATATATATATATATATATATGTTTCATTTAATACAACTATTGTAGATTTGATTACTCATCAATATGGGATCACTGCTGAAGAGAAGTATGAAATAAAATAGGTCCGAGAAATTTTGCCTCCTCCTAAACTTGTCACTCCGGACCATGACCAGTGTTGGCCCATGCGTAAATACGAGAATTATTATATGTGTATGTAGACTCGTGGCAGTTCAAGCCGTTTTCTATTAAATGCTTTTCATCTCTATTTTAAGGCCAAATTTGCCAATGTAACTAGCGGGCATTGACTATTCCCTGTTCACGCCAGATTACCTTCGACGGAGATTTTTGTTTCAATACAAAAAGCCTACTGAATGTGACAGAACAGGCATTTCCAACTGAATATGTATCTTTGACGTTAGAGTTCGCTGCTCGCCTTCTCAGTAAGAGGGGAAGGAGCTTGCAGGTAGTGGCATGCAAGCAAGAACACCGATAGCGTTGTCGATGGATTTTCAAACTCTCGTGAATCCATGGTTAGGTGTAAACTGTCAACATGTAATTCGTTCCATACATCTACCTCATTCCATTCTCTCCTTTGCCCAACGTAAATGTCTGATACTTCTCATATTGTAAAAGCGCGATCCTGGGTGATACATCAGCCAGTTCGTAATTACCAATGACTATGATAGAGAATCCTGGTTGGAATCGGAATCATTGTGATGCTCTCCACGGGGAACCAGATCAAGAACTACGTACCCCAACGGAGCACGCGCTAGCCACTGGATCAGTGGTCGCCACTGAGCTACCGTACCGTGAAATGAGGTTGATAATGGCAGTTGCACGGGAGAAACAAGCAGTTGTTGTCGTCAGCGCCCCCTGTCGTTAGCGTCAGCTCAGGGGAGGAATCAAGGTTAGTCAACCAAAACCTTAACGCGATCTACCGAAAATGTCCCCGCGAGCTACTAGTACTCGCGATCGACGATTTAGCGATCAGTGCACTAGATCAACGTTGAGGGCCAATAGAGGATGCTATGCTCTTGTTGCTTTTCTCCTTTCAGGTTGTTTGGGTCTTAAGCTTCTTGTAAGCTGGACTTGTCTTTACATTATCAAACACTAATTATACTTTTTCAGCGCCCTATTTTGTCATGCAGACGTAATCTGTCTTCACCAGTGTTGCCAGATTGCTGCGAGAAATTTTGTTAACTTTACTCGAAATTAAAAATTTAGTAGCGTATTAATGGATATTAATTGTCGATTCTGATGATATCGTTTATAGACTTTCATTCAAGTATTGGGGCGCGGAGGCTCAGTGGTAGAGGGTTCACTTCCGGTGCTTGAGGTCCCTGGTTCGATCCCAGCTTGCGTCGTGTGGACTTTGTGGTGGACAAACACCGTGCTCGTGGGTTTTCTCGGGGTTCTCCCGTTTCCTCCCACTTTCTTCATTCCACCATTTCATTCATTTCTCATCATTACCCTCCCCTTTAGCCTAACCGACATAAACGTGGGACGTAAAACTTAAAGATTTCATACTATTTTCATTTCCATTTAAGTGTTCAATTCAGTCATGCTATTTTCAAAGCTTGGCAACCTTGTATTAGAAATTCGCCTTTCTTACTGTTTTTTAACACGTCATAGTAGTGGCATCATGAATCCCAGTAATGTTTTCCAAGTTAAACATATAATTAAAACCAATTAGTGCAGAATGCAAGCTTCAACTTGGATCGTGGGATGTATAGTCAGTAGCTGGTTTCTGCATATCAGCAGTTTTCTTGAAGTAGGGCATAAGTTACTCAGAAGCATAAATTTGCAAGACAAATATAAACCAGAAAGTTTTCTTAGTTTCTAATAACGTAGGTTTCTTCACATACAAAAATAATTCGATTCTCAAAAGAGTCAGCTTTTCTTAGTCTCACATTTAATATTATCAGTTTAAAAGCAACTTGGAGAGTCAGTGAATCGTGTCGCTCTAAACAAAGGCAAATCTAATTCATCCTACTTGAATCATTAGTAGAACTTGTTCATTGCCATTTTAGATCTTTGTAATAAAGTAAACGTAAACAATAATATCACTATTCATTTTGTTCTGTGCGATGAAAATAGAGTAAATAAATTTCATCGTCTAGGTATGGAAAACAATCTGGAATTATAAAGTTAATGAAACATTACAATCTTAAACTAAAACAAATTTCTTTCCCTTATACATATCAAGTTGTCTAAAAAGTGATGAGCCTTTCGAGGCCAAAATTGAAAATATATTCATTTGAAATAACTAACTAACTCTATGGCTTATGAAACCGAAGGTTTAATGCCGCGTTCACAAAAGCTCTCCACTGACTTCTATCCTTAGCCAACTGGATCCAGTTTCTACTCTTTATTCCTATCTCTGCGAGATCCATCTTAATATTGTCATCTCATCTGCGCCTAGGTCTTCCTAATGGTCGTTTTCCGATTGGTCTTCCAGTCAAGACTTTGAAAGCGTTTCTACTTTCTTCCATCCTAGCTTCATGACCTGCCCACCTAAGCCTCTTAGACTTGATGACCCTAACAATGTTTGGTAAACCGTATAAATTATGTAGTTCCTCGTTATGGAGTCTCCGCCATTCCCCATTCCCGTTCCTCTTGGGTCCGAATATTCGTCTCAGGATCTTGTTCTCAAATACTCAGTCTATGTTCTTCTCCCAGAGTAAGCGACCATGTTTCGCAACCATATAGAACAGGCATCATTATCGTTTTATATATTTTAAGCTTCAAATTCTTCGACAGTATTCGCGACGACAAGAGGTTTTGAACTGAATGATAACATGAATTGCCTGCTTTTAGTCGACATTTAATTTCTTCGTGAATATGATTTTCGTCTGTTAATATTCATCCTAGATATTTGAAAGTATCCACTTTATCAAAAGTATTATTTAATATTTTAATGCATCCATAATTTGCCGTATTACGGTCTCGATGATCTTCCATGTATTCGGTTTTCTCTGCATTTACTTCTAAACCCATGTCCCTGCAAGCGTTTAATAAAATCTCTGCACTTCTTTCTATTGTTCTCCTGTCATCCCCTATTAAATTTACATCATCAGCATATGCTATAACCTGGTTAATACCGCTCAAGTCTAGTTGCTATCTTTGATTTGAAAATATCATAACGAAATCACATTTGCTCCTTTTTGTTCAACGATCTTCTGCTATTCTTTTGCCAACAGCATAATTTAGCCGCTATAGAACTTCTGTAGCTTTTGGTTAAAAAAAAAAAAAAAATGTGACACGAAATTTCTACAGGGCTATTTTGAAAATAACTTAACACCATTCAGTAGATGTGCAGAGATCGAAACAAAGAATAATTTGACGGGGCCCACTACGAGCTATATGGTGGATCATTAAAATCTCCCAGCCAAGCTCTCGCAGTTCTTGACCAGTCTTTGAAGATGTATGTGGTGTGGCGTTTTTGGCGTAGTGTACGAGATTTCTATTGAATAGTTCTGGACGATTGTTTTGAATTGCTAGGGGCATTCCTCTTAATTGTCGACAGTACATGCCCGAATTTATCGTTCTGTCCAGTGGCAGTAGCTCGTGATGCACAATGTTCTTCCATTCCCAACTAATGCATATAATTTCCTTCCTGGGCGTTAATGTGGGTTTTGCAACAGATGTAGAGCTTTCCTACTCTTCGACAACGATTTTTTTTTGCACTTTGTTCTAATAGCTTATCCACTTTTCGCCACTTGTAATTAATCCCTTCAGAGATTGCTTGAGTTCGTTCAATCAAGTAAATGTTTCTGAGTCAGGTAATGTGGCATCTATTTGTCGAGCTTTCCCAAAAGAGATAACTCTGTTTGGTGATGGATGTTTAAGTCACTGGTAATGTCAATTCCACCGAGACTGCTTACGTTCCGGTCTTGTTCGACTTTTTCCAGAATATCATCAACTTTTGCTATGGTTAGTCTTCCACCGCAAAGAGAATCTTACACATCAACATTTTAGATCGAAAGCGACTGAACCGTATTTTGGTTATTGCTTTTGATAATTTATCTTGTCTATGAACAGCACGCATTTCTTCACGGGCCTGCATAGCATTTAAGTCTTAGTCGATACACGAGAATAATTGAAGGGTACGGGGAAAAAACAAGGAATGTCCATGTATGTGCTTTTTCGGGTGCTTTGTCCTATCTGTTGGTGAATCTTGGCACAATTTGACTGTCTATGAAATGCTTGCGTACATGTAGAAATGTTCATGTAAAAAGTGGCAAAACATTTCATAACCCTATTCTTTGTACGCGGTTTTCAGTATTGAAACGCTGTTTTCTCGAAAATGCAGTTTTGTGACATTCCTTGTTTTTTCCCCTTACCCTTCAATTCAAAAAGTAAAGGCACATTTGCAATTTCTCTTACCAGGGATTGGCAACACTTCTAGTAACCAGCTCTGAGTGAATGTTGTTGGCAGCACTTCGAGACAACGTGTCGCTCGTATTCCTGCATTAGTTGTTGGGGTGTAGCAGACCGTTAAACGTGGCAGCTCCATTGGCAATCTGCACCAAGATGGAAATCAGGGCAGTGATTCGACTTTTATATGCGGAAGGTGTGAAATCTGCGGACATTATTCATCGAATGCAAGAACAGTATGGTGGCAGCTGTTTATCGCGAAGGAAGATCTCCGTATGGATAGAACGTTTCAAACAGGAAAGAACTTCTTTATGTGACGATGAAAGATCCTGCAGGCCATCGACTTCAACGATTGGAGAACTTCGATACATCATCCAGAACCGGAAAATAAGGCTGCCAGCATGGTTTGGAAACACCCATCATCACCAGAAGTTAAGTAATTTTAACTTCAACCATCAACTAGTCATTGATACGTTGTAAAATTGGTTACAGATGCAACCGAAAAACATTTTTTTCTGACGGAATAAAAAAAGTGAAGCGTTGGGAAAAGTGCATTGAAGTTCAGGGAGGATACGTAGAGAAATAAGGCATGTTTCTGTTTTCTATCATAAGTACAGCTCTTCTCAAATGTGCCTTTACTTTTTGAATTTTCCTCGTAAAACTGCAATATGTAGAGGAGTTCTTCGGAAAGTTCATTTACCTTTACGGCGCAATAACTTACTACGAATCCTAACACGCTTTGCACACATTACAGCTTTGATTGCCAGGTATCGAATGATGTTAAATCTGACCCGCTCCAACTCATGTGCTTTGTGATTTGGGACACAAACTCCATCTCGTGTTGAAAGCTCATACTGTTCAGATTAGCTGTTGTATCTATACCTATCCCTCTCTCTCTCTCTCTCTCTCTCTCTCTATATATATATATATATATATATATATATATATATATATATATATATATATATATATATATATATATAACACCCCAAGCTTACTTCAGTAGTTCTCCAATTCATATTTATTGCAGTACGTCGAACAGTCAGATAGCCAGCCAGCCTTCGCTACACATCGTTCCAATGTCAATTTCTGGCAGAAGTAAATTGTTTGTGTATTTCTGTATGTTGAGCCAGGAAATTGCGAGCTACTTGAACTAAGAAATAATGAACCCCAAGGTTATGAAGGATATGAGCTATTATTTAACGTAAACTTTGCACCACAATCGGCACTTGAATCCAGTGTAGTTCAGATGAAATAGGCTCATACAAGAACAACCCTAATACTACAGACTGTTTCCTTCCGCAAAATCTCAAATCTAACATTTCTAGATCCATTCGGCAGCCTGTAACTCCGAAAGGAAGCATTTGTGCACCCAGGTTGGTCTATACCTTTTGTCTTATCTTGGTGTCAGGAATCATCTCCCAAACGTAGTACGTGTTATTTTGAAGCACCCTGTATGTATTTCACTTTATCTACGCTAAATCGCATTTATGCATTCACGATATTTTATTTAGTTTCTTCCCTTTAAAATCATAACGTCTGTTCATGAAATGATTAAGTCTTTAATGAAGTCGGTGACTGCAAAAAGGGCTTAGGGCGAAGCCCATTTTGTGTAGTTCTGAGATACTGAAGAAGAAGTGTTTAAATCCTGGACTGCAGACTTTTCTTGTACTCTACCTATAGTTCAATATTCCATTTTTACCGTTGTTATACCTTCTACACTTGCCCATCCTATACACAAAGTTCTGTATAACCCTAGAGAAATTGAAAAGTTCATAAATCAAATTTCAGAAAAAAAAATGTGACTTAGGTCCTTTCTGCAATCATCGATTCAATTATAGTTCAAACAAACTAGTTGTTCCTTTTTCATTTAGTCTTTACTAAAAGTATAAAGTTAAGGACATGACAACAGCCAGAGGGATATTGGATTAATATCAGCTATCTGAAATCTGAAACCTATATTCATTCTTCTTATTCCTTCCCAAAATGTTCAGTTTATTCAAGAAAAACCTAATATTAATATTATTTTAAGGGATAGTTAACCATATAAACATAATTATATGCATAATGAAAATATTGTGATAATGGGAAATACAATTCAAAATAAACTAAATGTAATATAACTTCTACACCCCTACTGGTGTTTGATTTTTTTAAAAAATGTCCAAAGATAAGGTATATACTAATCTCACTGAATTTAACAAAATTATATGGGTGAATATAAATCCTTATGCGTAGGTTTTGAGAAAATCAAAATGAAATCGTTCACTTTAACGTCCCACACTATGCCCATTTAGTCTAACAGAGACGGATGATTAAGGCAAATTAATGATGATGGAAGAACTGGTGAAAAAGAATATGGGAGGAAACGGCAGTAGCCTGAAAAATGCAACAATACGATACTAAACTTTAAGACTATCAAAACAGACGTCTTCATCAATTCATTAGAGACTTATCAACAATTAAACAACGTATACATGTTTTGAGCTACTCTGTATAGGCGGTTTGAACATGGAGGCGGCTGTATGCTAGCATGGATCAAACTTTCATAGTATTCTATTGTTTTTCCTATTATTAGTCTTAAAACACGACTTACTGTCAGCAATTATATTCACATTTTAGTTAACTTAAGTCCCCATCAACAGCTAGTACACAGATTATGTTTTTGATGCAGGGAGTTACGGGTTCAACCCCCGGTGAGAGAGAGCATCGAACGCCCTAGTGGTCCAGTTCCATGGTTAAACTATATGTATTGTCCTAAATAGCCTTCTCTGACAATGGATATAAAACAAACCAATAAATAAGGAAAATAGAGGCTTTACTGCGTAACGGTTTGCGTCAAAGAAACCCAAAGTCTAAGTTTTAGTTTGCGATAACATGTATAGCAGTTATAATTGGTTTTTGCCAAGTTTTGCGTTACGTTATGATACTTTTTTTTCTTGCAAAGGCTGGTATAGAATAAGGCCCCAAGTCCACCCTATGGTATAGATGTTATTTCATATTAATGATCTGCGACATGGACTTTCAAAATGCCAATGCGCTAATACACACAACCAGATCAGCTCAGATGTGATTCTAAAATATCAGGTTGAACTTAAACATTGTCCGTGACCCGCACAACTCTCCAGCACATATAGACTATTATGAAGCATCAATGGTCAATTTTAAAGTAGAAAAACAGGCTCATATTTCTCGGGTGCCTGTCAAAACGGGATAAGTAACATTTTTTCGAACAGTGCATTTTATTGTTCTCTTATAATCATAAAAAAAATATTATACTCAATAATTGAAATAATGCACAATGTTTGTAGACATATGTCTCTTAACAAATCTTATATTAAAGAAGTCTTTTTTCTATACCCTGATTTTGCATGATTTTTTATACTTTCAATTCAATCCCCCTCCCCCCCCAAAAAAACGTATTGTTCGACTTAACACCCTTTGTACAAGCACCCGAGATTTGTTTCATCATCGCAAATGCAACTAAGTGCTGCAGCCAATAAAGAATGGTTCACTATTTTTAGGGTTGCCAGATGTCCGTATATTTTACGTATAGTTTGTATAAAGATAACAAAGAAAGTTCTGTCGCTTTTTCACCCGCCAAAACCGAACATCGATATGTCACCTAAGACGTACCTGGAAGGTTAAAAGTAGTCCTAATCAGCATTGATGATCTTCTGCCAACGTATTGGAAGGCCATGGATTCCATCGCGGTAGAACTTGGTGGGCCGTGAAGCAAAGAAAGTATCAAATGCATTTTGCACCTCTACTAGTAATTTGAACTGCCGTCCTCTAAGGTGATTGTCCAAGGAACGGAACAGGTGATAATCGGACGGTGCAATGTCCGCGGAGTATATCGGATGCAATAATGTTTCCCATCCAAGGCGGGTCTTCTGGTGCAGTGCTGGTTTCGACTGTTTTGGAACCGGTTGATGGGATGCTAACTAATGATGATGGCGCCGTAGAGCTTTGTACAGGACCCACTTCTCATCACGTGACAACACCCTGTCTAGAAATGATTCCTTCCTCAGACGAGACAGCAAAGGAACAAAGGTGTCTGGTCACGTTGCCTTCTGGCTCGGAGTCAAATCATGTGGGACACATCATCCAAACTTGTAGTGCTTCTCAAGTTGATAGAGGTGTTGCCGAATGGTTTGTTTCTCCAATCACAATGAATTGTAGTCTGAATTTCTGACATGTCTGGCCACTATTTGCCTCAATTGCTGTCTGAAGAACTTCATTTTGTACATGTATTTGTCTTCCGGCACGTGGTGCGTCTTCGAGTGGTTTGTCACCGTCCTTAAACTTTTAAACTGCCGCTGCATGATCCGCGCGGCCACGACACCCTCACCAAAGGTCTGCCATTTCTTCCGTCCCGCTACAGTGGCGTTTGACCCCAGTTTTAACTCGTACAGCATACACACCCTTATGACGCTCTCTGGTGGCTCCATTTTCACTCTGTCCTTACGCAAGTTCACGGTGTAACTGAACTACCACAATCATGTAGTACGTTCGATATACCTACACCAACAACTGACTTTTGCCTTATCTCCATTCGCATTCATCTCACGGTGTGAGGGCCAATTAAACATAGGCCTCCACAAAACTGACACATCTTCGTTAAATTTATATTTTAAACTTCGTCTGTGTCCGTTACCTTTATATTTTAAACTTTCTCTTAAAAAGTTGACAAAATGTCCGCAGTTTTGTTTTAGATACGGAGAATAGATTAATTAATTAATTACCATTTTCTATTACTCCAACGATTACGATCTCAACAAGGAAAATAGCAGGAATTTAATTCTCTTTCATATTAAGGATATTCAAAAATTCACAAAACAGACTATGGTTTATGTGAGAGAACTTGAGTGGTCAGTGAGGGGAGTTTACGTATGGTACAAATAAGTGTGAGCAAGGAGAAAAAGTCTCTTAGTGAAATGAAACTGGAAATACGGTGTGTTATTTTGATCCCTGGGCAAGAAGCCTCGCTTTGAAAACCTAATTACAGATGTAGACATGAAGTCCTTTAGCTCACATGAATTTTCCATTGCTTTTCACATTTAAAAATGTAACACGTAATTTCATTTAAAGATCATTTAAGTTTAGAAAAAAAAGAACATAAAAAGTACTTCAGTGTCATGTGCATTTAAACAACGAACATTTAAATGTTTTAACTTCTAGATACATATATTAATTTTATGATAGGAGAGATCCAATTTCAATCTTAATTTTATAATGTACTAGCATCGATTACCCACTTTGCTGGGTTAATATTAAAAAAAAATAAATGGACAATCCCTTATCTTATGTGTTTGATACCTGTCAAATATGCTGTTTTTACTTTAATGCAATGGATTTAAACGCCATCGAAAGTATCGCTGTTCATCTCAGTGACCCCAAAACCAATCGATACGACATTAATTATCGGTCATTTTCGATGACTTTTACATATCCCTCCTCCCCTCCCCCAAATTTAATGGATAAATTTGAATGTAAACGGAATCGTAAGTCTAACTGTTCTTCGCAGCAATCCCGAAAACACTAATACGAGTATCGGTCTTTTTCGATCATTTTTATATACATAATCTCCCCTTCCCCATGTTCTAAGTTGTACCGTCAAAGTAAAAACCATCCCAGGCTCGAACCTCATCTATAGTGAAAATTTGACCAAGATCGGTCATGTGGTTCAAGAGATTAAGAGTCACAAACATAGTGACTTTCAATTTTATGATATTAATAGATGTACTGTAGTAATTAGTTTTCCATTAATTGAATGAATGAATTAATTTTCAGTAACATCGAACATGTCCGTACTTGTGTATCAAGAAGTCTGACAACCGTAACTACTTGTCACGAAACGATTCACGAGTTACATTCGTCAATTTCACGACTAATAAAAACTGAAGGCAGTCCAACGTTGTGTTGATAAATTTTGTTAAGATGAATCTTATTAAGTTTTTTTTTTTTTCATTAATTTGTTGACTAGCTTTCAGACATTCAAATACGGATCAATATTATTTTTATAAGCTACGTGAACAACTTATGTTGATATACCCTTCTAACTTTTAAACTAATAAATACAAAACGCTAAAATTCATATCATCCCACTAAATAACTAACAACTAACTCTATGGTCTACGGAAGCCAGAGGTTCAATACCGTGTTCACAAAACCTCTCCTTTGACTCCTGTCCTTAGCCGACATGATCCAGTTTCTACTTTTTACTCCTATTTCTGCGAGATCCATCTTATTATTGTCCTCCCATCTGCGCCTAGGTCTTCCTAATGGTCGTTTTCAGATTAGTCTTCCAGTTAAGACTTTGAAAGCATTCCTACTTTCTTCCATTCTGGCTATATGATCTGCCCACCTGTACCTCGTAGACTTGATGACCATAAAATGTTTGGTAAACGGTATAAATTATGTAGTTCCTCGTCATGAAGTTTCCGCCACTTTCCATTCCAGTTCCTCTTGGGTACGAATATTTATCTCAGGATTATATTCTCAAATATTTTCAGTCTGTGTTCTTCCCTCAGAGTAAGCGACCATGTTTCGCAAACATACAATACACCAAGCACGGTTATCGTTTTATATAATTTCTAAGCGTGTAAATATCTACAGTGGAATATTTGTAACATACCCTGCAATACCACTAGTGTTGCCAATCCAACAAAGCTTTTTTGTTTTAAAAAAATAACACTACGTTAGATTATTACACATTTCGAATCTACAAGTTAAATGAGAACTTGAAACATCACACTTATTATTGAATGTTGGAAAATAGCATACTACAATATCAAAATAATGATTCTTTGGAGGCTTCTACAGTAATAGAGCAAATGAGACAAACGGAGCAATGCACATCTTAAGTACCTTTGTGTCGAATACTACGATAATTATATAACGTATTTCAAATGAACAGGGGTAGCTCAGTAGTGGAGCGCTTACATCTGGCGCATGGGATCCGTGGTTCGAAAAGTTTGTGTTGGACAACATCGTGTTCATGGTACACCCTTTTTCTCAAAGATTCTCATTCTACCAATTCTTCCATCATCATTCACTTGCCTTAATCATCTGTCGTGCTTAGCCCAAAAGGCATAAGCATGGGACATCAAACTGAAGGATTAACTTTAATTTCGAATGAACAGGAAAAAAAATACATGGGATTGAAAATATTATTTTTTTCGAAGATCTTTATTTGGAAAAATGTTGCTTTGATAAGTATCGCATCCAATTACGTAACGGGTTTTCAATAGATATAGAGATCATAATGACTTTTATAGCAGCTTAGTATGGAGATATGAAAACATTGGGGACGATGATACACCAATTGTTGCTTTCAAAATCTTCTATAATGTTACAACAATTGTTTTCAGTATAATATTACAAGATCTCGGAACTGCATAATTTTAAGTAGTGTCGCAAACTTTATTAATGTTTACTACACAGCTATTTCCGAAAATGAATTTGGTTTGTATGATCAATTTTCTCTTTCAAATAGTGATCATTTGAGCTTATAACCATTGGCTTATGTGATCAGTATGTAGTTCAGTGACTCCTTTGACCGATTTTGTGATGTATCCTAAATATTGTAAGATTCCGTACACCCACGCATACTATGAACACATGTTTTCATGATTTGTAAATAAATAGTGACAACGACGGAAGAAAACCACACCTACTGGAAGAGACGAAGAGGACACGGAAAACCACGAAGGATTCCGACAACCTCTCCATATGTTCTCCGTTCAACGGATGGCTATAAAAGAGCACGTCAAGACCGAGAAGTCATCAGTGCCTTGTACTGATCATAACCTGCAATATCTACTCCCGAGGCTGCTTTGGGCTAGAATACCATCCTATTAACTCAAGGCAATATAGTATGCCGAGAGACCCTCTTTATCCATACTGAAAACACTTTTTTAAAGAAATTACAGATTTAGAGATTTTTAATTGAGATTTGTATAATAATTATATACGACATTTTTGTACTGAAAGATGAAGAGCTAAATCACATACACTTTATTAATTCTACCTACAGAACATTACAATATATTGTGGTGCCTGAGTCCTGCTCTCCAGAAAAGTGCCATAGCATTGATTATACTAGATAATAGTGGTATTTCAAAGGTGAAGTTCAGCTAAGCAAAATATTGTCACCACTATGAGTTTAAAATTTCAATATCAATTTCAATTTAAAAAATCGCACGCTACGCTACTACAATCTAGAATTTTTGTTCCTTTACCTAACATGTATGTTGTAACTCGTTAAACACTAAAAGCATCATCAACATGCAGTATATTTGCCTAACAACTAGTTCCAAATCATTAAGTAAATAACCCTTGACTTTCGCTTACTCTAATTACGTTTTCCTCATCCATTTCTTCCAGAACGTTGGATACTATAACAAGAAAATTCCACGAACTGAACATGCCTCTAATGATAAACTTCAAACGTTATATTACGAAAAAGACGACGAAAACAAGCTACCAATAGAAACTAACAAGTTTGTGAGAGGAAGTGAAAAGATGAGACAGAAACACTGCTAATGACTTCATAGAGGTTCTTTCCAACTTCTTTGATCCCGGACATGACCTGTGTGTGATGAAGATTGAATTTCTATCCCAGAGGTGTTTGCACTGAGCACTGTCTTTGGCAGACGCTTTTCCACGAATAGGTAGAAGAATGGACAATTGCAAAAGCATACATACATTCACAGCATGAAGAGGTGATTAAAATATGCCACCCACGAAACCACGATGGTTTTTCTCTGTAATTCAAGGACAGCGTCTAATCTATATTTCCTAGAAAATTGTCCATTTAAAGATGTAAGTGAAAAATTGCACACGAAATAAAATCCATGAAATATAATGACGTCATATTACTGTACTTTAACGAAATATCGTAACATCAGGACAAAATATGCTCTTGGCACATAATAATAATCATGGCCAATTTAAACAAACTATGTTCTAGTCAACTAGCATTAATCTCTATTTTCTAGTCAGTCATTTTAAACTGGCCGATTTATCACGTAAGAGTGCGTTTAAAAGAAACGATACTACAATATTCAACCAAAGCCTTCCGTAACTTCTGAATCTATACAACAGTTTATTACATCATAAAACATATTTTCTACTCACATCGACTGACAATATCGAAACCTTTGTTTCCGCATTGCTGCATGTCGTTCAGAGATCGTACAACTGCTATCAGAGTTTAACACTTACTTCATTTAAATTTCAAATTTTCAGTAACACTGGACAAAATAACATAACCTCTAAGTCCTTCTCTTTCGTTACAAGGTGGGTAAATTACTCGAATGATGATAGTAATTAAACAAACAAAAGGAGAGATTAGGTAAGAGCTTCACCCTTATAATAAGATTATCCGTACTTTGGATCCCTGCGGCAGAAACATGGATATTACGCAAAAATGATGAGAAACAACAGGAATCTTTCTAAATGTGGATGTGGAAAACAACAGAGAGAATTGGCTGAGTCGAGCGGAAAACGAATGAGAGGGTGCTAGAAACGGTGAGGGAAAAGAACAGTTTTAGATATTATTAAGAAGAGGAAGAGAAACAAGTTGGGACATTGGCTAAGAACAAACTGTATCATTAGGGATGTGCTAGAGGGTATAGTGACAGGAAAGAGAGGAAAAGGGCGAAGGAGGTTACTACTATTGATGGATGATATCCAAAGAGAAAAATCGTACTTGAAGACGGAGAGACTAGGGGAAGACCGTGGAGAATGGAAGCTTCTCAATTGCAGCAAGCAACTTGCCAATAATGGCAGAATATCTACGATGATGATGAAATTTCTGAATTTCTAAAGTAGAGACATGACATTTTAAATTTAGACTTTCTATAGCGTTTTTCTAGTTCTATAAGGAAAGAACAGAGGTAGGGAAAAAAGGGTGAAGATAGCAATTATAATAGGACGTCCAATACCTTGGAATTCCTTAAGGTTAGAGGGACATGAAATTTGGGATTTAGTCTTTTCATTCAAAATAATTTAACACGTGTTTATCGCACTGTTTAGATAAGAACGCAGTAACACACGGGTGTATTTGGTAGTACTAAATGATATGACAAATACCACATATGGAGTAAAGACGTTAAATGTGTTCACGATCGACTACACAGGAAAAAAATGCGAAAACTTGCTCTTTAAGAAAAGGAAAAAAACATGAAAGAATGGGCCATAACATCATATACTTAGACAAGTTTGTTCTTCCCTTTATAAATTTTATCCTGCCATTCACATAAACCATGTAGCTGTCAAGTATTATTGCGACAAGCTTAATAACCATGCTTCAACACAACGGCAAAAGACCATAAAAAGCATTCTTATGTTTGTTCCGCCTTCTAAGACAACAGAAAGTAATATGATACGTAAGAGGCATCAATCTCTACAATAGAGCAATTCATTTTCCTCACAGCGGGGTTTCGCAGAACTCAAATCTCAAGAAACTGAAAAAAATAAGACAAGGGAGCGATATTTCTTTATCTTCAAGAAAGTCTACTTCATTCTTATTAGCAAAACTGTTAAAATTTGTCTTTTAAATTAGATATGGTACGTTATCTAATTTTAGAGAAATGGAAAATTAAGAAAAAAGGCACTCAACATGTACCGCGACGCAAAACAGCCTTACAGGTAAATTCATTGCCTTGGTAAAGCAAATGTTGTATTGTACTTTTCCTGGAGGCTAGTTTTGAATGTAGAATCTGCATAGTATGTTTAATATTTAATCTAATTTTCAGCCATCTACCTCTTAAGGTTTTTGATATAAGTGGAGGAAATACTTGTTTTCCATTGATTTTTCCCTGACATTAATATTAATGTTTCATGCTTTTTGACTATGTTCTATCCATTTTAGAACAATTTGATTTAGGAATGTATAATTTGCGCAGTCTCTTCTACATTTGAACTTAATTTCAGCCATCCCCGTGTTTTGGTTTTTGAGATAAGTGGAGGAATTATTTGTTTTTCGTAGATTTTCCATTGACATTAATGTTAATGTTCCATGATTTTAGGACAATTTGCTTTTAGAATTAGAATCTGCACAGTCTCTTCCACATTTAAGCTGAATTTCTGCCATCTCCCCTAAAGTCTGTTTATATCATTGAAACCGGATAAGCCCTTTATTGTTCAAATACTCTTCCAGTAATTTAAAGATTTATGGAGTGCACTGGGTATTCAAACTGCTGGGAGTGGGTATCCAAGTGCTCGGACTGGGTATCCATTTGGATACAAAATGGTAGCTTAAAAAATGCCCTGATATAACGCGATGTAGACACTATCTTATAGTATTGCAAAGATTATGTATATAATGTAAAGCGCATTGATTTAATTTTGGTAGTGCCAAATTCAATTCATTAAAAGTGTCAATTAAGAGGCATTATTTCAACTTAGATATGATGGTGTAGAAACCTGTTAACCGTTCTGATTGCAATATTCGAATATTTTACACAACACACTAAGCAAGGCTATGTGATAAAAATACATAAAAAACAGAAACACGTAACTGTTTCAACACAATAAATGTGTCTTCATCAGACTGCCACTCTTCTAAGAGGAAGGAGTTGAAGTCTGATGAAGACACAGTTATTGTGTTGGAACTGTTACGTGTTTGTGTTTTTTACGTATTTTTTCACATAGGTTCCATTGGCATCAGCAGCACATAAACTTTGGAGAGGACAGACTACCGGGGGACTGGGGTATATGGAACACCCCTCAGGAAAGCGTGGGTTCCGAGGTCCTCCCCGGAAAGTGAAAAATTGCTTTTGATACATTGCATTTTAAAGTATTTTTGACTTAAAAAGGAAACAAAAACTTATTTTTTGTTAAATTTTTACCTTTGATAATTTTTTTGTTTTGAAAATGTGTGATTAAAAATACACACACAGTTTACAGTTTGTTTGTTTATTCAATTCTAGTTAAATGATACCAAGTGTATGCCAAAAACAAAATAATGATAAAATGTAATGTGTAGAGAATACTTAGAAACAATAACATTTTGAAAACAGTTCTTGGGCTGTAATGTAAATGAGGCTCAACAATGTGTAATTTAAAAAAAAAATATGTAGTTGAAAATTACGTTTCTTTTAGCTAAACTCCTTTCGTTGCTCGCAATCTAAACAAAACAGTTTCTAACTTTACAGTTTACTCCACTTTCATCTTCGTGCGGCCAAAAACAGACTGCATTTTATCCACAATTAAAAAAAAAAAAAAAAAAAAAAAACTTTTGTAGTATTTTATTCATATCCACTTTGTCTAACATTGGTTTGTGAACGTAGCGAACTGCTACATGGTTGACCCTCTTTTGGGTTATAGTAGACCTAAGATATTTGTTATATTGCGGGAGAAAAAAAAAACGTTTTACAAATATTGGGGGGGGACACACGTCCCAGGTGGGATTTACGCCCGCGTAGTCTTGTTCAGTGTGTTGTTGTGTTTAGTTTTTCAATATGAAAACAATTCCAACATTTCACATTATCGAACATTTTACTAGGGGACCACGGTGAAACAGTGATAGAGTGCAAGGGATAGCATGTTCAATCTCAGGTCATGGGATTATATGGTTCAAGTCGTTATACCAAGAAATATAATCTTATGGGATTTAATCATAACATTTTCACTGAAATATTTATCCTAAGGGGTTCAAATATTTTCCGTAAATCTATTCTCTTCGTACAAAATACGAGCATTTCAGCTAGTATAAGTTAAAAGCTGGATGAAACTCGTAGATGTCATTTTGTAACTTATTTATTGTTGCTAAATACCTTAGTTATATTTTATTTCCTATTGGTTTGTATTGGGAGCTTTTTTTTCTGTTTTCTTAAAAAATATATTGCAATTTTAGTGGTTTTATTTTACAGATTTTCTTCCTGATATATATACAATTTAAGCAATATTAAAATATAATATTATGTACTTTAAGAACAGGATTAAGAATTAGATTTATGAGCTTTCAGCATCCATGGCCATGTTTTCCCGTCACATGAGGGATGACGTCCTTCGGCGATCACACTATCCGAGAAAAGGGAAGGAAGGAAGCAGCCTGGGGCCTATATGTTAAGTACTATCCCTGCATTTGCCTGGTTTGAATGAGAAAAACCCAGGAAAACCTCACACAAGGTGGCTAGCCTGAGAAAGGTTTTACGCTTTGTCGAGCGAATGCCCCCACCAGAATGGAACCCAGGACCTCGCGCAAAAGGCGAGAGCAATAGCAACTACCCTTCGGACCTCGAGAACAAAGAAAAACACGTATGTAGCACATGGCTGATGGCTGGCCTCTCTCAAGATGGTTGGCCTGAAAAACTTCTATACTTTTTTGACTAAGTGTGGTGTTGCCAACGGCTCTGCTTACGGCTCAGTCACCACCGAGCCGAACCGAGAAGTGAGTCGAGCTAACAACTCACCCAACCGAGCCGGATCGAGCTGATGGATCACCTGAGCTAAGCCGAACCGAGCCGATGGCTCATCTGAGCCGACTCGAACCGAGAAAATGTCTCATTCCAATCAATCCGGCTCGAGCTGTTGACTCAGTTGAACCGAGCCGAACCAAGCCGGAGCTCGAGCTGAGCCGGTAGCTCAGGGCTTGAACCGAGCTAGTTGACATCAGTAACTGAGTGTCCTCACCGAGAATCAAACCTGGTACTGCTCACACCAAAGACGAGAGCGTTAGCAACTGCGCTACGGACATGAAGAACAAATAAGCAAAATCATATCATTAATTTTCCTATTTATTTCGATGGAAACAAAAAAAATATTTCCCATATAAATCATATTATTAGTTCCCTATATAAAAGCAAAGATAGTGTATGTAATGAACCCCGGTAAGGCTTCGTGTGGAATTCATTATTCTACGAACGTATTTTAAGCTGGCAGACAGCCAGTAGGTCATGTAAAATATTGTTAAAGAAACATTCCCTTTAAAAAAGAAAATCACGATAATGTACAGTCAGAAAGTAGTAATCACCGCATACTATATATAGTGGACAATAATCATTTTATGTCTTAAAGTGATACAGATTTATTCTGCTATAAAATTGAGCAGGACAACTTACTATCTAATGTTTGCTTAGGTTGGCTATAACAAAGTTATTTGATCATTTCTACGTGGTCCGAGTAATGGCCTTTTATGGCACTGAAAATCTGAAATCGGTGTACTGAGTCACGGGCTGTGCTGATTATCGATGTTGAAACGGTGACATTATCGCATCCATGGCCCTGCCGGGATGCTTTAATGGATAACAATATCAGAGAACGGTTCTTAGTGTGGCGCCCTGCTAGGACGGAGAAAAGCTGCACAATCCACGAGGGTTAAGGTTTGTGAGTTCTTTCTATACGAAAAGAAGAGAAGAAAAGATATCGATGGAAGAATAACTCCGCAAAATCTGACCTTTAAGTAACGCCTCGGGAACTGTAATTCTGTGGATAAAAACGAGCAGCTACAGCTAATCAATGCTTGTTAGTTCGGTTTCTTTGTGGTTCGAAGTCTTGCAATAAACACAAAAGAAAGAAGTCACAGAATAACCTACAGGAGGTTTATATATTTAGAAGTAATATTTTTTGAAAGGAAATTAGTGGATGAATTCGACATATAGTAAAACATCTTTCTCAACAGTACACATCAATTCTGTAATTCCATTTTATAATATATTACAAATTAAGGGATATACGTAAATACGAATTAGAGATAGTACAATATTATGGCATTTAACCCGGGAGCACTAATATGTCGTAAAATTTACGAAGGCGACCTAATATTTGGCGATTTCAACCAGTTCTACGCATGCGTTGAAGTTGGCGTCTCGGCTAATCTCATTTGGTGAGTAACTGTTGTTACAGGAAGATTGCGTTTGCTAGTGATCTCGTGTAAGTGTAACATAGAAAGGCAATTCGTAGATTTTACGAGGTATTAGTGATAACGTTACAATTTTGAAAGTGACTTCGATTGTTGTGTATTTTTTTCTGAAATAGGAATTTGAAAGCCAGTTATTATTGAAGTGACTCAAAGTAACTTCATAAGTGTTATTTTGAGTCACCTTTCAGTTTAGCATAGTAAAAGCGGATTCATTGAAAGTAATGTTAATTTTTTGAAGTAGACTTATGATAAAATTATAATAGCAATCTATGCATATATATTGAACCAACAACTTTTAGTTAAAAATCTAGAAATTAGTCACTCTCAATGTATCCTATAAAGTAAATAAATAAACATTAAATATTATATTAGAAAATATTTATATATTAGAAAAAATATTAGAAAAAAAGTTTATAGCAAGGAAACAATGAGTTTTACTTCAAGTCTTAAAATTTACGAATGTTTATTAATAGTGTGCTACAAAAACATATTAGTGTTCCCGGGTTGATGGTAAATTATAAAAATATGACATTTACCAAACGGTACAGTATGTGGCGAAACAAACAGTATTGATATAACATCATTGGTATTTATTTATTTATTTATTTATTTATTGTACAACATAATGAAACATAAGAAATGTCAACGGACGTCAACTAAATGTTACTCAACACATATTGTAAATTTAAGAGGAATCGCACCTGTACGTCATGTATTGAAAATGTAGACCATTACGTTGCACACGTTTTTCAAAGCGGTCCTGTACACCGATCAACGTGTTACTGAACACGGGTTGCTGGAACGACAAAACAAATGACCGAATGTTCTCTCTTAACTCCGGTATAGTGGTAGAGTGTTACCTGTTCGGAAAATTGGTTCCTTCAGCATATGTAGGTATCTGGAGCCGGAGGTCAGGGGAGTCGGAAATCCGTTCCACGGGAAATCAAACAATGTCCAAACTCGTGTGGACCTAAATGCAAGTAACTCACTTGCTCTGTGGGTAGTAGCTTCATCTTGCTGCATCCATGGTTGTTGTACCGACAGATTTTTGGTGCGGCAAAAACCACGCAAGTCATGCAAGAATAGATCAATAATCGACTGTCGATTGCTGTAGCTATCAACGTACATATGGCTTTTATCACTGAACCATATGTTGCTGATGAAATCTTCAACTTCATATGCCAGAGCTCCAGAGCAATACAGTAGACGTGAGCGCTCATCTCACGTAGTGAGATTCTGCCTCACACCATATGAGTGGAAATAATACTTAACAATAAACTCCTTCTCCTCTGTTACGAGTAACATTATATTTGCGCCAACTGCACAATACGCTAGTCCACAGACAACTAAGCACACATGTGTCGCTCACAGCTCATATCACATTGCACCTCCGCACCACTTGTACGCAAACTTCTGTACTGTTTGTTTCACCACATACTGTAGATCTCGCCGCGCAACAGAAAATTATATGGATTAGTGTCAATCCTAATGCGTAGTTTCCGAAATAAACGAGAAAAAAAACTTTCTTGAAAACCTAAATATTCACTTTCACTTTATAATAGCCATGCCACTTACTAAGATGAAACATATTGGAGTATAACTACCATATAGCAAGATGACTAAATTAATACACATGACCTAATATTTCAATTTATTCAAATTTTAATTTGTGTTTAACTATGTTATTTTCCAAACATGAAACACAACAATTCATAGATCACATCAAGCTAAAGGAAATGAAATGTTTGAAGGTAAATTCTCATATGCGAAATTTTCGAGAAAATCAGGGAAAAACTAATTTTGTGCGGTTAGTAATATGTCGTTGACTGTCAATTGTGGTTGATGATATTTGTTACTCTGTTATATGCTGTTTATTTACTTATTATATAGTGTTAATAAAATATACAGTATGAAATATAATCTATATATGTAAAAATGAAAGTGACTATGTTTTTTTGACACTTCCGATGTCGTTTAATCCAAATTCAACTCCACAACTTGAGAGAGGTATATATATAATTGAAAATGTTCGGTATTGGTGTTGAATCCATAGCTTTTGTGGTCGCTGTGATGAACAGTGACATTTCCGATGCCGTTTAAATCCAAACTCAACCCTCTAGATCCAAAATGAAACGTATTCTCCCCGTGCGAAAACGGGTATTCTGCTAGTATACATAAATAACAATTAAGTACATATATTGTTATAATTAACAATATACTTATTGTTATAGTACAACTAAATACATTATTATATTGTTTAGTAAATATATTGTTAAGAAGACATTTATTGTTGGTCTTCTTCTAACTGTCAGACTTCAAAGGAATTGAAACTTTAAATCCACGAGCTGCACTATCAATGTTGTTGTCAAACAAGGTAGTAAACTGTTTCATTATATTTTGTGTAATATTTAGTATGTCCTTCTCTTGTCCTTACTTGTGAAATTTGATTTTTATTTTTAAAAAAATGTACGAGCAGATCTCTTTGCAGTATGGAGATACAAGTTCCAACCAATGACGTCCTAATATAGACAAAATTATTTTCTCATTAGAAACTAATGATGACAAGTTCCAATTCTGACCTTTAAACGTTAACAACAATTATTAATTGCCCGATTATTACGATTATAACTGTATTCGCATTATATAAACTGAGTTTGTATGGAGTAATTTATTTGTTTGCAAACCACCGATTGTAATACTTTAAACTAACTGCGCTAGCATAAATGCTGATTCCACATTATCAGGCATTATTTGCACCTTTAAAGGTGTTCCAAAACACAGACTATAGGCAAACTTCGCTTAGAGTAGGCCCTCGTTTATTCGTAGACGTTCACTTTAAAGTCTACCAAAACCAGTAGCGAGGAAACCGATTCAAGTGTGACACGAAATTGTGGACGAGTTTATGAGCAAACGAAGTGTTTTTGTGTACAACTAAACCCATTAAAGGGAAAAACCCTCGATCTCAACCGTTCCCGAGATATAGAGGGGTAAGGGGAAAGCTGACGCTCTGATATTTTGTTGATTTTCGGCTGTGTTGCGAGTGAATATGTTTGAAAAATTGCATTTAAATGTTAAGAAAGATGCACCAGAATGAATAAAAGTGGTGTTGAATGTTGAGGTGACTCGCATAGCTTTTACCCGAGGCCGGAAAAAGAAGGGACTATGAGGATAACAAACGCCATTGACACGAAGAACAAAATTGTATGATATTACTTGCTAATATACCATGTCTTTGTTTCGTAGAAAATGAGAAAAGGTGATATGAAAATGCATTAATTATATTGCCAAATTTACAGAGACGTTACTATGTGAACAAAAATACAAGGTCATATTCTGTGGAAAAGCACTATAGAAAAACAAATAAAATAATATGTAACATAAACACATATTGTTGTAAACGCAAGTACGACAGTGTGTAGTTATGTGACATACGTATATTAAAACGCAAAATATGAATCAATAAACAAAAATAGTATCTTCCACTTAAAAAAACGAAAACTTGCACGCCTTATATACTGTATATCACATACAGTTCCGATCGGTTAAAAATTGTAGAAGTTATAAATGTTCGGAAAGTTCGGATGGCCATCATTTTTTACATTTTTGATCCTATTTGACTGATGATGTTTTTACTTGATTCAGCGTACTAAGAAATCTCTACATGGAATCCTTACACGCCTATTTTATGCAACAATGGAACACCGGTACTTTCGCCTTCCCCCTCCAAAACATTCCTCTCCTAGAATTCTTATGGACTCTTTGGTTTTGTAACCCCCATGTCTAAGGCGACGTATTACTATAGTTTCGTGGATGACGGAATTCTTCATTTTTAAAAATCTCTTTTATTTGTACTATCGCTACATATTCAAAAATTCGCAAATTATCGGAGCGCCAGCCTTCCACTTATTTCTCTATATCTCCGGGACGCTTGAGATCGAGGGTTTTTCCCTCTAATGGGTTTAATTGTATACAAAAACACTTCGTTTCCGCATAAACTCATCCACAATTTCGTGTCACACTTGAATTGGTTTCCTTGCAACTATATCTTTTCAAACATAAGAACTTACAAATAACCAGATAAAGATTTCATCCCAATCAAAGCTGTAAGCAATTAAAAAAAAACTCTAAAGTCTAAGCTAATATAGACTAAATGGCGTACGAGCGGTGGGGCAAATATAACTGGAATTTCCTGATAAAAAGCACGGATGTTATTTTTTTTTTTATTACAACTTCGTCTCAATACAACTTTCATTATCCTTAAAGAACTTTTCATTAATAGTAATGCACTTTGGTGATGTTGCCTTCGGTTCTCGCACTTGAAGCACTACCGGAACGGGGCTAGTCTTCAATGGTCACTTCTGCCCTTTTGAACCAAGCAATCCATTCGCACGCTTTCGTTTTACTGAGAGCATATTCTTTGCAAGCTGTTTGCATAATAACAATAGTTTCTGCTACGTTCTTCCCGAATAATAATAATAATAATAATAATAATAATAATAATAATAATAATAATAATAATAATAATAATAATAAATAACAGACGTTGCTCGTAAGAATCTGCCATTTCTTTGTGTCACGAGTGCAATACAAAAACACACACAACAGTACTAGAGAAACCACTCTCTAGTATATCCGTCCCTCTCGTATATCAAAACAATCTTTGTCTTCAAAACCGGGGGACAAGGTGTCTCACTGGTAAAGCACTTACCTCTGCTGCGTAGGGTCCCTGGATTGATCCCCCGTCAAGTAATTTTGTGGTTAGTAAACCCCATTTACTCCTACATTATTATTCCATCAATTCTCCCTTCATCACTCACTTTACTTAATCACGTCGCCCTTAGCCTAATGGACATAATCGCGGGACGTTAAACTGAATGATTCAATTACATTTTCTTTTATTCAAAATCATGTAAATTGTTGCTTCTTCAAAAAAGTTTATCGCCCAACAGGTAGCATACATAATCGTAACAGTCACACACGCAACAACTTGTACATTTAATTTATAACCAAAATTTCACGAACCCCCTACATATCTTAGTTTTAATAATGATGAATCATTCTTATAAATAAGTACACACATTAAACCAGCCTAGGAGTAATATTTCTTATTCCCATTTCCATAAAGGTAACCAAGAAAGTTCCATCGCTTTTTGTAGAGGTCTGTGTTCAATTCGCCCTCACACCGTGGGTTGAATACGAATGGAGATAAGGCGAAGGTCAGTTGTTGGTGTGGGTATATTCAACATACTTCCTGGTTGTGCCAGTTCAGTTACATCGTGAACTTGCGTAAGGACAGAGTGAACATGGGACCTCCACAGAGCGTCATAAGGGCGTATATGCTGTACGAGTTCAAACTGGGGTCAAACGCCGCTGCAGCGGAACGGAAGATATGTCAGGCCTTTGGTGAGGGTGTGGTGACTGCGCGGAAAGTGCAGCGGTGGTTTAACTAGTTTAAGAACGGTGACGAAACACTTGAAGGCGCACCACGCGCCGGAACAACAACAATGTACACAATGAAGATCTTCAGACAGCAATTGAGGCAAACAGTGGCCAAACATGTGAGGACCTGGGACTACAATTCAGTGTGAGTGGGGAAACCATTCGACAGCACCTCCATCAATTTTGGAAACACTACAAATTGGGTTGATGGGTCCCACATGATTTGACTCCGGGTCAGGAGACAATGCGAGCAGACACCTGTGTTTCTTTGCTGTCTCGTCTGCGGAATTAGTCATTTCTAGACAGGGGGTTGTCATATGATGAGAAGTGGATCCTGTACGAAGCTCTACGGCGACGTCGTCTTTGATTAGCATCACGTGAACAGGTTCCAAAACAGTCGAAATCAGCACTGCACCAGAAGATCCTCGTGTGTGTTTGGTGGACTACTCGCGCTATCGCGCATCGGGAACTGATACCAGCTGATCAGAGCATCAAAACAACTGAACTGTCAGCAGTTGAGCCGTGTTCAAGGAAAACTCAAAATTCTGGAGCCAGCACTTCTGGATCGCAAAAGGGTCCTCGTGTTACAGGACAACGCTAATCCCCAGGTGGCTAGGATGACACGGGACACCATTCTACGCCTTGAATGGGAAACACTATTGCACTCGCCATACTCTCCCCGACATTGCACTTTCCGATTATTACCTGTTCCATTCCTTGGACAATCACCTTAGAGAACGCCAGTTCAAATCCCTAGTAGAGGTGCAAAACGCACTTGATACCTTCTTCGCTTCACGGCCCACCAATTTCTACCGCAATGGAATCCATGGCCTTCGAGAACGTTGGCAGAAGGTCATCGATGCTGATGGAAACTATTTTTGATCTTCCGGGTACGCCTTAGGTGACATATCGATGTTCGAAGGATGAAAAGCGATAGCATTTTCTTGGTTACCTTTATAAAATGAACTCATATCATGCTGCAGTTATCTTAAAGCATTTACATTAGACTCTGGATATCCGACCATTTCTTGCAAAGATATGTGCTGGATTGGCAAAAGTGCCGGGTTATTGAGTGTGTTTGAAGTTGAATTTACCACATATAATACTATACTTTATTAAATACTAGCAGTATTTCCGTTCCTCGCACGGGAAGAATTCGTTTCATTTGGACATAAAAGGCTGAATTTGGAGTTAAACGGCATCGGAAGTGTCACTGTCCGACTCAGCGACCCCGAAAACTATGGATTCAGTACTGCGAACAATGCAATGAAGCGTCGTATTACATATTAATCGAGCGTAAGCTAGGCAAAGGTCTCGCCGACGTTGTGACTGACAGACTCAATACATAAAAGTCTCTCCTCCGCATCCTCTCTCTCTCTCTTTCTCACGGCTTGGTAACCTTCCTGTGGTCAATATGGGACGTGTCTTACTGTATGTTCAGTCGCCTTATAAAATGGAATATGAAGCGAAACTAGTTTTATGTTATATATACGCTCCTTACGCTAATCATTAATGTAAGTCTATATATATATATATATATATATATATATATATATATATATATATATATATATATATATATATATATATTAGGGTGGTCCTTAATTACATAGCAAACATTTTTTTCGAATTTCTTTGCTCCCAACTCCTAAATTGGTTCGATGTCGGGCCCAATTTATCCATGAAAAAAAAAGGGCTCAAGCGAAGAATATTTAACCGACCCCCAAGCGACCTAAAGTTTGAATGCATATCCAATATGTTAATATATAGGAAAAGTCTGGAGTAAACCTTTCTTACTTTAAAGCGGCTGAAGGGAAAGGGACCAAATCTTGGATACAGGGATAGGAAGTAATCCACATCTGACCCTGAAAAATAGTATGATGGCGACCATTTTGATGTCCGCAATTTTGTATTCGGACCCAAAATTTTAAATGGAAATGATGTTTTGTGACATCATTTTTGGGTAACCTTTCATCATAAAAACATATCTTCCTATATTTTTAACTTATCTCTGGTCATTTAATTCTTTTTAGCTTTGAAATAATAGTTTATTATCTTTCAATATTGCTTTTCTTTATAGGTTACTGAAATATTAATAAACTATTACATACATGTAACAAGGAAATATTTATATATGTTGTTATATAATTACATCCCGTCGAAATACACACCAGCCTATATTGAAATTATTTATATGAAATGAAATTACATAAATAATATAATGAATGTTTAAAATGATAATGAAAGAAAGCTGAAAGCTGTGGATAACTAGCCAAATTCTACTGCATCATTAAGCCAATTTTTGTAGCATCTGGATACATTTTTCTGTGTTCACTGACTATCTGCAATATGTATTGTTTCTCTTTTTCGTCCTTTGTTAAAATGTTCCCGTATTCTTGTATCAGTTTCACACCTCTCTCTGCAACATCATTCACCATAAAAATGTTTTTCAATGTATTCAACCCACGCTGAAAGTTCACATCTTTCCAAGTAGATGGGCATGTTTGCAGAAAATGTGTATTTATCGAAAATCTTGAGAAACATGTCTTCGAATCTGCGGAAACGAAGTCTGAGAATTCTTTTTCTCTGAAACTGTTGAGTTCTGCACTATTTATAGAGTATCGCTTTATTAGGTTTTGTGCATCACATTCTTCTGTACTCTGTATTAAGAACCATTTTTCTTTCACATGCTGTGGCACTTCAAAGAATGCAAATGCCGCAGTTTCTGGTGACAGATACCATAAGTGGTTAGCGAATTTTTTAACTGCTAATTTCTGGATCTTCTTCCCTGTATTCGATCTACTTTCCTTATCTCGGTCACTACTCAGTAACATGTATGGATCTACTTCTACAACCTCTATCCAGGATATGATTCTTATCCCTCTGCCATTTTTAAGTTACAAGAGTTTATTACAAACTTCTGCCATATACTATACATCAGCCCTGGCCACGGCGAGCAGATAGTGGAAACTCTCCTCGTGAACGCTCACGAGCATTCTACGAGCAAATACCGTTGTTCGTGCTTCGTGAATCGTCGGGTTTTGTCCTTAGAGGAGCGGAAGTGTTGTCAACCTTGGCGGTAATCACTAGCTTACCAAATAAAAAAAAAGTATGTATGGTAACTGATTGCCATTTAGTGTATAGTGCTTTTTACAATGTGGTAACCGTTAACTATAGACAACACAAACTGGTAACAGCAATCAAATGATAAACTATGTACATTCCTTTTCTTCTTTTTTCTTTCCTTTTGTTAAAGAAGGATGTGGTGGAACCAAACCATCGCTTACATTTATAAAAATTTGCCAGTTTGCCCAATGGAAAACCAGTTTTCAATATATATATATATATATATATATATATATATATATATATATATATATATATATATATATATATATATATATATATTATCAAGTTCTTAATCCGAGTGTGGGTATGTTGTTTCGCTTTATAGGAAAAGAGATAATCTGTTGATACAAAAAAAAATACTGTAGCACTTGTTTGTAATTATCTAAGTATTATCTCCAGAAAATTAGCTTATGCATGTATGTGTATACGAATAGGCTTAGCAAGGGGTTGGTTGTGGAGATTAGAAGCCACTATTACACTATCAATAGGAAGAATAGTATTTCTTACTCCACTTTTAAAGTGGGGCCGCGGTGGCTCAGTGGTAGAACGTTCATATCTGGTGCTTGGGGTCCCGGGTTCGATCCCAGCCCCCGCCAAGTGAAGTTTGCGGTGGACAAACACCGTGTGCGTGGGTTTTCTCGGGGTTCTCCCATTTCCTCCCACTTTCTTCATTCTATCATTTCATTCATTACTCATCATCACCGTCTCCTTTAGCCTAACCGGTATAATCGTGGGACGTAAAACCCAAAGATTTCATTTCATTTTTTCCACTTTTAATGTTACTTTGATCGCAAAGAATCAAACAAAATATTAAGAGAGCCGAAGAGATTTTCCATTTTTAAGAGTGACCATTAGTGGGTACCATTAGTTTTTTTTTTTTTTTTTTTAAACAAGGAGTGTCTTTTTAATAAGGAAAAATATATTGTCCCTGGCTGGTTGCTTGCCGGTAGCTTGTTAAAAGTGAAAAAGAATGTTAAATCATATCATCGACTGAAGCTACACGCTTGTCTTTCTTCGATAGTTACTGACTGGTTTTGAAAGTCACGATGTTGTAGGCCTACTGTAACAGCGTAAACTTGGAAGGGAACGTTCCAACTGAATGATACGAACAATTATTCCCAATGTCTTGAACATGGAACGTGGATTGCACGGATAACGCTTAAAGTGGGCTGGACTGCACTGAAATTTCCTTCCGGCAAATTAGTGTTTGGTCGGAACTCAGTTCTTCTGTGTAATTGTCTCTTAACAACATTTGAACATTTCTTTTAGATAATAATATCTAACTAACTCTATGGTCTATGGAACCCGAAGGTTCAATGCGGCGTTTACAACATATTTCCACTAACTTCTGTCCTTAGCCAACTGGATCCAGTTTCTACTCTGTACTCTTATTTCTGCAAGATCCATCTTAATATTGTCTTCCCATTTACGTCTAGGTCTTCCTAGTGGTCTTCTTCCAATTGGGTTTTCAGTTAAAATTATGAAAGCGTTTCTAATTTCTTCCATTCTGGCTACACGGAATGGCCACCTGAGCCTTCTACACTTAATGACCCTAACAATGTTAAGTGAGCGGTATAAACTATGCAATTCCTCGTTATGAATTTCCTCCAATCCCCATTTTCATCCGTCTTTGGTCCGAATACTACTACTACTACTACTACTACTACTAATAATAATAATAATAATAATAATAATAATAATAATAATACGCATTATTATTATTATTATTATTATTATTATTATTATTATTATTATTATTATTATTATTATTATTATTATTATTATTATTTTCAACCTCCCGTCGTTCTGCTATCAATCTAGCAACGAAAGGCGTTCACAACTTAGCAAACGTGAAGCGAGTGACAAGTTACAGACCGAGTGCTAATGTAATACAATGTCACGAATTGTGTAAGCAAGCTAAAAAAGGCCTGAAACAATTCGTTTCCGATTTTTGCAGTCGTTTTTACGTCTGTAAGCTGACATGTTTAATATTAGTTTCTTTCTTTCTTTCTTTCATTTTCATTTGTTAGTTACTTCAACGCTAACTGTAACCTCTATCATGCGTCTTCCTCGATCAAAAAACGTACCAATTTTATTTCCTGCAGTGTTTTCGCGTCACTGCTTTCGAAATGGGGAGGGGGAGAGCACACCTGCACATTTCACGCTTGCGTCTGCTCAATGCTTCAACATCGTGCGAATTTGTGACCAGGCTTGGCCGTAGGTTTTTTACCATCATGTGTGGTTGGCAACACTTATCGGATGCAGTGGAAGGGGCGGAGCTACCAACACCTGTGCTCACCTGTTCTTATCTCCGCTCGTTGTCGCTCACGCTTCGGCTCCGGGAGCCAATTCATGGGCAGGCCTGCTATACATTGTAAATGCTTTCAGATGTCTAGGTCGCTTGGGGGTCGGTTAAATATTCTTCGATTGAGCCCATTTTTTCACAGATTATTTTGGGCCGACATGGAACCAATTTAGGGGTTGGGAGCAAAGAAATTCGGAAATCGAAAATTAAGGACCACCCTAATATATATATATATATATATAGGGTAACTTCGGCAAATAACGCCACCAATTCAACATATTGTTCTGGTACTCAAGTGCTTTTATATCTAGAACGGTGCAAATTACATGGAAGATGTAGTGAACCCTCCGTTATAATACAAAGAGAAAACAAAGATCCTACACACACAATGTCGACCACAATGCACTGAGAACCGGAGTGAGTATGAGATGGCGTTATTACCAGACGTGTCGGGAAATAACGCCACTTGCTTTAAAACAACGGAAAGGTGTTAGAATCGTAAAGAAATACATTTTGAACACAACTAAACAATGTTCTTGTCAATTGTTATGAGCAAGCTTAACAGAGATATTTTATTTATTTTATTTTTATTATTCATAAAATTTGCATATGCAATCAAAATTTTATATTCAGATTTAATATATATATTTAATTAGTTTCGTTATTCTTTATACATTATATTTCAAGCAATCATTCTGATATTATTTTATTTTATTTAAAATTTCATTAAGTTTAGTGGCATAACAGAAAACTTCTTTTTTTTATATTTGTGGCAAGTTCTGTATGAATTTTGAAACTTCAGGGAGATAGAGGTTAGTGACCTTTAGAGTACCAAATATTGCCAACCTATAGTATCTAAGAAATACTATAAACAAGATTCTTTCAATGTGTTATAACTATTATAGAAATATATTATTAAAAAAAGGGAAGAAATTCTAAGGATGGACAAAACAAAATTGGCGACAGAAAGTCGCTGAGCAATCTTTTGTTAAACTATACACACCTAGATACGAATTTTCGAATACAATACGTGAGAAATTGTTTCACTGACCGCGATTTTCACACTTTTAATGGAACCGCTACCTCTCCGGTGGGGGTGGTTCAACAGTTCTGGGTGCCTAGTCAGCGAACCTTCAATTCAATTTTCATATTGTTCCAGAGTTACCAGAAGGTACTGATATATGAAATATATTTTTGAATACAAATTCCAACCTCTAACGATTCTTGGACAGATCCGATATCGTTATATTAACATATAGAATCGCGATCCTTACCGTATTTTCTTTATAGAATAGCTATTTTGGCAGTCTGCTATTCTTTGCTTAATTTTTAAACTCAGTATGTTGATTCTGGCACTCCCGGCATGCCTTGGAGTGTGATGGAAGGTAGCAGAAGACAATTGTCTACCACCAACAAGTTATTTGGTATTTTTTCTGCTTTTTAACAATGACAACTCCACCCAAGTTTATAAATGTAAAATAGGATATTTAAATATTGGTTTGCAACTTTTGTTACATGTCAATTGTAATTCGTTAATCGGTAATATCATTAATTATAAATGTAAACAGAAAAGGATATCGGTCACTGAGAGAGGTTGGTTACATTCGAAAAAGAAACAGTAACCGCTAGAGGGATACACCTGTCAGGCCTCTCGCAAGCAACCCTTATTGTGAAAGAAAGTCCCGCTATCCTCTGACAATGAAGAAAGAAAAAAAAACTTTTGAAAGCCGCGAAGGAGGCGAGTTTTGGTAAAAACTAGCTTTAGTGTGTGTAACAAAAGCAAAGGAGAGTAAAAACATTTAGTTAGTTGAAGATCAACTGTCACCAAGGTCAGACAATTTTTTTTTTTTTTTTTTTTTTGGAGAAACTGAGAGTTGAAGTCATATCTTCATACATACATAACTTCAGCCGTAAAGAAAAGAGCACAGTGTTATATGGACATCTGTTATAAAAAGATATTTATTTTGAAGAACCACATTTTATTTGGTGCTAAAATCAATAATCGTTATTGACAAAGTTACAACTGAAAATGTCTGACAAGTAAACGAATATCAGTTAGCATACCAAAAGTGAAAACACTATGTGTTCATAGCTGAACGTCATTTTGACATCATTGATTTATTTTATTAAACACAAGATGCCAATGTGTTTTATCAACAATTTCTCTGAAACATACTTTATTCTGAATAGAAGATAACATCTAAAGACAGTGACTTCCAATGAAGGATAATTGGACCTCTCCCGGAGAATCATCTGGAGTGAAGTGTAATTACGGTGACTGTGAATTGAAATATCTTGTTTAAACGGTTTAGTGACAGTGAACATTTGAATTTGAGAGAGATCTCTATTATTATTTTTTTTTTAAAAAAAACTCATTTAAGCAGTTATCAAGTTGATAAAAAAAATATATCTATTGAATATCTAGTGTGTATATATCTATATATATTGCGTGTGGTGTTGTTGTGTGTTCAGTAGTGAAATTAAAAATAAATATGTGTGCATTTTCTAGAAAGTGTGTGGAGTTTTTAATTGAATACTTAGCCGCAGGGTGAGTACAAAATAACTTGTAATATATATATATATATTTTTTTTTAGGCATTTCAGGATATGTTGTGTCTGCCAGATTTAACTAATGCAATTTGATGATAAATTCACATTTTCTTAATATTAAGATAATATCTGACGTAAGTCAGAGCTTCAAGCAGCATTACTGTCCCTAACGGGGCAATGGGACGTTAATATAGAACTCATGTTTACAGGAATGTAAATTCTAACTTTATTTGTATTTTGGCTCTACCGACACTATATTATTTTTTTTATTTTTTTATTTTGGCTAATCTAAAATTTTATTAATTATTTACAACATTTACATATCATTTGCATATGTCGTACATTCCTGTGGTGAGAGGGTGAGATGGGTATGGAAAGCTCCTCCCACTTATCTCATGCTCTTCACACAATGTGCTACCTGCTTCGCTAGTACACAAAACTCATAGTCATAGTATATGTTAACCGGTAACTCTCGTGATGATTGGGAACCTCTTAACATGACAGCAGCAGTGATATGGAGCACTACTCGTCGGAGCCAAACAACAATGCATAGCCAGTGTCACACAATGTTCACAAGCCACATTTAACAATGCTGAAAGAATCACATGATTCATGAAAAGAATATTGCATTCAATATACTGAATCCACGCTTTAGGACCCCTGGGATCATAGTAATATCCTCCGCAGTCTCCACGAAATATGGCTCCATCCTTCTTCTTTCTAGAGGATGCTTGTTTCTTCATGCCGGAAGAAGTGGAAGGGCTATCTGTTGCGAAGAGGTCTAGTGTTACCAATATTCCTCTGGCAGTACGAGAACGCCCCTAGGATGAGATTTTATCCTAGTTATTTTATGTGTAGGCAGAAGCTCGTGAATGTAGTGGTCACAAGGTGGTGTTGAAGGACAGATGGAGGCGGATTATATGCTTCAAGGTGTTGGTGGAGGTTGCTCTTGCTCTGAGACATTACTTGGGGGCAAAAGCGACATCGGGTATAGTATTTCTGTTAAAAGGAAGTGCTGTAACGCTGAAGACTGAAATTGTCTTCTGAGGTGTTGCTGAACGGAACCATGCCGGCGAAAACAGTTTTGGAAACTGTAACTTCCCAAGTGTTCTTCCGGGGTGTATTCGTCGATAACTGTAAACTGCTTCAGAGCAGTACACTTTTAACTATTTGAAGAAGCTCTTGTCGATCGGTTGAAGTTCGTAGGTGCAATGTGCAGGCAAGCACAAAGTTGAATATTCGTGGTCTCAGCAGCGTTAAATGATAATATCAAGATGACTGCGATGAACATCTGCAATAAGCAGAGCTCGGCCAGGGATCCGGTGACTATTGAAATGTTCCAAAAATATAGGGAATTCATCCTTTGTAACATAGCCTTTAGGTGTTATTGCATATGTGTTGCCTGCTGGAGGAAGATCATCACCAAACTCTTTTTTTCATACTTTCCCTTGTATAACAGCATTGGAGGGATCTAATTTGAACCTGATGCATTGGTGCACTCAATAACACTTTTACCTTTTTCGCCATGTGTGGCATTATGTACTCACTTGCTCCATTTCTGTGCCAAAATTTTTAGGCTGCAGTTGTACGTTAGTTGTATCCCAGTTTCATCTGCAATGTAAATAAATTCAGGATTGTCACGTAAGTTCAAAGCATCAAGTGTATTTTTCAATAACGTATGTGATTCGTTCACTATAGTTCTGTTGAAACGCATGAGTTTACCATAGCTCAAATTTTCCGCCTTTCTGCACACGATATTCGGGTACCTTACCAGTCTTGCAATGAAAGCATAAAACCAGTCTTTTCCGGCTCTACCACTACGAAATGGGTTAGTCATAGTGTTCTCTTAACATATTCTATACGCGGCCTCACGAACATCTTTTCTAGTCAAATCAAATCCAACTGTTTGTAAACGAATTATCTCTGTTTTAATTGTTCTTCTAGTTCCTGTGACAATACAGAGCTCGGACCACGTTTTCGAATGGGTGCTTAGTCTCTTTAACGTTTTGCTAGAAATGTTAAATCCACATGCACCCCTTTCAATGCTCATACTCTGTTCGATGGTCGTGATAGCTTGACGTAAATAATTTTCAGACCACCTGGCCCGTATGTTTTGATATTTCCTTGCCATCTGGAAAAGAAAATGAACAAAACATCAGACGTCTCACATTTCATAGCCACTTCGACAAAGAAACAAACTTTTAACACGAGTATTAGTTTCGATTAGCGACTAGATGGAGTGGCGTTATTTTCAGACGCGATACCGACGTTATTTCCAGAAGCAATAGACTTTGTTTTAACCATTCTTTCCATACTAAGAATAGCGGTCCTGCATAAAAATCTTACTTTTACGCAAACAATTCGCCTACCTTGTTTGACGCAATAAAAAATTTGGGAGCTGTTTCTTCTGCTCCACGACTGCCACGTCAACATTTGTTTATTGCTTTCTCTCTTTTGACGAGTGGTTGGCCTCTAGTCTTTGTGTATATAGAGGCGACAGGCATCACTGCTCACACACCCATAAGTGGTCACCTTACGAACGACATGTTCATGCTAGCAATGTTTTAAATGGTGTTATTATCCGACTGGCGTTATTTGCCGAAATTACCATATATATATATATATATATATATATATATATATATATATATATATATATATATATATATATATATATACTAGCAGCGTTCACCCCGCTTCGCTGCGGTCACCCCGGAACGCAATAAACTTTGTTACTTAGATAATTTTTACTTTTTCGCTTTCAAATTGCAGTAAATGTTAACATTATAGCGCCTGTCATTTATGTTAACCCGCCGAGTGACACGGTCATGCGGGTTGCATATAAATACGTTTATTTTTATACCTATGATGAACTAACAAAGGATTTGTACGTTATGGACACTTGAATGGTCAATTATCTCAAGACACTGGTAATTAAAAATTAAAGTGATATGATAAAAACCATCTAGGGTCCAAATCCTAATAACCCCCCAAAAATAAAAGAAATTGGTTCAGCCGTATTAGCGTGATGAGGGAACAAAGGATTTGTACGTTCTCTTTTATAATATAGATATATATATATATATATATAATCTTGTTCAGACGCACCTCTTCAGTTTCGGTACCTGAAGATTTACACCGAAACAGGCTCTAATCATAGCAGTTTTTTCTTCAGTTTTTTCATAATTATTCATTTACGTTTGATTAAAGAAAAAAGAAAGAAAAAAAGGAATGAGAACAAGGTGGGAAGGGACGAAACCACAGCACACTGGAACAAAAACATCAAAAACAAAAGAACGAAATCAACATAAACAAAAAAAGAAGAACAATTTTAACGAAAACAAAGACAGACTTGAGCTATCTAAACCCTATCTCTTTTAACACAAACATATTTATTAATAATAATTTTAAATACTATATCTTCTAATGGTTACTAAATAATTGGAATAACAAAATGGGAGGAAACGGAAGAACAAGAGAAAATTCACAGATACGACGTTATCCTCCACAAACTCTTCTGGCTAGAAATCGATCCAGCGATGAGACTGTTTGCAAATTCCGTGGAAAGTGGTCAACATAATGCACCAAATTAGCAATTAGTCTCGTCACAGCCGACTTATTCGTGCATTACGTTAACCAAACATTCTACGACGTTTGCGAACAGTCTCTGCACAACTTTAACCACATTTGTAATGTTTTCACTATGACAACACGTTGTTTCCTCGTGAACCGATACATTCCTACCCGTACAGAAAACAGATGACGATCATGCGTTACTCAGCGCTCCGTGACTATAACCAAAAAGACAACAGGTGAACATTGTAAACGTTCAGTTCTGCCAACTTACTAGAGTGCTGCCAAAATGTCTTGAGCCGTGGCAAAAATGCGAACTAAAACTCACACCCTCACACGCCCATGCGTTGAGCCAATAAGGGTTCGGCTGTTGCTAAGCAAGAGAAAGAGAGTGGAATTCGTTCAGCCGATAGCAGCGCTTCCAACGGAAGACTAGGGATGAATTCAATGCGGTATATCTTTTAGAACAGAAATGGCGGGCATTTCAAAAGTTGCATTCTTTATGGGATACACTTTACACCAATATGAACAAATTAACATGCTTAAAGGTAAATTCACATGCATACTTGAGGAAAATTGAGAAAAAAAAACTTTTTGTAGCGTTAAAAGTACGTCTATCGTTCCCAATGTTATTTGTTGACAGTTTTATTTTGCTGAAACACGTTACTTATTTATGTACTGTGTATAAAACAGTACACTGCTAAGCAGCCAATTCTATCGATTGTTGTTTGATTCTAAAATGGTTCACATAGTTTTAACAGTGAAGCATATACTGCCTGTAAGATCGGTAATAGTAAACGTGAAATCAAGAAATATCATCTATTTAGAAAGAACTTGAAGGGGCTTGTAATTTACATTTGCATTCTCAAATGTACCACGGATTTAACGTGCGCCTTTATGTGTGAGAAGTCTTACCGTGTCATGTGAATACAAAAAGAACGTAAAAACCATTTAAAACAATACTCACGCAAAAGACTAACATGAAAGTTTCGAAACATTTTTAAGTGACCAATGGGAGAAATACGTCAAACAAGACAATATATTGACCCAAATTAGATTCATTTGCAGAAGAAAACTCGCCATTATTCAATTACCTGTCGTGTTTGCCACTCATTATAAAATCCGCCTTTCGCGTGCTGCAAATGTGATTCGAATGCTCACAATGGACCACTGCAACTTTTTTACTTCACAGAATCACAGATCTGCAGTAAAGATTTGCACGTATAGAATCATGAAATTAGATGCACCGTTTCACGAAAATACCTTTCCAAATATAGAACTGAAATAAAGGGTTTTTCAATTACAGCCACCCGATATTTGTGTTAAACGAAACATTTTTCTTTTTTTTTTGAGCTAGTAGAAACACGTCTGTCCACATGAGACTTCATCTGGATATTTAGAGAAATTCTGTAATTGTACAATATTATTCGCGCTTAATGGGAAATATTTTGTCCAAGGATGAGACATATAAATCGATACATCCCATTATGCTAAACATGATGATATGCATAAATGTAGATCGTCATGCGTAGTTTTCGACAAAATCCAGGAAAACTAGTTTCTTTGTAAACTTCAAAAACGGGTCCTCTTCATTTAAACCTTTTTCCCAATTAGCTGGGGTCGGCCTTTTGAAACGCTGTCCTCCACCTCTTCCTATTTGTGAAATATCCACTATAACAGCACAATCATCATATCGTTCTTCACATAATCAATATATTTATCAGCTGTAGTGTTCACTCCACCTCATTTTGAAGTCCTGACGTTCTAATTTGTAAACATATGCTTCTACACAAATGAATTAAAATGAAATTTTTGAGTTTTACGTCCCACGATTATGCCGGTTACGCTAAAGGAGACGGTGATGATGAAAGATGAATGAAATGGTGGAATGAATGAAGTGGGAGGAAACGGGAGAACCTCGAGAAAACCCACGCACACGGTGTTTGTCCACCACAAAGTTTACTTGGCGGGAGCAGGGTTTGAACCCGAGACCCCTAGCACCAGAGGTGAACGCTCTACCACTGAGCCACCGTGGCCCCCATGCTTCTACACAATAGACAATAAAATGAATGTTGAAATTACATTTAGCAGACAAAAAATGAAACGAAATTTTGAGTTTCGCGTCTCACCGTTGTGCCGTTTGGGCTAAAGGGTACGATGATGATGAGAAATGAATGAAATGGTGAAATGAAGAAAGTTGAAGGAAACGAGAGAACCCCGGGAAAAACTAATACACGGTGTTTGTCCACCACAAAGCTTACTTGGCACGAGCTGGGATCCAACCAGAGGCTTCACGCACCAGAGGTGAACGGTCTCCCACTGAGCCACTGCGGCCCTTACATTAAGCAGAATAATTCGATAAATTCTTGCATACACTTGCATATTACATATCAGTTTTCCTGATATTTATTCCATTCTAAGGTAGTAGAAGCTAAGCTTTTATATAGAAACTGGACAAGCAAGGATAAACGAAACCGCCTACTCAAGGATAAATAATATTGAATTTAATATTCCATCTGTATAATCTAAGGATTACAACCCAGGAAGGAATAGATATATAGATTTATGTTATGAATGCACGTTGCGCAAACAAAGATTATATTGGGTTTGCCCTAGAGATTGCTTCCAGTGACAAGCGGAGATGGATTGTAGTTTTCCGTAAGTCACGGAGAAAGAGAAAAACGTATGTTTGTTTCCATTGCGAAAATTTCAATATCTAATATACTCCGTGGCATATTCAATTACCTTTATATGAAACTGAGACAAAATTCTATCTGCTGCCTACGGTTTTCTTTCATATTACTCTTCCCAGAATAACGTGCGCCGTGTTTCATAAGATCTAAATAACAAAAGCAACTAATTGGTTTCTCTGTTGTAGGAAAGAATTACTCATCAGTGATTTTAGCAACAAATAAACCTATCTATTAAGTTTTTGATGCTTCAAATTAACACATGGGGCCGCGGTGGCTCAGTGGTAAAGCGTTCACCTCTGGTGCTTGGGGTCCCGGGTTCGATCCCAGCCCCCGCCAAGTGAACTTTGTGGTGGACAAACACCATGTGCGTGGGTTTTCTCGGGTTCTCCCGTTTCCTCCCACTTTCTTCATTCCACCATTTCATTCATTTTTCATAATCACCGTCTCCTTTAGCATACTCGTGGGACGTAAAACTCAAATATTACATTTCATTTTTTTTTTCAAATTAACACAACATATTCGTTTCATTATTCTAAGTAGCAATTACATGTTTTCTTTTCGAAAATAAATAAATAAATCCAAAACTCAACCGCGATGGCCCATATCTCAGGAACTAAAGGCTTGCATACGAAAATTTACCACATACGCAGGGTATTCGGAAACTATCTGGTCAAATTATAAGAATCGACAAAGCACCAAAGAAAACATTTACTGTCATAGAATGTGGATCCAAAAATGCCGCGTTTAACTGCTGGTGATGAGGACAGATGGAAACGTGAAACTGGATTTTGGAACATGTACACCGGGAGGAATTTTAAAAATCGGAATCTTGAACAAGAATTAACCACTACTACTAGAAACACTGTTCTAAGGCCATGCTTATTTTTCTTCCCCAAATTTTCAGGCTCACTGTAAAACTCAAACAGACGGAAGGGAAAGAAGGGAAACAGACAACACACTACACGGAACCATAGGCTAATTCAATATACAAATGCACAAGCCAAACATTATAATACAAAGGCATTATATATATATATATATATATATATATATATATATATATATATATATATATATATATATATATATATATATATATATGTGTGTGTGTGTGTGTGTGTGTGTTGTGTGATTACATGAGCATATACTACACAGTGTATACCTGTGTAGTATCATAGCTATGGATATTTCTGCAGACCCTTTACATGCAATAGTATTCAGCACAAAACTTATGAACCCCTCTTTTTATGCCATTCCAAGTACTTTTTCTGGTGATTCCATGTGTTGGTTAGCAACTTCGCATATTTATTTAGAAGCAAGAGTATATATTCTCCGCGCAATTCAGTCTTTCCTCTAAACATTTTTTTCTTGTGTGTTTGGTGTTCGTCTGATTCGTGCGTCCTGAGCAACTGTAGTTTTCGTTCACGCTTGCAAATGCAAAAATTGGCACTCCTCCGACTACAAAGATGGCCGCCATTGAGGAACGCTTTACATACAACAACGTGAATAGTGTAATTGACCTACTCATACACAAGGTTCATCATACTCATATTTTTATAATTTTCGGAGATGGTCGAGCAACCTGCTCTGGAGCACATTGTATGGATTGACCCTAAAGCAATACGGTACATATGCATGTATATAATTAACGTTCATATGGCTAGCAATAAATTAGTCGGTTATTTCCATACAGCTTTATTACAATATGTGCAAAACGAGGCATGACATAATTAGATCACCGCATTCTGTCAAACAGCTTCACTGCTGTATTTTTACTAGTTTCCACCCGGTGGGAATACAATCGTCTCTTAGCTTTCTGCAAAGTCCTTTAAAAGCGGAATGCAGTTACAGATAACATTACCTACCAATTTAAAGAAGGTGGTCATTCTCTTCGGGTTTTCCTTGATGTTGGAAAAGCGTTTGATAGAGTATGGTAGTTCCCAAGCTATCAGATACGAACCATCCAAAGCTACCTATAGAACCACACCTTTCGGGTTCAACCATGCTGACCATCTGACGTGCGCGAGGAACATAGCGGCTGGAGTCCTGCAAGGTTCCTACATTTCGCCGCTCTTACGACTACACGGCTGATTTACCTACCACCAACACAGTTACTACACGCAGATGATACTGCCATATTAGCCAGCAATAACAAACACATATATGCCATTCTTTACACGCATACCGTCATCAAGCACTTCTAGAAGACTGAACCAGGGTGTAGATGATACATCTCAATGCAGAGAAAGCAGCACTGGTGGACTTCACAAAAACACCACACCACGGCCTCCGACTACAAAATGTACAACTCAGGCTCAAGACCACGCCAAATATCTGGGAGTTACTCTGAACAACCACCTAACCTTTGAAACACATCTAACAGCCACTGCAAAGAAAGGACTGCAGCACTTCAGAGCCCTCCTACCAGATTCTAACCGCACGATTCACCCATGAAACCCGGAGACACATTTACCCGGAGGTGTGATGTGTATCCGTTCAATCATAATGTATGTTCAGCCAATCTGGATGTACACCTACAAATCACAGCTAAGAAACCTCCGGATGGTTCAGAACATATTTATTTTTTGTTTTAACATATTTATTTCACATTCCGATCAAACAGTACATTCAGATTTTAGTTTATTCAATGATAGGTTTTCCATTTGTTTAGTCAAGAAACTTGAAACATTTATACAAAAAACCGGGACACCATTTGAAAATTTCCAGTATAGTCATGGTTAACCGCTTGATTTTTCTAAATATAGAATTAATTAAACAATAGCTCAACACTAACCAAAACTAATTAATAAAAGCGGCATTTCTTTTAACCCTCGGATACCTATGATATTTTTTAACTCCAGATTCCCAACAGGGGTACAGGTGTACTCCAATACAAATTTTTGTAATAAGAAACATCCTTATTGGTGGCATCGATAATATTGGTATGTTAGTTTATGTTGGGATGTGCTTTGCTAAGTTAAGTTGGTTTTGTTAGTGTGGCTTAGTTTTGGTTAGGTAGGTTAGGTTAGCGAAATGGAAATTTGTTTATACGCTACAGAACTGTATTAATTTCGTAATATTTTTGTTGCAGGACAGGTTGCAATATTGCAATATGAATGCAACATTGCAACGATATATTGTAATAGGCTCTAATATTAACTGTTCTTTATTCTGCTTTTAACAATAATAAAATACCACAATAAAATACCTGAAACAAATATGGTAACATAGATACCCAAAGAGGGTATAAATTACCCCAGTGTAGTTTTAGCCACATACGTAAGCGGATCACCTTACAACATAATTGTTATCGAGGAAATGTTTCCTTATAGTCCGGCCCATAATGTAAAGAACGCTAGTCAAGCTCTGGTGTCTGTGACATAAAATATACAATAAAACATACGCATGGGGTACATTTGTAACCCTTTTGGGTATCCGAAGGTTAAATATCGCAGGGATTATATTAAGTTATATGTTGAACCGAAACCGGAACATTTGGTATTTTGAAAAATTTCAGGGAACTATTATGTAAATTCGAGATTGTCCCGACTATACTGGGGCATCTGGAAGCCTTATGAATGATTGAATTTTGATACATTTGATTGATTAATTTGCATTTATATCCTCTGATAGCAGCGACAGCTATATGACACTTCTGTGGTGAATCTGATGCTTTGTTATCGGACACCGAAACTGGGACTTGATGCGCCGAAAGCACATGCGCCAGGCATTAGGTGTGTTAGATGGTCGCCAATTTTGAATTATGCATATTTACACTTAGTAAAATCATAAGATCATAAGATAATTAGATCATAAGAAAACAAAATGAAATGAAATCTTTAAGTTTTACGTCCCACGCTTATGCCGGCTAGGCTAAAGGAGACAGTGCTGATGAGAAAAGAACGAAATGGTGGAATGAAAAAAGTGAGAGGAAACGGGAGGACCCGGAGAAAGCCCACGCACGCGGTGTTTGTCCACCACAAAGTTCACCCATGCTCCACCCAACCTAGTACTCAATGCACCAGAGGTGAACGCTCTACCACAGAGCCACCGCGGCCCTACTCATAAGAAAACAATCCAGTACACAGTTTTCCAAACTTTATATTTTGTTTAAGTTGGTGCCAGTGATGTTAATTATAATTTTGTTATCTATTATCGTACCTGTATTAGTAATAAATTATCTACCGTCTTATACTAACTTTTTCAACACTTTATGTTTGTGGAAGATTTTTAAATCTTAAAATATCTTCCAAAATTAATTCAACTGGAGACGTGTAAAATTTCAAATGAAGGATAAAGGGGAAAAACGAGTAATATCCATGTGTGTGCTCCGTGTGTGTCCTATCTGTTTGGTGACTTTTGATACTATTTGACTGTATATGCCATGCATGCGTACATGTAGAAATGTCAATGTAAAAAGGAGGAAAGGATTTGACTAACCCTATTCTTTTTACGCGGTTTTCAACATTAAAACGCTTTTTTCTCGAAAATGCAGTTTTGTGACATTCCTTCTTTTCTTCCCTTACCCTTCAAATGGACTTTTCCAATATTAAGAAGTGGTGTGACAGTAACAAGATAAAATTGAAAGTGAATAAATGCGAAATCCTTTTCTTTATTTGTAAAGAAAAATATTTAACAAGACTCTCTATTGAGGAAACTATTTCAGAGTAACCTAAAGATTTAAGAATCTTATTCGATGCTAAATTAACTTTCATTCACTAAATTGAGACAATTATATAAATAATTCTTGGTTTTGTTATGAGACTAGGTATATATATATATATATCAAAATCGTATAACATTAATGAAACGTTACTTCTGTTCTATGTGATTACAATTGAAATACTCGACTCCTTCTTGGACATCGTAGGCACAGAAATACATTGACATGATTGATACTACTTAATTATATAAAAAATGTTTGTATCCAAATATGAATCATATTTATAAATAATATTAAACTTGTTGAAAACAGTATACAAAAGTACTTAAAACTGCATATGATAATTAAAATTTTTATCAATGTATAATTATCGTAAGAGACTGAATTGTAAGTATATACTGGGCCTGTTGTGTTGAATAAATAAATAAACAAAATTGCGATCTTCTGTTTTGCTACCATAAGAGCTAAAAACAAACTCAGTGAGTCTAAACTTATTCAAGCAAAATACTCTTTAGAAATGGTATTTCATTTTCTCGAATTGAATATTTTTTTTCCATTACCGCGCGAAAGAACGTGCACTACAACTGACTACGATAATGTAATTTTTGCTTATAGTAATTCTTACGTAAGCGTAGTAATTAGAGCAAGACGATAAACTTATCTTGCCTCTGTTTTCAGTACAAGAACATTAGTACTTTTTTTTTTAAGTATGCGTAGTTGTAAACAGGGTAACTTGGAGCTCGTATGTATTCAGTAATAACAGAAAACAGCGCAGAAAAGCTTCTTTCATAAATGGGTAATGAACATTTACAGACTGTATGGTCTTAATAACATGTTCTTCTGACTATTTCGCAAATAATAATTGAGATATAAACCTTGTTTGTTTCTTTTCACTTTAAATGAACTAACTTTACAGACAACCTTGCTTTTAATTCTCAAAGTTCTTATGGGTTATCTTGTCGTTCCGCTGCATTTCACTAACCAAAGTAGCGTTTCTCAAACTGTTATCCGTGGATATGAAGTTGCTTTTAAAATAGACAAAAGCAGTGTATCGTGAGCATTCTGACTAATAAAAAAGATCCCCGTTTTAAAAAAATAAAAAATAAAACAAAATGAAAAATAAAATAAGAAATTACAGAATAGAAAAACAAAGAAAGTACAAATTTTTTACACAATGCGATGATACACAATATGCTGTGGATGAAGAGAAGCTTCATTAGCTATGCCCTTGAGGAATAGCGATTCAAATATACCATCAGTTGAATTAAGAATTAAATTTAACTTGCTACATGTTCGTACATTTAACCTCGCAATACGTGTACGTATTGTTGGACTCAATATCAACAGAGAAGTCTGGGTGTGTATACAGTTAAAAGCAGGGATCGAAAATGAACAGATTCTTGTGAAAACGCTCTGGACCGGTTCCTGAAAAGCATGTGCGGCCAATTGATCGACCCGTTTGGTTGCACATGAAACAAGTATCATTCACCGCTAATAATAGAAAGGCTTGATAAGACTTGGTAACCCTACATGATTGAAGCTTACTTGGTCGACGCGTTGTATTCTTCGCTTACTCTGACTACTTCCGCTTTGACGGGCTCTCTGACTACTTCTCGACTACACACACACACACACGGAATGAAATTGAAACCACTACAATTGCATGAAACAAATGTTTTTCACATTGCATTTTCATCAATATTTCTCAAATACGTCACTCAGATAGCACAGAATATCCCAGTGACGTCCCGTGGATATCCCATAGACATCACGATGTAAACAGAATGTCCATGGAAGGTCCCAGGTATGTCCTACTTGTTCTCGTACGGTATCCAGGAACCGATATCGACTGTCGCAGAACCGCGTTTTGGTATAATTTTTCAGATCTGGTACAAACACCGGTCCTTTCTTCTTATTTCTGAGAAAGAGCATCAGAACGGGTTCTAGATTTTTCTTACATTTAAAAACCGAGTCTATTTTCACCTTACGTAAAAGATTAACACAAGAACCGGTTTCTGTAGTTTCTTAACATCTCAGAACCTGTTCTGGTCTTTTCTTCTTATTCCAGAACCGGTTCCACAACCACTTCGTAATAAACCAAACAGGTTCTTTAACCGGTTCCTGAACCTTGGTCAAAACGCAGAACCGTTTTTGAGAGCGGTTCTTAAGTGTAGTAAATATGTTGAACCGGTTCTGGGAGCGGTTTCTAAAGTTAACAAAACAATAGATCCGGTTCTGGGAGCGGTCCTTAAATTCAACCAAACAATGACACCGGTTTTGGAACTTTAAAATGGGTTTTCGGTTTCTGAGCCGGTTCTGGAACAAACAAAGCGGTTCTTTCTCCATCCCTGGTTAAAAGCCTTTCAAAATTGTATTTTTTTATTATTTAATAAGAATTTCTTTGAAAGGATCAGAAAGGAACTAAATTTCAAGACTCTTTTCTTTAAAAAAGGGCGTTTGCATGTTACGATAGTAATCGCGAGGACTTGAAGTTTGATCTAGATTTACCAACTTCACTACCTAACAGAACACGAGTGTGTGTCCCGGTCGTCAACACCCACTCATGAAATTTTGCCAGTGTCGTTTCTCGCGCTACACGGAGAACATCTGCTGAGAATTCAGTGTTGCCAATAGCCGCTACGTTTCGTTTTGTTGTTCTTGTTCTTGTTCTTGTTGTTTTATATTTTTTGCTGTTATTATTGTTACCATTTAATTCGAATAACTGTTAGTCTTAATGTTACTGTTCTTTAAGTGCTGTTCTGTCTCTCTCATTTCCCATATCCTCTTAGTTTGGCAACGTTGTTGATAAGTTTCTGCTGTTTCACGTTTTCTCAAGTGTGCGTCCGGAAGGCAACTCCACGAATCGTACCGAATTCTTCAGATACATAACACGCGGGAGAAAGCAGTTCCATAATTCGTGTAGAGCCTAGGCTTCACGAGTCGTTGCGGTTATTATATGAAATATTCCTGTTTCAACCATTATGATCACTCATGGTTACAGTCTTCGGTCCGCTGTGCGCTATAGGTTAAAATAGGGCTTAAATTAAAACTCTAATTCGTCACATTTAACAAAAGTATTTATTTATTTATTTATTAGGTTGCCCACTTACCACCACAAACTCCGTACCTAGTTTATTCAATTATTCAGAGAATTTGTTATACTGAACACATCGAAGTAGGTGCGAACCCAAATAATACATTAAATATTTTATCCTGCATCCATGAAGGAAATGAGAGTTGAATGTAGTAACTAAACCACATCGGTGCCAAATGCATGCATTTAGGTTATTAGGTATCTTAGCATGCAGTTACATAAATATTAATACTCAAATATCAATATTGGCTAGCGCCTGTGCTTTGGTGTACATGGTCCAGGGTTCAACTCTCGGTGGGAGAGCATAAAAAATTAATTTCACAAGTATTGGCCTTCTTGACAAGTTAGTGAGCCGTCTTCATTAGATTAAAGAACATAACCGTGAATCGTTAAACTAAATATTTCATTTTCCAAGTCTATATGTGTTTTTTGAAATAAATAAGCTGAAGCAAAACAGTTTTTAAGTGGCAATTAAATCGTCACAGTAGCTTTAAATCAGCAAATTGCCCCCACAGTTTAACACCCGATAGCGCTGGTAGCGACATCTCTTACTGTGACTGTTTATTATTAGGAATTACCGTGACACACTATACTTGTTTAACAGGAAAATGATTGATGTAGAATGGAAAATTGATCTTACACTTTATCTGTATTCCTTCTCTTATAAAATAATCTAGTTCTATCACTTTTTTTCTGAAAATGCCGGTGAAAGCATTTTACAATCACCTATCGTCTTTTCGGGTGCAGAAAATACCCGTTCAATACTACATACACGTAGTGCCTTGTTGTATTGGATTCCCCCAAAGCTTCGACCACTTGCAACAAAAAATTCTGGGTGCTTGCCTGGTGTCTTCTAATGCTGGAACATACTGTGAACCGTAACACACATACTGCTGGTAAATAATAAAATAAATATGGCTAGAATACTAGAAGAATGTATAGGAAGCAGCCAAAAGAAGACTGAATAAAAATCTTTGGAGTATGAACAACCCCTATAACTAAATAACTATGTTTTCTATGAAACCTTATGATTTAATGCCGCATAGACCCTACATAAAAGCTCTCCATTGACTTCTGTCCTTAGTCAACTGGATTCAGTTTCTACTTTGTATTCATATTTTCGTGTATTCTTAAATGTTGTCCTGCCGTCTACGTTTAGTCCCTCCTAATGATATTTTTTTCGATTGGGTTTCCATTTAAATTTTGAAAGTGTTTCTACTATTTCTCCATTCTGGCCACATGACCTGCCCACCTAAGCCTGCTAGATTTACGAGGGCTGCTATATATATTTCTGGCCTAATAATGAAAATACGAATATTTATCAACGAAAATGGTTTTATTGTTTTTCAAAATATTCTCCATCAAGATTTATACACTTTTGCATGCGCTCAAACCAATTTTCGAAGCACTTTTTCCACTCCGATTGAGACACCTCCAAAACATGGTTTTTGAATGCTTCAACAGCATTTTCTGGCGACGAAAATCGTTGACCACGCATTTTTTTCTTGATGTGTGGGAATAAAAAGAAGTCATTGGGTGCCAAGTCAGGGCTGTACGGCGGATGACCCATCACTTCGACGTTTTGGCCGGTCAAAAATGCGCTGGTTTGAGCCGATGTGTGAGAGCTCGCATTGTCATGGTGCACAATGATTCGTCTTCTCTTGTTCATTTTTCGAATTTCTCCGAAGACTTCAGGCAAACAAATGGTGGTGTACCACTCAGAATTGACCGTCCTACGTTGCTCAAGCGGAACAGTCGCCACATGACCAGTTATGCCGAAGAAACAGGCGACCATTTGCTTCGAAGTGCTTCTTCCACGAACAACTTTCGTTGGATTTGGCTCGTCTTGGAAGACCCACACGGTCGATTGCTGTTTTGTTTCGGGCTCATACGCATAGATCCATGATTCGTCACCTGTGACGATCTTATAAACGTCTTTTGAAGCACCGCGATCGTATTTTTTCAGCATTTCTTTACACCAATCCACACGAGCTTTCTTTTGAGCGATTGTCAAATTGTGCGGGATCCAACGAGAACAAACCTTTTTTACGGCCAGGTGTTCATGCAATATCGAATGTATGCTGGTGGAAGAAATGCCTAGGCATGCCTCTATCTCACGGTAAGTCACATGACGGTCTTGCATTATCAGTTCACGTACGGCATCGATGTTTTCTGGCACAACGGCTGTTTTTGGACGACCTTCACGGAATTCGTCTTTGAGCGAGCGTCGGCCACGATTGAATTCGTTGTACCAGTTTTTCACAGTGCTATAGGATGGTGCTTCGTCGCCATACAAAGATTTAAGTTCATCGATGCACTCTTGTCGTGATAATCCACGTCGAAAGTTGTGAAAAATGATCGCACGAAAATGTTCACGAGTTAATTCCATTTTTTTGCCAAGTTGATTTCTTCAAGTACCTGTAAAAGAAAAAAAAATTGTCGTAAGTCAAAAAGTTCTGAGTACATTTATGCTACAAAATGTCAAACTTTCCAATGGAAATGTCAGATTGCACCTGGCAACACTTAGTGTTGCCTAGGCCAGAAATATATATAGCAACCCTCGTAGTTTCCTAGCATCGTTATGGAAACTGTATAAATTATGTAGTCCCTCGTTACGAAGCTTCCGCCATTCCCCATTTTCGTCCCTCTTGGGTCCATATATTCGTCTCAGAGTTTTATTTTCAAGTATTTTCAGTACGTATAGCTCATATAAATAAAGAAAATTGACACTTCGTAGGTCGGACACCAGAAGAAAAAAAGAAAACTGGACACATTCGAGATGTGATACTGGCGAAAAGTAATACTTATCTAATACAAGGGAGAAATAATACAGATATATACAAATAAGCGAACGAACGTTCTGACTAAGTTTTGACTAGATTTTAAAGCCTTATGTCTTCTGCCAAAGATGTTAGGTGTTTTCTTCTTTCAATCATTTTTCATTATGCACGGCAAGGAAGCGCGCATGCAGAAAATTTTGTATAGAGGGATCCTACACTACAAGCTTTGAAAGGGGTCCTACACTACAAGCCACTACGTTTATGAAGTGTTGAACAAGTATTGTTCTGCTCCCGAAAAGACGATAAGCAATTGTAAAATACTTCCACCTATATTTTCAGAAAAAAAAAAAATAATAGAACTAGAATATTTTTATATGAGAAACAGTACAGATGAAGTGTAAGATCAAATTTTCATACTACATCAATCTTTTCTCTGTTAAACAATTATAGTTTTATTGAGAAACTGTACAAATGTATGTTGAGTTCAGGGGGGGTCAGGACCCAGTGGACCGTCCGTGGTTGCACCCCTCCCGGCACGCATTTAAATTATTTTTGAATCATTTGTAATTTAATCAGAATTATGATTGTTTCGCATTTCTTCTTTAAAACAAATACAAGAAACTATTCAAAATCGTTTGCATTATGTCAGAACTTGAACATATACGTTCATGACTTATAGGCAACTGTGGCCCTGGTTTGGTCTATACTTCTATTGTAAATTAAAGTTTAACGAACAGTAGAGTGAATTTTTCAAAAGTAACAATAATATTGAAGCATTCAGTAAGCTTGTTAAAATTTCTTAATTTTATTTGGCAGTTCCAAGCTTAATGCAGCGACTGAAAAAAAAAAGTGTATCTTCCTAACAAATGTTCAATGGACAAGTCGAATAACATATCAAACAGATCATTTCATACAAATCATTGGAGTAAAATACAATTTCAAGGCCATGCTTTATGGCAAAACTAGATTTACGAGAATCAGACCAAGTTAGGCAGATGACCGTGTCTTTGAAATCTTTCCGTTTAACATACCATGATTATGCCCTTTAGAGTAAGGGACACAGGCGATTAAGGTAAGGAACGATGATGAAGTGATGAAATGAATATGTTAGAGGAAACGGGAGTGCCTGAGAAAAACAACAAACACGATTTCGCTCAACACAAACTTACTTGGCCGGGGATTGAACGAGAGGTAAACACTGTACCTCTGAGCCACCGTGCACCTTAAACAGATGATCAAGTTGGCAACTTTTACTTGTTTGTTACTTGAATTTTAGCGTTCCTTTTCAGCAACGAGGCTATAGAAACATGGACCTGCAGTTTATGATGAATCTGAACCATTGCAATGCGTTCAAAATTCAAGTATTTTTGTCTAAGAATCGAATGGAATCCAGAACCCTGCACACCAAGAGCGCGCGCTAAGTACTAGACGAGTGGGAAAGGCGTTTGCTGTCCTTATAAAGCGCAGACCGGTGGCGTGGTTCTGTAAATTCAGCTCTCTTCGAGGCGAGATATTGTGGTGGGGAATAGCCTATTCTATGAGGGCTGATCTGTGCAGTGTCAACTTCAACAGATTCAACCGTCGGTCGAAGTGTGGACTCTACGTTAAAGTACATTCCGCTCTTCATAACCACCCTTTTATATAAGGGCACAATAATGATAATGATAATAATAATAATAATAATAATAATAATAATAATAATAATAATAATGATAATAATAATAATAATAATTAGGAAAGCAACAACAACATATATGTTTGGATGTAAAATCAAAATGCTCCCACTGAGTACAAACTCGGAAATATTACTTACAGACTGACTATATAAGCGCTTGTAATTGAACGTCCCCTTTCCCGTCCTCACCACCAAAAATATGATTACGTCACTGGATCGCATAAAATATAGTAGTTCCACATTTCAAACAGTTTATTTGTTTTAAGGATACTTTGAAGTGTAAACAACCCAATGCACCAAGTTTTCTTTGCTCTCTTTATTTCTTTAATAAAATAAGAGAGATGTCTGGATGCTACCCTAATAGAAGTTGAAGAATGTCAGGTCTCATATGAATATTTGATTAGCCTATGGAGAAAGTGAAATTGAATTAAATATTTCAGTTTACCATCCCACACTTAAATTCTTTAGGCTAAGGGAGACGATGATTAATGCAAGTAAATGGTGGTTGAAGAATTGATGGAATGAGAAAGTGGGAGGAAAAGGGAGTACCCCAAGGAAACCCATGGACACTGTGATGTCCAACACTAATTTATACTCTGGAAGGAAATACACGAATTAATTCTACCCAGACAAGAAATACAATACACCCTGAAAACCGACATTAATGAGCCCTGAAAATACTATTCATAATGCCGGTGTCCAGAACATATGAGTAACATATGTTAGCCAAATTTTGGGAAGTAAAACTTTAAAAAAATATATTAATTGCGCTAATTTAGTGTCGTGTACTATAGAAAAGTAAAAACACGCAATGGAACGACTTTCCAGTAGGATGTTCGGACGTGTTAATATTTATAAGACTTAACTTACCTATCCCCGATACAAGAGCCAGAGAAGCTGAAACAGAACCATAAAAAAGAATAAAAAATGAAATCACGCTGCCCGGCGTCGTGTTCATACCGAATTGGCTACGGCACAAGCACTAGTAGACGGTTAGCATCTTTCAATATGGTATACAAACACCCTTTCGTCGGTGGAATAGTTTCTGCAGGCCACGCGAAGTAATGGCACTACACGCGCGGGTTACCTGCTCAACTACTGAATGGAACCGTACAGAACAGCTCCCTCCCCGACCAAATCACTTGTTGCCAAGACTAGCGCGCAACCAGCTTGCAGTGTTTCCAAACAATCGAGTGGTAATATCTCCGAAGCAAACACAAAACAAATAATCTCTCTCTTGAAACTTCGTTTCCATAACCCTCATACGCTTTTCATTCACTTCAGTACGATAAGTACGAACTTGATTAGTAGGTTGAAAGAGATTGCTCAAACAAGTTATAAAGTGATAAACACCTACGCTACAAGAATTGGTCATATGTAGCACGGTAAAAAATATACAGTATTTTGTAATACAATTCTAATATGTAGCATGGTAAAATATTCAGTATTGATAAAAAAGAACAAGTAGATGTAATTTATACAGATTTCTCCAAGGCGTTCGACGTAATTAATCACGATATACTTCTAAGCAAACTTGTGACATTCAATTTTTCACAAAATCTTCAACAACTTATAGCATCCTATCTTTACCAACGGAAACATCGCGTTCGATACAAGCATATTTTAACTAAGGAATATGTCGTAGACTCTGGTGTGCCTCAGGGATTGAACTTAGGACCTGTGTTATTTATACTATTCATTAACGATTTACCACCTGTAATAACATCTTCCTACAAACTTTTGTTTGCTGATGATCTAAAAATCTATCGCAGTATCTCCACGGAATTAGACGCAATTTCTTTGCAAAATAACATTAATGCTATTTCCCAATGGTGTGAATCAAACAAGTTGCTACTAAATATTAGAAAATGTAAAGTAGTATCATACACCAGGAAAATAAACTATGTACGCAAAGTGTATACTATTAATCAAACGCCAATTGAGAGAGTGGATTATGTTACTGATCTTGGAGTCACTCTGCAGTCAAACCTATCATTCGATATTCATGTCAACAGAGTAATTGGTGAGGCCTTTAGGAATCTTGGCTTTGTGATGAGATTAGGAGGTGATTTTTCTAATACTAATGCTCTCAAAACATTATACACTGCCTATGTACGGTCTAAGGTGGAATATGCAGTGATAATATGGGGTTCTAATAGTAAGGAATATATAAACAAAATCGAAAACATTCAAAATAAATTTGTGCGCTTTTTGACATATAAAGAAACAGGTATATATCCAAAATTTGAGAACTACGAAGGTCTTCGAAACAAATATTCATTACAATCTCTTGAAAGCAGAAGGAGTCATTTCATATTATCTTTCTTACATAAAATAATTCATGGTGCAATAGATTCAGAATATTTATCAGAAATCAAAATTCGCGTCCCACATAGAGCAACGAGACCCCATAATGACATATTCCATCTTTCAGCGCAAAGGACTAATGCATTAGATGTATCGTCTATCAGAAAAATGTGTATATTGTATAGAGATGCAAGGGCTCGGAAAAAAACCGGCTTTTTTGGAAAAAAACTCGGTTTTTTCTGCTTTGCTTTTTTGCTTGGGAAATTTTGGGCTTTTTTCAAAATACTGCTTTAAATTGATAAAACAGACTTTGTATCGCTTCTCTATAACACAAAAAATCATTTAATTAGTGGTTGATGCTGATAATAATATAAAACATGGAAAATAAACTATGAATTTCGAAAAAATATTTCAAACAATTTTTCTTCAACATTCTTTGTATTATGAATTCCACAGGATTAACCAATGTATATAATAAGAATTTTTTAACCTCCTATATACAAAAGTAAGCAGAGTTGGCAAGAACCGTGGTTGTTTTTGAAAATGCCAAAAACCCGTTTTTGGGGGGATGTTTAAACCAGGCTTTTTTGGTTTAAACCAGGCTTTTTTGACTTAGATTTTTTGCTTTATATATTTATATTACATATTCACAGAAATAAGTTTGTTTCGCCTTGATGTTATTATGCAACAGCGGGGTTATGCCGGAAGAACTCCCATAAGCTTAAAGACGTGCGGTCAGTAAATTTCTTAAGTTGAGAATCTCCCGCCCTAGCCATTGGGAAAATCCCGTCATTACTTGAAATGTAAGACAATAACGGGAAAATCCTGTTATTGCTTTGCATGTAAAATTTAAAGGTCAACGTACCATAATCAGTACGCTAAAACTGAGGTATTAAATTACAAATTTAGTACCGGTACGTAGATATCATTGAAAGTCCAATCCAAGCTAATGTTGGAAGCTACGTAGGCAATCGAAAAATTTTGCCAATTTCTATCAATATATTTAAGCAATATTGGCTTCTTTATAAAACAACACGCATTTAGACATGCAGAAATATAAAATTTGGTTTGTTTCGTATATTTAGGCTTAACATCCTTACGAAATACCGAGGTTATCAAGGAGAAGACTTTCGCTTAAACTGACATCCGAACCGCTACTTGGGTTACGCATGAAAGAAGGTTTGTGGGTCGACCGAGAATTGAACATGGGACACCTTGATTAAAAGGTGAAAGGGAAATAAAACTATTGCAGTTGGTTTGATATCTGGAAACGTCACCATGAAGTTCACACGATTCGCATTTTTCATTCTTTTTATTTTTGTGGTTTAAACCAGTTATTAAAAAAAAAAGTTGGTGTAAACCAGCCAACCCTAAAAGTAAACACTTCTTTTTAAAGAACACAAATAACTAGCAAAATAGTATGTAGTATTTTTACTTCAAAATATTCCATACCCTCTTTTTGAAACAAAATAAAATTAAAATAAAACATAAGAGAAATACTTAGATTTATATGATACACTTAAAGGCTGCACATCCTGAGCTTTTGGTTCTGTATATTCTTGAAATTCTACAGTTAAGTTTTATAGAACCACCATCACAGTTTACCCAATCCTCAAGTTTTCTGAATTTTTAACAAGAGGGATTCAACATATCATTACGGAACTCTCCCTCCCCCCCCCCAAAAAAAAGACTACGGAATATATTTAAGTTAAGCTAAATACAACTGCACAACAAACATGACTGAGTGATTAGCTTTTGAGCTTCTATCGGGAAGTCCGGGATTCAACCAGCATTCGACCATTCTGACAAAGCTTTTCTTTGTTCCATCTGTGAATGTAGAAATAGTGCGTATACTGTGAGTTGGCCGACTTCCTTTCTTATTGTTTTTAAATAGTTATTATTACTAATTACACTAGTTAACAAAGGTTTTGCTACATAAAAGGAAATGCCTGTTCTTAAAGGAACTTTTTGCGCTGAATTCGAATATGCACTCGGTTTTTCTCCATCACGTACGATTTTCGGGAAAATCCCTCAAAAATTTCCCTTTTCGTTTATTTTACACCCCAAGATCTTGTCCCCTTGCATATACTAACATAGAAATTATTTTAACAAAAGAGACACTGACCAAAGCTTAAAACTTTATTTTAAATTATAATTTGTAAAGCCACGAATAGTCTTACTATAGAAATTATACCTAAGTATACTTTGATTCATATTTAACAAACCCTCCAAGTTTCGTAATAATCGCTTTATTCTTTCTAGAGAAATAAATATGTTTGTATGTATACTGTGTGTACTGTTTATTGCACCTTATAGTAATGCTTTCAGATCTCTTAAGTTGAGGTAAAACGTTTTGCTTTATTACCACAAACACATATATAAAATATAATACAATATAATTTACAAGTGTGACAATTTACAATAAACAATAATACAAATGTACCAAAAGGTCATGAAAAGACAATCTAAACTATTACAATATATGAAACTTCCATTGGGTTACAAAAACGTACACTACTTCCTTCTTTTGTAAGAAATGTTGCATTCTCTAACAAGACCCCAACAATAGTCCCCCATCATTGAAGGATCCCATCGTCCCTGGTACCTTTTCTCCATTGCCATTATATCTTGGTGGAATCTTTCCCCCTGTTCGTTGCTGAGAGCACCTAGGTTAGCAGGAAAGAAGCTGAGGTGGGAGTGCAAAAAGTGGATTTTTAAAGACATCCTACAACCCAACTCTTTGTATTTCTGTATCATGTCCTGTACAATTTCTGTGTAACTCTCAGCCTTGTTATTGCCCAGAAAGTTGCGCACAACACACTTAAATGCTGTCCAGGCAGCTAGCTCAGCACTGTTTAACTTGCTGTTAAAGCTATCATCAAGCATTAATTTCCTAATTTGGGGACCAATAAACACTCCCGCTGAAATCTTAGCATCACTCAGGTTAGGGAACTTATCTCGCAAATACTTGAAACCTTCACCAGATGTGTCCATGGCTTTGACAAAGTTTTTCATAAGTCCTAACTTGATATGAAGTGGCGGTAGTAATATCTTATTAGGATCTACCAAAGGAGCGTATTTGACGTTGCATTCTCCAGGTACGTAATTCACTCTAGGTTCCCATTCCTTCACTTCATAATGTTTGTCATCAGCTCGGCTATCCCATAAACATAAAAAACATTGGTACTTCGTGTAACCGCACTGCAGTCCTAATAAAATACCAACTACCTTGGAGAATTGTATATATATGTATTAAGATATACATATACTGTACGTTTTAAAAAAAATACACGTTGGAAGTACATTCTATTTTTATACACGTTTCTAATTTACAGAGAGCAATACAAGTGTGTTGTTGACTATTATAAATATTCATTTTTATGTCTGAGTTTGTAGTAATAAAGCAAATCGTTTTTACCCCAACTCAGGAGATCTGAAAGCATTACTATCAGGTGCAATAAACAGTGCACACAGTATACATACAAATATATTTATTTCTCTAGAAAGAACAAAGCGATTTTTACGAAACTTTTAGGGTTTATTAAATATAAATCAAGGTATACTTAGGTATAATTTCTATGTTACTATATGTAAGGGGACAGGAGCTAGGGGAATAAAATATCTGAAAAAGGGAAATTTTTGAGGGAATTTCCCGAAAATCCCTCTGTTACGGGAAAACTGTACGTGATGGAGAGAAACCGAGTGCATATTCGAATTCAGCGCAAAAAGTTCCTTTAAGATCAGGTGATTTTTCTCATGTAACAAACAAAAAGTTTAAATTTGTTAACTAGTGTTACCAGCAGTGACGGTTTTGCGAAGGTTAGGGGGCGGTCTTTCGGACTGAAGCCCGTTCCCCAAAGTTACGGAATGTCTGCAACAAACGAAATATCTATTATTTATGCCTTTACTCATAAACTTTAAGCTCCCGTCAAATAAAAATTACGAATGTTTAAAAAAACTTAAACATTAGTAAGAAACCCTTCCCAAAATACTTTTCTAAATCCGCCACTGATTCTCAGTATAAAATGATTTTTAAAGTTGTATCCGGAAGATTATTGCTAAACATATAAACGAAACGAAATATTAGTTATGCCTGTACTCATAAACTTCAAGCACCTCCCAAATAAAAGTAAGACGTTTTAGGAAACGAAACAATCAGAAAAACCCCTCCTAAAGTACTTTTCTAAATCCGCTACTGATTATTTGTATAAATTGGTATTCAAGGTTGTGTCCGGAAAATTATTGCTAAATCACTTCACAGCTACAGTATAACAGATATGTGGAAGTACGGTTTGACGGATATATTGAAAAACGTACGCTTTGACGGATAAATAGAAAAACGGGCAAGTTTAACTTTTGCGCTAGAAGCTAGAGTACTAAAAGCTCTTAGAAATGAAACACGGATGACAAACTAAAGAAGAAAAAAATGTCGAAAACTCAAAAGTTAAAATAAAGTTAAATAGCCTCTAAAATTACCCTCAAATACTACATTCTTCATGTTAGCTTTAATTCGTAAAACATGTGCTCCATCCATCTTGATGGTGAATTTCAGAGCGAAATATCACATTCAGGTCATGAAATTCTTATCTAACTATAGAATATACTATAAGAAAGCTATTTAGATAGAAAAATCATGAAGTTGAAAAAAGCCAAAATTTCCAAAATTCTCGTTTTTTTCCCAAAAAAGCCGGCTTTTTATGTGAAAAAAAACCATCGATTCAAAAAAGCCGGCTTTTTTGCATCTCTAATATTGTATAATAAGATGTCACAAGAACACCCAGATATAGATATTTTTAGTTACAAACAAAATTTTCATTCTACATATTTTTGTTGTATCCTGTATATCGTGCTATTTGTATTTTAACGTATATTTTACTTTTATATTATTATTTTATTATATGTGTATTTTAGAGTGTATTACAATAGAATTGAGGTCATATTAGTATGTTATTATATGTGTATTTTAAAGTGTATTAAATACATTTTACAATAAGGGAAAACTGTAATTAGGCATTTGCCTGTTATTTTTCCGAAATAAATAAATATATACAAAGACTGTCTATCATCTGTTAGGATGACGCAGTGCATTATAAAATTGTACTGTAAGTTTCCGTCCGTCTATCCGTACGTTACTCGCCACGATAACTATTGAATGAAAGAGAATTTTTGAGTTTTGTTCTTGTACTAGATAGCTAGAACGATTATCCCAGCCGAGCTCGCTAATGCAATCAATTCATCAATATCTATATAATGGTGTGGGCCGTGGTGGCTCAGTGGTAGAGCGTTCACCTCCGGTGTTTGGCCAGCCCCCCCAAGTGAACTTTGTGGTGGACAAACACCGTGTGCGTGGGTTTCTCCGGGGTTCTCCCGTTTTCACCCATTTCTTCATTCCACCATTTTATTCATTATTCATCATCACCGTCTCCTTTAGCCTCACCGGCATAATCATGGGACGTAAAACTAAAAGATTTCATTTCAGATTTCTATACAATGGTGACTTTAAACACCTGCAGGGGGCTGCGGTGGCTCAGTGGTTGAGCGTTCACCTCTGGTGCTTGGGGTCCCTTGTTCGATCGCAGCTCGCGCCAAATGACCTTTGTGGTGGACCAACTTGGTGTGTGTGGATTTCTTCGGGTTCTCCCGTTTCCTCCCACTTTCTTCATTCCACCATTTCATCCCTTTCTCATAATCACCATCTCCTTTAGCCTAGCTGGCATAACCGTGGGACGTAAAACTCAAAGTTTTCATTTAATTTCCCTTTTTTATGAACTGTACCATTTAAAATCCACATTCCCTAGCTTCTATGCAGCCTATGCAGCAGCAATGCATTGTTGGTTGCCTATGATAAAAGAGTATGTCATTTCTTACTGTAAAAAGTTCTGTAGCCTTTAGTTTTTCGTAATCCTCCTTACCAGAGTTTATTCAGCCTAAAACCGTACACTAACCTTGAAACAATTGAATTGTTAAAGGCAGAACAAACAATATACCCCAAAATTCTTAAGATAGAGGTGTGAATGGTTCCTATCCTAATTTCAACAGAAACGGATATTGTAACTTGTCTAATTGGAACAAATGCCAATACAGATAATACGTAATATTCTTTTTTAATTTTTTTAAAAACAAATAGTATATATTTTTCCATGGGTGTATAATCAGCAAGGATTTAGTTACGGGGTGAAGTGGGCAAATAGAGACTTAGTACTCAAACGTCGTCCTGCCCTATCCCAAATGTAGTTCGTCTGTTACGTGTTTATTAAATGTCTTTAATAGATGCAGCAATTGAAGAATGTTGATCTTTATGTGTATAAAAATGGATGAATGTGTGTGTGTTTCAGCTTAACTCTGGAACGTCTAGAGCAATTTAACTTAAACTTGGTACTTATATTATTTACGGTGTGTAAAATAATTCTCTTTGGATCTGGACTCCTCTAGCATATTTAGAGGGCTATGGGAGGGGAAGACATAACAATGATCCTAAAAGGCCCATACTAGAGTCAAGCCAATAGTTTTCGCGGTTCATGAGCTAACTGGCGACAGTTTCAGTACCCTTTAAGTCTAAGTTTAGCCCTACAGTGACCCTTAGGACCCTTAGGAGGTGTGACATATAAAAGCGATCGAAAAGATCCGATATTATTGTTGAATCTGTATTTTTCTGGTTGCTGTGATGAACAGTGACATTTTCAATGCCGTTTGAATCCAAATACAGCCCCCATCAATATTCATGAGGGGGGATTGTGACAAAAATAATTGAAAATGACCAATATTAGTGAAGAGTCAATAGTTTTCAGGGTCGCAGAGACAAATAGCGATACTTCCGATGCCCTTTTAATCCAAGTGTAGCCCCAATTTGTATCTCTGGGAGGAGGAAATGGTAACATGGAAAAAAAATAATCAGAAACGATCGAATCCATAGTTTTTGCGGTCCCTAAGTCGTTTGGTGACAATTTCTATACAATTTAAGTTTACTCTCCTTGGGTGGTGAGAAGGGGTTGACATGTAAAAATAATTGTCAACGTCCGATATTAATGTTGAATCCATAGTTCTCAATGTCACTGAGATTAATAATTACATTCCCAATAGCATTAAAATACAAGTTCAGCCAAGTTCAGTGTCAGTCCGCCAAGTCAGGCCCGTCTAGGTAACTACTGTATTGCTGGTAGAGCACATAAAAAAATATCGTGCTTTAATATTCATTGGTCCGAAAGAAATGTTATATAATAATAAGAAAATGCTCCCCATCCCCTCCTTCTGGGTACAATTTCTGTGTATTTGTCAAGTAATGAGATATTTGTATTTTAGGGGAAAGTTCGCTTTCTCTCAAATTTTGAGCTTTTGTGAACAATGTCTTAATAAGCCATGTAATAATTGATACGAGACTAGGCGAGGGCTTGGACTCTTTAAAACGATGGATTTGTACCCTCTAATGTGTCTGTCTGATCCGTAACAACTTTCATAAAAATCTATCCCACTTCAACTACACTTAACGTACGTTTACCTTGAGGTCTGTAAAAAGTTGACAAAGGACAAGGAAGACAGGGTGAAGGGGTAGGAAGCAAACTCGCTCAAACTCAGAAGTTTCCTCACATACATAATAGAAACCAAAATTATTTTCCACGTTAATTTGCATAAAAGTTACAAGTAGTGTGGTCTTAGCTGAGGAGTATGTCTGTAACCGTCTGATAATAGATACAACGTGCTACTTATCAGTGTATTTTGTTACAAATGCAGCATATGAATAAATAAACAATTTGTTAAACAAATGAGATTTGTTTCACAGTATGAAATAGCAGATTTCCAAAATATTCGAATTCAATACTCTGATTTGAAGTAGTTCATCTGTAACTTTTGATGCAACAGATTAATGAGATCAAAGATAGAACCTGTTCATCGGAATCTACATCAAAAATCCATTACTCGCTTTGCCTTACTATTTTTGTTCTATGACGATAAATATTGAAACCGAAAATCGTTAATTTGAACCACTTCTGCATTGAATAGATGATTAAAAGAGGAGATAGAACCTACACTTGGGAAGCTGAATCGATTGCAAAAAAGTCTTGATATATCCTACCATTTTTACTCTATGTAAACCAGTATTGAAATCTGAAGTAATAGTAAATTTGAATCTCTTTCGGTTTAGATAGACTATTCTTGATAGTGATATTGTGTTTCCTTCAGTAATCGACTGCAGAAAACCACTTGCCGCTATTACTATTTTTGTTCTATGGCGATAATTGTTGAAACTGAAAATTACTAATCTGAATCACTTCCAATTTGAAAGAAAGTTAATGAAGAAGGTAGAATCTATTCTCGGAACAATAAATCCATTGCAGAAAATCGCATCTCGATATATCTTACCGTTTTTCCTCTGGAAATCAGTTGATACCGGAAGTTATAATTAATTTGATCCACTTTCGGTTTTGGTAGGGTGTACGGGATAGTCATGGTACGTTGCATCGAGAATCTGAATTCTTAGCAACAAACCGCTACTCGCTATCTGTTATCGTTTTCGTTCTATTGCGATACATGTTGAAAACGGAAATGACTAGTTTGAACCAATTGTGGCTTGAACAGAGAGTTAACGAAGGAGATGGGACCTTTTTCTGAGACGCTGAATCGATTGGAAAAACCCATATCTCAATATCTTTTAACGTTTTTGCTGTGATACCTACGGACGGACGAACGGACAGAACCGTTCTATAAGACTTCCAATACTTATTAGTAGAGTGAAGAAACATTTTTTTTTTCATAATTTAATGTGTACTGTATGTATTTCAATCTCTTGGATTCTAAAATCATAATAAAACCTCGTATCAGCAACCGTCTCTGCATAAATCGCATAGCCTAAATGTGCACAATCAATATGATATAGTGCATGTGACATATGAAGTATATTAGCGGAGCCTTGCTTCCAAGTTTTGTACACTTGCGCCTCTAGCAACACAGAAACGTTGGTGCACCTTAAGAAAATGTATGAAAATGTTAAGATGCCTCTTATTTCCTTAAATAAAAAGGTCATGAATGAATAATGTTGATAATGAATGAATAATAATGCCTCTAGCACTAATTTGAAAGCATAAGGTGTATTTCTCGGTCATAACTTCGATGTGAGATCCTGTGTTCCATGTCGGGCTCGACGAAAGCAATGATAAAACCAATGCTCACGAAAGATAAAAAAAAAATCAAAAAAGAGCAAGAATATCAAGTATGAGCATCTTGTTAGACGATATAAATAATTGGACTGCTTTTAAATGTGTGATTCATATCTTTGGGGGGGGGGGGTATCTCAACCCTGATTATGCTCACATATTTGAAAACATGCTCACAAAATTGAAAATCGCGGAATGCTCAATGAATTTGTATATGTATATTTTAATTACACCTCGCGTAAATTTCTCACCTGACAATCTTCGTGTTGTAAGCGAGAAGTAGACGAAGTGCTTCCATCAGAATGTCAAGAGTATTAAACAATGGTAACAGGGAAGGTAAAACATTCGCAAAATGAGTGATTACTGCTAGATGCTCCTCCGGAAGACTGCAGGTAAGTCTTGTAAAAGATACAGCAAAATTCTAATCAATACAAGCACGAAACACAAGTAATAAAATATTCTTTTGCATCCATACGAACTTAATTTATACAAAGTAAACACATACAATATTTGCAACACTTCATTTTATCTACGTGAACTGTATACTGTTATATACGCTATTATTTCGAATCAGTGTAAGACATGCCGGTTTAGGGAAAACTGGGTGCTGGCGAAAATCTAACATAATATTTGTATTGGCTTCCCTTTGTAAGTATGTTTCTGATATATCTTTTCAAAAAGATTACCCTGACCTTTCAATTTGTTGCCTAGTGTTGTTATTGACAACAAACGACCTACATTTTAGCATCATAAAAGGTTTTTTTTTTTTATTTTCTCGTAATCTACGCATACGGATTTACATCCACCGACGTCATTTTCCCCATCTCAGTGAGTTGTATCGATTAGTGTGTGTCTCGTCTTTGGACATTATTTTTTTCTAATGCCTAATAGCACTACAAAAACAGCTTTCTAATTAATTGTGGCGTATATTTTAGCTCTCATCCTTAGTCGGGTGGCTAGAGAGAGTACTTTTTGTGCACAAGGTCTTGGGTTTGATTTTGTGTGCGTTTGATCAATTGCAGAAAACTTAAATGATTGAGATAGAAGATTTTATTTGATTATAATGCTTTATTTGACCTTAGTCATAAACAAAGAACGAGAAACCAAAGCTAGTCGTCTCTCAGACATTTAGTAACAACATTATCGAACTCTTTCGCCCGCCTTTTGAAGTCGGTGCGGCAATACTTTTTTTAGCTGAATTATTTTGGTATATTTTTATACGTAGTATCACAGCAATAGGCAAATTACAACAATCACTCAACAATATTATAACATAACACGGTGGCAATAATGTCAACCTGAAACATTATAAAATCCCACCTTGAGAGGCAGAAATTCTCATTTTGCTTCTGAATTCCCCATCTTATACTAATTACAAAATTATTTTTTAAAAAGCATGAGAAATGAAACTATTCTATGTGACACATTTTCTTCAATATATAAATAAACTACTCATAAATTTCGATGTTTATACGTTTACTAGCAGCGTTCACCCCGCTTCGCTGCGGTCACCCCGGAACGCAATAAACTTTGTTACTTAGATAATTTTTACTTTTTCGCTTTCAAGTGATATGATAAAAACCATAGAAGATTGCAGTAAATGTTAACATTATATCGCCTGTCATTTATGTTAACCCGCCCCGCTTCGCTGCGGTCACCCCCGAACGCAATAAACTTTGTTACTTAGATAATTTTTACTTTTTCGCTTTCAAGTGATATGATAAAAACCATTATAACGCCTGTCATTTATGTTAACCCGCCGAGTGACACGGTCATGCGGGTTGCATATACATACGTTTATTTTTATACCTATGATGAACTAACAAAGGATTTGTACGTAATGGACACCTGAATGGTCAATTATCTCAAGACACTGGTAATTGAAAATTAAAGTGATATGATAAAAACCATCTAGGGTCCAAATCCTAATAACCCCCCAAAAATAAAAGAAATTGGTTCAGCCGTATTAGCGTGATGAGCGGACAAAGGATTTGTACGTTCTCTTTTATATATATAGATCAGGTAATGGAAGGATAATTACTTTTTTTTTTTTAATTGAAAGAGACAGCTGAAACTGTTAGCGAAAACAAGTACATTTTGTCCTCAGGATTTAGCATTTTTACAATTCCTTCGTATCATCTTCTTGTAATGAACATAAGGATATTACAAAAGAGCTTTATTCTTCAGGCGTTTTATGTGCAACGTTTTCGAAGTTGGTTGCTCCTGATGTTCCATTTTACTTTTTTTCTGTGAACTGTATTAAATACCAGAGCACAATTTACACTTCTTGGAGCTTGTTATTTTGAGAACCAAAAGTTACTTCTGCACCAGCACGAATTTACCAGTAACACAAATCTTGCCAGTTAATATTGCTTTCAAGATTATTGAGACTCATTGGCCTCCTTTCTACCTATAAAAATGTTGTTACAGTCGATGAGAAATCTCATATTTGCTGGCAATTGCGACAAAAATTTCCTTTGTTCCCTTTCGAGAAATTCATGTCAGAAATCCACTAAAATGGGATTTTCCAACGGGTTGGCATCGCTTACACAGTGGTGCCATTTAAGGTTTGAAGATGGTGGCAAGATTCTCCACCATAAGTAGAGTTTCGCGGTTCTAATTAGTATTTTAAAATGTGACTACTTATTCACACCTAGAACATGTAACTGTAATTAACAACACAAGAATATTTCAAACTGATCGCCTGAGTTGAAAAACATCCCAAGTCCACAAACATCCCAAATCCACCCTTGTGTTCCAGCTGTCATTTTCCTACGTTCGTGCTGTAATAAGTGTTTCATTTACTGTTAGAAGATTGTCTAGACCGTTATATAGGGCATAGTTCTTGTGCACGTGTGAGGAGGGCATTCACCATACTAATGAAAACAATTATTTGCATTGTGGAGCATTTGGACTGAAAAAGGGAAATTTTGATATCCTGAAGGGATTTTATGCTGCTTCAGGCTGGCAACACTGACCGGAGATCAAAGACAAAGATTTTTTTTTTTTTAATTTTCCGATCTCAAAATAGATCTCAAAATTGCTCATTGTTTATCGTCAAAACAAACGCATGTGTGTTGTAATTGAATGTTCCTTAGTCCTGCCATTTACTGAGACGTTGTTTTGGATCAAAAGATCCAATGTATTTCAGGTAGAAATTTCCTTGTAGGCCTTATATCTGGAAAACTACATATAGTGAAGCCAAACCCAAACTATCACTTAGCATGATGTGCTTATTCCGTAAAACTAAGGAAACTCGATTTAGGGCCCGTTCAAAAATGTTGTGGCCTCTGACGCAAAAACTAATTATTGGCCAAGATCGCAATCTTTTGGTCCATTTTTGGATCATTTCTAAAATTCTTGTTTTGCCTTTTCTTTCAGTAAGGTGCTATCACCTAAGGAGAAATAGTAGAACTAAGTCTTGCCTTTCAACCACTAACAAATTTCATCATCTCCAGGATTAATACGACCCTTGATAAGAGATACGTTTTCATGACATCACATGGATTTCACTGGTACGTAAAGGGTTAAAGTGGAATCCAAGATATCATAAAATGTTCAAATTTAAAGGCTCTCCCATTGGGAATCTAACCTGCACTGAGAAAAATTCCTTATCCGGACAGCGGTATATTGTAGAAATATACGGAATCCATACATTCACTAAGGAAATCTGTACGAAGCACACGTTATCCATATACTACATACGTACTGCCCTTTTCCCGCTTAGATGTTACATTATGCCGCTGCAGGATGTCTGATACCTTACAGTCTTCCGTATATTACGTACGTATAGGAATGCTACCTAGTCAGTTGTATGTTACATACGTCCATCTGTATGTGAGATCCTTACTGCCTGTATACAGTTCTTTCTTTCATCGGAACTTACGTATAGATGGAACACTTATCTGGAAAGTCCGTATAAACATACATTTTCAGTTATACGTTGCTGCAGGATGTTACGTATAGTTGTCATTTAAGTCCAAAAACTACAGGATTTACGCATGTAACGTACGTTTTTATGTATGCCACATATTTTTTATCCCTGATAGAAACTAATTTTAGAAACGAAACTCGGAGCAATGTCACGTATATGCCACGTAGAGCAGTTTGGTTTATATGGAGCTGGACTTTCTCAATTAATATTGAAATCGAAAGTGGTAGTTAGTAGATGCTTCATTTTAGTGGAGAGATTAAAGTAGAGATGGAATGAATTGGGGTGTTTAATTCATTACAGAAAACTGATTATCCCTTTCTATTACCGTTTTTACTCTATAAAAAATCAAACGGTTAGCGTACGCGCCTTTGGCGTGGGAGACCCGGGTTCGATTCCCGGCGAGAGCTCATGTGCTTCGAATTCCACGTTAATCAGTAGGTCCCGTCTCATAGAGCTTCGCTGCTGAAAGCAACGTTAAACTCAAATTCAAGTCAACTCTATAGCAAATCAACGTTGAAAACCGGAAGTGGTTGATTTCTGCCACTTTCAATTTGAATACAGAGTAAAAAGCGGAGATGGTACCTACTCTTAAGACGCTAAATAGATTCCAGAAAGTTGTTTCTCGCTATTCCTTATTGTTTTTGCTCTATGTAGATAAATATTTAAACCGGAAGTTGTAGTGGATTTCTATCACTTCCGGTTTTAGGAGAGTTAGGGATGGAGTTAAATACATTATTGGGACGCATAATGTATTGCAGAAAAGTGATTCTCCATATATATTACCGGTTTTGCTCGACAGTAATCAAACATTAAAGCCGGAAATGGTTTATTTCTACCACTTCCGGTTTGATTATCATCTCTAGCGATGAACTCGAGTCCTAACTTTTGGCAGTGTGCATCCCGGACAAAATTGAAGGTGTTTTATTCAGTAGTTCTCGACATTTTTTGTCTCTCGGACGGACGGTGAACAAACAGAGAGGCCAAATAACGAAATGAGTTTTGAAATGAAATCAAAGAAATATTGCAGTCTAACGTCCCACGATTATACCATTGAAGCCAAGGGAGACGTATGATTAAGACAAAGGAACAACGATGGAAAAATTGGTGAAATGAAATTGCAGGTGGAAACGGAAGCACCCCGAGAAAACCCATGGATTCGATATTGTTCAACACAAGCCTACTTCGCCGGGGATCAAACCAGAGCCCTTATGCACCCGAGATAAGCGCTCTACCACTTTCCTTTTCTTAAGTTAATTCATTTACCGAGCATTCCTCAGTACTTTAATTTCTGCATTTACCACTCTTTTTTTACTTCATTTTACTATTTTCCCATTAACTTTTTTTAAAACTAAAGAACAGGGACATGAACCCGAAATATCGAGGACATTTAAAAACTCACAGGCTCTACCAGCGGGAAACGAACTCGGAACCACGAACACCAAAGGCGCGAGCGCTAACCACTAGACCAGCGGGGTAGGATCTCCACTGATCCACCGTGCCTCCTTTGAAATGAGGTTTGGTGAACCAAACTCCTTAATGAGAGATTTTCTATTAATGCTGGTTTCGATCTTTGGTTTGCATGACATTGCTTTCATCTACGGTATGAACTGCAATAAAGAAGTTAAGTATTTTACTTGACAGTTATTTTACTTTGGCATTTTAATAATATTTACAAAAATAGTCCATGTACCGAACTGCCTCTGGTATTCACATTATCACTGACAGCAAGGTCAACTATAACTACTGTTACAAAAAATTTGCGTGACAAGCTGTCAACTAAAACGTAATAATAGCTTCTTTTGAACTTTATCTGCTGTCACAAGGTTAAAATAGTTATATTCGGAAGACAATGCCTCAATTTCATTTATTCATTCTTGTGTGTTATATACGGATGTGTATTATTAAAACACATTTGTGTAGTGGCTTCGAGCAGATGTTAAGAATGAGGTCAAATTTTCTAGCTACCTACATGTAATCATTCATTCCACCTTAGTATATAATATGACTCTACTACTACTACTACTACTACTACTACTACTACTACTACTACTAATAATAATAATAATAATAATAATAATAATAATAATAATAATAATAATAATAATAATAATAATAATAAACTCCATGACCTATGGAACCCGGCGGTTCAATCCTGCGTTTACAAAAGCTTTCCATCGTCCTCTGTCCTTTAGCCAACTGGATCTAGTTTCTACTTTGCATTTCTATTTCTGCGAGATAAATCTTAATATTGTCCTCCCATCTGCGTCAATGTCTTCCTAATGGTCGTTTTCCGATTGGATTTCCTGTCAAAACTTTCAAATCGTTCCTACTTACTTCCATTCTGCCTACGTGACCTCTCCACCTGAACCTCCTAGACTTGATGGCCCTAACAATGTTTGGCAAACGGTATAAATTATGCAGTTCCTCATTATGAAGTTTCAGCCATTCTCCATTCCCGTTCCTCTTGGATCTAAGCATTTGCCTCAGATTCCTTTCTGAGGATCTACACTCTAACATCAGAGTAAGCGACCATGTTTCGCAACCATACAGAACAAAGGGCATGATTATCCTTTTATATATTTGAAGCTTCAAAATTCATCGACAGAATTCGCGACGACAGAAGATTTTGAAATGAATTATAACAGAAATTTCCTATTTCACTCTACATTTAATTCGTTCGTGGACATGGTTCTGGTCTGTTGACACTGTTCCTAAATATTTCAAAGTATGTACATAGTCGAAAGTATTATTTGATATTTTGATACATCCATAATTTGCAGTATTATGATCCGGGCAAACTTTCATTTTTCCATGCATTCACTTCCAAACCCATGTCCCTGCAGGAGATTAACAAGAACTATTCATTTCCTTATATTGTTCTATCATCCCCTTTTACATCATGAGTATAGGCCATAAACTGGTGAATACCATCCACCTATATATATATATATATATAGTATGAGATCAAAAGTATCCGGGTGCCCCGCGTAGCGTAATCGCTAACGCTCTCGCCTTCGGTGTGAGCGGTCGCGGGTTCGATTCCTAGTGGGGCCACTTGGTCGAAAAATTGTAAATCGTTTTATCAGACCAGCCACCCTGAATGAGGTTTTCCTGGATTTTCCTCATTCACACCAGGCAAATGCCGGGGTGGTACCTAAATTGTAGGTCCCAGGCTGTTTCCTTCCTTCCCTTTCCCGGATTGTGTGCTCGTCGAGGGACGTCATCCCTCAAAAACGTGAAGGGCTAAATGACCTTAGATGCCGAAAGCCCAGAAATCTAAAATCCTTCGTATCAAAGTATCCGGACACCCCAAAAACATGCGTTTTTCATATTAGGTGCATTGTGCTGCCACCTACTGCCAGGTACTCATTAACAGCGTCCTCAGTAGCCATTAGACATCGTGAGAAAGCAGAATGAGGCGCTCCGCGGAACTCGCGGACTTCGAACGTGGTCAGGTGATTGGGTGTCACTTGTGTCAGAAGCCTGTACGCGAGATTTCCATGCTCCTAAATATCCTCAGGTCCCCTCACTGTGTCTTATGTAATAGTGAAGTGGAAACGTGAAGGGGCACATACAGCACAAAAGCGTACAAGCCGACCTCGTCTGTTGACTGACAGAGACCGCTGACAGTTAAAGAGGGTCGTAAAGTGTAATAGGCAGACATCTATCCAGACCATCACACAAGAATTCCAAACTGCATCGACATCCACTCCAAGTACCATGACAGTTAGGCGTGAGGTGAGAAAAATTGGATTTTATGGTCGAGCGGCTTCTCATAAGCCACACATCACGCAGGTAAATACCAAACGACGCCTCGCTTGGTGTAAGGAGCGTAAACATTGGACGATTGAACAGTGGATAAACGTTGTGTGGAGTGACGAATCATGGTACACAATGTGGCGATCTGATGGCAGTGTGTGGGTATGGCGAATGCCCGTTGAACGTCATCTGTCAGCGTGTGTAGTGCCAGCAGTAAAATTCGGAAGTGGTGGTGTTATGGTGTGGTCGTGTTTTTCTTGGCGGGGGCTTGCACCCCTAGTTGTTTTGCGTGGCACTCTCATATCGCAGGCCTACATTGATGTTTTAAGCACCTTCTTGCTTCCCACTGTTGAATAGCAAATTCGGGGATGTCGATTGCATCTTTCAACACGATCGAGCACCAGTTCATACTGCACGACCTGTGGCGGAGTGGTTACACGACCATAACATCCCTGTAATGGACTGGCCTGCACGGAGTCCTGACTTGAATCCTATAGAATACCTTTGTGATGTTTAGGAACGCCGACTTCGTGCCAGGCGTCATCGACCTACATCGATACCTCTCCTCAGTTCAGCACTCCCTGAAGAATGGGCCGCATTAACCAAGAAACCTTCCAGCACCTGATTGTAAGTATGCCTGCGAGAGTGGAAGCTGTCATCAAGCCTAAGGGTGGGCCAACACCATATTGAACTCCAGTAGTACCGATGGAGGGTGCCACGAACTTGTAAGTCATTTTCAGCCAGGTGTCCGGATACCTTTGATCACATAGTATATATGTGTGTGTGTGTGTGAAAAATGAGCTTCTAAATATAATTAAATACGAGTCCTCCCATTTTCGAAAATTATAGTTCTAAGAAAAGGAGAGAAAGCGATTTCTACAATATTTCAGGATGTTTCTCTTCTGTACAAATCCAGATACGTTAAATTGTTTGAAACGATTTTTCGAACATTGTTAGTACGTACTTCGAATTTAACTTTAGACACGTCAATCTAAAATGATTCTCTTAATGAGGGGGAGAAGGTTTACGTTATATGGTGATAGAGTATTGCAGGAGCCCGTCAAGTTAGAGAGACGAAAGTTGGCATATAAACTCCTCACAATGTTTTCAAAAATTCACAATAACTGGACACGCATCCGAATGTTTTCAGAAATTCTGCTTTTAAGGGAGAAACGGAGCAATTTCATAAGAATTTAATGTCCTGTTTTGTATTCGTGAAATAGCAAAAATAATATAACGGTTGAAGCGTATAAAATGAATTTGTGAAATAGAACTTGGGTCGATTTATGCCTGCGTCATTACATTTCAACTCAAATACTGTACGTATCCTAAGAGGAATGGAATTATTTTTTTCTTAACCCTTTCCAGCCGAATTTTTGTGTGTGATGGAAAAACATATCTTCACAATATTTCCTGTTGCAACGATGCCACATCCTAGATCCTCTATTTCGCTTCACCGCGGGTAAGTAGAGGTACCAAGTTATGAGATTCACCCCGAACGAAGAGTGTAATTATTACATGGGGAAACTGCGTGAATTATTACTAGCTTTATGATTATAAATACTTAGTGATTCCGAAAGATATCAATGGGCTGGAAAGGGTTAACAAAGATGATAGTTGCAAAATTTGAAATTATTTTTTTAACATAGCACTTGGGCAGAGCTGCGTTTTAATCATGTCATTTCTATTTAAATTCACATCCTAAGTGGCAGAAAAGAGAAAGAGAGAGAGAGATTCAAATGCATCTTCCAAACATTTTCCACAAACTTATTTTTCTTGTGTAAATAACGAGAGTTTTAATTAATAATAATAAATTAACAAAATATTTAAAGTGCTAAGAACAGCGTTTGCCAAATATAGTATAGTACAAAGTAACTGAATACTTTGTGCATAATATAATTAAAGGCTTAAAATTTAGTGTTAGTACCATATAAGAGTACGACTGTAATATTTCATAGTTTAAAACTTAGTCATTTAAAGTAAAATATAATAAAATAAGATACTAAAATAGTCTCAATCTTAAAGATTAAATTGCCTAATAATAAAATGTAAATATTTATAAAAGAAATTCATGTATGAATTGTTGTTATAAGAGAATAAAACATTATAAAAGTACTAAAAATCTAACACAACCTAATTTCTAAGAATCTTCTAGGTGCTTAATACAGAGTTTTTGTACCGTTCTTACACGATAAATTTGCTTTCCTTACTCTGTGAGTTGGTACTGTGTACAAGATATTGTTTATAAGGTACTGACTGTATAATTTATTTTCTAGAATGGAGTCTTAAAATGTTTACGCTTGTTGTTCTCTTGTTTGTAATAAAAGATCTATAATAATAATAATAATAATAATAATAATAATAATAATAATAATAATAATAATAATAATAATAATAATAATAATAATAATAATAATAATAATAATAAAAATAACATAATAATAATAGTAATAAAGTTTTAGAAATTTAATTCCCATCACCACAGAAAACAAATCTATGCATTTGATTCTATCGTGAATTATTCAATTGAATAGTTATCAACTACCCCAAAATCTTTTATTAATGATGCTCGTAATTACTGCTGGACTGGCTTAATGAATTTAATTGTGATGGTACACTATAAAAATCATAATTTTCAGCTTCAAAACTTTAACTTCATTATCACGAAGAGAAAACACTAACAATTCATCTATTCATGTTGATTTAATTTTGTATTTGCCAATAATTTTAATCACTACGTGAAATTCGAACTAAAAGACGAAGGGTTGAGAAAATCATGATAGCAAATTCAAAATTTTACTTACGAATCGAAATCCAGTAATTAAGACACCATTTTTTTGTTTCTATATAAACATACCTGAAAAGATAAATGAAAATGTTAAGTACATACAAAGATGAAATTAACATTGGAATCACATTTAAAATGTTGCCTGGATAAATTTCCAAATGGTGATTTGTACAAACCCTTAGGCTCACTAAATTTTCTAAAACTCTTCAAAATCAAACAAAGAAGAACACTTGTGGGAAATTTGTTGTACAGGTCATTTGTGAACATTTTACATTTCCATTATAACCTTCAACACCCTGCTGCCCCACATCAACTAAAAATTCTGGCTAAACTAATGATTACAAAATATGAATGTGGTTAAGTGCAGTCAAGTCAGAGAGTGATCAAGTTACCCATTGCGTGTTTCACCACAATTTATTTTCATTTAATATAATCTAAATATATTAAACGTTCTTATTTGTGTCCAATATAGTTAAAATTGTAATATTTTCAAATCGGAAAAGAACTCTAAAATACAATTAGTGAAGAAAATGAGATTTATTTTGAGTTATGTTTACGAAATCTTTATTATATTAGGCTTGTGCATTGGACAGTTGACTACGAAAGCTCTCTACAAAAAGGACCTCGACGTTCGATTCCCATATGATCAGACTTCAGAAAACATTTACTGTAGAATACCTCTTTACTAATCTCTACAAAAACGTAACGAGCGACACTCATTTTTGACGTGGTTCATCACGAGTGATGAAAAGTAGATAATTTAAGACAACAAAGCGAAAGAAATAACGTGATCGAACTGAAGGGAAACTCCGCAGTTTGTGGAAAAGTCCACACTAACGCTTAGAAATGTTAAGCTGTGTATTTGGAGGGAGTAGAAACGGATTGTGCATCACGAGCTGCTACCGCGGGACAAAACGATAGGCTTGGCTGTACGGTCGATAATTACCGCGAGCTATACTTATAAAACACGATTAGGTGAAAGATACATTTGCTGATTAGAAACATAAAGACGTGGCATGACTGCATGACTCTCTTAAGCTATAATTTCCAACCGAATGCTCTGTGAGGTGAGAAGTTTGCTTCTCGCCTTCTCACAAAGGAGGGTCACGAAGTGGCTCCGCTGAGGTCCGAACGAGACAATTGTTTTCGTATTGGATATATTATAACTAGACGAATCCCAAAGTTACACGTGACTACCGGGCGGAGTGTCGTGAGTTACAACATATTTTGTAAGTAAAAGCTACAAAGCTGGCAGAATAGTTTGAACCGGGTGATTTGTTCGGAAACGGTTGGGTAAATGGAAAGCTCGGCGAACACGTATTCCATCATTTTCAATAATATACTTTTTTGATAATAAACCTTGTCCCAGGGTCCCCCACAGGGTCCCACACGGGGTCCAACTCAAAATTTTCAAATAGCAAGGGGGGTTAAGTAGTACATTCTTTAAAAACTGTTGTAAAATGAAAGAAGATGAAGCAAGTCTCGACTTTCTACGATAAGCATGTGCAAAATGGCGGAGGGTCAAAATATAAATTAAAGCTAAATCGAAAATCTATGGCCACCTTGAATCCAAGACGGCCTCTTAAAACCTATGTCATTCATACCAGTACAAATGTAAATCTCTATTTTTCTCTATTATGTATTTAGAAACAATAGGAAGACTAAAAACCAATTGAATTTTGATTCACTTCAACTATTATTTCATTCCGTAACAACACATATATGTTTTATTCCTAATGCACGTTCGTCACTGTTCTCTCGATATCATTTACGTGAATATAACGAATATGCGATGAACACACAACTCTGACTTCCTATTCATACTGCTAAATAAAAGCTGAATACCTTCGGGTATTTTTCTAATTTTGTCATACGTAGTTCATACATAAAGGACTTGCTGCACCAGTCAGGTTGGAGGCCTTATTGTAATGTTTTCGTGATGGTTAGATTTGTATGAAATTCTTTGGTTTGATCACAATATTTCAAGTAATATCCAAAAAAAAAAAATCATATACAAGATTAGCGAGCAGTACCAAAACACGTGTAAGTCATTTCAGTGTATCAAGCTGCGTAAATTTTGTTGGTTTGTCACAATATTCCAAGAAATAACATATTTATATACAAACTCATTTTTCACGCTGGCAACCATATTGGATTACAGATAATACTCTCTGATATTTTGTGGATATCCGCTATTAACCATAAACGTAAATACTACATTTCGCTTCTGCAACACAAGTGGCTTGAGCTGGACATGAATTCGATACATAGTGCGGCACTTTGAACTCAAGATGTCGCGGTTTTGAACAGTTCGCATCTTTTGTCACCTGCTGATCAACATTCATCCCAAATTTCGTTTTCCTAGCTTCAGCACTTTGATATGCCTATCCTTTCGATATAGGTTTTAAACGGTCATCTTGGATTCAAAGTGGTCATCAATTTTCAATTAAGCTTTTGTTTACATTTTGACCCGCCGCCATTTTGCACAGGGTTGTCGTAGAAAGTCGAGACTTGCTCATCATCTTTCATTTAACAACAGATTTCAAACGGTGTGCTACTTAACCCCTCTTGTCATTTGAAACTTTTTAGTTGACTCCACCCGGGGCCCTGTATGGACCTTGGGACAAGATATTTAACTTAAATCGTTGTACTTTGAAAATAATGCCACACTTCCTTTCCTGTTTTCACATTTGTCTCACCGTTTCCGAGTTATAGGGGTGACCATGGACTTTTCAATTAAGTTTTTGTTTACATTTTGACGCGCCGCTATTTTGCACAGGGTTGTCGTAGAGGGTCGAGACTTGCTCCATTTTCTTTCATTTTACAACAGTTTTCAAAGAATGTGCTACTTAACCCTCCTTGCCATTTGAAAATCTTGAGTTGGACCCCGTCTTCATTTTTCTCGGGTTTTAATATCAGGCTTTTACGCCATACATTGCCACTTGAAAATTACTGCTCTTGAGGAACGGAATTGGAATTCGAAATCAAAATTAGTTTTACGACGCATCATCTGAAAGTTTCCGTACACAAACTTAGAAACTAGCTACTAAGTTTAACACTGATATAGCGGTTCAACATCATAAGAAATAGTCCTGCTACTATAACCAGACCACTTTGTAAAAATTCGTGCACAAGATAACCCACTAATCACTGACTCGATTTGTATCTAGTTTATTCCTGCCCATCTTCTTCCTTCCACTGCATCACTAAAAATGCAACATCTTCTGAATGATTTATTTATTTATTTCCACTATTGCTCATTTCGCTCTGTCTCCTTTTAATACATCCAATACTAACCATAACCACATTTAGAAAGTCTTTTTAACCTATTTAAGATAAATATGTTCTCAATTCAATTCATAAATATACAGATGGTGATCAGAAAAATGGAAACACCTGAACGAAATTGCAACTTACCAGATTAATATGGTGTCGGGCCACCTTTCGCCTTCAGAACAGCCTTGATGCGACCTGGGATGGAGGCATAGATGTCGTGAATGGTAGCAAGTGGAATTTTACACCATTCCTCGTGCAGGGCATCGGCCAGTTCTGTGAGAGAGGATGGAGGTGGAAATCGTCGCCGGAGTCGTGTTTCCAAGATGGACCACAGATGTTCAATTATGTTGAGATCTGGGGATTGGGCGGGCCAGGGGAGGTGTTGAACTTCTTCCCGATGTTCCTCAAACCACTCTGCAACAACGCCAGCTGTGTGAATGGGTGCATTTTCATCCTCGAAGATGGCGTCATTGTCCGGGAACAACATCCAGACCATAGGATGCAAGTGGTCTCCTAAAATTGCGACATAATCGTTGGCAGTGATTCGTCCGCTAAGTGTGACCACAGAACCCAATAAAAACATGATATGGCGGCACACAGCATCACCGAGTCGCCGCCATGTTTCACAGTTGGGCGGAGGCACTGCAGATCATAAGCTTCTTTGGATGTTCTCCACACATAATCACGGCCCGTGGTTAGGAATAGGGTGAAGGATGACTCATCCAACCATATCACACGTTTCCCGTCCTCAACGGTCCAAGTTGCATGGTCGTGGCACCATTTGCGGCGTGCAAAAGCGTTATGGTCCCTGATGAGCGGTTTGGCCCGTGCAACACGACCACGTAAGTTCATGTCATGTAATCCGCGGCGGACTGTGATTGTCGAAACAGGGTGGGGGAGGTGCTGATTGAGTTCCTCCGTCACTTGCTCCGCAGTGGCACGACGGTTCTGCGTGACAATGCGTTTTAATACCCGGCGTGACCTGTCACTCATGATTTTCTTCCGCCCACTGTTTCGCTTCCCCGATGTGGTTTTCCCGTGTGTTGTGTAAGCCGTCATCACCTTCGACACTGTCCAACGCGACACACCTAACACAGTAGCCACTGCCGTCACACACACTCCACATAACCGCGCACCAACAATTTGCCTGCCCTCTTTGAAAATCTGAGAGGTCTCCCATTTTACACTACCTCCGTCTGCTGCAGCCACTGGACACTGCTGTTCCACTGTGCCTGACGTAGTATGGAGAGCGACCTAAGAGACCACCACCAGCGGTCCGGCGCTGTGGGCGCCACGACACCACTGCCAACCCATACATCTGACGTGTTGCCAACTACAGGTGTTTCCATTTTTCTGATCACCATCTGTATATTGTGGGCATGTTGATGCGTAACTTTGACAGATTTACCGATCTCGATTTCGATTATTTTTAAATTTCTAAAGTATGCTATGCATAAGTATCGGTAGTCTTACATACAAGGGCTATATGCATTTGTCTGTCGGCAGGTAACAGAGCAAAAATGGGGTGGAAGAGTAATATTTAATTATCACATTATTAATGCATATTAAATTTTAATTTTTCTTCAATTTTGAGTATTGTTTCGAGGAAGGCGGAAAGGAATATCAGGTAGACTAAAAAGTATTGAGCCTTTTCCGCGCGAGATGGCGTTAGTGTGTCAAATCTCAAGACATACATGAATCACAGCCTATCAGGCATAACTTCATATGACAGTTGACAGCTGAAGCTAGTAGATGTGTAAAAAGTGTTGGAATTTCTATAATCATAGGTAAGACATTGCGCTCCGAAGAGGAGTGAACATTCCGCAAAACTGTGCTATATTTTACGATGCTATTTCGATAAAGGCGCAAATGCTGAGCAGGAACGTGAAAAAATGTACTATGTATGGGAAAGATACGTTATCAAGAGCAAAAGCCAAAAGATGATTCAGTCGCTATTGTTCTTGAAATTTCCATGTTCCTTGCAGTGAGGGACCAAGTACAGCAAAACTAGATGATATTCCGGCAAAAGGAGAGCAAGACCAACATGTAGTGGCGTATTTATGGAAGACTATCGGGCTCAAGCCCCCCAACTAACCCGAAATAAATTTGTTAGCTTTTCGCATTCCACGTACTATAATCCTTTTAACCATTTTTAAGAATTTCATTCACTTTCCATTTTCTTATACTCTTTGTTCAGAAACAAATACTGCATTTGTCAAATTTCAATCCATGTAAGAACTGCGTTCTTTTTTCTTTCTTTCGTCCATTCTAATCTTCTGTTTCCTTTTCTTAGTTGTTACTTTCGTTCGTTTTCCTATCATACTTTCGACCTTTGTTAGTTATGATTCAAGTCGGCCGTCGCCAGTAACACCAAAACTAAGAGGAGCTGATAGGCGAAACTGGTATTCCACACCAACTTGCACGGATATCAACATAATGCGACTTTAATTATTGCATCTTTACGTATAAAGAAAGGTAAATGTTCGAATTAAAGAAAATCAAGAGGAAGGAATAAGTACCCCGGGAAATTAGGTAGTCCAAGAAGATGTTTCCTTTTCTTCTGCGAATAGATTAAAAGTTAGATTCACTACTAAATTTTTGTATCATATCACATAAGATTTACCAGTCTGCAATTTTTGCCATTAAAACTGCAATCAGTAAATTTCAGCTTCAACTTATCTCACAATTTTCTTTCAGGTAGAAACGTACGCAGATAAAACTGAACACTTTCATTTTTTTTAAAAAATGAAATCAGTTAAGTTGAAATTAGATTACAAATATTCAACGTGTGTTTGCAGGAGCGTTATTTCAGATTTGTCTATGGGGTAAGAACCTCCACCGACATATGAGTTCCACGTTTTTTACTACTATATTATTAGACCATCTATTAAAACATATTTAATTCTCAAACTCAGGTGGGCAATTGCCCCCTGTTTGCCTGTGTTGCGCATAGCCCCTCGAAACAAAATCCTAAATACGCGACTGCCAACATATAGCCAGTTATGACATCGCCATCGACCTTCAATAAATAGTATTAAACAGTTTGAAGAAACCTGGTTAGAAAAAAATCATGGCGTTTACATCCCACATGGTTTGACTCAAAAACATTTACTCGATCGAACTTCTGTCTATGAATCTATACAAAAACGTAACAATCTAGTTAATTTTGAAGTGGTTGATCATGAGTAACGAAAAATAAATAATCTTCGACAATAATGTGAAAGAAAGAACGTTTTTGAGAATAGATAAAGCTCCATAGTTTATAGAAAAGTCCACACTAACGCCCAGGAATGTTATACTGTGTATTTGGTGGGATTGGAAGTGCATTGTGCAGCAGGAGCTGCGGCCGCCGGGCAGGACGATCAACGCGAACTTGTACTGTCGACAATTAGCGCGACTATACCTTGCAAGTCAAAAGAAATTGCCGGAACACGTCAATCCAAAGGGTGTCGTATACTACGCTGAAACCACACTGGACACATCTTTAACTATCCGTGAGAAATTAAAAGAACTTGGCTGTGAGATTTTAATGTATGAATCATATATCTCGGACTAGGCACTGTCAACCTATCATTTGTTTCGGACACTGCAGGACTACCTGAATGGTGTTAAGTTAGTCTCAAAGGAGGCATGTGAAAACCAAGTATCACAACTTTTTAATCAAATACCACAATAATTCTATACGACGAAATTACGGTGTTAGCAGAAAATGGAAGAAGCTCATTGAACAATATCTGGTTTCACGATGTAAATTTCAAATAAAAATAAATATATTCATAATTTTGATACCCAAATGCTTAACACTGTTTCTACAACCTCATATTTGTATATCTGAGAAAATATAAAATTTCTAGTTTGGTTTTACAGGGTGTTTCAAGACAACATCAACAACGTTTGGGAAGTGATTCCTGGCATCAAGATAAAACAAAAAGTATGGACCAACTTGGGTGTACAAATGCTTCTTTTCGGAGTTAAAGGCTGCCGAAAACACCTTTAAAGGTCTATGGGACCTTATGTTGTCGGGTCAAGATTTCACTTAGGAACTAATACGTGCGCTATCCAAATATCCATGTTTCAGAATCCTAAGGTACTCACAAAGCAAGTTTTATAGAAGGAGTTTGGCTACGGACACATAATTTGAAGTACTCTCCAACTACCTCTATAAAAATTCATACGGAATTACCACAGGATTCTGAAACTTAGATATTTGGGTAGGGCACATACTAATTCAAAATACAACGGAGGCAGCGTTTTGAACTAGAGCTTCAGATAGACAGGTTGTTTTGATCGCTTCTGACGTACTTCAGGACGCGAGACTCATAACGCCAGAGGACAAAAATTTTGTTGTTGACAAATCTAAGGTACGAAGAGGAAAAGATAAATTGGGTGAGAAGATCCAGAAAGAAAAGCCTCACTTAGGCCGGGCGATTACAAGTATCTACTTCGACGGGGAAAAATGATGCATCTCTTGTGCAAGAATAAATTAACGGCAAACTACGAAGATGAGAGGTTACAGAAAAGCATATCACAGTTCTATCGGAGCCCGGTTCTAAATACTTGGGTCATGCCACACCTAAGTCAGGCACTGGCAAGGATATTGCCGACTCTATATTGGAACTTTTAGAAAAGAACCAGTATGACATATCAAGTCTTGAGGCAGTCGGCAGCGATGGTGAAGCCACGAACACAGGATGGGATAACGGCATGATAAGTCAGATACAAAGATCCCTAGGAAAGGAACTGCAGCATCTCATTTGCCTTCTTCATACCAACGAGTTGCCATTTCGACACCTGGTTACCGAATTGGATGGTGGAAAAATCATTTCATGCTACTTAACTGCTGGTAACTTGATAATAGAAAGATATACTCTACAATTGCAAAAATGGTTTATAATACCAAAAACATGAATTTAAAATCAAGACCTATTTCGTTTGTCACACATCTAAAAAGAATTAACACTTGAATAACTAACCTGTTAGAAGTAAATGTTCTAGTTGCATTCACCATGCTTACAATTGTGACAACCACCACTATTGGGAAAGTCTGATAAACGATCAGTAAAATTGACGTTAATATTTAGTCAGCCAGTGCGTGCTACCTACATGGAAGCACTCGATAAAGAGACGGCACTAAGTAGGAATAAAGAGTAGCTATTATTTGTTTTTTGCTGTGACACTGAACCAATATTGTGTGTTGGATATTCTTCCAATTGTGCTTGTATTGTGATCTCTCTGTAAGAAAAAAAACGCACAGTCAAAATATAAACCTTCTGCATACAATATTGGGACAATCCAAATGAAATCGACCGATTTCCAGGTCAAATTTGCTGACAAAATTTAGTTTTTTATTATATTTTTACCTAAGATTGTACGGTATCAAATTCAGGGAATTAAAAACGGGTATTCATTTTTTATTTTATTTTATTATTACTATTTTTTTAGCCGCGCACGTTTGTTTGTGACGGCTATTTTGTATAGGCACCTGAGCGTTTTGTACTTTTCAGAGGATTCCGTTAAACGCTGTAACATTTCAGGTTTTGAAGATAATGAGTTCAAGCCAAAACCATATGAAATATAATAGAATGGACAATATTCTGTGTCCTGTGCACATTGAGACGTACTTTAGAACGTCGAAAACAGAAGCTCTAAACATTGAGGTTGGAAACTTAGAAATGGCCATTTTGGAATGTACATTTTGAAACGAAATAAATAAGACTCACCTTTAATTCTTTGTCCACATAAAGACTAGATAATAAACAACCTCCCAAACAAGTTTCAGATCTGAGAACCGTATACTTGATATTTTTAAAATTTTTAAACATTGCGAATTTTCGAAAATCGTGTATTTTCACCATCAAATATTTCAGGGAGGACAGAAGTAAAAAATCCCAAATTTGTACAAATTAGATGCTAGTTGTGCAGTAACAGGTGAATAAAATTGCATCACTGAGACTTGAGTAGTTTCTGAGTTATAAGTTGTTGCAGCGATGTGAAATTCACGATTTGTAAAAAAAAAGAGATGTGCAGGCTTCGTGTTGATATAATATCTCAGACATACATTTTATCTATGTTTCATCAGAAAAAGTGGAGTGAAACAACAGGAAATTGTAGATTTGCTAATTGTAAAAGAATTATTAATACCAGATCACATCATAGATTTGTACCTCTGACGAAAACACAAATCAGATATTATGAATACTCACAATCAGATGAATTTACTGATTGCAGTACTTCAGTACTTCCAGAACATAGCATGTTGTCATTTGCACCTAATGATACCGTAGGCTGTATTTATGACAGAAATGCTGGATTGAGGGAATTAAAGACATCAGTCAGGAGAATAACTATGTCTTTGATCACTTTTTCCATCTCCATGGCCCAAGAACCTCCTTCAAACTATGTACAAATGACAAAATGAGGGTGCCAATCACTGAGGTTCGTCAGGAACTCACACCCACAGATTTCACAACTCCTACAGATCGTACTTTCAATTATCAGTGGCAAACTCTGTATACAAATTAGTCAACTATTTATCTCACTCATGTCTTAACAGCAGCGCTGTAGGCAGAAAAGAAATAACATACAACTTTCCTTTTTTTGTACAAGATATAATTCATAAATTATGCATACTTTACCCATTTAACATTACTGTCGTGTTATTTTGACTTTTGCTACAAATTTTATATTCACTCCAATGGCGCTTCATGATATTGAGTCCTAGTGATGAAATGCCTTATAACTCAGAAACTACTCGAGTCGCAGTAACACAATTCTACCCACTAGTTACTTCACAACTATCGTCTATTTTGTACAAATTTGGGATTCTTTACTTCTGTCCTCCCTGAGATATTTGATGGTGAAAATACACGATTTTCGAAAATTGGCAATGTTTAAAAATTTCCAAAAAATCAAGTATATAGTTCTCTGATCTGAAACTTGTTTAGGACGTTGTCTATTATCAAGTCTCTCTGTAGACAAAGAATTGAAGGTGAGTCTGATTTATTTCGTTTCAAAATGGCCATTTCTAAGTTTCCAACCTTAATGTTCAGAGCTTCTTTTCTCGACGTTCTGAAGCACGACTCAATGTGCACAGAACATAGAATATTGTCCATTTCATTATCTTTCATGTGGTTTTGGTTTGAACTCATTATCTTTAAAACCTAAAAAGTTACAGCGTTTAACGGAATGCATTTAAGAGTTCAAAATGCGCTCAGGCGCCTATACAAAATGGCCGCTACGACAAACCTGCGCAGCTAAAAAAATAAATGAATACCCGTTTTCAACTCCCTAAATGTGGTACAATCTTAGGTAAAAAATTAATAGAAACCTAATTTTGTCAGAAACCATCATTAGTCGATTTCATTTCGATTGACCCTATTGTGGACTTAGGTTTTTTATTATTATTATTATTATTTTATTCTAGTGTTTTCCTGGGTGATGCTGGTGCAATACACTGTATATTATCGCGGTATGCCGAAAAAATGATGGCAAAATTGTAAACTGTAATATTCATTATCACTGTTATTATCGTTTATCAAGGCAATACTTTTACAACTAAACCATGCAGAGGAAATTATGTAAAATCACATTTCGTCGAAATTGTGATAATACGATTTCTGGATAGTTTGAAATTATATTGAAATCAATATTATGCAATAACCAGAGACTGCAGAAACATTGACACACTGCGGGTTCGTAGATATTTATGAAAAAAAAATACATGCTTTAGAGGGTTTCTAATATTAAAGTGAGTTTTCCCCGTCAACAATTTTTGAATATCTATGTTTTTCGTCATAGACTCTCCAATTAAATTTAGCTATTTGATACCTACTTTTTTAAGAAAGTATTTATGTTTAATATCAGAAGCCATTTGTAATGATCTAGGTATCATATTTTCGATATGAAAAGCCAAGATTGACATAAAAAAAGTGTATGGTTACTAATGCAATAATTAATATATCATACTGATGTGAGCAGAAATGAATACTTAGATTTCAGTTATAACATTTTGCGAAAACTGTCAAGTTTACATATACAGTATATACTGTGTGTTCAATGAAATGATTTTGCAGGAAGTTTCATTAAATGCTGTATTCGTTTAAAGATGATATTGAATCGAATTGGCTAAGTTACCTATACTTTGTAGAGCAATTTTGCCTCACAAGGTCCTCGTTTTGTGTGTTTTAAAGCTATCAGTTTTTAGTATAAGAAAGAAACACACTTCTATCATACATACCAGAGGTATCAAGCTTAAAGTGACCATAATTTCAACAGTTAAAAACGAGACATATAAACACACTCACAAAATGTCGTAGTAAAATGTTCTTTTCAAATAAATTAATAATTTTACAGTAAACAGTACTACATAAGTTCAATTCTCAGCAAGAGGTCATGTGGTACGGATACTACACGTTAAGGTGTAGGTACACGTTTGATATAGCCTTGGTTCTAAAATGCATGCTAAACTCAAAATCAATCACCCAACAGTACAAACTGAAGGGAAAAGTAAACAGCATTAATTGTGTAGTTGGAACATAATAGTGTTAATGAACATAGCATAATTACAACAACATATATTTATGGTGGTTTCTAGTAACAAAAAATCTGTGTCAAAATATTGTCATTAGCTCATTAATTATTGAAAGTGATTTACTTATGTTGATTGCCCCAATCAGACTTGCTTCTATAACCTATTGCGTTCAATACGTGAGGTTTACTAAGTAACTACAGGGTGTTTCAAAACAACACCGACAATGTTTGGGAGGAGATTCCTGAAACCAAGATAAGACAAAAACTATAGATCAACCCTGGGTGCACAAATGCTTCCTTTCGGAGTCATAGGCTGCCACCGAAAACATGAAGAAACGAACATTCAAGGTCCATAGCTCCAAAGCTATGGAACCTACAGTAGTCGGGTCAAGACTTGACTTAGGAACTAATGTGTTCGCTATCCAAAAATATATGTTTCAGAATCCTGCGGTAGTCACGAAACAATTTTGATAAAGGGAGTTTGACTACAGGCATTTAATTTCAAGTACTCATCAACTACTTCTATAAAAATTGTTGCGGAAATACCGCAAGGTTCTGAAACTTGAATATTTTGGTATGACAGGTACTAGCTCCAAAGTGAACTGTTGATCCGACTATGGTAGGTCCCATAGTTTTGGAGCTATGGACCTTTAAAGTTCGTTTTTTAATGTTTCCAGGAGCCTATAACTCCGAAAGGAAGCATTTGTGCACCCAAGTTGATCTACACTTATTGTTTTATCTTGGTGTCAGGAATCACCTCCTAAACGTTGTCGGTGTTGTTTTAAAACACCCTGTATAGATGTAACGACAACTCTTCCATCTTTAATTTAAAAAAAAACATCAGCGTATGAGTAATTCTAATATCCAATCTCCATAACATTTAAGAATTATGGGTTCCATTAGCATCTAGGCGAAAATATTTAGTTATTCTTAAGCCCTATTGGGTCAATGCATGCAAAGTGATCGAGAAAAAAATCCCACTCGACCTTTTTAAAAAAATCATTTTTTTCATGAATGTTTATCCTATATCATGGTACTTCAAAACCACAATTAATTATTTTTTACAACATTTCATAGCGATGCAACGGCTGCCGCCATTTTGAGTTTATTCGATTTTAGGCGTTTACGTTGTTTTGAATATCTCACCATGTATTCGTCCTACCAAATTGAAAATAACTGGACGTCTCCGACTCGTATAGAGCTAAAACTTTGATCTCTTAACATCAGTGATTTATCCAGAATTTTGAATTTAGAGGGGTTTTCAAAAAATCTGGGGGAGTGCAATCTTGCATTTAGGTCGCATACTATTATCGTCTATTTAATTAGCTTGTTTCTTCAAACTCTAAAATTCGTTGATGCAACGAACGATTGCATTGGATTTCCTTCCTCATCCAAAGCCAATTAGCGTCGACTTTCTCATGCTTGGTGTGACGTCGAGATGAAATCGTTGACAATCGATTGATCAAAGTTGTTGTGACGATCACAGCCGTGTAAAGATTGATTTTTATTCAATCTTGCCTTGCGTGCTTTGCTTGAAAATTTATCTTGTCGAAATTAAGTTGTTTTATTCTATTGGCACTTGAAAACAAGCATTCAAAATCTTTTAAAAAAACAAAATAGTAAGATTTATAATGGTGTCTTCTCGCTCTGCCTAAAGGCCCTCCAGCACTTTGTAGAAAATATTTTAAATGATCCTATATTTAGGCAGAACGGGAATTCCCGTTCTGCATAATCTTTCGAGACGAGGAATTCTGTCCAGTGAGGCATTTCTTCAAGATTTTTTTTTTTTTTTTTTTTTGTAATTGTAACAATTCTGTAAGAAGAAGAAACTATTTCTTTATCATAAATTTTAGATATTATTCTACTTGTTCTTCTCGGAAAAATGACTAGATACGGTTCTTTTATTAACAGTGTTATTCACATTTATTCAGTAAAAATGAGTGTGATTTAAAGAAAGCTATCTGCAGATAAATGGAAAATTGATTGACTCAGTTGCAAGAAAACCGTTTGATATTGTAGCTGAAACGAAGATAAAACAAACTTACTTCGGTCTAGTATAAAGTCATTTCACAATAAAAAATGTTATTCAGTTTTCCAGTAGTTCACCTCCAACATGCTAAGGCTCGTAGTCAAGAGCGGCTTTATGATTTTAATTTTGGGTAGACCCGCTCCCTCGTGTAAGGATACATATGCACATTTGATTGATTAATAACAATATGAAATTAGTTTTCCAGTAGTGGCTGATACTGTTAATTAAATAATTATTGACAATTAATATAAAGAGTGGAAAATATATTTATTCTTTATTTTATCTTTTAGTGTTTATATATTTTTCAAAATTTTTGGGTAGGCCCCTGCCTACCCGGCCTACCCGCTAAAACATCACTGCTCTCAGTACGTAAAAGGTGCCACAGTTCACATCCTCAAGACATGTTTGGTCATATATTAAGCAAACAATGCAAAAGGATGCGTAAGACACCCCTTACCCCAATTATCTGACCTTTTGGTTTGATTGAAGGTATCTACGAAAAACATACAAGTACTTCAATATTGATATTGATATTTTGTATTGCTATTTACATTGACAATATAAATGTGAAAATAAAAGTATATAGAAAAGACTATTGCATATAGTATAGAATTATGTATATAAAACAAACCAGCTTATAAGGTGATATCGAAAAAGAGTTGTGATGTAGAACACTAACATTCTTTCTTAACCCTTTTAGAATTTATGGTATATTTTTATACTATGGCGTAGTATCGTCTTTGACTGCTTATTCAGGTTCTATAAAAAACATTTAAGCAGGGTTCTTTTTATTGGTGAAGTCAGGGATGGACCAAAGAACACCCTAGATGCGTTTTAGAACCGGATGTTCAACTAGGTCGCCAAGTGGGGGCGGAAGGATGTGACTTTTGTTTTTTCTTAAGGCAAATTTAAACAATTTTTCATGCCTTTAGTTTCCAAGATATCAAATTGAAACTTTGCATCCGGATTGTGTGTACCTTTGGGTATTTCTCAAAATTTGTGGGGTTCCTACGTAAAACCGGGGCCGGGACCGAGGGGCGCAAATGTTCCGAGGGGGTGTTTTTTTCAGAAAGATATCCGTTTTTTTTTCGGTTTTTCCAATTCAGGTGGATGATATGGACATTTGAGTGATACCGTTATAAAAGACCTCGTTATACTGAAGAAAACGGCGTTTGAACCATGATTCTAGACCAAATATTAATGACGCAGTACATTTTTATAATATATATATATATATATATATATATATATATATATATATATATATATATTAGGGATGGCCAAAATTTTCCGGAATTCGGATTCCGGAAATTTTGTTTTCCGGAATCGGAAAATTTACTTTCCGGAATTCGGAAAAATTCCGGAATTCGGAAAAATTCCGGAATTCAGAAAAATTCCGGATTTCGGAAAAATTCCGGAATTCGGAAAAATTCTGGAATTCAGAAAAATTCCGGAATTCAGAAAAATTCCGGAATTCGGAAAAATTCCGGAATTCAGAAAAATTCCGGATTTCGGAAAAATTCCGGAATTCAGAAAAATTCCGGATTTCGGAAAAATTCCGGAATTCGGAAAAATTCCGGAATTCAGAAAAATTCCGGATTTCGGAAAAATTCCGGAATTCAGAAAAAATCCGGAATTCGGAAAAATTCCGAAATTCGGAAAAATTCCGGAATTTAGAAAAAATCGGAATTTTTCCGGGATCCGGAATTTTTCCGATTTTACTTTCCGGATTCCGGAAGGTAAAAATTCTGGAATTGGCCATCCTTAGCTAGTAGCTGTTAAAAGAGAAACACAATAATGAATAGGCTATATATACTGTATTAATTTCTTGTAGTTGGATATGTCTTTATCATTTACGTAGACAATTGCTACTGCACTTATTTACTACTTTTTGAGAAGGGTCTTATTTTCACACACAAAAAAGTCGCCGGTATGTCTCAAACATTATCGCGTTCCCACCTGCAGCTGCTCCAAAGCACTGCAAACTACGTTTTAACCAGGCGAAAGGCAGTGAAGGAAAATAAATCTCAACAAATATTCTAACAACATTCGCTTATTGTCAACGTACCTACAGTGAGCGCAGAAAGTGTCCGTACACCGTGCATACTTTGTATTGAAAACAGCTAGCATGAGAACGGGAGGTGGAATATATATATATATATATAACCAGAATTAAGACTACACATTCATACATTTTATTTATATATTCAAGAGAAAGGCCAAACAAACACAATCACTGTTTTGTTCAGAAGAAAAGAGAGAATTCCTTTTTTGTAAACGCAAAAAGTCACTGTACACTTATTCTTGAATTAATGCTTATAAAGTATATTACGTTATTTAATATTTTGTGGGATTACCCTGTGCGTTAATGATTGTCTGTAGTCTTCGTGGCATTGATTTCACCTGTAATAGTTCGTAGTTCTGTAGCTTCGGGACTGATTATGTCCCATTCATTCTTCTTGAATAGCTTTTCTTAGGCCTTCTTTAGTAGACAAGCTGTGCCTTCTGATTCTTATCTCCAGAACAGATCATAGATGTTCTATGGGGTTCATGTCTGGGGATTGGGGAGGTGTGCGAAGCTGTTTTAAGGTATTATAGAGTCAGGGGCGGATCCAGAGGGGGGCGATCGGGGCGATCGCCCCCCCCCCACAAGAGGAAACTTTCTTATTTTATATATAAATAAACCCATCCATAACAAGTTTGGAGCTCTTAAAAGTAGCAGTATTACCGCCGACCGCCCCCCCCCAGAAGTCCGTCCTGGATCCGCCCCTGGCAAACCTTGCAGACAGGCCTCGTTCAACAGTACAAACAATAATTGCGATGTATAATGTTTCTATCACTGTGCGAAACCATAAAAAAAATAATAATAATAAAAAAGAACTGGAAGACCAAGATTGTTGAGTGAACAAGTTAAACGTTACATTATTAGGGAAAGAAGAAAGGTTCCAAAAAGTAGTGGTGTGCAATTGGCAACGGATCTGGAAACACGCGGTGTTAAAGTATCAGCCAGTACAGTGCGGAATATTTGCAGGGTATCATGGTCGGATAGCCAGGAAAATGTTCTGGGTGAACAAGACAAATCGTATAAAAAGACTAAAGTTTGAAAAAGAGTATAAAGATAAGGGATCAGGCTTCTTTATGGAATAGGGTCATATTTTCGGACGAAAGTAAATTTAATTTTATCGAGTCCAATGGGAGGCGTATGGTATGGCGCAAGGTGAATACAGAGATGAATCCTCAAAATCTCGTCTCTAAAGTAAGACACGGAGGAGGGTCCGTGCTCGTCTGGGGTTGTATGAGTGCCTCAGGAGTGGGTCGCCTCCACCTTATCGATGGAGTGATGATCCACAAAGTGTATATTAACATATTAAAGGAATATCTCCATACTAGTGCGCAGAAGATGGTTCTTGAAAACAATTTATTGTTCAGCAAGACAACGACTCCAAACATACGGCGGAAAATACTCGATTGTGGCTACTCTATACAGGGGCGGATCCAGGACGGACTTCTGGGGAAGGGGCGGTCGGCAGTAATACTGCTACTTTTAAGAGCTCCAAACTTGTTATGGATGGGTTTATTTATATATAAAATAAGAAAGTTTCCTCTTGTGGGGGGGAGCGATGGCCCCGATCGCCCCCCTCTGGATCTGCCCCTGAGGTTTGCTATCTTTCTCAAAGACTTACCCTTCTTATGCACTTTAATAATTACTTTTCTTGTCTCCTCATTTGTTTCTGTTCGGTTGCTTCCCATTTCGACAGACCACCGTGCAGTTTTTTTTTTCATTCCTATTCACAACTAAACTCATTCTGTTACTCGTCATGCTATACAGAGGTGTATACTCAGGTGAATACTAGTGATCCCCAGTTATGCGTCAGGTGTACGATCACTTTTTGCGTCTACTCTACATTTTCTACGGAATTTATTTACTTTCTGACCATTAAACTTGTCTTTGTGGTTCTTTATTGATATATTCATAAAGCTTAGTTTTCATTATTCATATTGTGTGTGTTATTACACTTCTTAAATTTTCTGTTTCTTTTTCGCAGGCATTCTCGTTTCAATAGCATAGGTGTACGAACACTTTCTGCGCTCACTGTATGTACAGTAAATACAAATTTATAATTTTTGACTTTACGAAGTATACAATGTAATTGTTCAATAATTAACATAAGCAGGCATTCATTAATTTATATTAATATAATAATTAACAAAACTAATAAGCGGGTGATTGATGACTCAGTGGTAGAGTTTTCATCTATGGTATTCTAACCCAGGACATGTGGGTTTTCGATGGCTAATTTTGTGTTCGAAAATTTTCCCGGTGGTACTCTTGGTTCCGTTTCTTATATTTGTTCCATCATCACTCATTAACGAATTTAGCTTATCAAAACTCTATAGCCATATATTCATTCTGTCCGTCAGTGAAACAAACAGTCTCAAGAACTATCTGATGGATTACCAATCAATTTTGGCCATGATGTACAGAGTCAATAGTTAAGAATCGAGTTCCCTGATGAATGTAATATTCAAACCGGAATCGGTACAAATCAACCATTTCCGGTTTTAACGTTAATCATTATATAGTAAATATGGTAATAGATAGCGAGAAGCGGTTTCCAGTAATCGACATATATAACATTCATGTAGATAGAATGTTACCCAGTTTGTGCATCTGCTGAAAATAATGAGCTTAGGTATTTAGAGAGCATTTTCCGCTTTAGAAAATGTGTGCTTGGTAAAGAATGTAGAGAATTAGCTGAGTCAGGCACGTAGCTAGAATATGGTAATAGGAAGGGGGGGGGGATCTGTCACGAAATACTGTGGTTATTTACCAGGAGCTCAATCATTCTAAACTATTTTATTGGCAACATATATTGGTTCGTTTAGCCAAGATTTCTAATGGGGGCATGATATGAGATACTGTGGTTACACACCAGAGGCTCGATCAATCTAAATATTTTACTGACAACATACCCATATTGATTGGTTAGAACAATAAAATGAGGATATATTAGTAAGTATTTTAATAAGAAGCTATGAAGAAATCTCGAGTAAAAGAATATAAAAAAAAGTATTGAAAAAGATATCGTCTTCCGAGGTCATTCGAACGGTGTCGAGAATTTTGCGTCTGGGAAATTTGCGCCCTACCTCAAGAACAGGGAAAATTGCGCCTGCGATGTACCTCCACCGGAAAGTTTGAGCCCTGCGAAATAAAAGAACCTATTGGAGCTTACGCATTTGCTCGGAGGGGCTGACATTACAGCATAAACAATCCTCGCCCCACAACCATGCCATTTGTGATTTATTTTCATTGTGGCTATATAAGGGGAGAATAAACTTCAATATAAGCCAAAAGAACACAACGGATCAACGCAATCACTGCTTCTTCCAGAGATGATTTTGGGGGAACACTGGCCTCCTCAGAGCTCTCAGAGGGCCCCCTCGGAGGAGACCAAAATAATACGTCTATAATATAATAATAAATAGAATAGTACCAGCAGTGACCCCCCTCCGGAATACTAAATGTGCCCCCCGGAACATTTTTCCTGAAAGAACGACTGCAATTGTGTGTTTGAAGTGTAATTCCAGCAAGTAAACACACTGTACATAGTTTTCTTGATAATATTACTGAACTGATTTTACATTCACTTTAAATTTTCTTTTCTATATTTCGTGTCCTGAAAAGCCAAACAACTCGCAAGGATTGCGAACAGAGATATCTGGGTAGAGCCAAACAGCCTTTTGTAGATTAAATTATACTCTTTGATTATATTAATAAATAATTATATATCAGTCATTTATACTTTTATTGTAAATTTTGTAGTATAATGAAAAATTGTATTTGTATGGATTGCCCTTTAGTGAACTAAAATTGTATTTTTTTCATTTGTTCGGAATATTATAACGGATGGAGTAACTCACTGAGACGATGAGAGGCAAGCCTAGTTCAAGTGCGAGTGAAGTTACTTTACACAATACAATAATAAGTTGAATTGTAGGGCGCTAACATCCCAGTGCAAATATATAGCCGGCGCATTTTCCCCTCTTTTTGGGGTAGGGCGCAAACATCCCAGTGCAAATATATTGCGAGCGCATTTTTTCCTATTTTTGTGGTAGGGCGCAAATTTCCCGGGCGCAAAATTCTCGCATTCAAGGAAAATATAATGTCCGTGAAGTTGACAAGCCACTTATGTCAGATTCCAATTTCGACTTTAAACGTCGCTAGTGCTACGTTAGTGTTCGATAGTGACGCAAATCGTTAGTACTCCAACTGCATGCCAACACGCCCACTTCTAAGAATCATCTCAAAAATGAGGTTAACCGTTAGAGCAAGTAAGTGCTCATTGGTGCCATTAACATTAAAGTTAATGCCTCCATCCTACGGCCCTTTGAGTAATAATAACACCACGTTTTTTGCTAGTCTCAATGCGTCCCTATATTCTCGCGAACATTCTGACGTGCCCAAGTTAGTTACTTTTTTTTTCTTTTGGGGGGACTATTGTTTATCTGTTATTGTTTATTGTTTATTGCTAGTCTGCAGAGTAGTCCTTACATTAATATGCCATTGTCCTTGATAATCATTGCGTATTTACAAGCAATTTGTTATTACTGTTAGAAGATATCAAAAAACAACAGATAAAATCTACTACTTAACGGTTCATATTTTTCTTTTACAGTACATAAACGATTAATAATAATAATAATAATATTAATAATAATAATAATAATAATAATAATAATAATAATAATAATAATAATAATAATAATAATAATAATAATAATAATAATAATAATAATACTATTCCAGCATAAAAGTTATCAATTGAATCACACTGGCAACATGCGACGCATATTTTAACTTCATAAAAAATCGTTTCTCACGATTTTCTGGAAAACTACGTATGATAACATCATTATGTCAAGTTATTTATCTCAGTGTGATATATGTCTTACCTCTGGACAATATCACAGTAAAACAAAAATTAAATATTAGGAGTACATCGTAGTTTTGGACTACATCTCATTAACCATGGGAAGATTGAGTAGTGTATACTTTAGGATGTAAGTTTCAGCTTAACTTGCATCATACATTCTTAGGATTACAAAAAGGAAATTTGTTCGTTTGCATTTGAACAAAATTCTTAGGATTACAAAAAGAAAAAATAATTTTTCCGAAATCCGGAATTTTTCCGAATTCCGGATTTTTTCCGAATTCCGGAATTTTTCTGAATTCCGGTATTTTTCCGAAATCCGGAATTTTTCCGAATTCCGGATTTTTCCGAATTCCGGAATTTTTCTGAATTCCGGAATTTTTCCGAAATCCGGAATTTTTCCGAATTCCGGATTTTTTCTGAATTCCGGAATTTTTCCGAAATCCGGAATTTTTCCGAATTCCGGAATTTTTCCGAATTCCGGAATTTTTCTGAATTCCGGATTTTTTCCGAAATCCGGATTTTTTCCGAAATCCGGAATTTTTCCGAAATCCGTAATTTTTCCGAATTCCGGAATTTTCCGATTTTACTTTCCGGATTCCGGAAAGTAAAAATTCCGGAATTGGCCATCCCTAATATATATATATATATATATATATATATATGTAGGGCTTAAATTCAGATTTTCAATTTTTTTTCCTCCCTTTGTTTTCAAGATACAAGATTGAAATTTTGCATACGTATTATGTACATAACAGCGATTTTTTTTTTAAAATCAGATTCCTACGTGAACTCAGGCCCTGGCCCTGAGGAGCAAAGTGTTTTGGCGGTATTTCAAAAAAAATCCGGGTTTTCCCGAATTATCCGGTTCAGTTTGATACGGACATGTGAGTGGTGCCGTTGGAAAGAGCTTGTTACATTGAAGAAAATGGCGTTTGGACCATGACTAAGTTAATATACAAAAATTTACAAACCTGATGCTTCCAAAGGTTTTTAAAAAATCGTAAAGATGGGGAATTATGCCAATTTAGCATTTTTCACTGCCCAATATCTCCAATGGGCCTGCAAAAAAAAATCTGAAATTTTGGGAATACTCAGTCCTTTAGTATCTCATAACACATAACAAAGCGCGTTTTGTGTTTCTGAGTAGAAGGAGGTCAAAATATTAAGTAATGACGTCATACTCTAGAAGGTGTTTTGTTCATAAAATCTTTTTTGGACATTGAAAACATGTTTGAGAAGAGGAAACAACTTAAGTAGACGTCTGAATTTGTGAGTGCATGTAGTCCGGTATCATAAGTTAATAGACAAAAAGTTACAGGCCTGTAGCTGCCCTCAAAGGCCTGAAAAAATATTGTAAAGTTGGAAAATTATGCCAAATTAGCATATTGTACTGTCCAATATCTCCAATGGGTCTGGATAAAATATCTAATATTTTGGTAATAGTTAGTGCTTTAGTATACCATAACACACAACAAAGCGCGTTTTGTGTTTTTGAGCAGAAGGGAGTCAAAGTATTAAGTAATGACGTCATACTCTAGGAGGTGTTTTGTTCATAAAATCTACTGGAAATTTGTTGTGAAGTAAAATAAAGTTTGATGAACGGCTTGTCCAGTCAAAGCTCTCAAGCTCGTTTCTTTCCTCTAGTTGTAACACTGTCTTATCAGACCCACAGCAGCACTGGTGATGAATGCCGTTATCAGCAGAAGGCAAGGAAAAGTCAAAATGCACCCTTGACAAAAAAAAAAAAAAAAGTCCGTAAGAATTCCTTGCTCTTTCTGCTTGCTATATCAGTGATACTCAATCATGTTTATTTTTGTTTTAACTGTCAAGTCATGCAGGAGATTGTTGTCCTTTCTTTTGATCTACATTTTCAAGTCAGTGAATACTTACACGCTGGAAACACTGAAAAATTTCCAGTAGATTTTAGTACTCAGGGTACTTAGTACTTTGAGCCCTTCTGCTCAAAAATACAAAACGCGCTTTATTGTGTGTTATGGTATAATAAAGGACTAACTATTCCCAAAATTTAAGATTTTTCAATCCAGGCACATTGGAGATATTGGACAGTGAAATATGCTAAATTGGCATAATTCTTCAACTTTACGATTTGTTTTCAGGCCTTTGGGAGCAGCTACATATCTGTAAACTTTTGTGTATTAACTTATGTCTTCGGACTTCATGCACACACAAATTCAGACCTCTATGTCAGATGTTTCCTCTTCCCAAACACGTTTTCAATGTCCAAAAATGTTGCTACTGCAGACCCTGATTTCACCCCCTTCAAGTGGTTTTAGTCAAAAATGTTAAGAAATCAAAGTTTTAGCTCTGCACGAGTTGGAGACGTCCAGCAATTTTCAATTTAGTAGGACAAATGCATGCTGAGATATTCAAAACAACGTAAGCACTCAAAATCGAAAAAAAGAAAACGCAAAAGGGTACCAGCCCCTGTGTCGCCATGGGATGTTGTAAAAAAATATTAATTGTGGTTTTGAAGTACCCTGATATAGGATAAACATTCACAAAAAAAATAGATTTTTTGGAGATTGTCGAGCGGCACATGCTTGATCACTTAGAATGGATTGACTCTATTATAAACGTAAGGCGCCTTTTTAATTCTCTATTCAAACCGGAGGTGGCAAAAAGCAGCCACTTTTGCTTTTAAGGTTGATTGCTATAGGATAAAAAATTTATTTTTGAGTGGAAGGTTACTGACTTCAGTTTACTAGAGTACTGCAGTGGAAAGTAAAATAAAATACAGAAATATTTACGTCTAAACAAAAATCACTTGTGTTAATTTGAAGTTCAATTTAGTGTCCTCTCCAGAAGCAAGACTATATGAGACGCGGATTTGCAGCTTAACGGAGGATCCAAGTCACATGAGTTTCCACCGGGAATCAAACGCGGGTCTTCCATGCCAAATGCGCGCACGGTAACCGCTTAGGCGCGAGGGATCTCAGCAGATGTGTTAAATGTAGGCCTATTGGTCACTATAATAACTGGTTCCTCACAGGATTAAGAAAGAAAAATACTTGTTCTAGAAAACACTGATAACTGTGTACTGGATATTTTCTGTATCAGCATAGTCGGTCTTAAACCGATTGAACAGATTACTCTCAATTGGACTAATGCTAGAGCGTAATCTACTCTCAGTTTGTCAAGTACTCCCACCAATATATTTATAAAACCACATTTCTTATCGTACAGAGAACAACAACTATTGCAATAAATAAGCTCACGCTATTGTGCTTCAGGACCTGGGCACAACTAGATTTTAAAGTTATTTCCTAAAGTAAATTGAGGACCGTTTTGCAAAACTTGCTTTCTAAAAAAAGTCAACAGAAACAACGGGTGCACTGAAATTGCGCAAAGTTTCACTCCCTTATCTATTGACAAAGATAAAGCCTTAATGAGCAGGCAATAAAATTGAAAATTTCACAAAAAAATCCTTGCCCGGAAATGACTCTACCCCTTCAGGGTTGGAAATATATAGAGCAACTTGATCTATATATCCTACATATCAAAGTACTCCGCGTAACTAGTAGATTAAGAATATAATATGCACTACCCAATTATATCCTATATCAAGTTAGTAAACAAAAAAAAATAGGCCTATTTCACTATAAGTAATTAGTGAAACTCACTATCACGCTGTAGAGTGATCGTGAGACAGTGTGAGTTACGCGGCCCTTACACCTACAGCGTTATGTTTTCTAATGGCACTAGACGTCCTCACGTTAGCATACGATTGCCGCTATCAAAACGTTCCTAAACATGGGACATATTCCGCTTCGTTTTCGAAAGATAAAGCTATTTGAACACATAACAGTTTGTACCAGGTTCGCAACACTGACAACCCAGTTACCTCAAATGTTGATTTGATTCATTCTCTATGTTAGTGTAAATATATTTACACAGGCATAATTCCACTTGATGGTATTATTCCTGTAATATTGGACATTTCCATTCACTTTCCTACAGTGAGCCGTTAGAGGGACTCGATATTTGAACATCCTGTATCTCGGAAACGAAGCGACATCGGACCCATGTTTATAGGAACATTTTTACTTATTTGTCCGCAATCACCTCGTCGCCTTTTTAGCCATGCATTTATGTTACAACCTATATATATATAAGCAGGGTTATTTTTATTATTCTACTAGACCATAAAAATTATGAGTTTAACTGCTACATCAATTTAAATTAAAAATAAATCACATGCAAATTGAGAATATCCACGTCACTATATTGTAGGTTTTCTTTATTTTCAAAAGTTTGATGGTACTGCTTTGAGAGTTTATATTCTATTAGCAACTGTACACTTCTCTCACTCTTAGTTGTTCACGTCGAAAACTTGTCGGCATACATATTATAAATGTAGTGAATTTCCATACTATTATACTACGGTTACTAATATGCCACTTTCTATGCCCAAAAGCTCTTAATGCATTTTAAAAATATTCGTATCCTTCGTAACTTTTAAATCGTTGCTATCATTTGCTGTACGTATTAGTAATTCATCGCCAAGCACCATTGCTACAAGTATTCGATCTTAATGCTAAATTGTATTTCCACAACGAATTTTCATGGTGACCGCGGTGGTTTGGAGCTGAAAATAGTTATATCAAACAGAGGCGGACTAGTAGTACAGATAGTTAGCGTGCCGAAAGAAAATTATGAACAAGAACACACTCGAAAATTTTTATTCTGACCTAGGTGCCAGTTCCCAAAACTGTGAACTATAATAAAACAAATGCAACTTGATACATGGGTCTACATATTTTGGATTGAAATTATCTAGGCATCAGACTCGTATTTCAAGTCGCCATGGCTACCTGAAGCTCGGAATTTTTCGAGCTTGAGCAAAAGAAATATTAGAAATTCATTACGTATTAGGCTATATGTGTTATTATTTTCGAACTTCGAACTTCAACTTTTTTTTTTCAACAATCAAACACGGAATAGCATTTTGGCATACAAACTCGTTTATAAATTTTCTTATGGTATCTCCATTACTGTGTGTAGTAAAAAGCATGAGCCAAAGGCGGCGTATTTCTCCGCGTGTGCTCTTTCATGTTGTTCATGTTTTTCTCTGTCTTTCCATTACAAAAAAATCACTTCGTTCCCGGTGCCTTATTTGTCAGTATTTTTCCTACCACACCATACCTTCCTCTGGCGAGCCCCATTTGATAATGCTGTTTACCGCAAAACGTATATAGTTAACATTTCTCGTTTCTTCTGTGTTTCAGGAGGTACTTTTAGATGCCTCATGCAGTATATATTTCGTGGACTAATATAAACAATTTACAGGTATGTTCCGTAGGCTAAAGAAAACAACGGTAAAATAATATTGTTAGTAAGTAAATAAGTTGGCTAGTTAGTAAGTGTAAAGTAGTTCGATGATAGTACTGGAAAATTCCCAAAAAGCTCATGAACATGGCTATCATCTTAATTTTGTGTGTACTAGTATTAAATTCAGTAGAAGTTAAATTATATTTCCTTAGGAGAATGTTTTCTCCTGGGTAAAGTTCCTAGGTCTCCTCCTTATTGAGTCTATGACGAAATTGCATACCAGAAATTAGCACTCCATTATCAAATAACCGTGATTTTATGTCGTTTTTCTTAAATACGAATAAAACATCGCTTTTTAAGGTCGGTTGGTGACTCAAACATGTGGACCTTAATTAATGTAATAACTCAGGCTTTAAACAGTGCCCATTTACGTAATGGTACTAAATAAAACTGCTATCACAACAGCCTTTCGCCTTTGTGTGTTTATACGTGTACTTACTTTGCAGTTTTCAAAGAACTGCAGAACTTGGATGAGTACGTATGTTCTTAGGCCCTGATCGTATTGTACTGCTAAAGAAAGTAAGGCTAGTTATATTTTTAAATGATTTAGTAAATTCAATACATTGACTTTATTACTGAGTAATACTTCAGTATATGTGTTAGATACTTTGTTGTATAATCTTGAAAATTAACACAAAATTTCCTTGCCCTTAAATATTCGAGTATATGCAAACAATTGGTTATAAACAAATAGAAAAACAGTTTACTTTTCAAAGAAATATTTAGTTTTGTTACCTTTTGGAAGACAATGCGAGACTACACTCGGCGGCGGCAATGTTAAACATCTTACCTATCTCAGTTAGAAGTGCCCTGCCCATCTGCCGTAAAGTCGCGCATCGCGCCCAGCGACTACTATCTTTTTTTCCGGTTTATAAGACTCCCGTGAAAGGCACTTTGGAACCAATGATGAAGTGAAGACAGCCTCATGAAAGAGACTTTTCGTATGTAGGACACTTGTTTCTTTAACCTTGTAGAAGGGTTTCTAAGGCTTGCAAAGCAGTAGGAGAAATGTATCAACGTCCTTGTTTCTTATGTGGAAAAATAAAGTAAGCTTTGTGCTTTATTTCCACACCATATTATTTGTCTTGTATAAACACCTCTGTCTATGCGCGCAAGCGGATTTTTTTCGTCTTAGCCTGTATTTTTAGAGTTGGGTGCTCCAACTTTCAAATAGCATTAACTCAAAACCCTTGCAGACTCACCTTAATAAATACATTTTAGTCCATTTTCACGTAAGGAATTACATTATTTTGACTATGTTAATAAATATGCCTTAAATGTTGTGAATAGACGTAGCTCAATGGAGTGAATCATCAATCATCAGATAGAGAGAAAAACATAAATTAATAATAAAGACATATATAGTCTTCAAGAACCTTGGGATTGTACAGTAGATGACGTAATTAATTCGCGTTCCGTTGAAGTGAGGAATATGTTTGTAGATGACTGTACCACTGCAATCACTCAACTCCTTGTGTTAACTTTATTATTGATCCTATCTCAAAACATCTGCCTTACTTATTTTCACGCATTAACCATATGATATTTCAACACACCTGAGTACATACACAACACACAATGTTGTTAAATAGAATTAGAAAAATGAATAAATACAATTAACAACTCTGAAATATGCACTACTTTTGTCGAAAACAAACGTTTTACACATACACACACACACACACATACATACATTTACACACAAACCCCTCACCCATATATATATATATGGGATGGACAAAAAATCTAAAAATACTTCATACAGGACACGTAAGTTTGGCCCTCCACTGCACAACACGTTTTGCGGTTGCCGATCGTTTTTTTGTTTTCAATGTGTCATGTGGACCTTCCTCTTCCGTCAGCAGTAACCAGTCCACCCATAAGTGTCGTAGTGTGAAAGTAGTGCGGTAAAATGAGCGACCTGAAAGACTTCCAAAGAGGCTTGATCGTTCGTGCCCGTCTGCTTGGAGCTTCAGTGGCAACAGTGGCGAACATTGTGGGGGTATCGAAACGTAATGTGTCCAATGTCACGAGGGCATACACAATTCATGGGCAAACGACCCCTGCAAACCACAACAGTGGTCGAAAGACAATCCTGTCAGATAGGGACCGGAGGACATTAAAACGGATTGTAGCAGCTAAAAAGAAGACCACTACAATGAAAATTACGTCTGAACTCAACCCGAACCCGGACCGGGGTTAGAGAACCCGGTTTCATCGAAAACAGTGCGACGAGACCTTCACAAAATGAAAATTCATGGCAGGGCCGCTACCACCAAACCCCTGGTCACAGCAGTAAATGCGAAGAGGCGTATCCAGTGGTGCTAGGAACACAAGGCGTGGACTCATGAGCAGTGGAAACACGTAATGTGGTCCGATGAATCGACCTTCACCTTGTTTCCAACAACCGGTCGTGTTTACGTATGGAGAACACCCTCCCAGGCCTATGATACAGACTGTCTGCTCCCAACTGTAAAGCATGGGGGTGGTTCTGTTACAGTATGTGCAGTGATATCGTGGTTTTCTGCAGGTCCCATCATAGCCCTGCACGGAATGATGAATGCTAAGGCTTATGAGGCCATTTTGGGGCACCAGGTTCTACCCATGACTCAAATATTGTTCCATGATGGTGATGGCATATACCAAGATGAGTTGGCACCCTGTCACGCTGCAAAAACGGTGAAATCATGGTTTGAGGAGCACGACCAGGAGCTTTCACACCTCCCCTGGTTCCCACAATCACCAGACCTGAACATCATTGAGCCATTGTGGTCTGAGTTAAAAAGGCGTGTTCGGTCTCATTACCCTCCACCAGCACCCCTTAAGGAACTGGAACATGTTTTGGAGGAAGAATGTACAAAATTCCACACACTCCGATTCAGGAGCTGTATACGTCAATTTCACGTCGGATTCAAGCTGTTTTGGACACAAAAGGAGGCGCCACACCATACTAGATATGACTTTCACACTTTTCCAAACGTTTTAGATTTTTTGTCCTACCCCTGTATATTGCAAGGATCCCCACATCATGACAAGAGCGCATGTCAACACAACACGTGCTATTGTTTGAAAACAGCATAGCAGACGAGAAGCCGACACGAAAAACTCCTAGGAACACCGAAAGAAGACGGACCTCACGGAAGGACCCGAAGAGGACAGATAAAATGCAGACCACCGATGGACCCAGCATCAGTCAACCAACTGATCGCTTAACCTTTATCTTCCTATGTCGTTGTGGACTAAGAGCACCTCTTCCTTACTCTATGTCGCACTGGAGAGAGAGAGAGAGAGAGAGAAAGGCTAAAGTAACGGTAACACCCACTTTATTGCTTATTTCTTTGTTGATTACAATAGTTAAAGCAATACGAAATTATTCAATTATGATTTCAAATGATTTCATATTTATATTATTCATATGATTCAATTATGATTGTACCAAATTCCTTTACATGTTCAAAATGCCCCTGTGATTTATGGTTGTGAAAGACCTCTGAAACAAAAGCAAGTACAAAGAAAACATTAGAAAAATGAAATGAAATCTTTAAGTTTTACGTCCCACGATTATGCCGGTTAGGCTAAAGGAGACGGTGATGATGAGTAATGAATGAAATGGTGGAATGAAGAAACTGGGAGAAAACGGCAGAACCCCGAGGAAATCCACGCACCCGGTGTTTGTACACCACAAAGTACAATTGGCGGGGGCTGGGATCGAACCCGGGACCTCAAGCACCACCACCCTTCTACCACTGAGCCACCGCGGTCCCCAAGAAAACATAACATATTCATGACATAAAAGAGAAATATATATATATGGTTGTTCTGGTCACACTGAATGAACATCGGCGTAATGCAATTGAAGACGTCGGTACAAGAAGGGGACAGCTCCAATTTTACATTTGGTTCAGGATTGAAACAAAATATTGTTGGAAATCTTTTACTCTACTTTAGCTTCCAAACTGTTTGCAAAGAAATGCTTTTCTCCCTATAATATCACATTTCTTTACAAAATGTCTGGAGTCTAAATGAAAATAAATTGCTTTTTATCAGTTTTTTTTAATTGTGAATCAAATACGCAATTGGAGCTATCCCCTTCTTGCACCGAGGTCTTCAATTTTGGAACTACGGAAACGGCTGCAAGAGTGTTTGGGCCTAAACCAAACATAGATAGGAGTCCGGTGGTAAATAATTCTGTGTTCTTTTCAAAACATAAAGTTTACGGACTTGCACAACTTATATTGATGGGTATTTCATTTAAAATCGATTACACTTTTAAATTCGCCGTAACTTTAAAATCAATCGGTATAGTAGGTTTCGATTTTTAATGGACCACGTTCGAGCAGAGTAGGGATGCGCACGAGACAAGATTTGAGGCTGTCTCGTCTCGAAAATGTGCTGTAAAAATGATGTCTTGATTCGAAAAATGTATATTTCTCTATTGGAAGAGCTGTGACTCGACTCGAATTTTGTCAGGAAAATTCTGTCTCGACTCGTCTCGTGCGCATCTCTAGAGCAGAGAAGGTTTGTCAAATGTGTTTGGAAGCACACAAAAATAGTATATATACATTTTTCCAAGTAGAGATAACTAAAATCACTTTATCACACCCTGATGAAAATTGTGAGTTAAAGTTGATGGCACTCCTAGAATAAGCTTTTCCAAAGTTGTCCCTATCTTGTAATTTCAGTGGGCAAACTACCCTCTGAGGGACCACTGTCAACTGCAAAATTTGGTTCGACATTTTACGCGGTTAGACGCTTTTCGCGTTTTGTCGATAAAAGAACTGTCGAAGTGACCGCATACAAGCTTCTCTTTCATTCGGCTCAATCAGTATTTTACACTCTCCAACACATCTTTTTCTCCCTCGCAATGCACCAACAGACGCTAAAGTTAGCAGACTCCTACCTATTAATCTCTAGTGAGACCTTTCGAGCTGCCAAGCACGTGACGAAAATATTACTTGCGTTACAAGTAAGAACGTGATCCATCATGTGAAAGTGAGAAACATGCGATACAGATCGCTTGTTGAAGATGCTGTTCCTCGCCCGACAATATCTCCCTAAACCAATACGCGATCAGATTGCAGTTGTAATAATTTCCCTTATTTCTTCGAGACATGATACTACGGCATTATTTATTGTCCTTCTGAAAAAAAAAAGTATTTTCATGATCAAATTCTGGAATACATGAGGTGCATTGCTAGCTTGTAAATTAAGATGAAATGCATTTTCTAGTTAATGATTTAGGGCAGTTGTTTTTAAAGTAGGGTGCGGACCTATGGTTCTGCATCCCCAATTAAGGTCCCCCTTCACACATTTTCCACTAAATACCTAATAAAAAATACGAGTGAGATTCCGCAATTGCCAAAAAAATGTTCTTCATTGATTATAGAAATAATTCTTTTATAGGAGGGGTTTCCAAAAGTTTTTGGCATGATACTGAAATATCGCCCCCACTGGTAATAAGACGCTCATGGCATATAGTGCCATCTATGGGAGACATAATGTATCAGTTTCAACTTTCTACCTGCGTCAGTTCATTGGAGGCAGTCATTTGAATCAGTCGTTGTGGGTTGAGGTAGCATACTTCATAACAATGCTGAAGTTCACAGAGCTGTTGTTGCCAAGGCTGCAGTGGGTTTTAAATGTCCTCGAACAGCCTTTCGCTGCACCCTGAAACCATCCATATACTGCAACATACGTTACTGAACTAGTAACCTGGACAATCGTGCATTGCGATTACCTTCTTGATGTGCTATGTTGGGTGATAATAACTAGTACGCAAGGCAGTGCAGCACGGATTCTTGTGTGCAACATTTTGAGTTGAGTTGAATTTCAGTTTAGCGACCCTTTCAGCAGCGAGGCTATGTGAGACGTAGACCTACTGATTAACGTGGAATCCGAACCACATGAGCTCCCGCCGGGAATCGAACCCGGGTCTCCCGCGCCAAGGGCGCGTATGCTAACCGCTTAGCCACGGAGGAGCTCGTGCAACATCTTAGATCATGGTGGTGGAAAATAGAGACCACCCAAGGCTTAGGGGGCGCCGAATTTCATGTTTGCCTCGCGTGACAAAAATCCTAGTTATGATCCTACTGTACAGTACACAAAGAAGTTTGATTTGTCACATGTATAATACGTAAAAATTGAAGTCTGAATTTTAACGGCTAAATAATGGATTTTGCCTCGTCTATTTGACACTCAAAAAACTTTACTGTTGCTATGACAACCGATTTTTATTATTTTTAAAATTTACTAATGGCGAGATCTTTTCTCGATTAACATTGAAACTAGAAGTGATAGTAGATTCCGACAACCTCCAGTTTCAATAGGGAGATTAAAGTGGAGATTGAATATATTCTTGGAATGTTTAATAGATTGCAGGAAACCACTTCTCGCTATATCTTACAGATGTTGATTCAGTTATATTGAGCCAAATTTGAATGTGCCTATTATCTAGTAAATGCCGCGTTTCCACCACCGCACCGACTACTCAATCCGCAGGTCACTTACACTGACTATTACCCGGTCTCAAAGTTTCAATTGCAGGAGACTGCGTTGCAATTGGACCATGGGTATTACATCTTACTCTTCTTTACAGGCCTAAGACGGTGTGGACTCGACGATGGGAAAGGCGTTGTTTGAGAAGTCCGAAAGCACAATAGTCCATCCGGCTGGCATCTAGACTTTTAACAGTGATGTCAGAGAAGAGAACTGCCAAAATTTCAGTTTCCTGTTTCATAGAATTCCAGCGATGTTTTTCCATATGGCTGTATGTCTTAACCTGGTTCATGTCTTGCTGGTACGATGCGAGGATTCAATGCTGGTACATTTCTACCTAGTGGGCCTCGTGGTAAATCCAGTGCTGAGTGCAGTGACACTATGCTTTCTTCTTTCACCGAGAATAACTAAAGAAATACTATGAGTATTCTATGGTCTCAGAAATGTGCAACTTCAAGGAGAATAATGGACCGCTAGCCACATTATTTCCCCTAATCCAGAACAGAAAACAACAAAAAGTGACACATCAACCGTTACTGAAGAAAAACCTATTGCTTTTTTATTTCGGTCAATAGCGAGTAAGTGCAAGTAATTAAAGTTTGTTTTCCTCCAGACATCTTCAGTCAGAGAAAACTAACGAGGTCAGCAGTTTATAAGCTAACAACAGCCAGAGATATTCAATGTGAGAAAATGGGTGGAAGACGCGAGTTAATAATAAGAAGAAATAACAAATTATAAAAGCAACAACCAGACATATTAACAAGCTCCCTCAAGTTGAATTATTATTAATGTCGACAAGGTACACCTATTGTCGACAGAGAGTGCTTGCACCCAGAACTGAATGTATCCAAAATGTAATCGATGGGTATTAAGACTACAGAGAAGACAAAATCAGGAATAGATATTTAAGTAAAGTTTTTGAAGAAATGAATTTATTATTTTAACACACAAAAGGGACCACTGTTGCTTGTGAAACAATATTACATGAAGGGCGACGAAGAAACGAACTCTTAATGAAGAAAAATATTTAAAAAAAACCACATCGAAAGGAAATGGCAAGTTCGTATGATTAAGGAAAAATGTAGGATTCACAGCAAATGATTTACTTTCCATATACTAAGAACACCACGGTATCCTAAAACATTGTCTTGGAGTTTATAATTTTACTACAATGTAGCCTCGCAGGACTTGTTTCTGCTACACCTGATATGAAGGAGTTACTGAAAGTGGATCATTGGAGATTTCAACGTGTTTGTATCTTTTTCTGAAAGACTATGGTTCGTACGACTTATAATGACGGATTTATAATGACGGACAGTTTATTTGTTCAGTGACAGATGAAGTGGACAAAATGAAAATTCAATCGCCGCTGGAATACTTCTGTGTACATTGGAACATTTCATCAAAATTAAGAAGATTAAGCTCATTCTTTTCTATGGCTTTCCATGAACGAAACGAGAAAGCTTAAACGCACAGACCGATTTCAACAACCGAATAGAAAGTTGTGATTTCTTTGTTCCCTCACAGCTTGTACTCGTCTTCAAACTGTTTAGACTTAGAATTCATAGAACGTTAAGACTTTAGACTTCACTGACTTTTTGGATTTCAAAACCTTGTTCAAAAGATTAGAATTCTCGGAAACAGGAAAGACAACAAACAATAAGTGTATCAATTGTACAGAGACGGGAGAACTACATTTTCCTTAAGAAATAATTTTCAAGACAAATCCCACGCAAGAGTCGTACAAAACAATCACTTTGAAATCTCTACAAACTGGCGAAATAAGTGATAGTGTCAATCTTCAGTGTCTTAACAACAAACAAAGATACCAAAAGTAAAATAAATAAAATACTAACAAGGTACATTCGCGAAGCGTCCAATCGGGATTCGTCTAAAATTGATTCAAATGCAAAGTTCTCCGAGGCCCATTGTGCATTGTACTAATTTTAGCTGTCCGTACCTATAATTTGCATATTTATGGGCCTTCACATATCTGAAATTCAATCACACACTACTATAACACAAAATTGCTTTTAGTATCTTTAGATACTGGACATAAACGTGGGCATATGCAAAACAAATTGGATCAAGTACTGTTTCTTTGATATATGTTACCCAACCTGGCCGCCATCTTGGATATATAGTGTGTACAGACGAATGGGACTCTTAAAAAGAATCCTATATACCAGGCCTGCCCATGAATTGGCTCCCGGAGCCGAAGCGTGAGCGACAACGAGCGAAGATAAGAACAGGTGAGCACAGGTGTTGGTAGCTCCGCCCCTTCCACTGCATCCGATAAGTGTTGCCAACCACACATGATGGTAAAAAACCTACGGCCAAGCCTGGTCACAAATTTGCACGATGTTGAAGCATTGAGCAGACGCAAGCGTGAAATGTGCAGGTGTGCTCTCCCCCTCCCCATTTCGAAAGCAGTGACGCGAAAACACTGCAGGAAATAAAATTGGTACGTTTTTTGATCGAGGAAGACGCATGATAGAGGTTACAGTTAGCGTTGAAGTAACTAACAAATGAAAAAGAAAGAAAGAAAGAAAGAAACGAATATTAAACATGTCAGCTTACAGACGTAAAAACGACTGCAAAAATCGGAAACGAATTGTTTCAGGCCTTTTTTTAGCTTGCTTACACAATTCGTGACATTGCATTACATTAGCACTCGGTCTGTAACTTGTCACTCGCTTCACGTTTGCTAAGTTGTGAACGCCTTTCGTTGCTAGATTGATAGCAGAACGACGGGAGGTTGAAAATAATAATAATAATAATAATAATAATAATAATAATAATAATAATAATAATAATAATAATAATAATAATAATAATAATGCGTATTATAATTATAATTATTATTATTATTATTATTATTATTATTATTATTATTAATAGTAGTAGTAGTAGTAGTAGTAGTAGTAGTCGGACCAAAGACGGATGAAAATGGGGATTTGAGGAAATTCATAACGAGGAATTGCATAGTTTATACCGCTCACTTAACATTGTTAGGGTCATTAAGTGTAGAAAGCTCAGGTGGCCATTCCGTGTAGCCAGAATGGAAGAAATTAGAAATGCTTTCATAATTTTAACTGAAAACCCAATTGGAAGAAGACCACTAGGAAGACCTAGACGTAGATGGGAAGACAATATTAAGATGGATCTTTCAGAAATAAGAGTACAGAGTAGAAACTGGATCCAGTTGGCTAAGGACAGAAGTTAGTGGAAATATGTTGTAACCGCCGCATTGAACCTTCGGGTTCCATAGGCCATAGAGTTAGTTAGATATTATTATCTAAAAGAAATGTTCAAATGTTGTTAAGAGACAATTACACAGAAGAACTGAGTTCCGACCAAACACTAATTTGCCGGAAGGAAATCCCAGTGCAGTTCAGCCCACTTTAAGCGTTATCCGTGCAATCCACGTTTCATGTTCAAGACATTGGGAATAATTGTTCGTATCATTCAGTTGGAACGTTCCCTTCCAAGTTTACGCTATTACAGTAGGCCTACAACATCGTGACTTTCAAAACCAGTCAGTAACTATCGAAGAAAGACAAGCATGTAGCTTCAGTCGTTGATATGATTTAACATTCTTTTTCACTTTTAACAAGCCACCGGCAAGCAACCAGCCAGGGACAATATATTTTTCCTTATTAAAAAGACACTCCTTGTTAAAAAAAAAAAAAAAAAAAAAAAAAAACTAATGGTACCCACTAATGGTCACTCTTAAAAATGGAAAATCTCTTTGGCTCTCTTAATATTTTGTTTGATTCTTTGCGATCAAAGTAACATTAAAAGTGGAAAAAATGAAATGAAATCTTTGGGTTTTACGTCCCACGGTTATACCGGTTAGGCTAATGGAGACGGTGATGATGAGTAATGAATGAAATGATAGAATGAAGAAAGTGGGAGGAAATGGGAAAACCCCGAGAAAACCCACGCATACGGTGTTTGTCCACCGCAAAGTTCACTTGGCGGGGGCTGGGATCGAACCCGGGACCCCAAGCACCAGATGTGAACGTTCTACCACTGAGCCACCGCGGCCCCACTTTAAAAGTGGAGTAAGAAATACTATTCTTCCTATTGATAGTGTAATAGTGGCTTCTAATCTCCACAACCAACCCCTTGCTAAGCCTATTCGTACACACATACATGCATAAGCTAATTTTCTGGAGATAATACTTAGATAATTACAAATAAGTGCTACAGTATTTTTTTTTTTCGTATCAACAGATTATCTCTTTTCCTAAAAAGCGAAACAACATACCCACACTCGGATTAAGAACTTGATAATATATATATATTGAAAACTGGTTTTCCATTGGGCAAACTGGCAAATTTTTATAAATGTAAGCGATGGTTTGGTTCCACCACATCCTTCTTTAACAAAAGGAAAGAAAAAAGAAGAAAAGGAACGTACATAGTTTATCATTTGATTGCTGTTACCAGTTTGTGTTGTCTATAGTTAACGGTTACCACATTGTAAAAAACACTATACACTAAATGGCAATCAGTTACCATACATACTTTTTTTTTATTTGGTAAGCTAGTGATTACCGCCAAGGTTGACAACACTTCCGCTCCTCTAAGGACAAAACCCGAAGATTCACGAAGCACGAACAATGGTATTTGCTCGTAGAATGCTCGTGAGCGTTCACGAGGAGATTTTCCACTATCTGCTCGCCGTGGCCAGGGCTGCTATATACGCTACTCGAGCATTAAAGTGACCAATCACAGCTATCGCCAATCGGTATTGTTAAGTATTTTTCTGTATAAAAAAAGATTCAAATGTTAAATACCTGTTGTAACAGTTTTCTGGACTTGTGTATTTCATTGAAATGTTAAATGTTATTTGTTCGAACAGTTTTGTGATTTTAATAACATTTCGTAGTCTAGAACTTGTTTGAGGGAGACTTGAGAATTTTGAGTCAGTCTATATGAGTGAATTTTGTGTCAGCCCATATGATTTAACTAGTATTAGACATGTTTGTATGAATATTTACGTTTTTAATCTGCAATATTTTCTACTGAAAATATTGCACCATTTTGACAAAAATTTTGAAGCCAAAAGTTCTTGGTTTTCTCATTACAATATGCAAAGCTAGTAAGTGCTACTTGAAAATGATAATAACGCTATTTGGAAATACATTAAAATTAAACGTTTTTCTTATTTTCAAATGCGCCCAAAATAAATGTTTGTTTCATTCAAAATCGTATGAAATATTCCTGTATGAGGAGAGATGTGTTCACTCATTACCGTACAAAAGTATGATTGTGATTTCAAACGCTTTGATGGAATTCAATCATGAGAAGATCGGAGTACCACAAGAGAATTCCTTGGAAAAGCACAAACGTTGCTATGGTTATGTATTATCTAAAATTCAATATTTGCATGGCAAGAGAAACAGTGTTTTGTGGTTTACACAACTTGCGTCATAAAAGATAAAGACAACAAACCTATTGCAATGAGAAGTATGAAGATTTGTGAGTAGAGAAACACTAGAAGAACAAAGGTACTCAAGATGTAATCCTAATTAATTAATGTCACTTAAGAAAATTAACAAGGTGACGATGTTACATTGATGATTGTTAGAGGCTGAAAGTTAGGTAAAAAGCCTATTCTTTAATGTTAAAAGTTAAAACTAAACGGATTTGATGTTTATTTCAGGGTCTTTTTTTTTGTCTATTTCTGCCACGTTTATTTTACTTATCTTGACTATATAGTTCTGTATTCCCTATATTACCGTTCATCGAACTTTGTTTTCAAGTGGGGACAAGGCACCAGCGCCTTCTAGCAGATAAGAGTAATTCAAGTATATCGCTAAAGCACGGCGAACAACCATCCTATACGTATCGATGCTACAAGTCGCGGAAGAGCGTTAGGCTAGTTTAAGAGGGAAGCATTCATCGTAGCAAAAATCCTATCATCGATATCCTACCGTGTAAAGTAGCAAATGCTATAGCGTTTCCCATGCCATGGCGTATCCTATATCATTTCTTGTCGATAGAACCTGCTCTATTTCGTAGCATTTTCCCCAGCATTTCTGGTCCGATTGCAGCGCCGTGGTGTGTTAAAAGGATGCGAAAGATTTTGTGCCAAATATCCATGCTCTTTGTTTCGTGTGGGAAATTGAATTGTAGTAAAGAAAAATGAGTTGGAGTATGGATGCTCTTTGCCCAAACTTCTTTGTGGTTTTCGTTTTTTTTTTTTAACATAACCGGCGAGAACTGTTGTTAGAACCACTATAGCTTTAGCTACCACACGTTTTAGCTTCGGAGCCATAATTGCGCTCTTCACCAGTGATTTGTTTGCTACGTCACGATAAGATGCTTATCAAAATACTACCGTGTAAAAGCACCATATATATTTTTGATCTCATAGAATATTATAGAGATTTTTGGCAACACATCTGCTACGAGAAATGCTACGATAAATGCTTCCGTCTAAAACTAGCCTTAGGAAAATGCAACGTGTCTAAACTAGCAGACAGACTGACAGTTACGTATCTGCGAGAACCTCTAACCCTTCTGCTCAGAGGAGGAAGCGTTTCTGGTGGTCTCCTAAGAAACATTTGAAACTGGAAGCAGACAACGTAGATCTATTCATTTCGTCAGCACAAAAGTAATTGTATTTAGTATGTCCCTTAGTTGGTAACATCCAAAAGATAAGCTATAACTGTAACATCCGACTCAGAGACAGACACACGCACAATTGAGACGCTTGAAGCCAAAGTGGTGTAAGTCAGTTTTCAATAAGGATTTGTTATATCCATAGAATTGATTCTACGAAACAAAATTCATAAACTGAAAAGTGAAGCACGTCGTAATTCACTTGTGGATGTACCCATGAGTTCAATACAACGTGCTTCACTGCTGAGAATCAATTTGTTTCTAAACATATATCTTGTAGAGTTTTATTCACACATATATGAATCCCAATAGAATGTGCCTTCTGGCAATTAGACGTGGACTTATTGAAAATATTAGCCATTTTTGCTGGAGGATTCTTTCTTTTCCTTCGTTCACGAGTAGATGAATCACCAAAACCTAACGTAAGAGCTGCCAGCAAAACTTCACATCTTTTGAGAAACATGCTTGCACGTAAAACATGAAGTCCAGTGAAATCTGTTGAAAAATGTGACACCAAGCTCTTACGCCCAGGCTTGAAAATGGAGTACAAAGTCATCAAACCAATAAGCGCTTCAATTTCAGTCTTATCAGTATTCCTATAACTTGAGGAGGAGTTATGTAACTTCCTTCTCATCACTTCCATTCTACACTAATGCGGTTCACAGTTTCATTCAAAATGTCATCAGTAAAGAATAAATGCTAGATGTCCTATGGATTTGGACAATTTCGTAACTGATTTGCGGGTCCTAACCATTATGACAATTTATTTTTTATCACGTCTTTCATAGGTGCTTTAATAACTAAATTTGACATTTTGCAACTTCATCTGATACAACTTTTTTTTTTTTTTTTTGCAGTAATCACTACCAGTTTCTGTTGTACTTTCTTATTATTCTGATCACTATTCTGATCATTGTTGTATCCTTCATCAGATATTGGCATCAATAAAATCTATTTCTGAACTGCTGTCATGACCTGTTTTGGATAAATGATCTTATTCAGGAACATACGAATAATCGGATCCGTGATCATAATCTTTTTCTGATCTATAGCCATCTCTAACTGTTCTATAGCCATTTGTAGTGTAGCCTACTCCTTTGTGGTATACCTTTGCTACTTGACATCTTAAGAAATTGAGATTTTCGGAACGAAAGAAACACCCAAATATTAATAGTAGTCAGCAGGCCCGTATTTATATATTGTGCGCTCCTGTGTTGTAAGTAATTTGCTGCCCCATACTTTTTTAAGCATCTCCTCTTCTTTAGGCTTCTTTTCTTCTGCCTTTTGTCTCTATGTCGCCTCATTTAGTTTTTTTTTCATCGCATCTTTATACCAAAGAAGTAACAATAAAATCGTACTTTTCTTTTTTTCACATCACAGTTAAGAATGTATTATAAACTAACATATAAACAAACTAGCATACAAGGTAATGGAAGCAGACAAACACGTGTCAGTTGTCGAAATGGCGAGCAAACAATGGAGGAATTGTTGTTACCGATACCGAGTTACCTACCCACAGGAAGTGGAAGGGAAGAGATACCCGAGTCCACAAAGAGAGAGACAGTAGCCTACTAGAGATCTAATGGGAGCGTGATTTTAAAGCTGAAATTGGCTGGCATCCATTGGTGGACGTCACTGTGAGACATCAATAATTATTGGTGATAACTGATACGAAAAATAATTGTTCACATTATTCACATCAGTAATGGTTTAATAGCATTGACATATACTTAATAATACAATAAGTTGTTTGTCTGTCTGTAGCGCTCTTTCAACTCGAGAACCATAATAAATAGAAACATGAAATTTTAATATGTTTTAAAGCTCTCAGAGGAATGATCCAAATGATCTGTTCCAGGTCGTAGGTCACACCTGAGCTGAGATCTGGGGGCAAAGTCCCCATAGGAATAACATAGGGGCATTTTAAAAATAAATCGAAAACGATCAATATTAGAGTTGAAATCATAGTTTTTGGGATCGGTGAGATAAATAGTGACAGTTTTAATCCAATTCAACTTTAAGGTCATACTTCACTTCCCAGAGACGGAGCGAAATTTTAAAAGTAATCGGGAAACGACATATGTTAGTGTTGAATTCACAGGTTTTGAGGTCACCGAGTTTAACGGTATCAGTTTTCATCATGTTCCAAGTTCATGCTCACCACTTGAGGTGGGGGTGGGAGACGATGACTTTTTAAAAATAATCAGATAAGCAAGCTAATTAGTAACTACTGTAATTAGAGCGAATTAAACACATTAACATATTTTCTCGTGCTTACGAGGGACTCTGCGGGTTGCTAGTTTTAAATATTACTTTATAGTGAATCTTCAGATACAAATTCAAAATTTTGCCGCCCCCTAAATTCTGCGGCCTTGTGCTCGAGCACAGAATAGCACTTACCTAAATGCAGGCCTGGTTGTCAGTATAAAGTAATATCCGTTCATTAGACGAACAAAATATATTTCTTTAGAGTATTATCCGCTTGCGAGACGGCGTGGAATAACTATATACACTTCGAAGTTTGCAACAGTGATCTATGAAGCATAGGCGACATATCACATCATGTACCGCGAATATGCGTACCAACTCTGAAGAAAAAAATATCGTACATCCGCCTGGGAGACGGATATTACCGACTAAGGGATATTTTATCATTTTCCGTATTTTTTTCAAATATCTCTTTTCAAAAATGCAAAGAATATATATCATACTTACATTACATTTTTTTTTGTTTGTTTGTTTTCCGTGTGTTATTTGTATACTAGTTTGGTCCTTTCTTGGATACTGACCTCCAAAATTGAACAGATGAAGTACAGTAGAACGAAATGAAACAAATCACTGACTGATTTGCATATATGCCATATGCCCATATTAACATATACAATATGAGACCTGCCGCCTTATGCAGACTCGTTTTGACATAAGACTAGCGTCATACTAAAGGCTTGACTACTACAGCAAACATATGTTAGTAGGACTCTTTAGTATGGCACTAATCACTTCAGAACGTCTCTGCACAAGGCCCCTGATGTTTAAAGTGAGATATGACCACTGTAGTCCGGAATCCGATTAACTAACAGCAAGCACTCGGATGACACTAGACAAACAAGGGGACAGGAAAGAAATAAAATACATTAGAATTTGACTATAAGCTTGTGTTGATTATGCATTATGGCGGTAGAGGCCCTTTTTATTAGTGTTTCAAGTTTTAATACATAAACAAAGCGTTTCTGCGTCTGCGTGCCTCTTCCAAAGGTAACGTTAATTTTGATATTCTATTCAGAAGATGAAAGAAAAAAGGTTTAGAGTATCCAAGGCCTATTTAAGGAGGAGGATGTGAGAAGAACCCAACAAAAATAATCTAAAATTTGCACTGTATAAAACTGCATTATAACAGGAAGTCAGTTTCAAGTTGCTTTTCTTAAATAAATAAATAATAAAGATACATCCCTTTGAAGTTTATTTTCGGAGTTCGGCCTTGATAGTTTCAGGTAAAATGCTTAATTTACAACTTACAGTGGATCGAATACGTGATTATTAGAAAGACAGTATTTATACATACGTTATAAAATACCACAATGTAATATGTAAGCTATCGGGAAATGATGTTGCATTCTAAACATTTAAGCTACGGTCACCACCCTCAGATTTGCAGGATAGTCCACTGATTTAGACCAAAGCATGTTGTTGAACTGCAGTCTCATATAGTCTCAATGCTAGAAAAGATAATACAACTCCGAAACAACAGAGCAAGAAAGTATGTGCGCTGGAAACTTATCCCTGTTTCTAGAGGGTATGATTACGTTAGTGTAATGAAGCTTAACCCTAGAAAGACCAACGGGGTCAATTTTGCCCGAGCTCTTTTTTATTTAGTTTATATGGATTAATATATATTTATGAATCTCTGTTTTCTTGTTATTGTTTCTTCTGATTAAAGGTTCATTTTCGTTTTTCTTTTTCAACTGGAATACGCTGCATTGTCTTTTGTAAATAATAATAATAATAATAATAATAATAATAATAATAATAATAATAATAATAATAATAATAATAATAATAATAATAATAATTCATGTTGCGCGGGCCGATTTACCCCCCCTCTCTTGATCATAGGTGCTACCCATCTTTGTTTTCCACAAAACTACTTTCATTTGTATTTTTATATCTAAAACTTCTATTATTTTTTTAAAATATTTTTTTCTATATAAACACTTAGGCTTTCATTGAACTTGTCGAGTGTTAGTTATACAAGTTTTCTGCATAGTATTATAAGAAATTTAGTATAATGTATAAGCAGTTTTACGCACTGTATTTAGCCTTTTTTTTTAAATAAATACAAAGCATAATTCCTTGAAAAGTTTCTTTTTCGAAATTTAGTTAAACATCTTAACTCAAATTGAACAAATATACTCAGAAAGTAACTTAAAACCAGCGCGGGCAAATTTGACCCCCAGCAGATCCGGGCATGGTCTTTCTAGGGTTAAGGAAAAAGTGTGACAATTCGCTACTCAAAGCTTTAACTCACTCTCTTAATAATGATAGACCATTAGTTTATATGAAATAATTTAAGAAAGAGAAAAAGAAAAAAAAAGTGATGTGATGTGGAACTGCAAATCTTGCTTCTAGTTAGCAACCTCTTCCCAAGGCTGCACCTGGTGACGTCATAATATGGATGCGCGGCGCAGCTATATCTCTGGGTGGTGTCACCACCCACACTCTCTTCGCGCTATCGATCGACGCGTCAAAGTAAAGCAAAGCAGAGCGGTAGCTACAAAAAAGTAACTCGAAATAACTAATAATCGCAATGAAATGAAATAATCTTAAGTCGACAAAAGTTACGTTTAAAAGATCTCAACACAACTGAACAAAGAGTTGGATACAGGTCAGCAAGCTTTCACTTCATCACTTCCGTATTATCCCGAGTCATTTGTTTGTTAGGTTGGTTGGTAGTGAGTGTCGCTGACAGATGTTGATAATCCAATCACGTTTGTTTCTATGGCAGCTTCAAACAGCACAACGGTACAAACAGCTGCATTTGCAAGTAGCTTAATAAGCTTTGCTTCAGTGTTCCAAAAGCCTCACCTAACATATACAAACGAAACGTTTTGCCTCGATGGAATAAAGAGTGGTTAAAGCCTGGTGTCTATCAATATGTATACGACATGCTACTATACGCGCACTACAGGCTGTTATAACAGTATTTACTCGAATCTAATGTGCACATTTTTTTTTTGTCCCGATGCAGTACCGAAATTTGTAATGCGCATTAGAAAATGCAATGAAATCTTTCAGTTTTACGTCCCACGTTTTTTGCCGTTTAGGCTAAAGGAGACGGTGATGATGAGAAATGAATGAAATGGTGGAATGAAGAAAGTGGGATGAAACGGGAGAACCCCGAGAAAACCCACGAGCACGGTGTTTGTACACCACAATAATGCGCATTAGAATCAAGTGTATCTTGAGTTCCTAGTTCACCGGTAACTTCATTCAAAGTTATGTTTCTTACGTCACAATATATGGAGCACGGAACCAACCACCTGAGCAGAACATATTATGCTCGTATAATAATTTGGGGGCCGCGGTGGCTCAGTGGTAGAGCGTTCACCTCTGGTGCTTGGGGTCCCCGGTTCGATCCCAGCCCCCGCCAAGTGAACTTTGTGGTGCACAAACACCGCGTGCGTGGGTTTTCTCGGGGTTCTCCCGTTTCCCCCCCTTTCTTCATTCCACCATTCCATCCATTACTCATCATCACCGTCTCCTTTAGTCTAACCGGCATAACCGTGGGACGTAAAACTCAAAGATTTCATTTCATTTCGTATAATAATTTATTCAAATTACAGTAGTTCCCACCGTTTTTGGTTACAGCACCCATGTATCACGATTTTTTTAATGGCATTCTAATTCAAGGCATAGGCATATCTAAGACAAATAAGTGTATAAACACATACGTATAATGATGTCCCCTCCCATAAATCTACAAACAGGAAAACATACTTTTTTGTTTTGTTTCATTCCAGATATCTGCGAGTTTGAGCAAGCTGGAACGTATCTAGGTCATTCCGCTCTACGGTGGAAGAGGTATGTGAGATGTGGCTGCTAAATTCGACAGACCGCACCCCAACCTGCACCCATCACATTTTCCTATGGATTCACAAACTGAAGGTTTAAAATAAGGAAACAAATTCCGTTGACGATAAACCACTCAGTAATCCCGTACGGCGGTCCACGGAGATTAGACGTGTTCCCCAAGAGTGAATGATTAGGCTTCTTCAAGGTATGTACCAAAAGCCCCAATATATCGAGCACGTTGCGTAAACGCTCGTTTATCCTGAAAATTCTATATGTATGGAACACCCTGTGGAAACAAGTTGTAATCAAAAAGTACGGTGAATGTAGTTCCACAGTGTCATCTCTCGATGTTGTATCCATTTCAACTAGTAGCCTAAACCTTTGCTGCAGTAAGTGTCAACTTTGAACGAGTTGTAACATGTTAGTTGGCTTCCAGAGGAAGAAGAGTGAGGACATGTTAAGACCGTCTGTCGCGCGCCAACGTTAAATTTTGTTCTAAGTTGCAAAGAAAGTGCCAAAGAAGCTCACGAAATGTCAAAATCAGTGTATGACGATAAAGTGCTGGCATTGAAGACTATTTACAGATGGTATGAGCGATTCAAAAACGACAAGAAGTCGGTTGAAAAAGAGCAAGGATCGAGATGTCCTTGGACGACCAAAAGAGATGAAAATGTGCAAAAAATGGCACAAATGATTTGTTCTAACAGGCGAATTCGAGAGTTTTCTGAAGAACTAAACATCTCTTATGAGTCTGTGGAAAGCATTTTAACCGCCGATTAAATAGGCAAATGGCTTTCTTCTTCACCGCGAAAACGCTGTGCTACACCGTGATTTTCATCCGCAAATTTTGGCCGAAAAATTATTCCTGTCTGTCCACATTCGCTGTGCTCTCTGGATATAGGACCATGCGACTTCTGGCTCTTTCCAAAAATTAAAACCGTGCTTAAAGGAAAACGTTTTGACACCATTCCGACATTGCGAGAGCCATAACTGAGCAGCTGAACGCCCTTCCAAAAGAAGCCTTCAAGAAATGCTTCCAGTCATGGATTCAACGTTGGAATAAGTGCGTTGGTAGCTAAGGACAGTACTTTGAAGGAGATTAAATCAAATTCCATGTAACCTTATTACTTTGTTCTAATAATATTCACCGTATTTTTTGGTCACACCTCGTATTGGTGTACATATACGTTAAAAAGGAACATATCAAATTCATTAACAATTCTTCAGCTACAGCATTGACAACTGTTGTAAAGCCAAAATCGAAATAACTGTCCTCGCACATTTCTAAGGTTTGGTGCATGGGGTCTCGGATTGGATACACGTTGGAAGATCTCTGAAATTTGGACACGTTTCGGTGGTTCAAATTTCTGAAGCCAAATTTGATTCAAAATATTTCGCCTTTTAAGCCAGCCGTTGCATACAGTATAGAAAACAACATTCTATTATTATATGAATTAAAGGTATTTAAATCTATCACCACATTTTATTAGTAATTACTGTTGTAGTAGTAACTTAGTAACAATAAATATTATGACAATTTTGGGAAGTAGACTACTTAATGCTAACAAACTGGTATTAAATGAATCAATAGTTATTTTCAAGATATTCTAAATATTGAATAAACTTGATTAGTTAGTTGGTCCTAGCGTTCCTTTAAGAGACCAAAACTATATGAGATGTGGATCTACGATTGAAGTTTAACCGCATACTGAGCAGAGAACAGCCTAGCTACGCCAAGGCTTAATAGAAACAAGATTCTGTGAACAATGGACTAAGGGATCGCACCGTGTAATACTAACAGAAGAATTTGAATCACCGTAATGCGTTCAAATTTCAAGGTTCTCGTATGGGATATCGAGTCTGAGCGCATGCAATAAAAGTACGTGTGGCGGCGCACGGTAGCTCAGTGGTAGAGCTCTTACCACTGGTGCATGCTGTTCCTTGTCAAATCTTCGGCCAAGTGAGTTGGTGGCGGACACCATCATATCCGTGGGTTTCCTCGGGGTACTACAATTTTCTCCCACATTATCATTCCACAAATTATTAAATCATAATTCACTTGCCTTAAGCATCTGTCTACCTTAGCCTAACAAGTGTAATCGTGAGACGTTAAACTGAAGATTTTATTTCATTTCAAAGAAAAGGCACATTGATAGCCAGTAGACCAGCAGGGAAAATTGGAGAGTGAATTTCTGTGTGAGTTTAAATAAAATAAAATGAAATCTTTCAGATTTACGTCCCACGATTATGCCGGCTGGGCTAAAGGAGACGGTGATGAGAAATGAATGCAATGGTGGAGTGAATAAAGTGGGAGAAAACGGGAGAAGCCCGAGATAACCCACGAACACGGTGCTTGTCCACCACAAAACCTACTTGGCACGAGCTGGGATCAAACCAGGGACCTCACGCACCTGAGATGAACGTTCTACCTCTGAGCCACCTCAATTTCATGAGCATTTAAACTCATCTATATCATTTAGTTCAGCTCAGCAGATCCACTGATTGGTATCAATCTTGGTAGGAGTAACCAATAGGCGTATCTCAAAAAATGCGATTTTGAGCTAACACCGGTAGACTCGAGACCTACCTATAGTTGTACGAATCTGTATCATAGGCGACATAAGCTTCATTGTTGAGATACGGAGTTGCAGAGAAGACGAAACGATCGGTGGATCATATAAAATAATACAAGGTACCGGTGTTAACTCAAAATCACCCCGAGTAGACCAGGTAGAAGGAGATCGTAATGAACCACTTGCCGACAATTCTACCATACAGAAAGCATAACTTTTCGACCGTACAGAGGTAGTTTTGAAGTGTGAGGTACAGGCTCATGTGGCGAGAACCAATGTCTGGTACGCTTGGGAATGTCAAAGAGAACCCACTTTTTGTCACCAATGTGCAAGCTATCAAATATCGGTGTTCTCATGTGCCTAGTGAGCACGGAAAAATAGGCTGCCACTTTTTGCTCCTTGTTGGCTGCCGACAATGTGTCGGCTACTCATTTGCTTAACTTGTATGACTTCCCTACTCCATGCAAATGCAATCTGACTGTCCCAGTGGAAACATGGACCTTTCTACAAGTTCATGGCACATTAGCCCACTGTCCTCATCGATGGCTCTCGTCATCCACCACATATGGTCGTCCACTGCGAGGTTCATCTGGAAGGATCAGATCTTCCGAACAGAATTTCTGGAACCAATGGATAGCGGTGCGTTCATTCACGGCATTCTCCCAAAATTCCTGGCATATGCGTCAACTTGATGCAGCAGTTCACAGAACCACTTCAAAGTCATACAACAAACACACGCGAAAAACCTGATTTGATACATCCATTTCTCTTCGACACTGGACCATTTATGACTGCTGCATGTGCACAACGTGCCTGTGCTACTGAAGATCGATGGTGGGATGTGAAAAACGGCAAGAACTTTTATGGTTACTTTGTAATTGATAGATTTTACTTTCTTAGGTTAGACTTTTTTATTGTATGTGAAAAAGATTGCACCTATTGTTGCTTGATTTCTCATAACAATGACAAACACAATCATAACAATGATATGCATACTTTACAATTGAGGGCTACTCATTGTTGCCAGATCTGAATATTTAAAAGTAGCTAGATTGTACTCCAAAAGTAGTGGGTTTAAGCCCAAACACAAAAATGAACTATATTGCAGTTATACAATTTGACTAATTATATACCTCTATAATTGGAAACACACTTAATTGTTTGCATACTTCCACAAAACATACAAACACCAAATTTTGCATACTTGTTCGTCATGGGATGTGAGTAATGGGAAAATTCCGATATCACGAAAAAGGCGACATTTTCCATGTAAATGAAGTGTCGAAATTTTTCGTCGTTTCGAAATGCTGTTTTTTAGAGTAGTTCCGCACACCATAGGAACGTCATATTTTGTCAGGCAGTGAAGCTAGGAACATAGTTTATGATAGAATAAAGAGCATTAAAATTCGTTTTCGTTTCGCGGCGCAAATCGAAAAAATGTGAAATTTGTAATGGCTGTATGCATTACGTTGAAATTTCGAGGTGATGTTTATTCTGATGCGTAGTTTGCGAATCCGCCCTTAAACTTGAAAAAAAATAGTCATGTTCGGTGTAAGAAAGTGCTAGGAATGTTATAAGGGGGCGTCTAATTCTACACAACTTGTAGATATGGTGGAATCACGAAATTGCTTTCAAGTGTGTAGATTACAGCGCATGTGAGGGGAAAATTCCGACATGTTGGAAAAGTCGTCATCTTCGATTCAAAATGGCCGCTCAAAAATTTGTAACCATGAAAATTTTAAGTTGTGCTGTTGGTAGGTAAGCCAGGTTTCGCTATGTTATTAAGGACGTAGTTCAGTTTAAGTGAAGAAACAAATCATTGGAGAAGTCGCCATCTTGAATGCAAAATTGCTATATTTTTGAATTGCCTTTATTTGGACTCTTATGTGGTATATTGAGGAGAATAAATCAAACAGAATTCAACGTAGTAAGTTAGCTCCGCGGTAAAGTGTCTGCTTTCTGAGTAGCAGGTCTGGGTTCGATTCCCCACCGAACCTTGTTTAATCTTACGTTTTTTTTATCACGTTGCTTCGTTTTATCAAAATAGTCTCTGTTGGCACTGCGTGAACAAAATATTTTCGTTATTACAGACATAGACGAAAATAATATATTTATACACTAACTGTTGATATCGTCTCGGAACTAGGCAGTATGTTCGTGTGAAGCTTCGAGACGTATAAGATTATAACTTTTAAGGAAATAAACACACACACAGACACACACACACACACACACACACATATATATATATATATATATATATATATATATATATATATATATATATATATATATATATATATATATACGCACCTTTTGACAATTTTCTCGTTGGCAGCGTATATAGTTATAATATACTGGATACGTGGAAAAGTTTCTTTTTCGGTTCAGTAGTTTGTTTACAGGACCGGTTGGAGTGAAATGCGTTTTAGAATAGACTCAACCTTATAGGCAAACAATATGTGCTATAAAAAAAAACTTTCAAAGAAAGAAAAAGTGAGAAAAAGATTGTTAGGAATCGAACCCAGGTCTCCTGTCCAGTAGGCTCACGTCAATCCCCTACACTACCGATTTCCTTAGATTTTTGACTTCGTTCTTACTGCTCACATAATACTGGTACGTAGCGGGCCCGCGTCCGTGGAATTATATACCTCTATAATCGGAAACACACTTAATTGTTTGCATACTTCCACAAAACATACAAACACCAAATTTTGCATACTTGTTCGTCATGGGATGCGAGTTATGGGAAAATTCCGATATCACGAAAAAGGCGACATTTTCCATGTAAATGAAGTGTCGAAATTTTTCGTCGTTTCGAAATGCTGGTTTTTAGAGTAGTTCCGCACACCATAGGAACGTCATATTTTGTCAGGCAGTGAAGCTAGGAACATAGTTTATGATAGAAAAAAGAGCATTAAAATTCGTTTTCGTTTCGCGGCGCAAATCGAAAAAATGTGAAATTTGTAATGGCTGTATGTAGGACGTTGAAATTTCGAGGTGATGTTTATTCTGATGCGTAGTTTGCGAATCCGCCCTTAAACTTGAAAAAAATAGTCATGTTCGGTGTAAGAAAGTGCTAGGAATGTTATAAGGGGGCGTCTAATTCTACACAACTTGTAGATATGGTGGAATCACGAAATTGCTTTCAAGTGTGTAGATTACAGCGCATGTGAGGGGAAAATTCCGACATGTTGGAAAAGTCGTCATCTTCGATTCAAAATGGCCGCTCAAAAATTTGTAACCATGAAAATTTTAAGTTGTGCTGTTGGTAGGTAAGCCAGGTTTCGCTATGTTATTAAGGACGTAGTTCAGTTTAAGTGAAGAAACAAATCATTGGAGAAGTCGCCATCTTGAATGCAAAATTGCTATATTTTTGAATTGCCTTTATTTGGACTCTTATGTGGTATATTGAGGAGAATAAATCAAACAGAATTCAACGTAGTAAGTTAGCTCCGCGGTAAAGTGTCTGCTTTCTGAGTAGCAGGTCTGTGTCCGATTCCCCACCGAACCTTGTTTAATCTTACGTTTTTTTATCACGTTGCTTCGTTTTATCAAAACAGTCTCTGTTGGCACTGCGTGAACAAAATATTTTCGTTATTACAGACATAGACGAAAATAATATATTTATACACTAACTGTTGATATCGTCTCGGAACTAGGCAGTATGTTCGTGTCAAGCTTCGAGACATATAAGATTATAACTTTTAAGGAAATAAACATACACACAGACACACACACACACACACACACACACACACATATATATATATATATATATATATATATATATATATATATATATATATATATATATATATATACGCACCTTTTGACAATTTTCTCGTTGGCAGCGTATATAGTTAAAATATACTGGATACGTGGAAAAGTTTCTTTTTCGGTTCAGTAGTTTGTTTACAGGACCGGTTGAAGTGAAATGCGTTTTATAATAGACTCAACCTTATAGGCAAACAATATGTGCTATAAAAAAAACTTTCAAAGAAAGAAAAAGTGAGAAAAAGATTGTTAGGAATCGAACCCAGGTCTCCTGTCCAGTAGGCTCACGTCAATCCCCTACACTACCTATTTCCTTAGGTTTTCGACTTGGTTCTTACTGCTCACATAATACTGGTACGTAGCGGGCCCGCGTCCGTGGAATTATATACCTCTATAATCGGAAACACACTTAATTGTTTGCATACTTCCACAAAACATACAAACACCAAATTTTGCATACTTGTTCGTCATGGGATGCGAGTTATGGGAAAATTCCGATATCACGAAAAAGGCGACATTTTCCATGTAAATGAAGTGTCGAAATTTTTCGTCGTTTCGAAATGCTGGTTTTTAGAGTAGTTCCGCACACCATAGGAACGTCATATTTTGTCAGGCAGTGAAGCTAGGAACATAGTTTATGATAGAAAAAAGAGCATTAAAATTCGTTTTCGTTTCGCGGCGCAAATCGAAAAAATGTGAAATTTGTAATGGCTGTATGCAGGACGTTGAAATTTCGAGGTGATGTTTATTCTGATGCGTAGTTTGCGAATCCGCCCTTAAACTTGAAAAAAATAGTCATGTTCGGTGTAAGAAAGTGCTAGGAATGTTATAAGGGAGCGTCTAATTCTACACAACTTGTAGATAAGGTGGAATCACGAAATTGCTTTCAAGTGTGTAGATTACAGCGCATGTGAGGGGAAAATTCCGACATGTTGGAAAAGTCGTCATCTTCGATTCAAAATGGCCGCTCAAAAATTTGTAACCATGAAAATTTTAAGTTGTGCTGTTGGTAGGTAAGCCAGGTTTCGCTATGTTATTAAGGACGTAGTTCAGTTTAAGTGAAGAAACAAATCATTGGAGAAGTCGCCATCTTGAATGCAAAATTGCTATATTTTTGAATTGCCTTTATTTGGACTCTTATGTGGTATATTGAGGAGAATAAATCAAACAGAATTCAACGTAGTAAGTTAGCTCCGCGGTAAAGTGTCTGCTTTCTGAGTAGCAGGTCTGGGTTCGATTCCCCACCGAACCTTGTTTAATCTTACGTTTTTTTATCACGTTGCTTCGTTTTATCAAAATAGTCTGTGTTGGCACTGCGTGAACAAAATATTTTCGTTATTACAGACATAGACGAAAATAATATATTTATACACTAACTGTTGATATCGTCTCGGAACTAGGCAGTATGTTCGTGTGAAGCTTCGAGACGTATAAGATTATAACTTTTAAGGAAATAAACACACACACAGACACACACACACACACACACACATATATATATATATATATATATATATATATATATATATATACGCACCTTTTGACAATTTTCTCGTTGGCAGCGTATATAGTTATAATATACTGGATACGTGGAAAAGTTTCTTTTTCGGTTCAGTAGTTTGTTTACAGGACCGGTTGGAGTGAAATGCGTTTTATAATAGACTCAACCTTATAGGCAAACAATATGTGCTATAAAAAAAACTTTCAAAGAAAGAAAAAGTGAGAAAAAGATTGTTAGGAATCGAACCCAGGTCTCCTGTCCAGTAGGCTCACGTCAATCCCCTACACTACCGATTTCCTTAGATTTTCGACTTCGTTCTTACTGCTCACATAATACTGGTACGTAGCGGGCCCGCGTCCGTGGAATTATATACCTCTATAATCGGAAACACACTTAATTGTTTGCATACTTCCACAAAACATACAAACACCAAATTGTGCATACTTGTTCGTCATGGGATGTGAGTAATGGGAAAATTCCGATATCACGAAAAAGGCGACATTTTCCATGTAAATGAAGTGTCGAAATTTTTCGTCGTTTCGAAATGCTGGTTTTTAGAGTAGTTCCGCACACCATAGGAACGTCATATTTTGTCAGGCAGTGAAGCTAGGAACATAGTTTATGATAGAAAAAAGAGCATTAAAATTCGTTTTCGTTTCGCGGCGCAAATCGAAAAAAAGTGAAATTTTTAATGGCTGTATGTAGGACGTTGAAATTTCGAGGTGATGTTTATTCTGATGCGTAGTTTGCGAATCCGCCCTTAAACTTGAAAAAAATAGTCATGTTCGGTGTAAGAAAGTGCTAGGAATGTTATAAGGGGGCGTCTAATTCTACACAACTTGTAGATATGGTGGAATCACGAAATTGCTTTCAAGTGTGTAGATTACAGCGCATGTGAGGGGAAAATTCCGACATGTTGGAAAAGTCGTCATCTTCGATTCAAAATGGCCGCTCAAAAATTTGTAACCATGAAAATTTTAAGTTGTGCTGTTGGTAGGTAAGCCAGGTTTCGCTATGTTATTAAGGACGTAGTTCAGTTTAAGTGAAGAAACAAATCATTGGAGAAGTCGCCATCTTGAATGCAAAATTGCTATATTTTTGAATTGCCTTTATTTGGACTCTTATGTGGTATATTGAGGAGAATAAATCAAACAGAATTCAACGTAGTAAGTTAGCTCCGCGGTAAAGTGTCTGCTTTCTGAGTAGCAGGTCTGGGTTCGATTCCCCACCGAACCTTGTTTAATCTTACGTTTTTTTATCACGTTGCTTCGTTTTATCAAAATAGTCTGTGTTGGCACTGCGTGAACAAAATATTTTCGTTATTACAGACATAGACGAAAATAATATATTTATACACTAACTGTTGATATCGTCTCGGAACTAGGCAGTATGTTCGTGTGAAGCTTCGAGACGTATAAGATTATAACTTTTAAGGAAATAAACACACACACAGACACACACACACACACACATATATATATATATATATATATATATATATATATATATATATATATATATATATATATATATATATATACGCACCTTTTGACAATTTTCTCGTTGGCAGCGTATATAGTTATAATATACTGGATACGTGGAAAAGTTTCTTTTTCGGTTCAGTAGTTTGTTTACAGGACCGGTTGGAGTGAAATGCGTTTTATAATAGACTCAACCTTATAGGCAAACAATATGTGCTATAAAAAAAACTTTCAAAGAAAGAAAAAGTGAGAAAAAGATTGTTAGGAATCGAACCCAGGTCTCCTGTCCAGTAGGCTCACGTCAATCCCCTACACTACCGATTTCCTTAGATTTTCGACTTCGTTCTTACTGCTCACATAATACTGGTACGTAGCGGGCCCGCGTCCGTGGAATTATATACCTCTATAATCGGAAACACACTTAATTGTTTGCATACTTCCACAAAACATACAAACACCAAATTGTGCATACTTGTTCGTCATGGGATGTGAGTAATGGGAAAATTCCGATATCACGAAAAAGGCGACATTTTCCATGTAAATGAAGTGTCGAAATTTTTCGTCGTTTCGAAATGCTGGTTTTTAGAGTAGTTCCGCACACCATAGGAACGTCATATTTTGTCAGGCAGTGAAGCTAGGAACATAGTTTATGATAGAAAAAAGAGCATTAAAATTCGTTTTCGTTTCGCGGCGCAAATCGAAAAAATGTGAAATTTGTAATGGCTGTATGTAGGACGTTGAAATTTCGAGGTGATGTTTATTCTGATGCGTAGTTTGCGAATCCGCTCTTAAACTTGAAAAAAATAGTCATGTTCGGTGTAAGAAAGTGCTAGGAATGTTATAAGGGGGCGTCTAATTCTACACAACTTGTAGATATGGTGGAATCACGAAATTGCTTTCAAGTGTGTAGATTACAGCGCATGTGAGGGGAAAATTCCGACATGTTGGAAAAGTCGTCATCTTCGATTCAAAATGGCCGCTCAAAAATTTGTAACCATGAAAATTGTAAGTTGTGCTGTTGGTAGGTAAGCCAGGTTTCGCTATGTTATTAAGGACGTAGTTGAGTTTAAGTGAAGAAACAAATCATTGGAGAAGTCGCCATCTTGAATGCAAAATTGCTATATTTTTGAATTGCCTTTATTTGGACTCTTATGTGGTATATTGAGGAGAATAAATCAAACAGAATTCAACGTAGTAAGTTAGCTCCGCGGTAAAGTGTCTGCTTTCTGAGTAGCAGGTCTGGGTTCGATTCTCCACCGAACCTTGTTTAATCTTACGTTTTTGTTATCACGTTGCTTCGTTTTATCAAAATAATCTTTGTTGGCACTGCGTGAACAAAATATTTTCGTTATTACAGACATAGACGAAAATAATATATTTATACACTAACTGTTGATATCGTCTCGGAACTAGGCAGTATGTTCGTGTGAAGCTTCGAGACGTATAAGATTATAACTTTTAAGGAAATAAACACACACACAGACACACAAACACACACATATATATATATATATATATACGCACCTTTTGACAATTTTCTCGTTGGCAGCGTATATAGTTATAATATACTGGATACGTGGAAAAGTTTCTTTTTCGGTTCAGTAGTTTGTTTACAGGACCGGTTGGAGTGAAATGCGTTTTATAATAGACTCAACCTTATAGGCAAACAATATGTGCTATAAAAAAAACTTTCAAAGAAAGAAAAAGTGAGAAAAAGATTGTTAGGAATCGAACCCAGGTCTCCTGTCCAGTAGGCTCACGTCAATCCCCTACACTATCGATTTCCTTAGATTTTCGACTTCGTTCTTACTGCTCACATAATACTGGTACGTAGCGGGCCCGCGTCCGTGGAATTATATACCTCTATAATCGGAAACACACTTAATTGTTTGCATACTTCCACAAAACATACAAACACCAAATTTTGCATACTTGTTCGTCATGGGATGTGAGTAATGGGAAAATTCCGATATCACGAAAAAGGCGACATTTTCCATGTAAATGAAGTGTCGAAATTTTTCGTCGTTTCGAAATGCTGGTTTTTAGAGTAGTTCCGCACACCATAGGAACGTCATATTTTGTCAGGCAGTGAAGCTAGGAACATAGTTTATGATAGAAAAAAGAGCATTAAAATTCGTTTTCGTTTCGCGGCGCAAATCGAAAAAATGTGAAATTTGTAATGGCTGTTTGCAGGACGTTGAAATTTCGAGGTGATGTTTATTCTGATGCGTAGTTTGCGAATCCGCCCTTAAACCTGAAAAAAATAGTCATGTTCGGTGTAAGAAAGTGCTAGGAATGTTATAAGGGGGCGTCTAATTCTACACAACTTGTAGATATGGTGGAATCACGAAATTGCTTTCAAGTGTGTAGATTACAGCGCATGTGAGGGGAAAATTCCGACATGTTGGAAAAGTCGTCATCTTCGATTCAAAATGGCCGCTCAAAAATTTGTAACCATGAAAATTTTAAGTTGTGCTGTTGGTAGGTAAGCCAGGTTTCGCTATGTTATTAAGGACGTAGTTCAGTTTAAACGAAGAAACAAATCATTGGAGAAGTCGCCATCTTGAATGCAAAATTGCTATATTTTTGAATTGCCTTTATTTGGACTCTTATGTGGTATATTGAGGAGAATAAATCAAACAGAATTCAACGTAGTAAATTAGCTCCGCGGTAAAGTGTCTGCTTTCTGAGTAGCAGGTCTGGGTTCGATTCCCCGCCGAACCTTGTTTAATCTTACGTTTTTTTTATCACGTTGCTTCGTTTTATCAAAATAGTCTCTGCTGGCACTGCGTGAACAATATATTTTCGTTATTACAGACATAGACGAAAATAATATATTTATACACTAACTGTTGATATCGTCTTGGAACTAGGCAGTATGTTCGTGTGAAGCTTCGAGACGTATAAGATTATAACTTTTAAGGAAATAAACACCCACACAGACACACACACACACACACACACATATATATATATATATATATATATATATATATATATATATATACGCACCTTTTGACAATTTTCTCGTTGGCAGCGTATATAGTTATAATATACTGGATACGTGGAAAAGTTTCTTTTTCGGTTCAGTAGTTTGTTTACAGGACCGGTTGGAGTGAAATGCGTTTTATAATAGACTCAACCTTATAGGCAAACAATATGTGCTATAAAAAAACTTTCAAAGAAAGAAAAAGTGAGAAAAACATTGTTAGGAATCGAACCCAGGTCTCCTGTCCAGTAGGCTCACGTCAATCCCCTACACTACCAATTTTCTTAGATTTTCGACTTCGTTCTTACTGCTCACATAATACTGGTACGTAGCGGGCCCGCGTCCGTGGAATTATATACCTCTATAATCGGAAACACACTTAATTGTTTGCATACTTCCACAAAACATAAAAACACCAAATTTTGCATACTTGTTCGTCATGGGATGTGAGTAATAGGAAAATTCCGATATCACGAAAAAGGCGACATTTTCCATGTAAATGAAGTGTCGAAATTTTTCGTCGTTTCGAAATGCTGGTTTTTAGAGTAGTTCCGCACACCATAGGAACGTCATATTTTGTCAGGCAGTGAAGCTAGGAACATAGTTTATTATAGAAAAAAGAGCATTAAAATTCGTTTTCGTTTCGCGGCGCAAATCGAAAAAATGTGAAATTTTTAATGGCTGTATGTAGGACGTTGAAATTTCTAGGTGATGTTTATTCTGATGCGTAGTTTGCGAATCCGCCCTTAAACTTGAAAAAAATAGTCATGTTCGGTGTAAGAAAGTGCTAGGAATGTTATAAGGGGGCGTCTAATTCTACACAACTTGTAGATATGGTGGAATCACGAAATTGCTTTCAAGTGTGTAGATTACAGCGCATGTGAGGGGAAAATTCCGACATGTTGGAAAAGTCGTCATCTTCGATTCAAAATGGCCGCTCAAAAATTTGTAACCATGAAAATTTTAAGTTGTGCTGTTGGTAGGTAAGCCAGGTTTCGCAATGTTATTAAGGACGTAGTTCAGTTTAAGTGAAGAAACAAATCATTGGAGAAGTCGCCATCTTGAATGCAAAATTGCTATATTTTTGAATTGCCTTTATTTGGACTCTTATGTGGTATATTGAGGAGAATAAATCAAACAGAATTCAACGTAGTAAGTTAGCTCCGCGGTAAAGTGTCTGCTTTCTGAGTAGCAGGTCTGGGTTCGATTCCCCACCGAACCTTGTTTAATCTTACGTTTTTTTTATCACGTTGCTTCGTTTTATCAAAATAGTCTCTGTTGGCACTGCGTGAACAAAATATTTTCGTTATTACAGACATAGACGAAAATAATATATTTATACACTAACTGTTGATATCGTCTCGGAACTAGGCAGTATGTTCGTGTGAAGCTTCGAGACGTATAAGATTATAACTTTTAAGGAAATAAACACACACACAGACACACAGACACACACACACATATATATATATACGCACCTTTTGACAATTTTCTCGTTGGCAGCGTATATAGTTATAATATACTGGATACGTGGAAAAGTTTCTTTTTCGGTTCAGTAGTTTGTTTACAGGACCGGTTGGAGTGAAATGCGTTTTATAATAGACTCAACCGTATAGGCAAACAATATGTGCTATAAAAAAAACTTTCAAAGAAAGAAAAAGTGAGAAAAAGATTGTTAGGAATCGAACCCAGGTCTCCTGTCCAGTAGGCTCACGTCAATCCCCTACACTACCAATTTCCTTAGATTTTCGACTTCGTTCTTACTGCTCACATAATACTGGTACGTAGCGGGCCCGCGTCCGTGGAATTATATACCTCTATAATCGGAAACACACTTAATTGTTTGCATACTTCCACAAAACATACAAACACCAAATTTTGCATACTTGTTCGTCATGGGATGTGAGTAATGGGAAAATTCCGATATCACGAAAAAGGCGACATTTTCCATGTAAATGAAGTGTCGAAATTTTTCGTCGTTTCGAAATGCTGGTTTTTAGAGTAGTTCCGCACACCATAGGAACGTCATATTTTGTCAGGCAGTGAAGCTAGGAACATAGTTTATGATAGAAAAAAGAGCATTAAAATTCGTTTTCGTTTCGCGGCGCAAATCGAAAAAAAGTGAAATTTTTAATGGCTGTATGTAGGACGTTGAAATTTCGAGGTGATGTTTATTCTGATGCGTAGTTTGCGAATCCGCCCTTAAACTTGAAAAAAATAGTCATGTTCGGTGTAAGAAAGTGCTAGGAATGTTATAAGGGGGCGTCTAATTCTACACAACTTGTAGATATGGTGGAATCACGAAATTGCTTTCAAGTGTGTAGATTACAGCGCATGTGAGGGGAAAATTCCGACATGTTGGAAAAGTCGTCATCTTCGATTCAAAATGGCCGCTCAAAAATTTGTAACCATGAAAATTTTAAGTTGTGCTGTTGGTAGGTAAGCCAGGTTTCGCAATGTTATTAAGGACGTAGTTCAGTTTAAGTGAAGAAACAAATCATTGGAGAAGTCGCCATCTTGAATGCAAAATTGCTATATTTTTGAATTGCCTTTATTTGGACTCTTATGTGGTATATTGAGGAGAATAAATCAAACAGAATTCAACGTAGTAAGTTAGCTCCGCGGTAAAGTGTCTGCTTTCTGAGTAGCAGGTCTGGGTTCGATTCCCCACCGAACCTTGTTTAATCTTACGTTTTTTTTATCACGTTGCTTCGTTTTATCAAAATAGTCTCTGTTGGCACTGCGTGAACAAAATATTTTCGTTATTACAGACATAGACGAAAATAATATATTTATACACTAACTGTTGATATCGTCTCGGAACTAGGCAGTATGTTCGTGTGAAGCTTCGAGACGTATAAGATTATAACTTTTAAGGAAATAAACACACACACAGACACACACACACACACACACATATATATATATATACGCACCTTTTGACAATTTTCTCGTTGGCAGCGTATATAGTTATAATATACTGGATACGTGGAAAAGTTTCTTTTTCGGTCCAGTAGTTTGTTTACAGGACCGGTTGGAGTGAAATGCGTTTTATAATAGACTCAACCGTATAGGCAAACAATATGTGCTATAAAAAAAACTTTCAAAGAAAGAAAAAGTGAGAAAAAGATTGTTAGGAATCGAACTCAGGTCTCCTGTCCAGTAGGCTCACGTCAATCCCCTACACTACCGATTTCCTTAGATTTTCGACTTCGTTCTTACTGCTCACATAATACTGGTACGTAGCGGGCCCGCGTCCGTGGAATTATATACCTCTATAATCGGAAACACACTTAATTGTTTGCATACTTCCACAAAACATACAAACACCAAATTTTGCATACTTGTTCGTCATGGGATGTGAGTAATGGGAAAATTCCGATATCACGAAAAAGGCGACATTTTCCATGTAAATGAAGTGTCGAAATTTTTCGTCGTTTCGAAATGCTGGTTTTTAGAGTAGTTCCGCACACCATAGGAACGTCATATTTTGTCAGGCAGTGAAGCTAGGAACATAGTTTATGATAGAAAAAAGAGCATTAAAATTCGTTTTCGTTTCGCGGCGCAAATCGAAAAAATGTGAAATTTGTAATGGCTGTATGCAGGACGTTGAAATTTCGAGGTGATGTTTATTCTGATGCGTAGTTTGCGAATCCGCCCTTAAACTTGAAAAAAATAGTCATGTTCGGTGTAAGAAAGTGCTAGGAATGTTATAAGCGAGCGTCTAATTCTACACAACTTGTAGATATGGTGGAATCACGAAATTGCTTTCAAGTGTGTAGATTACAGCGCATGTGAGGGGAAAATTCCGACATGTTGGAAAAGTCGTCATCTTCGATTCAAAATGGCCGCTCAAAAATTTGTAACCATGAAAATTTTAAGTTGTGCTGTTGGTAGGTAAGCCAGGTTTCGCTATGTTATTAAGGACGTAGTTCAGTTTAAGTGAAGAAACAAATCATTGGAGAAGTCGCCATCTTGAATGCAAAATTGCTATATTTTTGAATTGCCTTTATTTGGACTCTTATGTGGTATATTGAGGAGAATAAATCAAACAGAATTCAACGTAGTAAGTTAGCTCCGCGGTAAAGTGTCTGCTTTCTGAGTAGCAGCTCTGGGTTCGATTCCCCGCCGAACCTTGTTTAATCTTACGTTCTTTTTATCACGTTGCTTCGTTTTATCAAAATAGTCTCTGTTGGCACTGCGTGAACAAAATATTTTCGTTATTACAGACATAGACGAAAATAATATATTTATACACTAACTGTTGATATCGTCTCGGAACTAGGCAGTATGTTCGTGTGAAGCTTCGAGACGTATAAGATTATAACTTTTAAGGAAATAATCACACACACAGACACACAGACACACACACACACATATATATATATATACGCACCTTTTGACAATTTTCTCGTTGGCAGCGTATATAGTTATAATATACTGGATACGTGGAAAAGTTTCTTTTTCGGTTCAGTAGTTTGTTTACAGGACCGGTTGGAGTGAAATGCGTTTTATAATAGACTCAACCGTATAGGCAAACAATATGTGCTATAAAAAAAACTTTCAAAGAAAGAAAAAGTGAGAAAAAGATTGTTAGGAATCGAACCCAGGTCTCCTGTCCAGTAGGCTCACGTCAATCCCCTACACTACCAATTTCCTTAGATTTTCGACTTCGTTCTTACTGCTCACATAATACTGGTACGTAGCGGGCCCGCGTCCGTGGAATTATATACCTCTATAATCGGAAACACACTTAATTGTTTGCATACTTCCACAAAACATACAAACACCAAATTTTGCATACTTGTTCGTCATGGGATGTGAGTAATGGGAAAATTCCGATATCACGAAAAAGGCGACATTTTCCATGTAAATGAAGTGTCGAAATTTTTCGTCGTTTCGAAATGCTGGTTTTTAGAGTAGTTCCGCACACCATAGGAACGTCATATTTTGTCAGGCAGTGAAGCTAGGAACATAGTTTATGATAGAAAAAAGAGCATTAAAATTCGTTTTCGTTTCGCGGCGCAAATCGAAAAAATGTGAAATTTGTAATGGCTGTTTGCAGGACGTTGAAATTTCGAGGTGATGTTTATTCTGATGCGTAGTTTGCGAATCCGCCCTTAAACTTGAAAAAAATAGTCATGTTCGGTGTAAGAAAGTGCTAGGAATGTTATAAGGGGGCGTCTAATTCTACACAACTTGTAGATATGGTGGAATCACGAAATTGCTTTCAAGTGTGTAGATTACAGCGCATGTGAGGGGAAAATTCCGACATGTTGGAAAAGTCGTCATCTTCGATTCAAAATGGCCGCTCAAAAATTTGTAACCATGAAAATTTTAAGTTGTGCTGTTGGTAGGTAAGCCAGGTTTCGCTATGTTATTAAGGACGTAGTTGAGTTTAAGTGAAGAAACAAATCATTGGAGAAGTCGCCATCTTGAATGCAAAATTGCTATATTTTTGTATTGCCTTTATTTGGACTCTTATGTGGTATATTGAGGAGAATAAATCAAACAGAATTCAACGTAGTAAGTTAGCTCCGCGGTAAAGTGTCTGCTTTCTGAGTAGCAGGTCTGGGTTCGATTCTCCACCGAACCTTGTTTAATCTTACGTTTTTGTTATCACGTTGCTTCGTTTTATCAAAATAGTCTTTGTTGGCACTGCGTGAACAAAATATTTTCGTTATTACAGACATAGACGAAAATAATATATTTATACACTAACTGTTGATATCGTCTCGGAACTAGGCAGTATGTTCGTGTGAAGCTTCGAGACGTATAAGATTATAACTTTTAAGGAAATAAACACACACACAGACACACACACACACACACACACATATATATATATATATATATATATATATATATATATATATATATATATATATATATATATATATACGCACCTTTTGACAATTTTCTCGTTGGCAGCGTATATAGTTATAATATACTGGATACGTGGAAAATTTTTTTTTTCGGTTCAGTAGTTTGTTTACAGGACCGGTTGGAGTGAAATGCGTTTTATAATAGACTCAACCTTATAGGCAAACAATATGTGCTATAAAAAAAAACTTTCAAAGAAAGAAAAAGTGAGAAAAAGATTGTTAGGAATCGAACCCAGGTCTCCTGTCCAGTAGGCTCACGTCAATCCCCTACACTACCGATTTCCTTAGATTTTCGACTTCGTTCTTACTGCTCACATAATACTGGTACGTAGCGGGCCCGCGTCCGTGGAATTATATACCTCTATAATCGGAAACACACTTAATTGTTTGCATACTTCCACAAAACATACAAACACCAAATTGTGCATACTTGTTCGTCATGGGATGTGAGTAATGGGAAAATTCCGATATCACGAAAAAGGCGACATTTTCCATGTAAATGAAGTGTCGAAATTTTTCGTCGTTTCGAAATGCTGGTTTTTAGAGTAGTTCCGCACACCATAGGAACGTCATATTTTGTCAGGCAGTGAAGCTAGGAACATAGTTTATGATAGAAAAAAGAGCATTAAAATTCGTTTTCGTTTCGCGGCGCAAATCGAAAAAATGTGAAATTTGTAATGGCTGTATGTAGGACGTTGAAATTTCGAGGTGATGTTTATTCTGATGCGTAGTTTGCGAATCCGCCCTTAAACTTGAAAAAAAATAGTCATGTTCGGTGTAAGAAAGTGCTAGGAATGTTATAAGGGGGCGTCTAATTCTACACAACTTGTAGATATGGTGGAATCACGAAATTGCTTTCAAGTGTGTAGATTACAGCGCATGTGAGGGGAAAATTCCGACATGTTGGAAAAGTCGTCATCTTCGATTCAAAATGGCCGCTCAAAAATTTGTAACCATGAAAATTGTAAGTTGTGCTGTTGGTAGGTAAGCCAGGTTTCGCTATGTTATTAAGGACGTAGTTCAGTTTAAGTGAAGAAACAAATCATTGGAGAAGTCGCCATCTTGAATGCAAAATTGCTATATTTTTGAATTGCCTTTATTTGGACTCTTATGTGGTATATTGAGGAGAATAAATCAAACAGAATTCAACGTAGTAAGTTAGCTCCGCGGTAAAGTGTCTGCTTTCTGAGTAGCAGGTCTGGGTTCGATTCCCCACCGAACCTTGTTTAATCTTACGTTTTTTTATCACGTTGCTTCGTTTTATCAAAATAGTCTGTGTTGGCACTGCGTGAACAAAATATTTTCGTTATTACAGACATAGACGAAAATAATATATTTATACACTAACTGTTGATATCGTCTCGGAACTAGGCAGTATGTTCGTGTGAAGCTTCGAGACGTATAAGATTATAACTTTTAAGGAAATAAACACACACACAGACACACAGACACACACACACACATATATATATATACGCACCTTTTGACAATTTTCTCGTTGGCAGCGTATATAGTTATAATATACTGGATACGTGGAAAAGTTTCTTTTTCGGTTCAGTAGTTTGTTTACAGGACCGGTTGGAGTGAAATGCGTTTTATAATAGACTCAACCGTATAGGCAAACAATATGTGCTATAAAAAAAACTTTCAAAGAAAGAAAAAGTGAGAAAAAGATTGTTAGGAATCGAACCCAGGTCTCCTGTCCAGTAGGCTCACGTCAATCCCCTACACTACCAATTTCCTTAGATTTTTGACTTCGTTCTTACTGCTCACATAATACTGGTACGTAGCGGGCCCGCGTCCGTGGAATTATATACCTCTATAATCGGAAACACACTTAATTGTTTGCATACTTCCACAAAACATACAAACACCAAATTTTGCATACTTGTTCGTCATGGGATGTGAGTAATGGGAAAATTCCGATATCACGAAAAAGGCGACATTTTCCATGTAAATGAAGTGTCGAAATTTTTCGTCGTTTCGAAATGCTGGTTTTTAGAGTAGTTCCGCACACCATAGGAACGTCATATTTTGTCAGGCAGTGAAGCTAGGAACATAGTTTATGATAGAAAAAAGAGCATTAAAATTCGTTTTCGTTTCGCGGCGCAAATCGAAAAAATGTGAAATTTGTAATGGCTGTTTGCAGGACGTTGAAATTTCGAGGTGATGTTTATTCTGATGCGTAGTTTGCGAATCCGCCCTTAAACTTGAAAAAAATAGTCATGTTCGGTGTAAGAAAGTGCTGGGAATGTTATAAGGGGGCGTCTAATTCTACACAACTTGTAGATATGGTGGAATCACGAAATTGCGTTCAAGTGTGTAGATTACAGCGCATGTGAGGGGAAAATTCCGACATGTTGGAAAAGTCGTCATCTTCGATTCAAAATGGCCGCTCAAAAATTTGTAACCATGAAAATTTTAAGTTGTGCTGTTGGTAGGTAAGCCAGGTTTCGCTATGTTATTAAGGACGTAGTTCAGTTTAAGTGAAGAAACAAATCATTGGAGAAGTCGCCATCTTGAATGCAAAATTGCTATATTTTTTATTGCCTTTATTTGGACTCTTATGTGGTATATTGAGGAGAATAAATCAAACAGAATTCAACGTAGTAAGTTAGCTCCGCGGTAAAGTGTCTGCTTTCTGAGTAGCAGGTCTGGGTTCGATTCTCCACCGAACCTTGTTTAATCTTACGTTTTTGTTATCACGTTGCTTCGTTTTATCAAAATAGTCTTTGTTGGCACTGCGTGAACAAAATATTTTCGTTATTACAGACATAGACGAAAATAATATATTTATACACTAACTGTTGATATCGTCTCGGAACTAGGCAGTATGTTCGTGTGAAGCTTCGAGACGTATAAGATTATAACTTTTAAGGAAATAAACACACACACAGACACACACACACACATATATATATATATATATATATATATATATATATATATATATATATATATACGCACCTTTTGACAATTTTCTCGTTGGCAGCGTATATAGTTATAATATACTGGATACGTGGAAAAGTTTCTTTTTCGGTTCAGTAGTTTGTTTACAGGACCGGTTGGAGTGAAATGCGTTTTATAATAGACTCAACCTTATAGGCAAACAATATGTGCTATAAAAAAAAACTTTCAAAGAAAGAAAAAGTGAGAAAAAGATTGTTAGGAATCGAACCCAGGTCTCCTGTCCAGTAGGCTCACGTCAATCCCCTACACTACCGATTTCCTTAGATTTTCGACTTCGTTCTTACTGCTCACATAATACTGGTACGTAGCGGGCCCGCGTCCGTGGAATTATATACCTCTATAATCGGAAACACACTTAATTGTTTGCATACTTCCACAAAACATACAAACACCAAATTTTGCATACTTGTTCGTCATGGGATGTGAGTAATGGGAAAATTCCGATATCACGAAAAAGGCGACATTTTCCATGTAAATGAAGTGTCGAAATTTTTCGTCGTTTCGAAATGCTGGTTTTTAGAGTAGTTCCGCACACCATAGGAACGTCATATTTTGTCAGGCAGTGAAGCTAGGAACATAGTTTATGATAGAAAAAAGAGCATTAAAATTCGTTTTCGTTTCGCGGCGCAAATCGAAAAAATGTGAAATTTGTAATGGCTGTATGTAGGACGTTGAAATTTCGAGGTGATGTTTACTCTGATGCGTAGTTTGCGAATCCGCCCTTAAACTTGAAAAAAATAGTCATGTTCGGTGTAAGAAAGTGCTAGGAATGTTATAAGGGGGCGTCTAATTCTACACAACTTGTAGATATGGTGGAATCACGAAATTGCTTTCAAGTGTGTAGATTACAGCGCATGTGAGGGGAAAATTCCGACATGTTGGAAAAGTCGTCATCTTCGATTCAAAATGGCCGCTCAAAAATTTGTAACCATGAAAATTTTAAGTTGTGCTGTTGGTAGGTAAGCCAGGTTTCGCTATGTTATTAAGGACGTAGTTCAGTTTAAGTGAAGAAACAAATCATTGGAGAAGTCGCCATCTTGAATGCAAAATTGCTATATTTTTGAATTGCCTTTATTTGGACTCTTATGTGGTATATTGAGGAGAATAAATCAAACAGAATTCAACGTAGTAAGTTAGCTCCGCGGTAAAGTGTCTGCTTTCTGAGTAGCAGGTCTGGGTTCGATTCCCCACCGAACCTTGTTTAATCTTACGTTTTTTTTATCACGTTGCTTCGTTTTATCAAAATAGCCTCTGTTGGCACTGCGTGAACAAAATATTTTCGTTATTACAGACATAGACGAAAATAATATATTTATACACTAACTGTTGATATCGTCTCGGAACTAGGCAGTATGTTCGTGTGAAGCTTCGAGACGTATAAGATTATAACTTTTAAGGAAATAAACACACACACAGACACACAAACACACACACACATATATATATATATATATACGCACCTTTTGACAATTTTCTCGTTGGCAGCGTATATAGTTATAATATACTGGATACGTGGAAAAGTTTCTTTTTCGGTTCAGTAGTTTGTTTACAGGACCGGTTGGAGTGAAATGCGTTTTATAATAGACTCAACCGTATAGGCAAACAATATGTGCTAAAAAAAAAAATTTCAAAGAAAGAAAAAGTGAGAAAAAGATTGTTAGAAATCGAACCCAGGTCTCCTGTCCAGTAGGCTCACGTCAATCCCCTACACTACCGATTTCCTTAGATTTTCGACTTCGTTCTTACTGCTCACATAATACTGGTACGTAGCGGGCCCGCGTCCGTGGAATTATATACCTCTATAATCGGAAACACACTTAATTGTTTGCATACTTCCACAAAACATACAAACACCAAATTTTGCATACTTGTTCGTCATGGGATGTGAGTAATGGGAAAATTCCGATATCACGAAAAAGGCGACATTTTCCATGTAAATGAAGTGTGGAAATTTTTCGTCGTTTCGAAATGCTGTTTTTTAGAGTAGTTCCGCACACCATAGGAACGTCATATTTTGTCAGGCAGTGAAGCTAGGAACATAGTTTATGATAGAAAAAAGAGCATTAGAATTCGTTTTCGTTTCGCGGCGCAAATCGAAAAAATGTGAAATTTGTAATGGCTGTATGTAGGACGTTGAAATTTCGAGGTGATGTTTATTCTGATGCGTAGTTTGCGAATCCGCCCTTAAACTTGAAAAAAATAGTCATGTTCGGTGTAAGAAAGTGCTAGGAATGTTATAAGGGGGCGTCTAATTCTACACAACTTGTAGATATGGTGGAATCACGAAATTGCTTTCAAGTGTGTAGATTACAGCGCATGTGAGGGGAAAATTCCGACATGTTGGAAAAGTCGTCATCTTCGATTCAAAATGGCCGCTCAAAAATTTGTAACCATGAAAATTGTAAGTTGTGCTGTTGGTAGGTAAGCCAGGTTTCGCTATGTTATTAAGGACGTAGTTCAGTTTAAGTGAAGAAACAAATCATTGGAGAAGTCGCCATCTTGAATGCAAAATTGCTATATTTTTGAATTGCCTTTATTTGGACTCTTATGTGGTATATTGAGGAGAATAAATCAAACAGAATTCAACGTAGTAAGTTAGCTCCGCGGTAAAGTGTCTGCTTTCTGAGTAGCAGGTCTGTGTTCGATTCTCCACCGAACCTTGTTTAATCTTACGTTTTTTTTATCACGTTGCTTCGTTTTATCAAAATAGTCTCTGTTGGCACTGCGTGAACAAAATATTTTCGTTATTACAGACATAGACGAAAATAATATATTTATACACTAACTGTTGATATCGTCTCGGAACTAGGCAGTATGTTCGTGTGAAGCTTCGAGACGTATAAGATTATAACTTTTAAGGAAATAAACACACACACAGACACACAGATACACACACACACACACACATATATATATATATATATATATATATATATATATATATATATATACGCACCTTTTGACAATTTTCTCGTTGGCAGCGTATATAGTTATAATATACTGGATACGTGGAAAAGTTTCTTTTTCGGTTCAGTAGTTTGTTTACAGGACCGGTTGGAGTGAAATGCGTTTCATAAAAGACTCAACCTTATAGGCAAACAATATGTGCTATAAAAAAAAACTTTCAAAGAAAGAAAAAGTGAGAAAAAGATTGTTAGGAATCGAACCCAGGTCTCCTGTCCAGTAGGCTCACGTCAATCCCCTACACTACCGATTTCCTTAGATTTTCGACTTCGTTCTTACTGCTCACATAATACTGGTACGTAGCGGGCCCGCGTCCGTGGAATTACACCTCTAAAATCAGAATAGCAATCGTGTTATATATGTGTGTTTTAGGATGATTATGGAAATGATGTCTTGTTATTTGATTGTAATAAGAAATTAGAAAGACACGATTCTAGTACAATGTTCTACTACAATGTAGAAAGTGGTGTTGTTTAAGTTGCTATAAACAAATTTTTTAAAAGCCTCCAATAATATTCATATTCTAAATTACCTAGTAAATAAACGTCTTCATTGAAAAATATAAGAGTAAAGATACAGGAAGACTGTATGCAATTGTCCAGTATAAATAATCATTTCAACAAGTCCTGCTGCCCAATTATTACTTTTGTACCAAAGGACAGCATTGTAATATAGTGTACTACGTTACTGTGCAAAAACTGGTGTTCAATCAAATGTTATGAACTAATGTTTAAAAAGCCTTAACAAAATTCATATTTGTAAATTCGAACAAATTTATTCTTCATAAAAATAGAAGACGAGAGATACAGGTAGGCTGCAAAAAATTGTCCAGTAAATATGAAATATTTCAAAAAGTCTTGCTGCAGGTAATATGTACTACTATGCCGAAGGGTTCCATTATAAGGGACTTTTCTATATTACAGTGCAAAAGTAGTGTTCTCTCAAATGTTACCAACAAATGTTTAAAAAGCCTCCAACAATAATCATATTTGTAAATCACCTACAAATTGTAGTCTTCATTGAAAATACATGAATAAATATACAGGGAGACAGCAAGAATTTGTGCAGTATATATGAAACTTTTCAAGAAGTCTTGCTGTAGGTAATATGTACAACTATGCCCAAGGTTTCCATTATAATTCACTGTACTACATTATAGTACAAAAGTAGTGTTCACTTAAATGCTATGAAAAAAATTTAAACAATCTCCAACAATATTCATATTTGTAAATTATGTAGTAAATTGTAGTCTTCATTGTAAATACAAGAATAAATGTGCAGGAAGACTGAAATATATTCCCACCCTTATATCACAGATATGAATTACTTTTCCTGCAGGTAATATGTACAATTAACTACAAGGACACTATTATAATACCTTGTACTAAATTACACTGCAAAACATATTATTAAAAAATGCTACGAATAAATATTTGAAAGGTTGTAAAAATCATATTTGTAAACAGTGAGTGTTCTCGCAAAATGCAAGGTTTAATAGGTAGGCTATTGGAAGACAGTGTCCGCTGTTTATGTTTGAGAATATAAATTCTGTTATTGTCTCTAACATGTATAGGTGTGCGTAAAGTATACATAATAAGCCATGCACATGATTGCCAGAGTAGAAGTAGTAATAGAGTTCTTTCTAATAAATTGTGTGTTTGCTTTTCAAAGTTACATGGAAGGAATAATACCGGTTGAATTGAAGTATGTGTTGGTAACTGGTGTCTGCTGTAAAGGGAAGTGAATTCCTGAAGGAATAGTTTTCTAGAACATGACACCTCATGGCAAAGGCCTGACCGGGGGCCTGGGGGCGGAGCCCGATATATCATCACGAAAAACACCTGTAGTTCGAAATACGTCAGATATCTGGCTTGACAATGGCTAGAGGGCGACCGTAGTGTCGGATTGTTGGCGGTGGTGTATCACAGCTAATTCCATACTACATGAGAGCCAGTAGAACTGCAGTATGCAAATAAACAGAGTAGACGGTGATAGTATAAATTAGATAATCTTTCTGATTTCGAAGGAGACATGTTTGCTTAAGTCAATTTGCGGGTTCTGAAATACATTTTACAACGTTTACAGTATGCTTTTTTCAGTGTTGTTTCTCACTTCTTTAATTCACTTGTTAAATTCTCTATCTGGGAGCCACGAATTTTGGAAGTTTTACTGCAACTCCTCTTTACAAATTATGTTAATATGGATAATAGAATAACACAATTAACTTTGTTATGTTCATGTTTTCACAGCTCGGTACAACTATTGGGCATAGATATTAACTGAAACATCAATACAATCAGTGAAACAACAGCACAAACTCAACGAAAGTCTAGTGTTTTCAGATCAGGAGATTAAAAAGTACTATATCAAGAGCTGAACTTATATCGAACATGTTGGTTTTAGTAAAGCTATTGTTCATTTTGAATAGAATACTCAAATCAACAATTGTAAAAGTATGTGATTTTATACATGGAAATAAGAAAGTAGCGGATTGTTAAGAATTATAGCCTGCATATAATTACAGAAGCCCAAAAGGTAGCGTGTCGCCCAATTTGAAATTTTGGTGGCGAGGACACTTGAAAAATGGCTCAGTTCACTACTTGTAGCACAATCTGGTAACACTGGGCCGCAATGGTTCAGTGGTAGAGCGCTCATCTTAGGTGCTTCGGGTAGTTGGTTGGATTTTAGACAGCACTAAATTAAGTTTGTGGTGAACAAGCACTGTATGCGTGGATCTCCCATCTCCTTCCATTTTCTATAATCATCCATTTCATAATCACCGTTCCCTTTAGCATCGCTATACACTTGTGGAACGTTAAACTTTTTAAATAAAGAATAGGTCTACTTACAACTATGCTGACTTAGTGCACCTAAATGGAAGACTTAGTGCGATAAGAATGAGAGAAGAAACAATAAAACTCATGGACACAATATTATCCATCATAAACTCACACGGCCTAATATTGCACCAGGGATCCCTTGTAGCAAAAGTAAACGCTCGACTACTAAAACATAATCCCTCAGAAAGTATAGAGAACTACAACAAACGTAGAGAATAAATAAAAAACAAATAATATCACAATAGAATAAGATGAACACGAATTTTAGGAATAATCCAAAAAATGGATCAAAAGATTGCGATCTTGGCCAAGAATTTTCGGAATGATCCAAAAAATGCATCAAAAGATAGCGATCTTGGCCAATAATAAGTATTTGGATCAAAGGCCACAAAAGTTTGGAACGCCTCCTAAATCGGGTTTTCGTATTTTTTACGGAATAAGCACATCGTACTGAGTTAAGTGATAGCTTTGGTTTGGCTTCACTATATGTAGTTCTCCAGATATAAGGCGTACAAGAAATGTTTGAATGAATGAAATATATTGATATTTTTGGATTAGGGGCCACAAAATTTTTGAAAGGCCCCTAAATCGGGTTTTCATATTTTTTTTTTACAAAATAAGCACATCATACTGAGTAAATTGTTAGTTTTGTTTTGGCTATACTATATGTAGTTCTCGAAATATGAAGCGTACAAGAAAATGTTTGATTCTATTAAATATATAGAATTTTTTGGATTAGGGGCCACAAAATTTTTGAACGGTCCTTAAATCGAGCTTTCGTATTTTTCTCGGAATAAGTACATTATACTGAGTAAATTGATAGTTTTGGTTTAGCTACACTATATATAGTTCTCGAGATATAAAGCCTACAAGAAAATTTTTGTCTGAAGTATATGGGATCTTTTGATCAAAAAAAAAAAAAAAAAAACATTCCTTTTCTACAATTACGAGTCTTGTACTTGTGCTTTATCCGGAAATATTCTACTCAAGATGCTTACACTAAATCAGCTAGCAAATGGAGGCAATAATGTTTTATTTCATCACCAGTTGAGTGAGATTTTTTTATTATTTAGTTTTTTTCATGTTTCTACTATCAAGTAGATTTTGATCGACTGATTACCGGAAGTTTAAGGGAGATCTCAACAGCAAGGCTACTTGCCCTGTCACCATAAGGGAAATGGCCGACACATAATGTGCATTAATAATTCACAATAAAACTCCGGACAAAAACTAAATTCAAATATAAGTTCAACAAAATAAAAGATTAGAAAAACTATATAAATTAACTATGAGGACGTGAGAAAGCTAAAAGAATAAATAACAAAACAAAAAACGTATATGATACTAGCGATAATTGCCCGCTTCGCTGGGTTAAAATAAGAAAAATCAGTAATATGTTCCGTTAGTCAGACACTGCTTACTACTACTGAAGCGCTCTCTGATATCAGTCATTTACGATCATTTTTATATATCTCCCCCTCTTCCAAGTTGCGGGATGGATTGGGATTTAAATGTCATCGGAAGTGTCACTGTTCATCTCAACGACCCCGAAATTATGGATTCGACACTAATATCGTTCATTTTCTATCATTTTCAAGTATTTCACCTCCCCCTTCCCTAAGTTGACCGTCAAAGTGAATGCTTATAACAATTCCAGGAACGAACCTCATCTATGTTGAAAATTTGATCGAGATCTGTTGGGTGGTGCAAGAGTTATGAAGTCCGTTTCATTTGTAATTATATAGATATATAGGACAAGAAAGTAAGTCAAGAATAGCGATAATAGTATTAACATATAACAAAAAAAATGTTTAGAATATGTTAACTATTCAATCTTATGAATAAAAGTGATAACACCGTTACTAGAGACAGTATTATCCACAGAAACCTGATTACGACTTTTAGGTAGTCCTTAACGTTCTTCGAGATATGAGTATTCTACAAGAATGGGCCGAATACTTAGTAGAACGATACAGTCTTCACAATACGGGCTCTTAGTACCACGTACTGCATAGGAATGAATCAGTTACACAGGAATGAATGAGTTACTCTGATATGCAAGAGTAACAGGATCACTTTATCTCGGCGGTTAGTACGCGACTATGTCCGCCAATTGCCAAAAGTAAGTTTTACTCACCCTGAAACGAACCGAATAGCAGGTCAGAATATGGTTGATTTGATAATTGCAATCGAAAAAAAAAAAGTCATCAGCTTTCGATTGAACTGGAAATAGAAACCTCAACTGACCAGTAATAATTAGTTTCACTCTGACAAACTTTACAAAAAAAACGTAGAAATAACACCTTCAGAAATCAGAGGACAGCTCTAAATGTAGTTTCGTTGATTCTTATCAATATGTAACATGTATTTACTAGAAACCAATATCTACAGACTAACAAGCTGAAACGTTGAGTCCGATACTTTAATTTTGGTAAATAACTACAGAAAACTACAGTTTCACATTTGGATAATGATAAACTATGAATTTATTGAACTGACATCGAGAAACTATTCGTTAGCAAAATTAGTACAAATATGCATGTCAAAGTTTCGAAGATGAAGTGTTTCAAACAATCAGTATTTCTCTACCAGGACCAAGGTATAAGAGCAAGCGACGTACACAACATAATTCTGGAAACTAAACATTATAAGGTTCCCGAACGTAATATACCCGTCACGTGCTTGATATCCAGTTTACCAATAAGCATACTGAAACGTACCAATGCATCTGAGAGATCAAGATTGGTTGTGCGTAATTGACTAAGGTCGAGTTTTGTTGTATCTTTGGAACACGTGGAAATCTTTCATTGTCAACTTCAAATGGTGCTGAAGAGTGAAAGTGTAATTCTTTTACAGTCCAATATATATATATATATATATATATATATATATATATATATATATATATATATATATATATAAAACACCCCGCAGTTACACCAGTCTGGTCATACTAACCACCAGATTGTCAAGACTGACTTTTATCTGTTCCAAGCGCGTCGCTTATTCCAGTCTTGTTCGTGAACGGACCCCACTGATCAAGTGTCAAATGGTTTTCATGCTGTGGGTTCGTTGCTTCAGCAAAGAACTCTTGAATAAACATGATTACACGTGTTTTGTTTATTATTACTGATTTTGAGGAGTCGAAAACTATGTACAGTTGTTTCAACATGTTTCTGTAACCACTTCATCAGAACTTCTTAAACACCAGAATGTAACCACAAAGGCAACAGTTGAAAATCGTGTAACGTTCAGTACTGCCAACGTACTACAACAGAAATGGTGAGCGTTTCAAAATTTGCGCTCTTTATGGGACATCCTTTATAATAGTGTAAAACTATAAGTTTCTATAAAGTAGTGACTATTATTAGAAATTAGATTTCTGGACTCTCGGCATCTATGGACATGTTAGCCCTTCACGTATGATGGATGACGTCCCTCGGTCATCACACTACCCGTGAAAGTGTAGAGGCAGAAAGGAATGGGGAAGGAAGAAAGCGGCCTTGGAACTTTATGTCAAGTACCATCTCGGCATTTGCATGGCGTGAATGAGGAAAATCAAAGATAAATGTCAGGCAGGATGGTCGGCTTGAAAAAGTTGCTACATCTTTTCGATCTGGTGTCACCAACGGGAAGCCGGGAACGATCGCACCAAAGGCGAGAGAGCTAGAGACTACACGGGGCCACAAAATAGCGACACTATGACTATGAAGTACTGGATATTATTGACGCCGCTGGAGACGTTGGCTGGCCGTCTGTCTCAAGATTGATTTTAACTAGTTATTATTAAATAGTTCAAGAATTTCAAATGCTAAATTTTCGTCACACACTCTGTGGAAGTGAGCGACATACCAATTGGGGAAAAACCACTAGTATACAGTATGGTATAGTCCAAAGCGATAAAAAAATCTAAAACTTTTACGCTTTGTTTAACAGCAACACTACCCAAAGATAAAACATTATCAGTAGATAGATTACGTCGAGTTGGACAAAATGACATAGTTCACTCTAAATTCTCATTTGTAGTTTTCGAGAAAATCGAACAAAGCTTTTGTCACATCGAAAAGGATGTCTTTCGTTCCCAATCTGATGAATTGGTACTTTTTTATTCTGCTGGAATAAATTTTGTAGGTATCCACTATATGAGAAAAATATACACTGGTAGAGAATTGTAGAGGATAGATACGAAGTTGAAGGTTGTATCTATTGTTGCAAAAGATTGGTCCGTTTATATATATATATACGATTTTAAATCTTCACCCTCTGTCCATAGAATCGACCGATCAGAATGATTCAAACAACAGGAGAAATCCAAAGGCCTCTAGTATTGCGAAAAGTTAGCGCCTATGTGGTGTGTGAATCATGCCTCTCAAGGTGAATCAGTTTTTCGTAGGTTACGTTGTAGCACTTTTCCACGAGAACGAGAATAGATTCAAAAACAGCGCAGAGAGAATGGATGTGCATTGGGGTCAACGACCATTAAGAATATAATTAATCGTAATTAACATCACGACGTTCCCACTTCGTTTACCCAATAATGGAAGTAGAAAGAGACCGCGTACTGCGGTAATTCCACCTGTCGCTCGGAAGGTACGCCGAATGGCCCAAAAGGAAAACCCTCCTACATAACGTGTGATGGCGAGACAATTAACGTGGCAGTCAACTGTGAACCGCAACCTATGTGGCAAACTAAAACTCCGGATTGAGTTTAAAAGTCATGGGCATGTCCTTACTGTGGCCAACGGATGGAAAGCAAGACCCACTGCAGGCGCCTCTACGAACGCCATCTGTCCGGGGAAAAGTGGGAGTTTGTTGTCATACTCGATGAAACATGGATTTGTCTTTTAGATTCAGGCAAAATTCGAGCCCGCAACGTACACCCCAAGAGACGTAAAAACTTGTCCTGGCTTCAGGCGTCAGTTCAAAGCAAGTTTGTCGTGATTTTTGGTTGTTACGGTATAATTGCTGTGAAGACAAGTTAACGATTCGGCAGGTGGCTAAATACTGCAAAACCCAACTCCGCATTTTAATAGCAATATATCTTTACACCAATGTATATAGAAGATATGCCCCGTTTGTATGGAAATGCAATAAATCATGCCCGTGTGCATATGAATAAGGTCTCATCACATACATCCTGTTCTACACAGAGCTTTCTGCAACAGGTGGTGACAGACTCCCGCATTCAGGCTATTCCTTTCCAGGATATACCAATGGAGTTACCTGATGCCAGTCCCATGGATTTTTGCGGGTTTTGTCTACTGAAAAGAGCATTTCCATATCGTTGGGTCACCACTGTCCGTGGTCTCTGAAAAGTCTGCCATGAGGAGGGAGTCAAAGATTCCCGTTCCTGTGCTTCAACGGAGCCTCCTACAATGGAGGTTAGGTGCACGGATATTGGAAAGACACATGATGCTCACTTCGAGGGCAACAAATGGTAGTCCCGTGGTTACTCCTAAGGTAGGCGAGACGTCAAAATAGGACAGATATAGACATATCAACTTTTTGTATAGGATTTCTCCTATCAGCGATACAGATACTCCTAAAAGTGTTAGACTTAATCCTAAAGTGACATGCACAGTACTTTTAATGGAACAATCAAAAACCCTTCTTTTTCACACAAAAATTATTAGCACACGAAGACCACAAACAAATTTAACATTATCACTACTGTGAATCTTATCAGCTATTATGATGCTAAAAGAAGTTGCAACGTGCTCTCCTCTCAGAAGGATGCGTGCGTAAGAGTAATAATTTCATATGAAAAGACATTAATGGGTCTACGTTAACAAGCTAGATGAAATAAACTTGAAATGTATTTGATCTCCACCATGTGAATTCTCCCTTTAACATCACGCAACTCACCTCCCACGTCTTCTTAACGGTTTGATAATGTTTAATCTCAGTACACTCTTTACTTGTAAGTACAGAAAGATGTCTTCCATCTGAGCTAACGTAGTTACTAACTGTGAACATTTCAAATGGAATGTCTCGTTTTAGGCTGCTTTGGAAAACAGTATGACTTCCAGCATTACCTTCATGCTTAGGGGAACCTAGATATTGGGTTCTACATTACCACAGCCATCTGCCATACTATTGTTCTAAAAACCTGGATAGATATAACATAAGGGGCCGATGAGGCTCAGTATTAGAGCGTTCACCTCTGGTGCGTTTTGTCCATGGTTCTATCCCACCTCGCGCCAACTGGGGTTTGTGGTGGACAAACACCGTATGCGTGGGCTTTCTCAGGGTACTTCTAGTTCCATCCATTTTGTTCATTCCATTTCATTCATTTCTCATCATCACCCCCTCCTCTAGCTCATAAGGCATATTCGTGGGACTTGAAACGGGAAACTAATTCCATTTCCGTATAAAAGAAGCGAGTGAGCAACTGACTAATCAGTGCCCAGGCCAAACCGCTTCAGCTAGAAACTTAAGATGTTGACAGTGCATAGGATTTGTGACATGAAGTCCCACTAAGGAAGGATTTTTGGAAATTTAACGAGAAAGGGGACAAAAAATATCCATATAGGGTCATTCCATGTCAAATCACCTAGAGCACTGTGCTTCAATCTGAGATTCTCTTCAAAATTTTTTTCATACATAAATACCAATGAAATTATGCTAAATTATTTTTTTTTTCGATTTTTTGGATGAAAAATAGGCCGGGGAGAATTTTTTGAAAAATGTGAATTTTGCTTCAATTTCACTTTTTGGCACTCAGCATCATGGGACTAAATTACCATAACTTCCTTATTTTTGAAGTTATTGGGCTCATTCAAATGTCGAATGAAAGCCTAATTTTTGCTCTTTCAGTAGATCCTAAGCAACCTTGCAAAAGGTTACAATGTCAAATATTAAGAGGCGTACAAAGCAAACTTTAGAGTTTTTAACAAATTGTGCCGTTGCTCAAAAGTTACAACGATGAAACTTTTGAAACTTTTTGTACATTCATCTTAACACGTACATGGTATGGTTAAAAATAAAGAGGGTGTTTTTTTTGTATTTTTGTAATTATTAAATTTTATGTACAAAAATATACAGTTTTAAGTGTTGTTACAAATTGTCATTGCTCGTAAGTTACAACTATGGAGCTTTTGAAACTTTTTAAATAGAATCATCTCAGTACATACATGATATGATTTAAAAATAAAAAAGGTGCTTTTGGTATGTACTACTATGTAGTACTAGTAGTACAGTGTAGGAAAAGGCAAGAATTCACAAGTAATGTGCCTGAAAAACTATCGACTACACCCTCAATGTTCTTTTTGCCTGTCATCAACAACTTTAATTAACATAGGCTTTCCAATCTATTCCATCCTCTCTGTGTGTAGTTTGCTGAGAATTGGAACAACAACCGGTGACGTCACAGGATTAGGGACTATATTTATGGGTTTCGGCATCTATGGCAATGTTAGCCCGTCACACATATAAGGAATGACGTGCCTCGGCGATCACATTGCCCAGGGAATTGGAGAAGAAGATAGGAATGGGGAAGGAAAGAAGCGGCGTGGGTCCATTATGTTACGTACCCGGCACCATCCCGGCATTTGTCTGGTGTGAATGAGGAAAACCCAGGAAAAATCTCACTCAAGATGGCTGGCTTGAAAAATATGTTACACCTTTTCGACCGAGTGTCCCCATCGCGTGACGTCACAAACCATTTAGTTGGTAATACCTGGTTGTTCTGTGTGGAGCAGGAACGGGAACACTATTAAACAACGAATAAAACAGTATGGATGCGTTCGCAATGTAGGTGTGCTAAAAGATGGACAAAATTATCTGGATGGAATGGGACACCGATGAGTAAGTATCAGCAATAGTTTGGAAGACGAACAATATTGGTCACAATTGGAAAAAGTTTGAGGTAGTTGATCAAGATAATCGGGTTAGGAAACGCTTCAAAAAAGAACTTATTCTTGTGCATGGAAGCTTCTTTGTTGCCGTAAGTAATATGTCAGTGATGCTGAAGCAGATTATGCTTATGATGATCATCATCATAGGAATTATGCCATTAATGGCAGGTCACATGTTGGAAACTGACAAACTTCCATGCACCGCAGTATTCACTTAACCTCATCGTCTCTACGAAGGGATTTTCTTTTGTCTTATTATCGTGCAACAATTATAACTTCTTTCTATCTTCCCTATTTCTCCTGCCCGCCATTATACCTTCTAGCACATCCATCATGATGCACTTCCTTTTCAGCAAATGTCCAATCAGTTCCAATAGTTGATCCTTTCAACTGCGGTATCTCAAATTAAAAAAAAAAAACAAAAAAACAGTATATTCATGTACTGAAAAGATTCGATAAGTCTGCACATACTTGCTAATGCCCTTATGAAGAGACAGAAAATCAAAGATGAACCTAATATAAGTTATTAAGGAAATAAACAACAAAATAAGTAGAGCGTGCTAACAACAAAGAAAGAAAAAAAAGAAAAGAAAAAGAAAAAAGACGAAAAATCAATTATGGGCGTGTTTCATCTTTCTTAGTTGCTATTAAACATCCCTGTTTACACAGAATACTACTTCCCTCAATAATTCTCTCGATTCAGGCAATTTTCCTGTTTATTGATGTTAGCACAGTCATTTCATCCTTCTCGGCTCCGAATTAATTGAGTTTGCTGCTAATCTCCAGAAATGATTGTGTGACCAAGGTCGTTGCTGTGCTAGGCCTCTTCGTCGCTCTTTACGTCTCAACCCCGTAAACAATCGCCTGTAAACACGAATCTGCTTTAATCCAACATCAATGGAGTTGAATCATGTTTGGAAAACGAATCATAATTGTCAAACAAGTATTGAGTTGTGCCGTGAACGATGATCACAAGTGACTGGCTATCATATTTTACGGTACTAGATTGGAACACACAAAATAACGATCCATTCATAAAACACGGTAACAAGAACAACTTTTTCTGAAGTAGTTCGGCAGATACAGCATATACGAATAGGGTGACCAGACATAATGATTTTTGCAGTACAGTACTGTTTCTTAAAGAGCTGTCCTGCGTGTTGCAACAACGCCTAGAAAATCGAGAATTGTCCTTATTTTTTTTTTTTAATGTCCTGAGTTAACTTATTTCCAATGCTTTAATGTTTCTTTCTTTACTCACAATATTTTAAATCATAGACTCTATTTTTTTTATGAATGATAGACCATTGAGTTTTTCAACATTCTTCAAAAGATTATTTTCATGTTTCATTAAAATTTTATGCTTGAACATACTTTCAACATAAGTTTTTGTTTTCCATTAAAATGACTCCTTTATATTACTCCATCAAATTGTTTTGTCAGTCTTCTATTTATCATTCAAGAAAGTATTTGGTGCAATGTTGAATTGCTTCAATACTTTTATTGAGGAGTTGTTTTTAAATAATAATAATAATAATAATAATAATAATAATAATAATAATAATAATAATAATAATAATAATAATAATAATAATAATAATAACAAAAATGAATTATTAATTTAAGGTTAACGTTAAATTAAATACGGACATACATATAACCGACGCAATAAACTAGCATATACTATTATATATGTGTCTTACTTTTTGCTTGTCAGAATTTGGTCACCCTATATAGGTAACAACTAGTGAGTTATTCGTCGAAAGTAACTTCAAAGTATCTTATGTGATTCTGAAATGAAATACATAGTTCTTTTTCATCAATAATAAAACTATCCCTTGTAGATATTTTTATAACAAATAACTTATACTTGTGTATTAAAGTGAAAAATATAACATAGGAGACACCATGGGATCCCTTTGAGACCCCAATTATAAATAAGTAATTATTGCTGCTTCGTACAGAAATTTTGTACGGATCCATTTCAAAACAATACTCCATTTAATTGCACTCCAACTCAGACTGTCACCTTCGACATCACTGACATAATCGTCATTCAAAATAAAAACAAATACTTTTTAACCTCGTCACCAGATAACATGTTCAACTACAAGTCATGTTATCATCTTCAGGTTGTTCCCTGAAGTAATGGGCGTCATCCCTTTGAAATGAGCCATTTAGTTGTTTGCATGCTGTTCAAAAATATAAGCAAATTTCAAAATATCTACTGCGTCAAATTGTAACCTGAGGAAGAAACAAATCAAGTCAAATCAGTGTAGCGTAATTGTAAGAAAACATTTTTCTTACTACACACGAAACTTAATTTATTATGCAATAATGAAATAATTTTCGGGAGCAATATATTAGTAATTTCTACCATCTATCTAGCATTATATAAACGACTAATTTTGCTCGTTTGATGGGAAGAAATAAAAAAAAATATATAAATTATTACTTATATAGGGATTACCTTGGGGTCATTTTACGACCTCAATGGTAAACCATCAATTTTACATATCAGTAAAAAACAGCAAACGATATTTTGTGCTCAATGTATTAAACCATACACTAGGGAGGAAACACGAGAACAGACTGAGATACTCATGTTCATTTAAAAGATATATTACATTAAATACTTCTGGGGTCCTAAAAGGACCCCAAGGTAGTACACAAGGTTTGGTTATTAATTAAAAGTTTATTTAAGAAATATTAAGAAAATCGTCTAAGTCGTTTTTGTATATAAAAAAAATCAACCTGAGGAGTAAAGTACTCCTTGTTGATTGATTGGTTGATGGAGGCTTAATTGGGACGTCAGCATCGAGGCTATTTGTCCCCGTCACGATACAGTGTTCTTGTTTGATTGTTTGATGGAGATTTAATGGGGACGTCAGCATCGAGGCCATTTGTCCTCATCCCGAAAGTTACTCCTTGTTGATTGTTTCAGGAGAAATGACTTATCGTGTATTGTAAGGTTATTAATGAAACATTTATTTAAGAAGTATGAATAAAGTATATCGGCAGATGAAACTGTTTGATATATTAGGTGATACCACCAGGTTAACGAAAGTAGTTCAACCCAAGCCAAGGCAACCAACAAAATTTATATTCTTTCAAAAGCTCTATATCAGATTATCACATCTTTCGAAAACATACGTTAAACTAAAACTTACAATATCAAATTTATTATTCAATGTTGTGAACTAAGAGCGTTACAACATCACAAACATCCAAATTTTGGTCTCCCCTATAGCAGTAATAATGCAAGTCAGACAGATAGAATACTTTAGTGTCTAATTACTATTGTCATCATATTACGAATTTCGAATGAATAACGTTAGAAACAAAGATATAAGAGATTAAAATTTGACTTTTTCAAACGTTTTTATTTCAAAAAGCTACCTAGAAAAGTATCCCATCCTATGACAGATGGCTTTCAATAGGTATAAATATCATACGGTCGTTTACAGCAATTTAATAGCTCAAACCGTTTTGGAGATGTGGTAAATAAATGTAAAGTTTGCAACATTATTTGTAATTCCGAGAACATGTAATTACACTTACCAAAAAGTATTTTTATAATGTTATAGAAGCAGAGAAAGCAAAGATTGTTATATTTAAATTCCCGCTAATACACTATTTTAAATAATATATGAAATTCAACATTTTTTCATACCTCCGGAATGGTTTGAGATTTTAAATTACTGTAAACGGCATTCGAAATCATTTACGAATTTGGATGTGATACAATTCTAAACATTTTTCTCGAAATAAAGTTCTTTGAAAAATGTCAAATTTTGAATGACTTGTAAACTTCTTCTTACGTGTTCGAAATACGTCTTATGTTGACCGTAATATTTGACACTTAAGGACTTTCGATATGCATTACCCTGAACGTTTCAGTTACATCATTGCTGTTGTAAAACCTTTCGAAATTGGTTACTTTTCGATGTTTGTGATACTGTAGTGTCTTGATTTTGCAACATTGCATAATAAGTTCAGAGTTTGAATAAGAACTGAAGCTTTCCTGGTGTGAAATAAGTATGTTGACGATGCAAAAGAAATTAGCAACATTCTACGGTTGCACTCACAATAAGCTAAATCAGACGAATATCAGTGGGCTAAATCAGACGAACGAAACACGTACAGTGACTCAAAAAAGTATTCATACACCCAAAAATTTTGTCGTGGGGGAGTTATATGAGAGAGCAGAAAATTAAAAGTTATATTGAAACAAAGAGACGGAAGAGTACTAACAGTTGCATGAGTTGAAAATATGCCAAGACTATAAGGAGACGAATACAATGCGAATCACTTAATTATGATAGTCAAAAAAGTATTCATACAGAGGGACTGTTATCCTGTTCTGTGCCTTGAACACTTGTACTGTTCAACTCGAGCAATCGTACTGTACCTACATTGTACGTTACCTGTAGCTCATTGCATGTGTGTTAGTCTGCTTTTGTTGTGAGTGCTAGTAGTCAAAATGGGGAGCAAGAAAAGTGAACTTTCCTTGACACAACCTGATGGGGGTTGTTTCTCTTTATAAAGAAGGTAGGAGTTATCGTGAAATTGCAAAAACTCTCTCAATTAGTTTTGGTACTGCAGTTCCATCATAAAGAAGTATAAAGAAACCGGAACAACATATAATAGACGAAGATCAGTACGCCCAAAAGTGCTTAAACGCCGCGTCCAACGGAAAGTAATCAATTTAGCACGCAAACCACCCTTCAGAAGTGCTGTGTCTTTGGCTGAAGAAATCGCGTCAATATCTATTTGCAGTGTGAATCCTCTAACTATACGAAATTTGCTATATAGTGCCAATTTTCATGCTAGGACAGCCAAAATTAAAAACATACATCTCAGAAGTAAACCGACAAAAGCGCCTAAAATATGCCAATGAATACCATACTAAACCTAACGAATTTTGGGATACTGCTGTATTTTCCGATGAATTAAAATTTAATATATTCGGATCAGATGGCAAAAAATGGGTATGGCGAGAGCCAAACAATGAATTGCAATCGCAACCCCTCTATCCTTAGTGTAAAACACGGAGGAGGAAGTGTGATAGTTTGGGGATGCATGACGTCTTCTGGAGTGGGAAACTTAGTTTTTATTGTAGGAGTCATGGATGCTAATAAGTATATTAGTATGTTGCGCCTTAACTTATCAAACAGTGTGCAGAAGTTGGGTCTTGACAGAGTCTTTGTTTTCCAACAGGACAATGACCCTAAGCACACCGCTTTGAAAATTAGGGAATTATCACTGTACAACGCTTCATAACGGCTTCTGACTCCTCCACAAAGCCCAGATGTCAATTCTATCGAACACTTCTGGGATTATCTCGACACCACCACCCGTATAGTACAGAAACGCCGTCCTTCGAGCAAGGAAGAACTACAAAAGATATTTTTGGACGAGTGGTCTAAGATTTCCCCAGAAATGACCAAGACGCTTGTTCGGTCCATGCCAAGGCGTCTCGAGGCAATGATTTGTTTTAAAGGTATGCATACAGAGTATTAAAAACTTGATTTTCTAGTACAGATAGTTAGAACTCGTCGAGATTTGTGGTTCGTGTTGCTGTATGAATACTTTTTTGAGTTGAGAAAGTACATTTATTTATTTTTGTCATCTAAATATTTCTTCTTTTGACATTTTTTGTACAAACAAACATAATAAATTATGTACATTTTCAGATGATTGTAACATTGTTTTTATTTAACCTTTATATATAATCCTACGTCAAAAACTTTGTGTGTATGAATACTTTTTTTGAGTCACTGTAAGTGAATGATTAAAGTCAAGACCACCTCTCCTTCGTGACAGGTACAGATAATTTGATACTTCCGCGGCAAGTCTGCACTACTCCTTAATTATCGCAGCGCTAGCCGAAAGTGTGGATGGGCGACCTATACTGTGTCCAGTACGCATGGAAGGATGACGTGATTTGAAATTGTGTTCAAAGGAGAAAGTGCGAGTGGCTCTGCGGTATAAATAGGCCAACGAATCTGGCCTTCTAACATCTGGCGTTCTCGTTTTGAACGATAATGCAAGACTGCATTTGGTCACTACAACAGAAAACAATCTTGCCACCTTCGAGTGTGAGCGCCTTGACCATTCGCTGTACAGTCTCGCGCTCGTGTTCCATCTCTTCCCGACACTGAGGAAGGCTCTCAGCGGAAGGTGCTTTGTAACCAATGAGAAAATATCCGTGAAAAGCTTTTGTCATATGCAGGACAATCACACTTTGAACTTCGTAGAGGACCTTGTGAAGTGATACATCAAGTGCATCTACGTCCTTTTGTAAAGTTAGTATTATTAATTTTCGCAGCATATTATTTGTCTTGCACAAACTTCTCTGTCTCTAGCCGCTACGGAAACTTATTTTTCGAATAACCTTCTTAGAAAGTATAGACTGGGTTGTCAGTGAAGCATATAGTAAGATATGGAGAGAAATATTATGATATAGAGCATCCTCTTGTCTTAGCAAAATGATTATGGTTTCCGCTTTTTATCCAGTTGATGCCAGTTTGCCAGTTGGCTCCCAACAGGAGAGTTTCCCGAATTAAATATTAACTGTAGATTCTTGTTTCATAGCGTTAGAGGCGAAAAATTTGGTAAACTTTAAACAAAGATTTGGTCATGAACTTAGCAGATTGATACGGTCAAGTTGTCTAGTGTGTGGCTTAAACAAAATTGGAAAATAATTTGAATTTTTTTTAATTAAAAAGACACTAACATGCATTAACAACACTAAAAAATATCAAAAACTTTAAAGACTAGTTCTGTTTACCAGAAAGTACTTAATTTATCTACGTTGACATTCAACAAGCACATGGAATTGACAGTAGATTTCTGTAATTGTGTCAAAACGACAATCATTGTCCTCAATCTTCATCTTCGGGAAGATAAGATGAGTGTGGAAGTGAGACCATGTTCTTGTCGAGAAACTCACTTTTGTGTGGAAAGCTTGGTAACAGGATGCATTGTCATCGTGGAGCATCCAGTCTTCACCGCGCAACAGATCCAGTCGGTTTTGTGGAGTTTCCTCCATCGGACACCCCAGTATCTGATAGAACTGGTGCAGACCTGCTTCGGTTTTTCTGATCGTCGGGACGATGATTTCTTCCACTATGATGACTTTCCCCACTTTTTGCAGAATGTCGTGTTCACTCTTTCTCCCAACTTGTCAATGATGAAATCACAGACGTGGTAATGTAGATGGTTAGAGTAGCACCAGATACACAGCTCTTGATGTACGAAAGAACATTTTTTTTTAGCACACTGATATATGAAAGCCGTTTCTTCCTGTGACTGCGTGTGCCTGTCTCAGCTTATATCTGTTGAAGAGTTACAGAACTAGCCTCGATAGTTGTTGATAGCACCTCGTATAATTTAGACAGAAATTTCTCCTGTGCTGATATCCAAAATGGCTGAACTGTAACACATTGAAAGCAAATCTTAGGGTATCCATTTAGAAAATAAACAATGGAACAATAACTTTTATGTTTTCGAATTATCTTCATAAGAAATTAAATTGTGATTTTTTAAAATTTTTTATTTTATTTATTAATTGAAATGTTGGCTATACCTAGGTGATCTTAATCAAAATAAACATTCAACCGTTCTGAGATTTTTTAATATTCTAAAGTGAAAAAATAAGAATACAATAATTAGCAACTTTACACATGTCTACAGATGAATGTCTCTCGCTATAAGCATATAAAGTAATGTCAAGTATACATTATTAATTCTTGTATCACGATATTTGAGTTTTTTTTTCGCTGAAAAGACTTATATAGTATTGTTACTTCATCTACCCTTGCCCGTAACTCCAATAATATTGCAATAATATAGGTAAACTGCTCATTACAACGGAAAACTAAGCAACGTAGCAAAGTAAATTACTATATAGCTTGTTGCCGGGTTGTGTTATTGCCACCTTAGTTACGTTATTAGAGGTGGATAGGATTTCCGCAATGTGTAATTTTCCATTAATGAAAATCCCCAGAAGGAAATAAAATTGCATCTCAAAGGTCCCTTTGAGCTTTGACAGGAGCATTTTCTCCTACTCCCCTGCCTAAAGCTCATCATGAGAAGATGATTTTCTCGTTGCCATGGGAGCGAGAAGGTACTTTCCACTTGTATAAACCTTTTCAAGCTCTTCACGCTTTAATTATTGAGTGTCCTGATTGAAGATGAATCCTGATAAAGAAAGCACATACTAACGCCCAGGAATTCAATGCTCTTTGTATGACCGTTCTCAAGATCTTTTAAGATGTCTAAATAAATATCATTATTATCTGAATGCTAGAAATATTAAGCAAATAACCTGTTGGAAGACGTGAGTTTGGAAATGTTCATATAGTAATACAGAACTTTGTAACTTACAATAGCGTAAGATGTGGTGGATATTAGCAAACAATCAGTTGCGCTTATAACGTAATCATATTAAACACGAATGAAATTGGATGAAATATTAAATGCGCTACTACGCTCTGTACACTAAAGAAGAAGGGTGGCAAAGGAAAAATATTAATGAAAGAATTTGAGTAATTGTCATAGAAGAAAACAGTAGCAGCTTGAGAATAAAGGTACAGGCCCCACACTCACCTTTCTAGATTCAATTTCTTAAACTAAATAACAGTTATAACTGAAACATTTATTAATGAAATACGAATAAAATTATTGGTGTTTTCGAAGAAAACACCGACCTAAGAAAAATAATCACCAAAAGAAAATAACCCTTGTGGATATTTTTATAAATAATTCACGCAAAATTAATGAAATATTAACAAAAATCGCTTGAATAGTTTTTTTGAAAAAAAATGTTTTAAATTACCTATTCTTTATTTTCTCCAGAGAAATGATTTATACCACAGTAAGGATTCTTACTGAAAATTTGATATGTGAAATTTAAGGAAAATCATTAGAGCCGTTTTCGAGAAAATCGCAATTTTCCATTCTTACCCTTCAGTAAGCTACCCTTAATTTTGGAGTATGAAAAAAAAATAGAAAAACGTCCCTAGAGAATGTTATGAATACTTTAAGATTAAAATTTGGTGCATATACGTTGAACGGTACGTATAATGAGCATATTTACCGACTGTCAGACGAACGGACAAACACACGGATAGATATCGAAAAATCACTTTTTTTGGTGCATAGGAGCCGCGAAACGCGTAAATCTATTTAAATCCCGAATTTGATTTTTTTTCATGATCACTGTACTATCTTCTTTCCTATCTTACTGTTAGTCTGAAAGTAAAAATGAGAGAAACATACTTATCCAATATAATGTATATGGTATAACTGGAGATTCGAATATTCTATATTGAATTCCAGATGAAAAGTACCATCGTGAACTCTTATAGGAAACACAATATTATTATGATGTCTACTTATTTAATATCCATCATATGATGTTTAGTTATTAACGTCAGAACGATCATATTAATCACTATCGAGATTAGTCTGTGTCATTAGGTTCTTTTAGTTGATGAAAAATAAAATGAAATAAAGTATTTTATTTAACGTTCCACGGATATAAAGGATACGGATAAGGATAGGATAAAGGAGACGGAAGATTAAAGCTTTCAAGATGAATGGTGCAAATAAACACAAAACCCCTAACATGCCCCTAAAAATTTAATGAAAGTGAAGAGAAAATTAAAGTAAAGGTTAATGAAAGTAAGGGAATTTGTGGAATTATAATTTGGGAGAAAACGGGAGGAAACTTACGGATAGGATGTTATCCACCACCATACGCTGAGGAAAAAAAAACGTATGTCACATACATAAAAGCGTATGTTACACACGTAAATCCTGTAGTTTTCAAAATTAACGTACAACTCATATGTAACATCCTGCAGCAAACGCATAACTGAAAACGTTTGTTTTATACGTGCTTTCCGTATAAATAATCGCGGAGCTGTTATATTGCTTGTCTTCTGCTAGATATTATCTATATCCCTGAGTTTCACAACACACATCTTAGGTTTTAGGGTTCTTTACATGACAGAAACCACAAATTTAACTGGGATCATTCTTCAGCTCCTCTTCAGGCATAAGAAAATGACGAATCACTAGTAGAAATCTTATTTCTGATGCAAGGAGACGTGGTTTGTTATCAGAATATGAAAGATTAATATCTTAATTGCAAATTACTAGAATTATATGAGTCACTTTAGTGCTGAAAGATTATCAGTTTATGCCATTCAGTTGAAATAGACCCATTAAGTTATAGTCGAAACTATAGGCTACCCTAGCACCTACATGTCCGTAAATACCAACTTACATGGTATTGTCTAGCATTATTCACTGTTAAAGTTCAAACCTTTCATAATAGTTCTCCCAAAGGCACGGCGAGTCAATGTGACCGGTGTGATATAGTCAAGTAGTGTTTACTAATTGTTTTCTACATTTTGTACAATTAAGTAAACTCTAATTAATATATCAGAAGTGGTATTTAAAATTGTCCTTGATAAGTAGTATTAAATTTTGGTTTTAGTTGTCTTTTATGATACGCCAACGATACTAAAAATGCAACATTTGTTGAAGAATATCTATGGTGTGAATACATAAAGCAATCTCCTTCTTTTGCAATACATTCTAGTGTAGAACAATGTCATAACTTCAAATCATCGACATCTTTTTCCTATCAATGGAAGTTCGAAACACAATTAAATGGTTGTGTTGAAGTCTGAATAGATTTTTTCAATAGTCTATCTGTTCATGGCATACAATACTATAGTTGGGTAATAGCACTGTGTATTCTATATCAAATGCATAATAGGTTGGGCTCAAACTCAGTTGATAAAAATGCATGTGGAACAAATAATTTATCAACTACAAAACTATGAAATTATTCAAGTTGTATAATAACATTAAGTTAGGTTACTTAAATCAATTGCTCAAAGTGTTTTTCATCACTTTCAATGCGCAAATGGCACCTTTGAAGTACGGAAGAAAATATTAAATCATTAATGTTGTTGAATCATCAAATTCAACAGTAGTACGTTGTTTTAAATGCTCTAGATTCGTAAGTTAAAGATTGGTTGTCGAAATGAAAATGCAGCGATCGCAAAACGATGCACAAACAACTCAGTTACATCTTGGTACTCGCCATGTATCCACTACGTTTGAAGTACTAACACACGTCCAGTTCTTGATAACGTTCTTTCACTATAAACTTAATTGCAAATGTAACAAGGTTTAAGTCCTTTATAAAATTACCTATTGCAACGTATTATTCAGTAACCACTCCAGAAGATATTGCTTACGTCAATTAGTTACTGTTACTCTAGTCAGTCGAGAACTGAATAACTGCTAGTGCCAAGCGATTTTATTGTTCACCCTGCATTTTAGACATGCATACACAGAAGGTGACATGTGTCCTACAATCACGCGTTTAATTCTTATTACCTGAACATAAGTAGAAAATACACATAAAAATTAGTAAATAACTTCTGCTCGACTTGGGTAACAAAGGATCAATGAAGTGGTTCATCGTTGCTAGCAATTGTTTCAGTTGTACCGTAAATTATTTGAGCTAATGCAACTACCCGTAGAATTACAATCAGAAACTTCTTTCTTGAAACACTGAACTTCGCAGCTTGAGCAAGAAACTCCATGGTAACGAGACAACACAGAGGTAAGGTCATAATAATAATAGTAATAACCGAGTAGACAGCAACAAAAAGAGCTGTGAGAGAAGTTGTAAGAGACTCTCTATTAATTAAAGTTTCTGGTATAATCTCTCCTTATTTACGAAGGTAATAACTTTAGTTCTCAAAACTTCGTGCTTTTACAATAAAGAACGGAGTGTTTAACACCTAACGCCGCATTCAAAATAATCATGAAATATGTTGTAACTTAATGATTAATGCGTCATATCTTGTACACAGTATTAGATTTGAAGAGCTAGTAAAGCTTCAGAAATAATTACAGCAAAAAGGAACACATTTTGAAAACGAAACTGAATGTTTGTTTCAATTTCAAACTATACTATGTGTAAGTATGGAAAGTTTTATAGCAATGTTATATATATCCGTCTGTCTCCTTGTCCAGTTGTCTATCTGTCGACATGTATAAACGCAAGAACAGTAAAAGGTAGCGATAAACAGCTTTTTGACATGGATTCAGTGTTTCAAGGATTCATTCAAACTCCCTCCTTAACTCTCTGTTCAAAAAGAAAGTGCTAGAAATCAACATTTCTTGTTTCAGCGTTGATCATCATAGAACGAAAACGGCAATGCTCAGCGAGAAGTATGTTTAAACGTTGATCATCATAGAACGAAAACGGCAATACTCAGCGAGAAGTATGTTTCAGCGTTGATCATCATCAGAAAGAAAACGGCAATACTCAGCGAGAAGTATGTTTCAGCGTTGATCTTCATAAAACGAAAACGGTAATACTCAGCGAGAAGTATGTTTCAGCGTTGATCACCATAGAACGAAAACGGTATTACTCAGCGAGAAGTATGTTTCAGCGTTGATCATCATAGAACGAAAACGGCAATACTCAGCAAGAAGTATGTCTCAGCGTTGATCATCATAGAACGAAAACTGAAATACTCAGCGAGAAGCGGTTTCATACAGGTAATTCAGCGTCCCAAGAGTAGGTTCCATCTCCACTTTTCACTCTCTACTAAAACCGGAAGTAGCAGACATTTACTATCACTTCCGCTTTCAATGCTGATCTCCATAGAGCAAAAGTGGTACGAGAGAGCAAGAAATGTCATTCCGAATTAGGTTCACAGTGCCAAAAGTAAGTTTCATTTGTATTCTTATTCCTCTATTAAAGTCAAAAGTGTAGAAATCCGCAACTTCCGTTTCAAGTTTAATCGTCACAGAGAAACAAGTGAGATTCATTTCATATTGCGAAACTATGCAGATTCCAAACTATGAGAATTCAATATTGAAACCGGAAGTAATAGATCTGTAACCTCAGCTGCAATAGAGGGATAAGATTAGAAATAAAACCTGTTCTTCAGACACTGAATCCATATTAGAAACAGGTTCTTGTTATGTGTTACAATTATTCCTATGTAGAAATCCAATACTGAAATCGGAAGTTATAGATAATAATAGTAATAGTGTAATTTCCGGCTGCAATAGAGGGATAAAATTAGAGATAAAACCTGTTCTTCAGATACTGAATCCATATTAGAAACAGGGTATTGTTATCTGTTACAATTATTCCTATATAGAAATCCAATACTCAAATCGGAAATAATATACCTGTAACTTTCAGCTGGAATAGAGGGACAAGGTCGTAGATAAAACCTGATCTTCAGACGCTGAAATACGTGCTTATTCTTTTTAAATGAAAAATCTAAGTACCAAATTTCATGTCTTTATCCTTAAAGATTCTGAAATATGATCATCTTATTATAACAATTGTAACCTCCACTCTTTGGTGGCAACGCGGTAAAGGACAGACTTATGCAATTAGTAATTATTCTCTTCAGTTTAATACAACAACTACAGAGCAACAAGTTTGCCAAAATAGCTTCTATAAAACATCTGTATAATTCAATTTTAAGTCTCCTGTAACTGTTGTTTAAATATATATGACTGGCCAGTCTGGCAAAAAAATAAATAAATAAATAAATAAATAAATATGCCTATTTATTTCGGTGTCTGAGATGATGGAACACATCATCACAGTAAAATGTCTCGAACAATTCTAATACTCTTCTGTTCAAGTTAGACCTTCGACTTTGCAAAGTCTAAATCTCTTCGTTCTTGCTTAAAGGGATGAAAAAGTTGAAAGGGCATAGAATGTTATCTACTGTAACACTTAGGGTATGTCAAACTAGTTTGTAGTAACAATAGACCGTAAACAAATTGGTATAATAAATTGGCAGGAAAAAGTGTCCTTGTCGCCTAGTTTCGTTCGAAACAACACTAAAAGTTATATTTCCCTTGAGGAGGTGACGCGTATCCTCGAGTCCCCTTCTATATCTACCACTACAAGACTCTTACCGTCACTCGAAAGTAAAAGAAAAAATAAAATCTTCCAGTTTTACGTCCCGCGATTACGCCGTGATTATGAGTGTGAATGAAATTGTGGAATGAAGAAAGTAGGAGGAAACTGAAGAACTGCAAGAAAACCACTCATACAGAATTTGCCCACCTTAATGCCTATTTGGAGTGAGCTGGGATTGATCCAGGGATCCTACACACCAGAATTGAACGTTCTACCACTAAGCCATTACAGCCCTCCAAAACAAAAATATAGTTTCTATTTTCTTTTCTCATGAAACCGTCATGCTAATATTTTTAGATCATTTACTTGGAAATTTGAATGTTAACATCAGATAATAAAAATGTGTATAGTTGTCTGATACGGCACATCAACTTATTCCATAGGGAACTAGAATAAATATCTAGTCCATTCCTGGCAAGCTATCAAATATTTATTCTCAAGTTCTGTGCACGAAGGGATTTCTGATACCTTTAAAATACAATATCTGAATATGTATTACGAAGTTTCTCAGAAATCTTACTATTGCATGTCAGGCAGTAAGAGTGTATGATATTTCTTATACAGTACTCACAACATACTTTTGCATAATTTCTACTGCATTCGTTTGCTGGATCATTTAACGAGGTGAACACTTTAATAAATCATTAACTTGCGTCAATATCGAAGTATGAATTAAATCATATAACACATAACTTTGGGTTAGTTTGATGTTCCTGTTTCTGCCCATATTAAGATAGTGATGCCAGGTGGCTGGGAGCCCCACCTCCAACGCGCGTGAACTCCTTTATGGTTAGAGTACGCGCCTTTGGCGGGTTCGATTTTGGTGAGAGCTCGGTTGTTTTGGATCCCACGTTAATCTGTATATTTATACTTATTGTATACTTATTGCATTTCTGTTTCTTCACATTATTTCTACTTTGTTTCATTGTTTTCATTCATATTATTTACAATTTACTTCGATAATGTTTTTTACAGCAACAAACAAACTAATCGGAACCCATGGAGGGATTTGACCGGTGATTACCTAGTTCCCAATCGCACACCTTACTCTACATTTTTCAAACTGCATGTGTCTTATTTTACTCTTTTTCAATTGTTTAAGATTATTGGGCACGACAGGAACACAAACAGAAATATACACTTATCACCAGTTGAATTAGAGACCGCAAGACAGTTGCAGAAACCACCTTGCAGAGGCTCTACCAGTGCATGTGAATGAAACGCATCACGCGTATACTTCTGCCGTGTCCTTCCTCTCTCGGTATCCGTGTCAGTGCAGTCTGTGATGGGCAAGGCGAAGGACCTGAGTGCATTTGACCGTGGTCAAACCGTAGGGGCCAGACAACCGGGTGGCTCGATTTCAAAAGTTGCTTTGACGCTCGGACTTTCAAAGGCAACTGTGTCAAGGGTGTATAGTGAGTACCTGGGTTCCGGTAAAACCACACCCGTACGGGCAAACTGCCGCGGTCAGGGGCGCTTCGACAACGGGTAGGCGCCGACTGGCTCGCATTGTAACAGCCGATAGACGGACCACAGTGCATCAAATTGCGGAGGGGTTCAATGCAGGACAAGAACGCCATAATATCAGCCACACAAATCCTCCACTACCTACTCGCCATGGGATACAGAATTCATCGGCCCACGCGAGTACCTTTTGTAACCGCCTAGAACAGGAAACAACGTCTAGTATGAGCAAAGGAACACTGCCACTGGACCGCGGAAGCGTGATAAAACTTACCTGGACAGGTGAGTAACGTTTCACATTGGTGCATGCTTATGGATGGGTGCGTGTGCGTCGCCAACCCCACGAGGCAATGGATCCATCGTGCCAGCAAGGAACCGTGCAGGCCGGTGGTGATGGTACTTTCATTTGGTGCATGTTTACGTAAACTGAATTGGGTTCCCTTACACGTGTGGCACGGTAATTCACAACAGAACGCTATCCCGATCTTCTGGAAAACCATATCCTGTAATTTGCTCGGCTGCAACATCCGGATAATTACCTCATCTTTCAACAGGAAAATGTGCCGGCCCACCGCTATAGGATGACAGCAGACTGATTTGGTGAGCAATCCTCTGATATGCCAAAACTTTCCTGGCCATCACGGTCACCGGACCTCAGTTGCATCGAACATGTTTGGTACGCCATGCAACAACATCTTGAGGCTGTGGACCTTCTTCCGAGCAACCTGCGGGCTCTGCGGGAGACTTTGCAGCAGATACGGATTGAGATGCCGCAATAACACTTCAGGCGCCTCGTGAAGTCCATACCGCGGCGGGTAGCCGCATTTATCACAGCGAAAGGTAGTGCTACACGATATTAGCAGTGAATTACACACAACAGTGAACATACAACAGTACTATGTTCTGAGAGGATTTCTATGGAACGAAAATTACGTAAATGTTCAACATACAGAGATGAATTTAACATTAGCAGCATAGAAGCGACGTTGTTTCAATGCGGCCAAAGTTCCAAGATAGGCAAGTGGCCAACTTATAAAATAATAGGTAATGTATGTATTATAGGAATATGTAAGTTCCATAGGAAAGAGGCCAACATGGGCAGGTGGCAAACTTATAGGGTAATAAATAATGTAGATTTTAAGGGAAAATGCAGGATCTACAGGAACGAGGCCAACATAGGCAGGTGACAACTTCCAGAGCAGTAAGTAATGTATATCTTATGGAAAAATGCAGGTTGCATAAGAAAGAGGCTAACGTAGGCAGGTGGTCAACTTAGAGAGTTGGCCAACATGTTTTAGTGAATATGGAAGTCGCAAAGAAGATACTATCAACGGTTTAAAGAAAACAATATTCTGCCATAAAAAAACAAAGTACATAAAAAATGCCTCCTGCCCAGAACGCTCTTCTTTATCACTGCAGATGTTGTGTTTACCAAGCAAGTATTTGGGCTTCAGCAAACATAACTGAAATTACACTTCTAGATCCTTGCAAATAAGGGTAGAAGAAAGAAGTATAAATACTCATGTCAATATGGATAAACATTCCCATTGCTGCTAACACTTGTCAGGAGACAGTAAAGTGTAGATTAAAGACGAAATGCTCAAATTCATGCAGGTGCACGAAGAAAGTATTAAACTGTACTGCACTTTACAAATGTTTTTGTTTGCCTTATCTCCAAATCATACCTATAAATATCCATGCGTAATTGTAAAATGTATCAGTTAAATATTATTTACTAGGACTTTCAGATGAAAAAAAATGAAAAAGAGATTTCCTAAAGGATTGCGAAAAAAGATACTTTAAACAAATGCTGATTTCTCAGTCTCTTCCAAACCCGAGAACAGCTGCAATATGATGGAATTTTTCCTCTAACACTGAAAATTATCTACAAGGGTCGTACTAAGTTTACCCGCCACTTTCATTACTGAAAATCGTGAAAAATCAACGTTATTGTACAAGACTGAAATTTTGCCTTATATTAGCTTATGATTCAAAGAAACAAGTGCACTATATGATTCCATGAAATATCTCGTACGTCGCTGGGTATACGCACGTCTTTGTGTGCTTGTTTTGAAAGTTGTAACGGAGGTCACACTTTCATGATCGAATTAATTTCCAATCAAAAAATGGATAATAATTATGATCCATTTTTGTCAATATTTTTGTGATTTCTTTTGAGCATTTAATCCAAATTTATATAAAAAATTGATGTAGATTGTCAATAAAATGTAAAAATCCATTGTTGTTTTTAAAAAAGAGAAATTTAATAGTGAATTAGATTACTTACTGCAGTTAATATTGTTGCTAGTGGACCGATTGCATTTTTTACAGTAAAGCTTTGCAAACCAATTAACTAAAACAGTAGAACATTATTAGAAATGTAAAAGCCCAATTTATATTAATTATATTTCTTGTGTGACCTCCCGTTACAACGTGACCGCTGTTACAATGCTTGTGACATCCTGTTACTTACCTGTGACCGCTGTTACTTCGACAGTGGCATTGATACATATCCATGATTATCGTAACTTTATCAGGTGAGTAGGTCTGTTCACAATAAGTATTTTACTACCTAATAAAATGTTGAGCTGTATATGTTAAGTATTTTCTGCATATATTTTTCTCATTAGTTACAATAGTGAAGTACTACAAATTAGTTTGTCTTCAAAATATTGCTCTCCAAAGTTAGTGATGCATTAAGAGATTAAAATGAAAGACTACTTGTTTCTTAAATAAAATAAAATAAGTTTAAACAGAATACCAAAAAAAAAACTTTGGTCTGAACACTTTTGCAGCTAACATGGCAACTTCATCTTTTTACCGTCCTTTAGTCTAACTTAGAAGAATTACAAAGCAGAACACATTTAGGAAATGCATAATGAAATATTCGCTTCTTTGGTGTCATGACTTTCACTGGGGGATCTATTATAGCATTCACATCACTTAAGCGATAAGGAGGTGTATCCCTTTTCTTAGGCCAACTGAACTGTCCGGACCCTGAATACTGCATTACATTTACATGTATCACATTACAGCTGTCCAATTTGGTAGTAGTCCCAGGGTACAATATTCCATCGAGCTTCACAATTACCCATTGTCCAATGACTAGCTCTTCTTTTGTCGTACTCTCTTTTCTTTTCAAGTTCATCTTCTGTCATTTTTGCACGTCTTCTACGTTGCCTCTCTCAATCCTTCCTTGTTTTTTCTTCAAGTGCCGAACCACTAAGCTTCCTTCTTTGCCTGACTTTCTTCTGTGAAAGAAGATTTTCATTTCGATTGTGTAAATACCTCCGTAGGATGGATTCTGATTTTGAAGATGTTGGAGTCTGAACATCCATCGCTACATAGGAAGTAAAAAGAAACAAATACCTGTGAAGCGGTGGTTTCAAATTTTAACTTATAAAACGTATTCGTTTAAATATACTGATCATCGTCTGAAAAGATCTACAAAATCTCGTAGCGTAATCAGTATTTTGCAGAATAATTCCAGCAAACTAGAAGCAGGCCCTTTTTCCTACCATACACTGTAGGACAAAATAAAATAAAATATCAAACTGAACGCAGCGTCTTGATTCTTTGTTTAGGAAAATTATGGAAAATCTTCATACCATTCTGTAATAGTAAAATACTACGAACTCTGATGCGTTAATAAATTATACTTTCAATTAATATTACATGCACTCACAATAAAATATTAAAAGTGCTATTCTTAGAAGGACCTAAATCAGTTTTCAGTGACCTTCGCTTCTGTCTGTATTTCACTCCACAAAAGGCCCAATGGTTTCCTAAACTTATTTGTATTTAAAAGAAAGTAAAGCAATCAGTAAGATTCTAAAACATGCTGAGCAATAAACACAAGCCTCTAATCCATCTCGTATCTCAAATATTTCTAAGAGACTTTTCATTACTCTTTGCAATCCTTAATTCTGTAGTTTTATATAACTTGATCATTAGAAAGGATCTTCTAATTGAAACAGTAAGTATCGGCGGTCACGCATGTAACAGCGGTCATTTTTTGTATCGTCGGTCACGCAAAAAATTAGCCAATTCGTGACCGCTGTTACAGTGACCGCCGTTTCATTTTCGGGCTATAGATTCAACTATCGTTCGCACGTGAGCTTAATCGTGCTGGCCTCTTCAGTAACGTTAGGATTGTGAATGTGATTTAAAAAATAGTAGTTTATTTTACATACAGGAATCAACTTATTCTTTAAATCAGGCGACCGTTGTTACGTTTTCAAAAGTCATGCCTGAAATTTTTAATATATTTTGCACTTACCTGCGTAATTGATTGCTTATCTGCTCGATTCAGCTGCAGTCACTAATCACACGCGCCATCTTCCTTCACTAGAAAGTATTGCCAGTTCTGAACAGGTTTCGTGCGGTGAGTAACAACATCGCTTGATGGTATGACCTCCGTTACACAGAAATATCGAGACATGACTTTGGAGGTCTGTGCTATCCACATAAATTGCTTGCGGAGATTAAATGGTACATAAGTTTATATTTCTATATGTTTAGTAAACTGTAACATCAAAAGAATATATTTTCAATTTAATGTTTAATTTTAATAAGGTGCAGAATATCCTATTTTGTGTATCGGGACACGTGACCTCCGTTACATTTCTTAGGTTTATAGCTTCATAATATAGAGTTCGGAAATATTATTCGTCATTCACTTGTCTGTAAAGACAAGGACAACAATGGGGATTGCCAATCAACGCAAATCTACTTTACTTTACAATTCAGTAATCCTATGGAAGCCTAGGACTGAAAGTGGGGGGTTAACTTAGTACGACCCACAAAGAGATGAGGAATATACTTTTTTGACATTTTAACCCGAAAACGACTCAACCCTATATAGTTAATTTGAATAATCTGAAAACTAAATCTGCAATTATGAATGCTCTCACTTTGCGATACAAGTATAAATTACAGATACGAAGCCACCATACCGTGTATTATAGAATATCACACAACACTCTTATATTCATTGATAAAGAAAACATATTAGTACTGGTTTATAGTTCATAATAAAATCTACCTTTGATGTTACACTAACATTTTCGCAGGTGTTCACAATTTCAGAACTATTCAAATTTAAAGTTTAAAACGATCGTCAAAAAAGCATTTTTTTTTCAAGTTTGCTTTAATATATGTCTCAAACGTGTAGCCATATACAGACACTACAATTAATTTTGTATAATTTGCAGTTCACTTACTTCACTTTGAAGTAAAAACTACGGTTCTACTCCTATTCAGTTGGGAGTCATACCTCTTCAGAAATACTACTGGAAAGTCTATGGGCGGCCACATTGATCACGTCATAGCTCCTGGTCAACTAGAATATCACTTTGTTCCCATATTGTTAGTATATATGACCCAGATAATGAGTCCGCAGTGGTGGAATTAATTTTATACTTCCGGTAACTCCCACTTAATGGTTCATACCTACTATTACATCACTTTCTAACTTACCAAATGCTCTTTTTTGTTGACGTAGCCTCAGCCGTCTATAGAAGTTCATCCCCCAGGCATCTTTGTCTTCATACAAATTAGCTTTGTGGTCAATAATCGTAGAGGTTCGTATCCTTTCTAAGAAAGTCATATTGTAATACGTACAGTGTCGTAAGCACTTTCATTTCTTGTTTTCTTCCTTTCTTTTCTTTTTTTTTTTTAATTTTGCAAGGAAGCTATAATACAGAGGCCTTTCCAAGAGGTATTTTCATTTGTGATAGTATCATTAATTGCAAGTAGTATGAGTGCTACTGTTATGTGTGTCATCACTAGGAGAAAATAAACAATAGAGACTATAACTTGATACTTAAAAATGTATTTTTACATATACAGTACATAATTGAATAAACAATATATTTTACTAGAATAACAAGTATCAATTACGATTGGCCAAGAAGGACTTGCTTTCTAGTGCCATTAAAATTAATGTTTCCTGATTTTCTCAAAAATTGCGCATAAGAATTTACCCTCAAACATTTCATTTTATCTAGGGTATAAATGAACTACACCGACATATCAAAATAAGAGAGAAAGCTCATATGGGCTTATGGGGAAAAGTATATAGCTTCAGAACTAGGGCTGTCCAAAATCGTAGAAAAATTAAACTTCAACACGCGCGATTTTCAATTTGAGAAACCGTGGAGAGGAGTTCCATATTAGCGTAAAGGAAGTCAAACATACATAGAAAAAATATACGTATGTGGCGTACCTAAAAACGTAGGTTACATGCGTAAATTATGTAGTTTTTGGACTTAAAAGTACGACTATATCTGCAGGAAACGCATAATTGAAAACGTATGTTTTATAGTACTGTCCGTATAAGTGTTACATCTATACGTACTTTCGTATGGCTGTATATAGGCTCATATACAGATGGACGTATATAACATATAACTGACGTATGTAACATACGTATGGAATATACAGAAGACTAATACATGTCCGTATTGTGCATCGACGAGATGTGACATTTAAGCGTAAAAAAGGCAGTACTTATATATTATATGGATAATGTCCTGGATAATAACACGCATATGCCTATCATGTGAATGTGTCCAGTATGTGCCTTATGCACCTCTGAGAGAGAAATAACAAGGAATGGCAAGTGCCCACCCAACCAGGTACATTCTAGGAACGTGCCATTTAAGTTCCATATGTACCGTTTACGTACCTGGTACTTGAAAAATGTACATTTCATATGCATAGCACGTGTCGCTAGGTACGTGCCTTTCGAGGAATTTCTGACACTTGAAAGGTACTTTTACATGCTTCACTGGAATGTGAGGAATGTGAATGGCACATACCCCATGTACCATGGCATGGTTGTGCGTAAGTTGCTTCGTATTGCGACTAGGGTTGCCAATTTAGCCACTTTGTGACGAGATCTGGCCATTTTGAGAACGTCGTTAGTCACATAATTTCCAAAGAGCCAATAGTGGCTTTTTAGCCATATGCTTTTCACTTCTATAGCCACTTTCTGAGTTTAGCCACATTGTAATATATTGTGTGTGTCATTTTGCAATTTTCTGACGTTTGATGCGTTCTCTAGGTTGTAACATTCTAAACCCCACTGTGAGAATTGTCCTCATAAAATTAGCATTGATGGTTATATTGTGACGTTATACAGCAGAGAATTAGTTCAAAACCTGTACGTTAAAACTAGACGTTAAATAAAATTTTCGGGAAGACGTAAGTTTAAGTATAAACTAACTCCTTAAAGAAATTCAGCCTGATAATATAGACATCCTTCAGGAAATGTCGCTTTTCAGTGGCAATAAGCTTGAAACCGGTGAAACATCTTTTACTGATTTAGCTTCTTCTTTCACCTTCTGTGGAATTTGAAGATAATATCGACAAAATTGAAAATCAGTGGCGATTATAAATCTTCGATTGAAGAATTTTTGCAAGAAACTAGCTGAACCTGCGCTCTCTACACAGCGCATTATTCGCATATGAGCATATATCGCCTTATCATTCCTTACAACATCTGTACATGTCTCTTTACAGACACAAGTTAAAGACGTATTGATTTAAAAATAGCCAAGGGGTATCATAAAGGGGGATTTTTCGATTATTTTTCTGAATATCTCGCACCGTTTGCAAGATTTGAGCCTACTTCCGGTTGGAGTTTCTAATTCATGTACGACCAGTGTTTTCTTTCTTCTTGCATGCAGTATGTAATAAGCAAATACATTACATACAAAATTAATATATTGTCAGTTCTATATATGGTGCTTATTGGGAAAAACACTCCCCAAAAAAGTTCATCTTAGACTGGAGAAATGGTTATCCTTCCTTTTCCATTATTATTTGGCTATGAAACAAATGCCGGAGACATATACAACCGCTATATACAACAGTGTGGTGTTGGAATGTGTAATGATTAGGATGTGATGTTTTATTTTATTTTTTTGAAATTTCAACACTTCCAATGTACCCGTAAAAATGTACTAAAGAAATAGTGCCCATGTTTTTTAAATATTCAATTAGAACTGGACAATCTACATGAAATTTGCAATCGATCAGTGAAAATGTCATCTTTCTAGAGCCTGTAGTTTCTGAGATCTCATTGTCGAGAAACATATATGTGTATTTTAAAAGAGCTCCAAAGATGGCAGCACAATTCATTTGCATGTATTTCGGAGAAGGCTTACTAAAGGCAAAGGCCTTTGAACAATAATTTAAAAGGATAAACTTTGTGAAAAATATTTATTTCAGTAATTTATTTAAACTACACTCTTTTAAAAGTATTTGTCTTTGTTATAAACGTGAAATCACAAATAACCGTAAATCAAAGGTTTGAATGCTAAGATTATAGGTTAGAGCTCGGTCGCTCGTAAATGTTACTGTAGTATTTTAATAGGTAGTTAAATTGCCACACAGATGCCGGAGGAGGGCATATATTTTCAGAGTTAGTTGCTTGGCTTTTTTTAAAAGTACAAGCTTCTAAATTCGAACGTAAAAATGAAGCGTTAGGGTTTTAGTATTTAAGTACTCGCACCCCCAGTTGAATAGCACTGCCCTAAGGAACATTACTGACATGCCTAGTACATTCCTGGCACATGCCAATGCCAAGTAAATGTGTCAAGTACATACACGGTACGTGATATACACATAATAGATACATTCCTCGGTATGTGTCATGCACGTACTTTTGGGCGGAAGTAACCTTATTCCTTACATGTGTATTTCACATGATTGCTCTATTCACGTACCTATCATGTACATTCCAATGTACCTCGAGGAACATTCTTTACACATGATCAGTATGTACTTGTGTTGGGTGGGTGATAGTCACAGTCTATCTCCGCCCCTAGGCACATGCCTGGCATGTACCTGGGGAGCTTAGCTAGTATGTTCTAGGTATGTTCCCCATGCCGGAAGAGTCAATGAACCACAAAATTACTTCCACAAAATATGTTAAATCGCCTATATGCGTAATGTGTTTATATTAAAGTGAGTCTAAAAACATTTTAAACAAGTAAAAAAAGTGTACTTCACGTTGGGCGCGAACCAACAACCTTTGGAATTACTAACTGCGTGCCCTTCCGACTTGGCCATGGAGGCGATGAAGAGAACATCGCTTGTAGAGGGATAAATTGTTGGGGTCTTTTGAATTTGGCTAATCAGAGTGCTCCTTTAACTGCGTATATTTGACGATAACCGTTTGAGATCAGATAAAATCTGCTCACCATGTAATTTTATAACAAAATAACGAGTGTCTATTTACTTGATTTCGTGGTTCTTCCATATTCACTTTCAAATGATCGGCAACAGTTTCCATCTAATAAAGTTGATGCATTTGTTGCTTCTAGTAGAAAAAGAAGCAACAAATGCATCAAATGTGGAGATGAATTTAGAGCACCTCAATGGCGCATGCCTAGCACATGTTGTGCTGTTATGGTATCAAACAGTATGCACATAAAGGATTTATTTAGAACGTGACAGATATATGTCCAAAGTGACGACATAAAAACAAATCATTGTTAGAGTGCGAAACTGAGCCCGGTATATAAATGCTATATTTGCGGTACATAGGTGCAAATATCAATTAAGTGTAACAAGTACCTAAAACTGTAGGTAGCTGAAGTACATACTTAGCACACGAATATCACATATGGCAAGTGTCGGGTACCTAAAAAGTAGCTGGGACAGCCAAATAGCACATGTCTAGTGCTGTTAGGGGTACGCTCCATACATATTTCCGTAGGAAACATATAGATTCTGTATATTTGTATTATACCGCTGTCCAAATAGCGGATTTTTCTCCGTGTATGAAATTCAAAAATACGTGTTTCATCGATGTGGAATAGGTGTGCAAGGGATTCCTTACAACGTATAATTCGCAGTTTCTCAACACAATTCCTTGATATCTTTTGATTTCAAGGTTGCTCCAAAGCTCACGATTCATACATACAGGGTGATCCAGGACGGACTTCTGGGGGATGTAATACTGCTACTTAGAGCTACTTTTAAGAGCTCCAAACTCTGGGATGGGTTTTATTTATATATAAAATAAGAAAGTTGTCTCTTCTAGATCAGACCCTGGGGCGATCCAACAAAACCTACATTTTAAAGACTAATAAAACAAGAAAGTATTGCAGATAGAAGCCTGTTTATTCCAAAATATAAAATGGTACTGATAACAGTTTGTAATTATTTTGTTCTGATTTGAATTACTCTGTTCCCTTGTGTTTTGAAATAACACACCAATTGACAATACAATTATTGGCAATAATACCTAATAAACTTCTTACTTCTTTACCTGCTATAGCGTTATCAGTGGAAGGGTGAGAGCTTCTGCTCACGATTCCCCTATTGTTTTCAGTAGTCGCCATGGTTTAGATTGTAAATTTTTGCGCGTATACAGTCGACAAAAGCAATAGTTCTGTCGCTATTGTGCAGAGATTCTCGCTTAGCTATTCTAGATTTTAGCTATTCCTCGTATCGAGAATTTCCAAACAAGGGGCTCAGATTGAAACAAAATAATAATAATAATAATCTAACCGACCTAAAAGTGCTTGTATGTCTGAGAATACTGAGTAATTACAAACTGTTGCCTTCAGAAATAGTCTTCAAATTGTATTGTCAATTGTTCCATTTCAAATCCGGACAAACCGATTGTAAAACTGTTTTCAATATCCTTTTATATTTTTAAACTAGCTGAATATACCCATTCTTCGCATGGGTTAGATAAAATATCTATGTAAACAAACGGAGCAACGAAAAAAGTATCGGTCATTTTCCACTACTTATACATATCCCGGTAAACGCCCCCTGAGACCTCCTGGTTAGAATTTTAAAAAATGCCTCTGGCTCCCAGCCGATGGGGGCTGTATTTGGAAGTCAACGCCTATAGGGGTATCGCCATTCACCTCAGCGACAGCGAAAACTATGGATTAGACACTAATATAGGTCATTTTGGATTATTTTTAGATGTCTCAATGACCCCTCTATTATGACTCCCGTTCCTGTGCTGATGGGGCTAAATTTCAAACTAAACGCGATCTTGAGTTTTACCACTGAGCTCAGCAACCTCGACAACTATGTATTTGACGCTAATATCGGTCATTTTTGGATTATTTTTACATGTTTTGGTAACCCACACCCGGAGATGAGCCCCAGCCCGCATACAATAGTAGCTGAATTTGCAAGTCATCGCTAATGGAAGTGTCACCACTGCAAAAACTATGGATTTGGCATAAATTTCGGTTATTTTGGATTATTTTTACATGTCTCGGCATTCTCTGGTGACCCCAGGCCCGCAGCCGAATGGGGTGAATGAAATCGGAGTTTCATCATTGATCTCAGGAGCGCGAAAAATATGAATTTCACACTAGTATCTGCCATTTGTGATTATTTTTACATGTCTTGGTATCCCCTCTCCCAGTGACCTCCGGCCCAAAGCTGAATTGTGTGAATGGGATCGGAGTTTCACCATTGATCTCAGCGACCGCGAAAACTATGAATTCGACACTAATATCGGTCATTTTTACTACATTTACATGTCCCGGTTAACGCCCCCTGAACCCCCTGGTTCGAATTTAAAAAAAACGCTTCGTTTTGTCTGGGTCTGGACCAAGGTACCCGTGACCAAAATTTAGTAACTCTCAGCCCGGACGCCAGGCCGTCCAGGTAAACGTCCACCTGAGACCCCCTGGTTCGAAATTTAAAAAAAAAACGCTTTTCTTTATCTGGGGCCTAGAGCAAGGTACCCGTGACCAAATTTTGATAACTCTCGGTCCACTCGTGTGGTCCCCAGGTCGCACAGAGACAGACAAGCACACAAACAAACTCTTTATTTTATTTATATTAGTTAAACACATTTCTACCTGAGTATTTTCTATTTTATTAGAATTTAAAACGTGTGGGTCATATTGGGTCACCCTGCACTGAGAAAAATTGTAGATGGTGTACTTAAAAAGGTAGGTTACATGCGTAATTAGTGCATTTTTTGGACTTAACGTACAGCAGACGTATAACTGAAAATGTATTTTCCGTATGAAACAATATAGGTGGTCAGGATCTCACATACAAATTTATGGTATATAACCAGGGCCCGGATCTTGTTGACAAGTCAACTTTTTTCTGTTATGCATAGGATAAGGCAAGTTCAAATAAAAACGTTATCCATCAACTCTAGGTTCTAACAATATAGTTTTTAGGGTCAACTTTTGGTCACTTTTTGCCGTTTTGAAATTTCAGGTCATTGTTTAATATTTTAAGATAACTTTTAGGTCACTTATGGTCTTTTTATTCTTTTTCTTCTACATAAGGAAATCTTTAAATGAACGCGGTTTACGAATGTGGAAAAGACGAAGTTGAATAATCTCTTTTCTTGCTTCTTGACTATTGGGGTGCAAAAACTGCATTCTTAACAAGCTAATGAAAACTAAACTGTAGCTGGTTAACGAAAGGTGGGGGTTGGTAGTTGGCCAAACAGATAGTTTTGGGTTGTTGACCACAAAGGATGTGATCACCTGAATAACTAAAAATGGATTAGAAGGCGTACAAGGATTTTAAATAGGTTTCTATCTATTATTTTCATGTAGTCTGCACTTGCGAACTTTTATTGTTTAAGAGTGCTCCCTAGCTTTCAACTCGCGAGTGGATTGACGCTTTCAATACTTACAATGCCGAACAATGGGCTGATCAATAGAAATAAATGATCAATGGACTGCAACTAAGTGAAACAATACTTTTTTGAATATGAGTAAGAAGTGTTAATTAAAAATCCAATGGATATTTAAAAAGTCAATGTTTAACGAAATAAACGTTTAAGAAAACGCAAGTTTTAAGGTCAATTTTTGTGATTTTTAGGGTCATTTTACAGGAATTTTAGTTCATTTTATAGGTCACTTTTTACAAATTTTTAGGTCAACAACATCCGGGCCCTGTATATAGCTGACAAATGTAACATACATATATGTATGTAGTATAAAGAAGACTGTTAGATATCAGACATCCTGCAACGGCATGATGTGACACCTAAGGGCAGTGCCTATTTAGCATACGGATAACCTATGTTCCGTACTGATTTCTGTAGTAAGCAAGAAAATTATGTATATTTGTTCAATATACCGCTGTCCGGAGAAGGGATTTTTCTCAGTAATCTTCAGACAAGTTTATAGTTAACAATGTTAATAAAGTTAAGGGGATAATAATATTTTGGGTTACGCCTTATTAACCATACTGTTGGCATCTTGTACTGTTGTCTTGAGGGAAAGCTTGTTGAGTGTATACTTCACTACAAGTTTAATCTCAAACAATGGCGTGCATATTCTCAGGTTTACAAAAATTGTTCTGTTTTTAAAAATACGCATGAGGATCTACACTGATTTTTATCATTTTGTTCAGCTCTATAGAATATATAAGTTAATACTATTGTGGAATTGCTATATAACTACAACTTATTCCATACCGTAGATGTGATTGGATACTGAGTCCTCTCTGTATCAGTGCCCTAACAGCACAAGATGTGCTAGGCATGTGCCATTTATGAGTCCCAGCTACTCTTAGGTACTAGACACTTGGTACATATGGTATTCATGTGTTAAGTATGTACTTCAGGTACCTAAAGTGGTAGGTGCTTGTTACACCTAATTGATATTTGCGACTATGTACCACAAATGTAGCATTCGTATACCTGGCTCACTTTCGCACGGTGATAGTCACTTGTTTTTATGTCGTCATTTGGGACATATATCTTTCATGTTCGAGGTACTTCCTTTAGGTGCATACTCTTTCAGATACGTATGACACATAATTGGTATTTGCAGCGACGCAAGAATGTCAGTCAGCTGTTTGCATTTGCTCATGCGCAGTAACCTACAACGGTTTCTCGTGCTTTCTGCTCCACTTTCTGTCCTTCTAGTACACAATCACCTACAAAAGAGAAGCAACAAATGCATCAAGAAGAAGAATTAAGATGAATATTTCATACGTATGTGAAAAGCTAATGGTTACGTAGTTAGGGATATTTTAAGTAGTTAGGGATAAAGAGTTGTATTTTTAGATTACATCTGTCGCCGCTCATTTGAAAGTGAATATGGAAGAACCACGAAATAAAGTAAAGAGACGCGCGTCATTTTGTTATAAAATTGCATGGTGAGCGAATTTTATCTGCTCCTAAACGGTAATCCTCGAATATACAGGGTTACATGAGCACTCTGATTAGACAAATTAAAATGACCCCAAGGATTTATCACTCTACAAACGATGTTTTCTTCATCGCCTCTGTGGGCAAATCGGAAGAGCACGCGCCTAGTAATCAAAGGGTTGGTGATTCGCTCCCATACCCGGGTATTTTTTGTTTACTTTTTAAAGTGTTTTTAGACTCACCTTAATGTAAACAAATCACGCGTAAAGACGATTTAACATATTTTGGGGGAGTAATTTTTGCTTACGGTATGGGGAAGAACATACCTAGAACATACTAGCTAAGTTCCCCAGGTACATGCCAGGCATGTGCCTAGGGGCGGACATAGACTGTGACTATCACTTGCCATCCATGTGATTTCTCTCTCATACGTACATAAGGCACATACTGGACACATTCCCATGTACATGAGGGAACATTATAGGCATATTCCTGCTATGTAAATGTGCTGTTAAGGTGGAAGTAATTTTGGTGTTTGAAGCACATGATTATTCACTCTACAGAGGAGCTGACTAGTAATATTGAATTGCTGTAGAATACAGAACAAACATGGAATAATCCATTAACGAAGAATCAGTAGTGGTGTTTACCTAATAAATTGCAATTCGAAATGTTCCTGACAGAAGGAGTGGAGAGCGGAATTAATGACGAATCCGTGTATTGTGTGGCCAAACTCTGTCTACCGTGTGACTTCTTACGGTATATTTTGTGGAATAAAATTGAACTCTGTCCGTTAGGTGATGGTTACGCTCTTCGCTTTGCATCTAACAAAATACAATTCCTTCATTTTATGAATAATATTTCGGATAAAATTTTCTGAAAATATCTCCCTCAGTTTACTGAAGCAAAGAGAAATCGTTCTTTACAACTTGTCCTTCCTTTGTTTCCTTGTGTCTTTCCTCAGTGGAGTTCCTAGGAACTAGAAAAAGAAATGAGTTCCCTTCCAACCGAGGAGATTGAACAGCTGTTATTATTGAATGAAATGACTATACGAGAAAGGAAAGGACTAAAAGCGTTATTAATATTAACGTTGGATGAATTTTATCGGATAATTGTGAGAGAAAAGAATAAATTGCACAAAAAGTAATAACCGAACCTGTGGATTACGGGAAAGAAAAACTATTCTATATGATACTTATTGTCATCAACACAACAGGCATCATCTCAATTATTGTGTTGATGTATTACAATAGTTTCCTTAAACATAAAGTTCATATTACAGATGTCAATTTATTTGTGCTTGACACATATTTTGTTATAAGAAGAGCACATTCTCCAGATTGGTGACTTCAATAATACATTAGTCCTTGCTTTTTTGCAATAGAACAGGCCAGAATTATCACCACAAGTTTTAAGTGTCAGGACATGAAAATTTACGAGTCGATATCAGATCTGTACATTTATACCCATTTTGTACTATTTTATAAAGAAAAATAATATCTATCACGTTTCGGCTTTGTTCAAGTGTAGGGATACAGAAGTTGCATATTAATATTAGATAATTTTCATAATCTGGATAGATTCTAGTTCTCTTGTAAGCTAAGTATTTGTTAAATTTAGATTGGCCTTTTTCCAGTTGGTGCCAGTATTGCTGTTGCGATGAGTTCCAGATGACAACAGGATAATCCAATTTTGACCGGACATAGGAGTAATACACTTTTGTTAGTGTAGTAATAATGTTAATCTCCTTTTCAGTTCTAATTATGAACCCTAACATCTTAAGAGATTCATTAACTATGCTTACAATATGGTTATTAAATGTTAGTTTCGTATCTGTCAACAATTACTTGATGTGCAATTGATTAATTAACTGTAAAAAAGGAAAACCTTTTGGTGTAGAACGAACACTAGTGTGTTTCCCTGCTGCGGAAAAAAATATTTCATTGACTCTTTTGACAAATCTTTATTACTAGTACACATTGCATTTACAACATACCCAACCAATTCTCTCATCATTTACTTTCTTACGAATCAAATTAATATTTAATAACAGATTTAACATGTAATTGTTCTAAACAGTAATTATAGATTTTTTTTTGCGATAATTTGACTTTCTTCAAATTCCAACTTTTGTTGCCCATAAGCCCGGGAAACGGAAAGGTGCATGTCATAATATTTCTCATGACTACTAAGCTTGTCAAGGTTTTCCACCATCAAAGTTTGTTGACGTTCGGAATACTTCTAAAAAAGTTACAAGAGTTTGAAATTTTTACTTTAAAAAAAAGCCTTACTTCAACAAACTTTTAGATAAATATCACATTCAATTTACGTAGATGGATTTCAATATATCTTTGCTTTATGCACTCTATGATGTGTATTATGTGTGGTCAGGTTTCCATCTTTCAAACGTCGTTCTCTATAGCTGTCAACATTTACCTATTTAAAAGGCACTGTTTATCCACATATTTGATCAAAGTAATGTACATTAACGCATGTAATAGAATTTCCTTTCGATGGTTAATGTTTCATGCTGTCCTCAGTTTCACATTTATCCCAATGCAGCTCATCATATTTACGTCAACAAACAATATATCTGCCCACGGTGCATTTTGTCTGTTATGTTAGCCACCTCGTCGCGGCGGAAGCTGTCATTCCCTTCAAGTCTTATGGTTCAGTAACAAGTCAACAAAACAAAGAATGCCAGGAAAACAATAACTAGCCAGCGGACCGAGTGACGCAAAGCTGATTTGAAGGGTCGTGAAACAAAATGAAACTAGAGAAGACATTTAAAAAACAAACAAAATACGCAACAAAGAGATTGATAAAAGAACATTAAGATTAAAAATAGTAAAAGTATACAATAGCGATACAGATATGTAACTAAAGTATTTTTCTTTGCATTTTTTTTCCTGTTTGTCCCAAGTAAAATAAAAATTAATCAATTGTTCACCCTTTATTCGTTCTTTTTTGTACATAATCGATAAGATATTCACATAATCTAAAGGTATTTGCATACAGTTAATTGTTGCTACCAACGAACGTCAGTATAATGAAATGATCAGAATTGCGAAATTAATTTTGGCTCCTTGCCCCCTTATTTAATGTGTGTTAAAACATTCCATTCTAACGAATTTCGAGCTTTCAGCAAAATAAATTAAATTTTCACAGTTTTGCCTGTATTTCACTTTTTTCTTCTTGAAAAAACGTAACTGAAATTCATCCTGTTTTATGATATTTATAAATCTTTTTCTTATAACATTTCATCATTCATTTGATATTTTACCTATTTTTTATACAGATTAACAATCAGTCGAGCAAGATAACGATTTGAAAGCAACCAATAAGCATTACTCTATTAAATAAACTTGTTTTGCCCATTTTCTAATGCAACAATTAATACTATTGGCTAAGTAACAGCACAACGTTTAAAATCAACCAATGAACGTAACGTTTTTATGTCTCTGTCTGTCTTATCAATTCGCTCACAACGTTACATTTTCGCGTCTTGTTCAAAAATAACAGAAATACCACTTGCAATTACTGTACATCACACTACTTTTATGTTACTGTCTTTTATGCTAACGTGTCGATGACAAGCCTCCCTTTTCAAACGTGCCCCCATTTTTTCTATGTTGTGGGTCCAGATAAATGGCAACGTTGCATTTTCATTTAACATTGGGCGCATAAAGAATGTACAGACCAAACGGTTCGTATGATTTAAAAAATTCCTTCACTTTAGATTGTAAACATTATATTTGGAAACGATTTCCCCTCTTACATTTCGTTGTACTTGTGATAATAACAGAGTTATCCTAGGTCAGGAGACTTTTCAGATACCCTCTCTCTCTTAATTAATATTATATTCCTTTAACATCATATCACTTGAGTATTCGTTAACACAATTACAACTTTTGCTACATAAATCTCCTATGGTTTCAATGTTTTAGACAAGTCACCAACTTAATGTATAAGTTAGTAAAGACCGGAAGGACACTTTTAAAATAAAAGTATTGTTCTGATTATAATAAGAGCGTCATCCAGAGAAAAGGGACGTTCGTTGTAAAATATTAATGACAAAAGAAATGTGCAAAATTTACGGTATAGAAACTACTTACTCTACCATCTAACAATTCTCCATACGCATTAAGCACTAATCATACCGTGATAATAGTGTTTACATACCATCATTTTACTCTTTTGCCGTCAATGGACACCACCACATTGAGCATGTATTGTAACTACTGATTTCTTCCATTGATATCTGAATCATTCTTTCAGGAATAACGCTCGGTAAAAACCTATATCAGGTTTGTGCGTTTGGTAACATTCTAGCCTCAAACGATATGTAATATGGTGTCTTCCCATTTAAAAACAAATCAGTTGGATTCAAAATGGTGTACTTTATAAACGATCTTCATAGCGCTTAAATAAATGTCACATCCAATCACATAGATAGTTTTCAATAAGGTAAAGATCCTAATACCGTTCACAGTAATTTTGCACCTTGTAAGCATTTTCGCGTGGACGTTAGTAGGAGCAGGTCAAGCACGGGAATCTCAGAGAGTTTTCTTATTCAGTTCTGTATGTTTTACAAGCTTAAAATTGGAACAACGCTAGTGAAATGGGGTTAAAATATGTCAGATGTTTGACAGGGATGTAGTAAATAAGAGGACAGTAGAACAGTAATTTAACAAATTTAAGAACGGCTGCAGGACGCATCCCGTACGAACGCCGACCAGTCATAAACAACGAGGATTCAATATATATATATTCAGCTCAATAATGACCGAACATGTGAGGCATTGGAAGAAGCATTCAATTGCAATAGAGAAACCATTCATCAACACTTGTATCAGCGTAGAAAGTGCTGTTTAATAAGACAGTGGGTTCCATATGAATTCATTACATCTCGGAAAGTGACACAAGTAAGCGCACGGGTTTCCTTGTTGTCTCATCTTGGGAAAGATAGATACATTTCTAAGCAGACTGGTGACGTGCGTTGCAACGTAGATTCTTTACGATATATTGCGGTAAGGCCACCTCTAACTTAATCTACACGAGTTTACTTCCAAATGACCAAAACTACCACTGCATCAACAGAAGGTTATATTCCCTGTTTGGTAGACTGTCCAAAGTATTCTGAATAGCGAACTGCTTTCATCTGACGAGATGACTGATAAAACTACTATTGGATTGTGGGCATAAAAAGTTGGAAACCGTAGTTTGTGATTCGCAGAGGTGTTATTCTGCTTCAGAAGAGTACGAAACCATATTCTGCTAAAGCCACCTGTGACATTATTCTACTTGCTTGCGAAACGCTAATGCACCTATCATATTCCTCCGGACAGTGTGTCGTCAGATTACTATTTGTTCTATTTGTTACACAATCATTTGCAGGGATGACAGGTAAAATTTCTTGATGAGGAGACCCATATACTGGGAGAAGATTTGTTCGCGTTCCACCAAGTTCTACACCCGTCATATTCATGGCATGAATATTGAAGACAGGGCATTGCTGCTAACGGATTTTATTCTGATTATCCAGGTATGTCTGACTTCTTGTTATGCCTCTCTCAGTATAAGGTCGAGACCAAACAGAAATTACTTTTGCGGGAAAGGGACGGGTACCTAATAAATTCGTTTTATCAGCTTACATTCAAAACTAAAAATCAAAGCTTTACTTCCTCTTCATAGCAAGGATCTGCAACGAGTAGTTAAATGTAAGCATTATTGTAAAAATCATCCTTCATTTGATCTTAATTTTACTATTAACTGAGAAACGAAATAACTCCACACCATAGTATTTCACAAATTGATCGGATGAGTTCGGTTAAACTCATACGATATATATATATATATATATATATATATATATATATATATATATATATATATATATATATATATATATATTGTCGCTGACATTGACTTTTCAGAGAAAATCAAATAAAGAAGGAAACGAACAGGAGATGCGTTTGGAAACTTTGGAATCTATCTTTATTTACGTTTGTAGATAAAATTCAACAGGTTAAGTACAGAGTGAAAAATGCAAATTATGAATGAAATTTAACATTCTCTGATTCTGGTAAGATGTATTTAAACTTAATTTACGAAACCTCTGTCCCAAACACAATTATATTGAAGTGTTTTTAGTCTGGTCATAAATACTCTTACAGAGTTCCAGGGGCTGTGATACTGTTCCTTGTGAGAGAATGAACTAACCTGGCGGTAGAATGTGTGATGATTCATTGTGAATGCTTCTGTAGAAAGGGAGACACGTAACCCATACAGACAGAATGGAATGTGATGATTTCGCAAATCGGGTAGCAGTGATAGTGCTACACAGATTTGGAAAACCAGTAAGTGAGATTTTAACATATTTAAAAGAATGAAAATCAGTCGCATGTTTTTGTATCACACAATCCATCAGTTCCTTAATATTAGGGCCTACCGAGATCGTCTGAGAGAAGGCCGTCTACGAAGTGCAAGGACTCCAGAGGCTGTTAAACTAGTTTCGGTGCGTGCGAGGGGGAAATCCTCTACGGAACAGACAGTGAGGGCCTGTGATACGAAAATATCCAAGGAAGCGATGTCCAGGCTACTCAGGAACCGTCTTAGCCATTGAGCTTACCGATATCATCGGAACACTCTCTGACTTCGCGTCTAAAGGAGCAAAGAAAGCGTAAATATGAACACCTGCTTGCTGCTTCAGTGGTAGAAGAACAATGCACACAGACAAATCTGTTCACTGACGAGAAACTGTTCACCATCGAAGAGAGTTTCAACTTTCAAAATGGTAAGGTGTATACCTATTATCTCAGGAAGAGGGAAAAGGTTCCAGAAATTCAAAGAGTCCATCATCCTGCGTCATTTATGGTATGATCAGGAGTGGGTTACACTGGTAGCACATATTTTCATTTTTGTCAAAAAGGCGTGAAAACCGGTGCTCGGATATACCAAACCCGGATATACCGGTGCTGGAGCCTACATTTGAGGACTAGAGCATTATCTTATTTATAAGGCCACAGTATATTTTCTGGAAAGATTTTGCTTCTGCACACAAGGCAAAATTAACCCAGGAGTGACTGGAGCACAACGTGACTAACTTCATATTCACTGACGATTAGCCCTCTATCAGCCCTAACCTTAGTAATCTGTATTACAAACTATGGATAGTGCTTGAGGCTATTGTATGCAAGAAGAGTCGCCCCACAGCTAGAGTGGGGCTGTAGTGGTGATACCTCCTCTTGAGACAGTGTGTGTTACACTAGACGAATTGCCCGCCAGATTCTGAGCAGATCTGCGTGCTAACGGTGGACATTTTGAAATATGATTGGTGCGAGCTGTTATTAGATCATGCATGCTTCACACCCCTTATACATATTAAATTACCTTTCACCATGTTACTGTTTTTTACTTTTTCCTTTGTAACAGTAATTACGGTCAGACTGGGTACTTCAGAATGCAGAGAATACCAAGAACCAAGTATCTATTGCTAAATGCATAAAGGTTTCTTGACAAAAACATATTATTCCTTTATATCTCATATTTCAAGCTTTATTCTTTTGACTTGTACCTTAAAAATTATTTCACTTTTCCGTATGATAGAATTTCGTATTTCCCCGTATGTAAAGTCTCCTGTTGCACACGAATTAAATTTCAGCAAACGTATCATTCACTTCTCGTCACTTCTTTATAGAAACCGACATTCAGAAAAGTTCTTAGAGAAGAAAATAGGACATGCCTATCACTTCTTCTAGCAGCTCAGTAGAAAATCGAACAGCAGCAGAAAAGCAAAAAAAGAAAGCGTGAAACGATCTTTTGTTTTCTCATTTGTGGTGAAAAGACGGAGATGTTCAAAGGACTGAAAAGAACATTAGAGACTGTCAACCTATTCCAACTCAATCGATATTCTAGAATCTGGGGTTGCTTTTATATGTCACTTCATAAGAATTTTAAAACTTTTGCTCGTAGCAATAACAGAATCTATATGTTTATCTTGACCCAATAGATCACCATCTTCTCAATTTCATTGTAATGGCATTTACAATTTTATCTAAAAGTATTCGACTTCTCATATATCGTCTACAAATGTGATAGTGCTAAATGTAGTTAGGATTCACAGGCACAACGAATTCTCTCTTCTTTCATTTTTGCTCCATTAACCGAGGGAAACTGAATCCAACTAGATGCTGAACTGCGTGGGTCTAGTAATAACCACCTAACTCACACAGATTGCAATCCACTTAGTATGAGATTTCCATAAATGTTTAAATTTCACTGCACAAATAGAAATCACGAGCTAATTTGATATTGTCATGATCATATAACTATAACGAGACGCACTTTATAAGCTGAACTAAAATATTATCAAATTTCTTTATCTACTAAAACTGGTAATTTCATACCATGTGAATACGTAAGCAATTTCATAAACAATGATTTTTTAAGGGATCCTGCAACCGTGTGATAATGCTGTATCGGGCAAAATTATATTTATGTATTAGGTTGATATAAATAAAATATCCGTCCCAAGTACCTCATTTCCAAAGGCCGACTATAACTAAAACCTATAATATCTGGTTAATCAAACTAACCGCCATCTACAATCATACTTTCGAATAGCTCATCCAATGATTGAATTCGGTAGAAAAATAAGTTTGGAGTATTCGATGCAAACAAGTTTTCAACCGAACGTTACACTGCCCAATCATCAAGCAACCTGATCAAGATCCTAAAAGAGGTTGTAGTCAGTGGGAGAAAGATTTACGGAATACAATGAACGAAGAAGGCTTATAAACTGTAACTGATGAATGGATGCTTGCATCCAAGGCAGTAGTCTTTTACGAACTGCATTGATAACTTCATATCTTCATCGAAAAAGATATGAAGTATGACCATATACCGTCATAACACCAACAACAATCTCTGTTGGTGGGCAGGCTGTTTAGGAAACTATTGTCTTGACCTGTCCTAAGGATAGCTTAAAAAGATACAAGGGCTAAGAAAAGGGTGGTCCTTATTTATATTAGACTGATACTTATTATTCGACTTCCAAGATTTTGTTTTTAATTTCACCTCTTAGAATGGTTCTATATCAGGTCCAAGTGACCCATGAGAAAATGATCTCAATTGAATATTATTAAGAGGTGCCCCAAGTGACCTAAAGTTTTTAATTATATACCTCTAAAGTCGGAATCACAGTTAATTGTTTGTATACTTCCGCAAAACATACAAACACCAAATTTTGCATACTTGTTCGTCATACGATGTGAGTAATGGGAAAATTCCGATATCATGAAAAAGGCGACATTTTCCATGGAAATGAAGTGTCGGAATTTTTCGTCGTTTCGAAATGCTGGTTTTTAGAGTAGTTCCACACGGTATACGGACAAAATCTCGCGGCCGAAACATCGCCGCCCAGAATCTCGCCGGCCAAAACCTCGCGGGACAAAATCTCGCCGGGCCAAAACCTCGCCGCGAATGAAACTTTTCTTTAAAATTTACCCAATGTGTTTCCTAATATTCAATTCCACATTACAAATAATAATAATAATAATAATAATAATAATAATAATAATAATAATAATAATAATAATAATAATAATAATAATAATAATAATAATATACAAAACATCGGGCTTTCTCGGGTTATTCCCGTTTCCTCCCACTTTCTTTATTCGATCATTTCCTTCATCCTTGTCATCTACGTCTCCTTTAACCTATAGGACATAATCAAGGGACGTCGTAAAAACTCATATATTGTTTCATATTTTCATAAATATTATTAGATTTTTGTTAAAATTTCAAGTTTTTGGATGTTCCAGAGTTCACGAAACTAACCTCGTTAGTTGTCATTACTTTCCTTATGCAGACTTTCTTTCCCTATAACCAGTTTAAAAACATCCTGTCGCCCTACCTTCACATTGTAATCATCTAATACAGAAATAGAATTTCCATATGGTATCGCGGGGCTTGGTCAAATACCCGTGACACTTCTTCTGAAACAGCGTCTTTTATACCGTCATCCTTATCATCTGTTGGAACATTTACATTTTGGTCAGGCGAGATTTTGGGTATGGCGATATTTTGGGGCGCGAGGTTTTGGCCCGGCGAGATTTTGGCCCGCGAGGTTTTGGCCCCGCGAGATTTTGGCCCGCGACGTTTTGGGCGGCGAGGTTTTGGCCAGGCGGGGTTTTGACCCGGCGAGATTTTGTCCCGCGAGGTTTTGGGCGGCGAGGTTTTGACCAGGCGAGGTTTCGGCCTGGCGAGATTTTGGGCCGTGAGGTTTTGGGAGGCGAGGTTTTGGCCAGGCGAGATTTTGGGCCGCGAGGTTTTGGTCCGCGAGGTTGTCGCCGCGAGGTTCTGGCCGCGAGGTTTTGTACCCAAACCGTTCCACACATCATAGAAACGTCATACTTTGTCAGACAGTGAAGATAGGAACATAGTTTATGCTAGTTTATAATATACAGGCAAAGGTATCTTCTAAGTTTGAAAGGTGAGTTGTTAGTTACTAAATGTATATAATGAAGGTTATGGTTGATAAATGATTAGAGATAAGTTGAAAATAACGTAAGACGTGTGTTTGTGATGGAAAGAACCCGAAACACATGACATGACGCATTCCTATTAAAAATGTTGCACCTGAATCCAGGATGACGGACTCTAAGATGGCCGCTATGATGGTACTGCACAGAAATAGACGAGGTTTTATCTTCATTATCTCTATCCAGGATATGGTGTTACTCCTTCCAGCCGTTCTAATCTTACAAGATATATTTGCTTCATATTGTACACAGCGAATACATTTAAAACTTGAGGACGCTTCGGTCACAATTTAATATTATTTCATTGAAGTAATTTTTCTCTTGGATTACTTTATGATATGGAACCATTTTAGTGGGTCAGACTGAAAAATCTCGAAAGTAGGAAAATGAGGACCAACTTAGGCTAATATATATATATATATATATATATATATATATATATATATATATATATATATATATATATATATATATATATATATATATATAAGTACACCTTTTTTCCCATTTTTAAGTTAAAAGTTAAAACAAACGCTGAAATTTTGTGCGATGCAAATCTCAAGAGAGGAAATTTATTTGGCACATTCTGCAATCCCACAAGATTGGTAGTGTTGCTACTCCAATATAAAGCTGCATTTATCAAATGGCACTACATCAGATTATTAGGTCTACATATCACTTTTATCATTCACTGTTACAAACTACGGACACAGCAGTATCACAAACATGAAAAATTTGGATGCGTCTACAGTGAGATGGTTGGTACAACGCACATCTAAAGTACCTCAGTTGAATACTTTAATTATGGTGTGACGTATTTCGAATAAATAGGAACTAAGTTATCATGAATGGACAATTTGAATTCTTTCGTAAGGTGGTTTTAGTTGAGAAGAACTTTCCATATTTACTATTTAAATGTTATTCACTGTTTTAATCCTTATCTCATTGCATATTAAATGGAGAATTTTTTAGTCATTTATTTATTCGGTTCTTCTCGTGGAACAGTGGCTACGGCATTATATTTTCCTCAATTTAATTGTAAATTGATAATACATACTGGGCTGGATTGACTGGACTTTAATGTCCCTTTTTAGATCGAAGTTATAAGATAGAGGACCTATTACAATTACTATTATAACGATCCAAACCATTACTCCAGCATGTATAAGAAATAAGTACTTTCACCAGGAATTGAATCTAGGATCACGCGTTAGCCCCTCGGCTACGAGATCTCGTGTCTCGGAAGCAGTTAGATCCGTAACCCACTAGAGCTCTTGATTAGAACTAGCCCATGATCCATAGTGACCCACGCTGACCCTGTGTGACCTGCAGACGATGAAACATCGTCAAACGCATGGAAAAATGAAACCTTCCAGCTTAACATGCCCTTTAGGCTAAGTGAGACTATGATTAAGGCAAGTGAATGATCATGGAAGCATTGGTGGAATTAAAATGTAGGAGGAAACGGGAATATCCCGAAAAACCCATGGACACGATGTTGTCCACCATAAACTTACTTGGCCAAGGACCGTACGAGGCACCACACGCTCCAGAGGTGAGTACTTTACCACTGAGCCACCATGCCATCATACACATGAATATTATGTATGGAACTGGTAATGCAATTCTAAGAAACACTGTTCTTTCCTTACTCTTTTCTAACTAAATCTATAATTTCCTTCCTCTCTTGTTTCGTGCATCTTTTTGTCTCAAAACACTGCACCGAAAAGTAAGTACAAGCTTGAGAATCTCAGAAAAGAACATATATGTTTTGCTTATGAAGATCAAAATTTAATTGAACAATCCTGTAAAACTTGTCGTGTAGAACATAAGAGATAACGCAATCCTGAAACAATATTTTGTTATGTATGCCTTTTCCCATAAACTGTGTTCGAAGCCACTGCATTTTCTTCCTCAGTAACATGAAAAGAAGAATAAACTTAAAATTATATTTGAAATAGTCAAGACCTTCCTTGATTTAAAAATGTCATACCGAGAATCAAACACCTAAATATTCTAAATCAAATAGTGGATATCAGTAATCCAGTATAAATTCTGCACTCAATGCTGTAAAACTGATATTTCGGAAGCTTCAACGTCATCGCGTCTTTATGTGTCAATTCGGGTCACCGGGGCTATACCCATCGACTAGTCGGTCTTGTTCATGGGTATCTCCGGATCATTGAATCTGTCTGGGGATGTCATTCCATAAAAGTATGCGTCAACGCAATGCAAAATATGTGCTTTCTTTTGCGATAATAGACATAGCAGTTACAATATGCGCTCCGTGCGAAGAATGGTATGGAATGATACCCTGCGTTGTGGATCTCTCCGGGTATGAGAAGCGAGACTTGTCTCAGGTAAAATTCATGACCCAAATAAAAGCAAGGATAGCAAAGAAGCCTTTAGGAGGAGGAAGTATGTTCTATGGAACCTTAAATGAAGAGTTGAGAAAAATACTCATAAGGTGCTTCGTGTGGAGTATTCTACTGTATGGGGAAGAAACATGTACATTGCGTAAAAATTATGAAAAATAACTGGAAGCTTTTGAAATATGGGTGTGGAGAAGGATGGAGAAAATTAGTTGGGTCAAGCGAAAAATGAATGACAGGGTATTAGTAATAGTTTTAAATATTATTGGGAAGAGGGAGAGAAACTGATTCGGACGTTGGTTAAGAAAGAACTGTATTATAAGAGACGTGGTAGAGGTTGTGGTGGCAGGAAAGAGAGGGAAGGAGTGGAGGAGGCTACAATTGATGGATCAAAACATAAAAATCGTACATGGAGACGAAGAGGTTAGCAGAAGACCGTGGAGCATGGAAGCTTCTCAGTTGCGACAAATGACATGCAAATAATGGCAGAATACCTATGATGGTGAATAACCAGGGTCTCATTGCGTATGAGTTTACGACAAGACAATGCAAAACGTGTGTTTTCGTTTGCGATAATCAGTATAGTACTTTACAATTGCTTGATCTATCTTTTGTGTTGCGCTGCGGTCCGCAAAACCTTGCGTACAATAGTACGAAATAAGGCCCTTGGTGACCCGTACTATAACTGTATGACAAACATGTAAGATTAGAGATAGGGAGAAATTTACAGTGACTCACATTAATATTCGGACACCATAGATATTACACATAATTTGCTTGCTATACATGTAAAAAATAATAAATGGGAAGCCAACGGAAAACAAGCAAAAAGGCAATGGTTTAGTCGAACAAATATGTTATCAGTTAATTAAATTATGCAAATTAAGTCCACTTCATGAGCACGCAATTGTAATAAACTGTATTTTGGACGCCACTTTAATATTCGGACAGTTGTTTTAACGTTTGTTTATCGATAGCGAGCGAGACAGTGCAAGAGTTCCAGTTGCAGTTTAAGTTGTCCCGAGACAGGACATGTGTATCTACTTAGTTTACGAGTGATTAGTGTGACCGAGAGAAAGCATAAAAGGAAAATGGGGCACAAGGGACCAAGTACAACGTTTAAGCAAAGACAGTTAGTAATTTTTCACCGTGCGAAAGGTCTATCGTACAAGGAAATTGCAGATATACTCAATATTTGTAAAAGCACCATCTTGACATTGTACAAAGATTTAATAGAGATTTTGAATCGAGTCAGTGCCTCAAAAGGGCCGACCTGCGAAACTGAATGATGGAGAGAAAAGCAAATTGATTCAGAAAGTGAAGCAAATTCCGGAATAGGTGCGCTGAAATGAACAGTAGAGCTGTATGAAGACACAGGGAAGACGGTGAATCCTGAAACTGTGCGGCAAGTGTTGTGAAGTGAAGGGTTTAATGAGAAAATAGCTAGAAAAAAGCCTTTTATTAGTAAAATTAACAAAGATAAAAGAGTTAAGTTCGTTAAAGTTCATATTGAGAAGCCCCCAACTTGGTGGAATGGCGTGTTATTCACGGACGAATCAAAATTCAATCTCCATGAGTCCGATGCCAAGATAATTGTGTGGCAGAAGCCAAATACAAGTTAGATCCTGCAAATCTTCAACCTAAGGTAAAGCATGGAGGAGGAAGTGTGATGGTATGGGGGTGTATTTTTGCATCGAGAGTGCGAGAATTGGTGTTTGTTGAAGGGATTATGAGAAAGAAAGTTTATTTGAATATTCTCCGGCAAAATCTCCACCAAAGTGCTGAAAAATTAGGAATTATGGGTATGTTTAAATTTTACCAGGATAATGACCCGAAGTGTAAAGCACATGTGGTGCGCAAATGGTTGCTGTATAATTGTCCGAAAGTGCTTGAAACACCACCGCAGAGTCTTGACCTTATCCCTAGAGAGCATATCTGGGATAAGCTACAGCATAAGGTCAAACGGGTACAAGTAACGTCACGAGACGATTGAAAAAGGGCTCTCCGTGCAGCATGGGATGACATATCGCCCCATTCTACCAACAAACTTGTTGGAAATATGTCCAACCCTTTACAGGAAGTCAGGAAACGTCGTGGGTTTCTCACTAAGTACTAGCGAAGCGTTTGTGAGCAAGCAACAACACACACAAAACATCTATGTAGTAGGTGTCCGAATATTAAAGTGGCATTGCAAATACACAGTGTCATCAGTATCTGTAAGTTCTTTCTGCTTCTTTCGTTCAAGACATCATATTTGTACTTCTTTTCTTTCTATAAGTATATAAATATCTAAATACCTAATTTTTTCACTCACACGGCTCTCATTTATTTCATAATCCTTCCTACTTTTAACAAAATGCAAGTGTCCGAATATTAATGTGAGTCACTGTATATAAAGAAGAGGAAAATAAACGTTGAACTATGTAAGATAAGAACAAAGAAAATGTTGTACGATATAATTATGAATAAATAGATAACTGCAACAAAAGAAAACAATATCTGTGTACAAAATACTAGTTGCAATTAAGTTTTAGTACCAAAACTGTTCAATGGGATAATTGGAAAACTGTTGTAGAGTCTTTCTTTTTAATTCTTGTGGAAGCTTCCAGTTCATGTTTCTGCAAATGTAAACAAGAACATCCTTATGGAGTCTCGTCTTTCTTTAAGTACTATTTGCTAACACTGTGATCTCTACGGCCTTCTGTAGAACCAATTACTTGATTCTCCCTTGCGTCAACACTCGAGAAAACCACTGAATGTACACATTGTACATTCTTGGCTTTGAAACGTAATGACCTATAATCTCCGTAGCTATTTACTACTATAAAAGCCATTTCGTCGCTGCGCCTTCAAAAATCGCTATATGTACTGGAGTACACTGACTGTGAAAAAGGCGGTGATACAGATACTAGAAGGGTCTCAATATTAATATCATTTATAAATATCTGTTGCTATGGACACATCATATATCTGCAACCAGATGTGATTTTAACTATAATATACTTTTTGAAATAAAGATACTTCAAAGAAAAGTGCTGTTTCAGTTTTATGTTTGATTACAGAAGATAGTCAACCTTACACGTGCCTTGGAAAGTCATTGCTGAACCAACAAATATTATAACATATGAGAATTACTTTGCGTATTGCAAAAGTATAATTATAAGTATTTTAGGAAAATTTATTGGTTTTCTTTTCGTTATTCATACAAACAGAACAAAACCACATCCACGGAGAAATTAAATGTAGACAGAAAGCAGGGAATTCGTATTATGATTGAGTTCAAAATCTTTTGTCGTCGAGAATTCTGTTGAGGAATTTCAAGCTTAAAATATATTAAACGAGCCTCTTCTCCTGTATGGTTGCGAAACATGGTCACTTACCCTGAGGGAAGAACGCCGATTGAAAGTGTTTGAGAACAAGATTCTGAAACAAATATTCGGACCCAAGAGGAACGGGAATGGGGAATGGCGTAAACTTCACAACGAGGAACTGCATAGTTTATACCGTTTACCAAACATTGTTAAGATCATCAAGTCTACAGAGCTCACAAGGGGGGTCCCAGAAGTTGTCGCTAAAATCTGATTGCCATATAGCACATCTGATAGAGCATCGTGAGAAATGAACATGAGCAAAATTTAAGGTGCTATGGACCAGGAGGATAGGAGTTGGGGGAATTCAAAATTTGAATAACCAAACAATTATAACATGGAATTATGTACGCTTAAAGTAAATATCTTGAAAACCGTTAAAGCAATCAAAACAAAAGTTGCAGAATGTAATGGGAACTAAATGCTCTATTGAAAGCCATAACAGTGTTGCCATAGGTGAAGCAGTGTTTCCAACTCAGCATAAAAATATGTTATTATAAATAGCTTTATATGCACACTTGCACAGATTTAAAATGCACTATTATCATTAAAAATAATAGTGAAGTGTAGTGGTACAATGTTGCACGCTATTGGAGGTACATGTGCTGAAAATTCACAATGGAGAAGTCTGATACGTGCGAACAAAGGGTAATAAAAGAATGCATTAGAAAAAAAGTGAGGATTTTGCAATATACAACTGTAGCCCTGATGAATAAGTAGACAACTCGGGAAAACAAAATGATACACACGAGGAAAGAAACACGTGTTTTCTAATTCTGCAAACTGGTTCTCCATGTTATCTTATCAATATTTGGAAGAATACTTTCTTGGTTTGTGTCTTTCGAGTTAAGTAACATATTCTTTTACTTCCTCTCCTACATACCATATGATTATGTTTGTACACCGTAATATTACCATATTTACATTGGAAATATAATTATTTTGCTACTATCTCATTTCGTTTTTACTCAGACCGGACAGCGGTGTGGTCTAGAAGGCTAGACAACCGACATATTAGGCATCGCGGGTTCCAATCCCGCCTCGGACATGTTTTTGTTGTACTTTTCACCTTACACTTCATTATTATCTTTGTCTTTCAAAGTAATTCGGATGTCACTTTGTGCTCCTATATAGCTTCGAAGCTGACACAGGACGTAAAAATTGCATCACTCAATTTCGTTTTTCAAATGTATCAATATTTTGTTACACTGCTGACATTTTGCTATGTTATACTGTCTGTGTTATGCATTTAAACTAAATTCATAGTATGATACCCAAATCTCTTTATTACCATCTGTTACCAGGTATCAGACTTCTCCATTGTACATTTTCAGCACACGTAGCTCCAATAGTGTGCAACACTGTACCACTAAACTTCACTATTATGTTTAGTGATAATAGTGCATTTTAAATTTGTGCACTCTTGTATGTGGTGCTATTTATATAAAAAAATTATGCTGAGTTGGAAACACTGCTTCACCTACGGCAACACTGTTTGTAGTTTTCGATAGGACACTTTGTTCTCATTGTATTGTGCAACTTTTGTTTTGATTGCTTTAGCGGTTTTCAAGATATTTACTTTAAACGTACATAATTCTATGATATAATTCTTTGGATATTCAAATTTTGAATCCCCCTAACTCCTATCCTTCTGGTCCATAGCACCTTCAATTTTGTTCATGTTCATTTCTCATGATGCTCTATCAGATGTGCTATCTGGCAATCATATTTCAGCGACAACTTGTGGGACCCTGCCGTGTCAGATGGATAGGTCTTTTAGCCAAAATGGAAGAAGGTAGGATCGCTTTCGAAGTTTTAACTGGAGGTCCAATCGGAAAACGATAATTAGAAAGACTTAGGCACAGATGTGAGGACAATATTCAGATGAATCTCTCAGAAACAGGAATACAAAATAGAAACTGAATCCAGTTGGCTAAGGACAGAAGTCAACGGAAAGCTTTTCTGAATGCAGCATTGAACCTCCGGGTTCCATAGGTCATAGAGTTAGTTAGTTAGTAATAAGACAACTTCATCCCTGAATGTGCAATTTTTATTCAAAATGCGATTTTCACAGATATAGGAGTAGTTTGGTGTAGAAAGAGTGTAACTACAAAAAAAAATGTGATATAGTTCATTTAAGGGATAGTTGCGTCATAAAACAAAACCCACCATCTGATGTTGTGGTCAAATTGCTTTTATCATCTTCCAGTAAGTGCTCTGAGAAACACATACATAGCTGATTTTATGTTGGAATTGTAACAACAATGTGCGCCCAGCAATATCACATATCTTATTATTTTTTCCTGCCGCCTCACAAACAATGCATTTTTTTCTCTCTCCTATAAAATTTTGAATTTTAGAGATGGCGGATTTCTCATTTAAACCATACTTTAAATCATTTCGCCTGTCCTAGCTATGATATTAACTAAAACTAACTGCTCTATGGCCTATGGATTCCGGAGATTGAGTGCAGAGTTCACTAAAGCTATCCATTGATTTCTATCCTTAGCCAACTGGATCCAGTCTCTTTGCATCCTATTTCTGTGACATTCATCTTAATATTGTCCTCCCATCTGCGCCTAGGTCTTCTTAATGGTCGTTTCCCGATTAGACTTCCAGTTAAAACTTTGAAAGCTTTCCTACTTCCTTCCATTCTGGCTACATGGCCTGTCCACGTGAGCCTCGTAAATTTGATAAGTCTAAAATGTTTGGTAAACGGTATAAATTATACAGTTCCTTTATACGGTCCTTATGAAGTTTCCGTCATTTCCTATTCCCGTTCCTCTTGGGTCCAAATATTCGTCTCAGGATTTTATTCTTAAACACTTTCGATCTGCGTTCTTCCCTCAAGGTAAGCGACCATGTTTCGCAATCATACAGTTCAACAGGAATGATTATCATTTTATACATATACTTAAGCTTGGAATTCCTTCTCAGAATTAGCGGCGACAAGAGATATTTGAATTCAATAATAACACGAATTCCCTGCTTTCAGTTGACATTTAATTTCTCATTCTGATCTGATTTAGTTCTCTTAATATTGATCTCAGACATTCGGAAGTATTATTTGATATCTTGACACATTCATATAATTTGAGTATTACGATCCCGACAAATTTCCATGTAGTTAGTTTTCTCTGCATTTACTTCTAAATCCATGTTCCCACACGCCTTTACTAAGGCTTCTGCATTTCTTTTCTATAACAATAATAATTGTAACCAATTGTTGCAGCCAATCATTTCCATGCTCTAATTGCTTATATATAGGGTGTTTAATAAGTAATGGTCATAAATTAAACCATAGATAGTACACGCCAAAACTAACAAAAAAAGTCTTAGTAAACATGTGTCCGCAAGCGCTTCGTAACGGAGATAGGGGCTGTCGAAAGTGTGGGAAAATGAATAGAGACGAATATCTCAGAAAGTATGAATCGGACAGAGGGCGGTCCAATGAATGACTATCGAAGTCAGACCTGCGCTATACAGAAATGCATGGTTGATAACTGCAATGCGTGCACAAGGGATTCCCCAGAGAAACGGAGGGATTCCCGGAAAATTGTCCAAGGAAAGGGGGATCGAGATGAACATCGAGGGCGAGTCAATCCACCAGTAATTCATAAGTCGTGGTACCAGGTCGAAAGCTTGAAAAGATACAAAATGGCGGACATTGTTTACGTGCCATGTGTGGTTGCATAACCAGCAGGAAATGAGAGAGGCAATCGAAGTGTGGTTGCTGATCTGGTTGCTGTCTCGTAGGGAAAATCTCGTGATATAACCTAGCGGCCTCTACCGCATTCCCGTATGCTTTCCCGTACATAAAGTGCATGTCAGCATACTCAATATTACTGTACGTTGTATCAATGGCAATGTAAGCAATAATTTAGCAACACACTAATAGCACTAATTAACACTGCACAATAGTATCCCCGTGGCTTTGCAACACTACTTAAACTATTGCACTGTTCCCCGCAATACGGTGAAGTAAGTACATCCCCGACAATGTAAAGGCACGCGCATTTGACACCTCTTTAACACACAGAACTACTACATTCACTGTAGGCGAGAAAGACAAGTGAAGACAACGAACATCAACACTCTGAATCATTCTCCCAAGCGACTACTCTGGTACGACGAAAGCATATAGACCTGTAGCATAACCCTTCAGGCAACATAATAAACAAACGTGGAAAGGCAAGCGTGTTTCCAATTCACGTCTGTAATCGAACCAATGTAGTGTTCTTCCATTCCATATTTTTTGGCTTACCAGCTGATTGACAAGAACTGCATGCACAGTCTTTTTTTTCTTTACGTATGCGTACAGGGGATAAACCAAATAATGAGCAACCTACAGGCGCTCGATTGATTGAGTTATTGTTGTTTTAAACGAGCTTAGGAGCTTTGAAGAACGGGACCTACGGTTTGGAAAATCTGGGATCAGAACCACTGCATTCAGTGGGCACTTCAGCGGATTTGAACCCGCAACATCATGCTCCCAAAGTGAGCTCAACGTCTGTTGCAACCCCGATTGAGTATTTCCAGCTCGCTTCCATGTTCTACCAGTGTTCCTTTCGGCCATTCCATTCATTTTCGCGCATCGTTTGTTTTACCTTGGTATTGGTACAGTAAAGGACTACTCTGTACATGTGCATTCGTCTTAGGAATGTGCTCTGAAGTAGTTCACAACATGCACCACCACCTTTCTTCGATTGCCTCTCTCATTCCCTGCTGGTTATGCACCACACACGGCACGTAAACATTGTCCGCCATTTTGTATCTTTTCAAGCTTTCGATCTGGTACCACGACTTATGAATTACTGGTGGATAGACTCGCCCTCGATGTTCATCTCGATCCCCCTTTCCTTGGACAATTTTCCGGGAATCGCTCCGTTTCTTAGGGGAATCCATTATGCACGCATTGCAGTTATCAACCATGCATTTCTGTATAGCGAAGGTCTGACTTCGATAGTCATTCATTGGACCGCCCTCTGTCCGATTCATACTTTTTGAGATATTCGTCTCTAAACTTCATTTTCCCACACTTTCGACAGCCCCTATCTCCGTTACGAAGCATTTGCGGACACATGTTTACTAAGGCTTTTTTGTTAGTTTTGGCGTGTACTATCTATGGTTTAATTTATGACCATTACTTATTAAACACCCTGTATAAAAATTTTTCTAATCGATTCCCGGTGGAAGCTCATGTGGTTCGGATTTCACGTTAATCACTAGATCCCATCTCATATAGCCTCACTGCTGAAAGGGACGTGAAACTCAAAATCAACTCAAATTAATTTTTTTTGTAGTATGCCCACCAAACCACATCGGTTACACAAATATTAGTCCGGGATATAGATCTAAATGTGGTTACGTGATTGTCATATTAATTAACAGCAAAGTATTGTTCATGTTTAGGATCATCAACACCCATTTTGAAATAATTTAAACAATACAGTTTAAGATACAATTAAATTGTCACAATATATTGTAAGAATAGACAAATATTAATATTAAAATCTAAACAACATGATTGCGATCCTTCTATTTAACAAGTGAGTTTCGCTTCACACGTGAAACTACAGTAGACTTCCAAAGTATGGGAATTCAATATTCAAGCTTCAATTAGTACATCTATAATTACTGGTCGCAATAGAGTAATAAAATGTTTAAATGAATCCCAAAGTAAATTCCGGGTAGGAAAATTTTTGTCCACGAGCTTTCACGTCGAAAATGGCCTGAAACAAGGAGATGCGTTGTCGCCATTATTATTTAACTTCGTTTTGGAATACGCTATAAGGAAAATCAAAGATAGCAACCAGGGCTTACAGTTGAACGGTATTCACCAGGTTATGGCATATGCTGATGATGTAAATTTAATAGGAGATGATAGGAGAACAATAGAAAGAAATGCAGAGATCTTATTAAACGCTTGCAGGGACATGGGTTTAGAAGTAAATGCAGAGAAAACTAAATACATGGAAGTGCGTCGGGACCGGAATACAGCAAATTATGGATATGTTAAAATACTCAATAATACTTTTGATAAAGTGGATACTTTCAAATATCTAGGATCAATATTAACAGAGGAAAGTCATATTCACGGAGAAATTAAATGTCGACTAAAAGCAGGGAATTCGTGTTACTATTCGGTTCAAAATCTCTTGGCGTCGCGAATTCTGTCGAGGAATTTGAAACTTAAAATATACAAAACGATAATCATGCCTGTAGTTCTGTATGGCTGCGAAACATGGTCACTCACTCTGAGGGAAGAACATAGACTGAAAGTATTTGAGAACAAGATCCTGAGACGAATATTCGGACCCAAGAGGAACGGGAATGGGGAATGGCGGAAACTTCATAACGAGGAACTACATAATTTATATGGTTTACCCAACATTGTTAGGGTCGTCAAGTCTAGGAGGCTTAGATGGGCGGGTCATGTAGCTAGAATGGAAGAAAGTAGAGACGCTTTCAAAGTCTTGACTGGAAGACCAATCGGAAAACGACCATTAGGAAGACCTAGGCGCAGGTGGGAGGACAATATTAAGATGGATCTCTCAGAGATTGAAATGCAAAGTAGAAACTGGATCCCATTGGCTAAGGATAGAAGTCAGTGGAGAGCTTTTGTGAACGCGGCACTGAACCTCTGGGTTCCATAGGCCATAGAGTTAGTTAGTTAGTTAGTTAATAGAGTAATAAAAAATCAAAAATAGCAACCAGGCCCTAGAGTTGAATGGTGTTTACCAGGTTATGGCATATGCTGATGATGTAAATTTAATAGGAGATGATAGGAGAACAATAGAAAGAAATGCAGAGATCTTATTAAACGGTTAGTACGTCCGGACCGTAATACAGCAAATTATGGATACGTTAAAATATTAAATAATACTTTTGATAAAGTGGATACTTTCCAATATTTAGGATCAGTATTAACAGAAGAAAATCATACTCAAGAAGAAATTAGATGTCGATTAAAAGTAGAGAATTCGTGTTACTATTCGGTTCAAGATCTCTTGTCGTCGCGAATTCTGTCGAGGAATTTGAAGCTTAAAATATACAAAACGATAATCATGCCTGTTGTTTTGTATGGCTGCGAAACATAGTCGCTTACTCTGAGGGAAGAACACACTGAAACTTTTTGAGAACAAGATCCTGAGACGAATATTCGGACCCAAGAGAAACTGGAATGGGGAATGGCGGAAACTTCATAACGAGGAACTACATACTTTATACGGTTTACCCAACATTGTTAAGGTCATCAAGTCTAGGAGGCTTAGGTGGGCAGGTCATGTAGCTAGAATGGACGAAAGCAGAAACGCTTTCAAAGCCTTGACTGGAAGACCAATCGTAAAACGACCATTAGGAAGACCTAGGCGCAGATGGGAGGACAATATTAAGATGGATCTCGCTGAAATAGGAATGCAAAGTAGAAACTGGATCCCATTGGCTAAGGATAGAAGTCAGTGGAGAGCTTTTGTGAACGCAGCATTGAACCTTCGGGTTCCATAGGCCATAGAGTTAGTTTTAATAGATTAATAAGATCAAAGAAAGAACCTGTTCCTCGGACGCTGAATCCATATCAAGAAGCCATTACTCGCTGTCCCTAACTGTTTTTGATCTACAGCGATAAATGTTGAAACGGAAATTGTTAATATTCGAACCGCTTCCACAACGGAAAAGGATTACGGAAGAAGATAGAACCTATTGTTGGGACGCTGGACCAATTGAAAAAAAAAAATTGATGTCTCTCAATTTTTGGTCTATAGAAATCGGCAGTACTAGTAAATTTCCGGCAGTACTAGTAAATTTCAACCATATTCAGTTTCTGCAGTGCTGCGGGTTGCGATAATATATACCTTTAACACACAGTATCGGTTACAGAAAAGCGAATGTCGCTAACTATTACCGTGTCTGTTCCATGACAAAAATGCTGAGACAGGAAATGGTCAATTTGATCCACTTAAGGTCTGCATATAGCATTAACGGAGGAGATACAACCAGTCATTGACACGTTGAATCGATTGCAAAGAAACACACCTCGATATCTTTTACTGTTTTTGTTCTATGAAAATCGGAAATGAAATCAGAAGCATTAATGAATGTCAACCACTTCAGTTTTCGGTAGAGTGCTGTGAGTTGTGATAATGTATTATCTTGACTTAGTAAATCTAATGCAGGAAACCATTTGTCAGCATCAGTTATTGTTTCTGCTCTATGGTGGTAAATGTTGAACCTAGAATGGTTAATTTAAACCATTCCGGTTCCAATAGAGGGTTAACGGAAAAGATTGAATGTATTTTTGGGACGCTGAATCAATTGCAAAAAACCGCTTCTTTTATCGTTTTCTCTCTTATGGAAAACAGCATTGAAACCAAAAGTAGTAGTAAATTTCAACCACTTCCAGTTTTTGTGGAGTGTTCCGGGTTGTGATTATACGTTGTCCTGAGAACTTCAATCGATTGCAGGAAACAACTTGTCACTAACTATTGCCAGTTTTGTTACATGTGAATAAATGTTGAAATCGGAAATGGGTTATTTGAAAATCTTCCTGTTTGTATAAGGTGTTAACAGATGAGATGAAACTAATTCTTGGGACGTTGAATCGACTGCTAAAAGAAGCCTATATTACCATTTCTGCTTCATGGAAATGAATATTGAAGCCTTAAGTTATAATAAATTTGAATCATTTCAGGTTTTGGAAGAGTGTTGCAGATAGCCACGGTATATTGCCTTTAGACGCTAAATGATTTGCAAAAATCTGCTTGTAGCTGTCTGTTACCATTTCTGTTTCATGGCGATAAACGTTGAAACGGGAAGTGGCTAATATGAACCTATTTTCGTTTGAATAGAGTGTTAACGGACAAAATACAACCTATTCTTTGGACGACAAACCAATTGCATAATTGTATCTCCATATCTCTTACCGTTTTTGCTTTGATATCTGTCAACAAACGGACTGACGGAAAAAGCCGTTCAATAAGACTTCCGACACTTATGTATAGCGTAGTTTGGAAGTGTGAAAATAATCAAATTGAAACAATATACTTTTTAAATTTGCAATTAAATTGTCACAATAGTTCAAATGTGCAAATTGTTTTCACGCTAGTGACATACCAGAGATGGCGTAGATCAATGAAAACTTGACCCATGACTCACTCACCCACAACCCATCTTGACCCTGACCCACTTGACCCACAACCCACCGTGACCCACTCTGAACCACAAACTACCGCGACCCACTCTGAATCACCACCCACAGCGACCTAATCTAACCGACTGTGACCATTCCGATCTACCACTCAATATGACCCACTGTAAAACACCATCCAGCTATGTTTACAAGCTAACGTTTCATGCTGGTACTTGTATGTCGCTCTTTTCCGGAAACATGGTTTATTTGACACTGAATGCAGACACAGCATTTGATTGTAGAACATTTGCTGCTCCTTACAAATTTCAATTATGTTCTTTATACTCAGCACTTTGCATTGTTAATACAATTTGTATTAGAATTTCCGATTATTTCGATTTATCAATATTATTATTATTATTATTATTATTATTATTATTATTATTATTATTATTTGAATTATGAATCTAAGTTTTATCTTACGCAAATAGGATTGAAATTTAGGCTCTTTGAATTACTACTCCGTTATTATATTTAGTATCTGTTATGATATATATGGCTGGGAGAGAGTTAGTTTTGTATGTTACAGGAAATTATTATAAAGATGTGATTGCGTTTTTACTATATGAAACTGGATATAGAAATACCAGTATTTAACATGTAGATGCGATCGTTTTTTATTGTATGCCCTATTATTTAAATGTGAAATTATACGTTACAACTAATTGATATGCATAATGCAGTTAATAATGCGGATTTTAGTTTACTTTGGGATTGTGTTATTTAGATTTTTAATGTTTAGTGTGTATATCCTAACAGTTATATAATCGGTAACAACGAACAAACAATTTGAAAATGCATAGAAGACTTGCTTACCAACCTAATGCTGTGCTGTTTAGATTTTATGTTGCATATGTATAAGAACAGACATTCCATACATAGGATGAATATATTTGAACAGAAATTGTATTTTAGGTATTTTGGAGGGCGGATTTTTTAAAGATATACACTTTTTTGTTTTGTTAGGTACTTATTATTTTCTATTTAGTATACAAAGAACGCTGCGTTTTTTTTTAATTTACCATATTAATGCATATACATTTAAGGTATAAGAACCGAATTTAATATTTTATAACTAATTTAATACAACTTGTATTCAAAATAATGGCTACATTATGGATTATGTCAAGCGTGAATTTTACTAATTAAACTTCGTATTTACTATCGGCACTACCTTATAGTATGTGTGAAAGATATAGGAAACACACAACTATTTTACTAGAACTTATACTAGTTTCAAGCTGTTTTGCTTGCATGAAATTAAAATTGGCAGTTTGATTTACATTGGACTTATTTGGATTATGCTCTGAAATTAGAGTTTCTTTTCTTTATAGTGGGAAATTTTATATTTGCGATTAGTTGGAAAACTTGTTGCTGCATCTGAACGGAATAAAACGTTTATTGCATAATGATTATTGTTGTTGTAAATGAAATAGATATCTGTACACTGAATAAAAATATGATTACAGAAATACCAGTTTTGCCGATAGTTTTCATTAGAAATTGCACTAAGAATTCCATGCATTAGAGGTTACAGCCGAACAGTTAATAATTTTAAAATCCTACAATTATGCCTGCTAGGGTAACTTATACCAGAAAACTTTGTGGTAACAATCCCTTTTAAAATGAATGATATGGTAGAATGAGAATGTGGGAAGAAACGGGAGAACTCTGAGAAAATTCCTTGTGCAGGATGTTTGTCAATTACAATCATATATGGTCCAGAATTTTCGTAAACGCTTACAAATGCAAAAAATGGCACTTCATCGACAACAAAGATAGTCGCCATTCAGAAACACTTGTACATACGACAAGAGAAATTCGACTTATAGATGTACACTTCCAATTGTAGAGTTTCACAGATATGAAAGTTCGAGTTCCCGAGTTTCTAAATATGATTATGAAACCTTTAAAATTCGACGTATCGAGGTTCTAATTTTTAAACATTCGATTTACCTAGATTATTTAACATTGAATCTTACGGAGAATTCAAGGGAATGTGAGAAAAGTTCGAGTTATCAAGGATCGAATTATCGATGTCCAATTCCATACATAAAATTATCACGGAAGGCAAAATTGATAGCAGTAGAAGACGACCAAGAATCCCTTATAGGTGAATAGGACAAATAACACGCACAACTAGCTTGCCCATTCAGAGTGCATTCAGGAAAGCTGAAGATGTTAAAAATTACGACAGTACATTAGACGTGTAACTAGCGAAGTCAATGAGGCCACGACGCTCAGAAACGAGCAAAACGATAGATGATGATGAATAAAGTGTACCGATTGATGCATGTCTCATCTTTAGGCAAGTTTTCCTGTTAAACACTAATGATACTGGAAGATTTTAATACATACCATAAAATCATTATACTTCTTATGTTACACGTAGTCCATTCAACTTACATCAAAAACGGGCCAAACCTAGACATTTAGAATAGTAAGATGGGACTTTCCGGAATTTGTTCATGATCTCTTCTTGATTAACCTAAAGAAAATCCCAAAAATCCAGTTGTGGGGTTTCCGCCATTTTGAATAAATAGTCTGCCATCTTGGATTTCTTACATGCACTTAGTTTATGTAACATAACTTGTAAACTAATTAACGTAGAAGGATCATTCTTTATATATTATACTTCCAATATTATACGCAATATAACAACTTATCACCACTTTTCCCTGAGTAATCTTTTTGCATAGCTTTAGGATAAAGTGAAAAATTGTTATCTGTATTAGGGGACATATTCCCTTTATTGAGTCACACAACTTAACAGAGTAGAAATATGAAAAAAGTGCTCGAATAAAAGTTGCTGGGAATTTCATAAGTTTCATAAGTTTTAAAACGATGTGTATATATTGTTACTATATACAATGTTAGAGATGAGCAATTAAGCTACAAACGTCATAGAACTGCGCACAATTTCTGTTGAAACATATGAATGAATCATTTAACATGAAGAAAAACAGAGACTATTTAGTGATTTGAGACGCCTTTTCATTGCAATTTCCGGTAAGTAGCAACAGATTTGGAAGTCCGCCTAGTTTAATGAATAGTTCGTAAACAGTGGCGTCGATAGGGGGTGCGCAAGAACTCCAAAAGTAGACTTTTGCACTATCTTTCTGTATGTAGGCCTATGTGTTTATTGAAATTAGTGTTTGAGATAAACGTTTCAAAAAGAGGATAAAATCTATTGATATACGTTTTACTGACGTTATCCTACAAAAAAATCCAGTTGCGGGTTTTCCGCTTTTTTGAATAAATAGCCCTTGTTCAGTGCAATTGCGACAAAAATCGATGAAACTTAAAGATTTTTAAATGATTAAAGCTGTTAGAATATGTTATATGTATTGATATTGTACTAAAACAGTCCCAAAACTCTAGTTGTTGGTTTTCCATATTTTTTGCGGCCAATTATATGAGCAATATGTATGGTTTATCACAAAACACAATGGTAAATAAATCATTGTATTTTATGGTTATGATTGTGGGCCTAGCGTAAAGAATATAAAACACTGGGCATGAACAAATAAACCATGAATACGCGTAATCGTTGAGGATAACATCCACGTTCTTCGTTTATCTCAACTGGAATTTCTCTCCAACAACAACAAAAAACAAATCCAAATTGATATCAAGGGGCCGCGGTGGCTCAGTGGTAGAGCGTTTACTTCTGCTGCATGGGGTCCTGGGTTCAAATTAGTGGTGGGCACAAAAACCGGTTTTTCGGTTTTCGGTTTTCTTCAAAACCGGTTTCGGTTTTCTCCAAAACCGGTTCGGTTTTTCACCGAAACCGGTTATCGGTTTTCTCCAAAACCGGTTCGGTTTTTTATCTGGTCCGGTTTCGGTTTTCTTCAAAACCGATTCCGGTTTTTTTTTCAAAATTGGTTCTATTTCTGACCAGAATGGTGTTTCGTTGTTCTCCGGAAACCGAATCCATTTCCACAGAAATAGTTTTGTGTGTTTTCGAAAGGTTTTCACCGAAACCAGTTTCGGTGAAAACCGAATCGGTTTTGGAGAAAACCGAAACCGGTTTCGGTGGAAAACCGAATCGGTTTTGGAGAAAACCGAAACCGGTTTCGGTGGAAAACCGAATCGGTTTTGGAGAAAACCGAAACCGGTTTCGTTGGAAAACCGAACCGGTTTTGGAGAAAACCGAAATGTCGGTTTTTCGGGTTTCGGTTTTTATAAAAACCGAAAACCGGTTTTTATAAAAACCGGTTTTGCCCATCCCTAGTTCAAACCCTGCTCCGCCAAGTTAACTTTCTGGTGGACAAACACCGTGTGCGTGGGTTTCCTCGGGGTTCTCCCGTTTCATCCGACTTTCTTCATTCCACCGTTTCATTCATTTCTCATAATCACTGTCTCCTTTAGCCTAACCGGCATAACCGTGGGACATAAATCTTAAACATTTCATTTCCAAATTGATATCACTTCTGACGAAATATCTCGAGAAATCTGGTAGTACTATACATCAATCATCTGAAGATGTACACACATTAGTTGTGTTAATCGCAACAAATCTTGCAAAATCTGACTCGTCAGTAATAGTGGGAGAAGATATTTTGGTTCTGATGGTAGCACTCAGTAGCAAGTTAGACAAAAGTAAACACTCATGAATATTCATGAGTGTCGATAATTTTGACATTTTAGCAGTTCCTAATGCACGTTTTAAAAAAATGGATACACCCTTTTTCCCGCATATTAATGACACACAATGTATGCAGGTGCAGCCGGAGGTAACATGACACATAATAAATGTTTCCGGTGAAAAGAAATGTTAATTGGACAAGCAGAATACAGAAAAAACCTTTCGGAAATAAAATATGCAGATCACACACGTAGAACAAGGTAATATATTGTTGGATTCATTAATATGCAGCACATGTAACGCGGCAGCTGCTGGAGAATATTTTAGAAATTTTGATCGTTGGAAAGAGTGAAAGAAAGCACTGGAAACTTCCAGATCTTTTTTAAATTTATTATTGTTGGAATAGGGGAAAGAACACACTCGAAACTTCTGGAAAGATTGAAGGGTATAAAAAATACTGATGCATTTGCATGATGTGTACATTTAGAAAGAATACAGCAGGAACATCAAGTGTTAAGTTTGCGAAGAAGATATTTTACTACTAGGAGAGACTGGAAGATTGGTAAGTAATAACGTTGTAGTTTTCTTGTAGTATACTTGTTTACTTTTATATGGGAAAGGGCCATATTGTAATTGTCTGAAGTATAAGGGGATGGAACTGTTTGGTTTTATCGGGAATTGATTGCGGATTTTTCGGCATTGAAAATGATATGACTCGGTGTACTTTTATGGAATTATAACGTGACTAAGATATAGTATAATGTAATATGGAGGGTACAGGGAATCAACATTAATGATTGCACCGGGAATCGAATTACTATTCTCCCACGTGGAGAACCGTACGCTAAATATTTTTGCTTGCAGTGCGAACTTGGTACTTATACATAGCTATGAATTGTGTAAGACATAACAGGTATATATAAATTATATTGTACAGGAAGTTAGCAGAATGCGCCCCGGGAATCGAACCAGGACTCTTCCACGTGGAGAACCGTACGCTAAATATTTTTGCTTGCAGTGCGAACTTGGTACTTATACATAGCTATGAATTGTGTAAGATATAACAGGTATATATATAGTATATTGTACAGAAAGTTAGCAGAATGCGCCCCCGGGAATCGAGCCAGGGCTCTTCCACGTGAAAAGCCGTACGACAAACATTTTGCTTAGCAGATGTTGTTACTTATATGTAGCTATGAAATGTGTATGACATAACAGGTATATATAAATTATATTGTACAGAAAATTAGCAGAATGCGCCCCCCGGGAATCGAACCAGAGCTTTTCCACGTGAAAAGCCGTACGACAAACATTTTGCTTAGCAGATGTTGTTACTTACATGTAACTATGAATTGTGTAAGACGTATAACTGGTATTTAGAAAGTATATGGTAAGAATTATTATTATTATCATTGTAAACTGTTGTGTTTTGTTTCATAAACGCTAGTGTAACAATGAGGTTATATGGCGACAGAACGTTTAACGTTACCGCAGATTGAACTTAAGGGTTTTTCATGTTGAAAGCTAAGGCAATAAAAAGAGACCCGAGATTGTTTGAACATATTACCCAGGATGAAATGTAGTAGTGAAGTTAAAAGGGAAACTTTATACTTATATTTGTAATTGGAAATCGTAATACATCAAATAACTAATTCTTAATTCTTTTATTGTTTTTAGGTGGTGAAGGAAATAAAAAATCTTAATAGAAACACTGGAGAACAAACCTTATTTTCCTGAATTGTTTGCTGTTGAAATATAGCGGTGTTTTTAGTGAAAAGGAGTTATAGATTGGTTTTAAAACATGGATTCAATGAAACCGTTGGATCTTAGTACAAGAGGTGAAAGTGATTTTACAGAATTGTCATCTTTGCAGGGAACAGAGGTTTTATTCCAACCGGTGGTGATTTCGCACTTTCCAACACTGGAAACAGAAGTTACCCCGGCCAACTTGGATGTATTATCGGGAACAGAATTTTCATCTCAACCGGTGGTGAGCCCGCAACCTCCGCCACTGGAAACAGAAGTTTTCCCGTTACTTGATGTTGAAAACGAAATAGAAGAATATCCCCCTACACCTTCACCAACAGTGAGTAATTCCCCGGTGCAGAATTGGGAGTTGGAAGAATTTTTGAAGTTACCATGTGAGTGTACTGTGGAACGGACATCATTGGATTGTATAAAAGAGTGTATAATATATTGGAAACCAGACGATATTTGTATTTGTATTGCATGCGGTTTTTTGGAAGGTGGACAGTTAAAGCATGATTGTTTGATGTTGGATACGGAATGTCTTGAACGAAAAGCTATAGAAACCATAACAAAACTTGAGGTTCGTAAAGAATTATTATCAATTTACAGAAAAAAGCATGGACATTTGTTTTTGATTACATGGAACTTTATTGAACGTTTCCGAGATCTTGTGTGTGACTTTGAATACAGGCCTACTCTATTAAAAATTTTACTAGAAAAAGATTTTGGGAAGTATAGTGATATGGTGTAAAAAATGTACAAGAAGAATGTACAAAAGTACGTTAAAAGTAAGCTTAGTGTGAGTAAAAGATTTTTATATTGAAGCAGAGTGTAGAATATATTGCCAATAACAATAAGACCAATATATATTTTGCATTTATGTATTTTATTATAATGGAATATAAGTTTATGGAGTATATTTGGAAGATAATAGAACACACATCATGATGTTATATTAACGAATTGTTTCTTGGAAAAGATTTATTTTGTATTGCCTTGAAACATTATTAAACAGAGAATTCGAACAAAATATTATTTGATTGTAATATAAGACACAGAATGCATAGAACACTTTATTAAATGTAAAGGGGAAAAAATGTGTTTTACACATGCGCAGAAGCTTTTATTGTAGGTATATAAATAGATGTATCACACTTGAAAAAGTATTCATTTGATTTGTTTTTGCTGAAGAGCAGAAAAATGAGTAACATGGAGACTGTTTATATTTCACCTAGAGAAAAAGAAATTCAGCGTGAAAACGAAAAACCTATACTGTTAATTCACCCATCTGACCCCGATTTGCCAGATGAATTACGTGATAAAGTGAGAATCATATATCCATCGCAAGAAATAGAAGAAGTGTATTATTTTAGACGCTATAATAGATATAATGATGAAATACTCCCGGAAAGTGATGATGATGACAGTGTTTTAAATATTAACTGTTTTGAACTGGAAGCTAATGACTGCGAGTGTACTAGTGAAACTATTAGTAATACATGTGTTATACAATTATTTAATGAGTACACACCAAATTCAGTATTATTATGTGCAGCATGTGTTGAACATAATGAAAATGAAAAAGATCACAACTGTTTGCTGCAGTATGATTACGAATTATTACAAAAGGTGTGGACGATCTTAATTAAACGTGAAATGAGAGAGAAAATCTATAAACTTTATTTAAAGAAGCATTTTAAAGGTTATAATATTAAGAACACTTATACTTTGGAGAAAAAATTTAATCTGGTATATGAATACATTACAGAGTGTGATTGTTATATCAAAGAAATAGTAGAAATGTTTTTAGAGAAAGATAAACAATTATTTAATTCTGTAAATGAACACTGAGACACTGTAGCATATGCATTTGATTGTGTATGAATAGAAGAACATATTTAACCTCATATATATATATATATTAGGGCTAAATACTTTGATGTAAGTTGAGAAATTACAAATTGTTACAGAGAATTGAACTGTTATCTATATTATTTTATAAATGGATCAATTTGTAGTATTGTAATATTAAGAATTTAATAGATTACAAACATTGGACTAACACATGTAAATAACAGTTAGAGCTAAAATACTGAATTACTGGCAACTGAATTGTCAGTGAGAGTAATGTATTTTAAAGAAATAAACTGATATTAGAAAAAAATAATCTTAGTTGTTTGTATGCTATATGAAGAAACTAGTGTTTAAGAAGAATATGGTAGGAAACTGAAACTATTTAATACTTTATTTTAGATTTTTAGAGACATTACCAACGTAAGTAAATGATGAACTATTGTCGATTGAACGGGAATTACTGAGGTTGATACCTTGTGTTTAGTTTATGATATGAAGACTTTAACATTCTTGTTTACACAGTTACTTTTAAATGAATACTACATATAATCTTGTATGCAGAATGGATTGAATTAAGGGCATACTTACGCGAGGGATTCATTGGATGCGGACCACATTTAAAACTTTATAACCCAACAAACATTTCAACACTTTGTTAAGAGAATTATGGTTGCAGTAGGAGAGAAATGTGTGATATACTGTAGAAAACTCGATGTTACAGTACCCTTGTACTCTTTATGTCTTATAAAAAGAAGTTAGTGTACTCTTTTGCTGAGAATATAGATGACAATATTGTAAAATTACGTGCCGTTTTATTGCAACTAGAATAATGTTACTTCAATAATGCTTAAACGCAGTTACTGTTAATGCAGAATCCACCCTCCAACAATTTTCAGGATGTGCAGACCCTTACTTGGTATATGATTTTAAAAAGAATAAACATTGTACGGTAACCTCTTGAAACTTGTAGACCCACAGTGAAGTATAGTCGGATATGGGGGAGGGCACGGTGACTCAGAGGTAGAAGAGATTTTGATGTTTGTGATTTAAAAACCGAGCAAGTGAACTTTGTGGTGGACAACATCTCTTTTTCCTGGTACTTCCATTTCCTACATTTATTTATTGGCTTAAATAGCTTATCCGATCTTTCTCTTGTAATAGAATCATTGCAAGGCTATGATCATACCTTATAATTATTATTAAATAATCCTTATTGAAGGTTTAATTTACTTCATGATTTCTTTGGAACAATAAAAATTTTTTGCTTGAGATGGATTGTTTTCTCAGGGAGGAAATGTTAGAATCATGAGAACTTGCTTACATGCTGTGTGCCAAACATAATAAGCCCTTGGCGAGCTAAGATCGAACCATGGACCCATCACGCGCCAGAGGTGAACGATTTGAAGGCGATGAAGAATATTTTATAATCCCACAGTAGTATTAATAATTGTTTGAGATTCTTAGTATACTATGTGATACACAGGTTACACGAATTTTATTTTGTTCTTTTTGAACTAATGTTTAAGAGGACCAGAAGGATAGATTTCAAGAACCACCTATGGTTCAAGGATTACAGTTTTAATTTTACAGCTTTATACACATTCATTCAAAATTATATGGCCATTAGATGGTTGTATAAGATTCTTGTTGGACTTGATTTGATTTGAGTTTAACGTCTCTTTTCATCAGCGAAGCTATATGAGACGTGGACCTACTGATTAACGTGGAATCCGAACCACATGAGCTCCCGCCGGGAATCGAACCTGGGTAGACTTTTGTTGGAATAAATGTTTTCGCTGGAACCTTTTTTTTAAATTTAATGTAAAACTTTAAACATAATGAAGAAAATAGGAACATACTGAGGTGAAATAAACTTGAAAACTCCCACCGTGCAAAAGAATTAAGGAAAACAGCCTCTGTTTTCAAGCTGAGACTATCCATGGTTGAGATTGACCACGAAATATAACGATTATTTTTCTCAGATGATGAGTTTGTATGCTTATGCCAGTAGCTAAAACTGGAAAAGTGAACCAGGTAGTGTTTGCAAAATGTATCTCCTCACGTCCAAGTCTATCAATTCGCTGACGACACAGCATTTCTAACAACGGCTCGTACTATCCAACGTATCAACAGACTAATGCAGCCAGCCATCAACACATTTGTCCACTGGTGTGACTTAATCTCAGAACATGTGCAATTGTGATGGACAAAAATTCCATGGGTAGTGGGGCTGGTGAACAACAACAACAACTTCACGAAACATCTGTTGGTATTAAAATTAACGATACATGAACTTTCAAAAGACGAAATGTTTATTTATCTGGACTGTTAATACTTTTTTGAAATTTCATCGGAACAAGCATTCAACTTAAACTATAATAAACGAACGAACTATCTAGTTGCATTATAGGAGGGCGATACAGGTGTGGATGAAAAGTTTATGTATTGATTTTTGAATACGAGTTGTGTGCGAGTAATTCAATTTTATTTAACTTTTAATATTAGAGATTATTTTATACGACCATTTAATATTTTATTATTTCTTATACATATTCGCTTTCATCATTTGTCCATTGTAATGTTAGTAGAAAAAAATGTTTTATTTAACAACATGAGCACGGAAACCTACAAGAAAAATATTAGACAACATTCATAATTATCACTGTACGGAATACTTCTTTAAATGGAAACAGTTTGATCCATTGGTAGAGTGCACCCATCTGGCACGAAGATACCTAGTTCAATCCCAAGACCGTGACAATTTGTGATGGACAACACCCTGTGGATATTCTCGGGGTTCTCCATTTCCTACCACTTTCTTCATATTCAATATTTTTACAATCATTAACCATTCAACGTTGCCTACTTGTAAAATTTCTCGAGTAGATGAGTATATAAGACTCATGACAGAACAAAATGTTTTCCCTTTGCTCTCAAGCCAGAAAAAAAGCAGAAACTCATATCTACTCGCCAAATTTCACAAGTTTCGTGGATACGAGTTTCTTCTTTTCTGGCTTGAGAGCAAAGCGAAAACACTTATTCTGGCAAGTAGATATGAGTTTCTGCTTTTTTTCTGGCTTGAGAGCAAAGAGAAAACATTTTGTTCTGTCATGAGTCTTATATACTCATCTACTCGAGAAATTTTACAAGTAGGCAACGTTGAATGGTTAATGATTGTAAAAATATTGAATATGAAGAAAGTGGTAGGAAATGGAGAACCCCGAGAATATCCACAGGGTGTTGTCCATCACAAATTGTCACGGTCTTGGGATTGAACTAGGGATCTTCGTGCCAGATGGGTGCACTCTACCAATGGATCAAACTGTTTCCATTTAAAGAAGTATTCCGTACAGTGATAATTATGAATGTTGTCTAATATTTTTCTTGTAGGTTTTCGTGCTCATGTTGTTAAATAAAACATTTTTTTCTACTAACATTACAATGGACAAATGATGAAAGCGAATATGTATAAGAAATAATAAAATATTAAATGGTCGTATAAAATAATCTCTAATATTAAAAGTTAAATAAAATTGAATTACTCGCACACAACTCGTATTCAAAAATCAATACATAAACTTTTCATCCACACCTGTATCGCCCTCCTATAATGCAACTAGATAGTTCGTTCGTTTATTATAGTTTAAGTTGAATGCTTATTCCGATGAAATTTCAAAAAAGTATTAACAGTCCAGATAAATAAACATTTCGTCTTTTGAAAGTTCATGTATCGTTAATTTTAATACCAACAGATGTTTCGTGAAGTTGTTGTTGTTGTTCACCAGCCCCACTACCCATGGAATTTTTGTCCATCACAATTGCACATGTTCTGAGATTAAGTCACACCAGTGGACAAATGTGTTGATGGCTGGCTGCATTAGTCTGTTGATACGTTGGATAGTACGAGCCGTTGTTAGAAATGCTGTGTCGTCAGCGAATTGATAGACTTGGACGTGAGGAGATACATTTTGCAAACACTACCTGGTTCACTTTTCCAGTTTTAGCTACTGGCATAAGCATACAAACTCATCATCTGAGAAAAATAATCGTTATATTTCGTGGTCAATCTCAACCATGGATAGTCTCAGCTTGAAAACAGAGGCTGTTTTCCTTAATTCTTTTGCACGGTGGGAGTTTTCAAGTTTATTTCACCTCAGTATGTTCCTATTTTCTTCATTATGTTTAAAGTTTTACATTAAATTTAAAAAAAAGGTTCCAGCGAAAACATTTATTCCAACAAAAGTCTACCCAGGTTCGATTCCCGGCGGGAGCTCATGTGGTTCGGATTCCACGTTAATCAGTAGGTCCACGTCTCATATAGCTTCGCTGATGAAAAGAGACGTTAAACTCAAATCAAATCAAGTCCAACAAGAATCTTATACAACCATCTAATGGCCATATAATTTTGAATGAATGTGTATAAAGCTGTAAAATTAAAACTGTAATCCTTGAACCATAGGTGGTTCTTGAAATCTATCCTTCTGGTCCTCTTAAACATTAGTTCAAAAAGAACAAAATAAAATTCGTGTAACCTGTGTATCACATAGTATACTAAGAATCTCAAACAATTATTAATACTACTGTGGGATTATAAAATATTCTTCATCGCCTTCAAATCGTTCACCTCTGGCGCGTGATGGGTCCATGGTTCGATCTTAGCCCGCCAAGGGCTTATTATGTTTGGCACACAGCATGTAAGCAAGTTCTCATGATTCTAACATTTCCTCCCTGAGAAAACAATCCATGTCAAGCAAAAAATTTTTATTGTTCCAAAGAAATCATGAAGTAAATTAAACCTTCAATAAGGATTATTTAATAATAATTATAAGGTATGATCATAGCCTTGCAATGATTCTATTACAAGAGAGAAAGATCGGATAAGCTATTTAAGCCAATAAATAAATGTAGGAAATGGAAGTACCAGGAAAAAGAGATGTTGTCCACCACAAAGTTCACTTGCTCGGTTTTTAAATCACAAACATCAAAATCTCTTCTACCTCTGAGTCACCGTGCCCTCCCCCATATCCAACTATACTTCACTGTGGGTCTACAAGTTTCAAGAGGTTACCGTACAATGTTTATTCTTTTTAAAATCATATACCAAGTAAGGGTCTGCACATCCTGAAAATTGTTGGAGGGTGGATTCTGCATTAACAGTAACTGCGTTTAAGCATTTTTGAAGTAACATTATTCTAGTTGCAATAAAACGGCACGTAATTTTACAATATTGTCATCTATATTCTCAGCAAAAGAGTACACTAACTTCTTTTTATAAGACATAAAGAGTACAAGGGTACTGTAACATCGAGTTTTCTACAGTATATCACACATTTCTCTCCTACTGCAACCATAATTCTCTTAACAAAGTGTTGAAATGTTTGTTGGGTTATAAAGTTTTAAATGTGGTCCGCATCCAATGAATCCCTCGCGTAAGTATGCCCTTAATTCAATCCATTCTGCATACAAGATTATATGTAGTATTCATTTAAAAGTAACTGTGTAAACAAGAATGTTAAAGTCTTCATATCATAAACTAAACACAAGGTATCAACCTCAGTAATTCCCGTTCAATCGACAATAGTTCATCATTTACTTACGTTGGTAATGTCTCTAAAAATCTAAAATAAAGTATTAAATAGTTTCAGTTTCCTACCATATTCTTCTTAAACACTAGTTTCTTCATATAGCATACAAACAACTAAGATTATTTTTTTCTAATATCAGTTTATTTCTTTAAAATACATTACTCTCACTGACAATTCAGTTGCCAGTAATTCAGTATTTTAGCTCTAACTGTTATTTACATGTGTTAGTCCAATGTTTGTAATCTATTAAATTCTTAATATTACAATACTACAAATTGATCCATTTATAAAATAATATAGATAACAGTTCAATTCTCTGTAACAATTTGTAATTTCTCAACTTACATCAAAGTATTTAGCCCTAATATATATATATATATGAGGTTAAATATGTTCTTCTATTCATACACAATCAAATGCATATGCTACAGTGTCTCAGTGTTCATTTACAGAATTAAATAATTGTTTATCTTTCTCTAAAAACATTTCTACTATTTCTTTGATATAACAATCACACTCTGTAATGTATTCATATACCAGATTAAATTTTTTCTCCAAAGTATAAGTGTTCTTAATATTATAACCTTAAAATGCTTCTTTAAATAAAGTTTATAGATTTTCTCTCTCATTTCACGTTTAATTAAGATCGTCCACACCTTTTGTAATAATTCGTAATCATACTGCAGCAAACAGTTGTGATCTTTTTCATTTTCATTGTGTTCAACACATGCTGCACATAATAATACTGAATTTGGTGTGTACTCATTAAATAATTGTATAACACATGTATTACTAATAGTTTCACTAGTACACTCGCAGTCATTAGCTTCCAGTTCAAAACAGTTAATATTTAAAACACTGTCATCATCATCACTTTCCGGGAGTATTTCATCATTATATCTATTATAGCGTCTAAAATAATACACTTCTTCTATTTCTTGCGATGGATATATGATTCTCACTTTATCACGTAATTCATCTGGCAAATCGGGGTCAGACGGGTGAATTAACAGTATAGGTTTTTCGTTTTCACGCTGAATTTCTTTTTCTCTAGGTGAAACATAAACAGTCTCCATGTTACTCATTTTTCTGCTCTTCAGCAAAAACAAATCAAATGAATACTTTTTCAAGTGTGATACATCTATTTATATACCTACAATAAAAGCTTCTGCGCATGTGTAAAACACATTTTTTCCCCTTACATTTAATAAAGTGTTCTATGCATTCTGTGTCTTATATTACAATCAAATAATATTTTATTCGAATTCTCTGTTTAATAATGTTTCAAGGCAATACAAAATAAATCTTTTCCAAGAAACAATTCGTTAATATAACATCATGATGTGTGTTCTATTATTTTCCAAATATACTCCATAAACTTATATTCCATTATAATAAAATACATAAATGCAAAATATATATTTGTCTTATTGTTATTGGCAATATATTCTACACTCTGCTTCAATATAAAAATCTTTTACTCACACTAAGCTTACTTTTAACGTACTTTTGTACATTCTTCTTGTACATTTTTTACACCATATCACTATACTTCCCAAAATCTTTTTCTAGTAAAATTTTTAATAGAGTGGGTCTGTATTCAAAGTCACACACAAGATCTCGGAAACGTTCAATAAAGTTCCATGTAATCAAAAACAAATGTCCATGCTTTTTTCTGTAAATTGATAATAATTCTTTACGAACCTCAAGTTTTGTTATGGTTTCTATAGCTTTTCGTTCAAGACATTCCGTATCCAACATCAAACAATCATGCTTTAACTGTCCACCTTCCAAAAAACCGCATGCAATACAAATACAAATATCGTCTGGTTTCCAATATATTATACACTCTTTTATACAATCCAATGATGTCCGTTCCACAGTACACTCACATGGTAACTTCAAAAATTCTTCCAACTCCCAATTCTGCACCGGGGAATTACTCACTGTTGGTGAAGGTGTAGGGGGATATTCTTCTATTTCGTTTTCAACATCAAGTAACGGGAAAACTTCTGTTTCCAGTGGCGGAGGTTGCGGGCTCACCACCGGTTGAGATGAAAATTCTGTTCCCGATAATACATCCAAGTTGGCCGGGGTAACTTCTGTTTCCAGTGTTGGAAAGTGCGAAATCACCACCGGTTGGAATAAAACCTCTGTTCCCTGCAAAGATGACAATTCTGTAAAATCACTTTCACCTCTTGTACTAAGATCCAACGGTTTCATTGAATCCATGTTTTAAAACCAATCTATAACTCCTTTTCACTAAAAACACCGCTATATTTCAACAGCAAACAATTCAGGAAAATAAGGTTTGTTCTCCAGTGTTTCTATTAAGATTTTTTATTTCCTTCACCACCTAAAAACAATAAAAGAATTAAGAATTAGTTATTTGATGTATTACGATTTCCAATTACAAATATAAGTATAAAGTTTCCCTTTTAACTTCACTACTACATTTCATCCTGGGTAATATGTTCAAACAATCTCGGGTCTCTTTTTATTGCCTTAGCTTTCAACATGAAAAACCCTTAAGTTCAATCTGCGGTAACGTTAAACGTTCTGTCGCCATATAACCTCATTGTTACACTAGCGTTTATGAAACAAAACACAACATTTTACAATAATAATAATAATAATTCTTACCATATACTTTCTAAATACCAGTTATACGTCTTACACAATTCATAGTTACATGCAAGTAACAACATCTGCTAAGCAAAATGTTTGTCGTACGGCTTTTCACGTGGGAAAGCTCTGGTTCGATTCCCGGGGGGCGCATTCTGCTAATTTTCTGTACAATATAATTTATATATACCTGTTATGTCATACACATTTCATAGCTACATATAAGTAACAACATCTGCTAAGCAAAATGTTTGTCGTACGGCTTTTCACGTGGAAGAGCCCTGGCTCGATTCCCGGGGGCGCATTCTGCTAACTTTCTGTACAATATACTATATATATACCTGTTATATCTTACACAATTCATAGCTATGTATAAGTACCAAGTTCGCACTGCAAGCAAAAATATTTAGCGTACGGTTCTCCACGTGGAAGAGTCCTGGTTCGATTCCCGGGGCGCATTCTGCTAACTTCCTGTACAATATAATTTATATATACCTGTTATGTCTTACACAATTCATAGCTATGTATAAGTACCAAGTTCGCACTGCAAGCAAAAATATTTAGCGTACGGTTCTCCACGTGGGAGAATAGTAATTCGATTCCCGGTGCAATCATTAATGTTGATTCCCTGTACCCTCCATATTACATTATACTATATCTTAGTCACGTTATAATTCCATAAAAGTACACCGAGTCATATCATTTTCAATGCCGAAAAATCCGCAATCAATTCCCGATAAAACCAAACAGTTCCATCCCCTTATACTTCAGACAATTACAATATGGCCCTTTCCCATATAAAAGTAAACAAGTATACTACAAGAAAACTACAACGTTATTACTTACCAATCTTCCAGTCTCTCCTAGTAGTAAAATATCTTCTTCGCAAACTTAACACTTGATGTTCCTGCTGTATTCTTTCTAAATGTACACATCATGCAAATGCATCAGTATTTTTTATACCCTTCAATCTTTCCAGAAGTTTCGAGTGTGTTCTTTCCCCTATTCCAACAATAATAAATTTAAAAAAGATCTGGAAGTTTCCAGTGCTTTCTTTCACTCTTTCCAACGATCAAAATTTCTAAAATATTCTCCAGCAGCTGCCGCGTTACATGTGCTGCATATTAATGAATCCAACAATATATTACCTTGTTCTACGTGTGTGATCTGCATATTTTATTTCCGAAAGGTTTTTTCTGTATTCTGCTTGTCCAATTAACATTTCTTTTCACCGGAAACATTTATTATGTGTCATGTTACCTCCGGCTGCACCTGCATACATTGTGTGTCATTAATATGCGGAAAAAAGGGTGTATCCATTTTTTTTAAAACGTGCATTAGGAACTGCTAAAATGTCAAAATTATCGACACTCATGAATATTCATGAGTGTTTACTTTTGTCTAACTTGCTACTGCACTCGCAACAGCTGAGATTTACATGTTTATTCCTGGATCCAAGACACCACATAAGATATGCAGCAGTACCAAACTTCAGAGAGCATTAGGTTTTATGGAGAACTCCATTTTATTTCTGCATGCCTTTACTGGTTGTGATAAAACTTCTGCTCCACATAGTAAAGGAAAGAAAGTTGCGTGCAAAATACTAGGAAAAAATGAAGAACTGCGTCGAGAAATGGATGTTTTCAACAACCCCAACACATCTGCTGATGATGTGGCAGCTGCTTGAGAAAAAAATATTCCTAGCGTTATATAGATGTGCAGAGAAAGAAACTCTGGATTGTACAAGATTATGCATGTACAGAAATATTATATCCAAAAAACGCATTAGTGACTCTTTCAACTTAGCAGTACTATCTCCAACAACAGCTGGTGGAAAGCGCCAGAGTCTCCATGTGTTCTATTGAGTTCAGCTGTGGAAAAATCAAGAGATGACTCCAATTGAACGGGACTGGAGAATTTGTGGTGATTGCCTTCTTTCTGTAACATCATTTGAACAACCTGTTCCAGAAGAGTTGTTAAAGTTTATAGAATGCAACTGGCAGGCGATACACAAATGAAACAGCATGAAACTGTGGAAACAATCGTGGGTGTAAAAGAAGAGAGCTAGATTGTACATCACTTTGTGGGCAGAGTAGTGTACCCGGTTGTGGTAATAGCACTACTTTAATTGAAGGTGCAGATGAAGGAAGTGATGATGAAGCTGTCAGCAAAACCAACTTCTTTGAGAAGGAAGTTAATGAAAATTGTGGACATTCAATAGCAAAACGCCATCGAGAAAACTTAGTCTCAAAGTTGTAACGTTATATTTTATATTTTTTTCTTGTTACATTTATAGCCCACAGTTCGAACCACTAAATTGGTATATACGATTAAACACCTTAATGGTTACCTGTAATTGCAATATATATTAAATATCTTGAAAATCAAGCACATTAAATGTTTGACACAACTGACTTTTATTCTTCTTATTTCATGAATATTTATTCTATTGCCATAGCAACAACAGACAAGTACCTATCTTCTTTTCAACAACTAACATTACATGATTATCTATATAAAATCAACATATATTCTACATTTTCTTCTTATTATTATTAACAAATTGTGCACTTTTAAGCACCGTTGCTCAAAATAACTACAAGAAAATGGAAGTAATTTGTAGATTAGATATACAATCTCGTTGTAAAGTACACTGGTATATTTAGAACCTTATTCAAGTTCATTTATCGTCGCAAGGATTTTTACTTTGCCATATACGCTTATCACCAGTTGAGTTAGAGACAGCAGGACAGTTGCAGAAACCAACCTGCAGATGCTCCACCAGTGCATGTGAATGAAAAGCACCGTGAGGGTTACCACTGCCGTGCAATTCCTCTATCGGTATCCGTGTCAGTGTAGTGTGTGACGGGCAAGACAAAGGACCTGAGTTCACTTGATCGTGGTCAAATCGTAGGGGTCAGACGACTGGGTGGCTCGATTTAGAAGTGGCTGCGGCACTCGGATATTCAAAGGCAACTGTGTCAAGGATGTACCGTGACTGCCTGGCTTTCGGTAAAACCGAACCTACACGGCAAACTGCCGCGGTAAGGGGCGTGTCGACGACGACACGGGTAGACGCTGAGTGGCCCTCATCGTAACAGCCGATAGACAGGCCACAGTGCGTCAAATCGCGGAGAGGTTCGATGCAAGACAACAACGCCGTGTCAGCAACCACACAATTACCAACCACCTGCTCGCCATGAGGTATAGGAGCCATCGACCCACGTGAGTATCCCTAACAGCACAACACAGGAAACAACGTCTAACATGGGCAAAGGAACACTGTCCCTGAACCGTGGAAATGTGGGAAAAGGTTTCCTGGACAGTTTCATATTGGTACATACCGATGAACCGGTAAGGGTGCGTCGCAAACTGCAAGAGGAAATGGATCCATCGTGACAGCAGGCCGGTGGTTGTGGTATTCTCATCTGGGGCCTGTTTATGTGGAGTGAAATGGATCCCTTAACACGTGCAATACAGTCCCTCAAAGGTAAACGCTACCGCGATATTTTGAACGACCATGTCATGTCATTTGCTCGGGTGCTACATCCAGTTGGTGAACTCATTTTGCAGCAGATCAATGCGCCGGACCACCGGTCTAGGATTGCAGCAGACTGGTTTGATGAGCACTCCTCTGATCTCGCAAAACGATCATCGGACCTCAATCCGATCTAACACGTCTGGGACGCCACGGAACGACGCCTTCGGCTGTGGACCCCCTTAGAACTAACCTGTAAGCTATGTGGGAGACTTTGCAGCAGTTATGGATTGAGATTCCACAACAAAACTTCAGGTGCCTCGTGGAGTCCATGCCGCGGCGAGTAGCCTCCGTTATCAAAGCGAAAGGTGGTGTTACACGCTATTAAGTAGGTGTCTATAATTCAACTGGTGATCAGTGTATATTATCTTCCATTTTATAACTACAATACTTTTAAGTTAAGCAGTTTAATAGATGCGCACAAGAATCTAAGCACAATTATAAAAGCTAGTGCGTATAGCGAAATAGTAAAGATCATGAAACAGAATATGATGTTATTTGATGTAAATAGGATGCAAAACGCACCTCAAATACCTCCAGTAAGCATATTTTCCTTCATTTTTAAATAATTAATCCCTTGTTTAAATCACCATTTTTATTTTTTCCTAAATTTATATTTTCAAGCACTAATAGATAAAACTTTAAGGTACACTGAAATTTTGGTAACGCCAACGCAGATAAAGTGATTAGAAGTATAATGATTAGTGATTAGAAGAAGTGATTAGAAAGTGATTAGAAGAAGTGACCTGTTTAGAAGTATAATAGAAAAATGATACATTTATATCTATTGGCTTAGGACCCATAAGGCAGAAACTAACTGCTGGGAAAAATTTCTGAATGGCGTACTGCTTATTTAAAATGGCGGGAAACCAGCAACTATAGTTTTGGGACTATTTTAGTATAATATCAATACATATAACATATTCTAACGGCTTTAATCATTTAAAAAATCTTTAAGTTTCATCGATTTTTGTCGTAATTGCACTGGACAAGGGCTATTTATTCAAAAAGGCGGAAAACCCGCAACTTTTTTTTTACAGGATAACATCAGTAAAACATATTTCAATAGATTTTATCTTCTTTTTGAAACGTTTATCTCAAACACTAATTTCAATAAACACATAGGCCTACATACAGAAAGATAGTGCAAAAGTCTACTTTTGGAGTTCTTGCGCACCCCCTATCGACGCCACTGTTTACGAACAATTCATTAAACTAGGCGGACTTCCAAACCTGTTGCTACTTACCGGAAATTGCAATGAAAAAACATCTCAAATCACTAAATAGTCTCTGTTTTGCTTCATGTTAAATGATTCATTCATATGTTTTAACAAAAATTGTGCGCAGTTCTATGGAAACGAGGGCCTGTGTTCTAGAACCTTGCCCAAATCCACTTGTGATTACTAGTCCAAGTTCGTGTATGCTTTTCGTACCTGTCTTTCTTTCTTTACACATATCCAACTTCACTGAACTGCCTACTCCTTACAGATGCATCCTTACGAGCGCTCAAGCTTCAAGATGCCCCGAATTATCATAAATGCTGTGTTACGTGAAGTGACTATCCAGCGTAAGTTAGTACGTGTTTTCCTTATGAGTTTTAATACATGTGCATGCTGGCATGTTACAAATCTGTACGCCGGTCGTGGCAGACGCAAAGAAATTAATAATTCAGACAAGATTAGGACATTAGATAGAAGATTTAGAGAAATGATTCTTTCTGGTGACGAGTTTCAACTTTATCAGAGCCAAGCAAGGAATGAACACCTGCTAACAAAAGAATGAAGAATAAATTAGGAAACTATTTCCACAAAGAGATGTTAAGTTTCTGAGATCAAGTATTCGTAATTGTATGGTACAAAACACATTGGTTATTCTAGCGCTATACTCTTTCGCTCCGAATATCTGATCACTAATTTAAAACAAAAATCAACTTTCTTCCATATTAAACACTTTCACTGAAGCTAAACAAACAATATGGCAAAAGTATATAGCATACAATTTTATGTAATTTAAATTAAACTCAATCCAAAATTATTATTAAGGAACGCTCATATACAAACATAGAATTGTCACTCGCTTGTTGTCCAGTAAGTTATCGCGATTGCAGTAAATAAAATGTAGACTAATTTTGATTTATATGATAAAATGTAGGTTTTATATGCGCATAAAGTAAATATGTTCACTGCTATTCGTTAAATCAAACATTTCAGCATACACATTTATGTTGTTCGTCAACACTATATTGAGAATATTTCACACGACTCAGCAGTTTCAATACAACGCCATTGAAACGGCCTTAGCAACCACCCTAGCATCAGTTTGTTTGTAACCAATATGGCTGCACCCAGTAAAATTCACAGCAGACGACTTCAGCAGCGTATATTGAATATATTGAATATTGATATTTCTATAATTGTAATAACAGCAATAGGACTTACTACTTGAATTTCGAGATACAGTCGAATTTTACACTTTTTTATGTTGGACTTAGTGTTCGAAGTGAAAAAAAGCAAAGACGATATGTTTAACTACGATTTTGTCTGGACATACCGGCTATCTAACTGTTGAAATGCAGTGAAGGTATGTTGTCTAAAAGATTGCATTTCTATTTACATAATAACCAGGGTGTTTATCGAGTTTCATTTTCAAAGTTCCAGTATATTCAGTATAATTATCAGAAAAATTCCAATACCTAAACTAATGATTTTTTTAAAAGTTATTTAGGAATAATCACACTCTTGATGATTTCAGGTTTGTAATTGTTTTACCATCAAATATTTTATTTTTAATAAATTTAGTTAGCCTTGATTTTTTTGAAATACAATGATTTTTTAACCTTTTTGTAAGGGCCTCCCAACTCTCCTCACAGCTCTCCACTCCACGCATTGCTTTAAATGTCTAATTACAAAATGTATACAATTCTTGCTTTGTAAAAAATTACAATCTCAATGGACACAGAATTGTTTGTAAGGCTATTAAAAGAAAAATGAAATGAAATCTTTGAGTTTTACGTCCCACGGTTATGCCGGTTAGGCTAAAGGAGACGGTGATAATGAATAATGAATGAAATGCTGGAATGAAGAAAGTGGGAGGAAACGGGAGAACCCCGAGAAAACCCACGCACACGGTGTTTGTCCACCACAAAGTTCACTTGGCGGGGGTTGGGATCAAACCCGGGACCCCAAGCACCAGAGGTGAACGCTCTACCACTGAGCCACCGCGGCCCCGCTATTAAAAGAATTACAAAAAATAAAAAGAATTGTTGACAAATTACCAGTTTCATGATTTTTTTCAGTATGTGGATCAAAATTCCAGTATATTTCCAGTATTTCCAGAATCAAAATTAAATTCCAGTATAATTCAAGTATTTCTAGTATTTCCAGTATCAGTAGACACCCTGTAACTCAAACCCATTCGAGAGTTTCTCTGTAGTAACGGGGAGGGGATATTGAAAGACTTTGATCCCCACCAAGAATTTCTGAAAACAAAACAATAAAAAAATATTCCCTTTATGTTATATTATAGACAAGTGTACACGATAATGCTCAAAAACCGAATGACGATATTAACAATTTCCTGTGGAAAAACTTCTGGTCTCTCCACTCGACTGTGGGTTATTCCAAACCCCCGGAAGATCCGCCCCCCCACAGCAGACATGCCCTTCATCCACCCATGCTCAAAACACGACATTTACATGCATTAAGGCAAGAAAACATACACACATACATAAAAAGCAAATAATTCTATATGGACATCAAAATATAAATTAGGTGAACTTCTTTTAAGACGTCTCATTTTAAAAACAAAAAGTAGGAAAAAGATAATAAAAATGTCGGTGTTGTCAACTTAGAAATTATATATACATAAGAAATTCAATCTTTTTACGTGCAAAGCTAATCGTTAATTACTGTCTATAAAATTGATTTGTTAAAGGTATTTAGCATCTACTTTCCAGTGACGGTATGTTTTAATCATTAAAAAACCAGAGACGGTCAGAGTTGGCGTGGGTCAATGAAAACTTCACCCACCACCCATCGTGACCCACGAACCACTGACCCACCACCCACCATGACCCACTCTGACCCACGACACACCACCCACCGGGACCTACTGTGACCCACCACCTACCATGAACCACTCTCATCCACTGTAACCTACTCTGACTGACAAAAATCTATCGTTATCAACTCTGAACACGATCCACGGCCTCTTCTGTACTGACTAAAGAGTTTAAACTTGTAATAAAACAAGACTGTGAAATTGTCACTAATCGGAGTTGCAATTACTAATCAATCGCTCTCAGCACCACTCTGTTACAATAACGGTGGATCTGACCTTTACAATATCAAATGGTAAAGTGTTTATCAGTGAGGAAATTGAAGCACTTCGAGGTGGGGGGAAATTAGTGTGTGCCTCAAATATACTTGTACTAAGAGAGTATTCTTGCAAATGTTAATTTCTAAACGCATTCCAAAAGAAACTTCTATTTAAAGGAAAATACCCCTGTACAATATGGAAAAGGTTAAGGTCTCTCAGTTCACAGTATTTTTCTCATAAAAGACTTGAAAAATCAGTTTTTCATAGTCTATAAAGGTGCTCGGGTACCCCCTGTGAGAGTATCTCCATAAAGTATGCTCATAATTGTAATTTGTGTAATCACTAAACACCATGTTAAATTTAAGTTACAAATATGCATAATATTTATTCAAAGTAGTTTATAAAAAGCAAAGAAGAGACTTATTAAAAATTAGATACAATGTTGAATAACACAAATAAGCCATTACTAATAGAAGTATACATTTTCCGTAACTCGTAATTTGCCACCTTAAAACAAATCTGAAATCGGGTTTATTTCCTGTTGGCCTCCAGAACTTTTTCGTGTTAAAATATCCGCAGCGGAATGATGTCCGTCCTTCAGCTAAAAAATAACTAGCTCGTCTACTTTAAGCTTGTCTAGCCATTAACATTTATGAGCAACAAGTTAGACAATGTTTGAGCACTTAATCTATTTCTAATATCAGTCATCTGTAAATTCATAAAGGGTAATCCCCGTTCGCACACTGTCGTGGAAATTGACAATAGTTCTACCCGATTCTGCAACTCCTCATCGACAATCTGCTTGTTAGACTTAAGTCTGATAACGATTTTTCTCGGTCAGTTTTGAAATACTCAGCAAGAAGTATAATCTCTCTATCACCATACATCTTTTCCATATCGACCATGTCAGTTGGCAATGTCGACTCATGGAGAACAGAAACTTCATCTACCACGCCTTCGATGGGGAATCTTGTGCATAAATTATCAATTAAAGCCTAATAAACTGATGGTTTCTTATTTGTTTATAAATTTAATTTTTGTAATTACACATGAAGGTTTGATGTCATTACCAAGTTTCCTACCCCGTCTAGAAACCGAAAGGAAACGAGGTTCCTGGAAAGTGTTTGGAGGTGAATTGGAATTTCCCTCCTTCTTCAACTTCAATCACCACACTGCTGTTTGCCATACGTCAAATTACGATGAATTTCAATTAAATTATCATAGTATAATTATTTCCTTGATTAATTATCGATACTTTTCAGTGGAAAAAATGTTGAAATTTGAAAGTCGCAAATCAAGCTAAGTAGGCCAACGTAAAGGAAAAAAAGCAATTTTTTTATATAATTATGTGTACAATCCAAACTTAAAATTTCCGTGTAATTAAGCTTACAGTACAAATTTTATGCCTATTTTTCTCACAACTTTATGGGTTGATTGCCCTGTGCTGTAAGCGCTCCATATAATAAACATAAGCTTCAGCAATTATTATAGTAGAAAGCAATGGATTTATGAAGCAAAGCACTGTATTTTTTGTTTCTGATTTTTTTTTCTTAAGTAATATCAATCGTTTTCAGTCATTTTTACAAACCAACTCACTACCAATTTTCCATATATAGAAAGTGCCCCCTCCATAAAGGAGAATTTTTAAAAATGCTAGGACACATTCTGTTTATTTTCAATAAAGAGTTAATACACTGAATTTCAGCTCGGTAAGTTGAACGGCTTGCGAGATACTCATTTTTTTTCGCAAAAATTCGGATCCTCACTACCGATATTATTAGGATATTATGTATTATAATGAAAGCAATATAACATCCCAGTTTGGATTAAGGCCTAAATATATACCAAAAGTAATTTCATTGGACTTCGCAATTTGACCGTGATGATCAGGCACACATAGTTACATTCAATTTTTATATAATAATTTATATATTACAGTGATTCAAAAATTTATTTTTTCCAGTAGTTAGCTCCTCTAAAAACTCACAGGTCTCGAAAGCCAAGCAGTAGTATAAGCTATATTGCTATTATTGCAATTACAAATATCAATATCCAAAAGTGCCTGAAGTTCTTTTTTCACTTAGATATACTCCCCTCCGGTAAGTAGACAGAAACAAATGGAAAAGGAAGGGAAATGAAGGTCTTGAAAGTAAAACGAAGACTTTACCAGTCTTCAGAAGATACTGTCTACAATGCAGTGAGCAGAGTGGGTCGGTAGATCAGACTGAGTCGGTGGGTCGCAGTGGGTCATGATGGGTGGTGGGTCGCAGTGGATAGTGGTGGTTCACGGTGGGTCATGTTGGGTGGTGGGTCGCAGTGAGTCAGACCCACGACCCACTCAGAAAACTTGATCCACTTGACCCACTGACCCACCGACCCACTCCATCTCTGGAGACGGTATGCCTTCATCACTGAAAAACCAGAGGCGGTATGGCATACCACCGCATACCGTCTCACTTCGACCACTGGTTGGACTACTTTACCTTGATTTTAGACGTCCAAATTTCATCCTATTTTCCACTGAAAAGTATCTGTAATTCAACAAGGAAATAATTTTATACAATAATTAAATTGAAATTCATTGTAATATGACCCATGACAAACACTTTATCATTTTATATCGTAAAGATCAGATCCACCGGTATTGTAACAGAGCGGTGCTTTAGCGATTGAGAGTAGAAGTTCAAACTCTGATTAGTGATATTTTCTTACAGCCTTGTCTTATTGCACGTGTAAACTCTTTAGTCAGTGAAGAGGAGGGCGTGGATCATGGGTCAGAGTTGATGACTATGGGTTCTGGTGGGTGGTGGGTCAGAATGAATCATAGTGGGTGGTGGGTCAAAGTTGGTCATGGCGGTCAGAGTGGGTCATGGGTCAAGTTTTCATTGACCCACATCAGTTCTAGGTGTGTTCTATTAACGGTAGAATTGGTAAGATTATCTTACCATTGTAACAATAGTTTCAAAAAATATTCTATTGCGAGTGCACGAATGAATGAGACAATATGGTACATGATATCAATCTAAAATAATCTCTGTATTAACCACGCGATTAAATATCCAAGTGAATACATTGATACCAACTAAATGAGAAGATTTTCTCCAATTTCCTCACGGACGATTGAAATTTCAAGGCACATAGATTAACAATATTAATTCCATAAGGACGAATCGAATTGTTTATACATTAATACAGCAAAATCCTGTATTCTCCATCCGCCCTGGAGTGGGAGGTCAATCAGGCGAGAAATTTCAAGCGTGCGTGTCACGTCCGCCGCATCTGCGCTTACATGCAAAACGCTCGAATAACACAAAACTCTGCACTGGTAGGTTTCTCAGTCCGCAAGGAATATTTACACAAATTTTCATAACCTCTGACCTTTCAGTCTTTCTCTCCCTTTTCGGAGAACACATGCTGCATGCGTACGAGAGAAGAGGAATGCCAAGCACTGTTTTCATATATGAGTTATCGTCAAATCGATCTACGACTCTTTTTCTTGTCACTAAATATGTCTTTTCCACACCTCTACTGGCGGAAAATTTCATGATAGCAAGTATAATCATTACCAGCTGTTATTTCAAGATAAGGAACCGTGAACAGAGATGAATTTCAGTTAATTGGGTTAGAACGAATAATCAGACTTTGTGATTGCCATCTTGTTATACACTACACGTAAAACACAGGGACAGTTCAACGCGGCATACTGGTAAACAGTAGCGTAACTAAAGCTGCATGTCTCCACCCCCACGGGCTATGAAACTGTCACAAGCCATTTTCCCTCTTTCTACATTCATAGAGGCACGGCAAATGTATAGAGCAATAAGAAACTTTTGTTTTGTAATGTCGGATATTCCATCTCGACACTCACGACTTGTTCATATTGTACAAAAATTGCACATTATTATTATTATTATTATTATTATTATTATTATTATTATTATTATTAATAATAATAATAATAATAATAATAATATTATTATCGTTAACATTATCATTATTATTAAGCAATTACATGGAACTAAGAATTTTATTTAACAAAAATAATTTCTTTCTAAATAAAAACACATGAAATGTCCACAAGTAGATTGAAAACTCATTAAAAATTCTGGATCCTGCTCACAGCTTTTCAAATCGGCGATCCCTTTGGGAGAAGAATTCGTTGACACTCGGTAACGTAAGTTCTTGTCGAAAAGCAGGTATTAACAACTTTCGAACAGAATACACATAGTCGACAGTTTCAAAGATTTTTTTTCATCTAAAGTACAGAGTACTCTTACCTGCAACAGTGTGGTTTTATCTGTTACGTCATTCATGCTTTCATAGCGCGGTTAATTTATTTTTATTATTTATTTAACAATCAAAATTATCGTATAGTATCAAACTGAAAAGGAAGTTGATTGGGCCCATTGAGAGGCTAAGGTAAAGGGTCCTTTTGGAAAGGTTGGGAAGTTTCTGGATCCCACAAACCCAATTTTCAAATGAACTTAGCAATGTACACACTAGATTTTAAGGTAAAATATTAAGAAATAATAACATTTAGACAAAAATGAAAATTAAAAATAATAAAACCATAAAAACATGTATTTAGTTTAAAAATGAACCACAATGACGCATGTGCAAGCTGAGAAGAAGATAGATTACTGCTTGGAAGCGAGTCATGATAGCAAATCACGAGTCACAGAAGCGATTCCATAATAACATCAGAAAGTGCATTTCTGGTGTTTCTGCTGTCTGTATTCTTATCTGTGGCCATATTAATAACGTGCTAGGAGTTCGGATTCCGGAAAAAAGCTTGCTCGAATTTTTCGTTGTTCGAGTCCTGAGACATTTGAATTCCACAGTCAATAGTGTGTGAACAAACATGTTTCTAGTATAAACTATGTGAAATTATTTAATTAAAAAAAAAAAAAAACATAGTGAATATTTTCTATAGGCCATACCAATTATTCCTATTGGTTACGGCTGAATTTTTTTGCGGCTTCCAAATTTTTCACCTGCTTGGGATTAAAGTTTATCGAGAATGAATATGTGATATTACCCCCTTTTATAGAAAAAAGTCTTGCGTGATAATTTCTATTTAAATAAATATATTTGAGTCCGAAGCAATACGGCACATACTTCTTTTGAAGATTTCCAATGATTGCCCACTGCATGGAGCTAAAACCAATCAATAATATAGGGATGAAAGTCACCTCACCAATTAGAGCGCAGTGCAGGATTGGTTCGCTTTCATACTTACCCAAATGAACCACTAGGGGTACATATCTGGTAAGTATGAAAGCTCGTCCATAGATCGTGATGGCTATAGGATCAGAATCATTCATAAGATTGGCCCATTCCGCCCATCAAAGGGGGCAACAGGGATAAGTGCCTGTCCCTACGTACCCATCAAAGAGAGTAACATGCTCATCCCTAGGGCCAGAATCACAATATTATCTGTTGTAACAACCAAGACATTACCTAGTTTGCAGTTTTCTTGCTTGACGTTCAATGATTATGCACTGAGGCTGAAGGAGATGGTGATGATGAGAAATGAATGAAATGGTCGAATGAAAAAAAAAAGTGGGATGAAACCGGAAATTTCCCGAGAAAACCACGCACATAGTATTTTCCTACCACAACACCCACTTGGTAGGAATTCCAATTGAACCAGGGACCCCACACCCAGAGGTGAGCCCTCTATCACTGAGCCAACCCCGCTCCACCTAGTTTGTAACAACAATAGATTGAGAGCAGATTATAGTTCAAGTATATTGCCGTAAAATACTCTCTTAGCGGCTCCTCACGTTGAAATAATACAAAGACCTTATATTTTCCCCTGGGAAAAGCATGGTCCCTTCTGAAATCACCAGTGCCCCTTTACCTTTTTCATTTCGAAATAATAAATATTTCAGTTTAACGTCCCACGATTATGTCCCTAGGTTAAAAGAAACGAATGGTTAAGACAGTGAACAATGATAGAGGAATTGGTGGAATGAAAATGGAAACGGGAGTACCCCGAGAAAGCCCACGGGCACGATGTTGTCTACCAGAAACTTACTTGGCACTCTTTCATTTCGGTTCCCTCCTAAGTTAGTTTTCTAAGTATACGAGGAGTGTCCAGAAAGTAAGTTTCCTTAGAGTGGTAAACACAAAAAAGACTCAGTGACCTTGAGGCATTTATTGCCACGGATACAGCACAAGTGACAATACCTTTCAGCATATTTTCCACTGAAATTTAGGCACTTATCATATTGTAGGATAAACTTATGTATTACGATGTTGTAACAGTCAGCTGCCTGGGAGTGGAACCAGTATACTCAATCCGTGTGCAATTGTTCATCATTACTAAAATGCTTAATGGACAGGGAGTTTTTTAAGGTGTAAGAAGACACAAGAACCGCTCGGGAAAAAGATCCGGCCTATACGATGGGTGGTCAAACGCGTCCCAATGGAAAGACTGGAGAAGATAGGTTGTCTATTAACTAAATTAGGTATACAGAGTGTATATTCACTTCGAACTATCACTGAAAGCTACAACAAATAGTAGTACATTTCTGCAACTACATCATGGATTAGTGCAAACTCTGCCAAATACAGTAAAGAGAATCACACGAAATGTACATACGTATATGAATAAATGGACCTGCATTTGTACAGTAATAAGGTTTAAAATATCTAAATATTTTCACCTAGATGTTTATGTAACACGTAACTCTTAAATGTTTTCAGGTTTAGATATTTGTACTAAGCGAAAATACATTTATGAATGAATTGATATGGATAGGCATCGTTTAAGTCACCGTTACCCGTTAAGATGTTAACGGAACGATTGCATTAGCAGAGGGAACGAACTCAGCAGAGGGAATCTCTGTAGCTGTCTATTGAAAAAAAGACAATTCGTCCTCTAGATATCGTTTTGGTTCAAGAGTTACCGTGTGGAGTGACACATTACATTACAATATGATACGATCTACTAGATTTATTGATCCTAAGAAGAATTAACGAACATGTTGCAGTAAGAAACATCGTGTATCCTTTATTATAGGCAACCAACATTTCGTTGTTCCTTTGCAGGTTGCACAGAAGCTAGGTAGTTATAAATTTTAAACGGAATACAGGTAAACCGTTAAAGTAGCCGTTACCCGTTAAGATGTTAACAGACTGACACCAGTAACAAACTCAGCCGAAATAATTGCTCAGCTATCTATTGGCAAAACATCGCTTCTGTCCAAGAGATATCATGTGCAATTATGGACGGACGTATCAACGTTACAACATTTTATAAGATTTACAACGTCTATTGATCCTAATAAGAATTAATTAACATTTTGCAGAAAGAAATATGTGCATCCTTTATTATAGGCAACCAACATTTCTGTTATTATGCAGATTCCATAGAAGCTAGGCAGTTATAAATTTTAAACATGATATTAATAGCCAACTTTAAAGTCACTGTTACCATAGCGAGTTTAACAGAGATAATAGCTCTAATTTTCTATTGTAGGAATACATAATTCAAAAATTCGCTCTCATTCATGAGTTGTCTTATGGAGTAACTGACAAACGGACATAATAACATTACAATATCATAAGTTTCATTAGCGTGATTCTAATATAAGAGAAATAAAATTGTTGTAATTATGACTACAGTATTCTTTCCCCACATCTTTGAATTTTGTATTTAATAGAAGCGAACAATTCTCTTGATTTTACTTTGTGATTAAACAAAAATCGTTACATACCTTTCGCATTCGTCCATTCTGCTTCAGCTCTAGGACCACGTTGAATCAGGCCTAAAATTATGAATAAAATAGAGCACATGATTAATCGAAATATAAACAAGCTGCTGTTCAAAATAGATATACTACAATACGAGAGAAATTTCGGTTGTGAAGGGATGAATTATATTTACTATTCAACTAGGAAAAGCTTTGTTTGCAGCTATTTTTAGATTATGCAATAGCTGCAAACAGGGTATAATAATACTAATAGTTTTTTGTATTGTTGAAGCAATAGACCCCCTTTAATCCCAAACAATAACAGTAAGTATCGAGACTCCAATACATCGTGTCCGTGAATTTTCTCGAGGAACTCCCACATTTTCATTCTACAATTGCTTCCTTCATCATTCACTTGCCTTAACCACCGTCTTCCTTAGCCTGAAGGGCATAATCGTGCGACGTTAAACTTAAAGATTTAATTTCGTTTTAATTTCCAACAAAACACACACTATGCTCTTTAAAAATGTAAGTTTTTAATAAATTTTCACTGAAACTATTTTATTTAAAATAAGGTAAAATGCATCATCTAACTATTGTCACATTTCAACTCGAAGCAATTGAGGTGGTTGAAAATATTAAGCAAAAAAATCGAACCTACTTTTTTTTTCTGAAATGTATCTCAGAACGTATCTTTTGAACCCAGGAAGAAGAGGTCAATTCACTCTCTAGTTCACGATTCATTTTAAATCCAAGTAGTGGGAATGTTTATGAGAGCTGAGAAAATACGTGGAATATTCCATGAAAATCTAATATATTTACAAAATGTGTAGTGTATCATATTTCTGAATCGGGGGAGGAATTTGAGAGAAGCAACCTATCCTACAGTTCCAAGCACAGGAGACTGCTGTAAGAGTAAAATAAAATATACATATTAATGCATAAAAAGCGAATGACTTTTACGAAAGTCTGATTTAAAATACTCGCTGAGCAAAACAATAGTTTATTGTAAGAAATATTAACGTGTAACAGTTTCACCAACTATCCATTCTGCCTTCATCAGACACTATGAATACACGGGCAGTGACAGTTTATGAAAGTTATCGTAAAACTAATCAAATAGGGGAAGAAATTCCGCTATTTTATTCCTTACTCATTTTAACTTTACACAGAGAAGACAATTGAGAAACCTAAAAGAAAATGCGCAATATATTACAATAAAATCGAACCTTTTTAAACGAAAATTATCGAGGAATATCTTTCTTTTCAATTAGAGAGGAAGGTAAATTCACCCTTTGATTCTTACAGATTTTAACCTGAAGCTGTGGACTTTACCACAATGCCCTAAAAATATATATACTCCGCCTTATGCAGAGTCGTTTTGATGTAAGATTAGCGTCATACTAAAGGCCTGACTACTACAGGAAATATATGTAAGTCGAACTCTTTACTATGGCACTATTTACGCATCAGAACGACTCTGCATAAGGCCCATTACGTTTTGTAATCGAGTGATCTTTATGTCGTTTATAGTATAAAATTATCTTGCACGTGTATGTTCAAACTTATAACCTGAGACAGATTTTATCACATTATATGCCAGTATTCTTAATGCAACTCTAAACAATAGGATTATTTCTACAATTTGAAGGAAGGCACAAACCAGATTGCATCGAAACCGGATAAGTTTCAAGAGAGTTATCGTGGAACAGATAAACAAACATAAAACACCGATCAAGTAAGTTCGCTGCACTTGTTTCAGTAGAGTTTCTTTAAAACTTAATACCAAATTTGTAAACTCAAAGAAAAACAATATATTTTTATTAATGCATTAAACTGTTTGAGAGTTAAAGCTAAAACATTCATTACTGATTTTTGAACCTTAAAGCTTTTCGGTTGCTTAAATAGTTATATGTTTGAACTTTAAAGAAAGGGAGAGAAAAAAAGAGATGACAGTTTGTTTAGAAGTGAAAACATCAGATAACAGAGAGTCCCTGAAAATCTATCTTAAAACTTTCCCCAAGTTCTGCCCAAGTACAGATCCCCTGAGGGTCCATCCTGAGATTCAAAGGGTAAAAGCTCGAGGTGCCCGCCAAAAGAGACTTGGCAGCCCAGACCAAGTCGATAAACCGTCATGCCCGATAAATCACGAAACTACATGCAAGCCCAGTTTCCATTCTCGAACAACATCCACATCAACTCGTGACATCATAAATTCTACTTTCGTCACTGCCAAGTACAGAACTAAAAATTTCCCACAAATTCTCATTTTCTCTATTCCTTACTGTAGCTTAGAGATTTCTCAGTCTCTCATTCGATTTGAAATGTTAAGTTTATCATTAACGTTAGGTCTTAAAATTCCAATACATTTACTTTTTTTTAAATTAATTAATTTAATTTTATACGAAAATGAATATCTTCACTTTTGCAATATAAACTACCCCCGGCAGGAGCTCATGCGATCTCCATGATAAGCTGTAGGTTCACATCCTACATGGCCTCGCTGCTAAAAGGAACGCTAACTCCAATTCTACGCTCAAGCAATATAAACTGTCGTCTTTATTCCAATTTTTGGATCAAAAGATCCAATATATTTAAGGCAAAAATTTTCTTGTAGGCCTTATATCTTGAGAACTACACACAGTGTAACCAAACCAAAACTAACAATTTACTCAATATGATGTGCTTATACCGGAAAAAAAGAAAAAAAAACTTGATTTACGGGCCGTTCAAAAATTTTGTGGCCCCTGATCCAAAAAATTCAATATATTTCATTCAATCAAACATTTTCTTGTACGCCCCATATTTTGAAAACTACATATAGTGTATCCAAACCAAAAGTAACAATATACTCAGTATGATCTGCTTATTCTGTAAAAAATATGAAAACCTGATTTAGGGGCCGTTTAAAAATGTTGTGGTAAGTGATCCAAAAAATTCAATGTATTTCATTCAATCAAACATTTTCTTGTACGCCCCATATTTTGAGAACTACACATAGTGTAGTCAAACAAAACTAACAATTTACTCAGTATTATGTACTTATTCCGTAAAAAATATCAAAACTCGATTTAGGGGCCGCTAAAAAATTTTGTGGACCCTGATCCAAAAAGAATCCATATACAGACATATTCAAATTATCAGACTCAACATTCAGTTTCTGAATATTTTACTGTTCTTACAATATTACTTGAGAAAATAGTCCAAATTACTACTTTGTAACTCTGTCCTAATATCTAGTGGGTGTGGCATATGCTTTTCCATATCAATAAAACAAATGCGTAGGTAACATTCAAATATAATTACTATAAAGTGTGTATGTCCAAATTGGAAACAAAAAATGAAATGGAATACTTACAAGAAAATTATCTCTCACACAAAAATTAATATTTCTTATGAAATCCTTATTCTTTATTAAGTCTTTGATCCATCGTGTTATCCTATGTACGAGTTTAGCACATTTTGCCTTTAATTCAGCATCGTGATACCACGAATTGTTGATCTCCTTGATCAATTGAAGTTCGATTCTAATGTGCTTCTTCTCTAACTTTTTTTTCATGAAGCTCCAAAGGTTTTCAATCGGGTTCATATCAGGACTAGTGCCTGGCCACGGAAGAACACTAATTTCGTTGTCCACGAAGAATTTTGTCATAGCTTTGGCCCGGTGGCGTGGGACTCCATCATGCATAAAGATGAATTGTACGTCATCAAACCAGAGTGCAATCTGGGAAAGCAGGTTTTCTTGAACTTGTAGGTATTGGCAAGGGCGCCGATCCTGGGGGCCGGGGGCCCAGGCCCCCCCAAAGCTAATGTGGCCTCTATTGTATTTATGAATATACAATATTTGGCATAATTTGAATGCAATTTGTATTAAAATCCTCATATATATACCTTCTGCATCTGAATGCCCCCCCCCCCCCAAATTTACAGAGAAATCGGCGTCCTTGTGTATTGGTCGTGCTCTCTATTATATACAGTCTTCCAGGCCCGAAGAAAGATGTCACACCCCAGACCATGACTGAAATAGGATGCTTCACGGTGTGTTAAATACATTCCAACTTGAATTCCTCCCAGGCCAACGTCGCACATATTGTGAACACTCATCAGACACAAAGATACATGATTCATCACTAAAACGCACTATTCTCCAATCGTCAGCAGTCCAGTATTGTAGGCCTCGTGCGCATTCGAGGTGCTTCTTTACCATGATTGGAGTAGACTCTAATTTTTATTTTCTTTCTTGACCGTGTGCTTTTATTCCCTCGACACAAAGAATCCTTCGAACACTTTAAGGACAAATGTCTGCGCCATACTCAGTCATTTTTATGCTTAAGTCAATTAGAAGTTGCACTTCTGTTTCCCAGAGTCAATCTTTTCAGTTTTCTGATACCTCTTAGTGATTGTTTTGGTTTTCGCCCACACTTCACAACCCTATTTTGGCTCTTGTTCACTTCAACAGATTCTGCTCACAGATTTTTGTTCTATCCCAACTCTACTAGCAATGTATTGCCGTGTATATCTTATTTCCACCAGAAGTATTTTGTTAACTTCCATTTTACTCGGTGAAAGGTCTTTTGCTTTTCCCATTATGCTGCAATTACAGGACTACACAGAGAGAAAGACTGATACACGAAACACGTCACGATCATTTTAAACTGGCCCATTCGAACTGTTGGACGGTTTGATTGTCGTTAACTTCTTACGACAGCAACCACAACACTTCAGACGGTAACTTGTTGATAGTAACCACAATAGCTATCTAAAACTGAAACAACACTTTCAGAATCCCCCCCCACTCAATAATATCATCAGATGTTCAACGGTGGTATCACCACTTCAACTATACAGTAAACAAATAAAGGATCCTATATTTGTGATTTAACCATTAAATTAAATGTTCTAGAACTCTGAAATTAGGACTCCTACATAAATTTTGCATTTTTCGAGCTTGAGTCTAATAATTTGAACACGTCTATATTTCATTCAATCAAACATTTTCTTGTTAACATTTATTTTGCCTGCACTTTTGTGTTTCATTTTGTCACAACTACAGTTTTTTTTTTTTTTAGTTATATGTTTTGACCACTATTCCAGTCATTTTCAATTGGGTGATCTGTGACGTCATCGGTTGCTGTTCCCATACTCACAAGGAACGGACATAAACCTGTCATCCAGACATCTGAATCAAACCTAGTCCATTCGATAAACATAACAAAGATATATTCATGCACAAAAAAATAGGTGCCATGGACAACGGAGTAAGTCCCTGGGACCCATTAACCCTGTTAGTATAAAGAAAATCGTAGACTCGCCGTGAAATGGCTATTGAATCAACACTGTTCATTGGAAAGTCATGGTTTATAGTTCATTCTCTTCAGCATAAAACAAGCTTTCCAGAGGTGCTATAAATTGGGGCTTACAACGTACATGGACAAGGACAATTGGGAGAATGTTGGGAAAATTCCCTCCAAAAATCCCTCCCATCAACTTTGAACTTCTCTGGAGTAGCCCTAGGTAAAAGCACACAATCCAAATGTAAATCGAAAAATAGTATTTTGGATAAGAAATGTGTGTATCAAGTTTTGTATTGATAGACAGAATAGGTATGAGGGGAATGCGTGTTGGTATACAAGCTTTTCCTTCATATCTATTCCGTCTGTTAATACGAAATTTGATACACACATTTCTTATCCAAAATACTATTTTTTCGAGATACATTTGGATTGTGTGCTTTTACCGGGGGTTACTTCACAGGGTTCAAAGTTGATAGGAGGGATTTCTGGAGGTAATTTTACCGAGATTATACCAATTTTCCCTACTCAAGTACATTATGGGCCCCAATACATAGCACCTCTGGAAAGCTTTTTAATGCTGAAGAAAATGAACCAAAAGCCATGACTTTCCAATGTACAGTGTTGATGCAATAGCTATTTCACTGCGAGTCTACGACTTTCTTTATACTAACCGTGTTAGTGAGCCCCAGGGACTTACTCCGTTGTCCATGGCACCTATTTTTTGTGCATGACCATGTCTTTGTTATGTTTATCGAATGGACTAGGTTTGATTCAGATGTTCGGATGGCAGGTTCATGTCCGTTCCTTGCCAGTCAACTACATACAAAGAACAAGGAGGAGACAGCAATTATAGAATATCGTAGTGACAGACGGACAAAAAAATCAATCGCATGGTCAATGATTTTGCAAATACGTTACACTTGGGTCCACGAAAATAAGTCGTACACTGCCAACACTTGTTTATTACATTTCCGTACCTCGTCCCCTTTTCTCCTTTGCTCACGCCATTCTTTTCCTGCTGTCTCTGATCGTTAAAGCATGTTTCTATTCCACATACTGGTCATTTGGAAATGGCTACACTATCCTAAGATCCTGTTCTATATAGTCTCTCTTCTCGCCTAAATTCCTCCTATTTACTGCAAATTCCAAGCTTTCACCACAAACCATTAAACAACTACTGCCGTTTTACCTGAAATAAGTCATTATCTGGCTAAATTTTTAAGATTCAAACTAAATGTTTTTATTCCACACTGCATGTTAAATATGAGATTTCTCTACCATCGAATTAGCATTTTTAAAACGTTCTGCTAAAACTATCTTGGATATTATAACAGGAGACACTAAACTCGTTTGAATTTAAGGGTACTTGTTACCGACTTGTAAAAGGTTAAGGTTCTCAATTCGACCCGTATACACGTATGCGAGGGAGGACCCACAAATAACCGAAATTGTACTCCTGTGCATCATGTACTTGTAGCACAAGGTTGCACCGCTAAGGCGCTGTGGAAGGACCTCTCCTGAGTCAGTATGCTAAGTGTAAGCCGCATGTTGTTCGTGAGAATCTGCCATTTCTTTGTGTCACGAGTACACTACAGACACACACACAACTCCAAGAGAAATCACACGCGTCGTTGTCGGTTGACGACGCTCTAGCGGTACAACCTTGTGTTACAAGCACACAATGCGCAGGAGTACAACTCCGGTTACTTTTGTGTCCCCTTTTATATTGTGGATATGTTCAGACAACTTCAACATATGTGTTCCCATTTTGAATATTATTTTTTGTTTCGAGCAGCATACTTTCCCAATGATTCCTTTTCATGAGGATTTAACCTTGATCTTTGGAGCTAGGTCATTTAAAATCTCAACGGACGCAGTATTACTACCACAATTGTGAATATGATCACGCATAACTTCAAACATAAGTTCCAGAGCTTTGGGTTATGTATATTCTTGAAATTCTACAGTTAAGTTTGTATAAACACCATCACGGTTTACCCAATCCTCAAGTTTTCTGAATTTTTAACAAGAGGGATTCAACATATTACGGAACTCCCCCTCCCCAAAAAAGGACTACGGAATATATTTAAGTTAAGCTAAATACAACTGCACAGCAAACATGATTGCGTGGTTAGCTTTTGCGCTTCTATCGGGAAGTTCGGGATTCAATCCAGCATTCGACCATTCTGACAAAGCTTTTCTTTATTCCATCTGTGAATGCAGAAATAGTGCGTGTACTGTGAGTTGGTCGACTTCCTTGCTTATTGTTTTTAAATCGTTATTATTACTAATTACCAGCAGTGACGGTTTTGCGAAGGATAGGAGGGCTGTCTTTCGGACTGAACTCTATTCCCCAAAGTTACGGAATGTCTAAAACAAACGAAATATCTATTAGTTATGCCTTTACTCATCAACTTTAAGCTCCCGTCAAATAAAAATTACGAATGTTTAGAAAAACTAAACATTAGTAAGAAAAACCCCTCCCAAAATTCTTTTCTAAATCCGCCACTGATTCTCAGTATAAGATGATCTTCAAGGTTGTATCCGGAAGATTATTGCTAAACATATAAACGGAACGAAATATTAGTTATGCCTGTACTCATAAACTTCAAGCACCTCCCAAATAAAATTAGGACTTTTTAGAAAACGAAACAATCAGAGAAACCCCTCCCAAAGTACTTTTCTAAACCCGCTACTGATTATTTGTATAAATTGGTATTCAAGGTTGTATCCCGAAAATTATTGCTAAATCATTGCACAGCTACAGTACAACAGAAATGTGGAAGTGCGGTTTGACGGATATATAGAAAAACGTAAGTTTAACTTTTGCGCTAGAAGCTAGAGTACTACCGTAAGCTCTTAGAAATAAAACACGGATGACAAACTAAAATGATCTAGAGAAGAAAAAAAAAGTTAACTCAAAAGTTAAAATAAAGTTAAGTAGCTTCTAAAATTGCCCTCAAATACTACATTCTTCATGTTAGCTTTAATTCGTAAAACAGGTGCTCCATCCATCTTGATGGTGAATTTCAGAGCAAAATATGGCATTTAGGTCATGGAGTTCTTATCTAACTATAGAATATACTATAAAAAAGCTATTTAAATAGAAAAATCATAAAAATGAAAAAAAAGCCAAAATTTCCAAAATACCCGTCTTTTTTTTAAAAAAGCTGGCTTTTTATGTAAAAAAAAACATCGACTTTAATAAGCCGGCTTTTTTGCATCTCTAGTTCAACAGATAGATTATAGGACCATGCAACTAGTCCTGGTTCTATGAGTTGGTAAATAAAGTATATGTGTTAAGATTATATGGTTACAATATAATACTATAATTTTCAAAGTGTTTTTTTTTAATTGTCTCATATTGCTATATTTTCATTGATATATTAAGCATTGCATGTAACGTTGCATGGACTTCTATATAATGATTCTACAATATTCTATATAACAACAATTAGCAGCACTAATACAAATCAATTAACAGTGTATACTGTAAATTACATGTGTGCTCTCAATAGCTAAAAGCGCAACCTTCGTAATGGTAACCACAAACTTTCACGATCGATTTTCGGTACTAATTTATGTGGTTTCATTTCCATGTTGAACTGTTCATCCCATCCTAATTGCCGCCATTGTTTAATAAACAGCTTCCTGAAATAGCGAAATTAACAAACGACAAAATGCAGACTAAACGAGGCAGGTTTCCAGACATGTGATGATTTCAAGTAAATATAAAATATAAACTATTATATACTAAGAAATGTATTAATGTTTAAGTATACGTTTTCATTTTCCCAACCAGGCTTGTAAATTCAAGGACTAAGTAATATACATGTAATACATAAGGCAAGGGAATGAAGTAAATAAAAAAAACAAGGAGTGGTTGTATTTGACTGAGGAGTGGTGGACGAGGGTTTTTGGCTTACCTAATCTACACCCTACTAATTAGCAACAATGGCTAATTTAGCAAAATTCTCAATAATCGTTTACCACATAGAGAAAACTGAAATCCAAGCCTTCTCTGTAAAGGCTTCAGCAAATACAATATATTTACTCACTTTCAACCTTCAAAGTGTTGACATATCTTTGAAATACAACTAACTTTATACCAGCCCACGCCTTATTCGTTTATGCTATCATGTGTGTAAATTGCGTTTCTTATGAAAAAATATGCATCACGCTCCCAAAGCAAATTTGCTTTTAATTTCAAGAAAGAGAATCATAACGTTTCTCTTTCACTAAATCTTGGAATAAAGCAGAGAAAAATCATAAATGTCTGGAAGATGTTGTCATGGAAACTAAAGGACAAATGTTTACGTCACCAGTTATCTTTTCTTTGTTTTCTTTGTACTAAAGATTTTTAAAAAAAATACAATTTGAAAGACTAAGAAACAGATAATATGACTCTCACATCATTCTAAGCTGTTTCTTGCAGTGGAATTTTAATAAGAATTTCTATATATTGTAGAAATAACAGCAGCAAACTTAAAAGTGCAAGCAGAATAACATAGGCGAGTCATATTCAACTGGATGATATATGACGTAGGAGCACACTCTTACAATCAGATAAATATCAGAGGGAAACATAATAAGGAAAAGAGGGAAGAGGTGACGTAGGAGAGCAAGTGTTGTCAGTGCCCACTTAGTCATAGGTTCATGAGTAGTATGCCTGCAAAACTATCGACTACGCTATCAATGTTGTTATTTGCCTGTCACCACTGCCTTCTATTAAGGTCAGGTTACCTGCCAGTTCCTTCCCCTCTCACTGAGAAGGTGGGCAGAAAACTGTAATTTCACAGAACATCTAGCTAGAAAATGACTGACAGATGCAGTATACTAGAAAAAATATTGGCATACACTCCCTTCTTTCCTTTTCTGTCACCAAATTCTGAACATCTTGTCCTTCTAAAACCTTTTCCCAGTCACCTCTAGTGGGTTTACAAATCGCTGTCCTACACCTTTCTCTATCAACCGAGACAACACAGTGCGCCACATCTTCCTTCATACAATCAATCTACTTTTCATTTAATCAGCCTCGCTATCGTTTCCCATTCAGTTCTCTAGCATCCACTCGGTAAGCTACGTACTCTCAAGATCTATTTCTTATACGTTCAAACCATCGAAGTCTACTTTCTTGCAGCCCCTACTTACATTTACTGTTCCTCGGATCACTTCATTCAAAGTTTTGTCTTCCGCGTCACTCCACACATTCATCGCAACATCATCTCAGCAACTTATGTTCATGTGTCTCCCTCGTCACCAAATATCCCGCTTCGTATAATATAATAGGTCTCGCTACTGGTTTGTAAGGCCATCCTTTAAGACGTATTAGTACCTTACGATAACACAAAGTGCTATCATTTCTTTCCATTTTGCACAATCGCTGCTATTTCTGCTCTTTACATCTTCCTGTATTACTGCATTTTCGTAAGTATTGATCCCAAATACTTGAATTTCTTCGTGATTATCACCTCTTCTTCTTTGTCCATTCATATTCTTGTATTTCCAATTTCAATGAAGAACTGACGAAATTAAATATGGTTTCCAATTCTATAGAGCGAATTACGTTCTCTGTATGCGTTCAGTTGGCCGCCGCCAACACTATTTCTAACTTGCACACTATTTCTCGCAACACATGTTAACACACTGGTTACCTTACACACTTGCGAACAACAAACTGCGAATCCACAATTTCAATTTCCATATTGCCCCACCGCTGTCTGATTAGTTCAATATGTTTCCCCGTTCTACCTCAGGAGACATACTAGAGAACACCTAACACATCACTAACAACGGCTGAGCACTAAATATGGTACCACAGTGTTAATTTTGTAAAGCTTGTGTACTGCATACTATAGATGTTTCCGTTATATTTAGATAATCATCAGTAGTTAGATTTTATAAATCACAACAAATAAGATAGGTAGGAGATATACGACAGATTGCCATGAAAAATATGAACGATTGCCACGGAAAATATGAATGATTGACATGGAAGATATGAACGATTACCATGGAAAATATACATAATTACCATGGAAGATATGAACGATTGCCGTGGAGAATATGAACGGTTGCTAAAGAATTTATGAAAGCTACAACAGAATGAAAAGAAAGTCAAAAACACAGATGAATGATGGTGTTATAAGTGATTTGTAAACACAGGATGATGAAATGCAGAAACAGAATACGATGGAGTCAAATGGTGTACATAACTTGGAGTGCATACCTTTGTAATTTAGCAAGTGGCAGTGTCACATGGATACCACGTGAAGGAGTTTGGTTTGTATGGCGTGGTGGTTCCTCAATTAATACTGAAACCAGCAGTGGCACTAGATTTCTACCACTTCCCGTTTTAGTAGAGAATAGCAGAATGCCCGTTTTTGCATGGGAGAATACGTTTCGTTTTGAATATAAAGGACACCAAAACTGTCACCAATCAACTTAGGCACCCAAAAACTTATGAATTAGACACTAATATCGGTTATTTTCAATTACTTTTGCATATCAACATCCACCCTTAGAAGCAGTAATGGGGGCATAATTTTTATTTAAACGGCATCGAAAGTGTCACTGTTCGTCTCTGTGATTCCGAAAACTATGAATTCGGCACTAATATCGGTTATTTTCGATGGTTTTTATATACTTCTCCCTTCCCAAGTTGTTGGGCTGAATTTGGATTTAAACTGCATCGGAAGTGTCATTGTTCATCTCAGCGAACCCGAAAACTATGGATTCGACACTAATATCAGTCATTTTCGATCAATTTTATATATCTTTCCCTCCACTCCCCAACATTGCGTCGTCAAAGTGAAATAATAACAACCAGCCTAGGCTCGAACCTCATCTATGTTGAGAATTTGATCGAGATTGGTCAGGTGGTTCAAGAGTCATGAACATAGCTACTTTTATCTTTTTATTTATATAGATAGATTAGTGTGGAGTGTATATTGGTTGGTTTGGGTAGATGGATTAGAGTTTTGAGACTCTTTCATCAGCGAGGCTAGAAAAGACGTGGACCTACAGCTTACCGTGGGATCCGAATCACATGAGATCCCAAAGGGAATTGAACCCAGACTGTATACTTAGATATTGTACAACGAAACCTCATCTAACGATAATTATGATATATACTTCGTTACAAAAATAAGACTTCGGTGTAACTTTATCAACCATCACGTCAGAATAGCCAGAAATATCTCGACCAGAGGTACCTGCTCATCACTTGTGTGAATTCTGGATATTGACCAGTCTTATTTAAAAACTGAATATGGTAAAGATAAGCAATAAAAGAACGAATTAACCAATCAATAGGGCGGCAAATTAACCTTGAATTAGTACGGTGTTTAAACACATTAATAAAACAATACAACTATAAAAAAAACATATAAACTGTACACAATTCTAACCTTCATGATAAAATCAATTCTGGAAAGCAGAAGAATGTATACAAGGAATAACAGCACCATTTTAGGTATTAATTCATAATAGCTTCTATATCTGTCTAACGTAAGCATTAATTACATAGTTTTTTTTTTCAATGCTATATTTACACAATACTGACAAACGCACCAGTGAACTATAGTCATGGGCGGCCCATGTATATATTTGCATGTTTGCTCTACAAGCATTGGAAATGACATTGTTTACATTTTTCTGTTGTTGTTTCTTTTAAACGTAAAAGATTGTCTAAATATCACCTGTTTTATGCACCTACATAATGGGTCTTTCATTCATTTCCAGCAAAAGGAGTCACTTTCTGCTTATATTGCTTACAGAAAATATACACAGAATACAAGCATGGGAGAGGAAATTACTGTTGTTCAGCAGCTGCAACAGCTCAATAGATGAAAGTGCATATGCGAATATTTGGAAGTAAAAATTATTGAAGACCAGTTCAAAGTATTTACATGAAACAACATTTAGGTAATTGTTGTAATTGGTGTTCTCCATACTTTAATATGAAAATAATTTGTAGGAGTATCAAGCAAATTCTCATTGTGGGTTACTAGAAGTTATGAACATAGTTATGGACAAGACGACCTGTTATGAACTTGCTAAAATGTGTCATATTGCCCTATGTTCGCACTTTAGAAGGGTGTTTAGCCCCTTCATCCCCCACGTTCCCAGGTAGCACCGGACGTCATTTATGACGTCTTCTGAAGGTCATGAATAACGTCAATGGTATGTCATGACGTCACCAAATATCACGTCATCTGGACGTCATATTATGGGCATTTACGTACCGGTACGATATTATCTTCAAGAGTACGATTGTCCATTTAGCAACTTGAATCATAACAGCTCTCTATATATTTTGTTACCTGTCTGGTATCGTATCTTCTTTACTACAAACAATTTCCATGTTTCTTCATTTGGAGGTTCACTGTTTTGTATAGCTGATTCGAATTTCGATGACGACCTGTAAGGCGGCCAGAATACTTCCGATTTTCGCGGCGTTAACAATCCCACATTAATAACTGCAATCAGATTGCTGTCTCCTATAGGTGCCTCTTCTTCAACTACAGCATACATGTTTCTTCACATTAAAATAAATACAGTAACTCTTCATAAGAATTCAATGATAAAAACACACAACATGCAAACAAACACGACCGTTCCAAAGCCGAGCGCCAAGCTCGAATTTTGTGCATGCGTGTTCCATTAATTAGTTTGGTCCCTCTTACGACGTCACTTCTGTCACTATTATGGTTTGTATAGTGTACGTGTATTTTTGGTCCCATTTTTGACGTAATTTTTGTCACTATTATGGTCCGTACAGTGTACGTTCATTTTTTGTCTCATGGTTAACGTCATTCTTCTGCCATATTCGGTGCGCACAAACAACGACGGAATATCTTCCAAGACGTCATTTCCACAAACAGCCCCTTAATAATACGTAAAGTGTACGTCAGTGTGCTACCTGGGTTGCCTGATATATAAAAACACGTATGTCCTACTTTTGATTTCTTTATTCACTCCAGGAGTTTCAAGCAAATTCCCATTGCGCGTTGCTAGTTATGACCTTGCTAAAATGTGTCACATCGCCCTATGTTCGCACTCTAGGGGGGGGGGGGTTAACCCCTTCATCCTCCACGTTGGCCGATATAAAAGAAACACGTTTGCTCTACTTTTGATTCCTTTATTCACTCCAGGAATTTCAAGCAAATCGGTGTGTGACACTTGAAAAACCTTGCTTGTGAGACTTTCAATTATAATATATAATACGCAATTCACTTCAGTTTAATTTTTACCTTCTCTTTTGTATAATTGTTCAATCTAAGAGGAGCACAAGGGTAGACCTGGAAAACTACAGTTTAAGAAACGCTGTTGCGTAGCATATTGTAGTATATTTAATGTAGTTAATAAAATTCTGTATTGTACATTTAAAAAAATTGTTTTAAATTAAGTGTTAGATGCATACATGCATCAAGGTCTGTTGTTCGCGACTGTACTTGTGTGTCGGTCACTCTCCTCTTTCCCCCTTTGGAAAAATCCTGCTGCTGTTCTTGCTCAGAGCTGCTACTTCCGAATTACTCCCGAATGCGAGAAATTCAAGTACATCTCCAGACTGAGGAAACTAATTTAAGTAAGTTGAAAACAATTTTCATGAAATTGTTTAGAATTTGGTTAATATGGACCTAGTCGAATATGCTTCGCCATTGCTATTAGAAAGTGTATTACTCAGTGCCACGTAATTTGTCAATAAACTATCACTATTTGAAAAATTACATCTCTTGAGCATTACCTATTTTAATACTATCGACTACATTTTTCCATGACAATCGCGAGCATCCTATAAATTACTTTAAACTTGACTTCAGTGCTTTTTCTAATGCTTTAACATGTGTTTTTATGCGTGTTTAAAGTAATATTCTGTGAAGATAACACAAAAATAGAAATAGTACGCCGAGAGTTTTGAAAGAAACTACAGTCAACAGACATCTTAATTTGGTCTTGGTTTTGAAGAACCAAAATTTTCTCGTAAGATATACATCATTTATTGTTTCCAAAGTTGGTCACCTGCCTATCCTGGAACTTCGCTGAATTTAAAAATACGTTAGTTCTGTGCTGTTAATGCTAAATATACCTCTCTATGTTAGAAACCTACACATCAGACAAGTACAAATGATCATTTCTTAGAAATCTTTACAGAATTATTTTTGCTGTTTGAAAGGTCCATGAACCCAAGTAAGAATGGGAGAAAACTAGTCTGTTGAAAAAGCTATTTTTCCAAAAATACATCTGGCAATGTTATGATATGTTTATTGGTTTTATGTAGGATGTCGGCGAGTGTATGTAGAGGGCATTTCATCTAGTGTTTTATACTGCAGAAAATGTTTATTATGTATTATTTAGAAATTACGTACAAGATGACATATACGTAACAATTAGTTACAATATTACAATCTAAAACATTTTTTTTTCTTCAAAATACAAGTACATTCTGTAAGTTGACCACCTGCCAAAGTTTGCAAATTTTCAGTGGTGGCCAGCTCGGACAAATTTCACTGTGTTTATAAAATAACTCATTAAGTCTTTAAAAATGCAGTATGTCCATCGTAATAATTCAAAAGAAGCGGTATAAGCTGTTTCTTTGTCTTGCTTAGTAAGATCAAAATTACATATCCAGAGATAGAACATATCTGACTCTTATCGCGTAACAAATTGTAGACGGTAAAACGTTTCATGATTTTGAACTGTGTATTTGTCAGAAGTACCTAAGTTTAAAAAAAAATCAAAACAAATGCCCAGATAGTTTTCTTAATGCTGTAATGATTACCGTGCGCCTTTAGTGTAGGATACTCGAAATCAGATCTCGGTGAAAAAGACATATGGTTCGGTCCCAAGTTAAGTTACTAGTCCAGGCCTCATTTTGCCTTGCTGCTGAAAATTAATTTGAACCAAAGAGAAATGGGAAGAGATCAAACTCGTTTTATCTATATTCTAAGACCGTGATGGGAAACTATACCCCGCGGGCCGGATGCTGTCCCCTAAAAGCTCCACCCTACCAGTGATATGGTTCCTAAACTGATGAGTAAAGCCACTGGCTGCTATTATTGATTTAATAAATTAAATTGGCCAGTGTAAAATAGTTTCTTTCTTCTTTGGCTCCTAAGATAGTTCGACACCACTACTCTAAGAGGTAGACCACATGTGATCTACATTGTGTTAACTCACGGACCCAATCATATCTACCACAGATTCACATGGTATAGGATCGGACCAGAGATCATTCACACTAAAGGCCAGTACTTTAACATTACTCTACAATACTCCTATTATTTTTCGTATCATGACAGGTTATCGGTTGGGGGAAAATTTTATCGCATCAATTCTTCTGAAGATGCCAACCTGAATAATGCAATTTTATTATTATTCTGGTTTGTTTCGAGCTGTAGACAGAACGGCAGAAAACTTGATATGATGGGAACATTTTATTTCTAAGAATATACTATCCATTTTTACAAATCAAATGTGGACGACACGTAGGGGCGTGGCATTTGGATAGGATAGGGCGCAAGTTTATCTCCTATAATAAGCGGGTGCATTTGCTAACAATAGGACAAATGGAACCGAGTATATTAAATTTTGATTTGAAGGAGCTATATAACGCCAGAGTTGTATTCCTACTGTACAGAAATTACCGAGTTTCCAATATGAAGGAATTGCATTATCGATCCATCTCTAATTTAATGGGGACGCTATCTATGAGTTTTCCATTTTAAATGTTTTACCACGGTATAACAGTGAAGAAAGGACTGTTGTGAATAATGAAGTTCTCTGTCGTGTTAAACTAAAATCATACACAAAATAGCCGTATATGACTTTAATTTTGTAATCTGAGTTCATATTGTGTTCCAATAGAATACATGAAGCTCAGAGTAAATTATTTCAAGAACGGGGAAAGAGATGTAATAGAAATTTTATACGAAAACAAATATGGTTTTGTATTTGTTTCTTGGTTTATGATATTTTCTTCACTTAACTACCAGTTTGAATTAGGCAGCCAGTAAAACACGTAACATGATGTATAATTTCATGGGACTTGATAAGATGGTTAGGCAACCGAAACAACATTTGTGATATAGTGGTTGCATAACTCGCGCTTATTTACTGTTGGATTCTATTCCAATTGTCACATCCTTTATGACTAAATTGTTAGTTTTTCCAGCTTTATTGCGGAGAAACATGATTCGATTCTGGCAGAAGATTTTGTGGTCTTACGTCATAAATACCCTGAGAATTGAAATGCAAAATCAAGATACAAATCAAGAATATAGATTCTTCTAAAGCTATAGGGAATGGCAGTTAATTGCAAACATTTACACGGTTGACTAGTAACTAAAACTAATACATGGTTCTACAAGTCATCTAGAATGTTATTACATCAACCGTAATATTTTGGGTATTGAGTGTGTCGTTGAGGAACTGTGGTCGGAAGATTGTCACATACATTTTTAACACTGGAACTGTATTACCACAGCCGGTATTGTTGCATGGGGGTACGGTGGCTCAGTGGTAGAGCGCTTACCTCTGGTGTGTGGAGTCTCTGGTTCGATCCCCGGTCAAGTAAGTTTGTGGTGGACAACATGGTGTTCGTGGGTTTCCTGGGGTACTCCCATTTCTTGCCACATCCTCATACCATCGATTCGTCCATCATCATTCACTTGTCTTAACTTCCGTCTCCCTTAGCCTAAGGAACATAATCGTGGGACGTCAAACTGAAAGATTTCATTTCATTTCTTATGTTGTTGCACATATCATTCTAGTTCAACACTCTACCTGTAGAGAACACTACTCCCAAATGTATAGTTTCACCTAGCTATCTGAATGATTAACTTCATGCATGAGAGACTTCTTATTAGAAACCTTGGTACCGTTGATGTTATCCGAAAAGTGAAGTCCAAACATTAGTGTCATTTGTACGCTTAAATTTGACTTTTGATTAAATGAATTGTGTTTCCGTAATTAGTGTTTAATATAGAATTCGAACACGTTAAAAATGGCACATTCGAGGAAACGACTATAAAATTCGTCATTCTATCAAATAGATCTGGGTTAATTTTCTTTCTAGCAAGTAATATCCTGTTATTACATCAAAACTCATCACAGTTTTTAAAGTTGCTTTCACGTGATGATGTAGTTTATAAAGTTGTTTTAATTTTGAGTAACGTTTTTTTTTTTTTATTCTTCTTCCTTTCGGATTTAGATTTCCAAAAATTCAATTTAATAAAATTACATGAAATTGTTGACTTGTGATGATATAAAAAGAAAAAAAAAACTATTGCTGATTATGAGATTGTTGTTTTCGTAAAACTTACACGGGTAGTGGAAATTTGTGTCAGTCACACTGGATTCGATCAAGAAAGTGAAAAAAAGGCCCTCATATACATTTCCGTTATTTTACCTCCAGTAGTTAAAACAGTGACAAGCGATAATAGTAAAATGTCATCTTTCTCCGTCTTCAAGATAGGGTTTCCAAACTTTGGAGGTTGTGAATGATGCCTTCAGTAATGTACCATCAGCATTCCAATAGAATCAAGATTCACAAAATAGTTTTTGAGAGATGAGACATTATACAGTTTTGATTTATGAACATTCCGGTTTTACGTAGAAAAGAATAATGTCACAATTTGAGTAGAAATCTCAAACAGAATCAAGATCCACAAAATAGTTTTTGCGCGATGATGCTTTTCACAGTTTTGATTTGTGAAAAGTTAACTTTTACGTAGCAAAAGAATAATGTCGCGATTTGAATAGAAATCTCGAACAGGATCAAGATCCAGAAAATAATTTTTGCATGATGATTGTTTTTGCAGTTTTGATTTGGGAAAATTTCAATTTTACGTAGCAAAAGAATAATGTCGCAATTTGAATAGAAATCTCGAACAGGATCGAGGTACACACAACAGTTTTTGCGTGATTATGTTTTTTTACAGTTTTGATTTGTGAAAATTTCAGTTTTACCTAGTAAAAGAATAATGTCGCAATTTGAGGAAAAATCACAAGGTACAGTGTTGTAATATCCAGAAAAAAATAGAATAATAACGAATTCAGCTTCATTGAGATGGAAATTCTAGCGATCGAAATGATCCCATTTGTACTGTTTTTGAAAGAAAGATATTAATTTTTTTTTTGAACTTTGTCGTGATACTTGTAGTACAACTTTCACAGTTTTTGTTTCACTTTTTAAAGGACACCATTCAGCTTAATGGATGTATTGTGGAATCTTCCTTGTCACGATATTGGGAAGTAACAAATTTATGGATTTTTCAGAGCTTTTTTATTGCCCCTCTTTCTCTCTAGCAAAGATGAAAAGTTTTAAGAAATGAATGCACGTCAGATGGATTCCAAAACCAATTTTGCTATTGATTTTCCATATTTTTTTCTCCTCAAGAGGATCAAGGCAACTCCATTGGGAGTAAGATGATAAGACAACAGAAGAAGTCTTTCAAATTATTCCTCGCTTTTATTTTTATCTTTTTTTTCAGTTTCTTCTTTAATATAATAAAATGAGGGAACGGAAAAGCAGTTGTGATTATCATGAAACCCAATACAATTTTCTAAGGAATTTTGTTTCTTTATGATTAGTTTTCTCAGTTCTTTTCCATTAGCTTTTTTAAAACTCTCTGTTTCCTGTCTAAACTTTTATAATTAAGGTCTAAAACATAAACCGCATTTTATTTTCAGTTTAGTTTCTGGTAAATTGCACGAGTACAAATGTAACGAAACTTTTCTTCATGGATTTTACAGCGAAACTTTCTTTCACGGACACCTCTTAGTAGCAGACAACTCCGTAATACGGACAAACTTTTTTGTCCCGGCAAAATTATATAAGTTTTTATGGAACAAATCTCGTTTACAGACGCTTTTAAATATGGACAAGTACAATCTTCTTTTTCCCTAACGTTTCAGTAAACTCTTCATAACGGACAGGAATTATTTTCATCTCATACATATTGAGCACAAAATACATTCTGCAATTTGAAAATAAAGTTTGAATTGATTCCTTCAACTGATTCAGCAGTTACAAGTAAATTTCGATAAAAAATTATAGTGATCGCACTGAGTCGTGAAGTTTGACTTAGATCTACCAACTTCACCATCCAATAGAACGCGAGGGTGTGTCCCGGTCGTCAACTTCCACCCATGAAATTTTACCAGTGTCGTCTTTTACGTCATGTGGAGAAAATCTCCTGAGCGCACAGTGTTGTCAAATTGCCACTTAATTTCGTTTTGTTTATTCTTGTTTTATTGTTTTATTATTGTTCTTATTGTTTTATTTTTGCTATTATTATTGTTACCGTTTTATTAAAATAATTGATTGTGCTCGTCTATTGCTCTTTAAGTGCTATTTTTTTATCGCTCGTTCATCGCGTCCTCTAAGTTTAGCAACATTGTGGGTACACTTCTGTTGTTTCACTTTTTTCTCAAGTGCAGCTCCACGAATCGTACCGAATTTTTGCAATAGATCACACGTGAGGCAAAGTAGTTCTATGATTGGTCACATAGCCCAGGCTTCACGAGTTGTTGCTACCACTACAGTCTCCGCACAAAGCGAACAATACTACAAACATTTCACCAGGAAACTCACAGCCAGTTATGATTGTTTAATTTTGAGTATATTTTCGGAACTTTACTAATAATTTTATGCTGTTGTTATTGGACACTTTTACTTTTTAAATACGAGGGCTATCCAGAAAGTAGATTACGTTTTGGAATAAAAAATCAACAAAGTATAGGAAACAAAATTTATTATATACAGATGAAAGCCACACACAAATACTACTTTTCGACATAGTCACCATTCAAATTAAGGCATTTATCGTAGCGATGTACGAGCTTGGAAATTCCTTCGTCGAAAAATTCGGCCGCCTGCGACTTCAACCACTTCGTTACCTCTTCTTGCAGCTGTTCGTCGTCATCAAAACGCTGCATAGCCAGCCACTTCTTCATTGCTGGGAATAGGTGGAAGTCGCTCGGTGCCAGGTCGGGACTGTACGGCGGATGAGGAAACAACTCCCACTGAAAAGATTCAAGAACTTCACGCGTGACATTTGCCGTGTGGGGCTGGGCGTTGTCGTGAATCAACAAGATCTTAGAGCTCAACATTCCTCTGCGCTTGTTTTGAATTGCTCTTCTGAGGTTTTGCAGAGTTTGGCAATACCTTTGAGCGTTTATTGTAGTGCCTCTTTCCAGGAAGTCCACCAAAATCACACCTTTTCTGTCCCAAAAAACAGTCGCCATCATCTTCCTCGCCGACATTGTTTGCATGCATTTCTTGGGTTTTTGGGGAGAACCTGTGTGCCCCCACTGCATTGATTGCAATTTCGTTTCACAGTTCACGTGTTTCACCTATGTTTCGTCACCAGTAACGATGCGATCGAGTAAAGAGTCACCATCCTTATTGTAGGCGTCCAAAAAGTGCAACGCTGCAGCCATTCGCTGATTTTTGTGGTCCTCTGTCAAGATTTTTGGAATCCATCTTGCACAAAACTTGTGGTAACCAAGCTTTTCGCTGATGATTTCGTGCAACAAACTTCGCGAAATTTGTGGAAAACTCAAAGAAAGTTCCGTTATTGTGAACTTTCGATTTTCACGGACTTTAACATCGACTTTTTCGACAAGTTCGGCAGTCACTTTGCTGGGTCTCCCACTTCGATCTTCGTCGTGAACATTGGTTCGGCCATTTTTAAATCTTATGACCCACTGTCGCACTCCACCTTCAGTGATAATGTTGTCCCCATACACTTCACACAGCTGCCGATAGATTTCTATCGGTTTACAGTTTTTTGCTGTCAGAAACCTTATTACTGCACGCACCTCGCAGCTCGCGGGATTTTCAATTAACGCAGACATTTCAAACCGTCACAGTATCTTAACGGAGCACAGCACGAACCTCTCACTAGCACGGCTAGATGCCGACTGAGCTGCGCAACGCTCTGACCCCAAGATGGCCGCGCTAGCCCCGCCCCTAGCGGACACAGACGAAAACGTAATCTACTTTCTGGATAGCCCTCGTATATTTAGTTAAATAATTGAGGGAATTTTATAGGGATATGACTTAAGAAGAAAATAGCTAGGTACACACCCATACAAACATATCTTCCAGAAAGCATTTTTATAGAGGGCTATTTGTCCCTCATTGCCCCAATAATTAAAACACGATACAGTATTTGATATTTACATTTAAGCCAATGCACAGTATTCACTGTATACTAGAGGAAACCGGGATATTCGCGAACACTGGCGTAATGCCGAACAACAAGTTTCGGTCCAGGGAAGTTTGTAAGAAAACAAACTATTTTCTGCACGGTAGCAGAGAGACCTGGAAAAGTGTAGCACAAATTTGGTACAGTCAGTTGAATAGATTCCCAGAAAGAAGACGTTTTGTTGTTTTTGTCGATTCGTTTATAGCGTTGATTCAACAATGTGGCCAAAGTAATTGTTAGAGATATATTGTTAGATATGAGGCTATATATTCCCCTATATTTTAACATTAATTCTTTGTAATCTTATTAGCCTACATGCAGTCAACAATTAGTTTCAACTTTAACAATACAATGGTGTCTCATGGGGAAATGCCAAATAGAATGTTCGCTATTACCCCGGAGTGTTCGAGATTCATCGTGGTGTGAAATAAATAATATTTTTTTTATTGAAAAGTAACTTACAAGTTAACGAAATTGGTTTGGTAAATAGATCATATCTTGGTAATAAGCGTTATTAGCTTCATGAATTAGAATAGTTCACTATATTTATTATTTGCTATATTTATTATGTTTGTAATTATAATTCTTATTAAAGATTTAAATATTAAATTACGGTATATTTTTAATGTATTTTAATGCATTTTGCTTGTTTCGTAAAGGAAAGTTTAAAGTAAACAGTATGTTCCCGATTACCCCGACCACTGGGTCAATCACGAACATAGGTACAGTTTTAAAACATATTACTGATTTGTTGAAAAATGTTACTTTTGACTTTTCTCTGCACTTTAGTAAACAGGAAAAACTCCGAGCTTTCTATACACAAAAAATCTTAATTTTATCTTCAAAAACGAAAGAGTTACTTATAATCAAAGCTTAAGTGTTCGTAAATACTCCGGTCTCCCCTTCATGTAATTATCACATAGATACGTTGTAAGTAATCTAAATCGGTGTAACCTCTCTATAACGGACACATCCTAATTACGGACAAATAGTCATATCTTATCGGTGTTCGTTATTCGGAGGTTTTACTATACCATATGCAATTTCTGAATAATAAGAATCAGTAGATATTCAGAAGGGTAATATTATCGTTATATCAGTTGAACATTTGCGTTCGAATTTTGAATATTTAGAAGCAATTTTGCATTTCCTGTGGAAAGAGTATGCTTTAATACTTTTTTCTGTTTAACTCTAAGTTTTATTGCTATTTTTTTCGTATCGCTAAGAAAATTTCGTGCTCCGGAAGTCAAGTGTTTGCTTTAAGTCGAATTTCCGGCAAAAATTGTGGTCGGGATAATAGTTTCTACAATATTATTAGCTTCTAACAACTTTTACAATTACAGGAGGTACTCAAAATCGTTACCGCTAGTATCCAGGCATTACAACGGCGAACCGATGTTTAAATACTCATGAGGATGGCAATAAGTACTGATACTGTTGTCATTTCTGCTGTGAGATTCGCCAGTATATCCAGTGTTTTGCGATACACGACATTCTTTAGTGTCCCTCATAAAGCGCAAAAGTTTTAAATCAGATGAACGCAGAGAAAATTCAAATGCTCCTTTTCGTCCTATGCAGTGAGTGCTCTTGCAAATTCTCAGCCTAGTAAACCGATTTGATTCACTACCTTACGTCACCTCTCATTATGAGGGTATACTTTAGCATCAATTTGTTCTTAATCGATGATGTGGTTACGGTGCAGGATCAATTTCTAGGTTTACAAAGAGACCCACCCATGACTAAGTGCACTCAAGCACACAATTCTGTTAATGCACATTTTGTGCTGAATACACTGTTGATTGGCACATGTCTTATCTTCAGATACATTTCTTTCATTTAAATGCTAATAAGAATCAATTCTTCTCCAGCACAATACTTATGGGAAATTCGACTTCGGAAAAGGTTAGCAGTTTGCCTTTTCAAGTTATATATATATATATATATATATATATATATATATATATATATATATATATATATATATATATATATATATATATATTAGGGTCTTCCATATTTATATGGGGAAAATAAATTTAGGAATTTCCTTGGACTCACCCCCTAAAATGGTTCCATATGGGACCAAATTAAGCCACGAGAAAAATTAGATCCATTGAATAATTTTAAATGGTGCCCCAAGCGACCTAAAGTTTTGAATGCGTTTACAATACATAGTATATGGGGAAAAGCTGGAATAAACTCTTGTAATTTAGAAACGGCTTAAGGGAATAGAAATATGTTTTGGATAATGGAACTAGAGGAAGAGACCAACCTAATCTTGGATAACATTATCATGGTGGCCATCCTGAAGTCCGCCATCTTCAATTCAGGTCAAAATTTTTAAACAGAAAGAGGGTCATGTGGCATACCTTTTTGACGTCACATTTTACCAGAAGCACAAATCTGGTATTATTTTCAAGTTACCTATATCCATGTAAGAGTTATTACGTGTGGAAAATAAAATGCGTCGATGTAATGTTATTTTACTATAGTTACGGAACACAGATTTGTAAGAATTTTGGAAGTCCTCTACATAAATTGAAATAAACTGCTTGTTTCGCTTTGAACTACAAATAAGTTATTCCATCAAAATGATTCATAGACCATTATGAGGAAAGAGTAAAATTATAACTTGGAAGAAATTGAAATATCCCTTATTTATATAGTAGCTTTTTAATAAGTTATGAATCTTATTTGATATATAGTTCACTTTTGTTGCATCTAGGAAAAGATTGTCTGTGGGTCTACACTATCTAAAAAAAATGTTTCTGCTCCTCATTTTTCATAAGAACGTTGTTGTAATTTTCTATTAGTTACACTCCTCTTTCTGCTGCATCGTTTGTTACATGGATGAATTTAACTATTGTCTTTCCTTGAAGATAGTCATTGTTATTTGACCATGATATCGGGTCAAACTCAAGAAACCCTTTGGGTATTTTAAATATCTCGAGGGAAATTTGTGTGTTTGTTGTAACAAAATCACTGATTTCTATTTTCACAAGAATTTTTATGGTATCATCTCTTGCGTCAAGCCTCTTTGCTGCTTCACGGTTTCCCTTTACAATTTTAATTCTTTCAACTATTTTTTTTTTCATGATGGTAACTACATCATCAAAAAAAAAAAAAAAAAAAAAAAAAAAACAATGCTACATGTTCCTCAGTCAAGTACCAGAGCTGGCTTGAAAATTTAGAAAGAGCCACTTCAGATAATTCTTGTCTATAACTGTACAAACCTTTCAAAATTGCAGGTCTTGTAATGGTGAATGGGATGCTTGATCACATTTAAGCTAAGCTTGAACATATAGTCGTATCACAAAATGCATACTCTCCGAAGACCCGTTTCTATTTGCTTAATTAAACGAAATTTCTGGCGAAAGAAAAATATTTTTAAATAGTAGATTACTTTTCCCATCCACCTTACATGGTGAATTGCTCCAGGCAAACGAAAGAAAACTTCTCAAGCAAGTATGATACCCAAGAATATGATGATCAGTTCTAAAAATTCCCTGTAATCGTCTCTGTGGTGTCCTGCTTCTACAAGTTTGATAGCAAAATTCAACACTTCATTTCTTACACCGGAAAAAAATGTTCCTTACATCATCATTATCAATTCCTGGAACAAAGTTAGTGCAACCCATTCTAGACTACTCATTCTGAAAACAATTCAATAGAGGAACGTCCGGTCCAGATGCAAACAAAATAAGACACTTATCAAATACACATTTTAAAAGTAATTCATAAATGTGGCGTCTACAAGAAAGGTACAGAAGGTTATTTTGGAGCTTCTGCTCTAGCAGAATGCAAGCACCGTTGACATGACCCATATTGCAAGGTGTACTGTCACAATAAACTGCCTGCACGAACTTTACCAAGTTCCATTCTTCAAGCGACGGTTCACTTTGACGGTGCAACTTACGGAAGGGGGAGGAGAAGATATTTAAAAATGATCGAAAATGACCGATATTAGCGAAAATGACCGATCGAATCTATAGTTTTCGGGGTCGCTGAGATGAACAGTGGCATTTTTGATACCGTATGAACACAAAATCAGCCCGGAAACTTCACGGAGTATTAACTTCTTACGATCAATATATTTAATAATTGCTTTTGATATTTACTGTTTAACATGGAGTAGAACTTACTTATTTCTAGAAACATTTATCATTATTTTTTTCGGGCAACGGTTATGCCCTGGCAAGCAAACACTCTAACTGCAGTAGAATAGCTTTCGTTAGATCAGCTAAGTAATGCATTGCTGGTTCTGTAAGAAAAAACACGGTGATCGTTTGTACTCACCAGTTGATGTTAGCATTGCTGCATATACCCATCTAGTAGGGACAATTTGTGAATTACTTGCAAGAAAGAACTACGGAAACTCGGTTTGTAAAGACAGCATTAATTCCGAAGGGAGCTGATGTGCTGACCACACATCACCTCAGAGGCATGAGCGCCAAGAGCTGGCTGATAAGCTCCCTATGAGCTGTGGCACCAGTAGTTTATTTTCTCTACGATCTGGCACAAGATGATAACCACACTCCTCCTTTGTAAATTCTTTGAGGTGATTGTACGTTACATGTTCAAACAATGTACACACAAGAGAAGTTACATCAAACATATCAGTATAAACAACAATCTCAATAAATATTCTTGCGTAGATCAGTTTGTTTAATGTACGAACTGGAAAGTAAGGGATGAACTACAAAGCATAATAATAACCATTATACGTTTTCCTGTGCTCTTTAGTATTGAACGAAGTACTCAAAACATCACACATGAGAACTTCTATTTCCTCAAAATTGTTGTAGAATTGGGGGAAACAAACAAAGCGTAAATGGAATTGTGGCTGGCGGAAATAAACATTCTTCTTCCTTGTGCATTACAGCTTGTATTGCAATGTTCATCATATCATCCTCTCGTGTCGTATCATCTTAATAGCATACGACAATTTGCACACCATCATTACCCTTAATAATGTACTCTTGTAATCACAACGTATATTATGCATGCAATCATAACTTGTTGAAGTGTGAACATAAACTAGAGCCGTAAAAAATGAACTAAAATGGAGGAAATTCACGCAGAAGTGATTCTTAAAATATCTGATTGTGTTTCTCCAAATTTACATCAACTGTGAAATGAATCCAAATTACCAGTAAGAAATACAGCATTAGGCCTATGTGTCTAGAAATATTTATATTCGAAACGGGTCAATAATGCAATTTTTGTTACTAGATACTCGGTAATATTTGTACAGTACGAATTCAAATCTGACGTTATCTAACTTCTTAAATTAAAATCCAACACACCTACTTTTATTTGTTCTATTGCCAGCAAATGTTCCCCGAGTAATAGTGGTCAAAATTTGTATCCCGTTTTACCCAATGCCAGGCCCCTATGTCTCGTCCACATAAGACTTGTGAAAATGGATTGTTTATTCTTCGAAATAAAATGTTCCCATTATATCGAGTTTTGCGTCTTTATGTTCACGGCACGAAACAAACCAGCAATAATAATAAAATTATATTATTTCGGGGTGACATCTTCAGAAGAACTGATGCAATAAAACTTTCCCCAACTGATAACCAGTCATGATACGAAATATGAGAGGAGTGTGGTAGAGTAACACCAGAACAGGCCTTTAGTGCGAGGGATCCCTGGTTCGATTCTATGTTATGAGAGTTTGTGATGGATAACATTGGGTCCGTGAGTTCACATAATATGTTTCACATATAATCTATCTCTTAGAGCAGTGGTGTCAAACTATCTTAGAAAGGAGCTAATGAAGAAAGAAATTACTTTAGGCAGGTCAATATAATTTATTGAAAACAACAATGACAGCAAGTGACTCCATTCGTCAGATTAGGAACCATATCGCTTGTCGGGTGGAGCTTTCTGGGGGCAGGATCTCGCCCACAGGGTGTAGTTAGCCCACAAGTGTCTTATAATTTAGATGAAACGAGTCTGATCTCTTCCCATTTCTCATTGGTCGAACTCCACTTTTAGTATCAAAGCAAAACAAGATCTGGTCTCGAGTATCCTATACTAAAGGCAAGTGGTAATCATTACAGCATAAAGAAAACCGTATCTCCATTTGTTGTGAGCACTTTTGTTTTTCAAACTTAGGTACCTCTAACAAGTACGCAGTTGAAAATCATGAAACGTTTTACCGTCGACAATTTGCTACGCAATAAGAGTCAGATATGTTTTATTTGTGGATGTAATTTTGATCTTATGGGGCGTTTACACTTAGTCGATTTGCGTTCGATTCAGTTGAATTGACGTCACTTTCAACTTAATCGACCGTGTAAACGGGAATTCAACTTAATCGCTTGTTGATCGAAAGCGACTAATCGACTGGCAACTGAATTGAAAGACGTTCTATTTTCTGTGGTTGAAATAATTGAACACATCCATCGATCTGATTCGGCCTAGTTGCTTCGATTTAGTGGCAAATGCAGCGAGTCGATTTAGTCGTGCGACTAAATCGACCAAGTGTAAACGCCCCATTACTAAGCAAGACAAAGAAACAGCTTATACCACTTCTTATGAATTATTATTACGGACATATTTTTAAAGACTTAATGAATTATTTTATAAACACAGTGAAATTTGTCCTCGCTGGCCACCATCGGCTTCACTGAAAATCTGTAAACTTTGACAGGTGGCTAACTTAAGAATATAATTATGTTTGGAGGACAAAACCTATTATACCTAGGTAGATTGTAATATACACACATTTGTAATATTGTAACTAATTGTTGCGTGTGTCATCTTGTACGTAGTTTCTAAATAATGCATAATAAACAGTAGGGGCCTACTTCTGCAGTATAAAACACTAGATGAAATGCCCTCTTCATATACTCGCCGACAACCTACATAAAGCCAATAAACATACCATAATATTGCCAGCTGTATTTCTTTTGGAAAAATTGCTTTTTCAAGGGACTAACTTTCTCCGTTTCTTTATTGAGTCCATGGAGTTTCCAAAAACGAAAAGTATTCTGTAAGGATTTCTAAAAAATGATCATTTGTATTTGTCTGATGTGCAGGTGTCTAACATAGAGGGATGTTTAACATTAACCTCACAGAACTAATGTGGTTTAAAGCGCCAAGTTCCAGGATAGACAGGTGGCCAACTTAGGAAGTAATAAGTGATGTATAACTTGTGAGGAAATTTAGGATCTACAAAACCGAGGACAAATTAAGATGTCCAAGTAAACATTCTTCACTCTATTTTCTTTCAAAACTGTCGGGATACTATTTTTATTTTGGTGTTATCTTCAGAGAATATCGCTTTAAACACATATAAAATCACATTTTAAAGCGTTAAAGAAAAACATTGTGGTCAAATTTAATGTAATTTATTGACATGGTTGCGATTGTTACGGGAAATTATAGTCGACAGAAATAAAACAGATATTGCTCAATATTTTTTTCAGATATTCACGGTTAATTGACACACGACGTGACACTAAGTAACCAACTCCCTAACAGCAATGACGAAGCATATTGAACTAGATCCCTCCTAACCAAAATCTAAACCATTTCAGGAAAATCGTGTTCTACTCCTTAAATTATTTGTTCTCACTCTGGAGATCTACTTGAATTGCTTCCTCGCATTCGGAAATAGTAAATCCACGCAAGGATACAGGCAAGTTTTTTTTTTTTTTAATCTAAATGGGGATAGGAGGAAACCGACACTATCATATGAACATATGCCGTAAACCGCATATTTTCCGAGTGAGAAACTTCCACAAACGGGAGAAAAGTAACTTAAAAGCTTTCTTCGACAAGCAATCAACGTACTACTTCCTGGCCGTCCAGGAGTTCGACACAGAAAGCAACCCTATTTCTTCCGAAATTGTGAATGATAAAAATGGTCAATAATTGCGCAAGGTATTCCCAAAGGATGTGAGGGATCCCCAAAAGTGTTTGAAATAAAGGTGGGTTACTAGTAAACAGGAATACTTTGACAGCAAGTTCGTATTGCAATAGGATTGCATGGCGGAAGAGTTTTAAATGTTATGTGTTGATACATGTCCACAGAGGGGAAGTAACTATGAAACTATGTAGACGTGTAACGAATCTCGCAGACGGAAACCATTTATGTTGCAGGTACAATTGCATGAGTTATTATGTAATTGTGGTACGTAATTGTGTATGGCATTCATAAAACAGAGGTATGACCCTTGGTGAGCAATCATCATTCATGTGAGGAGAAAATTGAGGGAATGGTTTTGAGGGTCATAGTGAAAGTACTCATATCAACTAACATGGGACTGATTGAGGAACTTTTATCGAATACTTTAGGGAACTGCTTGCTCAGTAATAGTGATTACTTGTCATCTGCCGCTTCACATAGGAGAGGGTTGTTATACGCACGTGGCTGATTCTCGAAGAAACACCACTACAAAGTGACTTTTCTCTCGATTTAGAGAGAACCCCAATCGGAAGCTATAAGGTTTACAACATATGTTTATATGAGCACTTTTCCCATCTTCCAGATTTATGACACGGTATTCACTAACACGCTGTATATAGTCACAAGGAAATTTTAGTTTATTTATAAATTTTAAGTGATAATTTTGTTCCACGAAATATACTACATTTTCAGAACAGTCATCGCTAACACTATTAAACTTCTTATTAAAATATTTTTGTCGTTAAATGTTAATAGGTCTATAAACAATTCGTAGGCACTAGAAATTCCAATACGTACACTAATTTCCCCGTTTTCTTTCCCATCTAATATTTCGATTTTCTTTGATTCAAGAATGTTTTCTTCAAAATTCAGTAACCAATTGTTTTTATTTGTGTGTATGTGTGTGTGTGAATGAGCGAGCGAGAGAGAGAGAGATGGGAAAAGGAAGGTTGAAACACTGTAATCTCTCCACTAAAATTGAAATATTTAAAACAGACCAACGTTTTCCAAGTAAAAGTTCCCTGGAATAAAAAAGTTTCTTTTTTTCATGTTTTTTATCGAGCATTTGTAACTTTAATTACAGTTAAACAAAACAAAGTTTTTGAGTTAATCATAATTTTGAATATATCACATTAACCATGCTGGGTATTCCCATCTTTTTAGTGTCTTAATAAAACGCTTCATGAAATATCAGTATCAGTTTAATCAGTGGCGGATGTAGCCTGGGGCCGGTTGGCGTAGCCCCAATTTTTTGAGTGACAAAGTAATTGAAACCATTATTTATATATTTTTGAAAATTAATGGTAAGGGTTAAATTTTATTCTTTATTGGAAAATTTTTGAAACCTTAGATGTAGTTTCAGTTGTACATTTTCTATTATGCAATGTGTTAAATAATGCTTGAAGTCCACAATGTTAACGCTCAACCTAGCTATTATATGTATCAGGAGAGAGTTAATTTGGAAAATTCTCCAGGACCCACGAAATATTGTATTCGGTTTGCAAAACAAAGGCAATCGACAAGTTAGTTCTTGAATGCATCGCGATTATGTGTTATGTCACTATGTGCTTGTAGTAAAATATAAGAAAATGAAGACAAAAAGCAACAAAGATGTGTTTCCCTTATTTTACACGAGAAGTAAAAAATAATTGTTACAATGTTTTGCTATTCTTTCTAAATTTCTGCTGAGTAATCCGTATTATTCGTAATCAGAGAAAAGAGTACTCATATAAAATTAATATCCATATTCCTCATATTCACGAAATTGTCACTTCTTTGCTTATTTCCCATTGGCGTGTGCCAATTTTTTCACAGTATGAAAATAATTTTTTTTTAAATTGAAGGGCTGTTTCAAAAGTTAATACATACTTTAAAAAATACTATTTGAGATACAATCATACAGTAGAGAAGCTTTTCTTTGATTAGTTTCAGCTAGTGGCATTATTCAACTGCTCAAACAACAGTTAAGTTGTTAGATATAAATGAAGAGGATATAAAATGATTTGCATAAATTCATGATATACCTATCATAGTCTAGTTTCTGGCTGTCCCCCAGTTTTTGCCTTCTAGATCCGCCACTGAGTTTCATCCTTATAAGTAATGCGGTACAGTAACAATTTTGAGGTTTACAAAATTATTGGTATTTCTCATTTCTCGAAACTGCAAATGACGATTTACATTTACCAATGTCATTTTGTTATGGTGATATATATCAATTGGTATATGTTTAACCTTTAGATATATATTTTCTTTCTCATTAAAAGCTAAATTATGTTGTAGAAATTATTAGTCATGTAAACTTTACTAAATTGTCAGACACTGTCTTGGCATCGAATAAATCAATTCAATTTCATAAGTGTACTAATATCTTTATATATAAAAAAGCTGCAAGACAAACTTTACATTGATTGAGAAGAGTTAGTTATTAATAGTTTGTAGTTTTCAATATTTTTGAAGCATTTACATTCCCTGAACGTACATCCCTAATGCTTTCGATAGCGAAGTTATTGAAAAGATCTTTTCCAATTGTTCTTCCTTCCAGTTCTGAGTTCTGAGTGTGACGTTACTCGTAAGTGCTGCAATGGGACTTTAGGGTACTATGTACTGAAGTTGGACTGCACTTTATAGATCGACACTTCAACGTGGGAAGTTCTGAGTTTGTCGTAGAACAAAGCTATCTCTCTGGAACTCTTTGGATCTTCTAAGTGAGGCTCTTACTTCATCTCTGGAGGGCTATGCTTGTCAAGAGAAACGAGCATGTTTGAAAAGTAAGTCTCCCAGAAAATAAAAAGAAAACACTGCTTGCTGTGATCACAGGAGACAAAACACACTTTAGCTTCCTTTGTCGCAAACATAAAACAAACATTAATGCACTAGAGTTGAGAGATATACCATTTCGTGATGGTCTCACATATCTGTGTAATTATCAAAATACAAACTCATACTTTTTCAAGATTTACATTTCACGTCAAAGAAATTTTGCAATATTACTGGGTTTAAGGAACATGTGACTGGATGTGTTCCGTCGGCTGAAATTCGTGAATTTTCGTGACACAGATCCTTGGCACTACTGTCATAATAGGTGACACAAAACTGAGAAACCTAGAAAAAATGGGAACAATTAGGTAAAGAAATCAAAATATAAGATGTATATTACAGATTTTCAAGGTGTCATATGAAAAATTATGTTTCACTTAAGAGCATATGTGTGATAGAAAGAACATTATCCAATGTGAATCAATCCTTAAGCTGAGATACTGGGAAATTATTTACAGATACTATTTTGTAAGCTAAGAAAGAACGAAATTCAGGGTCATCTTCAACGTATGGCTTCGTTTCCGTGAACAGTCGGTTTTGGAGATATTATTTTACAGAACGATATAACAAAACTAAAACAGTCAGGATTGTAACTTTGTCAGTGTTTGTCACCGTTATCGAAAATAAGTTAAACACAAGCATACGTTGTCCTAGTCTCTTCCGATGACAATCAATACAGTTTATTGTATTTATTCTTTTGTCGCAGGTTACTAAGTAACAATGACCTTTTGATTGGAGACTCCAAATTACTCTCAAATCCTAGAAGAGACACTCCGGAATAAATTTCATTACATAAATTTATCAATGTATCAACGGAAGAGCGGGAAATTTTAAAATTGAAATTCAATGTTAAGAAAAATAGGTTAAACAATTATGTGAATATTAATTTGCTTTTGCATTTTCTTTTGAAACAAATTGTACATTAGTTATGTCATTGATAAAGGTATTGTAATATATAAACGATGATATGGAATTTTGTAATCGTTTATTCTGTATAAATGTAATGGGACACGGTTTTGCTCATCCTACTCGTTGTTTATGAATCCTGAAACTGCTAGTGCTTGTCTGCGTAAACAATAACAACTGTTGACAACGTTTTACCTTGCGGGTTGAGTGAATAGTCATAACTAACAAACAGTGATCGGTATCTGTCTTCGAGAGAAAGTTTTACGATCTTTGCTTCAAGTTCTAGTTATTGGAGGGATCGGTATGAAGTTATGAGGGAGACGATATCCAATAAATTACAAAGGAACAAGTAAAAGATGAAGATATAAATTGTTAATTAAGATAATATCCAGTTATCATACATCCGATTAAATCTACACTCCACATCCTAAATTCTCAATTAATAAGAATATGCTCTTATTGATATTGTTATCAATTCCCTTCAAATTTACGTTTTCTTCTTTATATACGTCAATATAAGCCTGAACCTTACTAATCTATATATTGTTCAATTCAGTAAAAAAAAAAAAAAAAAAAGAAACATTTTAATATATCACACATATAATTGATGCCACTAATGTATGAGTTATATTATTTGCAAATTATTAACCACCCTTTAACCTATAGGCCTATTAAGTAGCATCCTTTTAAACTGTCATTTTCAGTCTTAATCTGTGTACTATACTTCAGCTCGATCGACTGAGTACTTTTTGCTGAAGAGAAGCTACATTTATAATTCCCTGGGAAGAGTATCACTGCAGTTAAATCAATCATGTTGTGCCGTAGTTATTAATGAAACATTTTCTTCCGAAAAACGAAAAAAAGCGTTTTGGGAAAGTTTTGCCCTAAAAAAAAAACTCACCCCTAAAGTGAAGTACATCTTTCGGTTTTTTCAGGACAAATGAGTTATGGTATTTTTCCAGATTATTAATAAAATGTTTATTTATGAAATATGAACAAAATCGGATGAGTTGTTTTCGAGAAAATCATATGAAAAGAACTCGTCCCCAATAAACTACATATATTTAGGAGCGTCGTTTTAAACCTAGCACTTTTTAGTTTCAATCTGTGCACTAAATTTCAGCTCGATCGACTGAATATTTTCCGCTGCAGCGAAGGACGATAGTTACATTCGTCATTCCCTTCATCTCCTTGCAGCCTATTCAATTAATTTTCACTAAAAAGAAGTACAAAGATGAGTCATATAGGTAACAATTGATGGCTGTAATTAAGCTGGAAACTCTGTATGGGTGAGTGTTATTTTCGAGGAAGTTGAGAAAAATGATATTATGTAAACCTAAAAATTGATGCTGTTAAAAAATCACGCCACCTATTACGATGAGTAAAACTATTATTATTATTATTATTATTATTATTCGGTTCAAGGTCGTAGCACATTCTGTCGAGGAATTTGAAGCTTAAAATACATAAAACGATAATTATGCCTATTGTTCTGTATGGTTGCGAAACATGGTCGGTTACTGTAAGTCCAATCGGCAAACGACCAGTAGGAAGACCTAAAGGAATACAAAGTAGAAACTGGATTCAGTTGGCTAAGGATAAAAGTCAGTGGAAAGCTTTTGCGAACGCAGTATTGAATCTCTGGATTCTATAAGGCATAGTGTTATTACTATTAGACCCCTGATATTATTATTAAACGAAAGTTAAATGAAGCTTTAATTTCCATAGTTCAGTAAACGGTATATTAACATTGACTGTTTCTATTTTAATCTTGTTTTATAATCAACTTAAATTTTGTAATTTCAATGTATTAACTTTCTGACAAGGGTCTTAATCTGCTAATATTCATTCTATGCTACAAATTTTCTGCTCTGTTTTAAATGATTATGTAATGGTTTTAACATAGCATTGTATTTTTGCCAACGAGCTGTTCACAGCACTGAAAATAAAGTATTATTATTATTATTATTATTATTATTATTATTATTATTATTATTATTATCATCACTTCTGGTGCATGGGGTCCCGGGTTCAAACCCTGCTTCCGCCAAGTGAACTTTGTGGTGGACAAACACCATGTGCGTGGGTTTCCTCGGGGTTCTCCCGTTTCCCCCACTATCTTCATTTCACCTTTTCATTCATTTCTCATCATCACCGTCTCCTTTAGCCTAACCGGAATAACCGTGGGACGTAAAACTTAAAGATTTCATTTCATTTTTTTTTCAATTCATTCACTTTCACTAATCAGCAGTGTCGTTTAATCAATAGGGCATAATCGTGGGACGCGGCAAAACTAGAAATTACATTTAATTTAATTTCACGGACACGTATGCAGCAGAACTTATGAAATATTAAGTCAGACTTCATGTAATTATATTTTCTGAACTTCCTTCAACATAGTAACTGTTCATAAAATATATTTTTCCTTGAATATTACTTCCCATTAAATCATGAATATTGTGCATGCTACGAACTCAAAGTTCCGAAAACTGTGACATAAAAGAATAGCAATATTGTGACAGGATAGCAATGTTCTATTGTATTTTGCAAACGAATCTACAGAAAGTAACAAGCTTAATATTGTAAAAAACTGATGAAAGCATGAATAAAATAAGCTTAATTAAATTTCTTTTGAAGTTGAATGCATTTGAAAAACAAGTGACACTTCTACAATTAAAAGAGTCCTGATACATTTCAAGCAATGAAAAATCACAATCCTAATGTCAGTGTCAGGTGCACCTGAAGGTTTATTTTCTCCGAAAAAAAAAAACTACTGGAGAAAATCTCAAAGAGGAAAATTAATACGTACTTGAGAATTCTTTTCACTAATTCTGTCAAGCAACGTTTAATCCATTACGTGTCTTGTACCTGACAGGTAAATTGTCTTATTTCAGTTTCTCTTTATTAGAATAATTAGAGCAGCAGTTTATTTGTTTTGAGCTTTTATTACTAAGGATTTCTACCAGAAGAATCTTTAGAAAACAAGGGAAGCTTTATATATATATACAGTAGGCTCTCCTTAATCCGGCACGTTCGGACCACGATCGTATCGGATAAGCTGTATCGCCGGATTATCGAACGTCAATATACTTTTAAAGAGAATACCAAAGATCATAACTCCAGTCACAAGTTTTTTCTCCAAAATTTTCGTACTACACGAAGTGTACAAGGCAGTATCAAAAATTTTAGGTTTAGGTGTGATTTATGTATGACTTGAATCCCCATTTTTTGCTGTTTCCGTTTCAGCAAGCTTCTGAAGTTCCTCCTTTTTTTAAGTATAAACTGTCGAAGCATCAATATTGAAAGCACACGCTATGGAATTTTTGTTTCGCCTCTTACGAAAACGCTTATTAGTTTTATTAGCGGTTGAAGAGCTCGTTCTGAACAGTACAGTACAATATATTTACATAGTGGTTGTAAATATGGTCACACATATCAATGCTAAAAATATTTTGTTCTATTTGGAAGAATAAAAACAGACAGAACCAAAGAAAGTTGCATATATTGTTAAGTATCAGTGTTGGAAAAAAACAGTTTAAAAAAACAAAAAAAGAACAAAACACGTGTTTAAAACATGAAAAAATTGTTCAAAATGTTTTAAACATGTTTTAAAAAACAAAAAAAACATGTTTTAAACATTTTGAACAGTTTAAAACATGATTACATATTTCAAAATCGTGTAATAACGTCTTTATTAAGACTTTTTTGCTCTTACAACCGATCCTTTAATTTATTTTATTCTCGTTAAGACTGCACTGTGTTGGGTACAGAATATTTTAGTATAGATTATAGTAATTCTCAACTTATTTCATATCACCCCCTTTTATTACGCCCTCTTGCCAGTGACTATCGTAAGTACTTTCTTGGTTGTAATAAGCTTTTTAGGTAGATTTTAAAATCTACCTACTATAGAGATTTCAGACAATCTATCAATATACATGGCAAAACAAAAGTCCTCATCATCCTTGTGTATTGAGAACGGGTTGAGGGAGAATGATGAAATTTGAAAGTGGTCTGACACATCAGATGGTGCTACCAAACATCATGGCGGACATCTTGGATTGGTATTCGAAATTTCAAATGCATATGGAGTCATGTTACATTTTTAAGGCTAGAATTTTACCAGAAATACGGTTGTGCAGCTATTTTAGCCCTAAAGAAAGTCTTTTTGGAGTTACTGCTTCTGAAGGTTTTCTAGTTATGCCTTTAGGGGCTGAGCTCGCATTTCGTGGAGGCGGGTGAGATATTTTTTGTAAAATTTGATTACTATTTCAGAACACTGATGCTATAAAATTATTTTAAAATAATAAATTTTCGAAAAGTAATGTTTGAAGCACACTCAGGGGCGGACCAAGGGCAGGGCAACCCGGTCAACTGCCCGGGGCGCCAAAACAAGTCTCAAAAAGTAAATTTTACAACTTGTTTTCTACACAGAGAAAAATCCGTTCTCCGGACAGCGGTATATTGTACAAATATACGGTATCCTCGTGCTTACTATAGATATCATTACGGAGGATACGTTATCCGTATGCTACATAGGCACTGCCCTTAGATGTTACATCATGCCGTTGCAGGATGTTTGACATCTAACAGTTTTCCGTATATCACATGCATATACTTATGTTACCTTCGTCAGCTATGTGTTACATACGTCCATTTGTATGTGTAATCCTGACCGCCTACATTGTTTCATACGGAAAATACGTATAGATGGAACACTTATACAGAAAGCATTATAAAACATGCGTTTTCAGTTATACCTCTGCTGTACGTTAAGTCCAAAAACTACAAGAATTACTCATGTAACCTATCTTTTTAAGTACGCCAGCTACATTTTTTTTCTCAGTATACTGACTTTCTTGGTTTATATTCATATATATTAGTGTCAATTTTAGTCTTGTAAGAGTGTTCAGCTTTTATACAAATCCATGAGATACGTTTTATGAATGCTATGGACTTCAACTAGTAGGACCTACATAAAAAGGGTTGCTTATATTTCTGTGCGTAAAACACGTTCAACATATGTGAAATATGCTTATTGGTATTTTAAGTTATTAGGATAGATTGTTACATAGTCGGATATGGTAGAATGACTCCTGATGTTATTGATGTAACAAAACAATTTACAATATAGAAGTAATCATGTCACAATTAGTAGTATTCAATAAATGCTGTTCGATATTGTTTTTCTTTACACACGTCAGTACATTAATACTACTACTACTACTACTACTACTACTACTACTACTACTAATAATAATAATAATAATAATAATAATAATAATAATAATAATAATAATAATAATAATAATAATAATAATAATAACACAATGTAATTGATACCATATGTATATTTTTAAGTACTAAATATAGCCTACCTACATCATGTATTTGAATATTAATTTTATTATTATAAGACTCCATTTAGAGAGTTAACACTTTACTAACAATCCCGTGCAAATGTCCTGCGCAAGCGCAGGACATTATTGTTGTCTGAATGAAGGTGACACTACTCAGAAGTTGATCGCTCTATTATAAAGGTTCTCCATTTTGGAGTTTCTTGCAAGCACTACTCCTCCTAAAGTACTCAACCGATTTTAAAAAGTATTATATTTATTTTTAAATTTTAACATGTTGCTATCCTATAACCTCAACGGTAACCCCTCACATCAGCTCAGTGGTGACCTATAAATTTTATTTTGGTTTCAATACTCTTCTATTGAGGTACCTGAAAACTTGGTGAATGTAGCTCTCCTGAAGTCACAAAGACAATTACTTTTTTAATTTTTTTACATATATGTTCCCCTTCCCCTCCCCTACATTATACCGTCAAAATAAAATGACGAAAACATCTCAGGTCTGAACCTTATCTATGTTGAAAGGTTGATCGAGATCGGCCAGGTGGTTCAAGAGTTATTAAGTTTTATTCATTTTCATATATTTACTCTCCTCCCCTCCCCTAAGTTCTACCATCAAAATGAAATAATAAGAAAACTTTCCAGGTTCAAACTTCATCTACGTTGAAAATTTGATTGAGATCGATCGGGTGGTTCAAGAGTTATTAACTCACAAACATGGTCACTTTTATTTTTATATTTATTAATTTTTGTATATCTCCCCCCCCCTCCTCCCTATCCTCTATGTTGTTCCGTCAAAGTGAAATGGTAAAATCCATCCCAGGCACGAACGTCATCCATGTTGAAAATTTGATCGACATTGGTCGTTTGGTTTAAGAGTTATTAAATTCTATTTATTTTTTTTATAATTCCCCTTTTCCTCCTCCCCTAAGCTCTACCGTCAAAGTGAATAGCTAAAAACCCTCCCAGGCAAGAACTGCATCGACGTCAAAAATTTGGCCGAGATCGTTCAGGTGGTTCAAGAAATTAAGAGCCGCAAACATAGTCATTTTCAATTTGGATCTGAATTTTTTGTTCACAGACGCCGCTATTAATATATAGATTAGCTAAAATTCTATATAAGGGCTATATAACTACACTGTTGGAAATATTCTTAAGAACATTGAGTCGAATTCACGAGTTTTATCCAAAGTTGTACACAAGAAGAAAATGACCATAGATTGTACATTTCTCAACATGGCATCTATGGGACATCCTAAGCATGCTATACAGACTGTTCAAAAAGGTACATTACTTGCCTCAGTTGTACGTATAACTACTCCCAGCAGCCACCCAAGTAATAGTTCAGATGCATAGCTGGTCGTACAGATGGTGTGTCTGTCTGTCTGGGAGGTGGTCCTCGCCAGGTCCGACTGGCAGTCGGATGCCTTTCCACGATCCCACGTTCCACGTGATGTCTCATAGTGCTCGATAAGGCCTAGGTTCGGAGACCTAATAGGCCTGGGAAGGAGGAGTGTTTTGGGCAGAGGGTGATGGGTTTACTTGACGGTATAGGAACGCACATTGTGCTGATGAAGATATTTGTCCAGATAAGCTCTGAGAATAGTGCTAACAACACCATGAATGTACGATGTACTAGTGGTATTCCCCTGAAAGAACGCGGTTATTTCCCGCTATTTTACTGATTATTAGAAAGTCTAGTGCGGGTCCTATATGACAAATGGGAACACATTGGATTTTCTCGTTCACCTGGAGCTTACATACTAGCACAGGTCCGTCACTGTGTTCAAAACAAAAACTACTCTCACCACTGAATACCACAATATTCCATTTACCTCGCCCCTGCAGTCTCTCCCGATACCACCGAATATTTCTTGACGATAAGCAGCTGTCAGGAGTAATCGTGCGGAAGGAGCGCAGGATGGTAGATCATTCTTCAGGAATTGATTGTTTAGTGTTCGTATGATCACATGGGAACCATGGTAGCTCGTATTGCATTGCTAGTAGTCGTGTCAGGGCGACCCAAATTATCCTTCTTTCCAGGTGCATGTCTGCTGTGAAAACCCTCTGTCTCTGATCTTGTATACCATCGATTGATCACTGTCGTCATAACCCATGCTAATGGCAGTTCATCGGAATATTTACCTGTCCTCTCGATTGTTCAGTATACGGCTACTACTACGCTCGAAGGCAGTTTGTTGTACAATAGGCGTTCGCTAGTGTCGTTCAAGGATCGCAGACACTATGCGATCACACTTAACTACGCTCGTCTTGCTGTGCGAGTACTGTTAACATATGCCCTTTATAGACACTACGATCAGCCTGCTGTTAATGCTGGCCAATGTATGTAGTTCGCTCGAATCGGAAGACTTTGCGGAGTGAAGTAAAATGCTTTTCCATTGGTATCTTATTTTTACGTCATTCGCAGAAAAATTGAGGTTTAAATATGAAAGAGATTCTGTGGACGATGAAAAGGAAGCTGAAGAGCTTAATTTGAGAGAAGATAAAGCACAAAGATGCAATAGCTTAAATTGACTGAAATAAGTGGAGTCGGTTTAGACAAAGGGAAAATGAAGTGTATGGTAGCGTTAATTTAAAAGGGTTTTAATTGCTTTTCCTCGGTAATTTAGCATTTAAAGTTGCAATATAGGATGGTGAAACGGGAAGACTTATTTGTTGAAACTTTTGCCTCCCAGTACGATCATTTATGAGTACTATCTAGAATAGTAGCGACGAAGAGTTTGATTAGGGAACATTACGCCTAATCAAACGAAATTAAATAATCGAAAAATAATATGACTCCAGAGAATATACGGAAAGACTCTGAAACTAATGTGAGATGAAAATAAATATGAGAAAGATGAAACCAGTGGTGGCTAGATGATTGAATCTGTGATAAACATCTTAGTAAGGCAGTATAAGTGTCTGTTTTTCATTACCTGGGTAGAATTACTGACGAAGATGTGGAATGTGAATTTTAAATAGAAGCGACGGGGAAAATGGTGAAAATCTTTGAGAAGATTGCGATGACTATGATGAGAAGCATATCATATAAGTCGCTGAATGAAGTGTTACAGGAAGGACTCGGAGAAGCAAAAACGTGGTATTACAAGAAGACAAAAAAGCTTGAGATTTTGAAATTTGTACTTTGAGATGAACTTAAAACTTGGAACAGTGAACCAATGAGGAGCATTCAGAAAATAGGTTAAAATAATACAATTGGAAGCAATTAAAAATATACTAAATCATTGTTGGAGAAGAAATTATATTCCGAATGACGTGTAGAAGATACGGTAGATGGAAAACAAGAAAAATAGAGGCATATTAAATTAATAGATTGTATAAAAGTAATTCCTACGTCAAGGGGAAAAAGTTATCTAAGGATCATATTGCATGTAAACTTAAATGTATGGCAAGTAGCCTACCAGTAATTTAAGAAAATTATGATGAATGGATGAGTTAATGTTATACTTCTATGAGAAACCTAAGCGCAATGATCTCAAATTTACATTTTTGGTTCCAAAAAATACCTCTACTACGTACAGAAAGCATAGGTCGGTTAATGTTTTACTTTATTTTCATGTAAATAAGTTTACCTTCCTTGGTTATTTTTAATCTCTTTAAATTTCTCTCTCTTTTAGCAGCAAGTACTGATACTAGAATTATTTGATATGATTTCTCCGATAGCCTGATCCGTTGAGACAGCCAGCGTCAAGTTTGGAACACGTTCTGACTTGTCAGTCAGTGTCCAGAGCCGCTAGAGTGAGGTTATGTTTGCAGCGTCTGTCGAGCATGATGTTTCAAGCTTTTTCAGGTTACAAATAAGTGCCAAAGAAATTAATGAATTGGTGTATGGTGATAATTCTGTAACTCTGAAGACGGTTTAAAAAATTGATATGAGCGATTTGAAAGCAGAAATGGGTCGGTAGAAGATGAGCAACGTTTGGGACGTCCATTAACCTCAAAAACAGAATAAAACGTCCAAAAGTGTCAAAAATGGTACGATCAAACAAGCGAATTACTATTCGAGAGCATTCTCAAGAACTAAACATTCCGTACGAGTCCGTCTAAAGCATTTTAACCAGTGATTTGGAAATTAGAAGAAAGTGTGCGAAATTCGTTCCCCGATTATTGAGTGACAAACAAGAGTTTTTGCCCGAAAAAATATTCATGTCTGTCCACATCCACCGTATTCTCCAGATATAACATCATGTCCATGACATAACGTCATGTCCATGACCTCTGGCTTCTTCCAAAAATTAAAATCGTGCTTAAAGGGAAACGTTTTGACACCATTCCTGACATTCAGGAGGCCAGGACAGAGAAGCTGAACGGCCTTCGAAAAGAAGCCTTCCAGAAATGCTTCCAGTTATGAATTCAAAGCTGGGATAAGTGCATTGCCAGCCAAGGACAGTACTTTGAAGGAGATTAAATAAAATTCCATGTAAGCTTATTACTTTGTCCCTAACAAAATTATTCACCATTTTTTTTTAATCACACTTCAAAAGTCCCATATGCAGCTCATGAGGAACCCTGCGGGAAAAATGAACAATAAATATTAGCCGAAATACGTCATGCTTAACCTGTCCGTTGTATTGATAAAGTTCGTACAAGGATCCCGTTATCCCATAATTCAAGTAGGTTCTCAGCTACCCATAATTTTGACCTACATTTAGTTGGGATCTATTAGTATTCTAGTCATCCTCGTCACCCCAATTTTAACATGCCAGAGACGCCCATGGTCTGTTCTAAATTGATAACTCCGTGCAAATCTCGTTGAACGGAGCAGAAATCACGCTCAAGGACTTACAACTTGGCATTTGAAAAGAACCACAATGTACTAATCCTTGTACAGAGCTTTTCGAAGCTCTATGAAGCTTTCTTTCCTTACAAATTAAACTTCGTTTTACGTCCCTCACTTATACTCTGTAGCCTAAAGAAGAGATGATTAATGAAAAGAATTATGAAATTACTAGCACAATTCCCGTTCTTGGTACGGGGAGAATACGTTTCATTTTGGACATAAAAGTCATCAAAACTGTCACCAATCAACTTAGGGACCCCGAAAATTATGGATTCGACACTAATATCGGTCATTTTTCGATCATTTTCATATATATCCCCCCTTGACCAGAAGTTTTGGGACATCGAAAGTGTCACTGTTTATCACAGTGACCCGAAAACTATGGATTCAGCACTAATATCGGTCATTTTTGATTAGTTTTATATAACTCCCATCCTCCAAATTGCGGGGCTGAATTTGGATTTAAGTGGAATCAGAAATGACACTGTTCATCTCAGCGACCTCAAAAACTATGGATTCGGCACTAATACCGGAATTTTTTAAATATCTCTCCTCCCCCTCCCTAGGATGCACCGTGAAAGTGAAATTATAAAAACACTACCAGGTCTGAACCTAATCTATCTTAAAATTTTGATCGAGGTCGGTCAGGTGGTTCAAGAGTTGAGTCACGAACATAGCCACTTTCATTTATATATATATATATATATATATATATATATATATATATATATATATATATATATATATATATAGGTTGATGGAATGGAATGGAGGAAAAAATGACACAAAGCAGCAAAATCCACGGGCACGATGCTGTCCACCACACACTCACATATCCTAGGTTCGAGTCAGGCACTCCTCCCATAGAGGTGAGCGCTCTACCACTGAACCACATTTGAGTGTCCTCCATACTTTTCTTAGCTTCTGCGAAAAAAATTTAATTTCTACCAATGTTCCTTCCCCATTGAGCCATCAATGTTCAAAATTAAAGCAGGATTCTTTACAAACGTCCTGATCTTACTTACTTCATGGTATCCATGCTTTGTAACATTATCTGTAAATGTATTGATTGAAAAACAGACATTAATTGATTATTGTCTGTGAGTTATACATTTGCAAATTCTATTGATATTTTCATTACCCACGCGTTAACAACAACAGCAACAACAACAACAACAAAAAAAAAAAACATTCTTACTTCGGTTACAAAACAAGGACTGAGATACTATGGAAGGCAACACACTATTTTTTCTTTTTTTTCACACCTAAGAATTTGGCGAAATATGAACTACCTTTTAATTGGATGAGTTTCATAACGAACGTAATTAGTTGTAATTTTTATATTTTAAATAATAATTTCATTTTATCCATGATAAAACATATTTACTTTCTATTGATTGAAATAAAAAAAAAATCATCCGCACTATCTGAATACAGCTTAAAAAAAGAATTTAAACATTACTGTGTGATTTTCAGAAATGTAAAAAATTTAATAATGTTACATACATTTAAAATTACAAATTATTTAATTCCGTACCCAGATAGTGCAATTTTACGCTTTCCAAGAAGTCTTCGTTATTGAAGCGTTTATTACATTGTTCTACAAATTAATAACATGATGAAAATGAGCAAAAGATGTGTCCCTGAAAGTGTTTAAACTCTTCTGGAAACAACAAAACGCATTAAAAACACATTACACATATCTCAATCAATTTTCCAGTTGACAAGCGTTTTCATTAGAAATTTCCTTTGGGATAGGTAAATTAAATACTTGGACTGTACGGCAAATATATATTAAAAAATCGTTTGCATTTCAATTCGCTCGTAATTAAACTTGGATCGATATAACACCTGTCTCTGAAACAAAACCCTACGCTTGCGTAGTGGTAAGTGTTGTATTGTAACTCTAAAAGCAGAATGTATGGAGACAGAAGCACAGACAAATCGTTTTCACTAGTCCTATTATTAAACCATCTTGAGTGAAACATTATATGAAATTCCGTCTGTCTGTCCAAACAATCCAAGAGGAAACGAACCATGTAAGAAAAGATGATAATAACTAATTATATTACATTTATTTTCTTGTCTTACACAGAGAAAAAAGCTATGTGGCGTACGTAAAAATGTAAGTTACATGCGTAAATCTTGTAGTTGTTGGATTTAACGTACGACTATAGGTAACATCCTACTGTAGACGTATAATTTAAAACGTATGTTTTATACGTACTTTCAGTATAAATGTTCCAACTATACGTACTTTCCGTATGAAAGAAAGAACTGTATATAGGCGGTCAGAATCTCACATACAGACGGACGTATATAACATACAGCTGACGTATGTAGCATACGTATACGTACAGGTATGTAATATACGGAAGACTGTTAGACGTCAGACATCCTGCAGCGGCATGATGTAAAATGTAAGCGGGAAAAAGGCAGTACGTATATCTTATATATAAAAGAGAACGTACAAATCATTTGTTCCCTCATCACGCTAATACGGCTGAACCAATTTCTTTCATTTTTGGGGGGTTATTAGGATTTGGACCCTAGATGGTTTTTATCATATCACTTTAATTTTTAATTACCAGTGTCTTGAGATAATTGACCATTCAAGTGTCCATAACGTACAAATCCTTTGTTAGTTCATCATAGGTAAAAATAAACGTATTTATATGCAACCCGCATGACCGTGTCACTCGGCGGGTTAACATAAATGACAGGCGATATAATGTTAACATTTACTGCAATCTACTATGGTTTTTATCATATCACTTGAAAGCGAAAAAGTAAAAATTATCTAAGTAACAACGTTTATTGCGTTCCGGGGTGACCGCAGCGAAGCGGGGCGGGTTAACATAAATGACAGGCGATATAATGTTAACATTTACTGCAATCTTCTATGGTTTTTATCATATCACTTGAAAGCGAAAAAGTAAAAATTATCTCATTAACAAGGTTTATTGCGTTCCGGGGTGACCCCAGCGAAGCGGGGTGAACGCTGCTAGTAACATATAAATAAAGAATGCTCCGTACAGATTTCCGTAGTAAACTCACAAATTCCGTATATTTGTATAATATACCGCTGTTCGGATAACGGATTTTTCTCAGTGTACCTATCCATACTTTATTAGGTTCTTTCATTGTTCCATTGTCCACACTATAAAACAAATATACCATATTTACAGTAAATCTCTCCAGAACAGAATTTATTTATTTATTATTTCTAGTTTGAGCGTTTTGCATCCCTATGCAATACAGAGATTCTGAAAGACTGAATCTACTATTAACGTAAACTCCGAACCATTACCGGGATTTGTTGACGGATACCCAGACTATACTGAAAAATAAACGTATGCGGCGTACTTAAAGACATAGGTTACATGCGTAAATCCTGTAAAAAACCTTTAACTGAAAACGTACGTTATATAGTACTTTCCGTATAAGTGTTCCATCTGTACGTACTTTCCGTATGAAAGAAAGAACTGTGTATAGGCAGTAAAAATCTCACATACAGATAGACGTATACAACATATAGCTGCCGTACATAACATAAGTATGTAATATACGGAAGACTGTTAGATGTCAGATATCCTGCAGCGGCATGACGTAACATCTAAGCGGGAAAAAAGGTATTACGTATGTAGCATATGGATAGCGTATGATTCGTACAGATTTCCGTAGTAAACATACGGAATCCGTATATTTGTACAATACAGTATATTGCTGTCCGGATAACGGATTTTTCTCACTGTATACCTGAAGATTAACTTTCAAACAATAGGTTGTTCCCCACCACATGATATCACATTCTGGATTATAGAACCATACCGTTTATTTATTTATTTATGTTTACTGTATCTGGCATCTTTTGAACACTAAAAGACTAGAGATATATTTTGCGTAGAGACGAACAAATACAACTAGAGTCTTGTTTCACATGGCAAACTACGGTAGACTTGCAAATTATAGCCACTCCATATCCAACCCGGAAATTATATTACATCTAGTTTCAATGAAAGGATGATGGTAGAAATAGAACTTTTTCTTCAGACGCTGAATCCCTATCAAAAATTGTCTTTCTCCTTCCAATTTTGCTCTGATATATTTTATCAGAAGTATCGACGGACAGAATCGGAAAGTTTCTTACTGGGAGCAAAAAGACAGAAAAAAAAAACTTTGCAAACGTATTGACAAACTCATTTTTTGTGTGCGAGTGTGTGTGTGTGTTACAGGTTTGCTTCTGATTTCTGCCACGAGAGCCCAGCAGTGAGCATTTATTCAAGATGGCGACAGTCGCAGAGAAAGCTTATGTCGTGCTCGAGTTTCATTCACATTAGTCTGTCCTAAGCAAGGATGTTATAAAATAGAGGATCTGCCCATACGTATCTTCAACATATGAACTCAATGAAGCCAAAAAAAAACAACCGAGTATCGTCTGATCCGGCAAGTCTGATTGGCTACTCTCGTTTCCGCCATGATTGTTGGCTCGAAACATTGCGATCTTAGTGGCGCGGAGTGGGCAGAGTAAGAGTGGCGAAGCTGTGACGTATGGCTTCACGATTTTGCTGTATGGGCAGATCCTCTATTTTATAACATCCTTGGTTCTAAGAGTGCAACACTTACGAACGAAGATCTACCAACTGCCAAGTCCATTCGACTAGGGTGTGCACAGTTTACAGATTCAGGATATCTACGGACAGGGAAAAACGGTTGAGAGCGTGCGGGCGATTTTTTTTGCACGAAGCACACAGAAGCCGACAAACAGAGCAAACAGATAGCTGAACATTCCACAACCTACGGTTCGGAAGATCTTACGTAAATGATTGAAGCAGAAGCCTTACTACTTGTAATTGCTACAAGCCCTGACGCCTGATGACAAAATCAGGCGCATTGAATTTTCGGCACAGCTGCAACAGCTTTCGGAAGATGGGTTTTGTGAGAAACTCGTATTCAGTGATGAAGCAATATTTTTTTGTGGCTATCACTTTTTTAAAAAAAAACTTTTGGGTTTTCCAATATGTCTGTAAAGTTTTGTGACAATATGTCCAATAATAAATCTACAGTGCATTTGTGAAATCGGCTCAATCATTTGTAATAATCCTGTATATTTATTTCATTTCTTGGTTTCATCATAGATATAAGGATCAAGTGTATGTTTGGGTCGCTGAATCGATTAGAGAAAATACGATTTTCGCTACTTATTATCGTTTACTCTCTATGTCGGTCAACATCAGAATTGGAAACTATCGATCTCCAGCACTTTGATTGCAATAGAGTGTTAATGATGGCAATGGAATCTACTCTCGAGATGCTGAGTGGATTCCAGAAAGTCGCTTTCAGCTATCTCTTATGTGTTTTCCTCAAGGACTGACATTAGTACAGAGCATTAAAAGGTAGTAAAAAAAAATGAAAAAAAAAGTTTAGCAAGAGGCTGTCATATACATGTATATAACTTTCTGAGCAAAGTTTATGAAACATTTTTCCTTAACTCATAAAGCTAGGTTTTCCAGAGGCTATATGTATTTCTCTATCTTTAAAGAAGAGCTATATAAATAATTTCTAGATGTTCCTATTTACTCAGTGATCTAGTAACCTGGAACGATGTTATGAAGTTCACGTTTATATAATGTAAACATTTATTCTCTTTTCAACGTGTACATATATATATATATATATATATATATATATATATATTACAACAATGTAGTGACATACATATTCACTATACACATACATAACAACAATCCACACAAGTAAAAGAATTCGTGTTTACTCTGTTAGTTTCAAGCACTTGAAGTACAAATTTCTGTATAAGCTAAGAGTAAACAGAATATCTCGTATATCACTGTACTTAGAGGATATTTATGTTAAAAATTATTAATTCTACTGTAACATAGGTGCACAATCCTACAATAATTTTAAAGAGAACAAATTATAATCAACAAAGTACAAGAGCAAATCTCTTCTTCCTTTTCTTCTTTCAAAATTCCAAGCCTTGTCTTTGCAGCAACAGCTTCCTACTTTCAGCAGTCCTTTTCATCTCCTTGTAGGAAATACAGTGTACATCCCATCTCGTTGATCATATTTTTAGGTACGATGTTCTAGGTCATCCTCTCGACTTCTTCCCTAAAATTTTGCTTCGAAAATGTTTTGGAAAAAGTCATCGTGTCTAAGTAAATGACCAATAAGTTTTGCTTTTCCTACTTCTATTACTTTGATTAGTTGTATTTTTCTTTCATTCACTTCTTGCAGTACCATCTTACTGCTCTTCTATTCAGTCCAGCTATTTCCTGTGAGTCTTCTCCAAAACTCCATTTCCGCTGCCTCAAGACAGGCTTTCTCCTGTTTTGCTAACGTCCAGGTTTCGCATCCATACGCCAAAACATTCCACACAAAGGTTTTTATAAATTTCTTATTAGCGTGGATGTTAATGTGTGTAGTCAGGAGAACCCCAGCCGCCATCTTGCATCCGCCAGTTTTGGACTCAACTTTCGGTTTTAGAATTGGGAATAGGTGCAAGACACACATAAAATTCACGTACAATTTTCTCGCAAAATCACTGGTGTACTGAATTATACCTTAACTTGTACCGTTTGAAAAGTATTTATGCATGTTGAAGTCCTCCAGTCACTTCGCGAATAGAGATTGCAGAGTTATATCAGTTACGCTTACGGTTTTGATGTTGACAAATTAAAACAATTTCTAACTGGAAAAGTACTGTAGGTATAAAGAAACTCCTTATAACATTGGTGCCATAATCTTATTACATTTCTGTGAGTGATTGTTATTACTTCCATGTTATAGCAAGGAAGTACTGTATGACGGTCAAAATGCCAAATGTAAATCTAGATATGACCGGATTTGGGTGAAGACCTACCATTGCCGTACTGACGTCTGTGTGTTTGTTTCTATGTATGTTAAGAGAATATTTCGTCAACGACAAATCACGCAAAATATTACATATACATACAGGGCCCTCCACATCTTTCAATTTAGTCCAACATTCGTAAAGTGCCTGGCATTTAAGATGCAATAGCTTGCAAACGGTACAAGCTACGGTAAAACTCACCACACCAATGAATTTCCAAGAAAATTGTACATGCATTTGTTGTGTCTCTTGCACCTATTCCCATCTGAAAAACAGAAAGTTGAATCGAATATGGCGGCCGGTTTGGGTAACATGTGTTAGAGAAGCTGTACGTGATCCAATTTGTTTGGCATATGCCTACATTCATGCAAAATTGTCCACTTATATCTAAAGAAACTAAAAGCAATTCTGTGTCCGAGCGTTATAGTAGTGTATGTTTGAATTCCGGATATATAAAGGCTCATAACTATGCAAATTTCCGTGTGGGCCGCTAAAATTAGTACAATACACACTAGGCCGCGGAGAACTTTGCATTTGAATCAATTTTACACGAATCCTGAGGGGACACTTCGCGAATGTACCTTGTAAAACATCTGTTGTTTTGTTCTATATTGCTACGGAGATAGCAAAATTCGCTCACTTTATCGAGTCTGTCTTCTCCTATTGTTGTTGGCTCTTCCTTCACCTCTCTTCTTATCTATAATCATGATTTTGGTGTTCTTGGTATTGATTTTTAGCTTGAACTTCATTACCTCCTGGTTTAAGACTGAGCATTGTATTTAGCTCGTTTCCTGAGTTTGCTACTATTGCGATATCATCAGCAAATCTGATGCAGTTAATATGTGTACCATTAATTTTTAGAGCGATATTAATAATTCTTTTCGAACAGAGAGAAAGTAGGCTTAGTTCTTCATTAGGTGGATATGAGCCCACGTGCTAGATTAGCTCATCCTTCTTGTGCCTCAGTTCACAATGCACGTTCATTTTTGGTGTCATTAAATAAGAATGAACACAATGTACATGATCTATCCTATCACGATAGCCTTTCAAAGTAAGGAATTATACAGTGTGTCCCAATAAAATGTATACACTCTTTGAATGATTGTAACACTAATCAAACGGAAAAGTTTCAAAATTCAAATGTAATGTAAATAAATGTAGAAACCAGCCACTTATCAAAAATGTTCAAACTGTTGGTCATTGTGGTCCAGACACAGCTGATGACACTGACGGATGGAATCCAAAACATTTCTAATCTTTATAATTGGTGTTTGGACACATTTGTTTTCAATGACTCATTGACTGTAGATTGTCTTGTGCTATAAAAATTGTGCTTGCGATGCCCCCTACAGAAAAAGTGCATAGGGGTCAAGTCCGGTGAGTGTGGAGGATACTCGATATTGCTTCTTCGTTCAATCAATCTGTTTGGTAGTTGTTCGTCAATGTAGAGTCTTACGTCGCGATGGTAGAGTGCAGGTGCTGGAAATCCTGCTGGAAATACCATTTCTAACAGTTACGAGCTGTTAAAGTGGGACACTGTACAATGAATTTCTGGAACAAAAGTTGGACATCTTCACTGAGAAAAAAAATCGTATGTGGCGCACGTAAAATCATATGTCACATTTGTAAATTCTGTAGTTTTTGGACTTAACGTACATCAAACATATAACTGAAAACGCATGTTTTATAATATTTTCTGTATAAGTGTTCCATCTATATGCACTTTCCGTATGAAGCAATATAGGCGGTCAGGATCTCACATACAAATGGACGTATATAACATACATATATGCTGAGGAAAGTAACGGCATGATGAAACATCTAAGAGCAGTTCCTATGCAGCATACGGATAGCGTATGCTCCGTACTAATTTTTGTAGTAAGCACGAGGATCCCGTATATTTGTACAATATACCGCTGTCCGGAGAATGGATTTTTCTCTGTGTTCCGATGGGTACAATAGTAAGAATAAATGAATTTAAATAATATAAAGAATTTAAGAATCAGCATAAATATAATAGTAGCATGTAGCAATTTATATTATGAAGAGGTTCTTGGTTTTTCACGGTGTGCAAACGTGAAAACATAAGTTCCTTTTCTTAACGCCTCAGCAATGGAGGTTACCCTCACCATCCATTCGTCATGCAATGGCAACTGATTTTTATTACGTTTTAGATTTACTAATAGTATAATATTTTCTCAAGTAATATTGAAACCGGAAGCGATAGTAGATTTCAACTACTTCCGGTTTTAGTAAAGAGTTAAAAATGGAGATGAAACATATTCTTGGGACGCATAATCGATTACACAAAACAGCATCTGTCTATCTATTGTCGTATTTCCTCCATCTTATTGTAACAGCGATATAAAACGCTAAATCCTAATACTTAATAATCGCCGCTCCGCTACGTTCGCTAGGACAGAGCAATACTTAACAAGCTTTACAGCCAGAGTTGTAGCTACAGATTTCGGCGCCCGCGGCGAGGTAGAATTCGGTGTCCCCTACACTTATCTTACTAAGCTATTGCTTCTGTCAATTATATATATAAACAGAAGCAGCTTTTGTTATGCTACGCCGAATTTTTATCAAGCTGCTTGGACAGAAAAGCGGGATTATCTAACCAAACTCCTCAAAACACCCAACACATATTTCAATCTTTGACCGCTTCTGATTTTGAAAACGCCCCTGCGAACACTATAACTCATTACTCAGCACCTTTTATATTACATCGTCATTAACAAGACATATATAATATTATTTTAAGTAATAAATAAAAATTTGTTGACTCTTATTGAAACGTTTGGGTTGCGACCGGAGCGAGCAAGATAATTTTTATGAAATCTATTTCTTTGCAAACTGACAACAATATTAAGAAGCCAATTCATTTACGGGACCCCGCGTCGTTTACTTTTTTCCAACTCTTGTATTTCTTTTTGCTCGTTCGGCACTCTCTTGCTATCAGCGTCCGGGTCTACTCACTTACCTCCTCTACCTACAGCTCTGTTTACAGTCAATCCAGATAAAGCGTACTACCATTAAATGAAATATGGTTATAATTACATATATATAATCCACAAGTATTTATTCCACGTCAAGCAGAATATAATTGAAAGGTTCGGGGAAACACAATGGCATGTCATATTTTCTAAATTTCAAGTAAACTGGAAAAAGAGGCTTGGCATTTCCAGCAATTCAACGCAATTACACATACCAAACAAGCTTCTACTGAGATCTGCAGATACATTTCTGAAATTGAACTACCTACATATGGTTCTGTGGTTCGATCTCAACACATTACACCGCATAACTCAATTTCACCAGAATTGGCGCTTATCATTATGTTACCCTGAGCCGCTCAATTAGTAAGCAAGCAACATAAACGCAGTACCCCGTATATAAACTACAGACAGCTATTTATTCAACACAGCCGCTACTAAGCTGCCCGTAGTAGCAGACACAACTTGCAAACCGCTTGCTGTAAGCTTGAATTGCAAGTCGGCCAAGTTTGCATCCAGCTTGATTGGATAAAGTGCAAGCATGTCGCAAGCTGGATTCCAGTAACGAAGTTACATGGGGACAACCTTGCATTCAATGTTCCATTCAAGCTTGACGCAAGCATTTTACAAGTCAAGTCAAGAGCCAATGAACGGCTAGTGATACTGTGACGCTCTGCAAATGGTCTAAAGCATCGTTTGGAAGTACAATAACAGACAGATACGCAGTATGAGAGCTTGCGTTTCAAGTGCAAGCGTAGAAAGCCAAAAGCCAAGCACGCGCCAACTGGCCGAAACCTTCCTTGCTACTAGGGATTCAATTATCAACGAACTGAGAAAGTTCGTTATTGAACTCTCTATGTCTGTGTGTGTGTGTGTGTGTGTCTGTTATTTGTGAATTTTTCAATTTTGAGTCCTCCATTCGATATAGCACCAAAAACTATCTGAAAGAAGTGATTGAATTTTTCGCGTCAGTCTTACAATTCCCGAGATATTGGCCAAAAAATTTCCGATTTCGGGAGATTTAGGGAGCCATGCCTCGGGAACCATGTCATAGAGAGATGATATTTTGCGGATCTTTTTTTTTTAATTTTTAGCCTGTGTCTACGTAAAACAACATATCGTAGAAAGTTTTGACAGAACATTTAAACAAACCATGTCGAAAAAATTTAGTACTCAAGGAAATTGTAACTGGATAGATATATTACAAGAATCGTTTAATGAGTACATAGGATAAGGTATATAGAACAATTGGTATAAAGCCTGTAGAAGTTAATAAGAAAGTCATTATTATTATTATTATTATTATTATTATTATTATTATTATTATTATTATTATTATTATTATTATTATTATTATTATTATTATTATTATTATTATTATTTAGTACGTTCTGGCAGTGCTCTTGGAGCATTCTCAACTGGTTATATTCTAGAATCAAAAGTGATTATTTCATCTTTTCGACATGTTATACATTAATCTATAACTAGGTACTTCTACGGTGCAGATTAAGAATGGATGAACCAATACAAAATAATTACTTATATCCCGTCAGCTATATGTTACATACGCCTATCTGTATGTGAGATTCTGACCGCCTATATACAGTTTCTTTCGTTCGCACGGAAAGTATGCTTATTCTGAACACTTATACGGAAAGTACGTACAAAATATACTTTTCAGCTATACGTTTGCTGTACGTAAATCCAAAAACTACAAGATTTACATATGTAACCTGTGTTTTTACGTACGCCTCATACGATTTTTTCTCAGTGTATTTTGTATCCTTCTCTTAGTTATTTTTTTTTCTTAAAGTCTATTGAACATTTCCATGTAACAATTACCCATATAATTATCATCCTCTCTCCAAACAAATAAAGCTCTTAATTCAAGCTTTGGAAACATATGCCATATAGAAATGTGTACAAAAATTAAAGGAAAGGGAGCTAATAGTATCTGTGGGCTGCTTCAGTTCTCATCGGATTCAACTGAACCATTTGCCACTGTCGCTTTTAGCCCACCTCAAATGATAATGCATTGTTTATAGTGTAAAAAATATTTTTATTATACTTTCTTTTCTATTATTACTAGCTTCTCTTGCCTAGCTCGCTGTGCATATCATAGGTTAAAATCATCCTTAATTATAAGTTGTGATTGTTTACATTTAACATGCTTACAAAAATACAGGATCAAAAAGGACTTTACAGCTTTGAAAATTGGGTGTCGTTTTGGAGCAAAATACAGGGTGGCGCACGAAATGATCCACCATTTTCTTTTTAAATAAAACTTTATTCACAATCAAAACAGAAAGAAATGCACGTCATAAGAAAGAATGTACTCTGTAAAAATGTTCAAATTCAAAACATGTTCAATGTGGCCGCCATTGTTGATCTGAACTGCATTTAATCGAACACTGAGGTTATTCACTACTCGACGACACATGTTTTCATCAATTTCACTGCAAGCCTGAACAAGAAGTCGTCTGAGCTCTACCAAATTGTTGGGATGTTTCGGGAAAATATTTTCCTTTAAATAACCCCACAGAAAGGAGCCACATGGGTCAGAACTATGAGGTGGCCAAGATTTTCCAGCATGAAACCGGTCTGGAAATCGATCAGAAATAACGCGCATGTTAAAATTTTCGTGTAATTAAACATCCGCAAGACAATATTCAGAGTGTGGGGTTTGGCTCCATCTTGCACGAACCACTGCGTGTTGATGGGCAAAGCTGTAGCAAGCAACTGCGAGACAAAGTTATTCCGGAGCATAGCCAAGTACCGCTCACTGTTTATGTTTCTGCGAAGAAGAATGGCCCAATCAGTCCATGGCTGGAACTTGCAACCCACACTGTAATCCTGGGAGCGTGGTGTTGTTTTTCATGAATCAACCGTGGATTTTAGTTGGCCCAAAAACGCACATTTTGTTTGTTGACCACTGGAAATGCGCCTTGTCAGAAAACCAAACGTTGTAAAGGATTCGTTGCTTACCCTCTGCCTATTGCGCGAACACTAATCTCTGCTGCTTGTGACCATTTGTGAGTCGTTGCACAACGGTTATCTTGTATGGATAAAAATGGAGGTCACTCTTCAGAATTCGTTGAACCGAACGTCTTGATATGCCAAATTTCACTGCTGCCTTTCTTGTCGACTTCCCGGGACTCCTCTGCATTGCAACTCTAACAGCTTCAATATTCTGAGGCGAACACACAGGCTTCTGTCGGGGACGCTTCGGCTCCAACATTATTCCCTCTGAAGTTTTCATACAGTCTGTGGATGGTTTTGTTGGAAAGAGCCGATCGGGTATTAAACCTCTCTCGAAACCGTCTTTGAGCAACAATAACACTTTTTGATTCATGAAACAAAACACGATTGTTGAGCGCTGCTCTGTGGTCAGTCTGTTCTTGCCAGTCATTTTGAAAACTAGCCCTCTAGCGGCGGCAGGGTGAGTTAGGTGACAATTTCTTTTTCAACTGTTTCTCCAAACTGTACTCCTACTGCTGTAAAAGTGTACATTGCGATTTCTTGTTCGCCTGAAACGATTAAAAAAAATGGTGGATCATTTCGTGCGCCACCCTGTATAAGTTTTTTACCTTATACTTAAAGCGGTTCAATGTGACTTCCATTGGTGATGCGGCACACATCCCATCTGAAGCATTTCCACACAAAATTCCTTATGAGCAATTCTATAAGTGTCTTTCAATTCTTGTGTATCGATTTACTGATTGATAAGGATCGATTTAATGATGCATATTGTATTGATTTATTGAGATATTGATGCATATAAATAAATCATCTTAATTGGTAGTATCTTATATCGCTATTATTTTAATTGGTAGTATAGTGGTTTTTCTTTTAGATTATTAATTTAGGTTTCAAATGTCTTGAAATTAAATTCAGTTTGATGTAAGTTTATTAGATAACACATCAGATTATTAACAAAACATCTTACAAATTTTGCAGACATGTTCAAGGTAAATAATTCTAGTAATTGATAATTTAGTGCACTAAAGATGTCTGCTATCTTCAAGACAAGTTAAGATTTACTGTACCGAGATCTGAAGGATCTGGTAATTTAATAGGCCTAGCAGGAGACCTCCATGAGAACAATTTAAATACATTCTCAATGCAAGACAAAATTCAACAAATTAAAAAGGTTAACTTACATGAAAGTGCTCGTATGAAATACATTCTCATATCTCGATGAATATAGACGTCAGCCAGTAATCCTTCCCGTCTTCTTTCTTCCTGACAGTAAAATTTTGGGAAGTATTTATATGAATTGTGAAGTACTTTCACTGGCTTGTAACACAAAAACAACTAGGACGTCATACATCCTTGTAGTCTATTTTAAAGTTGTTTTTGTATTTGAAAGTTTCTCTATATTCCAACAATAACTATATGTGTAGTTCTTGTACATGCTTAATCAAAAGTTTTTGATACTTTAATTTTAATACAATAAAAATTTTAATATTTCACAGATTGTTAAAAGATGTTAACAATAGTCAACACATAGCCCTCTCTTCGTTTTTAAGTTCTCTTATTTGTATAAGTGATGTATCAAATTACGAAGAGAACGACTGTTTAATATTTCACAGATTGTTAAAAGATGTTAACAATAGTCAACACACTTGCACTATTTGTAATTTGTATGATTTGAGATGCAACCTTTTCGAACTGTCATGTGTGGGACGCCCAGCAGTCGAGAAGCACGTCGGGTTGATTTTGTACACGGAGAAAAATGTATAATCCAGTCGGCATGTAAATGCTGTTTTTACCAGGTTACGCGCGTCACCACATTAAGTAATGTTGTTTCATCCGTAGTACGATCTACACCACCGTCCAGCGAAAATTTTGTATTGTGGGACCACCATTTCAAATCTAGAATTAACGCCATACCCATTCCGATGGTGGTAACTTACGTATGTAATGTTGTTACTACCTTCCTACGAGTGTCCCCTCTTGGTTCTTTCTAAATCTGTGACTCCTACCTTAGGAGAGTAATAGTTTCTAACACGAAATCAATCATGTGAATAAAATTATCCAATCACAACGAGTCTAGTTCGACACCGAACTCCAGACTTGGCATGGTGTTCCCACCTGCTGTACTTTTATACATGAAATAACATTACTTAAGGAGTGCACCTGCGTAAATACGATGTATCCACACGGAAATCCTAGTCCATTTTTTCTCAGTGTAGGACTGTTTACAAAGCTTTGTTTCACTTGTTCTACAACGTCTTCAGGGACGACTTGAAGATTTGTTGTATCTTACCGAACACCGAGTTTCAATCAAACACTTATGCCACTGGTAAATAGTAGGCCTACTAGGATAGGGTGACCAAATCTTCAACTAAAAAAAACGGGACATTTTTTTACGTTTGGATAGATTACTCCCCTAAATATATATTTTTGCCTCTCCGTTCTCTCTCCCTCTTTTCCTCTCTCTTTCTCTCTCTGTATCTCTCACAAAAAAGGACAAATTTACACTTTTTCATTTTAAAACCTATTGATAAGGTTGTGGAATTAATTAAATAACAAGTAACTATCAGCAACTAACAAAAAATGAAATTTTGAAAACAGTACTAAAATATATATAAAACATTCATCAATATCTGTCAATCAACAAAATCTGTCAGTGGAAGAATTTATAACAAACTAATCTGAGCATCGGATTCTAACTCCCTTTATTTGATTTTTCTTACTTTTAAACATTATTTCACTTACAGCTAGTTTTCTTTTTATTTTCACTTTTATATTTCTATACTTTTGTTCCCCTTTCGTAAATGACAGTATGTTACATCTATGTCAAATCACGGAAACACTGTACTGTACTGGTGACAGCGCCTCAGTCTTCCACCGCCCGAAACAGAGAGTAAAAACAGTTTGTTTTTCATAAGACTTTCAGCCCCTTGCGCTATTGTCTGCGGAGTGGAAGTCTTGGAGGGAAACAGTGCAGCCACCACATCCAATATCGCAAACGTCGTAATGACGTTGTTCAGTAATTAAACATATTCCAATATAATCACATAGCTTAGAAAATAATAATATTAGTATTTTCTAAGGTATGTAATTAGAAAATAATAATAGAAATTAGGAAATTTTAGATTGGAAAGCTTTCTTGTATTTAATGTACGTAAATACGGGACATTTTGGCGTCCCGGGAAAATTTTTTGGGACACCGGGAATGGTAGTGAAAAAACGGGACAATCCCGTTTTTACGGGACGGTTGGTCACCCTATACTAGGAGGATCTTTACCATACTTTGTACAAAAATTACGTTTCACAGTTGTCGCAGACTTGGATTCTTCAAACCAAAACAGAGAGCAGCACGCTCGGGACCAGTAAAGGCAGCCATCTTTGCTGCAACTGTCGCTGGTACTTGCAGTGGCTTGTTTCTAAACTAGTGTACTACGTGAGTCAAAACCTGATGTATTTTGCTACAAAATGATACTAAAACCATGTCTGTAAGATAAACGAATAAACCAATATGAGTTTTCAAAGTTGTAAAGTCCTTGTTGATACATACTTTATTAATGCTTAAATCTAAGTACGGCTACGATATTTCGGAGTCATTCAGTATTATCCATCGCAAATTTTGTGGACCGCAACGCAGAATAGGTGTTAAAAATCCTTGGTGGCGAGTCAGTGAAGAAGGTACAAAGGATAGGTGATTGCGAAAGGTAAGGCAGAGCAAGTAGCGTAGCGACGAGTGTTGACCATTAATAATAATTAGCGTTACTCACAGAATGAGATATTCTTCTTTTACAATAAGGATAACTATTTTGTAATAACACACTGGTCATTTCCAGCTGGCCAATTATGACGTAGGAGCGCATTTTTACAGTCTGAGAAAACCAGAGAAAACACAATGAGAAAAGAAAGTAAAGGGATGACTAGAAACATTATTTTGCAATCTGACAAAAGTAGAGAGAAAACACAATAAGGAAAGGAGGGGAGGAGATTATGTGGAAGCGTTGTTTTACAATGTGAGAAAGCAAAAAGAAAGATAATGAGGAAAGGAGGGAATGGGATAACATAGGAGAGCGTAAGTGTTAGCAGCATATGAACAAGCAATAGATCCACGAGTAATACGTCTGCAGAGACATCAACTATGCTCTCAATGTTGTTGTTTGCCTGTCACTGCTGTCTTTTATCAACTTCAGATTACCTGCCACCTCCTTCCCTTCTCACTGAGAAGACGAGAACTAAACTGTTACATCACAGAACATTCAGTTAGAAATGACTAGGACAGTGTTTGTGTTTAGCAGCCTTTTTTTCATCAATGAGGTTACGTCGATGTATGGTTTAACGTAAGGTCCGAACCACCTATATATGTACTCCAGCAGAAATCGAAAATGTGTCTCTTGCTCTAGAGACGAGAAAGCTAACCATTCCGCTATGATGGAGCTCAGCACAACATGCGGGGATCACATATGCTACATGAGAATTGAAACAGATTCAAAGATGATACGGATGTGAAAAGAAAAACGGAAAGAAAAGAAAAGATAGTAAGTAAGTAAGAAAAAGAAAAGAATAATCATTCTCTTTCCGTATTTTTCGCAATACTACTACTTAATATTACGGATAGGTGGTGCCTGCTTTACGATCCCGGCCATACAACTTGTAGCGCGTCGCATAGGCAATCGATAGGTCACTATCCTACGTACATCCTCGCGTCATCCACGCGCAACACACCTGATGCTGTGGGTTTATCTTGCTCTCTACTTCTCTCTCCCTTTCGCCGTAATCCATCATACTCCCCGTACTCTGTCGCCCCCTCTACTTGCCAGGTCAAGGTTGATATTTTCTTCTGATGTGCATTCATCGCTAGAGGTCTAATTGACGAATACGCCCTAATCCAAATGTAATTTTTTTCGCAAGTAAAATTCAACACAAATCAAATTTTCTTCGTCAAGGAAAAAGACTTGTCAGAGCTAAAAGCTACGTTATAAAAGACTTCTCTTTTCTCCTATGCTCCTAATATTTAACTTGGAAAAATAAAAGGGAAAATTAGTCTTTCCTGCAAATTTCAAAGTCGTTCTTTTCATTTAAATAAACTTTATTTCTTGTAGTGGAGGAAATGTAAGTTCGCGCCTTTCTACACCATGTTTCGATATATATATATATATATATATATATATATATATATATATATATATATATATATATATATATATATATATATATATATAATCTAAACTTTCTCTACATATTCGTTTCATTGATCATTTCTAGGCTTACCAATCAATCAACTTTCCGAACAACGAATAAAGAAAAGTAACATTAAATACCTTAACTTTAACACAATAAGTACGGTACCTTAATTAAGTCATGTTCGAAAATCTACTTCCGTTAGGAAATTATGTACAGACTTTGGTAAAAGGGACTACAATGTGAAGAACAAATGTGGAGTGTTGCTCAAAACTCCTGACCACACACCTCTTTTTAAAATTTGTCTTCTTATTCATATATAGAATTAAATCAAATATGCAGCTTAATTAACAAATTAAAATTTTATTTCCATGAAAAACTATTACATGTTCTTACATACGGAACAAGAACGTAAACTTTTACTATTGCATGTTTTGAGAAGACTGTATAAAAGTCGATCATATATACAGGGTGATTCAATAAGAACGTACCAGGCCGATATCGCAGTTATTACTGCGCTTAGAGCCTTCAAACAGGGGCGTCATATAGGGGGGCAGGAGGGGGCAATTACCCCCCAAGAGTTTGAGGAACACATATACTTTAATCAATTGTATACTTATATACTAGTACAAAACATGAAAGTCTTATGTCGGTAGTGCTCTTGCCCCCCCCCCCCAAGCGAAGTCTGAAATGACGCCCCTGCCTTCAAACAAAAAATTGCATTACCAAATCGTATGTATAGAATGCAATAAAAATAGTAGCGAGACCAGTGGCGTCTTGTGAATATCTCCAACGGGGGACAACTTCAAAATTTGAAATGGAAAGTGGTACAAGTGTTGGAATCGTTCGAAAGGACATTAAATGTCATGCAACTTTTAGAGGACAAACTTTGTCATATCCTTTCCCATTTAGCCGCTAGAGGCGTTGTTGCAGACTTGTATCTGACTACTCGTAGCAGGCCTTTATCTCAGCTAATAATGCACATAGAGCCGTTAAACAAACAATTGAACTACCAAATCGTATGTGTAGAATGCAATAAAAATAGTAGCGACACCAGTGACGTATCGTGAATATCTCCAACGGGGGTCATCTGCAAAATTTGACATAGAAACAGGGGTTAGTTGTGCCTCCATTGAAACAAGCGCACAATGGGAGAAACGTTGAGAGGAAACACGTTGGCATATTTCTTCCTCTGTGGCAGCAACATGGTCGCATTACTAGGTCAAAGTCAGATGGTGCGAGGGTGTCCCCAGTCACACCAGGCGAATGCCGGGAGGGTACATGCAAATCATGCCCTGGCAAACAACCGCCGACGCCTTTGCAGGATTAACTCGGGGCCTAAGGCAAGGGTAGCCCAGACCCACAATGACGTGGACGCGCGATGTATCTTGTGTGCGTTCGAACAATATGAAATATCTCCCAAATCCGGGAGCATGCGTTGTGGGCTTGCTTGTCGTTGTTTCGAACAGCACACTCATTTATCGTTGCCAGTGATTGTGTGGTGGTACTCTTGTAGATCCAGTAGCTAACACGTACATGACCTTGCTCAAGACATAGGCTATGCGGCCCGGAACAGGCGATTGCTGCTATGTCAGACAGAGGGCAGAAGGAGCGATGTTACAGCTAAAACAGGTAACATAAGCGTGTAGAGTCCGAGGGTGATTAACCTCTGCAGTGAGCTAAAGTGGTCCGTGTACTGGACAAGACGTCGTGCATTGAGTTCTACTACCACTGTGCATTACAAGCTCGTGACGGAACGAATACGAAACTTCCACAAGCAGTGAAACCTCTTTGATTGTGTTAATGTTTGAGTGATTGTAGTAGGAAGTGTCGGTAGTAAATAACATTCATGCAGTATACGAATTTGGAGGCATTCCAAATGTTTATGATTTTCGGGGAATACCGGGAAAATTATAGGGCTGCAGCTCGATTATACGCTGAACGCTATCCACAGCGATAAGCTATTTGCCACAATCTGCTGCGGAGATTAGCAGCACGATTGCGGCAGACAGGCAACATGCGTTGACGCTATGGGGTCCGGAGAAAAGTCATACAAAATGAAGACGTTGCCATTGATGTACTTGCCGCTATTGCAGTAAATCCTCATGTATATTCGCGGCCGATCGCACGAGATCGTGGTATCAGTCAAGGTAGTGTCCTGTGTATTCTGTGGAAATCACATTTTCACCCGTACCACCTCTCTTTGCGTCATGCGGACTGTAATTTACGGCTTCTGTTCTGCAACTGGGTGGTCAATCGCGTGAGAGAACATCCGAATTTCATTCACTTCGTTTTATGGACTGATGAAGCGGCATTCTGCAGTGATGGCAACGTGAATCTCCACAATGCATATTACTGGGCAACGGAGATTCCTCACTGGATGAGAGAAGTCAATCGGCAACACCGATGGCGCATTAATGTGTGGGGTGGCATTGTAGGGACTCAGGCCGTTTTTGCTGGTCAGTTAACAAGTGCAAGGTTTCGTGATTTCTTGCGACACCATCTACAGCCGCTATTGGAAAACGTACCGCTCCATATACGTCTGACGCTGTGGTTTCAATTAGATGGCTGTCCAGCCCATAATACTGTCATGTGTAGAGAAGAGCTAAATGTTCTATTTCCGCAACGCTGGATCGGAAGAGGTTCGAATCCACAGTTTCCTCCGCGGTCGGTCGACCTTACTTGTATGGACATTTTTTTTCTGGGGTGTATGTCAACCAACCAACTACAATTCGCAACATGCAAGACCGCATTACAACCGCATTCCGGACCATCAACTTGGCCGAGATGCAAGCTGTTGCTCACAATTACGTACAGCGAATAAATTGCTGTATTGCTGTTCGGGGACATCACTCTGAACATTTTTGAAAGCCAGGGGGCGTCGACTACACTCCGCAGAAGGTAAGCTGATTCTTTAGCTCTTTACTCATCTTTCTCCAATGGCTTGATTGCAACGCCTCAGATTTCTGTCCCCATGCTTGTTTTATTCGATGCTTTGGAAACAGCATATTCGGTTCGTCTTTCTTCATTGTAATCAATAGTTTCTTCTTCCGTTTTGTTATATCATCGTACATTGTCCATCATAGTTCTCCCCATCCACTGCGCTTCTGTCGCAGCCATACGGAAACCACTCTCTTCAAATATTGTGTATGTCATTGGTTCCCTATTTTGATCTTCATTCAACAGCAGCAAATGTACCTCTGCTCACTGTTACAGTATGTACCCCTCCCCCACGCCCCCGTCGTGGTCTCCTGCTGATGCCATTGTTGTCGCCACTTACACGGTGTGATTCCGCGTATGTACAATTGTACGTCCCGTTCATTTCAGAACAGTATTTACTCCTCCCTTTGGTTCCGCATGCAGAAACCCTCGCATCATCTGACTTTGACCTAGTAATGCGATCGTATTGCTACCACAGAGGAAGAAATATGCGAACGTGTTTCCTCTCAATGTTTCTCCCATTGTGCGCTTGTTTCAATGGAGGCACAACTAACCCCTGTTTCTATGTCAAATTTTGCAGATGACCCCCGTTGGAGACATTCACGATACGCCACTAGTGTCGCTACTATTTTTATTGCATCCTACACATACGATTTGGTAGTTCAATTGTTTGTTTAACGGCTCTATGTGCATTATTAGCTGAGATAAAGGCCTGCTACGAGTAGTCAGATACAAGTCTGCAACAACGCCTCTAGCGGCTAAATGGGAAAGGATACGACAAAGTTTGTCCTCTAAAAGTTGCATGACATTTAATGTCCTTTCGAACGATTCCAACAGTTGTACCACTTTCCATTTCAAATTTTGAAGTTGTCCCCCGTTGGAGGTATTCACGAGACGCCACTGGTCTCGCTACTATTTTTATTGCATTCTTCACATACGATTTGGTAATGCAATTTTTTGTTTGAAGGCTCTACGTGCAGTAATAGCTGCGATATAGGCCTGGTACTTTCTTATTGAATCAGCCTATATATATATATAGTGGCGGATCCAGGATATGATCAACGGAGGGGCTAAACCCGTAGTTTGCAGCTTTATCCAGTGTAAAGCAGGATTGAAGCCCATTTTATCCAGTGTATATCTGAGCGTCAAGGGGGCGGGCTATAGCCCCTATATCCTCCCTGGATCCGCCCCATATATATATATATATATATATATATATATATATATATATATATATATATATATATATATATATATATATATATATACAGTGAAAGTCATAAGTATTCGTACACCGGCTGCAAGCTATGAATAAATACCTGTAGCTCCGACTTTGTTGGAGATAGAGTATTGGAACAAACGGTATGTATTGCACTCTCCATTAAGTTATTTTATTATTTACAAAACTAACGTTCCGTGAGTGCGAAAACATAGACAAATAATGGCACGAGAAACGAAAATGTACATGGTTTTGATTTATCAAAAGTATTCGTACACTGATATTAAAGACAAAAACGTCCAGCTGTTCGAGCTGTTGTTGACATAGAACGCCCTCTGGAGGTTTGCAGAGCTAAATACAACTACATTCAAACGAAATATCATTCAAGTTCAAAGAGTGATCCAAGATGGAAGAAGTAATGGGTCAAAAAGGGACGGAGATAACTGATGCATAAAGTAAAATAGTTATAAGGCTTCATAACGATCTACCATTGACTGCAAATTCTTACGGGAGATATCAGATGTTATCGGACGACCCCATTCGACCGTGCAGTCAATCATAGATACCTTTTGCGAAACAAACACAGTCAAAAACATGCCGCGAAGAGCACGTCCACGGAAGATCTTTGGACGATGTGAGCGCATACTGCTGAATGAAATTAAGAAGAACCCAAGATTCAGTGCTCCATAGATGCTGGCAGAAGCAGCCAAATCAGGTATGTTAGTTTCGAAAAGTACTGTGCGTCGTGCGTGCAACAAACAAGGTTATAATAGGCGCGTAGCTTGAAAGACACTTTTTGTTTCCGAGATGAGTAGGAAGAAGCGGCTCCGGTTTGCGAAAGCTTACGTGCACAAGGATGTAGCTTTCTGGGAAAAGGTGATATTCTCAAATGATAGAAAATTTAATGTTTGGCTCCGACGGTAGAAAACTAACGTGGCGGAAGCCAAATACAGAGATGAACCGAAATATCTGCAGCAAACCGTCAAGCATTGAGGTGGAGAAATGCTAGTTTGGGTGCGCATGCGTGCTTCGGGAGTGCGAAAGTTGACAATTATCGACGGTATTATATACCAGCATATGTATACTGATATCTTCCCACCCAACCAGGTACATTCTAGGAACGTGCCATTTAAGTTCCATATGTATCGTTTACGTACCTGGTACTTGAGAAATGTACATTTCATATGCATAGCATGTGTCGCAAGGTACGCGCCTTTCGAGGAATTTCTGACACTTGAAAGGTACTTTTACATGCTTCACTGGAATGTGAGGAATGTGAATGACACATACCGCATGTACCATGGCATGGTTGTGCACAAGTTGCTTCGTATTGCGACTAGGGTTGCCAATTTAGCCCATTTGTGACTAGATCTGGCCATTTTGAGAACGTCGTTAGTCACAAAATTTCCAAAGAGCCAATAGTGGCTTTTTTTTTTAGCCATATGCTTTTCACTTCTATAGCCACTTTCTGAGTTTAGCCACATTTTAATATATTCTGTGTGTCATTTTGCAATTTTCTGACGTTCTCTAGGTTGTAACATTCTAAACCCCACTGTCAGAATTGTCCTCACAAAATTAGCATTGATGGTTATATTGTGACGTTACACAGCAGAGAATTAGCTCAAAACCTGTACGTTAAAACTAGATGTTAAATAAAATTTTCGGGAAGACGTAAGTTTAAGTATAAACTAACTCCTTAAAGGAATTCAGCCTGATAATATAGACATCCTTCAGGAAATGTCGCTTTTCAGTGGCAATAAGCCTGAAACCGGTGAAACATCTTTTACTGATTTAGCTTCTTCTTTCACCTTCTGTGGAATTTGAAGATAATATCGACAAAATTGAAAATCAGTGGCGATTATAAATCTTCACTTGAAGAATTTTTGCAAGAAACTAGCTGAATCTGCGCTCTCTACGCAGCGCATTATTCGCATATGAGCATAAATCGCCTTATCATTAATTACAACATCTGTACATGTCTCCTTACAGACACAAGTTAAAGACGTATTGATTAAAAAATAGCCAAGGGGTATCATAAAGGGGAGATTTTTCGATTAGTTTTCTGAATATCTCGCACCGTTTGCAAGATTTGAGCCTACTTCCGGTTGGAGTTTCTAATTCATGTATGACCAGTGTTTTCTTTCTTCTTGCATGCAGTATGTAATAAGCAAATACATTACATACAAAATATACAAAATATATTAAGTATGTAATATACATATTACCTACTTAATATAATGTCAGTTATATATGGTGTTAATCGGGCAAAACACTCCCAAGAAAGGTTCATCTTAGTGATTATCCTTTCTTTTCCATTATTATTTGGCTATGAAACAAATGCCGGAGACATATACAACCCCTATATACAACAGTGTGGCGTTGGAATGTATAATGATTAGGATGTGATTTTTTTTTTTTAATTTCAACACTTCCAATGTACCCGTAAAAATGTAATAAAGAAATAGTGCCCATGTTTTTTAAATATTTAATTAGAACTGGACAATCTACATGAAATTTGCAATCGATCAGTGAAAACGTCATCTCTCTAGAGCCTGTAGTTTCTGAGATCTCATTGTCGAAAGGATAGGCCGCAAACATATATGCGTATTTTAAAAGAGCTCCAAAGATGGCAGCACAATTCATTTGCATTTATTTCGGAGAAGGCTTACTAAAGGCAAAGGCCTTTGAACAATAATTTAAAAGGATAAACTTTGTGAAAAATATTTCTTTAAGTAATTTATTTAAAGTACACTCTTTTAAAAATATTTGTCTTTGTTATAAACGTAATTAGGGCCAAAGGGTACCCATCCAAGTATTGAATCATGCACAATCATTTTCTTTCTGGACGTTTCGTACGTGTACGAATACTTTTGACACATCAAAACCATGTCCACTTTTGTTTCTTTTGCTATTATTTATCTATGTTTCCACATTCACGGAACGTTTGTTTTGTAAATACTAAAGAACTTAATGCAGAATGCAGTGCCGTTTGTTTCAATGCTCTATCTCCAAGAAAATCAGAGCTACAGGCATTTATTCATAGTTTGCAGTCAGTGTACGAATACTTATGACTCTCACTGTATATATATATATATACGCAACACACTTTAAGTGAAAATGGCGTTTGCTGTCAATTAGTACGTTTAGAAGTTCTAACATTACTTTTAGCACCAAGACTCTGAATAAAAGCTGAAGTTCAGCATAGGATCCAACCGATATAAACAAGTACCGAGATTCGATCTGGATTACCCGCATTAAAGACGGAAATACAAACCTTTTGGTGACAATAAAGCTGTTGACGCTTATTATACGTAGTAGCAAGGCGTCAGCAGATTTTAAACGGTGTACTAGTCTGCCGCGACGGACCAGTAACACGTCAGAATAAAGTTAGAACATTACAAAATAAAATGCACAGTCTGTAGGAAAGTTCATTTTTACATCTTTCGACACGTTAACAATAACTATTTTTCGTTATTTGATAATCAGGCAGTTGCAGTTCTGTATAGTATAATGTTTCTTTATAATCCAAAATACGAAGGAACTTGGACCTACACTTGTCCAATTGGCCCAATAAATAACACGTGGATTTACAGATGTTTTAAAAATAAGCACAATGCAGGGGTAATTAAGTTCAGGCAGATGCCCGATTGGACAAGTGTAGGCCTGAGGAAGGACACAGGTGGCCTTTCTCTTTTTAGTATATATTTCAATGTTCTGAAGTTCTCTCTTTCATTTAGTGTCTGATGAAGATAACGCTAAGTCGTCGAAACTGTAACACCTTATTTTAGTTTTAATAAATAAGGTATATACTTTAGTCACAACAGTGTTATTTATCCCTGTTACTCACCTCCTAAAGGTACTGATTTATACTATTCTCTTACCTTCTTCTTAGCCTGCCTAAGGTTTCTTTACGAACAGTGTTCTCAATTCTATTATGTGTATCTAGGGTGACCAAATCGTCAACTAGAAAAAAAACGGAACATCTTTTATTTTTGGATAGGTTATTCCCCTAAATATATATATTTTAGCCTCTGCGTTCTCTCTCTTTTTCTGTATCTCTCACAAAAGGACAAATTTACTCTTTGTCGTTTTAAAACCTATTGAAAAGTTTGTGGAATTAATTAAATAACAAGTAACTATCAGCAGCTAACAAAAACCTGAAAATATAAAATAATGAAATATTTGAAAACATTACTAAAAATATATATGAAACATTTATCAATTATTAAAATGAAAAACATAAGGTATATTCATGAAAATAATATAATGCATAACATGGGTTCATTTCATGAGGTAAATCCATGACAATATTTAGCTATTGTCCCAGCCATCTTTAAAACTTCCTTCTTTTCTAATAGAAAAAGTTATAAAAGTTACAACACTCCAGTTTGAAATTGTATAGTACTTGAAGAATTGCGGAAAGGATCTCCACTCCCATCCTGTTTCTTTCTTCTGTCCATTGAATGTTCATGAGCGAAAATATTCTTCCAGTATTGCCATTACGGGCAGGAATTTCAAACACATATTGGCATATCTTTAAAAATTCAGAATGTTGTTCAGACGAAGTATGGGTTTTGAAAAAACAAACTCACTTCTCGTGGCACTGGAATGTCTTTTTTTATCTTCCTCGCTCCACTCCTTTATATTACTAACAAAATTCTTCAACAAAGCTATTTGATCGGAAAGCAAAGAATCATTTATTTCAATACATTTTTCCTTGAAGTAAGCAACCTATCCTCAACTGGAGATGTCTTCAACAGCATCCATTTGAATATTGAAAAAGTAGAGAACGATGCACTCATTTCCTTAGATATTAAATGCAGGTTTCATAAAACTCATTAACTTCATTTTTTAGGTTGATTTTGTCTTGTTGCGTAATTTCATTGCTTTTAAGAATGGATTTTACATTACATGATAAAAACTGTTCCTCTTTTATTTTAGATCTAGCTTTAATCATGCCTTCCAATACATTATTGACCTCCATAACAGTTTCTGTGCTTCCTTCGATTTTCTTGATTCTGCGATGGAAAGTACTAAGCTGGCTATGAATAAACCATAGGTATGCTTCACTTAAAGGATTATTAAAAACGTAAACAAAATCTTTTTAAAGCTTTCTCCTTGCTTAAAAAGAAATCATTTCAAACATCAAACAGTGGGGGCACTCGGTCGAAAAAGTTTAAGAGCTTTTTCCATCCAGCCATTCTGAATAAGGTTTTCCTGGGTTTTCTTCATTCACACCAGGCAAATGTTGGTACCTAACTTATAGGTCCCAGGCCGCTTACTTCCTTCCCCAATCCTTTCTTCCTTCTCTTTTCCTGGATAGTGTGCTCGCAGAGGGACGTCATCCCTCATACGTGACGGGCTAGATGGCCATCGCTGCCGAAAGTTCAGAAATCTAAAATCCTTATCCTAAAAGTCCCACAATTTGTTCAGTACATTTTGTCCTAATAACTGTTTAATACATAGCATTTTTAATATTAAAATTTCTGTAAATCGTACACAAAATTATTGTTATTATTAAAGTTTTACGTGGGACCAGACGAGACTTTGTTGATAGGTTACACGTTTTTTACCGTAACATTTGGAAGTCTTTTTCTTTTTAAAAAAAAATGAATTTTCATATTCACTGAAATTTTAATAATAATAATAATAATAATAATAATAATAATAATAATAATAATAATAATAATAATAATAATAATAATAATAATAATAATAATAATATAAAGGCTTATTAATAATGATGTGCAATAGTGTTCAATCAAGTACATCACTTTGTCACGTTCAAAAATACAATTCAAAATCCTCACTACAATTGAAGGGCTCGGGACTCGGGCTACGCTTTGGCCGAAAACGAACTAGAGTTGCTTGAGGGTCTCTCATCGGTAGTACTTTCAACTGCCGGTAAGCAGTTTCAAGAAATGTTAAGAGATAACAGCACAAGTGTTATAAATCTGTATTGCTCCATAAGTATGATCGTAAATATTTCAGCATGAACAACCTATGCCACGCGTCGGAGCAACATGGCAGAAGCTACTACAAAACGTGTTAGAAAGCGTGCTAGAGAAAGATAGTGCTATATAGACAAAAGGAGTGATACATAACTTTTACTTCGCAGTAATGAAGAGGAATATGTTTCTCATGCTAGTAAAGAAAATTTGTTGGAAAAAGATGAATTTGAGACAAGTGGAGGATTTTTATGTATATATATAATGTAGCTAAGCACTGTGTTTTTCAAATTCAATGTATGCTCCTCGTCGAAGCAGTATTATGTTAAGAATTAACTACACTATTGAAATGGTAAAGTAAATCCCTCACTGGACAATTCCTTCCAAGGGCATGAAGGGTATTTGCACCAGTGAACAATGACAAGTTAATTATGATAGATGTTACAAGTACGCGAAATGTAATATGTGCACTTAGAACTGTGTTGTTCAAAGGAATACATACACAAGATTAGCTTCACACTGCATTGGTGTTAATATCCCTATTATGTATCAGTGGCGAAGAAAATAGGATTTAGGCAATATGGCATCAGACAATGTTTTCGCTAGCGTGGTACATAATTTGATTGGAAAATCGATTGTTCTACACAGAAAGTTAAACGTAAGCATTCCGTTGGAAGAACACACAGTTGGCTCAATTTGTTCGCTATGAAAATCTGAAAGATGTTCAAAATTTGCAGATGGTCCGCTTAAGGTCATTTCTTCCAACCTAGTTTACACTTAGCATAAAGAATACTCAATTCAAAAACATTAGAATAACGTATTTCAGAGTTAACCTTGTTTCTCTTAAACTGAGTTACAGGCAATTACAGACTATAACTCTTAGTACTCGTTGAAAATATTAGTGTGTGTTGTTTAATAAATCGTATTAATTACATACAACAAATTTGAGTTGAGTTGATTGAGTTTAACGTCCCGTTCAGCAGTGAGGCTATATGAGACGTGGATCTACTGATTAACGTGGAATCCGAACCACATGAGCTCCCGTCGGGAATCGAACCCGGGTCTCCCACGCCAAAGGCGCGTATGCTAACCGCTTTGCCACGGAGGAGCTCTACAACAAATTTAGTATCACGTTAAACTTACAATAAGAGGTTAGATATGAATAGGCTAATAATATTTCTATCGTTAAACATGGAAGCTTACATTAAGATTTATGTAAAACAATAATTCTGTAGTGTTCAGAGAAAACGTTATTTTACTTTGAACATGTTGCTGAGCTTACGTAAAATAGAAACTGATTTTTGTATTTAACTTATAATAAAAACGTTTAGTGTTCATAATATTTTCTTCCTATTTAATTCACTTTGAATATTCAAATTTAGAAATGTCAAAAATAGGGAAAGAAAAAAGGATTAAACTAATAATTATTGGATATTTTCAACCTTCATTACCATTTTTCTCGAAATAATTCTAATGTAATATATACAATCTCACCCCAAATCCATCTTCTATATATAACTAGCAGAATACCCGTTCTTCGTACGGGGAGAATAAGTTTCGTTTTAGACATAAAGGGAAAAGAGAAGCTGAATTTGAATTTAAAGAACATTGGAAGTGTCACTGTTCCTAATCTCAGCCACCTAGAAAACTATATGATCGACCCTAATATCGGTCATTTTCGATCATTTTTGTATGTCTCTCCCCTCCCCAAGTTTCAGGGCTGAAATCTGGATTTAAACGGGATCGAAAATGACACTATTCATCACAGCGACTCCGAAAACTATGAATTCAGCACTAATATCGTTAATTTTCGATCATATCTATATATCTCCATCTCCCACTTCCGTAAGTTGCAGGGCTGAATTTAGATTTAAACAGCATCGGAAGCGTCACTGTTCATCTCAGCGACCCCGAAAGTTATGGATTCGACAATAATATCGATCATCTTCAAATCTCCCTTTTCCTCTCCTAAGTTGCACCATCAAAGTGAAATGATAAAACCTATCCCAGGCCTGAACTTCATCTATGTTGAAAATTTGATCCAGATTGGTCGAGTGGTTCAAGAGTTATTAAGTCACAGATATTGTCACTTTCATTTTTATTTACATAGATAGATTTTAAAACTGTAGAAAAATTTGAAAAATAGAACAATATATTATAGAAAAAATTTCGAATGAGAAAAAAAAACTATTCACTTGTGAAATCATAAAAGAGTCGTCACCATTTCTGTTATAGCTAGCAAATAATATTTCTAATAATATTTCTTTTCTTTCTTTCTTTCTTCTTCTTCTTTTTTGAAAAATTACTTTATACCAACGTCACCACATTTTGAAAAAAAAATTAATTGTTTATTTTACGTATTTCTATGGTATTTTGGTTCTCATTATTTCTTTTCCTTGTTTTATATTTTATCATGTTTTTTATTAGTTTATTTTATGTACTAAGTTTTTTTTTTTTACTTCATTTCTTTCAATCACAAATTCTTCGATTAAAATGGGTAGTGCAAACAAGAAACAAGATCAAAGTGAAGGACATCATTATTTTAGAAAGGTCTAGGCGAGGCATGGCTAAAAATGATTAGAAACCACTGCACTAGACTAAAAACTTTAATCTCTAATTTTACAATGAAATATTGAACTTAATAACTTCTTTATTCGCTTAATAATGACACTTCTTTATTACTGTCTTCTTATTTAAACTTAATGTTACATGCAATCAGATCCCTAACTTATAAATAGATACAGTGGTGCAACCACAATGGAGCGAGTGGAGCAGTTGCTCCAGGGTGCACAGTAAAAGGGTGCAAGGGTGAAAAAAAGAATACGGAAAACTGTTCCTTACACAAAGAACGTTTGAAAACATTTCAAAAGGTACGATATGACTATTAGCAGTTAATTGGCAACAGCCGATACAGGGGGCGGATACACGAAATTTTGAGTGTGACGCAGGTCTGAAAAATAAACTTGAGACATTTATCGATATTTGGTTCGCTAACTAAAAATGTGGACTTCAGTGCTTCATAATACGTATTTATCTCCTCCCATCTGGAGGAGGCATTGAGGAAAGCCATGTTGTTCGACGCAAGAGAATCCAGGATTACCATGAACTGGAAATGCATACATTATCTGCAATGTGTGGAAAACGCACTCACAAGGGAACCTTCCGAAAATGATAGTTGCAGTGAAAGATGTGACCTATGCCAATTGAAACAGCTGTAACAGAGATGAGCACTCCCAAAAAATTAGCTGCCCATAGCAATAGGTTCAATAAATATAAGGGGTGGAAGTTCGGGAAACATCAAGGTTGGACAAGGGGGGAAACTGTAAATTCCGCAAAAAAGGGGGGCACGGCAAAATACAATGCTGACAAGTTATGTATAGAAAGAGACGGGCCACAATAGGGATCAAATGAAGGACACTAGTGGGGTTAACAGTGTTGCCAACTGCAATGAAAAGTACATGTTTTGCAAAGAGCACTATATGAAGTGAGTGCAATATTCAGTGTCAACCTGCCGTGTAGAACATAAGATATGACGTGTGTAATCAGTGGTACAATCTAACAGAATAAAATAGAAAGAACAGAAGTACGAAAAATACGGAAAAGACCATATTTCGCCACATTTGATTACGAGCTGTTCATATTAGAATGAACAAAACAAGAAAGCACCAACTGTGCAAGAAACAGACGTACCTAGAGTAAAAAAGAAAATCGAGTTACAAAGTTGGCCATGAAAATCCAGACAAGTCTAATATAGTTAGGCCACTCGCTTCACACACAAAAAAAATCCGGCAACAGGCATTAGCCTTCGCATCATTTGTGCATGCTCGTCAACATTTTACGTGCAATTGTTCGATGAGACAATGGTCCAAACAGAAGATACATTTGCAGTGATCACAGCTGAATACTGCCAATCCGTCACACATGGTACAATGATCGCTGTGAATGTCTCGAAACAGTATTCTAGAGGTGTCGGAACCTTTGGTGGTCTTTCTATTACATATTAACACCTGTAGAAAGCAAACATAATCAAAGGCTTGAATAAACATGCCGTAAACTGGTAATGGGTTAAGACTTGAAGTTTCAGAAAATTCTCGCGGGACCAAATGTTAAAGTGAGTATCTGATAACACAAGCTCTGTAACGTAGTGCACAAAGTTCTTGTATGGTCTAAAAAAAATAAACATCAAGTGGTTGTATCAGACCCGTGCAACCAGGAAAGATCAGCTCAACTTTGAAATTCACTCCGGATGGTACATGCTCGTAGATAGCAAATGTTTCCTATAGGTGTTGTTGCACATTCCATGATCTATCGAAAGAGGTACCACTCGGTCCCTGTTGCCATTTGAAAGTTTGAAGTTGGCTCCTGGGTCCCTATGATGGGCATCCTGGGGGCACTTGCTTCTCACAGACTTTTATCGCCCCCTGATATTGGTACATTCCTGCACAACTTGATCCGTCACATTTTTGTTCCTTTCGCAAATCTTTCAGGCCACAAAGTTTGGTGAAACACCCTGTATATTTTCGTACTTCTGTTCTTTCTATTTTATTTTGTTAGATGTACCACTGATTATAGACGTCATATCTTATGTTCTACATGACAGGTTGACACTGAATATTGCACTCACTTCATATAGTGCTCTTTGCAAAACGTACTTTTCATTGCAGTTGGCAACACTGTTAACCCTACTGGTGTCCTTCATTTGTTCCCTATTGTGCCAAGTCCCTTTCTATACATCACTTGTCAGCATTGTATTTTGCCGTGCTCCCCATTTTTGCGGAATTTGCACTCCCCCCCCCCCTTGTCCAACCTTGCTGTTTCCCGAACTTCCAACTCTTATATTTCTTGAACCTATTGCTATGGGCAGCTAATTTTTTGGGAATGCTCATCTCTGTTATAGCTCTTTTAATTGGCATAGGTCACATCTTTCACTGCAACTATCATTTTCGGAAGGTTCCCTTGTCAGTATCTTATTTTTGAGAGAAATTTTAAAACTTGTTTTTCACAGCCTTTGAACAAGCGCTTCATTAGAGACTAATTTATATATTTTACTCCTCATGGAGGGGCGCGCGAGCCCCGCGCCCCTTTCTAGATCCTCACTGGGTGATACCCGGACAATCGTCACGGCAATGTTTGTCTATTATTGAGTTACTGAAAGGTGGCCTTTGACAGATAGCTGCACATGTTGTAAACAAAACGTGAGGGAGCATTGTTCGCTAATCACAGCAGTATTCTTTCACGCTGTTGCTAGGAAACGAAGGTCATTGACCGCGCAGTTGCCGGTAGTTGAGACGACTTGTTAAATATGTCTTAAGTTTGTCGCCAGAGCTGCTATCTCTGTTGCGGAGCCTCTGGCAACAGCTCCTCCAATACTCCACGTGCTCTACCCAACTGTCAGAAGCCACCTTTCCTTGCGCACACAGTAGCTAGCTGCCTAGTGAAAGTTTTCCATAATGAGTCATTGCAATCAGCAACGCGCCGCGCCCCCACCCGGGAATAAAACGAAAGTTGGGCCTGTTAAAAACCTAGTTGACACTTACAAAACTATCCTGTACTCCCTACTTACATTAAGAATTATAAGCAATGATATCATTCTACCTTTAAATTATAAAAGTAGCAGTTTGGATTATGTACAGTAAACCATTTTTAATTTAATTTCCTATTAACATAATTCATATTAAGTATATTGTGATAACTTAGGAAAAAGATAAGTAAAAACTTTAGGTTTCGTGATAAAAATAACTTTGTATACTGTTTGTATATATATATATATATATATATATATATATATATATATATATATATATATATATATATATATATATAATCCTCAGCAACTGAAATGCGGGGGGCAGGGAGCGGGTATGAGTAAATCGATGATCGATCGATCCAGGGCGCAGTAAAACTAGTTACACAACTGAATAGATATTTTCCAAAATAACTATAACACTGTTCAATTACATTAAATATTTTTTTCAAGGCTCCCATCTTTCCAGATTAGATATTTGCAAACAAAAACGTCTTAAATTCTTTTAGAAACGAAATAACAACTGCTGCTTTCGTTCTCATGGGGGAAACCGCAGCAGGTAAACAAAGTAAATAATAAATAAGCAGAGAGAATTTAAGTACTAGCACAAAAATGAGAAAAGCACTTTTTTTGCATAGAGCCATCATATTCCAAGTAAGATTACATACTTATTTAATCCCATTATGAATTCATGTTTCCAGAATTTGACGTCAGAAGATGGAAATTGTTTGTAGTTTTCTATATTGCACTACGAAGGCTTTACCTTCTGTTTACGAAGCCAAACAGATGGTAATATGATGGTTTAGAAATAAAATGAACTTAGAAATTAAATTTAACGATGTATATTTTACGTAATATGTAGAATTGCATTACGGGTCTTGATTTTTGTCTTGATTTCAAAGAATACATTTTTCTCATTTTCTTCCACTGGAGTTGGTAGTTTCAAAGAAACTTGCAGGTTATCATCTTTTTTAACAGGAATTAGCCAAGAGGTATTTGTACGATACTTTAGAGAGATGAAATATTGTCGCTGGAAATTGTTTTGGTTAGAGTTCGTATTCACTATTTACAAGAATGTCTCGAATACCTGTACTCGTTCACCAAATCTTCGTAATTATGTTTAATACAGTGCTAAAAGAAAAAAATGAGTTCTGAGAGATGTGATAGTAGAACGAAAGATCGTAATTGATTAATAATTCCACACTCGTGCAAAAACAACTATAATTCTTATCTTCATAAGTATTCTACTGCAGTTGCCAGTTCATGTTCCGCAAACAATTGTGCTTCTTAATTCTGTGATGTAAAGCAAACTTATGTATATTAAATTTTATATTTTTGTTGTAAATGTATTATTTTGTATCTGAAAAGAAAACAACCATGCTCGTTTCCTAGAAATCCAAAAAAAAAAAAAAAAAAAAAAAAAAAAACAAAGTAATAAACAAGAGTGAAAGTGTCAAAATAAAATAAGAAAATAGGAAGACAAACAGATGAAAACCAAACCCGATGTGTATATAAACTGTCTTCGACATAAACAAGGGGTATTGTCTTGTTCAGCCGATCATTCAGTCTTCCTTCATCTGGCGATAGGATTGGAACGAGCATAATGAAATTCGGTTATCAGAGGTCAGCATCCTTAAAACTATAATTGTTACCTCTGTTTAATATTGTTGTGTTAAAACTTAAAGCAATAAGTTCCAAGAATGTGGAGTATGGTGGTTCGAATTTTTTTTTTTTTTTAATTTCCGGAACACTATAGTACGCAAAAGTAGCCATTAGTATAGATAAGAAAATAAAAAGAAAGTAAAACTTTTTTATTTACATATCTTTCGGTCGTGCATTACCGTTGAAATTTAAAAATTCCGGTAAAACCAATAAATTTTTAATATTTTTAAAACGACTAAAGAATATAGGACGACAACCCTATATAGCCTAAAGTTTTTTTTTTCAAGTATGTAGAAAGAAAGTTAAAATAAATAAAATATATTTATATGGTATCTTCTGGTCGCGCATCACTGTCAAAAATTTGCAAAATTTACGAATTTAGCAAAATTTGACAGTTTAACATTTCTTTATTTTCTTAAAACAAGTAAGATAAGGACGCTACTCAACACGAGAGGGTGGCTGCACTTGGAGTTCAACTACCCAACCAGCCACCCAATGATTAGGGTGTATTATTTACAATTGTATTTACAATTTTATAATTTTACATAATTCGTCCCCTACAAGTTTCCATTTTCCCCTTATTTTCCCCCTTTATTTTTGTCCATTACTAATGACTTTAAAGTGTGATTTATGCGGGTCAGCGGTGGCTCAGTGGTAAAGTGTTCACCTCTGGTACATGGGGTCTGATAGTTCGATCCAAGCTCGCTCTAAGTGAGCTTTGTGCGTGAGTTTTCTCGGGGTTCTTCCGTTCCCTTCCACTTTCTTCATTCCACCATTTCATTCATTTCTCATCATCACTGTCTCTCTTAGCCCAGCCAGCATAACTGTGCGCGAGTACATCGTGTGCGTGAGTTTTCTCGGGGTTCTTCCGTTCCCTCCCACTTTCTTCATTCCACCATTTCATTCATTTCTCATCATCACTGTCTCTCTCAGCCCAGCCAGCATAACTGTGGGATGTAATTTTTTTCTGATTTATGCGAAAATGTAGGCATGGATGATCTTGACAAAAATGTAACTCTGGGGAAGTCGTCTCTAGCACTGTGACCATACACTCTACCAGTTGTTGAATTTGAACCTATCAATTGTGTGATTTCTGAAGTAGACAGGCAGATACTCAGCAAAGACCAACTGTATTTACTAGATATATATTTTAACCACCCTAATGTGGAGGTCTTTCAGAGACAGAACTATTCTCTTTATTTAATCTCAAATTCCACAGACTTCATGTTTGCATTTCATATTGCTATTGTAAAATATTAATCTAAATTTTGTAGGTTATACCTATTTCATTTGTATTTGGTTTATGAAAAACCATAAAAGATGCATCCAAAGTCTTTTATTTTTCTATGCTACCGACAATAACTGTATTTCAATCCTCATATAGTTCAATTAAACATACTTCAAAACGTCTTTCTTTATCTTCATTTATCCTTTATTTTTCAGATCGGATTCACCTTTTTTTCATTTTTCTATAAACCATTCACTGATTATTCTTAATAATCCAATTGTATCCTTTGTGCCTTATCTTTCCTGAACCTGAACTGTTTCTCCTCAACTTTTTCATTTATTCTTTCATACAGCGTTTTGTTTAGTATTTGAAGCAAAGTTTTGGTGCATTTTGCTGGTCTTTATATAGGTCAAATTGGGCAAAAACCCAGGGCCTCGCACTTGAGGGTATTTTTCTTCATTTTTATATAAACATGTATAAACAACACACTGTGCTGTTCAATAAAATTCTGAATTTAACGACATCTCAGAATACTCATGCCAATTAAAGTTCTATAAGTACTCCATCTGCATAACACCAATCATATTTCCATTTATCCGTCCACCTAAACGTTCAGTGCATGTGTATGTCTCGTTGTTCTTAAATTTATATTTTAATATTCCAGTAAATACATAAATGGATGTGGTTATGAAGTTCAAACGTATTTTCTGATTATACTTGCGCAAGCGAAGCTTTTCTCCAACTGTGAAACTAAACCATGCTCTGATGTAAAGGATTCTGCTTTTTAGATCTCGTTTACCAATATCAAAGTCTACCACAAACTTGTGTATTTGGGGATCTTACCAGGGAATCTTAGAACCAGAGTTAGTTCTTTACTACAGAGCCATTGTTCTGAGTATTTAATAGCGATGGAAATATTTTCCGGAATCCAGATTCCGGAAAATTTATTTTCCAAATCGGAAATTTCACTTTTCGGATTTCGGAAAAAATCCGGAATTCGGAAAAAATTCCAAATTCCGCAATTTTCCTAAAATCGGAATCTTCAAACTTCCGGATTTTCCCCAAATTTCGATTTTTTCCGACCGGATTTTTTTCCGAAATACGGATTTTTTCCGATTTCCGGAATTTCTCCGAATTTCGGATTTTTCTGAATTCCGGATTTTTCCGAAATCCGGAATTTTCCGAATTCCGGAATTTATCAGATATCACTTTTCGGATTCCGGAAAGTAAAAATTAAGGAATTGGCCATCCCTAGTACCTGAATATAATACAATGATTTAGCTTTTACTTTTCAATAACACGTTACAACGTATTTCGTCACCATATCCAGCTCTAGTCGCGTCATGTCAATCTTTTGTCTAGTCAATTTTATCTTTTCTTCTGAGAACAGCAAACAAGAAAAAAATCCAATATTTCCTGAAATGTCTTTCTTTCCTCCAGCCAGATAGAACTGAAAAGTTTTATGACTATTGGAAAGTTTTCTTCCTGCTTTTTTCTGTATATATATCATCTTGCTTTTCAAGAGTTCTGCTAACACACAATTTTCCATCGACTCAGCTTTACTAGAAATCCCTGGGCTCTATTATTTCAATGAAAAGTAGTAAATTGAACTTTATCACTTTTTATATATAAGTTGTTACAGCTCCTGAAGACTGATAAACAGAACCGAAAATGTGTCAACTATCGAACCAAAAGAACTGCAAAGACTCTCCTAACATACATTGAACTTATATGCTTTAATGTTGGATAGATGTGTTAGTGAGCCAAGTTAATTTCTAACTATGAACAGTTACGTTAATAACTGCCTATACCCGCGCTATAGTTTGCCTGCCTCACGCTAATATATGTCGCTTGGCTGGCGACAATTAGCCGATTTGAAACTATTGGAATTATATTGTTTCAGTTTAATAATTTCAAAATAGGACAAGAGGTATAACCATGTTTAGATTTGAACAATTATATTTATGTACTTCTACAGTAATGTATTGTGACTATTTAATAGCAAATTAAGGTGTATTATAACAAATAAAACACAGTTCTGACCAGAGCAGAATGAAATATATTAAAAACTATACTTACAATGTGTTTATATTTATATTATGTGAATATATTTCATTCTGCTCTGGTCAGAACTGTGTTTTATTTGTTACTCTACTTATCCAGAGCCATGGAGTTTGTTCATTAAGGTGTATTGTTCCAGTTTAATTGTTTCAAAATGTAAAGTGATGACACTGAACATGCTTTCCTGTTTATTATTAGGAGGACCGTCACCATACATTTTAGCATTAATAGTTGTGTAATCACAGTCTTAATACAGGAGTATCATTTCATGTTTTGCTGAGGAGGGGGCAAGAATCTTCAGCGACGTAAGTAGAGGTAACGTTTTTTATATTATTATTAGAATATATCATAAACTGCGCGGGAGAATCAGCATAAGTCAAAAAACACAGGTCTTCAGGAGGCGATTTTTTATTCTGCCAAGCATAAGTAAGTATGAATCACTTGCATTAACAGTACCAAGACGCAATTATTCAACTCACGTTTAGAATTGACTTATACCAAGTTAACTGGAGGTGGAGCTTGACACATAGACCTTCAATTTTGACTTTTCTCATTTTGGCCAATTTCTGACATACTGTTTCTCTCGCGCTGTCTAGATAGATATATTGTAAGGTTCCATACCCTCACGTGTAAGCAATTACTATAAACACAGGCTTCAATGACAAACACGTGTTATTGTATTCGAGACATAAACACCAGCAGACGATGGAAGACGGATATGAAGAAGGATCGGAAGAAAACCGAAGATGGCCGACCTCCGCTGACGGACCTCCCTTTCAGAGGACGTCTATAAAAGACTTCAAGAGCATAGAGGCATCAGTCAACAGGTGATCAATTAGGTATCAACACCTTTCTCCTTGGATCGCAATGGGCTATAGAGTTCCTTATTTTTGGAGGCTGCAATGAGCGAAGGAGATATCCTCTAATTGTCTCCCGAGGCTGCAACGAGCAAAGGAGTTCCCGTCATAACCTAAAACTAATTGAACCTTTATGTCAATGCCACTACTGTGTGTGCCAAGGACTTGCTAAACTCAAAACATTTAGTGAATTAAAAAAAACTTTTTTAAAACTGTTATAGAGATTTATTTTGTAAATAAAATAGGTGAAGAGCTTTATGTCTCGGTCTTTCATTAGACTCTACAGAACAAAACATTGAAATATGTTACAACATAACTGAAATACATGAAGCAATTTCAACCAAATTTGGTGCACATATGACTTCCAATCTCATTTTCTTTTTTAAATCTTCGGATGTAAGACACCCTAGCAGGACTAGAATTGAAGGAGTAACATATAAAAATAATCAAAAACGGGCGATTTTAGTGTCGACTCCGTAGTTTTCGGGGTAGCTGAGATGACTAGTAATACTCGTGATGCCATTTAAGTTCAAGTTCAACCCCTACATGTATGGGATGAGAAAGGGTGAAAAATGAGAAGTGTCCAAAGTGGCCAAGATTAGTATCGAATCTGTAGATTTTGGGGTCACTAAGCTGATTCGCGACAGTATCGGTGGCATTTATACCCAAGTCTAGTGGAATAGAACGATAAGCGGATACGTGTTCTGAAGTTAGAAAAATTACGCTATTAAACGGAGGAAGGAATAATTTCCGTCATTACCTTCGCCACATTAAACTCAACGCTGTTTCTTGTTTATGATCGCATCACAGGAAAATTGTCAAAACGTTTGAGATGAATTTTCAAACACAGTAACTACGTCAATCTGAGTGTTTATCATGTAAATTTGAATGAGAGGTGCATCCTATAGGAATAAATGGGTACAAAATGTATCACAAAAATAGAGTTTTTTTATCGTTACAATTTCATTGAAATTAGTATCCAAAGGAGGAGGGGCTCCAAATATTTTCCATAATCCTAATCTCCTTGTGCGAAGAATGGTAATTTCAGCTAGTATTATTACGAGGAGTGATCAGTAAGGTAGGTTACAAAGCATACAGGTTAAACGAGTATACATTGTTTCATACAACCAATACATAGTACATACGTTAGGTTATTTTTCGATCCAGTTTCCATATCGGTAATACACTTGTTGCATCGTGGGATGAGTTTGAATATTCCCTTTTGGTAGAAATTCTGTCCATGCGTGTTCAGCCACGTAGTCGCGAAGTGTTACACCTCCTCGTCTGAAGCGAAGCGACACGGTCTCTTAGGTGCTCCTTCAAGCGCGGTAACAGGAGAAAGTCACTTGGAGTGTGGTCCGGGCTGCAGGGAGAGTGACTGACAATGTTCCGGCTGTGTTCAAATCTGTTGATGCCGTGCTGGGTCGGCCACTGCATTCCTCGTCAGTGAAATTTTCTCTACCAGCTGCAAACGTTCGACACCATTCTGCGATATGCTGACGAAACATTACAGTATTTCCGTAAACTTGTACCAGAAGTCTTGCATTTTAGCTGCGGTTACATGTTTCGCCCACAGAAATCGAATAACTGAGCGGACTTCCTCGCGAGACCTGTTTTCCGAACGAGTCGCGATTTGTGTTTACCTACAACTAGCTTCGTAGGTAGCGGATGGTTGAAAATCTGCACAGTTGCCAACTCCATGTATTAAAATTACCGCACACGCCTCATTCCTCTATAACAGACGAAACTCGAGAAATATCGTCCTTGTAACCTTAGTTTCTGATCCTCCCTCGTATATTAACACACACACACACACACACACACACACACATATATATATATATATATATATATATATATATATATATATATTATAATTCTCAAACTCAAGGGCCCCTAAATGATTCTTCTGTTAATAAATTGTAGCCAAATATATACATTTTGTAACAGTGTCTCCAGAAACACAGACAGTGGGCCGAACACTGGGAAACGGTATGCTATCCAAATGCCAACGTTGGTCCTTTTATGTAAATGGCCGCTTTACCCAGCATTTGCCAACCAAATCAATTGTCAAGGTAGGCCCTACGAAAGAAGTAAATTTGCGATTAGGGCTACTAAATTGGGACTTTTGAAAAATGATGATAAACTGTTGGTTGGCCCACATGCCATTCCTAACAGTGCCGACCAATAGCCTACGTAGGACTCACTAAGTGTTTTGCTAGCGGTGACCATAATGGATTACATACGTAGGACCGAGAGGCTATAGCACCGTAACGGCATAACACAGAAATGGTATAGCGCCGTAACGGCGTAGGACCGAAACAGGTTTCTGAGCTGAAGTTTCGACCCTATACCGCTTGAGAGGCTTTCAGTGCTAAGACGTTTTGGTCCTTCGTCGCACTTCTATCATGAATACAGAGAAACACATGCCCTCATTATGTAGCAGTTTGGATTAACGCAATGCAAAATTTGAGTTTTAGTTTTCGATAATAGACATAGCAGCTATAATTGCTTCAAGTTTTGAGAAGACCGACGAGGAATGAGGGACACGATGAAATGAAATGACATATTCAGTTTAACGTCCTGGGATTATGCCCTTTAGCCTAAGGGAGAAGATGACTAAGGCAAGTGATGATAATATAAGAATTGATGGAATGACAAAGTGGGAGGAAACGGGTGTACCAGAGAAAACCCACAGACACAATGTTGTCTACCACAAACTTACTTGGATGGGGACCAAACCAGGGATCCCATGCAATAGAGGTAAGCAATCTACCACTGAACCACGGTACCCCAGTGAGGGATGATGTTATGCTTTCGGCAACTAATCATCTGTAATTGCGAGCAAACAAAACGTACTCAGTGCTCAGCAATGCTGAAGTAATTCGAATAATGACACACACACACACACACCGTGGCATGACGCGTCCCCCTTAATTCTCCTTATATACTTCCCTATAAAAGCGTTACCACTTTTATAGTTATTTAATGGTTCTGTCTTCGAGTAAGAAACTGCATACCCTTGCTTAAAATGGGTTTTCTTAGATAAACTCTTTTTTATACACATTTTTATTTGTTAATGGCTTAAATGTTTCAAATATCGGGTTGTCTGTCAAACATTAAGTCTTTTGGGGGTCAAAATTGAGAACATATTTTTTGTATATTAAAAATAGCATTATGAAACTAAGAAGGTGACTCAGAAAGTAATGCCTCCAAGCCCATTACTTAGCCAGTAGTAGAGCAAACATACTGAACTCTTTATAATTAATGCACTGACGCTTAAGCTATAGAATGTCACTCGTTTCATCTTCCTATCTGTTCTCGTTCCAGAGTAATGGAGCAATCCATGACATCCAGTGGCGACGTCCGGTTGAAACAGCGGGCTGTCATTGAATTTCTAACTACGAAAAGTTGTGCGACCAGAAATATTGATCACCGACGAAGAGTCGTGGATACAACATTACGATACGAAAACGAAGCGTCAGTCGATGAAGTACCGTCACACATCCTCTTCTCCGCCAAAAAAAAATTAAAGTTGTCCCATCTGCAGGTAAAGTGTCGTTGACATTCTGCCTCATCCTGCCTATAGTCCGGATCTTGGGACCTACGACTTTTGGCCCTTCCCCAAACTTAAGGATCACCTTAAGGAGCAACACTACAGTTGTGACATGGATGTGGGACCAGCAGTTCGGCAATGGTGTCGCCAGCAGCCACCACAATTCTTCGCGGACGGCATGAAAAACCTTGTTTCGGGTTAGCGCTGGTGTATTGTCCATAATTGAACTATATTTAAAAAAATGATGCTACTATTTGTAGCTGGGATTGCAAGCTTTCCACTGATATCTGCGTAGATGCTATCTGTCAAACACAAATAAAGGTATCACCTTGGGGCATTATTTTCTAAATCACCCTCATACATATGCGCTATTTTGTTCGTTGCCCTTCTATTATTTTTCCGGCAACACCATAATCCCGTCGCTATAGAACTTCTGTGGTTTCTAACCAAAGCGTTGTGACCCGTGGTTTGAACAGGCTTCTACAGAAACTAACTTTACGCCATTCGGAAAGTTCTGTAGCAACCGAAACAAATAATAGTCGGATAGTGCCAAGTTTAGTCTATACAGTGGATAATGCTCTGACCCTATCAACTTTAAAAATGAAGATGGGTCACTTGCTACTACTAGAGAGGACGCATTGTCGAAATTAAGCAACAATTTTTTTCCCAAAGATAATCAGGAAGACGATACGGAAGAACAGAAAGAATTAAGAAGCAAATATTTGCAACTCATTGCATTGGCAGCAGAAGAAAATATCGAACTAACGGACAACGGGAAAGTTGAAACAATAATTAATAAACTTAAAACTAAAAAAGCTCCAGGATTAGATGGTATAGTAAATTAAATCTACAAAAATAAAAAGGATATTTAGACTCCATATTCAACAAAATTGTTCAACACCCTACTTAAGAAGCAGATATTTCCCTCGTTGTGGAAAGAATCGAAATTGCTAATTTTGTTAAAAAGTCAGGATAAAGATTTAAGAGAAGTGAGTTCTTACCGTCCAATCTGCCTTTTGAGAAACATCTCAATATTTTTTGAAAGAATAATAGCAAATATAATTCAAAGGGATAGGAATATTGAAGATGATAGTTTACAATATGGTTTGAGAAAGGGCAAATCTACGGAAGATGCTTTAAGTGGATTTGTATATCTAATTAAGGAAATTAGCATGGAAAGAAAATAAGTATTGGCCTTGTTTTTTGACATAGAGGGGGCGTTTGATAATTTATGGACGCCATCCCTTATTTGAAGGTTAAAAGAACTAACTGTATCACAATATTTAGTAAATATAGTTAAGGAATTACTTCTTGAATAGACAGATCATCATCCCTGAGAACCTGGGAAATATCAGTTACTGCGCAAAAGGAATGTCCGCAAGGATCGATCTTAAGACCATTGACGTGGGATTTGGAATTCCAGCAGTGTCTAGAAAGACTAAACCAATTAGAGGAAACGGAAACTGAACGAGTAATTGCTTTTGCTGATGATTTGGCTGTAATAATCTCAGCAAACTCTAGAATAGAACTGCAGAGAAAATCAGCTCGAATTATAAACGAATTACTTGATTGGTGTGGAAAGTCTAAGCTAAAAATCTTTGAGAGGAAAACGAAATACATTATTTTTGGAAGTAAATTATTAAGAGGTCCAATAATTAAAATAGGTAACAGAAAGATCGAGAGGGTATCGGTATTTAAATATTTTGGGATTATGGTAGACGATAAACTGAATTTGGGAAACATGTTAATTATGTTACTCAAAAGGGTCATAAAGTAACTAATAAACTCATTTCATTGGCTCAAACAAATTATAGGCTACCGAGAAAATTAATTAAGACTTATTAGGAGGTAATCCTAAGCGCCTCGATGAACTGTGCTTCCAGCGTATGGGCACATCGATTGTTAGAGAATAATTCCTTAAAAGCAAAAATAAATCGCCCACAAAGAAACCTTTTAATTCGGCTCGGTGGCGCCTTCAGCACAACACCAAACAGCGCACTGTGTATTTTGATGGGTTTCAAACCAATGTATTTAACAGTAATCCAGAGAGTGGCAACGTATTGGTATAAGGAAATTTAAATAAGACGAAAGAAATTTAGGGACCAAAGCAGAAAAACTGGATGAAATAGAAATACAAGTTCAACAAAAATGGATACAGGACTGACAAGTAGATAAAAAAAAAGATCAAGAAGATTATTCACATTTATTCCAGACGTTGAGACGCGACTCAAATGGAACTACTTCAATCCCAACAAAGACTAATTCATTTCCTAACAGGACATGGTCCCTACCCAACTCATCTTTATAGAATCAATAAGAAAGAACATGATAGCTGTGAATGTGGAGGACAAGGGACACCTGAAGACAGTGCTCTGTGGTGCCCGTTCCTGGAGGGCCACCTGCGAATTCGTGACCAAATTAGACAGAAAGATATTAAAGCTATCTTGGAAGATTAAGAGGATTATAGAATTCTGACAGATGTAGCAGAGGAATACTCAGAACTATGCAAAAAAAGTTTTACAGAGAAAACACAAACTAAATGGCCATAAAATATGGAAAATAGAACAAATGAGGATTCTTCCCTTCTGGACCGAAGGTAACTTCTGAAAGCGCTGGATCTCCGCGTCCTCAGGTAGGAGGTTGAGTAACGATGTGTGAGTGCCTAGAGCATTCTCGGTCTTTTGACTGGTAAGGAACTCCGGATGCTCTTGGAGCATGTGTGATGCGATGGTGATGGAATTAGTGTCAAATCTGGACCTGTGGGAATAAATATACATTAATATGTAACAGAAACAATCACATAAAATAATATCCCAAATTGTGACACGAAGACTCGGAAATAGAGCATCATCTCGAAGCCGCTTCGCGATTCGGTTACGACAGCGTGCGACTTTCGGTCCGTGTGTACTAGGCGGCGGGACACAGCTGACCAGGGCCCGCATTAAGTGCTCCGAGTGGGTAGTGGGCCTCATGTTGATACTCACGGTCTGTTTCCGATGTGCAGGATAAACCGAGACCAATGAATAATACAGATACATTAACAAATACAACCATAATCATATATTTTTTTTTAATCGGTGAACCAACTTTATCGATATGACACTTAAGTGCATTATAGAAAAGTGTAGTGTTTAGTGAAAGTATTGTGTGTATAGTGATTATTAACCACACAGGGGAAACCCTGACACAGGAGAGGAACACACACACAGGTGAAAATCATTTAGGTGAGAAACCAAGATTAGGAAGAGAGTCAGCAGTAAGGAGACACCGAAATTATCTGACTGGAGATCAGAGCATTACAGGAAAATTTTTCGTGTTATTTTAATGAACCCTTAAAATCAATAAGTCGAAAATAGAAAATGTAGGTTTTGGAGAAGTATAAAACAATTGTCAACTTAATATACAAGATAATGTAGGTAGTAGCTAGCTAGTAATCAAATGTTGTTAAATAATATGATAATAAAATTAGGTATTAATTAGATAGTAATTAAATTTTTGTCAGTTAATATCTATCATTGATTAGGAGATAGCTCAAGTCATTTTTGTTTTTCTTCTCGTCTTTCTTTTTGTTTTTTGAAATTTTTGTTTTGTTTTGTTCGTTTGCTCATTATTGTTGGATGTTGAGTGTTGTAGTCTCGTCCTTCCTACCCCTTTACTTGTTTCCTTCTTCCTTCCAATTATCGCAAATAAAGGATGATGAAAAAGGCTAAAGAAAAATAAAATGCGATGATGATAGCTCGTTTCGGTTCAAGTCTTCAGATGCCAAAACTGAAGAGGCGGAGGCGGATCTGGGCATTAAATATATATATCTATATCTATATATCTATATATATATATATATATATATATATATATATATATATATATATAAGGTGGATGCATTAAAACCTTCCAAGTTCTAGCCGTTTCTTATAAATTGCTAGTTGCACTTGCGCTAATTATCGGAAGTGTAGGTCCGAGTCTATCGTTCTGCTCGTAGGCAGCAGCTCCTCATGCATGATGCCCTTCCAATCGCACCACATGCACAGTACAACAATCCTGGGTGTCAGCGTGGGCTTTACCACAGACTGTGGAGTTTATCGTTGTTTTAACTGCGATCTCTTTGCAATTGCTGTCGTATGTTATCCATTTTTCATCACTCGTATTCAATCCCTTCAGAAATCGCTAAAATTCGTTGTGTTTCAGTAGAGATTCGCAGACAGAAATTCGATTGAATAAATGCTTTCGAGTGAGATCATGTAACACCCAAACGTCAAGCTTATTAGCCAGCTTTCTCCAAATGGTTTAACTGCTTGATGATAGATGTTTAGGTCATTGGCGATTGCATGACTGCTTATAGTATGCCGGTCATGCTTGACATTTCTTGTGACTAGTCGCCCGCTGCGAGGAGTAACATGAACATCAAAATTTCCAAAATAAAAGCGACTGAATATTTGGTTGTTGCTTTGAAAACGTATCTTCCCCATAAACAGCACAAATTTCAGCAGTATTTGTGGCTTTGTCGAAAGAAAATTCTAGTTCCTGTTTCTGCGGAAAGTTCACTTATCTTCACGGTGCCAAACCTTACGTCTGGTTATAAGAATGCCAATACCTTTCGCACTTCTACTATCTACAACTGCTAGCTGCCGAATGGCATTAGAGCTGATCCCCTGAAACTCATGTGTCCTAAGATTTGTAACACAACACCATCTCTTGCGCTAAATATTCACTACGTTTACACTACCTGATATTTCTCTATCGTTATAAAATTTTAATTTTTAAAAATGCATCCCGTCATCCCCTAATGAGTGCCCTTGTAGCAGAAGAATTCAACGAAATAAAACAACAAAACTGTTGGACAATCATATGATCTTACACCCAGACGACGCTGATACGAATTAACAAGTTTGTGTGTCGCCTTACCCTTTATCTTCTTGACAGGGCAAAAGATATAACCTTGGCTCTGATTAACTGCTCTGTTAATTAGCAGATAGATGGGCATGATATTAAATAAGCTTTTTCTCTGTAAGTGTAATGCTTGTACACGGTTAGCCCTATCAGTCACTACAAATACGTGGACGTTATCATTAAGAAGAAGAGGCCATGTCGCTTAGGTCGAATTGCGTTTCCCTCAAGGATTGGAGAATTGGGGTAGGAACGGCTGCCCCACTCTTCATACAGCCTCAATTTAACGTCGAGTGACTTCCATCTTTCTCCGGTGTTAAGGTCTTCATTGGAAGGTGAATGGTTCGAAACAGATGAAGAAGTGAAGCAGAATGTGATGAGAGAGTGCTAAATAGCCAGAGCTCTGATTTTTTTGCAAAGGATTTGGACAAATTTGTGCAACGTTGAGACAAATGCCTGAATCTCAATGGGGATTATGTAGAGAGGTGAGAAAGGACTCACCTACGCATGTATGTATACTTTACAAATTTATCTTAAAAATAAAATTTTTCACAGCTTAGGGAAACTTATACATTGAACGACCCACGTATCAAGATTCTTTTCGTCTGCTTTAAGCCCATACGTTTTCAGTTTAATGGTGCAGAAACTGGATACACTTCTGCTTCGTCTTAAAAGGAAACAGAAGTTGAGCTATAACAGAAGTGTTGGAGAAATGTAGTAACGCGAAACAACACAATGTAAAAGGAAAAATATTATTTCCGAGCTGCACCCTGCTGGTTCTTCGTATGTTTCAACTTTTGCGGCTCAGTTGGAAAGCTTTGTGTAACATGAAAGGAACGGCACCCTAGAACGTATAACTTCAGTTTTCTGTAGCGCAATTTCAGTTTACTAAATGTTGTATATAATACTAAGTTTCACTCAACAACTACTATAAAGTTAATGCTTCCTGGGTGGTTGCATACACGGAATAATTCAATTATCGTGCTAGAATAATGCGTAATACCCACAACTTTTATTAGCTTGCAAGAATCATCCAGAGCTAAACACGAACAACAAAATCCGACCTTAGATTCAATTATTTTGGAAATCATTATATGCAATATGTGTAGAACGAAAACTTAAGGTTTTGTTTAAAGCTGATAGGCTCTTTAGTACCTTACCCAGTACGTATCTGTATTTTACTGCATAACACAAAGACAATTAAAAACATCAAATATTTTGAAAGCTATACAACACTTACAAAACGCAATTATTTAACCAATAACTCAAGGTCTTTCTTTATAGTTTACAAAACTATGGATATAGCTTACGATGTCAATTAGACTGTGCAGTGCATAAACAAATGAATCTACTAAAATTAAAAATCAAGTTAATATCTAAGTTCGATGAGAACGTGCCAACTTTGTTTTCAAATAGATACGGTCCACCGCACTAAGCTTTTTGCTGCTATTTCTTAAAAGAAATCACATTACGGTCTTGTTATTGAAATATTTACTCATGAAATATGAATAATTTTGGGTTTTGAGATATTATAGTGATCGCGATGAGTTGTGAAGCCTGACCTAGATTTACCTATTTCACCACCAGCACACTAAGTGTTTTGTCCAATTGTCAGCAGCAAGTTTTCTTGAATCAGAAAGTAACAGGCAATGCAATAAAAATTTGCATTGCAGTTGACCAGCTGAAAATTCAACTAAACTTTCTGACGCTACAGGCACGAAAACCTGCTTATATATGGTTGATGAGTAGTTATCACATTATCAATTAACATTAGAATTTGGTTTTCTAGACCGTAACTATTTTTATTTAGCTTTCGTATCACCTTACAAAGTTGGTCGATTGTTAAAATTTTGTTCACCACAATCAAGACTGAAAACAGGGGTACCAAGAGCATACGCGCTAACCATTACTCGCCTAAGCATGAGTATCTAAAATGTAACTATGCTTAAACTTTGCTAAGAGAACTACACTCCTGGCATAACAGTTCTCAGGTGGCTGAGGAACACCAACTGGCTTGTGGTTCTCGTTCTGTTGGGGTGATATGTGGTCAGACTGGCCGCCGAAATGCCAACACCATCTGGTGATAGAGAACGATAGCACATATTTCCTCTGACCCAGACCGGCACTCCTTGGCTTCACTAATCTCAGAAGAAATGGAATTACGGTGTGGCTAAGGCATTGGCCTAATGTATTGCACATAAATCCAAATTGAACCCGCACAGTTACAGATAGATAGGCGTTTGGCTTAAACACCACTGTTTGTGAATAATTGCAACCCCAAGGAGGACGGTGGTGAAACGTGGGGAAATGAAGAGGGAAAGTGTAGACAAGCGTCAGTATGACTCATCATTGTTAAATCACAGTATATAAACAGGCAAATGCGTTCAAGCAGAGTCTACGACAAGGTGGTTTCTTGTGCAGCAAAATTGGTTCGCGTACAAGGTATGTCACCACAACAGTGATGTGTGGGTGAACAAGCAATGGATAAAAGGGAACGTATAGATGGCGATCGGGAAGAAGATAGCATAACGGAGCCGCATTAAGGAATAACAAACATTTTGTTTGCATAGTCGTGACAGATGTCGTCCGTAATACTGAAAGATGATGATAGGTTTAAGCTAATTTGTCGACGATTTGACGGCGTCTGACGAACACTAACCTGCAATGCAAGCACGCATGCCTTTAGTCGGCTTTTGCTAACCCGGAACCACAAACTTCAGGTTAAAATGGATGTTTGAACATCGAGTGGTATACTGCAAGGATAATAGACGACTATTACTTCAGTCTGGCCTTCAGTGATCATATTGTAGTACAAGCACTAGATGCTATCGTGATAAGCGCAATCTGCTAACATATATTGTTGAATTTCATAGGTGTGCTGCTGTGGGTGGTGTTACTACTACACTTTAAGAAAAATATCGCTAATGAGTAATACGGCAGGAAGTTCTAGAGGCAAATCTTACCATTTCTTCACAAAACTTCAGATGCCACATTTCAGAAGGGCAATGCCCACCAACATGTATCTGGGAGTATACAAGCCATCTTCGAGGAACGATGGGTACCGTTGCTTCCCTGGACATCATGGGGGACTGATATTATCCATCGAACATGTGTGGGATATGGTTGATTAACGCTTTGCTTATGACGGTCCTCCATTAGACAGTATTAATGTCTTGCAGATTCCTTCCAATTGGTCAAAATTAATAGATTTTTTTCTTTCTTTTTGGTTGAAATACAATAGAGAGTTAGAATATACAAAATATCCTATTATTATAATTACCTTATATGATTAATGAATATGGCACGATACTCAAAAATATTCAAATTTTAGCAGTGCTATATTCTTAAGTTTGAAGGCAAGAAACTGAACTAATGTCTTAATATTCGGAATGCTGCAAGAATTTAGTTCCTTCTGAAATATAGTTTGTGATTCGCTTCCTGAAAGAACAGTCGATTTCTCTACTAACCAGCTTCTGATAGAGCACGCGCGACCATTTTATTCCAATAAACTTGTGACTTCTGTTGATACGTAGGTATGTAACATCGGTTATTTTAGTCAATCAAATTACCCCCATGCCGTAAACGTCGCCAACACCTAGTGGCCCACTTTCCGATAAATGTCATTCGTCGATATAGCGACGCGTCGAGGGATTGCCTCTAGTGTGCCACTGGCAGCAGGGTTTCATCGAGTTGAAACATCTATCTAGAGTACGGGTATTGAAGTTACCCACCGCGTAGCAGCGAAAACTTCTTCGATTCGTCGCGGAAAATCACGAAGGGTCCATCCAAAACGAACTATCACCACTCATGTGCATGCGGTTATTATTGTGTTACTTTTTCCTGATGAATTGTTTCTAAAGTGAGCTTCGGGGCTGAAGAGAAACCTTTGCCTGTACATCATCAAGTGAAAAATCTTGAGATGAGTGCGTATAATTCTATGAATTTAGATGGCAACTGTCGCCGATCATTAGAAAGTGAATATGAAAGAACTAAGAAATCAAGTAAATACACACGCGTTATTTTATTGTAAAATTCATGGCTAACACATTTTATCTGATCCCAAACAGTTATTGTCGAATATAAACGGTTAAAAGTGCACTCTGATTAGGCAAATTAAAAACACCTCAACAATTTATCCCTCTATAAGCGGTTTTCTTCACTGCCTCCGTTGAGTTGAATTGATTTTGAGTTTAACATCCTTTTCAGCAACGAGGCTATATGAGAGGGGACCTACTGATTAACTTGGAATCCGAACCACATAAGTTCCCGCCGGGAATCGAACCCGGGTACCCCATGCCAAAGGCGCGCGCGCGCTAACTGCTTAGCCACGAAGCAGCTCTCACTGCATCCGTGGCGAAGTCGGAAGAAAAAAATGAAATGAAATGAAATCTTTGAGTTTTACGTCCCACGGTTATGCCGGCAAGGCTAAAGGAGACGGTGATTATGAGAAATGAATGAAATGGAAGAAAGTGGGAGGAAACGGGAGAACCCCGAGAAAACCCACGCACACGGTGTTTGTCCACCACAAAGTTCACTTGGCGGGGGCTGGGATTGAACCCGGGACCCCAAGCACCAGAGGTGAACGCTCTACCACTGCGAAGTCGGAAGAATAAGCGCCTAGTAATCATAAGGTTGGTGGTTCGCGCATATCCCCGGGTACTCTTATTTTAAACAAAAAACTTCTCTAGTGTTTTTTAGAATCACTTTGATGTAACAGATCACGCATATAGGTGATTTAACATATTTTGGGGGAGTAATTTTGTGGTTCATTGGCGTTTCGTGGCGTCTCGGCCGCTGGTGGTATAATTTTCAAAACTAAAGTGTGGCCACCGCGGATCGTTGCTGCGGGGCCGCCAATTTTTGGCGAGATGTTGTTAGTTGCCCATCGGTGGTCCACCGATACGTACGGCATGGGGACGTCATTGTCGTTTGATAGGAAGTGTCAATGCTTAATTGCCAATTCTAAAGTGAATAGCGAGTGAGTGTTATGATTTGTAAGAATTATGTTTGTACTTCTCACAGCACCAATGTGGCAACAGCGTGAAGCACATAGCTCTGTTCTTTGTGTAGACTAAAGTCACGTTAAATTCCTCGACCTTTATAAAAACTAACCCAACGTTAGTGGATATGTATTTGATAGCACATAAATACAAGCAACGTTTCTAGTTTATCTACAAAGTGATTATTAATACGAATGCGTTTGTTCTATTCTGATAGACAACCTACAAAAGGTAAAGAAAGTCATGCATCATTTGCAATCGGTTTACCTGAATATTTTTGCACATAAATATCTGTATAATACAACTGCATTTGATTTAATTCGAAGATCTGGCAAACATTTCATGCAAAGCCTTAGTTTAGTAAATGTCTTCAGTAAATACATTGTTGACCACTTAGAAAAAATGAACGAATGAATATTACATAGACTGTTCCGCTCAGATAAGCGACTTGCATGCAATATTAACATAAACTTCGTGTCACAATATAAAACGTGATCTATCTGTCAAACTAAACATGAAAAATCCAACGTTAACATAATTTATTTTGCTACTGAAGGTAATGGTTCAATAAAGTAAGATTCTTCTATCTTTTGAATAGGCTTTTACTGTGCACTGAATAGATTATAGCAGAAACAAACATCTCTCCTATCTTTAAAATATAGTACATTTATAACTCAATTTTATTACGATATACTTAAGATTCATAGCGTAAAATACGTCGCTAATACAATTTCACTGAATGCAGGGAGATAGTTAAGGCATTTGTTGGGAATAAGTCTTGCATGGAATGAGGCTTTAACAGAATTGTTGTTTTAAAAACTGATCCTCATATAATCATATTGACCTAATTTGAGATACAGATTCCGAAATAAGAGATAACATAATATATTCCAAATTTACCTAACGATCTTGATCCGACTGCAATTTAATATGAAATGTTTTTACAGAATATAATCTAGCAAAACAGAATCAAAATACAGGCATATACCATTATACGACCCGCTCAGGAGAGTAATACTCCCGAAAGTTTGTTTTTTCGCGCGCTACCATATGTTTGAAGTTGGTCACAAAATTTATATCATGAGGGATCAAGATGGAACAAAACGAGCCCTGTGGGGCCGTTCCTACTACTACTACTACTACTACTACTACTACTACTACTACTACTACTACTACTACTACTACTACTACTACTACTACTACTACTACTACTACTACTACTATAGCTCCCTCGTGGCTAAGCGGTTAGCATACGCGCCTTTGGCGTGGGAGACCCGGGTTCAATTCCCGGCGGGAGCTCATGTGGTTTGGATTCCACGTTAATCAGTAGGTCCACGTCTCATATAGGTCCACGTCCACGTTTCATAGCTGCTGAAAGGGACGCTAAACTAAAATCAACTCAACTCAACTACTACTACTACTACTACTACATATCTGCACAATAGTAAGTAAATCACTTTTTTTAGTATTATTTTCATCTTATTTTAATTGAGAAACGTTATGAAAATTTAAAAAATAATAAATCCTTGACCCGGGTTTGAACCCACGCCAAAACGATTTCCGTTACTAGTCCGTAGCGCTAGAACGCTGGGTCAGGAGAAACGACAGAAGCAAGCGTTTGATTTCTGCTATATGTATACTATAGCAAGACACGGAAAACGTCAACCAATCAGAACAGTGTATTTAGTTCCTACTTCCGGCAGTATTACTCTCCTGAGCTAGTCCTGTCATTATCCTGTAACAGAACAATTCCGTATCCTTGGAGTCTCATTCCATGCAAGACTCATTCCAAACAGCACTCATCTTCGTATTCCGTATACTTTTAGAAATGATTGCGAAACGACTCACGTCCCTTCCTGTGAGTACCTACCTATTTGTTTAATGTTAAGACAAATATTTTGTCCGAGAGATACAATGTAAGTTTAATATTTTGTCCGAGATTTTGGCCCGCGACGTTTTGGGCGGCGAGGTTTTGGCCAGGCGGGGTTTTGGCCCCGCGAGATTTTGGCCCGCGAGGTTTTGGGCGGCGAGGTTTTGGCCAGGCGAGGTTTTGGTCCGCGAGGTTGTCGCAGCGGGGTTCTGGCCGCGAGGTTTTGTACCCAAACCCATCCCTAAGTTCTACCATCAAAGTGAATAACTAGAAACACTCCCAGGCCAGGGCTGAATTTACGTCAAAAATTTGATCGAGATTGGGTAGGTGGTTCAAGATATTAAAAGTCACAAACATAATCACTTTCAATTTTATAATATAGATTTCACTTCAATTTACTGTTGATGTCAATACTTAAATGATGAAACGCTTATATATTCACCATGTGAGTCTGTGTGCCTTCAACCTCATCAACTTCAGAACAGTCAAAAGGAGGCGGGTTTTGGTTTCAGTATCAATTATACCAAAGCTTAGGAAAGAGTAGCAGGTGAGTATTATATATTGTGGTAGTAACCTTCCTCTAAGAAAATAACCTTTTTGGAATAAAATCGTAAACTACATCGCTATATATCACCAATCTTTCTCTACTCTGATCCAATATTGAAACCAGAAGAAATCTACGGGCTTCAGTATTAATAGATAAATACGAGTAAAAGTTGAGATGGAACCAATTTTTTGAATGCTAAATCAAGATCAGAATTCATTTCTCGTTATTTCTTTTCTCGTTTGCTCTGAAACCTGTCGGCAATCGGATGAAGTCGATATGCAGAGTATACGTTTTCAATCTATGTAAAGTGAAGGCATTTTTTTAAATCGGACGAGCCGTTTGGGCTGTACACTCTTTATGTGCCCAATGTTAAACGAAATTGCAACGTTAGCATTTATCTGGACCAACAACATAAGTGAATGATGGTACTGTCTTTTACGCTAACGTGTCGATGGCCAGCTTCCATTTCCAGCATGCCCCCATTCACTTTATATTATTGTACAGGTACATGACAACACTGCATTTTCATTTAACATTGGGCACATAAAGAGTGTACAGCCCAAACGGCCCGTCCGATTTAAATAACTCCTTCACTTTATATTGAAAACATCATATTTGGAGACGGTTTCCTCTCTTATATTTTGTTGTAACTCTGATAGTAGCAGTTACCCTATGTCAGGGAACTGTTGAAGCACTTTGTATAAAGGCTGACTTATACATAGGATGTTGTTCCTTTGTCATGGTCCGTTCGTTCATGGACCGCCACCATTAACACATATCATGTTGTGCCATGCCGCTGCTGCTTTTTACATGTTCACTCATCCATAACTGAGAACACTAGAACATTTGATTTCTGGTAAATTTTGCATCGCTTCGTATGCTCCAAAGAAAGCCGAGGGATCGCGGCCGACGAGCCACGACCGGACTGGTTTCTCTTGAAGGCGGCCTGTCGGGCCACGGCATGAGAATAACACAGCCATGGCACATCATGTGGGAATTGAAAAAAAGGGCAACCTTATGAATTTTCAATGTCAGTTTGAAAAGAAACTTCGAGGATCACGGCACGGACGTAGTACAGCATGGAAGCAGCACACTATATCTGAATTAACCTTAAGACTCCTCATGCTTATGCATTATACACCTTATAAGTCTTAAATATTAAGAAAATCACAATCTTTTGTATTTAGAAGCGATGAGGAACCTATTAGCACTGTTTGTAAAAGTATCGATTTGTAATGTAGCTGCAAGAGATTAAATTACATAGGTTTCGTTTGGTGCATCTTAATGATTGCGGAAACAAGAAATAGGAGAACCTCGTCCTTGACCCAAGTACCACCCTATTTGTCTTCTTGGAATGAAGAGAATATCTTTGTCAAAATGCCAGCTGCAGTAACAGAGCCAGTAACATACGAAGAACAGGAACATCATGATACACAATTTATATCATATAGCTGAACTCAAGCTCTCTAACATAGTGTTACAATCAAGGAGAAAATGTCACAAATCTTACTGCGTGAAGATTTAGGTACTGGTTGAAATGTAGTAATTTGGATCCAATTGGACTGAATATTTTACCATTTCCACACAATCATTCAAACTCATTTCCGAGTCAATTTCTCTTTTCTCTAACTCTGAACGCACTTATTTACCATTGTAAATTTCCACTTAATGAGACGTGGCGAAGATCTACGATGCTCATTGACTAACATACAGTCGCCACGCTACCATAAGGAGTGAACTGGAAGTATACTAATGTTCTTCAGTTTCAACGAAAAAATAAAACGTTCCTTTTTATAAGCCGCATCTGCAATGTCTTCGGAAACAAGAACAAAAAAAAATGAAAAATGAATCCCCACACGGAAACATGAAAAAAATAAAAAGGGTACAGGAGATAGCAGTAAACTTTATTGCTCCATTTTTTCAAAACTAAATCACATTATACTACAGTTATAATTGAAACATCTATTAGTGAAATACGAACAAACTCATAGGCGTTTTTGAAGGAAACTCCAACCGAAGAAAATTCATTCCTAAAAGTAATCTACTACTTATGGATATTTTCATAAGAAGTAATTTGTGCGACATTATAGGTTATTAATTAAATTATGAAATATCAAGAAAATCATCCCAATCGTTTTCGTTAAAAAGTCCAAACAGAAACTCACCCCCAAGAGTAAACTATCCCTTGTTGATTGTTTCATGAGGAATGACATATCATGTACTGTGAGGTTATTAAGAAAACATTTATTTAAAGAAAAACGATCATAACTGACTGAGATGTTTTTGAGAAAATCGCCCGAAATATACTCAATCTCTATAGTAAACTACACCTTGTGCTTTTTTTCAGGGGAAATGAATAACGATACTTATCAGGTTATTAACGAAATATTTATTTACGAGGTAAAATAAAATTGCCTGAGTTGCTTTCGAGAAAATGTTACGAAAAATACTCAACCCTAAGAATAAACTACCTCCTTATGGAGTTTCTTAAGATAAATGAATTACGCCGTATTATGAGGTTATTATACTCCACGTCACCGGAATTGGTGTATGGCGTCAGCCAATAAGCTCGCAGTCCGCTGCTACCAAACCTTCGGTGATGAATCTAATCATTCATAACTGTCCAAAAATAGGAACAAAATAAATTATGAATGATCAGATTCCTTCCTGAACGTTTAGTAACAGTGCACTGCGAGCATATTGGCTGATGTCATACGTTAATTCCGGTGACGCGGAGTATAACGAATTGTTCATTTATGAAATTTGAACAAAATCGCCTAAGTTGCTTTCGAAAAAATCGCCTGAGAAAAACTCACCCTAAGCATAAAGTTCCCCCTTTGCATTTTTTTTTTTTTTTTTTTTTTTTTTTTAAGGATAAATGGCATATTGTTGAGTTAGTAGTGAGATATATATTTATGAAATATGAAAAAGTCGCCTCGGTTGCTTTCGGGAAAATCACCCAGAAATCTCACCCCAAGATTAAGCTACCCCTTGTGTATTTTCTAGGGTAAATGATTTATGTCACATTATCAGGTGGCTAATGAAATACGTATTTATGAAGTATAACAAAATAGTTCGAGTAATTATTAATAAAATCGCCCAGGAAAACCAGGAACCAAAAAGCAAACTATTGCTTGTGTTCTTTTTGTAGTAAGTGATTTATTCCTTATTGTCAAGTTAGTTATGATATACACATTAATAAAATAACTTATGAATAAAGAATAAACTACTCCTTATGGATTTTCTTTCTGGAGAAATGAATAATGATACATTATCTGTTGAGTTGAGTTTAACGTCCCTTTCAGCAGCGAGGTTATATGAGACGGGACCTACTGATTGACGTGGAATTCGAATCACACGAGCTCCCGCCGGGAATTGAACCTGGGTCCCCCACGCCAAAGGCACGTACTGATACCTTATCAGGTAATTAACGAAATATTATTTACGAAATGAATAAAATTGCCCGAGTTGCTTTTCAGAAAATCGTCCGAAAATCTCAACCCTAAAAGTAAAGTACCCGTTCATGGAGTTTCTCAGAATAAATGAGTTATGCCACATTATGAGATTATTAATGAAACTTATTTATGAATATAAACAAAATCACCGGGCAAAACTCACGCCCAAGAATACCGTTTTTTGTGTGTGTATTTTTCAGGACAAATGAATTAGGCCATATTGCCAGTTTAATAATGAAATATTTATTTATGAAGTATGAACAATCCAAATCGTTCCAAAAGAGCTCATCTCTTAGAGTAAACTACCTTCTAGTATTTTCCAGAAAATTAATCTAGATCATAGTATAATGTTCTTAATGAAATATTAATGTATGAAATGTAAACTTGAGGTGTTTGAGAAAATCGTAATTTTCAATTTTCACATAACGGTAAACTACCCTTAATTTTGGGGTAGGAAGAAAGTACCAAAAGTATCGCTACGAAATCTAATAAAAATCTTAAGTTTAAAGTTTGGTGCGGATACTTTGAACGGTACGGCCTCTGGGCGGGTAACCACTTTTACATCACAACGAATGGACGGACAGAGGCGGGTAGACTTTGTAAAATCAGTTTTTGGTATGTATGGACCATGAAATCTGTAAATCAGTTGAAATATTGAATTCGATTTTTTTTCACGATCACCATACTTTCTTTTCTCCTAGAGTACGTTTGTTTTATCTTGGCACACTTCCCGCCAGTACACTCGGTTGGCTTTTAAAGTACTTTCTGCTAGCACTCACGTAAACGTTTTAATCCAATAGGCGTCTTATTGGTTTTGTCGTGTAGGTGACGTTAGTTGTCAGCCAGCCCATCAAATGAGATCATTGCTATTTGGCGGGTATTTGAAGTACTTAGCTGCCACACGCGAAGTGTGTTTCAGTAACTTTTGAGTGGTGTGGCGTTTTGCTGTTTCCTAGCGTATTGTAACTCGCAACTTAACTGCGGCGTGGCATGAACGCGTTGCAGACAGATTCATCCTTTAGGCGGGAAGCGTGCCAAGATAAAACAAACGTACTCTAGTGTCGGTTGAAAGTAGAAAACCTAAACCAAGAGGCGTAAACAAATGTGTGTTTTTGGAGTTGTAGGCCGCCGAAAATTGATGGAGCGATATAAAAAGGGTCATAACTCGAAATTAAAATGTTGGACGGAGATCGAATAAAAGAACGAAGTAGTTATTTTCTGCCTAAATTCTATTCACGTGCCAGTGTATATGGAATGTGTGACAGATTTTAGTTCCTAATCTACCATTCTTCGTTTTTAGAAGACCTGCTTCTATGCTTCAGGGCTAACCCTATCACTCGTTGCTCCTTATTCCGTAACCACTGGAAAATAATGGAATCCAAGCTCAAAATAAACATTATATTATTTTACTCGATCTCCATCAAAAATTTCATTCCTGAGCTATATCGTTTCATTCTATCGTTCCGACCAATTTTCGGTGTGTTATAATTATATACTGGCCAGCTATAACATTATGACCCACTACCTTAATTCTGGTAGGTCCATATTTGATTTGTAGAACCGCAGTAATGCGGGTTGGCATGGAATCAATGAAACTTCAGTAAGTGTATCGTGACATGGCGCACCACATCTCTACACACGGGTCACTTAATTCCTGTAAATTCCACGGATCTAACGTTCAATGATATCCCAAAAGTATTGAATTGGGTGAGTTTTGGGGCCACTGCAGCAACTGGAATTCAACACTGTGCTCCTGTGGCCAAAGAGGCTTTTAACAGAGAGAAAGTTTTTTTTTTTCTGTTGACATTTGAGCAAGAAGTTAAGAAACGGGTTGGTAATGGAGCGGAAACTAAGCTCTGCATAAAAGTGAAGAAAAGTGACTGGAAGCTTTTGAAACGTGGAATTGGTGAAGGATGGAAAAGGTAAACTTGACGAAAAGAGATGGAAATATAACTGGTGCTACAAAGAGTCTGTGAGAAAAGAGCAATGCTGAATAAGAGGAAAGGGAACTAAAGAAATTGGTTGGATCATTGCTTAAGAAAATACTGCCTATTTAGAGACGATATGGAAGGAATAGTTCGTGGGGGAAGATTACGTGGGACAAGAAGATTCCAACTGACAGACAATATAAAAACAAATGGCTTCTATGCTGCTACAAAACGAGCGGTTAGCGTACGTGCTTTTGGCGTGGGAGACCCGAGTTCGATTTCCGGAGGGAGCTCATCTGGTTCGGATTCCACGATAATCAGTAAGTTTCGTCTCATATAGCCTCGCTGCTGAAAGAGACGTTAGAATCAAAATCAACTCAGCTGCTCGAAAACGTACGGCCAAGGATCGAGTTACATGGAGATCGCTATGAAAAACCTGCCCATTGGGCAAAAACATGAACAAATGAATGAAATTTAATTGAAACATGGATCCTAAGAGGATGGAGGGGAGGAGAAGGAATATACCTTTAAAACATTTCCCATAAACTTTGTTCTTTCCGTGAGAAGAATAGGTAGACCCTATTTCAGCTTCCATACTCTAAATCCAAACCCCACGGGCACGGTGGCTCAGTAACAGACCGCTTAGCTCTAGTGCGTGGAGTTCTTGGTTCGACCCACATCCAAGTAAGTATATGGTAGACAATATCGTATCCCTGGGTTTCTCATATTCCCATTTCCTCCCACATTCTCATTCCACTAATTCTTCCATCATCATTCATTTGCCTTAATCATAGTCTCCTTTAGCACAAAGGGCATATTCGTGGAAAAGTAAACTGAACGATTTAATCTCATTTCATAAACCCAAACCCCAGCTTTCATGGATCATAATTCGGAAACGAATATCAACACAGAAGAATATAATTCAAGAAAGAATGGTAAGGTTTTGTGGGACTATTATTTAGGAATGATGGCCATTGGCTAATTGAATAATACACTCTTATATTTGAAAAATCAAATTGTTCATTCACTGTAAAAACAAAAGCAGTGGTACCAGAATCCATTATATTGTGACAAAAAAGAAAGAAAGAAAGTGCGTAAACATGTCAGTGTATATGTATATGTGCACGATTCACAGCAGGATTTACGTACAGTACATAAATTTTACACCAGACATGCCGAGAATGTCTAGTGTGACAGTGCCAATTGTTCCACTGATTCTTGATTTCAGGTCGTTCACATTATCCATAATATACAGAGTCTTTGATAAAGCCTATCAAGAAAAATCTTATGGTATGAGATCGGGGCTTCTTGGGGGTTAAGGAATAGGTTCTTGACATCCGATCTATGGAGCAAACACCTGAAACACATGAACCAATACGAGTAAAGTGAGGAGGTGCCTCATATCGTGGTGGATGATAATTTTAAAAGTAGGTGTTGCACTGTATATTGCTGTCAATGGTGCACACATATAACCATACTGATATACAAACAGACTTTAATATGAATATAGTTGTCGGGCAATCAGCCACGTGCATTCCACGCCATTTAACGTTTGCAGAACAGACCACATTGCTCGTCTTCAGGGTAAAATATGAGAAACCAGAAAACAGAGCCTTTATTATATACGTGCTGGCAGGAAGGAGCGGAGTTTGATTGGTCAATGGAAACATCCAATTAGCGTTAGTCTGTAGTCTCAATTGTGATTAGTTGGTTGACTGTGTTTGTTAGCTATCCTTCAATGCAGCAACCTTAATAGGGCTACCGGTCTTCAACTCAGCCAAACTTGGCTTCCCTCATTGGAAGATTTGATTTTGAGTTTAGCAGCTCTTTTAGCAGCGAGGCTATACGAAGCGTGGAGGACCTACAGTTTAACGCGGGATCCGAACCACATGAGCTCACGCGGGAAATCGAAACCGGGTATCCTCCAAAGATCTCTTACTAGGAAAAAAACGTATACAAAACAACCAATCAGGGCTTGCTAACAAACCCAGTCAACCAGCCAACCACAATTGAAGAAATATACTGATACTGATTGGACGTCGCTATATAAAAAAAAATCTGCCTTCTTCCTGCCAGCACCTATATACTAAAGGCTTCTGTTTTTGGTCTCTCATGTCTTACCCTGAAGATGAGAACAATGTTGTCAGTTCTCCAAACGTGAAATTCACCTGGCTGATTGCCCGTGAACAATTATATTCATCACGATACCAAAAAATATTCAGTTCTTATTTCAAACACTTTAATTTGTGTTTTGTCACAGTACCGTGCATTCTGCTCTTGCTGCATTGTTTTCGCACTGAATAAACTACTTGAATTGTCAAATTATAACGGTATATTATTCAACCATCTAAGTACCACCTCCTGCACAGCAGTATCCGACTATTCTTTTTCGAAGACCCTGTATTTCACATACGTACTAAGCAAATTAAGAGCTATCTCCATGCCAATTTGAACAAGATTGAATTCTGTACATCATATACAATATATGCTATTCTGTGATTGATCTTTTTTTCAGAAAAATGAAATGAAGGACAAAATACAGACACTGGTAACTAAACAACATTCTCGGTTGAATCCGCAACATATTTAGATGAGAAAAAATAGAGATCCTGTGACTTAATAGTTGTCACGTTCTGTTCTCTGTGACCGAAGCTGACGAAATTTCCGTTACACTGTGCTCCCTATCTAGACAGGAACAGCGTCATTGACACACTTTTTCATCACAAAAATAATGAACATGAAATACTAGTTTCCAATTACAATGTGTTTTCCACTCTTGGCAACAAAACACCGACACAGTATATTCAACTGAAAAATAAGTGAGAAAAATTTAATCAACCAAGTGTGTAATCGTAATGATAATTTTAATTATTAGTAATGTCTTTAACCTTTTTTTTTTTTTGCCAAGAAGGGCAATTCAGTTACTTCAACGGATGTTTTTTTTTTTATTTTCTTAATAGAAACCTTATAGGAAAAAAGTGTCTTTCTATAACAATAGGTGGACATTGGCCAACTGGCCATTGTTCAAACCAGTGGCCACAGGCTACTATTTGGTACCAAAATATCTACCATCCTTTTAGATATTGAAAAAAAAAATGAAATGAAATTTTTGAGTTTTACGTCCCACGGTTATGCCGGTTAGGCTAAAGGAGACGGCCTTTTAGATATTGATCAACACCAATATGATCTCTCTATGACTTACAGTTTCCGAGATATGTCTCCCTAAATCTCCGGAAATATGTCATTTTTGGCCGATATCTCGGGAACGGTAAGAATGACGCGAAAAATTGAATCACTTCCTCTGATAGTTTTTGATGCTCTATCGAATGCATGGTTAAAAATTGGAAAAATCGCAAATAACAGACAGACAGACAGACAGACACACACACACACACACACACACACACACACACACACACACACACACACAAACACAGACAGAATTCGGTAACGAACTTTTTAAGTTCGTTTATATTAAGAATACATCATACTTTTGGGCTACATCTCATTAACCATGGAAAGATTGAGTAGTGTATATTTCAGAATGTAAGTATACACTACAGTTTAACTTGCATCATATATTCTTAGGATTACAAAAAGGAAATTTGTTCCTTTGCAATAGAACAAAATTCTTAGGATTACAAAAAGGAAAGGATTACAAAAAGGAAAATATATTTTTTTTCGAATTCAGAAATTTTTCTGAAATCGGAATTTTTACAAATTCCCACTTTTTCTGAATTACGGAATTTTTCCGATTTTACTTTCCGGATTCCGGAAAGTAAAAATTCCGGAATTGGCCATCCCTAATTCCAACCCTTTTAATTTTGTAAGAAACACATCATATGGATACCCTCTTTTATACCTATTTGCATAATGCAAAGTTCGGGATGAGCACGGTAGGCTTGAATAAAAGAAAAGAATGTCTCTCTTTTACTAGCTGCCATGATGACAGGACTTGAACTGAGACAACTGTGTGTTTTCTTCAGTTAATAGCACAGTTATCTTAGCAAAAGACAGTTCGTTTGCTCAGTACAAAATAACCGTTCTTCAGTCCAAATAACCGCATGAAGAACTGACTGAACCGAACGAATTCCTTCAGTTTGCACAATTTCTCGTTCAGTTCTGACATCACGATCAGGTTTCCCTTCAGTTAAACTGATAGTGCATGGGCCCTATAACAACCATGAAGAGACCTCACCGCTGATATAGTGGCTAGCACGCACACATTTGGTGCACGCGGTCCGGCATTCGTTTTCCGATGGGAGAGCCTTGAAAGAACTGGTCGCGTCATGGTGATTCGGGTTCCACCTTAAACTATAGCACCACGTCTTATGTAGCATCGCTGCTGAAAAGAGACGGCAAACTTAACCAAATTTAACAACAGTATCCAAAATTTTGTTTGCTTCTGGAATATTTTACGTACAACTCACGATTGATTCCTAGGCTGACTGAAGCATGTGTGTTGTACTTGCCAACTAGTTCTCTGCAAGTACTGTTTGTAGCGATTAGGACAAGTTTTCTCCCCGCTTTGCAGCCGAATAAATTCGTGTATTATTATGGAAGGCGTCTGGTTATTGAAAGAACAGAGAAGCGAATAGAATTATGGGCTGAAAGGAACAGAGGAAATAATGATTCCACTCCGATGATAAAAACACTTTCAATAGTTCAACAGGAAATTACACATGTCAGCTCGTTTTGTTCACTTCCTCTCGCTCAAACTTCCATCCGCTCAATAAATATTTCAAATGATGCAAACTTATGTATTACGTGATATACTGAAATAATAAAAAAAAATCGTCGCAAGATCAAAATATTCAGATATTCCCTCTTGTCTTCCATGGAGGCACATAATTTCGTAAATGCAGACAAGAAATTGAAAATACGTATAAAAGTAAACAAGAAGACAAAATCTCAAGTGCACAATAATAAACTCAAGAGGAAAGAATTTTTCTTAACGAGAAAATTGAAGAAATAAAGTCACTTTTTCTCTCAATGTGTATCGATTTCAACTTATGATACCAGTAATTTCCAACTGGTCCTTGTATGACCTAGGAGCGTCGATTTACAATCTGATAAAGGTAATGAAAAACACAATAACCAAAGAAGGGGAATGGATGATGTATAAGAGTTGTTTTACAATCTGAGAAAAGCAGAGAAAAACACAATGAGGAAAGCAGGGAGGGGATGACGTAGGAGCGTTGTTTTACAATCTGAGAAAAGCAGAGAGAAACACAATGACGGGAGGAGGAGAGCCGTTGACGTAGGAGACCAAGTGTTAGAAGTATGTGTTTGTAGTCGTGGATACACAAGTAGATTGTCAAAACCATCTACTAGACCAGCGTTTCCCAACCTTTTTCAACTTGCGGCACACTTCAGGGTAACTTGAATTCTCGCGGCACATATATTATTATTATTATTATTATTATTATTATTATTATTATTATTATTATTATTATTATTATTATTATTATTATTATTATTTGAAAATATAAAATACTGTAGTATTTTTTTCTGATTACTTACATCCTTCTCACAGAGAAGAAAGCTAGACCACTGTTTTTTCCCCGTGGTAAATCATTATGCTTATTTTTCATTTTAATTTAAAAATAGAAAACAATTACAATCAGATATAGGGCTCAAGTTGTTAAAAATACATTTTTTTTTCGAAAACTGTATCCAACCTTTCATTAAGAAGGAGGATCACTAAATAACGAACGAACAAACGAATCTCTTTTACTTTTAAAACACAAATATGGGTAATTCGTATGCATGTTTACTTTGCCGGAAGGATTGAATAATATTTTAAAATTTCAAGTTACGAAATAGTCTGCAACAATAAAGAAGCAATAATGGTCATAACAATGATAACAAATCCTTTTTTTTTTCAAAATTAGAAATGTACAGAAAAATGTTCTACAGAAAAGTAACACAGTATGAAACTTTAAATTTTAGATTCATAGTAGTAATTTGAAATACAAATATACCTTTCTCTGTATGTCTTGCAATTTGATTGCTATAGAATTAATAATTTTGTTCCGATTTCCTCGCGGCACACCAGCGACCCATTCGCGGCACACCACTGTGCCGCGGCACACCGGTTGGGAAACGCTGTACTAGACTATCAATATTCCTACTTGCCTATCACCATCTTCTATCGACATCAGATAACCTGCAAGTTCCTACCTATCTCACTGAGAAGCAGAGCATCACACTCTGACGTCATAGAGCATTTAGTTGATAATTAATGACTTGTAAGAATGTGTGGAATGGGTCATGTTGATTCGGTCATTAGACTATATTTTGCATATTATCTCTTTTGCTTCTGCCAAGACTCGAAGTTTTGTTCTTTTGGAATTTGAATAGCAAAAGAAATATTAAAAGACGTCCGAATGATTTAATCCCAAATGTCAGTAGGATGTACGATTCCTGCAGAAGTGACAACAATAATGATGTCTGTCGTACTGTATGGTAGTGAAAGATAGTCGCTTATTTTAAGCGAAGACTGCAGACCGAAAGTACTTGAAAATAAAATCTTGAAGGAACATTCAAACCTAAGACGGTCGGGAATAAGGAGTAGCGTAAACCTGCATAATTTACTCAGTTTCCCTACAATTGCTAGGGTCATTAAATTTACGAGGTTCAAGTGGGCAGGTCATGTAGCAAGAAAAGAAGGAAGTAGAGACGCTCTCAAAATTTTAACTAAAAACCCGTTCAGAAAAAGATCATTAGCAAGACCTAGGTGCAGATTGGAGCATAATATTAAGATGGACCTCGCAGAAATCGGAATACAAAGTAGAAACTGGATCTAGTTGGCTAATGACAGGAGTCAATAGAGAGCTTTCGTGAATGCTGAATTGAACCTCTGGGTTTCATAGGCCATAGAGTTATTATCCAATATGCATCCTATCCATAGAGTTATTATCCTAGTTCATGCATCTTCTTTATATGTTTGATTCTTGCATATGGCGGTAGCCCAGTTGCGGATGTTTTTGCTGCAGTATGCACCGTCATAGGGACTCCGTCCACTCTTTTCCAGAAATCCAGAAAAAAATGGAAGTGAAACGTATAAAACACGTTGAGGATGGTTGTCCTAAAGAGGACGCATAAAAGACAAAATACTATAACAGTATAAAACTTAATTAGTACTACCACTAAGACTAGTAAAATGGTATAACATTTGAGAAAAATATATCGGAGCTCTAGGATCAAACCAACGTTTAACAAAAACTATATCACGTGGAAAAAAACTTCTGTGGGATTTTCTACGGATTAATTTGACCTCTGACATGAATTCTGTAATAGAAAGATTTTCTCAGATGAAAGAAGTGAATAAACATTAGAACTAAGGTAGCGCAGCAAAAGCAGATACGCTACAGAAAGAAAGACTACTAACTTCAAAGAACGTATCAACATCACTAAGAAGATTTATTAAGAGTAATATCCAACTGGCCATAGTCGAAGGAAAAGATGGATAAAGCAACGAAGGATCTTGAACATAATCGTGAAAAGTAAGATATGTTCTCCTTGCTGATATTCTGTCATATGTAATATTCTGCGTCATATCTCTTACTTAGTGTACATGGTATTCTTTATAAATATAGAAAAGTATGATCACATTATGACTCGGTAACAAAACTTCTAAGACATGTTGCCTTCAAGTCATTTTCAACGAACTTCAAAAGTTTGTTACTGAATTCTTTATGTCTATGTATCCGTCTGTCTGCTATTTGTGATTTTTTTTTCAATTTTGAACCCTGCATTCGATAGGGCAACAAAAACTATCTGAGAAAGTGATTAAATTTTTCGCGTCTCTCTCAACGTTCCCGAGATATTGGACAAAAATGGCCGATTTCGAGAGGTTTAAGGAGCCATATCTCGGGGATCGTAAGTCATAGAGAAATCATATTGGTGTTGATCAATACCTAAAAAGATGGTAAATATTTTGGTACCAAATAGTAACCGCTGTCCACTACCCAGTTGGCCATTGGTTTGGTCAGTGGCGAGCTTTTAGTATCCGTACCGAATGTTTACCATCCTCTTAGGTATTGATTAACACCAATATCATCTCTCTATGAATTATCGTTCCCGTGATATTGGCCAAAAATAGTTCCGATTTCGGGAGATTTAAGGAGCCATATATCGAGGACCGTGGGTCACAGACAGATAATATTGGTGTTGATCAATACCTAATAGGATGATGAACGTTTTGGTACCAAAATTTAACCGGTGGCCACTGATCAACTGGCTACTGGCCAACTGGCCACCGTTCCCAAGATATTGACCAAAAAATTTCGAATTTCGGGAGATTTAAGGAGCCATATCTCGGGAACTGTAAGTCATAGAGAGATAATATTTTGCGAATTTTTTTGCGAGAAACAGAACAAGATGCGGACAAGAAGATTCACTTTTACATTTAGGAACAATCACAATTATCCTTCCCGCTCCATCCCTCCGTTCTTTTTAAGTTCGTTCTGAACATGCTCTTGCAGCATTCTCAACTGGTTTAAATATAGGCTTTCCAAAACCAAAATCTTTAAATGGCCTTGAAATGAAAAATTTCAAATGCAGTTATGTGACTTATAAAATTAAAGCTCATATGAAAAGATGCAATTTCGTATAATTGCATCTTCCTACGTTAATTCTACATTTATGAGTGATTTTGTGATCGCCTGTGGGCGAGAAACTGCGCTTCTCCCAATATATCAGAGAGTTCCAACTGAAAAACTAGAGCACATATTAAAAAATTTAGATCTTGCACTTCTTCTTTCTGCACAAGGACTTTATGGTAATCAAGTATGCATGAAGTCAAAAATGGTTAGTCTCAAAATTGACCAAAAAATGAAAGAAAAGGAAAAAATCAGTTCAATTGACATTGAAGACCTGTTTTTGTACTCAGTATAACTCTGTATGTATTAGAAGCATTGGAAATTTCGGAGAACAGAGAGAATAAACAAGAATATTAGGAATAATTCAAAAAATGGATCAAAAGATTGCGATCTTGACCAAGAATTTTAGGAATGGTCCAAAAAATGCATCAAAAGATTGCGATCGTGACCAATAATTAGTTTTTGTATCAGGAGTCACAAGAGTTTGGAACGGCTCCTAAATCGGGTTTTCGTTTGTTTTTTCTTAACGGAATAAGCATATCATACTGAGTTAAGTGATAGTTTGGGTTTGGCTACACTATATGTAGTTCTCCAGATATGAAGCGTACAAGAAAATGTTTGACTGAATGAAATATATTGAATTTTTCGGGTCAGGGGCCACAAAATTTTGAACAGCCCGTAAATCCAATTTTCATATTTTGTACGGAATAAGCACATCATACTGAGTAAATTGTAAGTTTTGATTTGGCTACACTGTATGTAGTTCTCAAAATATAGGGCTTACAAGAAAATGTTTGATCTATGAAATATATTGAATTTTGTGGATCAATAGCCACACCATCGGGTTTTCTTTCTTTTTTTTTCTTTTTTTTTTTTACGAATAAGCACATCGTACTGTGTAAATTGTTAGTTTCTTTTTTTTTTTTGGCTACATTATATAGGCCTATAGTTCTCAAAATATGAGGCGTACAAGAAAATGTTTCATTCTATGAAATATATTGATTTTTGGGAGGGGGGCAGGGGAGACACCCTATGTGTCTCAGTAAAACATTGGAGAGGCCTTTGTCTAGCACATGCTACAGTGACAATGCGATACAAGACTTCGTTGCTCAATACTGAATCTTGGCTCGGCTATTTTGCTCTCTACTCAATATACGGCCGTACAAAGGTGGCATCCGAACTAGTGCTCTCAAACGGGTCGGGTTGACCCGACCCGACCCGTGACCCGACCCGACCCGAGTCGGGTCGGGTCAGCTCGGGTCGGGTTACGGGTCGGGTCGGGTCAGGTCAGCTCGGGTCGGGTTGTCGGGTCGGGTCAGTCGGGTCAGCTCGGGTCGGGTTATCGGGTCGGGTCATTCGGGTCGGGTTGTCGGGTCGGGTCAGTCGGGTCAGTTCGGGTCGGGTTATCGGGTCGGGTCACTCGGATCGGGTTGTCGGGTCGGGTCAGTCGGGTCAGCTCGGGTCGGGTTGTCGGGTCGGGTTATTCGGGTCGGGTTGTCGGGTCGGGTCAATCGGGTCAGCTCGGGTCGGGTTATCGGGTCGGGTTGTCGGGTCGGGTTGTCGGGTCGGGTTGTCGGGTCGGGTCAATCGGGTCAGCTCGGGTCGGGTCAGTCGGGTCGGGTTATCGGGTCGGGTCAGTCGGGTCGGGTTGTCGGGTCAGTCGGGTCGGGTTGTCGGGTCGGGTCAGTCGGGTCAGTTCACTTTGGTCAACTAAGTTTAGGTTGAGCTTAAACTCGGCTGGAGTCGAAAACTGCTGTTTTGCACTAGCTGCCTAATTAAAAATAGCAATTTTCAATTGATTTTATAGAAACCATAAATCTATTTTGAACACTTGCAGCTAGTGTTTTTATGGTAAATGCTTATTTTTGTACTTGTGTGTACTTTAATTTTTAAATGTGGAAGATTGATTTTTCCAATCGACTGTAATATTAATATCAATCGACTGTAATATTAATATCTACGCCAATATGGAGTCTGGATTTAGAACAAAACTAGAACTTGTTTAAGCAAGGCCAAAAGAAAGATTGAATATGGACGACCAAGCCCAAGCAGGGCCGCGGTAGCTCAGTGGTAGAGAATTCATCTCTGGTGCATGGTGTCCATGGTTCGATCCCAGCTTGTGTTAAGTAGGCTTTGTGGTGGAGAAACGCCGTGTAGTGGGTTTTCTCTGGGTTCTCCTGTTTCCTCCCACTTTCTTCATTCCACCATTTCATTCATTTCTCATGGTCACCATATCCCTTAGCCTCAAAGCAGAATCGAGGGACCTTAAACTCAGGGGTGTAGCCAAGGGGGGCCATCGGGTCCAGGCCCCCCAAATGGTTTCCTGCCCCCCCCAAATGACCAGCTTTAAAACATCATAGTAATATAATCTCGCTTCCTTCATTTAAAAGTAACAAAGTTATTGACAATTAATAATTTACGGTAAAATAGTATGGAGAAATATTGTTTTTCCATACCGATCGAACAATAGGATACATTTTTGTGACAGCAGATTACACAATTTACTGCGATTTATATTTGACAGTTTAAAGACAAACATTTTAACAAGGTATTATAAATACAGCCATAAAACAAAGGTACTAAACTGATTTGTAAGTACATTATATTTTTATATGCTTTAACAAGTATTTTAAAAGACAGAGAATGGAAAATTTGGTGAGAAACAATGTTTTTATTCAGTTTGGATTTCATTCGCTCTCTTTTATTTCTACTCAGTGTAATAAAATAATTGTTTTTTTTTTTTTAGTCACGAATAATAAATAAATATTTTTGTCAGGAAACTATAAAGAAATTAAGTGAAATTTAAAGAAAATCAATCTCGTGTACATAGGTTCTGTATACAAGGTCTTAAATTTAAATAAAAAGGTAACCAAGAAAAGTTTTGTTGCTTTTTCACCCACCACCTTCGAACATCGATACGTCACCTAACCTGGAAGATCAAAAATAGTCCCCATCAACATCGACGACCTTCTGAAAACGTTCTGGAAGGCCATGGAATTCATCGCGGTAGAAGTTGGTGGGCCGTGAAACGAAGAAGGTATCAGGTGCATTTTGGACATTTACTAGGGATTTGAATTGGCGGTCTCTAAGGTGATTGTCCAAAGAATGGAACAGGTAATAATCGGACGGTGCAATACCCGGGGAATATAGTGGTTGCAATATTGTTTCCCATCCAAGGCGGAGAATGGTGTCCTGAGTCATCCTAGCCATGTGGGACTTAGCGTTGTCCCGTAAACGAGGACCTATTTGCAATTTAGAAGTGATGGCTCCAGAGTTTTGAGTTTTTGTTGAGCACAGCTCAACTGCTGACACTACACAGTTGCATTGATACTCTGACCAGCTGGTAGCAGTTCCCGATGTACGATGCACCAAACACACAGAAGGACCTTCTTCTGGTACAGTGCTGGTTTCGGCTGTTTTGAAATCGGTTCATGGGATGCTAACCAATGATGACGGCGCCGTGGAGCTTCGTATAGGACCCACTTTTTATCACATGTCAACGCCCTGTCCAGAAATGGCTCCGAAATAGTAAATAAACCCATGCGACTGCCGCGTTGCCTTCTGGCCCGGAGTCAAAACATGTGAGACCCAACTTGTAGTGCTTCCCAACTTGATGGATGTGCTTCCGAATGGTTTCTCCACACACTGAATTGTAGTCCCAGTTCCTCTTTGTACGTACATGTGTTGGTCTTCTGGCATGTGGTGTTTTCGGGTGTTTGGTCATCGTCCTTAAACTGGTTAAACCATCGCTGCACTGTCCGCGTCGTCACGACACCATCAACAAAGGCCTGGCATATTTTCTGTCCCGCTACAGCGGCGTTTGACCTCCATTTGAACTCGTTCAGCATACATGCTCTTATGACGCTCTGTGGATGTCCCATGTTCCCTCTGTCTTTACGCAAGTTCACTGTGTATCTGAATTGCCACAACCAGGTAGTATGTTGGATATACCCACACTAACAACTGACGTTCGCCTTATCTCCACTCGCATTCAACTCACGGTGTGAGGTCCAATTGAACACAGACCTCCACGAAAAGGGACAGAACTTTCTGGTTATCTTTATAGTTATGCACAAAAGTATAGCGTTTGGTCCCGGGCAGTAGTTCTTGATTAAGCATAATAAAAACTATCTTGAATATAATTTATGGATAATAATAATAATAATAATAATAATAATAATAATAATAATAATAATAATAATAATAATAATAATAATAATAATAATAATAATTAATAAGATAAAATTGTGTTTTTAGTTTTCCAGAAGGAAACCAAAATTTTCCTTTCTTTTAGGCCTGAAAAACACTAGCAGCAACACATTTTTTGCTTTGTACATTGTAGCCGCCCCCCCCCCTCAAAAACGACGGGCCCTTCCAACACGAACCTGCTGGCTACACCCCTGCTTAAAGTGAATATTTCATTTTATTTCACCAAGCCCAAGGACATCGATACAAAAACAAGATAAAGATTGGATATGCAAGACGAATTGCATAGTAATCTTGCTCTTGGCCTTGTTTTGGTGATCACCAAGTAGCGATGAGCGTATTTTCTAGCTTTCCGTATTGTATGAAATACCATAATCAAAATCACACTTGGTCTTCATTTGTACCGATGAGGTGAGCATTCTTGGCTCTTGTATAGCATGAAAGATCACCAAGACTACGAAATACAGGACCAAGACTTGACTGCAAGACAAAGAATAAGACGCAGTATTGATGACCAAGACCTAGGGAGCGAATTGTTTGAATTTCATTTGTTGGGCTGAAAGTGATGAAATAAAATTAGTACTTTATAATTAAATATCAACCTGTATTTTTAAATTCATATTATGTATCTTCTTACGTGCAACTATATATACTGTAAAATACGTTTTAATTACCGAGAAAGAAAAATCAAAGTGGTACGGGTCCCGGAATCATTAAAACCTATTTTGGAATGAAAGTTGAAGGGTTGGAAAAAATCACAGGTGTTCTCCTGTTTCCTCAACCCTTATCATTGTAGTTAAACGATTTCCTTTTGTCTCCGCCAAGAGACTCTTGCTACTGCCTTTCGAGAAGACGCCCTGCCGTCCCAGCAGGTGAGAACACTGACCTTGAAGAAAAATTTCGTCACATAGAACTAAAGAAAAAAAATAAAAATAAATAAATAAATAAATAAAAAATAAAATAAAAATAAATTTCTCCCACGTCGGACATTGGTATCACTTATAAAAAAGAAATAACCAAACCTCAAAAGTGCCAAATATTCATTAAGATGCATATACAAATCCCCGCTTGATCTAGCTAGTGGTTAACGTGTAAGACTTCGGTACACGTGGTCCGGGTTCAATTCCCAATGGGAGTGCATTTTGGTGTTCACCCAGTGTTGTGACCATAGTGCTCTCAAACGGATCGGGTTGACCCGACCCGACCCGTGACCCGACCCGACCCGACTCGGATCGGGTCAGCTCGGGTCGGGTTACGGGTCGGGTCGGGTCAGGTCAACTCGGGTCGGGTTGTCGGGTCGGGTCAGTCGGGTCAGCTCGGGTCGGGTTATCGGGTCGGGTCACTCGGGTCGGGTTGTCGGGTCGGGTCAGTCGGGTCAGGTCGGGTCGGGTTGTCGGGTCGGGTTATTCGGGTCGGGTTGTCGGGTCGGGTCAGTCGGGTCAGCTCGGGTCGGGTTATCGGGTCGGGTCAATCGGGTCGGGTTGTCGGGTCGGGTCAATCGGGTCAGCTCGGGTCGGGTTATCGGGTCGGGTCACTCGGGTCGGGTTATCGGGTCGGGTCAGTCGGGTCAGCTCGGGTCGGGTTGTCGGGTCGGGTCAATCAGGTCGGATCACGGTTCGGGTCAGTCGGGTCGGGTCGGGTCATCGGGTCGGGTCAGTCAATTCGGGTCACGGGTCGGGTCGGGTCGGTCTTCAACCCGACCCGACCCGACCCGTTGAGAGCACTAATCCGAACCAAGGTAATGTGTCCAGAGCAAGGTGATTTTAAGGGGGCAAGGTAGCTCAGTGGTAGAGCGCCCATCTCAGTCGCAAGAGATCTCTTGTTCGATCCCAGACAATATGAGTTTTTGATGGACAACATCATATCCGTGAGCTTTGTCGAGGTTTCCTCATTCCCTTGTACGCTTTTATTACGCCTATTCTTTCATAAACATGGATTTTTATTACTTAATCATTTCCTTTAGCTTAAGGACATAACCAGGTCGTTAAGCTAGAAATTGTGTTTCATTTCATTTTCACTGTTTGAATCTTCGCCTGAAATTTAGTACACCCGCCAGTGATCAAACATGTGACCATGCGGGTTTGCTACTTGACCAAAGTACAGTAGAGCTACGATTATCCGCGAGCGGATGATTCGCAGTGTGGATTCCCCGCGAGTACCACAAGAAAAAAATTACCCATTCTGCAGTCGCGCTGAATTATTTTCCATAAGTAGTCGCTACTAGTGCTCTCAAACGGGTCAGATCGGGTCGGGTTACGGGTCGGGTCGGGTCAGGTCAATTCGGATCGAGTTGTCGGGTCAGGCTACTCGGGTCGGGTCAGTCGGGTCAGCTCGGGTCAGGTTGTCGGGTCGGGTCAATCGGGTCAGCTCGGGTCGGGTTGTCGGGTCGGGTCAATCGGGTCAGCTCGGGTCGGGTAACGGGTCGGGTCACTCGGGTCGGGTCAGTCGGGTCAGCTCGGGTCGGGTTGTCGGGTCGGGTTGTCGGGTCAGGTCAGTCGGGTCGGGTTTTGGGTCGGGTTGTCGGGTTGTCGGGTCGGGTCAGTCGGGTCAGTTCACTTTGGTCAACTGAGTTTAGGTTGAGTTTAAACTCGGCTGGAGTCGAAAGCTGCTGTTTTTCACTAGCTGCCTAATTAAAAATAGCAATTTTCAATTGATTTTATAGAAACCATAAATCTATTTTGAACACTTGCAGCTAGTGTTTTTATGGTAATTGCTTATTTTTGTGCTTGTGTGTACTTTAATTTTTAAATGTGGAAGATTGATTTTACCAATCGACTGTAATATTAATATCTACGCCAATATGGAATCTGGGTTTAGAACAAAACTAGAAGTTGTTTAAGCAACACCAAAAGAGATATTGGATATGGACGACCAAGCCCAAGCAGGGCCGCGGTGGCTCAGTGGTAGAGAATTTATCTCTGGTGCATGGTGTCCAGTAGCGTGGTTAGAGTTTTTTCAGGGGGGGGGGGGGCAATGAAGGGCCCAAGAGGATTTTGAGGGGACCATCTCCAATATATATATATATCAGTAGCGGCTCGTAGCCTGTACAAGCACCGGTTGCAATGTTGCAATATCAAAGGTATGTAGGTACGCGCAAGTGTTCCCCTCCCCCAGCATTCTTGAGTCTTATCCAAGAAATATTCAGGAAATATGAAGAGGAAAGTCTTTTAAGTTATATTTGTATATTATTGATTAAATTATTTCTCTAATATTAATTTAATATATAAGCTATTTCCTTTTCTTTTCAAACAACCACTATCAATGTACGTTTATACACTATTTATATACAAAACTTCTACACTCATGTTATTGAACACGAGATAAATCGAATATATAGTATGTGCTGTAAGCCATGAATGATGGCGTTAATCCGAAAAGAAGAAAAAAAAGCAAGAAAATTGCATGCACGCAGTTAAACATAATTCTTTAATTATATAAACTATGCATTATTTTAGAATGGAAGGTCTTTCTTCGATCTTTCGGGCTTCAAATTTTTCTATAACTTTATTGAAATTTGAAATGCTGCTCGCCAAGTTTCTCTGAATAGGAAGCATCGCTACCGCAAATATTTTCCGCTTTATTTTCTTTAGGGTCCAGAAACACCACTCTTCTCCGACAATATGCATTTTGTTAGCATTTCTTTGTATAAATATACGGAACAAAAAGTCCATTTTCAGGAACCACGTATTTTTTGTCTGTAAAGAAGCAGGAAATCTAAGATGTTTTCCTTTGAAAATGAGAAAAAAATAGTTTAACATTCCAGCAAATTAGGCTAAAGAAGACAGATGAGTATTGGAAGTGAATGATTGGATATTAATTTATGCTCTCCGCCGGAAATCGAACACGGAATCATGTGCACGAAAGACACAGAGCTAGGAATTAGACCAGTAGTAAGACATTTGCTTCTTGGAGACTCGATTTACCCCCCCCCCCCCAGAATAGGATTTTTTAAAAAATAAATCTTATCCCAAGAATTTTCACCTTTGTATTATAAATGTTAAATAAAATCTATTGACTTCGAACGACCGCCCCCCAAACTTTCAGCCTGGATCCGTCCCTGCTACCACCAGACTTATATTTGTTCTTTGCGAGCTTATGTTTTGTGAATAACTTCTTTCTTCCACGCGTCTGTATCTTCCTCACCCTATCAATTGAGTCAAGCGCTGCTAAGCGGAGGAATTCGTAACTATTACAGAAGCTGACCAGTTGCGGAAGAAAATGCAACCGTAAGGGTCCAATACGGGAAGATAGGAGCGTTGCAAGAATAAATCCACTTCCCCATGTTAAGAGATAGGAGCTCGCTGCCATATGCTCAATGTTACTGCTTCCAGTGGCAACGTTCGCTGCCACTGGAAAGGTAAATCTCTCTCTTTCTTTCCGTTTTTTAATTGACTTTTTTCAGAAATGCATCAATACTGTTTTGCGCTCAAGACCAAAGGTTTATTTTTTACTGATACACTACTTTAACACTTAAAAATATTTTTAGTATTAAAAAAAATATCCGGTTGCACAACCATGCAACACATAGTACCAGCCGCCACTGATATATATATGTAGTTGGTTGACTTAAGTGGAAGCAAACACACTTTTACAGGTAAAGAAAATAATTCATAGGTTCATGCCTCTGCTTGAAGAGGATCTTTCTATTCGTGTGGGCAGCAGCAAACATATCCACAACTTGTTAAAGATCTAACGATTTAGCAATTTTCTTCTCAATATAAAGTAACACTAAGTTTTTCAACCTATCATGAGTCATTGAATTGCATATACAAGTCTTTAATCTTTTCAAAGAAGAGAATGACCTTTCACATGTAGCACTAGAAACTGATATAATCACAGAGATGATACCTAGCTTGTAGGTTTCTAGGAATGCGTTTTTGTAGACACAAAGAAGATCAACGAAATTCGTTAAGGAATCAGCTTTGGTTTTCTTCTCGTCTTCATACAACTTAATTGTTAGAGCAACCCCCAATATGCTTTATTTCTTGTGTAATTATGCTTTTTTTAAAAAAAAATTATGCTTTATTGTTAATTTCAATTATTATTTTACATTAATCGTGCATAATGTATAATATTTATTATACATTAAATATTCTAAATATCTTGATCTATTTATGGATATTTTTTGCAACTAGTTTCTCTCATATTTAATGAACTTTCTACTTAATTCATTGTAAAGAGATGTGCTTTGCTCGAATATTTTTTTCCTATCATCTGTGTGCGCCTTACAGGTACATATATACAGAAAGGGAAATTAAAAGATGCCACCAAAAAGTACAGAAAGTGCGTAAGTTCAAAAAGTAAACATAACAATATAGTATGGAGTTCTTGCATACTATTCATTGGTGGCGGAAAAATTTCTTCTTTTACTTTTTTTCTTTTCTCCACATCAAAGGATTACACCAAAAAAGTTTACAGAAATGAAAATAAGCTTTTCATTGTTGCATTGTTATGTTCTCAATGATTTTGCATTGTAAATATTGGTTTTAAAAAATACTAACATAGTATGTTAAACTTTCAGTTAAAGAGAATTTTCCAAGAATTGTGCTATATATTTTAAATTATGCTTTATGCTTTATTTTCTAAAATTATGCTTTTGAAACTAGTTTCTTCTGGACCCTTAGACAATCACAATCATGTTCAAGGTACCAACCATATGTGTAAATTGCTGTTATGCTTTATATGCTTTTGGGTTGCTCTATTAATTATGTTTGGGTGGATTTTGAGTTCTCACTTTAATGTTTGCAGATCACTCCATAATGCTGGGTTATAGGCTCGACAATGTTGTAATTTAAAAAAGTTTTTACTTTTTGGATGTAGAGTGGTGATTGATCTAATGATTTTGCAACATTATACAAAGCGGTTTTCCATATCAGAGATTGTTTATCAATAGTAGGCAGAAAAATGTCTCTTAATAGATATATTATCTTTAGAAAATTCGTTTTCTGCATCCAATGAAGGAAAAGATTCATCCAAAATGAATTTGTGATATTTCGATGGCGGATGTCTAGTTCGTTTCCACGAGGAACCCCTATATTCTATTTGTTTCCGGCTCTGGAATTCGAGACCATTTTTTTTGCACATCTCCAAACATTCTTGATAAATTTGTTCGAATATTGTTCGTTGAGAGTCATATTTACAAGACCTCATCTTGGACAGCGTTTGAACTAGTGTATCTACAAGGATCAAACCTTCTGACGTCTGCATCTACTTGAGATAAGGCGAAACTCAAAGTTATAGCATGGCACCAGTAATCTTAATTTTAGCAGCCCGAAAACATTCCCTCGTGTACAGATCACACTAATTTTCCGGATGGAATGATGGAGGTAAATAAATATCAGAAGTTCCAGATTTGTTTTAATACCGCATTATAATATAATGTGTTGAAAACAGATTTTATGAAAAAAAAAAGGAATAAATGGATATGATAATTTGTAAAAAAAAGTGATAGTGCTTAAGTGAATTATAAGAAAAAGCCTTGAAAAGTAATCAAGAGGAACCATTAATATGTTTTCCTTTGTTATAATAACTTGTCCTAAGGGACAACGGTGATAGAAACTAATGAGACTTTATAATTGCAAAAAAAAAAAAATCATAAAGCACTTAATTTGAAATTAAAGATTGATAACATTTGGTAATATAATGGGGATTCAGGCTGGCAGAGGGGTAGAGTGAAAACGGAGGCAACAGAGACATTTTTTTTTTAGCCATGTGCAAAGAGATTAACCTTGGACTTCGGGTGAGAGGTTACCATATACTCATGTGAGTTTCAATTGCTACCACTTGTAAAAGTTAGCTAAGAAAGACAGTTTGAGCATAGTTTTACTTTCCTAGCGTAATTAGTTTTTGTGACAAGTAACTCGTATATGCAAATAGCATCGTTAATATCATCTTGTATGTTAGAATTGTCTTTGTGTAAATAAAATTGTAATTAAGCATTTCGAGGTAAAACAGGTTCTTTTAATTAACTTCTACAAAGAAAAGATTAGAGCTTACCTCTTATGCACAGATACGACAGCGTGGGATACTGTCGGTTAGTAAGTAATATAATCTGAAGTCATCTATCATACGTAACTAAATATAATTGATTAATCATTTTTATTAATAATAAATAGTTGTTTGGTAGATAAACTAATAATAATAATAATAATAATAATAATAATAATAATAATAATAATAATAATAATAATAATAATAATAATAATACCAAATTATTTAATGAATGCTTTGCATTTGTTCTATGCCGCCATAATCAATGGAAATCAATTACTTAGTGTACGAAGACTTTTTTCGTCCAACACAAGTGTAATGTTTTACTGCAGTGTATGTTATTTGTAAGTATGCATATCATATTTTAGTATGACTTTCAAAATTGAAGCGAATGAGAATGTCGACTGATTTTCTATTTTTCTGGTTGTTTGTCAGAAACAAAGGAGATAACTAGATAATGGACAGAGGTTAAAATGAATGTCCAGGTGGCGAGGTCAATGCAAGCATCCCACAGATTTCCTTGAATTAGATCTTCCCGTACTACAAACTAAAACGAGTGGAGCTATTTTATTCGGAACGCAACGTTATTCTGCAGTTCGTAACTTTGTTGTCGAGAGATGTTTGGAAGTAATTTCACTTGTAGCCACTGGCAACTCACCGTTTGTCGACCTATAATAGCATCATCTGTGTGAGGGGGGCACTAGGGGGCCAAGAATTTGAGCAAGGGGGGCTGGCCCCCCTTGGCCCTCCCTTGGCTCCGCCACTGATGGTGTCCATGGTTCGATCCCAGCTTGTGCTAAGTGGGCTTTGTGGTGGAAAAACGCCGTGTAGTGGGTTTTCTCGGGGTTCTCCTATTTCCTCCCACTTTCTTCATTCCACCATTTCATTCATTTCTCATGGTCACCATATTCCTTAGCCTCGGTGCAGAATCGAGGGACTTTAAACTGAATATTTCATTTTATTTCACCAAGCCCAAGGACACCGATACAAGAACAAGATAAAGATTGGATATGCAAGACGAAGTGCATAGTAATCTTCCTCTTGGCCTTGTTTTGGTGATCACCAAGTAGCGATGAGCGTATTTTCTTGCTTTCCTTATAGTATGGAAGACCATAATCAAAATCACACTTGGTCTTCATTTGTACCGATGAGGCGAGCATTCTTGGCTCTTGTATAGCATGAAAGATAACCAAGACTACGACATGCAGGACCAAGACTTGACTGCAAGACAAAGGATAAGACGCAGTATTGATGACCGGAGCGAATTGTTTGAATTTCATTTGTTGGGCTGAAAGTGATGAAATAAAATTAGTACTTTATAATTAATTATCATACTGTATTTTTAAATTTTAAATTACAAAATTCATAATATGTATCTTCTTACGTGCAACTATATATACTGTAAAATACGTTTTAATTACCGAGAAAGAAAACTCAAAGTGGCACGGGTCACGGAATCATAGGAACCTATTTTGAAATGAAAGTTGAAGGGTTGGAAAAAATCACAGTTGTTCTCCTGTTTCCTCAACCCTTATCATTGTTAAACGATTTCCTTTTGTCTCCGCCAAGATACTCTTGCTAGTGCCTTCCGAGAAGACCCCTGCCGTCCGAGCAGGTGAGAACACTGACCTTGAAGAAAAATTTCGTCACATAGAACTAAAGCAAGAAAAAAATCTCCCACGTCGGACATTGGTATCAGTTATAAAAAGAAATAACTAAACCTCAAAAGTGCCAAGTATTCATTAAGATGCATATCTAATGTCTTGATCTAGCTAGTGGTTAACGTGTAAGACTTCGGTACACATGGTCCTTGTTTAATTCCCAATATGAGTGCATTTTGGCGTTCACCCAGTGTCGTGACCATAGTGCTCTCAAACGAGTCGGGTTGACCCGACCCGATCCGACTCGGATCGGGTCAGTTCTAGTCGGTTCGGGTCGGGTCAACTCGGGTCGGGTCAGTCGGGTCAGCTCGGGTCGGGTTGTCGGGCCAGGCTACTCGGGTCGGGTTGTCTGGTCGGGTCAGTCGTGTCAACTCGGGTCGGCTTGTCGGGTCGGATTGTCGGGTCGGGTCAACTCGGGTCGGGTTGTCGGGTCGGGTCAATCGGGTCAGCTCAGGTCGGGTTGTCGGGTCGGGTCAACCGGGTCTTCTCGGGTCGGGTTATCGGGTCAGGTCAATCAGATCGGATCACGGTTCGGGTCAGTCGGGTCAGTCAATTCGGGTCACGGGTCGGGTCGGGTCGGTCTTCAACCCGACCCGACCCGACCCGTTGAAAGCACTAGTCGCTACAGACTGATACTCCGCATGCAAATAAGTACTGTATGTTCTAAAACAAAAAGATAAATTAGATTGTAAAAATCAATAGTCCAACAATAGTGCACGTTTCAAAGTGCAACTCTACTCTTCTAAGCAGAAGCCGATCGTTGTAAGGTATGAAAAACGGGAATTGGGCAGAATGATTTGCGTGGTAGTAAATTTCATTCATTGTTCACTGCAGAGTGAGAGCCCGCTGGCGACTACTGGACAGTTAATTACGAACTTAAAAATAAAATAAAATAAAATAATCCAAGCCAACAACCGGGAAAATACAATAGGCCCTACAGTGCGAAGGTCAGAAATTAATGACAGGTTTATTCTGCACGATAATCCTATAGGACTTCTCGGAATTTGTGGAGGAATGGTACGAACCGAACAATACAAACAATAAAACAGTTTCTACACTGTAAAAAATCGTTGTGTTATTTCAATGACATGCCCACGTGTTAACGCGATTGTGTTAAAATATAACACAAACAGGTGGTTAGAACAACTCACTCTTTATTTGGAGTTGTGTGTCATATGACAGTAGTTGAAATGACACATAGCCTGTGTGTTGAATTAATACAAGTGTAGAATCTTCGATGTTGTTTTCTGCGCGATTGCCAAATATGTTGGGAATTTAATTATAAAGGCTTATGTACTGAAACTACAGACAAACACAGTAGAAAGAAATACTTAAACAAATCCAGGTATTCACAAAATTTCAGCATGCAAACCGCGCGATGAGTTCTCAATTGTTTTACATAATGTTTGTGAAGAAATATGTCAACAGCAAGAAACAACATCGTATTACTATGTTACTTCTACACTGGAGTAGAGTTCGCCAGTCAACACCGGGGGACTGTGTTTCAAAAATGACAGAAAACAAGTAGAAACATGATTAAGAAGCAATCATATTATAAGGATATAGGTAAGAGTTCACTATCATTCTTGAACAAGATGCTGAAGTTTGTGCTTCGAACCATCAAGAAATATATCACAATAAATAAATAATAAATCACAAAGACGACATATAATTTTATGAAGATTTTCTAAAACAAGTCTTCTGCAAGGTGGCCAGAACTTTTACTTTCAAAAACGGGACGCATACGAATCGGCGACCGGGGGCGGCTTATATATATCTGACTTCCACATTGCATTTTGGGACTCAGCAGTGTTTTTAATTTACAAAATATACAAGTAAGAATGATAACATACCGTTTCTAACTTAAGTACAACCTAACAATACTTTTAACTACTTGAACACTCAGAATTCCAACTCAATTTCCACTTGAAGCACAGAACACTCAATTCCCATTTGAACATTCAGAAGTTGGCTGAACTTTCTCAATGAGTGTTGATACGGAAGAGTGTAGAATTTGCATTGACCATTTATATTTTGAATAATAATTACTTAACACCTGGGTCATTTTTGCTTAAAAACGGGACATTTAGGCGTCCCGTTTGAGAATCAGATAAAAACGGGACAGCGGTGGAGAAAAGGGACTGTCCCGGCTAAAACGGGACGTCTGGTCACCTTGGTCTTCTGTAGTTTACTATTCCTATTTTAAAATTACAATTTGTTTCCTTCCTCAACTGTTAACATTTTAACAGGGCAATTCAAGAAAGAGCGCGTTCGGAAACACTTGACAAAATTGACGATGTTAACCAATTAATGTGATGCAGTTCTTTTCGTTAAGTTCGTTCGTTTCGTTCACCGAACGCGATGAATTGATTATAATGTTAACTAGCTAGTATTCAAAGATGGTGAACCACCGTAAGCGTAAGCATGCACACCACAAGATTTTCCAACACAGAAAAAGGGTTACATCAACACCGCACACGGAATTACTTCAACACCGAAATAGCTGTCGTAGTAACGCAGAATTGGAGTCAAACTAACACCAAAAACGGTGTTAATTTGGTGATCTGACCTTGAATTTTAACATAGAGGGCGTTGAATTAACACCAAAACAGTATTACTTCTATTGTTTTGGCCTAAAATTATGACACAGATGGTGTGTTGAAATAATAAGAAAATGATGTTGAAATAATACGGGGATTGTGTTGTATTGATACTTAACATGGTGTGATATTAACACAAAATAATTAACACACTACATACTGTGTTACTTTCTTCGTGTTGGTGCAACACAGCCACAAAGTAACACTCAACAGGTTTCCCCACACTACCACCCCTGACCCTGACATGGCGTCGAATCAACACCGAAAATACTAACACATATCCAAATTTAACATCGCTGAACACTGGTTATGTGTTAAAATCGTAACACACACCTTATGTTAAAAGCCAACACCACGGGGTTTGTGTTGAATTAACACATCATAGTGGTAGTCACGCTGGAACCACTGCCCTGTGTTAAAATTGAGTTGTGTTAATTCAACAGCCATTTTTTACTGTGGATGCTAAAATACTGTATTTTTTTCTTTGTGTTTGCGCCTCATGTTTAGTCTTTTTTCAGGTTATCTGCAATTTTTGCTATCCGCGGTGCTCTTGCTATACAATTCCGCGGATTATCGTGGCTCTAGTGTATTCCTCTTACACTTACACATTGTGTAGATGTTTTGATTTTTGGTTGTTGTGTTATGTATGTATGCAACACTGAAGTTGGGAAGGAAGAGTCCTGCTTTCAAAGCAAGATATTCTTAAGGTGTGTTTACTTAAGAGAGAAATGTAAATCTCCAACTCTCTCGTAGTGAAATACTTCGCATTCGAATTCCGGTGGGAACTCATGTGTTTCGTATTTCACGCTAAATTGTAAACCAACGTCTGATACAACGGTAAGCGTGTTGAGAAAGAGACGCTCCACTTCAAATAACGAAGCAAGCAAGAAAATGAAATGTCTTTAAATCTTGAATGATTGACGTCTTGAATGAACGAAGCTATGGGTTTTGTTCATCTTTAAATACAAGTCCTCCTTTAATAGAAAAGTATCACAAACCAATATCCCCACCTTTTCAGTAGAGCGATCTGAATATTTGCACTGCTACAGTTAGCAGGAGCATACAATTGACACAACTGCTCCCTGGGGACAGGGGTTCAGCTGGTTCGGTCCCCCCCCCCCAAAAAAAACTTCCTAACTCAACATACATTTCTGCAATTTCTTAATAAAACGTTATTCGTTTAACAGGGACATTTACCGGGCCACTAGGTGTTGGCGACGTTTACGGCATGGGGTACCTTTATCTACAATGTTTTCACACAAGAGTCTCCTAGTCCTTCGGACCATTTTTAACTTCATATATCAATCGGAGACCATTTTGAGTAGTGTTACTTCTCTATTAAAAGAGCAAATGATTAACGATGAAAGTAAAACAATACGTTTCTTCCAACACATTTTGCCTATTATTGCTTTTTTCACAATACTAACGAACTTATGAGGAACATTTTAAACCTGCATCGATATAGTGCGTCTCTGGGATCTCAACAATAGCTACACTATATTTATTTGCCAAATTTTCTTGAACTTAAAATAATCAAGCGGACATAATGCTGTGGTTTCATTTCTTGCTTTACAACCGGAAAATTATACGTTCAAACCCTATTCTGTAACCAACAATCCAGACTGAATGATTTTTTATTGTTGTTGTTGTTTTAAATTCCATCACGTGAATGACGGGCTGGTATGTGAAGTAAAAGCTCAGGTGAATTTCTTCGCAATTACTGCTTTTAACTGCTCTTGATTCACGTAAAAATTGAAGTCGCAGACTATTTAAAGTTGTTAAGGAAACTAATATATATAAGTGAAAGTAAATATGTTTGTGACTTCGTAAGTCTTAAACCACCAGACCGATCTCGATGAAATTTTTAACACGGATGAGGTTCGGTTCTGGAATGTTTTATTATTATTATTATTATTATTATTATTATTATTATTATTATTATTATTATTATTATTATTATTATTATTATTATTATTATTTTACTTTGACGGTGTAAATTAGAGGAGAGGGAGGAGAGAGAAATATAGAAATGACCGATAGCCTATTAGTGTCGAATCCATAGCTTTCAGGGTCGCTGAAACGAACAGTAACACTTCCAATGCCGTTTAAATGCTAATTCAGCCCCATTAGTACTCCTAAATGGGGACGATGACATGTAAAAATAATATAAAGTGACTTATATTAGTGTCGAATTCATTGTTTTTGTGGTCCTTATATTGATTGGTGACAGTTTTGGAGTCCTTTATGTCCAATATGAAACGTATTCTCCTCGTTTGAAGAACGGGCATTCTGCTAGTATGCAGATAAAAATTACAGAAATATCATCTTCTTCTTTAGAAAGAGAATTTTGGAAAACGCTGGGACACGTGTCCAATTACTATCATTAATGAGTTTGTATACTGATTTTAATTTTCCTACGGGAAACACGGGTTCCACTCCCAGTGCGAGATCATGTGGTTCGAATTCTACGTTAGGCTATTGGTCGTCGTCTTTTGTAACCTTAGTGCTGAAAGGGATGCCAAACCGTAATCCATCCACTCATTCATTTTCGTAACCTGGGGGGTTCCTAAAATACTCTTCTGTTTCGCAATACATTTTCAAACTCTTTTTCCGCCATATCCCTCTTCTTAGTATTTTAATTAAAGCGACATAATAAAAACATAGTTTGAGGTAGATACACTGAGACAAACCCGTTATCCAGACAGTGGTATATTGTACAGATATATATATATATACGGAGGGGGCGCGGTGGCTCAGTGGTAGAGCGTTCACCTCCGGTGCTTGGGGTCCCTAGTTCGATCCCAGCTCGCGCCGTGTGGACTTTGTGGTGGACAAACACCGTGCTTTTGGGTTTTCTCGGGGTTCTCCCGTTTCCTCCCACTTTCTTCATTCCACCATTTCACTCATCTCTCATCATCACCGTCTTCTTTAGCCTAACCGGCATAACCGCGGGACGTAAAATTTAAAAAAATTATTTCATATATATACGGAATCCATATCTCATGCTGCTGGAGAATGTCTGATACCTAATAGTCTTCCACATATTACATAGGTATACCAAGTTACTTACGTCACCTATATGTAATATACGTCCATCTGTATGTGAGATCCTTACTGCCTATATACATTTCTTTCTTTCATACGGAAAGTACGTATAGATGGAATACTTATACGGAAAGTATTATAAAACATACGTTTTCAGTTATACGTTTGCTTCAGGATGTTACTTAGGGTTGTACGTAACCTAAATTTTTATATACGCCGCATTTTTTTTTCTCAGTGTTTTCCGTTCAAACACGCATTTTCAGACAGTTCGGCCATGTTTCGTTGAAAACTAACTTTAACTTTCACCAACTATAGTAGGCCTAATCATCACGCAGCTTAAGATTATCAATTCACTACGGATGTAATTAGTTTATTCCGATATATTTCCACTTGATCGACACGGATTTCCACTGAACAAACTTACAATGTCTGCAGACATCACCACATTAGCATGTGATACGATTTTCCGTTTTCTGTGTTTCTTCGAATATGAGAAACACTTCTGCACGGCTTGATTTGAAAATCAGCTCACATCACTCGTTGATTCTACCACGTTCTTCGTGACACCTTGAAATTTATTTATATTCATAGATATTTCTCAGAAATGGGAAAACGCCAAAGGCCATATGTCATTGTCCGCTCCTATATTTACATTTGAGCATGACTTCTTTTCCCTGTGTCATATTTCTTCCATATTTTTAAACAATTTATCTCTGAAAACCAAGTGGTCAACTGACCAAAATCAAAGTTTTGTGTGACACGCACGAGTACGATTTCATTCGTTACTTTGATATGTATCACTTTCCATTCGGAGGAACACAGGTGTGTATATATACATTTTATCTAAGTAGAAAATACAGAATGTCTTTGAAACATTAACCACCAGTATACAGAAACACATATAATGTTTAAACTAAAATTTAAAAAAGCCGAGGATGGTGGCGTGATCCATAATCCTGCTGTCTTGTAGGCGAGATAGTGAGATGGGAAACGGCTTATACAGAGTCCGGTAGAAAATGTATACAATCTTTGTCATTCCTGTATCAGGATAATGGCATTGACAATTGTTCTGAAATTTAAGTATGTTGTAGTACGTTTTTCGCTCAACAGATGTAGGTAATTTCATCACGGTTAGTTAGTTAAGAAAATGGCAGGTGCATCCTTGACATTCGATTGTTATCCGTTTAATTGTCGTTTAATTGTTAGGCAGTTCAGTACCAAACTCCCCTCTCCAATTACGCTGCACTTTGATGGTGTTCCCAAACCTGATAAAACACTTCAAAACGTACTAACGCTACCATTTTCTTATCTCATTAACCGTGCTGACAGTACCGACATCTGTTGAGCGAAAACCGTACTACAACATAATTTTAACTGAAAATAATTGACAATGGTGACGGGTGTTGGGCGAAAAACTATATTACAATATACTTAAATTTCAGAACAATTCTCAGAGTCAGTATCCTGATACAGGATGGCAAAGAGTGTCTACATTTTCTTCTGGTGGACACTGTACTGTTAAAATTGATCTTGTTTGATGGTCCGTGCACCAGTTAACTGCAGTGGATTCAATCCCCTGTCGTTGTTAAAAGTTCACGTTAATAATCTAGGTATTACATAAAAGAACACAAAAGCTCAAAACCAGTTAAATGTGCATAAATTGTGCTTTGCTAATCTATCAATTAATTTAGATTTTACATCCCGTAATTGTCTCTCTCTAATTTAAAGGAAATTATGAGAAATTACACTAATAAACAATGAAAGTTATGACACATACCTATTCTCTAGGTCAGTGTTTCTAATTGGTGGTCCACGGACACCTAGGGTGCAAATTTTTTGGAAGTGTCTTAAACAATGATTGAAAAAATTAGTTTAATGCACAACTGTGGAACCTAAGGACACTATATGATAGTATGTAAAATATCGTGAACTTTCTCTTACAAACATTCACCCATACATCGCATTAGTACTACTTGCAATAGTGTACCCGTCTACAGTGGCTGTGGGAGATATCGATAAACCATGATTCATTAAATTTCCATTAGTTTACGGTAAAACACAGTAGCAAATGTCTCATGGTCCGGAGTATAATTTGGAAAGTCTGAGGTAAGTTCTTTTAAATGGTCGCATCAAAGGTGCACAAAATAGATTGCAGGCCTTCTAAGAAAATCGAACTGTCGTGCGAGCACCATGCAGTAAAGCAAAATTTGATCATCAGTGTCAAAATGAGGTTAAAATTGTGCTGTGGTCTAGGCAATCCTTGTAAATTAATCCTATTGAAAATGTTTGGCATCTCCTGCAACTAAAGTTACACAAACGGTCACAAAGAACCTCAAACAGACGACCGTTACATCAGACACTCTGTAACGAATGGTAGCACCTGTCACAGGAAGTCATCGTGGATAGCACCCCATGTAGGGTTGAAGCTCCACGTGCTATCAAATGGGGACTCGACCAACTGTTGATTCCAGCAGTGGTTCCTTCTGCGCATTGGTACGTAGGAATGACCACAAACTGATTTTTTGGTGTCTATTTACTTGTGCTAGAACAATGTATACATTTTTTTATTTTTATTTTTATTTTTTCTACTTTTTGGCTCAAAAGATCCAATATGTTTCAGGCAAAAATTTTCCTGTAGGCCTTATATCTGGAGAACTACATATAGTGTATCAAACCCAAACTATCACTTAACTCAGTATGATGTGATTATTCCGCAAAAATACAAAAACTCGATTTAGGGACCGTTCAAAGATTTAGTGGCTTCTGATTTTTAAAAATAAAAAAAACACCCATATATTTCAATCAAAAATTTTCTTTTAGACCTTTTATCTGGAGAACTACATATAGTGTAGCCAAACCCAAAAACTATCACATAACTCAGTACGATGTGCATATTTCGCAAAAAAGAAAAGAAAAAGCAAAACCCGATTTAGGACCCTTCAAAAATGTTGTGGCCCCTGATAAAATAACTAATTATTAGCCAAGATCGCAATCTTTTGATGCATTTTTGGGATCATTTTTAAAATTCTTGTATTTTTACTTTTTATATGTCGTTTTTCTTTTTTGTAATATATATTGAATGAATGATATGTAGGGACTGTCCTCTGTTGAGGATGAATAAATAAATAAATAAAATATTCGACGTTCTCTCCATTTCCTATAGATAGTTCATCTGTCTTCCTTCCAATACCATCAAAATCTTTTCTGATTTTTCTTTACTTACTGATTTTCCCAGGACTATAAACCCTTACGAGAGTTCCCTCATTGCTATATTGTTAGCGTACTTTGTTTTGACGTAGGATATCCAGGGAAAGCTCATGTGGTTCCGACATTACGTTAAACTGTAAGTCCATGTCTCATATAGCCTCGCTGCTGAACAGCCAAATGAACCAATATATGATCATGGTTCGATCCTGATGGAATCTCATGTGGTTCGTTTCCAACGTTACGCTGTAGGTTCGTTTTCTTATACAGCTTCGGCGTTAAAAAAACAATAAACTCTAACCAACCAACCAAATCCTCAAGATCAATCATTTCCAACGGGCCGATGTATGACGTAAAATTGTTTTACAATCCGAGAAGATCAAAGAGAAACACAATGAGGAAAGGAGAGGAGGGGATGACGTAGGAGTATGGTTTTACAATCTGAGAAAAGCAGAGAAAAACGCAATGACGAAAAGAGGGGCAGGGGAGGAGATGACGTAGAAGCGTTGTTTTACAATCTGAGAAAAGCAGAGAAACACAATAAGGAAAGGAGGGGAGGAGATGACATAGAAGCGTTGTTTTACTATCTCAGAAAAGCAGAGTAAAACAGAATGAGGAAAAGAGAGGAGGAGACGACATAGAAGCGTTGTTTTACTATCTCAGAAAAGCAGAGTAAAACGCAAGAGAAAAAGAGAGTAGGGTGACGTAGGGGAGCGGTTTTACAATTTGAGAAAAGTAGGGAGAAACACAATGAGGAAAGAAGGGGAGGGGATGACGAAAGAACGTTGTTTTATAATCTGAGAAAATCAAAGAAAAACATAATGAAGAAAGGAGGGGAGAGGATAATGTAGAAGAGCAAGTGTTGGCAGTGTACGGGCAGTCATGGATCTACGAGCAGTATGCCTGCGAGCCAATCGATTACACTATCGATGCTCTTTTCTAGCTGTCACTATTGTCTTTTATCAATGATAAATAACCCACTAGCTCCTTGTTTTCTCATTGAAAAGCTAAGAAGCAAACTGTGACGTCACAGACCATTCAGTTAGAAATGATTGTTAAGATAAACCAACCCTAAGTTCACATTATAGAAGTTATCCACACCTGACAAGTTCACCTTAACCAAACCCAAATGGAGTTTCTGTTATTGTCTGACGTTGGTTGTGTAATCTCCCTTAATTACAGCAGCATGAAAGATCGAATAAAGAAACGGAAATAACGGATCTCGTTGTAAACTCTTTATTTGTCATTTCTATTTCTCTCTTTAAAAGATAAAATTATGAAAAAGAAGAAGTAAATAAAAGAAACGTCAGAACCAACCACGCTAACTTAATCCCGAGTTTACGTGGATAATAAAACTTTTCAAATAAAAGTACGGCTTACAATAAAGACAGAAAATAACCTGAAGTTAAAGTTAATTTTATCAATAATGTCATATCAAAGAAGAATATTTCTATTAAAATGCTACAACAGCAATAAAAGCGCTTTTTTTCACGTTTACCCGTTTCAAGAGTTACGCCCTTTCTTCGGTAGATAAAAACGCTTTTTTCAATGCTAGCACATAGGCTAGCCCCCAAAGGGTTACGCCCTTTATATTGGAAGTGGTGTAACAGGAATAGGTGACAGATGAGGAATAACAAGGAAATTCATGCTTATATGTGGATGATGCACTATGTAGAGAGCGCAGGTTCAGCTAGTACTTAATGAAAAATACGTTATTTTAAAAGAAGGTATAAAACAAGAATACGTCAGCAACATTACTGAATATATTAAATAATGTATTTTAATTAACGATTCAGTTTAGGCGTAACGACGTGACTACGACATCCTTGTATTTTTGGATGTTCTACACGCACTTAATAAAATACGTAAAATTCAGTGACTAGAAACACAAATCACTGAAGAAAGCAACGTTTATTCTAAAATAATAAATGTGTGACAGTTTCGCCAACTAACTAAACATATTGACTTTATTAGATACTGTAAAACTATTTTACAGTGTCTGATGAAACCAATATATTTAATTAGTTGACGAAATTGTCACCATTTATTATTTTAGAATAAACGTTGCTTTCTTCAGTGATTTTTTTAAAGTTATTTGAAATAGCAAAGCTAATATGAACCAGTTCGTAAAATTCAACATCAGAAGGTTATGCATAACTCCGCCGACGATAGAAAAGACCATTAAAAGACTAACAGCTGTATTGTTGCCAAATTTGTCAAATTTTCATGCAAAATTCAATTTTCAACAGAAAATTTTCAAACAGTGAAACCTCCTTTAAGGAACACCTATTAATGAAGAGAGACCTCTTGTCCCGGCAAAAATGAAGTCTATGTGGTATTACGGTAGAGAACCATGTCTTTTATGAATACCTTCAGACACGCACTCTTTAAAATTTCAGGTGGTTTTGCAGAGAATTCACAGCAAATTCTACGGATATTTTTACTAGAACGGATACTTCAGGTAACATTTCCGTACTTTATAATAATTATTCAGCATTTGATAAATACTATTCTGAGATGTTTAAAATTGTTAACATATTTGTAGTAACTGAATGCTTATTAAGTTACAACAAAGAAAATATTTTTTAAAAAAAATATTGTTTATTATTCCCTTTGGATTAACTGTAAGACAACTTGATGAATTAATAAATACTTTTAATATTTGATAACTCGTGGATATCCTAAAATTGCTCTTAGAACAAATGAAACTCGTTGCCGCTACTGCAGCTTCTGCGCATGCCGTCCCGAATCGAAAATAAGAAAAAGGAAACTTTTAGCGCCATTTATGCAATTGGAATGTATCCACTTTTATACAAAGAAATTACTGTAGATTTTCTGGTTAAAATGTGGCGTCCCCGGTTCCCAGATATTTCCCCGCAAAATTTCAGGTATTCTTTCTAAGTGTGCGGTCAAAACAGTCTTCTTTTCCCTCAAAACATTTTAATCTATATATATAAAATTGAAAATTACTATGTTTGTGACTCTAAGTCTCCTGAACCGCCCGACCGATCTCGATCAAATTTGTAACATGGATGAGGTTTGAGGCTAGGCTGGTTTTAGGCTATTCACTTTGATGGTAGAACTAAGGAGAGGGGGTGGGGGAAGAGGAATAAAAATAAATAAAACTTAATAACTCCTGAACCACCCGACCGATCTTGATCAAATTTGCAACATAGATGAGGTTCAGAACTGGAATTGTTTTTATGATTTAAATTTGACGAAGAAACATAGGGGAGGAGAAGAAAGGGGAGATATATAAAAATCAATTTGCATAAGACTGAAAGTTACTATTTTGGTAATTTAATAACTATTGAACTATCCGACCGATCTCAATCAAATTTTCAAGATACATGAGGTTCGGATCTGGAAATATTTTTGTAACTTCACTTTAACGGTAGATCCTAGGGGGACGGAAGGGAGGGGGACGTATAAATAAAAACTAATAAAATCTGATAGCTTTTGAACCACCCAATCAATCTCGATCAAATTTTCAACATATATGACCTTGAGTGTTTTCTGTCATTTCACCTTGACGTGCCAACGTAGGGGAGGAGGAGGGGAGAGATATATATGTAAAAAAAAAGTTAAAATTAAAATGACTGCCTTTGTGACTTCATCACTCTTCAACCACCCGACTGATCTCAATCAAATTTTCAACATACAGGGCAGGGATTGCTTTAGGCTATTCACATTGACGATGCAACCCAGCGAAGGGAGAGGGGAGAGAAATTTGAAAATGATAAAAATATGACCGATATTAGTCTTGAATCCATAGTTTCGGTGTCGATGAGAGAAACAGTGATACTTCTGATGCTGTTTCAATCCAAGTTCAGCCCTGATAGTTGGGAAAGGGGAGGGTACAACGTAAAGGAGGGGGATAAACGTTTAAAAATTATCGAAAATGACTAATATTAGTGTCGAATCCATAGTTTTAGAAGTAGCTTAGATTAACAGTGACAATTCTGATGCCGTGGAGGAGAGGGAAGGGCAGCTGTGTATACCTAAGGGGAGGGGGAGAGAAATTTTAAAATGATCAAAAATGACCAATATTAGTGTTGAATCCATAGTTTTCGGGGTCGATGAGAGAAACAGTGACACTTCTGATGTTGTATCAGTCCATGTTCAGCCCTGATAGTTGGGGAGGAGGAGAGTAACGTAGGAGAGGGGGACAAACATTTAAAAATGCTCGAAAATGACTAATATTAGTGTCGAATCCTTAGTTTTAGAAGTAGCTGAGATTAACAGTGACACTCTGATTCCGTATGCCGCAGCATGGAGGAGGGGAGGGGAGCTATATAATAATAATAATAATAGTAATAATAATAATAATAATAATAATAATAATAATAATAATAATAATAATAATAATAATAATAATAATAATAATAATAATCGAAATTGACCAATGTTATGTCTAATCCATAGTTTTCGGGATTGTTCAGATTAACAGAGACATTTCCGATTCTTTTTAAATCCAAAATCAGCCCCGCCAGTTGGGGGAGGGACATATATATATATATATATATATATATATATATATATATATATATATATATATATATATATATATATATATATATAATGATCGAAAATGGCCAGTGTCGAATTTATAGTTTTTGGGTCACTTAGATGAACAGTGATACTTTCGATCCCGTTTAAATTCAAATTCAACCCCGCAACTTGGGGGAGGGGGAATATATATATATATATATATATATATATATATATATATATATATATATATATATATATATATAAATGAACGAAAATGACCAATATTAGTATCGAATCCTTGGTTTTCGGGGTCGCGAAATGATCAATGATCTTTCCGATGCTGCTTAAATCGATGCCATTAAAAACGAAAGCACCATATTTCACGGGTACTAAACACATGAGATATGGAGTTGTGCATTTAAATTTTCGTTTCAACCCAGCAAAGCGGCTAATATATGCTACTGATAACACACAGAGATTATTCTTATTTCAACTTATATTAGCACAGAAAATACGTCTTGTAATTTGAAAATAATTCTGACACACAGTACATGAGACCAGTAGTTCCCAAACTTTTTTCACTGACGACACGTTTTACAGAGCGATTACAACATCCCGACACACTTGTTTGATGTTTCATTAATAACATAAATTATAATATTCTAAGACTTTATGTAAAGTAGTGAGTCTATGTAGTGCTGAGCATTGTTGTTGTTGTTCAAGAAGTTGATTGATGTAGCCGGTCTCAAAATTAGTTTTAACTAATTATTAAATGATTTGTAATTTTTAAATTCTAAAATTTCGCGACACACTGATTGGAAACCACTGCAATAGACAGTAAAGTATATTTCGAAGAGAATTTAGTGTCTCCAAGATATAGGATGCAAATAACTATTGCAAACAAGCAACGCATAAACCGTCATGATTGACGCACTCGCCAATCCAAAAATGACGATCTTCTGCATCTATCACATACAAATTTTGAGAGGCCCCTCCCCTCTCAGAAGGCATCCTTTGGTTTGACAAAGAAATAGATTTACATCAGGGTATAAAATTTCAAAACCAGACAAGTGTATTCAGGATAATCAATTTTGAATTGGACAATTCATATACATATTAAAACTATCTTAAAAATATCACGTTTGTGTAACGCTCTTTCTCTATCTGCACTGAAGTATCAATTGTCGATTGAGTTCTCGGATCAAAGTCCTTAAGTGAAGGATTATTGATGGAAATTATCAGCAAATCATCCAGTGTCGGTCTTTAGTGAATTCCGGCAGTCTTAACTCTGTTGGGACTGCCGAAGCCTCTCTCACATGAAACATGTTCACAGGTAAAACTGCACAAAATGTGACAATTAGAAGCAGGTTTGGGAAACTCGTAATCAAGTTTTCACTGTAAATCTTTTTCAATGTCTGATTCAACGTCATCGTGGTAAATCATTATGCTTATTCTTCATTCTAATTTAAAAATAGAAAACGATTGCAATGAAATACTGGACTCGGTTTTTTAAAATACGCTTTCTTTTTCGAAAACTGTATCCAACCTTTCACTAAGAAGGAAAATCATTAAATAACGAATGAACAAACAGATCTCTTTTACTTTTAAAACACAAATATAGACCTAGGTAATTTGTATGCATGTTTGCTTTGTCGACGAGATTGAATGATAATTTAAATTTTGAAGTTACGATATAGTCTGCAACAATAAAGAAGGAATAATGGTCATAACAATGATAAATACTTTTGCCAACATTAAAAATGTACAAAAAGTAACACGGTGTGAAACTTAAAATTGTAGATTCATAGTTGAGGTTCATAGTAATGTGAAGTAGAAATATACAGTACATTGTAATTTGATTGCTATAGAATTAATATTTTTGTTTCAATTTCCACGCCCCACACCAGCGGCCCATTCACGGCACACTGGATGGGAAACGCTGGTATAGTCGATTACGCTTTCGCTTTTTCTGTTAGTGGTCCCGGGTTTGATTCGGTGCACGGGACTCCAGATTCGATTCTCATTGGGAAAGTATAGGAATTTGAATGCATTACGGTGGTTCGGACTACACCTTTAAGTGTCGATCCACGTCTCATATAGCCTTGATACAGAAAGGGACAATGAACTCCAATCCTACTTTGCCCCTGCTGCGAGGGATCCCTGGTTCGATTCGTGGCCAAGCAAGCTTGTGGTGGACAACATCGCATTGATAGGTTTTCTCGGGGTTCTTCCGTTTCCTTCTACGCTCTCAGTCCACAAGTTTTATTGGCATACGGTTAATGGTATGGAGCTCCTTGGTGGCTAAGCGGTTAGCGTACGCGCCTTTAGCGTAAGAGACCCGAATTCGATTCCCGGTAGGAGCTCATGTGGTGTGGATTCCACGTTAAATAGTAGGTCCACGTCTCATATAACCTCGCTGCTGAAAAGGACGTTAAAATTAACTCAACTCATTAGTAGCATGAGATATAGTGAGAAAGTAAACAAATCCATATAAAAAGTACCATATACACGTAAACGTGAATTGTTTGCCTTGGTTGGTGCCTATGTGACCTCATAACTCTCTATAATTGGACAAAACACGTGGTTTCAACTTGTAAACTGTAGCATACTCGTTTCTGAGCAAAATAATGCGCGGAAACCCACATACAATTTAATTCACTACATTAAAAGACTATAGATAAATTACAACAGTTCTCCATAAATCAGTCACTAATTCAAGACGATCAATGCATCAACTCCAAATATATCATTTTCGGCTTACTAGACCGTAATTAACAGCATCTTAATTCAAATAGCTTTCTCAATGTCTTATCATGATAGGCCAACGCTATAAGTATTGTCCCCCTTTAGGAATTTAACCAACGAAATGCGCAATTATATATTTGCCTACATGATAGTACGTCATCGAAACATACTGCATTCCCCTTTTATTTTCTTTCATTCGTAAATCAAAGTAATTTATATCGATTTTGTCGTATGTTTGCTAGTTACATTAGATATAAAATTGAAACTGTATTATCACAATGGCAACCAGAATATATTACGAAGTTTTTTATGTAACTTGTAAATGCAGAGAAAACTAAATACATGGAAGTTCGCCGGGATCGTAATGCTGCAAAATTATGGATGCGTCAAAATATAAAATAAAACTTTCGACAAAGATACTTTCGAATATCTAGGATCAATGTTAACAGACCAAAATCATATCCACGAAGAAATTAAATGTCGACTGAAAGCACGAAATTTGTGCTATTATTCAGTTCAAATTTTTTTGTGGTCTCGAATTCTGTCGAAGAATTTGAACCTTAAAATATAGAAAATGATGATAATGCTTAGTGTCTTGTATGGTAACGAAACATAGTCACTTATTGTGAGGGTAAAACGCGGACTGAGGTATTTGAGAAAAAGATTCTCAGGCAAATATTCTGACCCAAGAGGGAATGTGAATTGGCGGAAACGTCATAACGAGAAACTGTATAATTTATACCGTTTACGAAACATTATTAGGGTCATCAAGTCTAGGAGACTCAGGTGGGTAGATCATGTAGCCAGGATGGAAGAAAGTAGGAACGCTTTCAAAGTTTTAACTGGAAATCTAATCAGAAACGACTATTAGGAAGACCTAGATGCACATAGAAGGACAATATTAAGATGAATCTCGCAGAAATAGAAATACGAAGTAGAAACTGGATCCAGTTGGCTAAGGACAGAAGTCAATGGAGAGCTTCTGTGAACGCGGCATTGAACCTCCGGGTTTCATATGCCGTGCAGTTAGTTAGTATGTAACATGCAAACCAGTTTTTGCAGGAACCTGTAATACGGTTCCGTAATTTACTTCTCTTGAAGAGAAGATAGTGCAATAAAGAAGGTAGTAAATTGAAAATGAAATCTTTAAGTTTTACGTCCCACGGTTATGCTCAAGGAGACGGTGAAGATGAGAAATGAATGAAATGAAAGAAGTGGGAGGAAACGGGAGAACCCCGAGAAAACCCACGAGCACGATTTTCGTCCACCACAAAGTCCACACTGCGCGAGCTGGGATAGAACCAGGGACCCCAAGCACCGAAGGTGAATGCTCTACCACTGATCCACTCCGCCCCCGTGGAGAAGGTAGTGTTCTGTGTGAAACCTTATGTATCTGTTAACTGCAACGGATTCAAGTCCCTCTGTGGTTCGGACTCATACAAATAGTACGTCCCATCCTTAATTACCTTGCTCGCGCCAAGTGAGCTTTGTGGTGGACAACAGAGCCCTGCACGGGCCGGGCGCGCCCGGTTCGGCCCGGTGCCCGGCCCGGCCCGACCCGACCCGTTTCAAGTAATATCAAACTGGACCGGGCCCTAACCGGCCTGGGCACATTTCGGGCCGAATCGGGCCGGGCACATATCGGCCCGGATACTCTGAAAAACGGTTCGGAAACTAATGTTGTCAGCCTATTTGTTTTTTTAATGTCCTCCACTACCTCTATTTTTGCCGTGTTTGTACGGTCTTACTGTCAGCCTATGTTAATCGTAATGTGTTTGGGAAACTGACTCTTTATTTAAAACTGCAATGTACTAGTAATACTATTACTATTACTACTTCTACTACTACTATTACTACTTCTACTATTACTACTACGATCACTGCTAATACTACAAGTGCTACGACTTCGCGTCAGAGTTGACATGTCTGGTGGTACCGAATTTACCTTCTAACTACAGAATAAAATGGAGAAATGCTAGTTATTATGGCCGTTCTGCGTAGAATGTGAACCGATGCTTGATCTACGAGGGAGAGCAGTGGCTCAGTAGAAAAAACACTCACATCTGGTGCTAGAGGTCGTCGGATCAATCCCTGCTCATGCTATGTGAGCTTTGTTGTGTACAAACATCGTGTGCGTGGGAGTTTCTGGGGTGGTCCCGCTTCCTCCCACTGTTTTCTTTCCACCAATTCATCCCATCATCATCCATACAGCCTGAGCCGTAGTTACCTAAAGAACGTATGATAAAGTCAAGTACTTGACCTGGTAAGTAGAATTTGGTACGCTACCATTGGACCACGGAGGGCAAAACCATGAACTGGCGTGCTCATAAGATCAGTGCAATTTGTAGTAATGTTCAATTAGCAAGGCAAATATCGAATGGTGTTACATGTTCATGTATTGTTTATAGTATGATGCTACAAATATAACAAAATATAATGATCAAATAAATCACCAAATCGCCAGGGTCGATTAGGTGTTCCTGGAACGGTGGCTCAGTGGTTGAGCGTTCACCTCTGGTGTATGGGGTCCCTGGTTTGATCCGAGCTCTCGCCAAGTGAACTTTGTGGTGGACAAACACCGTGTGGGGGGTTCGCGGCTTTCTCCCGTTTCTTTCCACTTTATTTATTACACTATTTCATTTATTTCTCATCACCATCGTCTCCTTTAGGCTAGTTGGCATAACTTGGAACCACCTACCAAGAATAATAAACTAATGGATTGGGAAGATAGACATTCAGTCTCTGGTGAATTTGATGATGAAGTAGACATCTACCTCAACATGTCATCATGTGTAAGAGAACTAGATATACTGCAGTGGTGGAAGCAACAAGAACAAACATTACCAAAATTGTGTAAATTAGAGCGTCGGTATCTCGTCATCCCTGCTTCTAGTGCGTCTACTGAAAGAGATTTTAGTACTCAGGAACGGAGAAATGCTATAAAGCCTGAAACTGTTGACTGTGTTTCCGTGCTATTCGATGCGTACAAGGACATACAGTAAAGCGATGTTCATTTTGCACTATTGGTTTCTTAGGAAACTTATATTTTCATTTTCTTAATATCAACTATCCCTTCTATTATATGTGATGTTAAGAGGCATTTTTGATAGCTGATATCTATACATTTTTCATTCAGGGGACTTTTGAGGTATTTTTCGTCCAACAATGATTTGTGTGGATTTTGTTTCGATTTACTGCCTCGCATTCCGTCATATAGCTCTGTTATTTACTTGTTACAAACCGTTCCAGGAACACTTCATCGATCCTGGGGTCTGGGTGATTTATTTGATCATTGTTTTTTGTTATTATTATTGTAGCATCGAATTATAAAGAATACAGGAAGATGTAATATGATTTGGAATCTGTCGTGCTAATTGAACATTACTACAAATTGCGCTAATCTTATGAACACGCCAGTTCATGGTTTCGGCCTCCGTGGTCTAATGGTAGCGGAACAAATTCTAATTAGTAGGTCAAGGACTTGACTTTCTCATATGTTCTTTAGGCAATTACGGCTCAAAACGTATGGATGATGATGGATGAATTGGTGGAATGAAGACAGTGGACGAAAACGGGCTAATCCAAAAACTCCCACGCTCACGATGTTTGTCCACCACAAAGCTCACATAACACGAGGAGGGATCGATCCGACGACGTCTAGCACCAGATGTGAATGCTTTACCTACTGAGTCACCGTTGCCCCTCGTCAAGCATCTGTTCGCATTCTACGCAGACTGGCCATAATAACTAGTATTTCTTCGATTTTTTCTGTACTTAGATTGTAAAGTATGTACCACCAGACATGTCAACTCTGACACGAAGTCGTAGCAGTTGTAGTAGTAGAAGTAGTAGTAGTAGTAGTAGTAGTAATAATAATAATAATAATAATAATAATAATAATAGCAGTAGCAGTAGTAGTAATAATAAGAGTAGTAGAAGTACAGTACTTTACAGTCTTGAATAAAGAGTTAATTTCCCAAACACATTACAATTAACACAGGCTGCCAACATTAGTTTCCGATCCGTCTTTCACAGTGTTCGGGCCGAGCCGGGCCGGCCCGGTTAGAGCCCGGCTCGAGATTCGGGCCGCATCGGGCCGGGCCGGGTCGAGCCGAGCTCAGAATTCAGATCCATTCGGGTCGGGCCGGGCCGTCTTCGGGCCTGGGTTTGCAGGGCTCTGGTGAACAAACACCGTCTGCGTGGTTCTTCTCGGAATTCTTCCATTTCCTACCACTTTCTTCATTCCACCATTTCATTCACTTCTCATCACCACCATCTCCTTTAGCCTAGCCGGCATAATCGTCGGCATAAAACTTGAAGATTTCATTTCATTTTACCTTGCTATTGCGCAAGAACTTAAAATAACAATCAATTAATAATGCATTTTTTTTAATGGACACAACATTAATGCATTAATGTAGAGCAATAAATTAATAAATTGTGTATATTAGATGTGTATATACAGTAGTTTGTATGAATTGAAGTAAAGAGCACGCTTGACCAGCCTAAAGAATCAACCAAGCGACCACAATATGTCTGTCATGGGTTAAAATCCTGCTCAGTGCATATTATATGTTGTCTTTCATTATTAAATGTCATTATTCTTATCGTCTACTTTAACCGGTGGCGCAACCAGCTATGAGCTCGGGGCCCAGGCCTCCTCCGAAACTAATCTGGCCTATCTAATACAGCAGCGCTGCAGACAAATTTTGGTGAAATTTTCGAACCATCATTATTGCTTCCCATTGGTCCAGTATCTTTAAAAATATGAAAACTCATACATTCACACGCACTGTGCGTGAAGAGTGCTCTTAATCTGCATTGAGGCATAAGACATCACGTCCGAAATATCGTCTTTATAATATTGTGAATTTGAATTTTTATTTGATGGCCTTTTAGTATGTTAATGATAGGGAAATGAAATTAAATCTTGCAGTTAACGTCCTACGATTGTGCCCTTTAGGCTAAGGGAGGCGAAGATTACAGCAAACGAATGACTATTAAAGAATTGGCGGAATGAGAAAGTGAGAGGAAACGTGAGTACCCCGAGAAATACCACGGACACGATTGTCCACTACAATCTTACTTGGCCGTGGATCGAACCAGGGACACGACACATCAGAGGTAAACGCTCTACCACTGAACCACCGTGTCCCTGTTAATGATAACTAAATTTCTTGTAATAGGGAGATTTCAAACTTCCAATTTTGTCCATATTAGATGGTGCAGCACATCGTTTGCAGACTATTTCACTAGGTAGTCTTGGCCCCTCCCGAAATAAAATCCTAGCTGCGCCACTGTCTTTAACCTAAAGGCAAAATCATGGGGCGTAATAATAAGATTGAACTAAGGCTGTTTACACAACCAAGTTTGATTCCGCCAGAAGACTTCAAATGTAATCGAAGGGCGAAATGAACGTTGTTGTGTAATGGTGCAACAAGTGCAGAACTGATTTGCATTTGTCATTATTTATACTAAACCGCATAATTGTCGTATTTTAAGCCAATAATTTCGTTTTAAAAGCTCTTTAGTTGACAAAGTGCACAAAGAAAAGACAATATAGGAAGTTTTAAGTGCCCTGTTGTTCAATCATGGAACAGCTGTTTGCAACCGTGAGCCATGTGTCATTGTGTTCGTGTATTATGTTCTCTCCACGCGATATCGCGACAGGTGGCAGTCCATGTGCTTGCTTTGACTTTTTTTCTCCTATTGTTTCGATCGTTGCGTAATCAAGAAAACTTCGATACGAGTGTTCTACCACTTGTGGTCTCTTCCTGTGATTAGTACGTCCGTAGCATTCGCCTGGGATAGGCTCCCACTCCAATAAAACTACTAACTGGAGGCTGCACTTGTGCCTCAGACACACAGCGAAAAAAAAAAAAACAGCCCTATAAGCACACTGGAATTTTTTTGTTTACCTAACATTTACTCTATATTAATTCCTTCCATATAAACTACGTTTAGGGTTGCCAGATTCCGGATCAGAAATCTTTCTTTCAAATGAAACGAAATCTTTCAGTTTAGCGTCCCTTGGTATCCCGACTAGGCTAAAGGAAATGATGATGATGAGAAATGAATGAAATGAATTAGTAGAATGAAGAAAGTGGGACAAGGCGGGAGAACCCGGAGATCTGCAAATACTGTGTCTGACCACCATAAAGTTCACTTGGCGCGAGCTAGGATATAATCAGGGACCCCACGCGCCAGAGGTGAACACTCTACCACTGAGCCAGCGCGGCCCCCAATCTTTCTTTGAGTTTAACATCCCACTACTATGTCCTTGAGGCTAATAGACACGGACGATTAAAGTAAGTGAATGATGATTGGAGAATTGGTGGAAGAAAATGTGGGAGGATAGGGAGTACCCCCGAGAAAAACATAGAACCTGGATTCGAAATGCGTTCTACTTGTCTAGGAACGGGCTAAACCTAGGGGCATAAATATTAACACTTTATACTTTATTTAGCTACTAGCATATATTACTCACTTCGCTGGGTTGAAATAAATAATTTAAATATACATCTTTGTATCTCATGTATTTTATTGCCATTATTTTTTATTATTTATTGCAGCAAGCATGTTTATTCAGTTTTTTTTTTTTATTCTAAGGGAAAGTTATGGTGTAGTAACAATCTTTTCTCTTACTTGTAAATTAAGTGTGATTAGTGTTCTAATACTGCAGAAATAACTATTTTTCCGTAGTTCAATTAGTGTCACTGTTCATCTCCGCGACTGCAAGTACTATAGATTCAACACTAATATCGGTCATTTTTGATATATATATATATAGGGTGTTTCAAAACAACACCGACAAGGTTTGGGAGGTGATTTCTGACACCAAGATATGACAAAAAGTATAGACCAACCTGGGTGCACAAATGCTTCCTTTCGTAGTTATAGGCTGCCGAAATCATGAAAAATTCAAATTTAAAGGCCTAAAGCTCCAAAACTATGGGACCTACCGAAGTCGGGTCAAGATTTCACTTAGGAATTAATATGTGCCGTATCCAAAAATCCATGTTTGAAAATCCTGCGATACTTCCGCAACAGTTTTTATACAGGAAGTTTGGCTACGGGCATACAATTTGAAGCACTCACCAATTACCTCTATAAAAATTGTTGCGGAAGTACCGAAGAATTCTGAAACATTGATATTTGGATAGGGCACATACAAGTTCCTAAGTGAAGTCTTGACCCGACTACGGCAGGTCCCATAGTTTCGGAGCTATGGACCTTTAAAGTCCAATTTTTCCTAATTTCGGGAGCCTATAACTCCGAAAGGAAGCATTTGTGCACCCAGGTTGGTGTATACTTTTTGTCTTATCTTGGTGTCAGGAATCACCTCCCAAATGTTGTCGGTGTTGTTTTGAAACACCCTGTATATTTCCCCCTCCCTATGTTGCGGGCCACGGCATCGGATGTGTCACCGTACATCTCAGCGACGAAAACTGTGGATTCAGCACTAGTATTGGTAATTTTCGATGATTTTTAAATATCTCTTCCTCCCCCAAGTTGTGGGTTTGAATTTGGATTTAAACGGGATCGAAAGTGCCACTGTTCATCTAAGGGACCCAGAAAACTATAAATTGACACTCATAGTGGCCGTTTTCGATAATTTTTATATCTCTTTTCTGCCCCTCCCCCAAGTGGCAGGGCTGACTTTGGATTTAAACCGCATCGGAAATGTCACTGTTCATCTGAGTGATCCGGAAACTATGGATTAGACATAATATTGGTCATTTTCGATTATTGTTATCTATAGCTCCTCCTCCTCCGTGCTGTGGCACACGTTATCAGAATTGTTACTGTTAATCTCAGCTACACCTAAAGCTATGGATTCGATACTAATATTAGTGACCTTCGATCATTTTTTAAATCTTTATTCCCTCCCTTACGTTGTACCCTCCCCCTCCCCTACGTTGTACCGTTCCCTTCCCAAACTATCAGGGCTGAACTTAGATTGAAACAGCATCAGAAGTGTCACTGTTTCTCTCGTCAATTCCGAAAACTATGGATTCAACACTAATATCGGTCATTTTTGATCATTTTTAAATTTCTCTCCCTCACCTACGTTACATAACCAAAAACCGTTCATCACCCGCGGAATGTACGAGAAAACTTATATGTGATACCTGATCTCAGGGATGGATTAACCATTATGCAAATAAACATGTCCTTAGGACATCAAAGGAAGGAGGCACCACACAATTTTTCCATAGCCGAATTTACCACGGGCAATGTGTCGTATGGTGCAATACTTCAATAGTTCAGCTGAACCAGAATCCGCAAAAGGGGTCACTATATTAAATAAAAAAAGATACACACACACACACACACACACATATATATATATATATATATATATATATATATATATATATATATATATATATATATACAAACGAAGATGTTTTAAAACGGATAGGAGAGAAGAGGACGCTTCTAGCCCCATCCTTGTAGAAAGACTAATTGGATTGGACACACTTTGCGAAGAAATTGTCTCCTTCATACCGCCATAGAAGGAAAGATGGAAGGAAAGCGAGGAATAATAAGAAGAAAAACACAAGTGATCGTTGATTTGAAAAATAAAACAAAATATTCGGAGTTAAAAGAAGAAGCTGAAAATCGAAAAACATGGTAGAAACATTTGCAGGTCCGAACTGAAAGTTAAGAAGAAGAAAATAAATAAAAACTCATTAGTCCCAGGACATGCCAAAAGGTAGAACACATAATAACAATAACAATAATAATAATAATAATAATAATAATAATAATAATAATAATAATAATAATAATAATAATAATAATAATATACACTAACAAGAGCACTCAGAGATTGCAGATCCCCGCCAAGGGTCATGAAATCGAAGGGAAAAATCCTCTTACATAACCTAAAGTAAACTTTGTATGCGGTCTGCGAAAACTTTCCTCGTTTCCTACCCATCATCTGCCCCTCCAAGCAAACTCTCCTACCGCGCGATCTTTCCTGACTTTCCTTTAATTGAGTTTGTATTTTTCCAACCCTGCTTAGAATGGATTGACTCAGTTGCGAAGGCAGTCCTGAAAATCTAAACATAAACAGTTTTTTTTTTTTAAAAAAAAAAAAGAAGAAGAAGAACAAAACCTGTGTTTAAACCATGAACGCACACACAAAAACATGTTTTAAACATTTTGAACAGTTTAAAGTATAATTTTAAACATATTTCAAAATCGTGTAATAAATTATTTGTTAAGATTTTTTGCTCTTCAGTTGCAACCAGTGATGTTATTCTAATTTTTTGACAACCAGTTCTGTACATATTAGGGATGGCCAAAATTTTCAGGAATCCGGATTCCGGAAATTTTGTTTTCCGGAATCGGAAAATTTACTTTCCGGAATTCGGAAAAATTCCGGATTTCGGAAAAAAATCCGGATTTCAGAAAATTCCGGAATTCAGAAAAATGCCGGAATTAGAAAACAACCGGAATTCAGAAAAAATCCGAAATTCGAATAAAATTCCGGATTCCGGAAAGTAAAAATTCTGGAATTGGCCATCCCTAGCTAGTAGCTGTTAAAAGGAAAACAATAATGAATAGGCCTATATATACTTGTATTAGTTTCTTGTAGTTGGATATGTCTTTATCACTTAAGTCTACGTAGACAATTGCTACTGCAGTTATTTACTGCTTTATGAGGAAGGTCTTATTTTCACACACAAAAAAGTCGCCGGTATGTCTCAAACATTATCGTGTTCCCGCCTGCAGCTGCTCCAAAGCACTGCAAACTACTTTTTAACCAGACGAAAGGTAGTGAAGGAAAATAAATCTCAACAAATATTCTAATAACATTCGGTTACTGTCAACATACCTATGTACAGTAAATACAAATTTATAATTTTTGACTTTACGAAGTACACAATGTAATTGTTCAATAATTAACATAAGCAGGCATTCATTAATTTATATTAATATAATAATTAATAAAACTAATAAGCGGGTGATTGATGACTCAGTGGTAGAGTTTTCATCTATGGTATTCTAACCCAGGACATGTGGGTTTTGGATGGCTAATTTTATGTTCGAAAATTTTCCCGGTGGTACTCTTGGTTCCCTTTCTTGTATTTGTTCCATCATCACTCATGGATCCGGTTTCCAGTAATCGACATAGGCTATATAACATTCATGTAGATAGAACGTTACCGAATTTGTGCATCTGCTGAAAATAATGAGCTTAGGTATTTAGAGAGCATTTTCCGCTTTAGAAAATGTGTGCTTGGTAAAGAATGTAGAGAATTAGCTGAGTCAGGCACGTAGCTAGAATATGGTAAGAGGAAGGGGGGTCTGTCACGAAATACTGTGGTTATTTACCAGGGGCTCAATCATTCTAAACTATTTTATTGGCAACATATATTGGCTCGTTTAGTCAAGATTTCTAATGGGGGGATGATATGAAATACTGTGGTTACACACCAGGGGCTCGATCAATCTAAATATTTTACTGACAACATACCCATATTGATTGGTTAGGACAATAAAATGAGGATATGTTAGTAAGTATTTTAATAAGAAGCTATGAAGAAATCTCAAGTAAAAGAATATAAAAAAGTATTGAAAAAATATAGTCTTCCGAGGTCATTCGAACGGTGTCGAGAATTTTGCGCCTTGGAAATTTGTACCCTACCTCAAGAACAGGAAAAATTGCGCCCGCGATGTACCTCCACCGGGAAGTTTGAGCCCTGAGAAATAAAAGAACATATTCGAGCTTATGCATTTGCTCGGAGGGGCTGACATTACAGCTATAAACCACCCTCCCCCCACAGCCATGCCATTTGTGGTTTATTTACATTGTGGCTATATAAGGGGAGAATAAACTTCAACATAAGCCAAAAGAACACAACGGATCAACGCAATCACTGCTTCTTCCAGAGATGATTTTGGGGGAACACTGGCCTCCCCAGAGTTCTCAAGACTGTCCCCTCGGAGGAGACCAAAATAATACGTCTACAATATAATAATAAATAGAATAGTACCAGCAGTGACCCCCTCCGGAATACTAAGTGTGCCCCCCGGAACATTTTTTCTGAAAGAACGACTGAACGCAATTGTGTGTTTGAAGTGTAATTCCAGCAAGTAAACACATTGTACAAAGTTTTCTTGATAATATTACTGAATTGATTATACATTCACTTTAAATTTTCTTTTCTATATTTTGTCCTGAAAAGGCAAACAACTAGTAAGGATTGTGAACAGAGATATCTGGGTAGAGCCAAACAGCCTTTTGTAGATTAAATTATACTCTTTGATTATATTAATAAATAATTATATATCAGTCATTTATACTTTTATTGTAAATTTTGTAGTATAATGAAAAATTGTATTTGTATGGATTGCCCTTTAGTGAACTAAAGATATATATTTTTTTTCATTTGTTCAGAATATTATAACGGATGGAGTAACTCATTGAGAGGATGAGAGGCAAGCCTAGTTCAAGTGTGAGTGGAAGTTAGTTTATACAATACAAAAATAAATTGAATTGTAGGGCGCAAATATCCTAGTGCAAATATATAGCCGGCGCAGTTTTCCCTCTTTTTGGGGTAGGGCGCAAACATCCCAGTGCAAATATATTGTGGGCGCATTTTTCCCTATTTTTGTGGTAGGGCGCAAAATTCTCGCATTCAAGGAAAATATAATGTCCGTGAAGTTGACAAGCCACTTATGTCAAACCTCAATTTCGACTTTAAACGTCGCTAGTGCTACGTTAGTGTTCGATAGTGACGCAAATCGTTAGTACTCCACAGATAACGTGTGGTTTTTAAATAATGGATATAGGTCTTCTAACTGCATGCCAACACGCCCACTTCTAAGAATCATCTCAAAAATGAGGTTAACCGTTAGAGCAAGTAAGTGCTCATTAGTGCCATTAATATTAACGTTAATGCCTCCATCGTACGGCTCTTGGAGTAATAATATGACTTTAACAACTTTATACATCAGGCTCACCTTATTAAAATTAGCCAAACGAACATGATAACACCACGCTCTTTGCTAGAGTCTCGATGCGTCCCTATATTCTCGCGAACATAATGCGCAATGTGGATGTCCCCTGACGTGCCCAAGTTAGTTACTTTTTTTGCAGCTATTGTTTATCTGTTATTTATTGCTAGTCTGCAGACAAGTCCTTAAGGGGCCCACGGTTTGTGCAAACATCATGTTTGTGTAAACGCTGTGTTTGCGCAAACATTCGGCCATACACGGTTCAACTGTTTGCACAAACTTCAATTCAATTTTGAGTTTGATCGCGTAAACATGTCCACTGAAGCAGCTCGTTTAGCGATAGTGATTGCTTTGGCATTGGAAGCGGAAAGACCTGCGAAACTAAAACGGAAGAAGAGGGTGTGGATGAAAGAGTGGTTCAAGAAACGGTCTAAGTTTAGTCATCAAAATTTACCTAGACAATATCCGAACTTGAGATAAGTTCGACTGTGGACTATAAAAATTATTTACTAATGGATTCAATTATATGTGGGGAAATACTGGAAAATTGATTTTATTCCTCACTGACTCTCTATCCGCCTTCTAATCTATTTTCTTCATTTTCGCCACCAATTTCTCATACGCCGCATTTTTCAGATTCCTGTCTTTATAATCTTCACTCTTTACCTTCCACAGTTCAGGTATATTTCGACAAAGTTCAATAAATTCTCTCCAGAATTTTTGATTCCCATTCATTGACGCCATAGCGCAAGAAATAAGCGTCTGTACACTAGGCCTCTTACTCGGAAATAAAGCTCGTATTTGCACAAACATGCCCATACACGGTCCATGTGTTTGCGCAAACATCATGTTCGTGTAAACAATTTTTGAACGAGTTCGATGTGGAAAAAGTTTGCACAAACGTTTGCGCAAACAGTTCATACAGCACCATACACGGTCAAATTGTTTGCACAAACAGCCTTGTTTGCACAAACCGTGGACCATGTATGGGCCCTATTACATTAATATGCCATTGTCCTTGATAATAATTGCGTATTTACAAGCAGTTTGTTATTACTGTTAGAAGATATCAAAAAACAGATAAAATCTACTACTTAACGGTTCATATTTTTCTTTTACAGTACATAAACGATTAATAATATAATAATAATAATAATAATAATAATAATAATAATAATAATAATAATAATAATAATAAGACTATTCCAGCATCAAGTTATCAATTGCATCACACTGGCAACAAGCGACGCATATTTTAACTTCATAAAAATTTGTTTCTCATGATTTTCTTGAAAACTACGTATGATAACATCTTCATTCTGTCAAGTTCTTTATCTCAGTGTGACATATGTCTTACCTCTGACAATATCACAGTAAAACAAAAATTAAATATTAGGAGTACATTGTACTTTTGGACTACATCTCATTAACCATGGAAAGATTGAGTAGTGTATACTTTAGGATGTAAGTTTCAGCTTAACTTGCATCATACATTCTTAGGGTTACAAAAAGGAAATTTGTTCGTTTGCATTTGAACAAAATTCTTAGGATTACAAAAAGAAAAAATATTTTTTCCGAATTCCGGAATTTTTCTGAATTCCGGATTTTTCTGAATTCCTGAATTTTTCCGAATTCCGGGATTTTTCTGAATTCCGGAATTTTTCTGAAATCCGGATTCTTAAATTCCGAATTTTTTCCGAATTCCGGAAAGTAAAAATTCAGGAAATTGGCCATCCCTAGTACATATACATACGTATCAATATATATAGTATATATATATATATATATATATATATATATATATATATATATATATATATATATATATATATATATATATACAGAAAGAGAGAGAGAATAGATGGGTAGGTAGAAAGATAGATATAATTCTCTTAAGAAACAAACCATACAAGATAGACAAAAGCAAAATTTTTACTGGATATTATAAGTGACAAGAAGGGACCTACACAGCTTCGTAGTACAAGGAGATGTGACGAAATTAGGTACTACTGCGAATGTCTTGGAAACAAATTACTCAAGATAGATGGTTGTCATAAACTATTGGAAAGATCTTAATCCAGCAATAGATCGGATTTTTTTCTTTCTCTAAAATATGTGTAGATCTATACGGAAACTAAGATCCAACGTATAGTGTAACAAGGAATGCCTGCGATATTTTAATTTAAGAACCGCAATTTAGCAAACGAACCCTTTGTTTGTTTTCTGAGTACAACACAAAAACTTGTTTCCATGATAATTATTTATTTTTACTGTCTGTTTCTACAAGTAGTACAACCTTCTACTACGACACTTTCTCGCAAGTTAACTGAGAAGCATTTAAACAATACAATAAACACTAAAAACAAGGGAAAAAAGAGACAACATAAATTGCAGATCACCAAATTGACCTGCTGTAGCTACCGGAAATCAAAACATTCAGATGGGAAGAAAATAGCCTCTTGACTGGGAATCACTTTATGACAATTTTCTTTCTCTGGCAGATTTTTTTTTACAAACATAAAATGAAACGAAAATAAACATATGTTTGAAACAAGTCTTAAAAAATACACGTGTTTAAAACAATCCTGATTCTAAGTGGTCAAGCATGTGCCGCTCGACCATCTCCAAAAAATCTTTTTTTTTTTCATGAATGTTTATACTATATCAGGGTACTTCAAAATCACAATTAATTATTTTTCAAAATATCTCGTAGCGACGCAGCGGCTGCCGCCATTTTCCGTTTTCTCGATTTCAGGCGTTTACATTGCTCCGAATATCTCAGCATGTATTTGTGGTAACAAATTGAAAATTGCTGGGCATCTCCAACTTGTGCAGAGCTAAAACTTTGTCCTCTTAATATTTTTGCTTAAAACCACTTTAAAGGGGTGAAATCAGGGCCTACGTTAGCTACATTTTTGGACATTGAAGGCATGTTTGGGAAGAGGAAACAACTGACGTAGAGATCTGAATTTGTGTGTGCATGCAGTCCGGGGTCACAAGTTTATACTCAAAAATTTTGCACAATATATTGTAAGTCTAACCCCACCCAGTTAGAATCGTGTAGTTATCAACGCATTCCCCTTCACTCCGCCTCCGCTTACAGCGTAGGGGCGAGTTGCCAGGTAATACCAGTTGCCTCTAGAATAATCGGTCTAATGGGCGTGAGTGAAGGGTAAAGGGAAGTTATACGAGTAATGCCAGCGTACTTTGGGAGTCTCCGGAAATTGTCTCGGACATCTTGAGTCTCTTTCCGTAGCGGTTTGTGTCAACGTAACACAAATTTTCTGTTTTTACAGTATTTTGCGTTACTTGGCATAGCTGTTATAATACTTGTTTCATTAGTTATGTTTCGTTGCGAATGCTCTTACAGACTGAGGCTTCTTCCTTGGCTAATCGCCTATTTCAGCGTTCTTTATTACTCGCACAATTTCCATTTACTCTAATGAGTAGTGTTCCCATCCATTGAAAGCAAAATGTAGGGACACTTTCTGCAGCAGATGAAGGTAGAAATATACGATCGTTTTTTCGTATACTAATAAGATAATGCAAGTCTCTCTAGTAAAGAGCAAATCATATTTATCTACTTGATAAAAGGAAAGTGCGTTGTAAGATTTATCTTATTTTAAAGAGTGTATAATAACGTTTAAACTATAATAATAATAATAATAATAATAATAATAATAATAATAATAATAATAATAATAATAATAATAATAATAATAAACGATCAGGTATTATAAATGCAGGTATTATAAAGGTTTGTGGTAGCCCAAGCCATCAAACCAGTAGGCCTATACGCCACTGCATTTTAGTTGTGAGCGAACAAAGTATTCTCTTTTTGGTGATCTACTGATAAACAAACAAAATAGACTTGAAATATTGGGAAAAGGAGAGCATCATCCACTTGAGAAGAATACGACAGAGCTAATCCTCGTACGACCTTGAACTTGATTCGGTTCCGCACTCCCTTTACCTTTTACGACTCGCCTGCCATAACGTTGCAACATAAAATGAAACAAAAGATTATGCGTACGAACAACAGGTAGAAGACGACTCATTTATGAGGCACTGCTCGATAAGAAGGATTTTTCAATCTTTTACAACTGTCAACAACTGGCATAATAAACAGTCATTCGCAAAAGGAATACGAAAAGCGAATCTACATTTATGTATGTTAGATGATAGTGTTGTACTCTTCAACTCATAGATAGATAGTAGAGTATAGTTTAACTCGTCCAAAATGGCCAAGATTGGTTTCGCAGAAGATGGCCAATTTATACTGGTGGCCAACTCAAGAAGCATTCACAGAACATGGTCAAATGTGCAGTCATGTTGAAATAATCTACCCACTTACCATGGGCAATAGAGGGCAATTCGCTTACACCTGAGTATTTTTAGAAGGTGTAAAAATATTAGATTTGCTTGCAGACTAGAGTATTTAATATACTTACATTAAATACTATAGCAATCCCTACATTGAAGAACTTTTCCTTACGTCTCCACCATGTAAAATTTTCCATGTGAAGGGGTAGGTAGAGCGTGGTAGAGTAAATTACATGTTTGGTAGAGTAAATCCTTTCCCACTACCGGTTTATTATAAGAATTTACTATAAAGAGTATTTTACAAGAATAGTACAATAATGTAATTTTTTAATATGACGTAAAATAGGTATTCCTTTCACCTAACAGTCTCAGGAAGGATTTTTTAGTAGCGAACTACGTGAGGAGGTGCAGGATACTCGCTGCTCCATTGCAAGCAGAGAGGGGTGGAGATCTTGACAAATCTCCACTGCAAGCTAGGTCGGTTTGTGATTAGGAATCTCCCGCTGCTCCACTGCAATCCAAAAGACAGGTAAAGTTTTCCACAAGGCTCCACTGCAAGCCAGAAGGAAAAGGAACCGATAGGTCCACTGCAAGCTAAAGCTTTGAATTAGGTGAACTCCTTTCTAGCTTCCACTGCAAGCCAAGGAAGGAAATTTGACAGTCAAAACTGACAACTGTCCATAAAATCTTATTGGTTATATAGCGCTCAAGCAAGGCGGTAGCGCTGCTGTTTCCTCGTCTTCATGTAATCCGTGGTGCCGCTGTAGTCTCCGTCGTCTGCAACTGTAGTACCCCAACGTAAGGTGTAGGACTCCATCGTAAAGCGCACGTAGTTATTGTTTATAAACAGAAGTACGTGTAAAATGTTTATACACACAAATGGATGTTGAATGTTGGTAAATAGAAGCACGTGGTACACTACAATATTGACGAAAGTGTATAAAGTTATACAAAATTTGTAATATTTTAGATGAACTATTATGTGTACTCATGCAACAAGATACTTGTGTACTCGAAACTGCGCTCTGTGCCGGTCTTTCGTCCCCTGCTTCTGTTCCTCCCGTTTACCTCGTAAATCTTTAAGATTTGTTGATTTATTGATCGATTTGTATTTACGTAATTTGTAGACAAAATAACAAGATCTGCACTTAAAAGTGTGATCACAACCAGTGAAACACGTTCCAGTTCCTTCTACCGGAAATGGAACACGAACATGCGCGCTAGCGATTAGATAATCTAGGACAGCATTTCCCAACCGGTGTGCCGCGGCACTGGTGTGCCGTGAATGGGCCGCTGGTATGCCGCGAGGAATCGAAACAAAATTATTAATTTTATAGCAATCAAATTGCAAAACGTAGGGGAAAATGTGTATTTGTATTTCACATTACTATGAACCTTTACTATGAATCTACAATTTTAAGTTCCATACCGGATTAGTGTTCTGTACGTTTCTAATGTTGAAAAAAGTATTTGTTATCATTGTTATGACCATTATTGCTTCTTTATTATTTAGTGCCTACGTGCTAATGATCTCCCCTTCTTTACATGCCTCCGATCTATTTACATAGTGGTGACCTCCTTTTCTTTATTGTTGCAGATTATTTTGTAACTTGAAAATTTAAAATATCATTCAATCCTTTCGACAAATTACCTACATTTGTGTTTTAAAAGTGAAAGAGATTTGTTTGTTCGTTCGTTATTTAGTGATCCTCCTCCTTAGTAAAAGGTTGGATACAGTTTTTAAAAAGAAAGCGTATTTTTAAAATCCTGACTCCAATATTTCATTGCAATTGTTTTCTATTTTTAAATTAGAATGAAAAATAAGCATAATGATTTACCACGGGGAAAAACCAGTGATAGAGCTTTCTTCTCTGTGAGAAGGAGACCAATAATCACAGAAAAAATACCGCTGTGTTTTATATTTACAAATAATAATATCTGTAAGTGTGCCGCGAGAATCCAAGTAACACCCGTAGTGTGCCACAAGTTGAAAAAGGTTGGGAAACGCTGATCTAGGAGGTCTTTGGTATTTGTGAAAATTTGTGCTCAAGTGAATGTCCAGTACGAGCTTTTGTTACATTGCTCAGAGCACTGAATATGTGATCGGCTGTTCTGTCTTCCGGTCAATATACGGCCGGCCTTAATGTGGGCTCCCAACCACGATCGGAGCTTAAATTCGATATAATTGGCGGATGCACAGATCATCAACCAAGATCAATTCACACTTTCTCGCCTCCAAGAGAGCTGAACTATAGAACCACGTCAACAGGCTCGGTTGGTTAACCGCTCAGTACCGACCTATCTACGTGACAATGATCTCCCCTTTTTCACATGCTTCCGATCTACTTATGTGGTACTGGCATCTCCTTTTTCACATGCTTCCAACCTAATTATGTGGTAGTGGCATCTCCTTTTTCACATGCTTCCAACTAACCTAAATAGTAGTGGCCTCCCCTTATTTACATGCTTCCGACCTACCTACGTGCTAATGATCTCCCCTTCTTTACATACCTCCGATCTATTTACATAGTGGTGACCTCCTTTTCTTTACGTACTTTCGATATCACAACGTCGTAATGACTTTTGCAATACGATGTCTGAAATGCATAACTTCTAAATTATTTAACATGTTTGGGTCAGAGATTTTTTTTTAACCTTAAAAAGAATTATTTGGAAATGAGTGTTAAGAGCCTGTCTTACTAAAAATAATACAAAATTTACCATTTTTCTTTTGCTTGTTTACTCATCAGTGAAAGGAGATAATGAAATGCAAGTTACCACAATCATAGATAATGCTATTCTACAACAGAAAATATGAACCTGAAGAATGTTTAGTGTTGCCATCCATAGAAATTACAGTGTTGCCAAAAAAATTCCCTAAAATCTAAGTTAAGGCAGCGAGTAGAGGAACAAACTCAACTGCATTTGGTTACATTTCATATTGTTTTGGTTTCCTGTGAACTACTTTTTAAATAATAGTTGTATTCAGTTTGTAATAAACAAAATAGTTTTAACATACAGCTATTAAAACTAAATAATAATGTTAATTAAAAAGTAGCTCACAAGAAACCAAAACAACATGATACGTGATCAAATGCAGTTGAGTTCATTCCTCTACTCGCTGTTTTAACTTAGATTTTAGGGAAATTGTTTTTCTGGCAACACTGTAATTTCTATGGATTGCAACACTAAAAATTCTTCAGGTTCATATTTTCTGTTTTAGAAAAACATTATCTATGATTGTGGTAACTTGCATTTCATTATCTCCTTTCACTGATGAATAATCAAGCAAAAGATAATGGTAAATTTCGTATTATTTTTAGTAAGGCAGGCTCTTAAGGGTACAAAATTTAAATACCCATCCTTCCGTAGATCAATCGGCAATTTAAACCCAGTGTCATTGAGAAGTTAATGACAGTAAATGATTATGGAAAAATTTGTGAAATGGAAATGTGAAAGGAAATGGTAGTTGTCTGCCACAAAGTCATATAGTCTCGGATTAAACTAGCTATTCTAGACATTTGAGGGGAGTGCTGTATCACTAATCTCCCAGTGCTATCCCACCGTGCGGTCGCTTTATGATTTGTGGTACATCATTTAATACAAACTGCTTTGTTATAGTAGTAACTTACGTGTAACTTACTTTTTCTTTCTTAAAGAAATCAATCACCAATTTCACTTTGATTGTTACCCAGGGTGCCTATTAAAACCCTGTTACATTCATTATATGTATGTATGTATGCATTATTATTATTATTATTTACTCAGGATCAAGGAAAACCTACGCAGCAAGGGTAGTTAAATTCTTGTTGCGACGCGTCCGGCTTTTTTCCATTGATAATATTCGAGAAAAGCAAAGAACAAAAATCCACACCTACTCCAGATGCGGGAAAGTTGCGTCCAACTACACATACACTCGCTGTAGGTCTACATGTGAAATTCAGGGTTCAGAGGCATCACAAAATCGAAGTTTTATGGGTAGAAATAGTTGAATTGAATTTCAGTTTAGCGTCCCTTTTAGCAGCGAGGCTATGTGAGACGTGGACCTACTGATTAACGTGGAATCCGAACCACATGAGCTCCAGCCGGGAATCGAACTCGGGCCTCCCACGCCAAGGGCGCGTACGCTAACCCTTTTAGCAGGTAGAAATAGTAGAATTGGGGAATTACCAATGTGTGACGTCAAATTTGATCAAACTGGTTTCCGTTTTCTCTAAAAGTTTTGGGTTTTTATTGAAACTAGTGTGATTTTGCCGAAGCCGGTATTTGATTTTGTTCTTGTATAATCAGCGACAAAAGTTCTTTCCGTTTGATTAAATTAGTTTTGCAAATAACTTTAGAACGGAAGGACAATATGAGTACACTTTTCAGTAAATTAAAATAACGTAATTTTCTGTACGTTCCAGTCTTGAAACTCGGTGAAACGGTATACTCGTGCGTTCCACCATTATTTCCTAAATATATTTTTTCCAAAGGGAAAGAACTTTTGTCGCTGACTGTACCACTCATTTCCAAACAAGTTTATATATATATATATATATATATATATATATATATATATATATATATATATATATATATATATATATATATATAGAAAAATCGAACCGGTTTTAAAGCCGAAATCTATTCGATAGAAAACCAAACCGGTTTCGAAAACATGATTGTTTTGGTTTTCAAAAACCGGTTAGTGTTTACTTTAGAAAGCGAAATCCAAAATTGATTTTTGTGGCCACATTATTTTATAGGCAAAAACGTAAAATGGTGAAATATTTAAACTTTAAATCAAAAGAAAAGAAAAGGAAAATAATTCATTCGGTTTTCTACACTTCACGTTACCACTAGTTATTTTAAGCCTACCTAATATAGTGATAATCACAAGGAAAACAACTGCATTATTCAAGCTGAAACTGTATGCAATGTCAACGTAGTTTTGGATTGCTAAGCACTTGAAACATTTAGCATGTAAAAAGGCACTAAATTTTTTAAAGAAAATATGCGACAAAGTTAGAGGTAAATCACGACAAACTTTATGCATGTTTTATAGTCATGTCTACTTTACACTGTAAACATTGGAGTTTATTATCTTTGCGACGTCAAGAAACATTATTCCCCTACATGAGTGCAATACCACAAACGCAGTCACGTAGGAACCAGACAAGGATATAAGATGCGTTTTACTTGTTTAGTTTTCTTTATAAAATGCCACAAGAAATAAAGTACGTAAAAGGAATTTAAGTGACATAATCTTATTTCCATGAACGTCAGCTATAAATTCGTGGGGCGCTTGTTTTACATTTTCTTACCTTTGGATGCATTTACTTGGATTAAAAGTACTTTTAGAGGTAATCTACGAAAGCGATTAACATTACCATTTTTACTTTGGAGTGAGTTTCTGAATAAAATTATTCACAAAATTCTTATCATAAAAACTTTATATTTTTTAGTCTTGGTAAGATGAAATGAAAATGAAATCTTTAAGTTTTACGTCCCACGGTTATGTCGGTTAGGCTAAAGGAGACGTTGATTATGAGAAATGAATGAAATGGTGGAATGAAGAAAGTGGGACGAAACGGGAGAACCCCGAGAAAACCCACGCACACGGTGTTTGTCCACCACAAATTTCACTTGGCGGAGCTAGGTTTGAACCCGGGACCCCAAGCACCAGAGGTGAACGCTCTACCACTGAGCCACCGCGGCCCCTCTTCGTCAGATGAGTAGTCCAGGAGTCACTCCAAGTAAAGAATTTCCCAAACATCTTCTGTGAGCAAATTAAGAAAGCCACGTTGGATCAGTGGTGCCGGTGGGTGTAGCCGAGCGGTCTGTGGCGTTAGGCTGACAATTGTGGGGTGAAGTCTATTGGGGTTCGAATCCCTCTGAAGAGCATGGTCGGAATATTAATTGTCCTTGATATTTCTGTGTTCGTGTCCCTGTCGTGTTTGGATTAAGTAGAAAGTACGTGAGTTGCACATCGCGAACAAAATCTCGATTGGTGCGTGGGGTCCCTGTTTCAATCCCTGGCCAAGTAAGTTTGTGGTGGACAACATCGTGTCCGTAGGTTTTCTCGGGGTACTTCCGTTTCCTCCCAAAATTTTCATTCCACCAATTCTTCCATCATCATTCAAATGCTTTAATCATCCGTCTCCCTTGGCCTAAAGAGCATAAAATGTGGGACGCTAAGCATAAAACCTGGGACGTTAAACTGAAAGATTTCAATTCGTTTCATGTCATGAACAAACTGCACAGCTTGGTATGTCAACTGCATGAAGAGTGTTGAAAATAATATTAGTTTATATTTTGAGGTCAGTTTGTTTTAAACGGTAAATCTTGTGTCACTCGACCATTTCACGAATTCGTAATGTTTTCCGTATTATAACTGTTATAGAATATAAATTCTAAGGCATAATTAATAATTTTCTACTTCTTCCTTTTTAAAAGTGTCCTCCATGTTCATGCCATGCGAATCAGCACTTTTGCTATTTCGAAGGTTAATCACGTCAATATATGGTAGCATGATCCCTTTCTTTCTGTTGTATTTTCTAGAGGGCGACAATATTCACAATAATTGAATTAAAATAACCCTTCCCTTACTGTATCCGACCTTGGTCGGTTTTGAAATGAAATGAAATCTTTCAGTTTAACGTCCCACGATTATTACGTTAGGCTATGCTGAAAAAAAAATGTAATTAAATTACCATATATCAATGTAAAATCATTCACCCTTCATTTTGTAATTTGACATACACTTCCTCACATTAAATTACAAATTTTATCGATAAAAATGTAATTTTACACCATTTCGTGTTAGTAATTTTACTTTATAGATGTAAATTGATTTACAAAGAGTCTCGGCAAACAGATTGCCACCATTTTTTGTAAATTTACCTTGAAATGTTTTACAGTGTAAGGAAAGTGATGATTAAGGCAAGTGAATAATGATGGAAGGATAGCCGGAATGAAAATGTGGGAGTAAACTGAAGTTCCCCAAGATAATCCACAGGCACAATGTTATTCACCACAAACTTATTTGGATGGGAATTAAACTAGGGACCCCACGCACCGGAAGTAACCACAACAGCACAAGATGTGCTAGGTATGTGCCATTTAGGTGTCCCAGCTGCTTTTTAGGTACCCGACACTTGGCACATATGATATTTATGTGCTAAGTATGTACTTCAGCTACCTACAGTTTTAGGTACTTGTTACACTTAATTGATATTTGCAACTATGTAGGGCTACCACAAATATAGCATTTATATACCTGGCTCAGTTTCGCACTCTAACAGTCATTTGTTTCACGTTGTCACTTAGGACATATACCTGCCATGTTCTAGGTACGTCTTTTAGGTGCATATTGTTTCAGATACCTTAACACCACAAGATGTGCTAGTCATTCCCCATTTAGGTGTTCTAAATTCATCTCCCATATTTGATGCATTTGTTGCTTCTTTTTCTGAGCGATTGCGTATTAGAAGCAATAAACGCATCAGCTTTATTAGATGGCAACTGTCGCCGATCATTTGAAAGTTAATATGGAAGAACCATGAAATAAAGTAAATAGAAACTCGTCAATTTGTTATAAAATTACATGGAGAGCAGATTTTACCTGATTTGAAACGGTTATAGTCGAATGTATGCGGTTAAAGAAGCACTCTGATTATCCGAATTCAAAAGACCTCAATAATTTATCCCTCTACAAGCGACGTTCTGTTTATCGCCTCTGTGACCAAGTCGGATGAGCACGCGGATAGTAACCCAAAGGTTGGTGGTTCGCGCCCACCCTAGGGTAGTCCTGTATTTTTTTTACTTGTTTAAAGTGTTGCTTAGAATGTAAACAAATGTCGCATATAGGCGATTTAACATACTTTGGGGGAGTAATTTTGAGGTTCATTGACGCTTACGGCATGGGGAACATACCTAGAACATATTAGGCATGTTCCCCAGGTACATGTCAGGCATGTGCCTAGGGGCGGACATTGACTGTGACAATCACTTGCCATTCATGTGATTTCTTTCTCAGAAGTATGTAAGTCACATATTGTACACATTCCCATGTACCTGAGGGAACATGATAGGCATATGCCTGCTATGTAATTGTGCTGTTAGGGAAGCGCTCTATCACCAAGCCAACGTGCTACCTATGGTTGGATTTGAATTGCAATGTATAACCTACCATATCCTACTAAAGTCGAGTATCAGCACACACGAAAACTGTATGTTTTAATAGCTGTGCCAGGGGCGCACTTATAAGGATGTACGCCGGGTCCGGATCCCCCAAAAAGTCGTAACTTGACATATATTCGTGCAATTTCCTAACAAAATTATACTTGTTTAGCAGAGAAATGGTTGATGTAAAATAGTGATCCGATCTTACATTTCATATGTAATTCTGTACTTTTCCTTCTTTATATACAAACAATCTAGTTCTATTTTTTTTAATCTTAAAATATAGGTGTCAGTATTTACCTATTACTTACCGTCTTTACGGGTGCAGAATAACACTGATTCAATAGTACATAAATAGTCTTTTAGTATTGGACTACCCAATTTGGAGCCCTCAAAAAAATTCTGAGTGCACTCCAGATGATTTAGTTCATTCCAGCCCTCAAAGATGACAGACAAATGTTCTTTCTAGTAAGCAGTCATGAATAAATATATGCAAGTTCGTCGGGATCGTAATACGGCAAATTATAGGTCTAAATGCGTTAAAAAATCAAATAATACTTTTGATAAAGTGGATACTTACTAATATCTAGGACCAATATTAACAGACGAAAACCACATTCACGAAGAAATTAAATGTTGACAAAAAGTAGGAATTAATATTACTATTCAGTTCAAAAACTTTTGTCTTCGCAAATTCTGTCGAGAAATCTAAAGCTTAAAATATATAAAACGATAATCAAGCCTGTTGTTCTGTATGGTTACGAAACATGGTTGCCTACTCTGAGGGAAGAACGGAGACTGGAAGTATCTGAGAATACGATCCTGAGACGAATATTTGGACCAAAGAGGAACGGGAATGGTAAATGGCAGAAACTTCATAACGAGGAACTACATAATTTATACCGTTTACCTAACATTGTTGGGGTTATGAATTGTAGGAGACTCAGGTGGGCAGGTCATGTAGCCAGAATGGAAGAAAGTAGAAACCATTTCAGAGTTTTAACTGGAAATCCAATCAGGAAACGACCATTAGGAAGACCTAGGCGCAGATGGGAGGAGAATATTAAGATGTATCTCGCAGAAATAGGAATACAAAGTAGAAACTAGATAAGTTGGCTAAGGACAAAAGTCAGTGAAGAGCTTTTGTGAACAGGGCATTGAACCTCTTGGTTTTATAGTCCATAGAGTTAGTTAGGAAGTAGTTGTGTGTTTCAAATGCTAACTCATTTCGCCAGTCGTCTTACGCGTATTAAACTGACGAAATATAATTTTGTGAGATCAAAGTTGGATTCTGAGGGAAGAACGCATTGAAGTTTTTGAAACATTTTTGAAGAAATGAAGAAACGTTAGATTTTCACTTCATGAAATTTTATGACAATATTTATTACCAATAAGTTTTATGGTTAACCAACGATGTACGAATAAGTGAAACATGCTTTTATGAATCGGAAAATAATCACTTTTAATAAATTTAAATTTTAAATAATAGAATGGGATATTTGTACTCTACGAACTCGATTCATGTTCTCGACACTTTACATATATATACAAACAGAGAGAGAGAGAGAGAGAGAGTTGAATTGAGTTGATTTGGAGTTTAACGTCCCTTTCAGCAGCGAGGTTATATGAGACGGGACCAACTAATTAACGTGGAATCCGAACTACATGGGTTCCCGCCGGGAATTGAAGCAGATCTCCCGTGCCAAAGGCGCATATGCTAACCGCTTAGCAACGAAGGAGCTCGCAGAGAGAGAGAGAGAGAGAGAGAGAAACACAATGTAAATTTTTACTTCCCAACTTGAAATATTAAAAAAAAATTCCGGTTACCGAAAGCTAATTGGAAAATTATAATTTGTTGCTGACTAACTTTCCTCTGCAGAAATTCAATTTTGTAGTTCAATGTGCAGTTAAATATAGTGGAAAATTTTCCACCTAACATCACTATATATAATATCCAAAATTGTCCGTCTTATGAAAGTTTTCTCCACTTGTTTCTACATCGTAACGAAAATTTTCCGATCTATGAATATTTGTTTCACTTGTTTCTACACAGCAATATAACTTCCCGATTCACAAAAAGTTGTTTTACTTTTTGCTTCAAAATGAAAATTTTCCGACTCATAAATAGTTCTTCAATTTTTCCATAGAAGACAGAAAATATTTCGATTCATGAAAACTTGTTGATCGCTTGTTTCTACAAAGTACTGAAAATTGTCTGAGCAATGAAAATTTTCAGACTCTTTAAACGATATTTCTCTTTTTAACATTTCTATACATGAATTCAGTCAATTTTATGATTACTGAGGAATTGTTACTTAATTACTGATATTTTTAGAACGGAAAATTTTCCGGAAAAATGTACCGGAAAATTTTCCACCTCACATCACTACTTCTAGTACACAATCTCTTAGAAAAAAGAAGCAACAAATGCATCAAATTTGGAACATGAATTTAGAAGAAAGAAATGACATAACTGATGAATAAAAATTAAGACGAATCTTTCATTCATATATGAACAGTTAATTATTTACGTAGTTAGGGATAAAGAATTGTACTTTTTAGATGCTGTCACCGATCATCTGAAAGTGAATATGGAAGAACCAATAAATAAAGTAAAGAGACGCGCGTCATTTTGTTATAAAATTACATTGCGAACGGATTTTACCTGATCTCAAACGGTTATCGTCGAATATGCATGGTTACAAGAGGACTTTGATTAGCCAAGTTAAAAAGACCATAAGGAGTTATCCCTCTACAAGCGATGTTTCCTTTATTGCCTCCATGGCCAAGTCGGAAGAGCACGTATCTAGTAATCAGAGAGTTGGTGGCTCGCGCCCCACCCCAGTCGGTTTTTTTTTTTTTACTTTACTTTTCTAAAGTGCTTTTTAGACTCACCTTAATGTAAACAAATTACTCATAAAGGCGATTTAACATGTTTTGGGGGAGTAATTTTCGCTTACGATATGAGGAAGAACATACTAGGTAAGTTCCTCACGTACACGTGAGGCATGTACCTAGTTAATAAGCACATCTTTCCAAGTTTACTGTATAAGCTGACAAAATTAGGGAAAATTAACTTTATTCTACCAAATAGAACAACTTTGGAGTCTACAAAAGACGGATCAAGTAATTAGTCAAAAATGGCTTAAGATGTCAGCCACCGTTATTGCCGTACCTTCAAGACTTTTTCTCCTTCAGGAGACCAACATGGATTGGTTATTTAAGAGGTTAATGTCTCGTTTCAAAAGTAAAGGTATAGAAGACGAGGAAAAAGGACTTCAGGTCTTCGAAACCAAAGACGCAAACGATGAACAAATATCAGGATAATGCTTGTATATACCAGCATAGGCGTCGACTACACAAGTACTCCGGGGCTCAAGTACTCATTGGAGTTAATTTTTGGGTGTTGAGTTCCCACTGAATTTTTGCGTTAGAATTAACTTCGAATTTACACTTTCATGCGGTGAATAGTAAAATGAAACTATAGTGCATGTGATCTCAGTTTAATTTTAGGGATGCAAGTGTGTTGAATAATCATTTATCAATAGGGCTACCTATTTTAGACTCTTAAGGCTTACAGCATATCGAGAATCGAGCGATATAACATTACAACGATAACAATAATCCGTGGGTGTAATTCTGTATAATTATTTCTTTAAAGAGATTGATGTTTGATGCTGTTAATTTATGTTTTTAAAAATGTAAAATGGTTTACGAAAGTTAGTAGCCAGTTGAACCATTTTCTATTTTCACTCAAATTATTCTCAAATGTTCTAAAGGTTTGACTGCAATCATTATCATTTTAACAACTTTCTTCCTTATTTTGGCCAATATTGATAAACACGTTTGAAATTCACAAAAAAAATCTTAATGTTTAGACATTTTGTTCAATATAAAGTTTAGTCTCAGGAAGAATTTGGGAACCACTGCTCTATTGGATGTACCAAAAAAGGATAAAAAGAATATTTGACGTTATTGCCGACGCCTAAGCATTTATTGAGAAACAAAAGTTGACACCTATGTATACCAGGGCTCTGGACAGTTTCCTGTCCAAAGAAATTATACCAATGTATGTTTTAACCAAGACAAAATCAGATTAATTTGATGTAAACATACACCGAATGAAAACATTTTCTTATTCTTCTTCCACCATGAAAAACTTTATAACATTCTAAATGGAGCACCGTAGTTGAATTTTGGATGTCAGCCATACCAATTCTTTGCAAACTCATAGTAGCCAAACACTTAAATCACGTTAAAGAAGGAATGTTTTGCCTAGACATCAACTTAAAATGAAGAAACACATTAAATTCCGTCTTAACGGAATTGAAATCAAACTTCAAGTCACAAAAACTAAATATTTCCAAACTACCATAGGCAAAACCATAACAGGTATCTTCACATTTTTTTTTTAAATCAGCGATAAAACATATCATGTCTGCTTTTCCTTATTTTTATTCAGTTATCTATAGCTACCGTTATTTCTACTAACCCAATACAACTTATGTATCACAACACAGCAGATAAAATAAAACCTGTTAGGTATGTTAGAAAGTTCCAAAAGCATTCACGCAACACTTTTATACAACCATGAACTCTACAGTATTTGAAAAGATTGTCATTTTGTCCAAATGTGGCTATTTCCCACACACGTTCTTCTAGTAGTAACTTTGGCAAGGATATACTAATCTGTCTCAGTGGACCGTTTTCACTTTCAGACGTATATTTATTCTTCCTCTAGAATTCAAAACGGTCCACTGGTATTCAGATTGGTCTATCCTTCTCAGCGTTATTGGCAGAAGAACGTGTCTAAGAACACGAAAGCAGACTTACTGAAAACATAGACGCAGTATTCAATATCATATTATTCGTTCTGAAGCTGATGAATCAATGTGTATGAATTAGTTTTGTTGAAATTATTTAAAATTTTGTCGAATACTAACGCCAATTACTCACTTCGCAAAGTTAAAATTACAAAAAATAATAATATAATCCATTAGTTAGTCACTTTTTACTATTACTGAAGAGCTATCTGATATTGGTCATTTTAGACCATATATATATATATATATATATATATATATATATATATATATATATATATATATATATATATATATATATATATATATATATATATTCCCCTCCCCGCTCCCCAAGTTGCGGAGCTGAATTCGGATTTAAACGGCATCGAAAGTGGCACTATTCATCTCAGAGACACCGAAAAGTATGGATTGACCTTAATAGCGGTCATTTTCGATCATTTGTAAATATCTCCTCCTCATCCCCTAAATTGCATTGTCAAAGTGAAATGATAAAAAGGAAACATCCTAGGCCCGAACCTCATCTATGTTGAAAATTTGATCGAAATAGGTAGGGTGGTTCAAGAGTTATTGGGCCTTATGCAGAGTCATTCTGACGCGTGATTAGTATCATACTAAAGAGTTCGACTAACATATGTTTCATGCAGTAGTCAGGCCTTTAGCATGACGCTAACCATTCGTCAAAACGACTCTGCATAAGGAGGATTAAGTCGCAAACATAGTCACTTTCATTTATTATCTAATATGAATAAAATGAAGAGTTTCGGTTTGTTTGTCTGTATGTCTGTCTTTGTGCGGCCTGGGAACCAGACGAGTTTAAAGAGAGTTACCAAATTTTTGTCACGAGCACCTTGGTCCACGCCCCAGACCATGACGAAGCTATTTTTTTTAAAAAAAAAATTTCGAAACAGTGCGGGAGTTTATTGGGACATGTAAAACTAGTAGAAAATGACCGATATTAGTGTCGAATTCATAGTTTTCACGGTCGCTGAGATCAATGGTGAAACTCCGATCGCAGTAACTTCCAAATTCACCCCCATTCGACTGCGGGCCGAGTATCACTGGGGGATGCCGAAAGATGTAAAAATAATCCAAAATAACCGGTATTAGTGTCAAATCCATAGTTTCCGCAGTCGCTGAGATCAATGGTGACATTTCCATTTGCGATGACTTTCAAATTCAGCTACCACTGTATGCGGGCCGGGATTCACCTCCGAGGGGGGTTACCGAGACATGTAAAAATAATCTAAAATGACCAATATTAGTGTCAAATCCATAGTTTTCGCGGTCGCTGAGATGAATGGTGATACTTCCACAGGCGGTACTTCCAAATACAGCCCCCTTGCGAAGAATGGATATTTCAGCTAGTATATATATATCGAAATAATTTATACTTGTTCGAGTAACCGTTTGAATATTTGGTCTAATTTGAATAATTATTGGACAATTGCTCGCGAAGTTTCGTAGTGTTTCGTCCCAGTAGCGTTTCGTCCCAATGTAAATCCGAGGCAGTTCATCTCGAAATACTTTTATTGATTACGGTAGTTAACAAGCTCATGAGTTAAGTTTCGTTCCAGTAACACACAGGTGATAACTCACTCGTCGTTCAGCAGGTAGTTCGTGAAACTTAAACTAGGTGGCAGCGCAGCCCGATAGATCCACCAGATAAGACAACGGTTACCTACGTTCGTCTACTTTAAACTATCCTTTGAGTAGTACCAGAATGGTCTCCTAAAACCATACACATCGATTTCGAGGCAGGAGCTTTGGAAGCTATTAAACATGTCTTCCCAAGAGCTAAATTACAAGGTTGTTTCTTTCATTTTTCTCAAAGTCTCTGGAGGAAGGTGCAAAACATCGGTCTCACAAATATGTAGGCTATATAGCAAATCAGGAAGTACGGGAGTCTCAGGATATGTGCTGCCTTAGCCTTTTGAAAGCCAGCAGAATTTAGATGGAATGGCTACAATCCACAGTATAACAGAAAACCATGAAAAACTGATTGAATATTTCGACTACTTTGTTGACCAGTGGTTGGAAATCCCACAAATATTAGTTGAAATGTGGAACTGCTACCAAAGACGACACCGAACAAATAACTCTGTGAAAGGTTGGAACCATCACATAAACTCAGTTGTGGGTAAACCACACAACCGAGTGTAAAATTTGGAAAATGAAATGAAATCTTTGAGTTTTACGTCCAACGGTTATGCAGGTTAGGCTAAAGGAGACGGTGATGATGAGAAATGAATGAAATGAAGAAAATGGGAGGAAACGGGAGAACCCCGAGAAAACCCACGACCACGGTGTTTGTCCACCACAAAGTCCAAACGGCGCGAGCTGGGATCGAACCAGGAACCCCAAGCACCGGAGGTGAACGCTCTACCACTGAGCCACCGCGTTTTATTTATTTTTATATATATATCTCCCCCTCAGCTTCATTATGCCGTGAAAGTGAAATTATAAAAGACATCCTAGGCCCGAACCACATCTATGTTGAAAATTTGATCGAGATCGGTCGTGTGGCTCAAGAGGTATGATGTCACGAACATAGTAATTTTCATTTTCATATATACAGATTTTCAAAGCACGCGTTAGAGTATTTTCTTGTCATTATTTTAATGCAATTATGTGTTATTACCAAATATATATACATATAGCAATATGTAGAGCATTCTACATCGAAGAAATCGCAGTAACGACGTTTTATACTGACGACATTTCTTCCCAGGCGAGATTACGACCCACGTAGTTTAGTCCAGGCAAGATTCTGTGTTCCGAGATCAGGACCGCGAGGTTTTGGCCCGGCGAGATTTTGGCCCATGAGATTTTGGGCGGCGAAGTTTCGACCCGGCGAGATTTTGGGCGGCGAGGTTTTGGTCCGCGAGGTTTTGTACCCAAATCGAATTAACCGCGCGGTCCATGGCGTCCGTGGGTTACTTACTGCCCCCTTTCGTATATACTGAGTGCGAAGCTTATACGGCAGGCCTACCTCTGTGAGAGAAATGCCAATAAAAGAGGGTACCCAGTCCTGGCTGGTGCTATCAATGAATCTTATTGCACAGTAAACATAATCAATGTGTGTGTGTGTGTGTATGTGTATGTGCATGAGTGAATCCAGCTACTGGACGAAACGCTACTCGATCAGTTAGCGGGTCGAAACCTAAGCTCCGTGTTCGTGGAATTGAAAAGGAACATTTCTGAGACGAAATGCTGCTTGGGACAAAACGATACAACGCGTGGTGGGATTGGGACGAAACGCTACTTGAGACGAAACGACACGACACGACTCGTTACGCGAATATTCATTTCAACACTTGCTCGTTATTAGAGAAATTTATTTGAACGATTACTAGTTACTCGACTAACTGTCTGAACGATTACTCGCTATCCGAATAATCGGAAAAAATGCTCAACATTTGAATATTTATTAGAACGATTACTTCTTATTTCAATAAACAACTGAAACCTTCTTCCTTTTTCGATTAACTAGATTAACAATTATTCTATATTCGAGTGTTTATCTAAACTAATTGCTAGTTATTCGATTAATTAAAGGAACAGCTCATTACTCAAAAGTTTGTTTCGATAATTACTCGTCATTTGAATTATTTAAACAATTGTCCTTTATTACTAATTGTTCGAAACGTTACTTGCTCTTTGAACAATTATCTGAAGAACTGCTCGTTATTCGAATATTTAACAATTGCTTAATAATTATTCGATATTAGAATAATTATCGAAACAATTCCTTGCTATTTCAGTAATTACTTGAACCACTTTTCGTTGTTCGTATTATCATTTACTGAACAACTATTTTTTTTTTAATTATTATTAGACTTATTGCTTGAAAAGCTGCTCCTTATTTGAACAAGTGAGTTTCGTTTCACAGTGTGAAACTACGGTAGACATCCAAACTGTGCCAATACAACACTCAAACTTGAAGAAGTACATTTATAACTACCGGCTGAAATAGATTAATAAAACCAAGAAAACAACGAGTTCTTTGAACGCTGAATTCATATCAAAATGCCATTGGACCTAATCGCTACCCCTTACTGTTTTTGTTCTGTGATGATAAATGTTCAAATCAGAAATCTTTAATTTGAACCACTTCTGGTTTGAAAGAGGGTTGAGGAAGCAGATAGAATCTATTCTTTTGACGCTAAATTGATTGCAATAAAACGCTTCTTGATATCTCTTAAAGTTCTCGATATACGAAGATCATATTTGAAACCGGAAGTACTAGTCAGAGGCGGATCCAGGAGGAGATCGCCCCCAAAAGGAGAGGAAACTTTCTTATTCTATATATAAATTAAACCCATCCCGGAGTTTGGAGCTCTTAAAAGTAGCTCCAAGTAGCAGTACTACAACCCACCGCCCCCCCCCCCCGAAGTCCGTCCTGGATCCGCCCCTGGTACTGGTAAATTTCAACCACATCCTATTTTGGTAGAGTGTTCCGAGTTGCGATAATATATACTTTTCAGACACTGTATCGTTTGCAGAAAACCGTTTGTCGCTACCCATTATAGTTGACGATAAATGTTGAAACTGGAAATGGTTAATTAGAGCCACTTATGGTTGCACGGAGGGTTAACGGATGGGATGCCACCTATTTTTGCCACACTGAATCGCTTGTAAGAAACAACATCTCGGTATATCTTGTCATTTTTATTCTATGAAAATCAGTATTGAAACCGGAAGTGCTAGTAAAATTCAACCCCTTCCAGTTGTAGTAGAGTACTGTGGGTTGTGATAATATATTCTATTGAGAGCCTAAATCGCTTACAAAAAAAACACTTTCCGCTATCTATTGTCGTTAATTTGAACCATTTCCGGTTTGAATAGAAGGATAGCGGAAGAGATTATATCTATTCTTGGGACGCTCAGTCGATTGCAAAATAACGCTTCTGTAACCACTTTAGCTCTATGAAAATAAGTATTGAAACCGGAAGTAGTAGTAAATTTAAACCACTTCCTTTCTAAAAGAGTCTTGCAGATTGTAATATGTTTTATTGAGACCATAAATCAATTGCAGAAAACAGCTTGTTGCTATCTATTACCACCTTTGTTATATGAGAATAAACGGTGAAACCAGAAAGGTTTATATTGAACCACTTCCGGTTTGTATAGAGAATTAATAGAGAAGATGAAACTTATTTTTGGTACGCTAAATCAATTGCGAAACAACACATCTCGATATCTCTTACATTGTTTTTTTCTATGTAAATCAGTATTGAAAACAGAAGTAGTAGTAAATCTTAACCACTTCCGGTTTTGATAGAGTATTGCGGATAGTCATGGGAATTGCTTTGAGGCGCTGAAGCGTTTGCAGAAAACAGCTTCTCGCTATCTATTAACGTTTTCGTTCAATGGCAATAATAATGAAATATTTAATTTTAACCACTTCCGGTTCGAATGGAGGGAGATAAAACCTAATTCTGACACTCTGAATAGATTACAAAATCTCTGTATCTGAGATATCTTACCGTTTATGCTCTGATATTTGTCGACAGATGGGCGGATGGACAAAGCTGTTCTATATAACTTCCGACAATAATACATAACATAGTCTGGAAGTCTTTATCTGTAGAAGTGCCTGTTGTTGGAGTAATTGTTTCAACAATTGCTCGTTATTAGAACAATTACCGGAACATTGGTAGTTACACGAAGAATTCGTGAATCAAGAGCTCATTATTCGAATGTTTATCGGAACAATTGCTCGTTATTCCAATTATTATTACTTGAACAGTTACTCGTTATTCGAATAATTATCGGAGTAATTCCTCATTATTCGAATTATTACTTGAACAATTTTCTCGTTATTCGAATAATTATCGGAATAATGCTTCGTTATTCGAATTATTACTTGAACAATTCCCCGTTATTCGAATAATTCTCGTTCGGTTCCCGGCGGGAGCTCATGTGGTTCGGACTCCAAGTTAATCAGTAGGTCCCATCTCATATAGGCTCGCTGCTGAAAGGGATGTTAAACTCAAAATCAACTAAACTTGAATAACTCGCGGAAAATGCTTTGTTATTAGGATTATTACTTCAATAATTGTTCGTTATCGAATAATTATTGAAATAATTTCTCGTTATTCGAATCACTACTGGAACAATTACCCGTTATTCGAATAATTCTCGGAATAATGCTTCGTTATTAGAATTATTGCTTAAACATTTGTTCGTTATTCGAATAATTATCGAAATAATTCTTCGTTACTCCAATTATTACTTGAACAATTCAACGTTATTCGAATAATTCTTGGAATAATGTCTCATTATTCGAATTATTACTTGAACAATTCAACGTTATTCGTATAACCATCGGAACAATTTCTCATTATATGAATTCCCAGAGTAATTTTAAACAAATTATTCTAAAGAATATATTGTTGTGATTTCCAAATATGAGAATATTAGAAGTTTAACGCAGTATATACAGTAGTTTTGCTAACGACTTCCATATATTCATCTAAAATCTCAACGTTTGTTAAACAAAAAATAAAATGAGTTAGAAATACAAATATATTTAAATGATCTTTTAATTACTCAATATACGAGTAAAACAAAATAAGCAAACGAGTGGGTAGTTACTTTAAAAAATACTCAACAAAAACGACATCATCAAATTCTTGTTTTATATTTCTGAAGATTTGAAGCTAAAACTCCTCACCAACTACAATTGAAATACAATCTTATGTTTAAAGTCCAACGTATTGTATACGGTATGTGGGTTGGAGGAAATAGATTACAAATGCAAATCCAAGATGAATAGATAGTGGGATGAAAAAGCAGGAATAAACGGTTAAACCGTAAAATCGCCCACAAATCCGTAGCTTTTCATCATAAAGCCTACTTGATCTAGCTTGCAACTGCTGCGCAAGAATTGAATACCTTCACCACCAAGCGATTAGATTGCAATTGGTACCACACATTACCAACAAAATTGGAAACATACCTACATAATTTCTTTCCTTTACTTGAGAGTGAGTAGGTAAATTTAATATAGAATAGTACTGTAGTCGGTAAGCTGTCTACCTGTCAACTGGGTTCGATTCCCAGTGAAGACGGAAAGTTCTTCTTCTGCACTTCTTCCAAAGCGACTTACGGGATTTTTCCGTAAAGTATTGAGAATTTGTCTGGTAAAAACAATTTTTTGATCCGATCGGTAGGCTATATATTGCTAAAATTCTTCAAAATAGTCTCCTTGGGCGTCGATACACCGCTGCCACAGCGATTCCCACAGTGTAAAGTCACCCTGAAAGTCAATTTCTGTAACATCGTTCAGAGACTTTGTGACAGCCCATTGGATGGCGGAACATCATCGAAACGGTGACCTTTCAGGCTTCTCTTTGCTCTCGGAACAGAAAAAAAGTTGGTGGGCTGACATCGGGGCTGTACAATGGCTACGGAAAAATTGCAACCCTTATCCGGACCAGGTGGGCGGTCAGAATAAAGGCGGTGTGGACTAGAGCGTTATCGTGGCCGAACTTCCAGCGATAGGCAATCTCCGGTCGTTTCCGTTTGAAGGCTCTGCGCAGCCGTGCAAGCACTTCTTTGTAGAAAATGGTGTTTCATCTTTTCTGCCTTGACAAAAACTCAAAAACAGCTTTAATGGCATGCGTGATCTTCACTGCGTCAGAGCTCCAATACGACTGCTACTTAACTTAGACCCCCGCCCAAGAGCGCACTACTGGCGACTGAAACGCCGCGCGGCAGCCAGTCTCATTACTTTACGGACAAACCCTGTAGAGACGACAAATAGATATCTTGTCTCGATTCTAAAAGAATTCTTTGCCGTCTTGTTTTGATTTTGGGAAACCTTTCCCGGTGTCGTTTGGTAAATTTGTGTACAAAATTTATGCATTGCTATTTTTGTTAATATCATCCACAAGTTATCAGAACCTATGTGTTACCGAGTGTACGAAAGATGTAAATCTGATAAAATGCACTTCTAGTCTCGACTGTGTTTCGTTTTCGTGACGAGGGGAGAAATTTTGAAATGTCTCGGCTCGTGGGCAATACAACTAATGACACTCTGATGTTCAACTAGCCTCTTTAAAATTAGTAACTTGGGGCACCTGGAGAAGTAAAGGGAGCAGGATCATTGTGCTTTATACGTCACTTCTATGAGTGCCAAAGACAAGGAAATGTGGGCCTGGAACCACTCTAGGATAGTCCCTCCCCTTTTATATACATATAAAAAAGATTTACCGGCCAGGAAAGAATAATTTGCTGATCTTGTACAGAGTGTTGCCTTTGTGTACAACGACATCAAATGTTTCTTATGATAAAGACACTGGCAAGTGTGCTCTTTCTGTGTAATACTCCATAGGGGAGACATGAAGTGAAGTGCTATTTGAAGGCAATGTACAAAGCGATCATTAAGTGTCGCAAAACTGTGCCTCATACAAAGCACGCGTTTTTATGCCAAATAAGGTCTCTTTCTACTATCCTAGTTTATGCGTTTACTCACCGCCACTGACGCGCCAGCGTACTACGGACGAAACCGCTCGAGCCCCCTGCTGCACATTTGTTCTATCTCGGTTAGATATAATTCGTGCTTTTTAGTAGAAATCTAATACAAGTTGGTTTGTCCTTCCAAGTTAATACGTGTTTTAAACACTGCAGTTTTATGTCATATGTCTATACGCTGTAGTTATACTCTACCTAAAGCAAATCTGCTATTAATGCAATTCATCCCTTAAAAACACTTTATACACCAGTAAGAGTGAGAGCTCCCTTGTGAATAAGAGGTTAGATACACGCCTTTCGTGTGGAAGACCCGCGTTCGATTCCCGGCTGGAGCTCATGTGGTTCGGATCCGACGTTAAGCAGTAGGTCAATGTCTCATATAGCCTCGCTGTTGAAAGTGACGCTAAATGGAAATCAAATCAAATCAAAGCCAGTAAGAGTGTATTTCTCGCTAAGAGAAGTTCATAATTCATGATACATGCATTTCGTTCATAGTAGAGCTGGAGAGGCTCTCTTAGATTTTTGCCTGGACCTTTATCTTCATATGATGCTCCAAGTTTTTTATGACCTGTCTCGAAACGGAGGGTGTGATCTTAACTTTCACTTTTTTAGGTATTTTTAATACATTTTTTCTGTATTCTTTGAAGAAAAAATACATCTCCATCTCAACGCTATTGACAAAATGCGTTGCATTATACACATCAAAATAATAAAAATATTCGATGATTCATGAACCAAATTCGTGAACACAGAATACATCAGTCAAATTCGTACATAGTAGCCATGAATTGATTGGTGTACAATCACAGCCATTGGGACCAAGCAGTGTAACAAGGCAAATCACGTATCTGCCAACAAAGTGCTCACAAACGTAACAAATCAAACACTTATGCTGGTACTGACGGCCCAATTAATTAATTAAATTCACACACCAATCTAATTTTCCGATAGAAGGTAAGGGTTCAGTGATGCAAGGTATTTAAGTAAGTTTCTATACTGAGACCTTTTCGGAAAACTCTTGGTCACGTAGTTAGCAAAATAAGCAAAATTATGAAGTATACAGGATTGGTATAAAGCCTTGAGCCAATCGAACTGAGGATTCGTATAGCAATGCATGTTCCACAAGTCCACCATCATTCTAACCACTTTTTTAAATATGTTTTTTTTTTTAATTTAAAAAAAGATCCCTTCAAACTGTGATTATCTACAGCAGTAACTTTCAACTTGATGTTCTATTACAGTCATTTTCATCTGGACGATGTATGACGTAGAAACACGCTTTCCCTATTGGAGGATAAACTACGAGGAATAGACGAAGGAAAAGAGGGTAGAGCACGAGTAGCTTAGTTGTAAAACCATCGACTATGCTATCAATGTTGTTGTTTGGTTCCCCCCACTGTCTTTTATCAACTCCAGGTTTTCTGTTTGATTCCTGTTCTCTCACTGTAGCTTACTAAGAATGGAAGCAACAGAAGAATGGAACACCGAACGTGTGCGGCATCACAATACCTTCTATTTCAGTGCGCACAAATCGGTCGAAAGCTATTGAAAAGGAACTCAATGGGGATTGCAATATCGATTTAGTTACATATTGCATCCTATGCTATTTTCAACGAACTTAAAAAGTTCGTTACTGAATTCTCTATGTCTGTCTGTGTGTGCGTCTGTGATTTGCGACTTTTTCAATTTTGAGCCCTCCATTCGATAGAGCATCAAAAACTATCTGAGAAAGTGATAGAATTATTCGCATCTCTCTTACCGTTCCTGACATATTGGACAAAAAATGGCCGATTTCTGGAGATTTAAGTGGCCATATCTCGGAGAGATGATATTGGTGTTGATCAGTACCTAAGAGGACACTGAAAATTTTGGTACCAAATAATAATCGGTGGACACCGTCCTACTGACCGCTGGTTTGGCCACTAGCCACCAGTTAATATCGGTAAAATAATGTTTACCATCCTCTTAGGTGTGGATTAATACCAATATTATCTTTTATGACTCACCGTTCCCGAGATATTGGCCGAAAACTAGTTCCGATTTTGGGAGATTTAAGAAGCCATATCTCGGGAACCATAAGTCATAGAGAGATCATGTTGGTATTGATCAATACCTAAGAGGATGATAAATATTTTGGTACCAAATAGTAACCGGTGGCCACTGCTAACTGGACACCGTTCCTGAGATATTGGCGAAACAAGTTCGAGTTTCGGGAGATTTAAGAAGACATATCTCGGGAACCGTAAGTCATACAGAGATGATATTTTGCGAATTTTTGCGAGAAATAGAAGGTGCGGATAAAAAAAATATCTTTACACGTCGGAAAAATCACACTTATCCTTCCCACTCCATCTCTCCATTCTTTTTAAGTTCGTTCTGATAATTCGTTCTTTTGGAGCATTCTCAACTGGTTTTTGTTTTGTATTTTTCATAACAGAAAACATATTATCGTTATCTCTTTTCTGTACGGATAGGAATAGAGCGCTCACCACAGTTGTAATAAGTTTTCACTATGACAACATGGTGTTCCATCGTGAAACAAAAAACAAAGGTGATCATGCGCTATTTCGCGCTCCGTGACTACTAACCACAAAGACACCAGATGAACATTGTGCAACGTTCAGAGCTGCCAACTTACTAGAACAGAAATGGCGGTTATTTCAAAAGTTGCGTTTTTTATGGGATACCTTTTATTAGCATAATATTTAATTAAAGAGAAATTAAAATTTAAAAGTTAATGAATACCTTAGGCTATAACTCATAAATGATACTACGTACTGTCGTGTTGGTAGTATCATAATGAAGAACTAAATAAGGGTTTGTTTTAATATTAGTTTCACTTCAATAAGTGGAATGGTTCTAGTTCAGCATCAAACGTTACGTTTAAAATAAATTATTTCTTTCTTGATTTTCTCAGAAACTACTCAGATTTTACTAACACCTACCGTTTTGTTCAGCTGCATAAGATCTCGCGATTGGTATATCTCTTTGGACATTTCTTCCCCGTTTAATGGTAATAATATTAATGAATTCATCCCACGATATACGCTTGGCACTTTCAACTGATGAGCCACTCTGTTTTTAGACTAACATTCAAACATAAAATAAGGCACGTACTCAGAATTTTTTGTTGAAAGGGGCCAAGCTTTAAGGGAGGATCCAACACTAGAAGCCACTACGTCTCTGTTGTATTGAACGGGTATTATTCTAGACCCGGAAAGACGATAAGTAATTGTAAAATACTTTAACCTAGAACTAGAACTAGATTGTTTTTATAAGAGAAAGAGTACAGATGAAGTGTAAGATTTAATTTTGACGTTACCCTGTTAAACAAATTATTTCCCTGTTAAACAAGCAAAGTTTTATTGAGAGAGTTTAGGGGGTCCGGACCCGGGAAAGCCCTCGTGGGTGCGGCCAAGGCACAAAACTTTTCTATAAAATCTCTCTCTTATATATATATATATATATATATATATATATATATATATATATCAGGGATGTAATGGAGGGTATACGCGGGTATACGGCGTATACCCACCTCTAATTTTTGGAAACTATCGTATAGCCACCTAAACTTTAGGAGGTTCGCGGGTATACGCTACATTCGATCAATAGTATACTCACTTCATTGGAACAAACAACTGCTTTTCATGTACTTTTCAAAACAAAAATATCTCACTAAACAGCTGGTCGTCAGGCTGTTACCGATATCTAAATTCTTTTAAAATATTTGCGTTTTCGAGGTGTGGGAATCAAAATTTTTGAGAATCTCTTCTATAATGGAAAACAGCGCTTTGAACATGCAGTGATTTTTCCTCAAGATGTCACATGTGTTATCCCTACCTTCCAAATTCCAAATTCAATTCAAGGTCTGTCGATTGGATACAATTTGAGCAACGAAATATGGAATAGAAAAAGTTCATTTCTAATCGCGGAAGGAGGTTCCGAAAAAATGTGGTCTTTATTTTAAGAGTTAAGAAGAAATTAAATGAATGTGTATGCACGAAGAAATCGTTGGTCTCCACAAATATAACAAAACATATGACTTATCGTCGGTCTAGTTTGAAGCATTCACCGTCGTTCCCAATACTACCAAATACAACAGCGAACGGGCCGCAGTTAACTTCAAAGAAAGGAGCAATTGATTGCGATAAATACTCAGCAGCTAGTACTAGTTTTTCCTCAACCTACTGAACAAAAAAAGGGACAGGGTAAAAATAAACATTTTTCCTCGTTATTTCATTTTCTTTTAGATAAAAAAGAAAATTGAAGAAAATTTGTTAACAGGAATGGGTAAGAAACCAAAAGTTAGGAAAGACTTGTAGCATATGAGCATGTCAGCAATCTTTGATCATTTCGATACAGCCGTCACTTCGGAAATATTTGCCTAGTAGTGTTAAACCGTTTGGGGATTTATGGTACGAAACGGTACCATGGAATAGTGTTGTGTTTGCCGCTTATTAAGCTCATGTAACACGTATTGAACCCGGTTTTTTGATTGGTCAAGTCAAGCATGGACCTAAGAGAACCCCAGATACGTTTCGGAACCGGATGGTAAACTTGGTGGTGCCAAGTGGGGGCGGAGGGGTGAGGGAAATTACAAAAAACACCCTTAGTTTTAAAGATATCAAGATTAAAATTTTGCATACGGTTTGTGCAAACCTTTGAATATTTCTCTCTCTCTCTCTCTCTCTCTTTTTTTTCTGATACCTACCTGTACCCGGTTTTTTAAAGGAAATACTTTTAGGAGGAGAGCATTTTTTGTCTTTATCTATTTTCCTTTTTTCTTAGGGTGCGTATTTATTTTATTTATTTAACAATCATCAGATACAGCTCGGAAGCCATTTTATACTGCATATCTAACAACAACAAAAGGATTTGGGAAGGTATCAGTCAGGGCCTGTTTAGTAGGCACTATTCCGGCATTTGCATGGTAGAACTGAGGAAAACCACAGTCAGGATGGTTGGCAGCGCGAATCGAACCCACGACCTACCGAATGCGAAGCCACACTCTACCACTCGAGCTACTCTCGGAAAGATTGTTGTTTGTGATTTTTAAAAATCGCTCCTGACGGGAAACCTAAAGTTCGAATCGAAAGAAATTATTGGCGTAAAGTTTTAGATGGGTATACCGATACTACTCGACTCTAACTTCGGCGGTGGTATCAGGGCTTAATTTAACCATAAATTGGCCTCGAAAATGCTCTCCAAGGTGCGTCTTTGCTGTTTGGTCGAAGCGGCTCTTTTGAATCGCTTCTGATTAAAAAAAAAACTTATCGGACCAAGTTGCAAACAAGAAAAATATTCGACCATAATTTGGCATAGACTCGATGTGACTTCCCTCAAGAGCCGCCCCTTTTTACGAATTTGTTTAAGTTTAGCGTCAGTTTTCAACATCGTGAGTGTATGAAATATTATCCTGCATTTTAAGGTAGAATCCCGGAACCATCGTAATGCATTGAAAGCAGCAAAAGAAAGCTCTGTGTCTGAAGATCGCAACAAAGACTAGATTTGAACTTATGACAGTGGTATAACCAAGTTTATTTCTGCTTTTCCGAGACATCTAAAATCCTAAGTTCTAGGTGTGGTAGTTCATGAAACTAGCTTGTCTTCGTATTATTGTAGACTATTATTTGTCTATTCTTTACACTTAGCTATTAACGCTTCAAGTCATTAACTATTTGCTCATTGGGACATAGCTGTCATTGTTTTAATTGAATAGTTGAGTGACACAGTAGCCTAAGTACCAACAGCAATAAGCCCGATATTAGTATTAATACGGATACTAATTTCGACATTAATGCTGTTGGTACTTAGGATAGAGGATCACTCAATCTATGAATTCTAAAACGGTCATGCGGCAACGAAACCAAAATTAAGCTTTTTCTATTTTAATGCAATTATGATCCGACAAACGAAAGCTAAATTCATTTTCCGAGCAAAAGAACAACAACTAAACATAATTTTGGAAAGAGAGAAAGAGAGAGGTTGTAAGCTGCAGGACGAACAAACTACAGATTGAGGGCGATTAATCTCTTCTTGGTTATGGCCCTGATTATCACAGCAGCCAGTAGGCTGTGGTTCGCGACCTATTTACAATGTTAAAATTCAAAATTTCAATCTTAAATTACTCCAAATGTACTCAACATTTTAACGCAAACGAGATATATGTATTTCTGTGTACATTAAATAATCCTTTGAAAGTGTCACAGTGATAGATAGGACCAAAGGAATGAGCAAGGTGGCGGAAACAACATTGGTCCAAGTCATTTTTTTTCTTCTTATAGTTATCACTCATACAAGTACAACCTACTTAACGCAGATGGCTAAATAAGGTTTTAAATTAATCAATAACATCACAGGTAATCTTTTTCTTAGTCTCTGATTGATAGGTTAAGTGGTTCGGTAACTGTTCTCCAAAACATAGCCTTCCATTCAGACTTCTCTTGCTACTTCATATACATATCCTGCTTGTTATGTAACCGATACGCACAGAGAGCCAGTGTGAATTGCCTATAAGCAAGGATATTTCACCATAACTTTCTTATGAACTTTGAACTTTAAATCTTAATAGTGCAAATCCTGAAAGTATTAAACACCCTATATATATATATATATATATATATATATATATATATATATATATATATATATATATATATGTGTGTGTGTGTGTGTGTGTGTGTGTGTGTGTGTGTGTGTGTGCGAAAGAGAGAGAGAGAGACAAGGGATGAAGCGTATACCCACCTAAAAAATTAGCATTACATCACTGATATATATATTGCGTTCCATGAATAAGACTAAGGCCCGTCTTCTGAAGAAACCAAGGCAGATAGAAACACGAAACCTTTTCTAACCTTCAAACGACATAAAAGACAACATTATGCTGATAAGGAGAATCCCCCATGAGGGGGGCAAAGGACGTTCCGGGGGGTAATTCCAAAATTTTAAATAGCAATCCCCATCACGTGGTACTTCGTTTGAAAGGTAATCACGTCTAGAGACCAGTTCTGTAAACTGCGCCTAGCCAACATGATGGCCATCCGTAAAGTCTGGTTGAAGTGCTCTCTACGCTAAACAACAGTGTTATGCGTAGAAAGCACTTAACACTAAGACCCATCTTCTGAAGAAACCAAGACAAATAGAAGCATGAAACCTTTAGTAACCTTGAAAGTACCCTTCAAAGTACACTTATGTCCAAAATTGTTGTCGCATATCTATAAATATGTTGTTGTAGGAATATAATTTGATAACGAATTTGACTGGTATTTCTTATAATGTTAGTATGTGTATAATCGGCAAAGACATGTATGTTGCAAATTTCACGTTAAAAGAGCAAAAATAAGAATAATAAAACGAAAATAATACTTTCTTATTCATTTAGCAACATTTTGTTTTACTTATTCTAATTTTCGTATTTATAATTCTTTCCCTATGAAATTTACCACAAATATACATTTAGCGATTATACACATAGTATCAGTATTAAAAGTACCCTGCAAAATCGTTATCAAATTATATTCTTACAAAAAACAGTTATAAATATGCGACGATCATTTTGGACATGGGTGTACATAAAAGACAACATTATACTGATTAGAAAAATCTCCCATGAGGGAGGCCCAAGGAGGTTACGGGGGATAACCCCAAACCTTTAAATACTAATCCCCATCATGTGGTACCTCACTTAAAAGGCAATCACGTGTAGAGACCAGTTCTGGAAAATGCATATCACTAGCGTGTCCATAGTCAACATGCAGCCATTAGTAAAGTACGGTTCCACGAACAACACTAAGGCCTATCTCCTGAAAAACGAAGGCAAATACAAACATGAAACCTTTTCTAACCTTCAACGGACATAAAAGACATTATGCTGATAAGGAGCATGGGCGCCCACAGAGGGGGCAATTGCCCCCTCTGGATTTTCGAAAAATGTTCATTTATAGGCTTTTCTGGTGACAAAAGTTTGCTTTTAATATCAATATTCAAGTAAATGATTATCCATGGGAAAATCTTGCAGATAAGCTGTTCCTGTGTGCGGATTGTACCATATAAATGATTTAAACAATCAGAAATATGAAAAGAGAACTCAATGTGCTCAAGTACCTCAGAAGTTAAACCTTTGTATATGAGAAGATAACTCGATGTGCTCAAGTAACTCAGGAGAGGAACTTAACAGGGAGGTAAAAATATTTCACATGGGGTAAACGTGAACACTTAGGATTTTCTAAATTATTAGTGACTCGTACTTTGTTTAGAATTTGTTAAGTCGTAATACAAGTGACAAGATAACGTGTGCATATAACGCAGGAGAGAAATCTTGTTTCACGTGGAAGCAGCATTTAATATTCAAATCCATTATTACAAATAAAGTTGTTATGTATCAAACTCTAATAGCCTGATTCTTTCATTTATAATCACTAAGGAGAAAACCTTTCAGAAAATTAAATAAAATGTATATCATCGTTTTGTCAATTTCAAATCAAACGAATAATACGATTTCCAACTATCATCTAAGGCAATCAATTGCTTCTACGCGATAGAAACGATAGAAATTGCGCGCGGTCGACTAATAGCGTGAATGCGGTCGACTACTGAGCAACGATGGTCGACAAGTGGGAATTTTGATGAGTTTTCGTAAAACGTATTTTTATATCACTGCAAAATTTTGAAAGTGAGCATTTAACACGTTATGGTACAAAAGAAGCCAAAGAAACCAAACAATTCACTTTTGTCAAATATGAAATCATAACCTTTTATAAGTGTTTAGAAGTAAGATTTTTTTCAGCGGTCGACTATTGGCGAACTCACCCTACTTCTATAATCATGTTTGTCAATGAATGAACTTACACGATGGATTGTTTGAGGTAGTTGACTTCGGTACGTGGAAACAACTTCAAAGACAGAATTACAAAGTAGTTTTTTTTTTTTTTTTTTTTTACAGATAAAGAATTTTTAGGTTAATCATAATTCAGTTTGCAACATCTAAAGTCATTTGTAGTATACTTTGTAAATCATACTGAAATGTAATGAACTAAGAGTACAATTACAGACAAAAGTTTAATAAATGAGTCTAACGTAGTTCGTGACAATATATTCCAGCTAGTAAAAGTATATGTTTCAATCACATTGCCTTCTTCCTGCAGAAATATTAGGTTTTGTCTGGATTTTGGTTCTGGTTACGAACCTGCGGTCACTTTTACACTTTTTAAACACATTTAATCGAAATACGTCTTTCTTTCATTCAATGTTTGTGATTATTTACTCCTGGCATTCTTCTCTGGACATGCCCTCGCACGATTATCGCTCGATGCAATAAAATAGCGTTTCGTTCATGCTAGAAGCGTGAGGTGTTCCCCATGTGCTAACAAAGAATCGTAATGAACAGCTGCTAGAAACGCTATTCTTCTATCTTTATTGGCCTATAAAGACACACGCTCAACAGTATCTTGGTGCTGCCCGTTGCAATAACATTTCCCGAGCGTTCACCGGCAAACATTCTTCGTAAGAATTTTTCAATGTCATTAGGATCTCAGTACTCTCACTAAACGTGCATTGTAAATCAAGTACAAAGTATGGATTGTGGTCTTGATAGTTTCTGCGTTAAACATGAATTTACGAAAAGCATAATCGGTGAAGTTGTACTGATGCCGAAACAATATACTTCTTCCTTTTTTAAAACAAACCAAGTGTAACAGAAAGAGTTGAGCGTCTTTCGAACACACAATGACAACTGAAGTATACTTTTAAAAATAATTCGTAAATAGCTTCATCCTTCAACATCTCGTTGTAAAATGTGATGTAGTCGTCCGTTGCTAGGTAACAATTTGAGCCTTTCTGTAGTCTGTGCACGTTCCCGGTTTCGATTCCCGGAAAAGGCAGAGAAATTTCGTTGATGGTCAATATTATGACGCAAATGGTAACTTACTTGAATTACGGTACAGCAAACTCCGATGTAGAACACCAGAGGATACGGCAATGGAAACAGATGTGCTGACCATGCACCACACAACTGACAACCCAAAGATCGGCCATAGCCCTTTCTTGAAAAATGAAATGAAATCTTTAAGTTTACGTCTCCCATTTATGCGGGCTGGGATAAAGGAGACGGTGATGATGAGAAATAAATGAAATGGTGGAATGAATAAAGTGTGAGGCAAACGGCAGAACCCCGAGAATACCCACGCACACGGTCTTTGTCCACCACAAAGTTTATTTGGCGAACTGGGATTAAACCAGGGACCCCACCCACTAGAGGTGAACGTTCTACTACTGAGCTATCGTGGTCCTAGCCCTTCCTTGAGTACACAATGGAATTTAATTGAATGTTACGCCCTTAACATCATGTCCTTTGAGTTAATTGAGAATGGATATCACTAGTGCAACCAAAAACAAGTGTTAATCTTTTATCGACTTCAGGGTCCAGCAAAAAATCATTGTAATCACTGAGTGAACAAGTATCAATTTATATATATGGATGATACTTTATATATATATATATATATATATATATATATATATATATATATATATATATATATATATATAGAGAGAGAGAGAGAGAGAGAGAGAGAGAGAGTTTGACTTTTATATATGGATGATACTTCCTCAATATTGAAACAACACAAGTGATCGTAAATTTCTCCCACTTCCGGTTTTAGTAGAGAGATTAGAGTGGAAATATAATGTATTCTTGGGAGAATTAATGGGTTGTACAAAAAAAAAAAACTTTTCGCTACCTATTATTACTGTTACTCTATAGCGACCAACATTAAAAAGTAAGTGTTTATTTTCCTCCACTTCCGGTTTGAGTAGAGGGTTATAAGAGAAGATGGTACCTATTCTTAAAACGCTAAATCGATTTTAATAAAAAGATACGTGTCACAGCACTAAACCATGTTGTGCTTCAGTAATTAATGAAACATTTTCTTGCGAAATACAAACACAATTATAAGGCGTTGTTAGAAAATTTTCTCCCAAAGAAAACTCACTTCTAAAGTACACTACCCCTTGTAAATCTTTCCGTAAGAAGATAATTTATACATTATGTTAGTGTTATTAATGATGTATTTGTATATAAAATTTAAAAAATTGCAGAAGTCATATTTCAAATGTCTGAAAAACCTCATCCCAAGAGTAAACTACCTCTTGTAGGTATTGTCATGGAAATTATACAACTTTATAGGAATATTAATGAAATATTTCTTTATGAAATATGAACGGAATCACCTCAGTCGTTTTTGAGAAAATCGTTCGAAAAGACTTATTCTTAATAATAAACTACCACTCGTATATTTTCAGGACAAATCAGTTATGAAGCATTATAAGATTATTAATGAAATATTTAATTATGAAAGAATAATAAGTCACCTGAGTCATTTTTGATAAAACTGTCCGAAAAAAAAGTAAGTTATCCCTCGTACATTTTTAGAACAAATGAGTTATACAGAGTGGCCCAAAAGTAGGTATACAGACTTACATATATAAAACATACAGGACTGTATACCTACTTTTGTTCTACTCTGTACTATACTGCTAGATTATTAATGAAATAGTTATTTATGAAATATGAACAAAATCGCTTCAGTCGCTTTTGAGAAAATCGCCCAAAAATATCGCCCCAAAAGGAAATTACTCCTTCTCGATTTTTTCCGGAGGAATGACTTATACTACTGTATGGGGTTGTTATTGAAAAATAGATTTATGAAATATAAACAAGATAGTTCAAGCCGTTTTTGAGAAATCTCAAATTTTGATTTCCACCCTTTAGTAAACTATCCTTGGTTTTAAGGGTAGGAAGAAAATTCGAAAAATCCCACTGGAGAATTGCATAAAAACCTTAAGTTTAAAATTTGACCTTGATATGTTGAACGGCATGGCTTCTAGGAGGAATGGTCGAACAGATGAACGGACCAAAAGACAGATATGTCGATTTTTTTTTCGATATGTAGGGGCTATGAAACGTCTAAATCCGTTGAAATCTCAAATTCGATTATTTCACGATCACCATACTTTCTTCTCTTCTTTCGTCATTCGAAAGTAAGAAACGATGTTCGCATTCTATTTTCGTTTCTGCTGTGTAGATCAATGGATACCACACCGTTGATCGCGACCTACTAGTGGCTCGCGGGGACATTTTCGATAGATCACATTAACACTCCGGTTGGCTAACCTTTATTCCTTCATTGAGCTGACGCTAACGACAGGGAGCGCTGACGACAACTGCTTCTTTCTCCCACGCGACTGCCATTGTCAGCCTCATCTCACAGTTGATTGTATTCGCGTGGGGTTGTGCATGTTATGTTCTTCGTGTGTATATTAGACATTTGCTTACTAAAATAGATTGTTTTCATATTTACTAGAAATGTAAGTTTATAGGCAATAAACATATGTAAGATTCAAGAGCCTGCCTTACTAAAAATAATACAAAATTTACCACTTTTCATTTGTTTGTTTATTCATCAGTGAAAGGAGATAATGAAATGCAAGTCACCACAATCATAGATAATGCTATTCTACAACAGAAAATATGAATCTGAAGAATGTTCAGTGTTGCCATCCATAGAAATTACAGTGTTGCCAGAAAAACAATTTCCCTAAAATCTAAGTTAATGCAGCGAGTAGAAGAACAAACTCGACTGCATTTGGTTACGTATCATATTGTTTTGGTTTCCTGTGAACTACTTTTTAAATAATAGTTGTATTTAGTTTGTAATAAACAAAATAGTTTTAACGTACAGTTATAAAAGTAAATAACAATGTTAATTAAAAAGTAGTTCACAAGAAACCAAAACAATATGATACGTGATCAAATGCAGTTGAGTTCGTTCCTCTACTCGCTGCATTAACTTAGATTTTAGGGAAATTGTTTTTCTGGCAACACTGTAATTTCTATGGATGGCAACACTGAACATTCTTCAGGTTCATATTTTATGTTGTAGAATAGCATTATCTATGATTGTGGTAACTTGCCTTTCATTATCTCCTTTCACTGATGAGTAATCAAGCAAAAGAAAAATGGTAAATTTTGTATTATTTTTAGTAAGGCACCCTCTTAAGGGGAAAAAATTGGTAGTTCTTTTTGTTGGTAACTGACAGTAGAATTCAAAAACGAAACGTTAGCTCAGAAGCTTCAGAAGTTTGGCGACCACTGCTCTAGATCCCAGCTAAAATTGATGACGATCCATCAAGTAGTTCTCCAGAGTTTTTCTTTTATCTTCCGGACAGATGGACACACATTTCTTTGTCTTTTGGATGGACGGACATACATTTTTGTCTCCCGAACGGACACACGAACTGATAGAGTAAATAGTCTCTATGGAGAATTTTGGTAAACCACACTGCTAGGAAAAATGTTAGGAAAATGCATGTGCACATACATAAAATTGAAGAAAAAAAGTAATAAGAAGTTATCAAAATCAAGGAAAAGCAGTGTTTATTTTTGAAAATTTTCTTACGCTTCGTGTCTGATCTGTCAACGTCACTCATTTTGGAGGCGCCGTCATACACCCACGACCCGGGCGATGATTTTCCACGGCACGGTACTGGAGACTAACACTTTACGCAGAAAATGTGCTTTCCTGGTTGGATGTTTCCTAGACGATAGAGACCTTTCTGCTTGTCTAGTTTCTATCCTGCACACATTCGGTGCACGTGGTCCCGAATTTGATTCCAGATAGAACATTAAACGCATCAATAATGTGGTTTAGATCCTACCTTGAACTGTAAGTACACGCCTCATATAGCCTCGGTGCTGAAGAGAGACAAACTCCATCCAACCAATAAACCTAGACAACGGTAAAAGAGGACTTGTGAAATGAGTAAATAGGCACCACAGTCACCTATGTTCAATCCATAGACGCTGTCATACGGAAAATTTGAAAATGTGAGGAGTAGCTACGCTAAGGAAATCTGGGACTGAATTATCTCCGGAAGAGTTAGGTTGCCCTAGATCCTCACATGTCCAAGAAAACTAACAAAATAGTGCCACATTAGAGGAAGTGTGTCAAGTATACTGACTGACAAGTGAAGTTTGTTTTACATTAACATAATGTTCTTTACACGTGTCCTTTCACAATTTTCAGATTTTATAGCCATCCTGTACATGTCAATTAGAGTTGGCAACAGTGCATTTGCCACTCTCTCTGCACATTTGTTCAAAGTAGGCGGAGCGACGAATAGTACTATTTGTTAAAAGAAAGTCTTAAATTAACGGCAACTTCTAGAGTATGGAGCTATCGACGAATCAAAAGAAAACAAAATCCACTTTTTCTGTGCTCTACTTCGGACGAGTTCGTGTTGGTTCGGACTGCTTTTCTACTATGATCCAAACATGACGTAACCAGTTAACTAAACAGGCGTTGACAAATTTTATATTATTATTATTATTATTATTATTATTATTATTATTATTATTATTATTATTATTATTATTATTAAAAAATTGCAACTTATGCACTGGAAATGGCACACTATTCATTTAAAGAACTCCAAGAATTTTTCTGTGTACCGCAATAAGCTCATAGTAGAATGTGTATCAGAAAGCGTGCCAGGGTTAAACTCCTTTCAAGGAGTAATAAAAAGAATGTAGGTGAAAACAAACGTAAAGTTGCAAACTTTCTGGCTTTTCTGGTTTACAACTTACCTTTTATGGTAAAGTTTAGATTGCACGTTCTTCCTATTTATTAAAATTAGAAGGCAGTTAGTAAACTCCTAGAGCTGAATGGTATTCACCTGGTTATGGCATATGCTGATTATGTAAATTTAATAGGGGAAGATAAGAGGAACGACAGAAAGAAATGCACAGGTCTTATTAAACGCTTGCAGAGACATGGATGTAGAAGCAAATACAGAGTAAGGTAAATAGGCCTACATGGAAATTCGTCAGGATCGTAATACTGCAAGTTATGGATGCGCTAAAATATCAAATATCAAATAACACTTTCGATAAAGTGGATACTTTGAAATATCTAGGATCAATATTAACAGATGAAAACAATATTCACGAAGAAATTAAATGTCGACTAAAAGCAGGGACTTAGTGTTATTATTCAGTTGAAAATCTTTTGTCGTCGCGAATCTTGTCGAGGAATTTGAAGCTTAAAATACATAAAACGATAATCATGCCTGTTGTGCTGTATGGATGCGAAACATGGTCGCTTACTCTGAGGGAAGAACGTGGACTGAAAGTATTTGAGAATAAGATCCTGAGACGAATATTTGAACCTAACAGGAACGGCAGTGCGGAATGGTGGAAACTTCATAACGAGGAACTACAAAGTTTATACCGTTTACCAAACATTGTTAGGATCCTCAAGTCTGGGAGATTCCGGTGGGCAGGTCATGTGGCCAGAATGAAAGAAAGTTGGAACGCTTTCAAAGTTTTAACTGGAAGTCTAATCGGAAAACGTTCATTTGGAAGACTTAGGCGCAGATGGGAGGATAATATTAAAATAGATCTCGCAGATGTAGAAGGAAAAAGTAGAAACTGGATCCAGTTGGCTAAAGATAGAAGTCAATGGAGAGCTTTTGTGGGATCCAAACTGCATGAATCGAACTCGTGCAGTGACTGGTATGAAAGCATTCAAGTGATTCACATGAACAGATTCAAGTATTTCCAGTTCTACAAAACATACAGAAGTTATACTTTCCTGTAAACTGACAAAAGACAGTTTGGAGGTAGACGACTCATATAGGTAGGACTTTTTAAAGCCTTGTGCACTGGTGATTTCCAATCTATAGTGATGAATTTCACACGCTATTGAAGCATCAGTAAGTCTTCCTTTAATGTTATAATAATCGGCCAATGTTTCGTATTGCCTTTTTTAATAGAAATATGGAGAATGGCGCCTACTCCACGCTGTTTGCGATGGGTAGGGGCCGAGTCTTCAGTTAATTACACCCCCCACTGGCCCGAATTAGTGTTTTCTCTTTCGAGCTACTCTCTTATATGAGGCAAATTTTGCAAGTAGTGACCACATAAAGCAAATAATTGTAGCACTTGCTACACACTCAAGTTTGTATCCAAAGCTAGTATCAATCTTTCAGTTTAACGTCCCACGTTTATGTTCTTTACGCTAGGGGGCGCGGTGGCTCAGTGGTAGAGCGTTCACCTCTGGTGCTTGGGGTCCCGGGTTCGATCCCAGCCCCCGCCAAGTGAACTTTGTGGTGGACAAACACCGTGCTCGTGGGTTTTCTCGGGGTTCTCCCGTTTCCTCCCACTTACTTCATTCATCTCTCATCATCACCATCTCCTTTAGCCTGACCGGCATATCTGTGGGACGTAAAACTCAAAGATTTCATTTCATTTTTTCTTTACGCTAAGGCAGACAGATGATTAACACAAGTGAATAATGATGGAATAATTGGTGGAATGATGGAATAATTGGTGGAGTACCCCGAGAAAACACACGGACATGATGTTGTCCACCACAAACTTACTTAGTCGGAGATCGAACCAAGGACCCCCACGCACCAGAAAAGCGCTCTATACAGCCACCGTGCTCATCAGTTAGTGTCAAAGTTGGAGCTGAGCATAAAGAGCGCACATTATCAACTTCGACATGAAGATTTTGGAGGCTGTGGGAGCTCAGGGTAAAGCGCTCACCCCTTGTGGATGGTGTCCCTGGTTTGATCCCAAACCGCGCCAAATGGACTGTGTGGTGGACAAGCACTGTGTACGTGGGTGCTCAGACTTCCCTTTTTCCCTCCCAATTTCTTCATTCCACTATTACAGTCATTATCATATCCATCCCCCTTATTCCAGTTAATCGTGGGACGTTAAACTAAAATAGATTTTCCTAAATGTCATGTCAAGTTCAGTAACGTCCATTACCAATGTTTGGTGAAGTGACAAGAACATTTCATTTGGAACTACATAAAACAAAAAAGTTTAACGCTACAAATTATATAATGGTACACCAGTTCAGGAAGTTTCAGACTCTTTGAGTTTCCTCCTGGCTACACGACTGAACAGGGATATACCTAATACTTATTTGTATAGAACTAAAATGTTCTCTAGTCTCTACCGTGATTAATTTGCGGAAGTGACGTCTCGTTTTCCCAACGCGACGTTACATTTCCAACAAGCTTAATAGATAACGCTTCCAATCGCTATCAGGAAATAAAATAGACGGTTATTTTAAAGAGAAACAAATGACATTATATATTCAAGAAAGCACTAAAACCTAAATACAGCGTATTTCCAAAGTGTAGAAACGAATTCAAGAAGCGATTTCATGTATCTATTGAAGATCTTGAAGTAGGCATCCTATGATGCACGACGTCAAAGCATGAAATACATATATCGGGTGTTCTAAAAATGGCGCCCACGGAGAACGAAGCGCTATTCTTAAAGACAAAGCGAAAGCTTATGTAATGCTATACTCTCCGGGGCCTCCTTCAGCCGCTATAGGGAATCAAAAGTTTCACTGTGTGGTAACGTCATAGAGTATCTTAAGAACCATTAGCACTGCTCTACGAATCCATCCAAAAGTTACATCGATTGTTACGCTAATAAGTGGTGCTATTGATTTTAGCTGCTATCGAAAAAAAAAAAATCTATGCAACTATTTCATGGATTGATAGCTCAATTGTATGGTTCTTTATATGCGACATTGCCACAGAGTGGAATTCCTATCTACAGACTAGGACTCGAAAGGTGTGCAATTATATGGACTATATATATATATATATATATATATATATATATATATATATATATATATATATATATATTTGCTTTATTTCGACTTGTAGAGTAGTGCTCTGTAGTCCGTTGGCGCCAGTTTTAGAACATCCTATATATATATATATATATATATATATATATATATATATATATATATATATATATATATATATGTGTGTGTGTGTGTGTGTGTGTGTGTGTGTGTAGGGTGTTTCAAAAGTATATAGTAGTCCACTTAATTGAAAAACTCAGCGCAAAAGATCGTTGTAGCGTGAAGGTCATGGATATGGATTGGTGGATGTGTGGGTTGTATATATAATAACGCCCGTCATTTTGTAATTCCTTCATTTATTTGGAACGGGAACAGTCATTAGAAAAGATGCTGCACGCAGCAAGGTATCCTATACATATATTTCTACTACTTACACAGACTTTGAAAAATTGATTTCACCAATTATTTTCTCTGCAAATTCTAGCTCGAAACATGTATGACACTGCCTGTTTTCGTTTGAAAAACAAGAATTTTAGGAATGATCCAAAAATGCATCAAATAATTACGATCTTGGCCACTAATTAGTTTTGGATCAAGAGCTACAAAGTTTTTGAACGGCCCCAAAATCTTGTTTTCGTATTGTTTGCAAAATAAGCACATCATACTGAGTTAAGTAATAGTTTAGGTTTAGCTACACTATATGTAGTTCTCCAGATATAAGGTCTACAAGAAAATTTTTGGCTGAAATATATTGGATCTTTTGATCCAAAAAATGAAGTGCTTCCAAAATGTGAAGTGACATCAATATGGCGGTACCCGAAACATTTCTCTCAACACATATCTTATAGTTGTGTCTAATCCTTACAGTTCTGCAATTAAACGGGTATGTTGAGACTTTTGAAACATCTTATACATCTCCTTACATCGGTGTCATGGATTGACTAAGTTAATATTCCCAATATGGAATATTGAAACATCTCGAAAGTTTGTTCGTGACCTTTTGAAACAGCCTGTGGATGTCATATATTACAGTACTGCTGACCATTAATAATATTTCCGACCAGTTTCACATTTTTTATAAGTTCTGATATATCTATATTTCCTTGAATAAAAGTAATTATTTTTTTGAAAACACCATAATTTTATGACCAACGATATTACGGAGCATGAATTTTTGATTTGCTTTTCAGTTTAGCGTATCTTTCGATTGGAAGGCTATATGAGACGTGGACGTAAAGCTTAATATTGGATCCGAACCACATAAGCTCCCGCCGGAAATCGAACCCTAATCTCCCAACGAAGCATGAAAAAAGCCATTCTACGTAACAGGATCACGCAATGGGACTCCCAGATTATGCTTTTACTGCGTCCGTGCGTTACTTCACACGATAGCTCTTAAAAGAAAGCGAGTTTCTGAATTCTATTTTGCAATAGAGAGCTAGGACGATTACCTCGGCCGAGTTCCTTAGTGGAGCTAATTCATTAACATTTTTCACGGGTAACGGTGACGTTAATGGCGGCCATCTATATTCCGTTTCAAATTTACGACGTTCCTTATCTTGTATAAAACCTGCATAGTAGCATAGAAGCATTGGTTGCTTATAACAAAACAAAATGGAATTGCGTGATCTTTACCAGAGTTTACTATAAGTACGCTCTAATTCTCCTTGTCAATTAGCAGAATCAAACCATCTTTCAGAATCGAAGGATAAAGATTCGTCTTTCAGTCGCATGAGGTCTATTGAATGTAAACTATAGTGCTGCTAAAATGTCTTGATCCGCGAAAAAATGCGAACTAGAGCACACACCCTCGACACACTCACGCGTTGAGCCAATAAGGATTCAGCTGTTGCTAAGCGAGAAAGCCTTAGCGAAAGCGAGGGGAATTCCTTAAGCCGATAGCAGCGCTTGGAACTGAAGACTAGGTGTCAAGTCTATGTGCGATATCTATAATAGTGACATCTTGCGTTGGAGATAAGATTATTCGTGACAACGTTCTGAGTGTGTGATTTTATCTAGTTATCTCTAGCTAATTTCCGCGTAGTTAACGTATAGGACAAGTCATTTTCAACAGGATGCTCTGTGACGTCATTTCCATTCTCGACAAACCATCTGCAAGAAAGCTGAAAACGTGAACGAGAAATGGAAGGAGACATAATAACGGCGAAACAAAAGACCTTTCCGGAGAAGAAAAACACACTTTCTAGGTCACAAAATAGTGAGTTACAAGTAATAATAATAATAATAATAATAATAATAATAATAATAATAATAATAATAATAATAATAATAGTGTTTTTTTCTGTGCCATGAACAGCCTAACGGCAAAAATACAGCACCTTATTAGGCAAAGATAGGCAAAGAGACATATTGAATACAAAGTAACTTACTCATAATGATAAAATAAAATAGTATCAGATTAATAATTTTTTGTCAAATTAATACAAAATATTTCTAGTCTCAAAACAGATACACGTCAAAAAATACTACAAATAATATTTGTCGAACTCGAAAATTCATACTTCTGTACTGATAAAAATGAATTAAACTAAATTTAAAAGATTGGTCATTCTTCTTAAAATTACAGACTTTGGATTCAAAGGAACTAATATTTATCAATTTCTCTTATTATACAATGGTACCCTTATACCTATATTATGCAAGCAATATTGACTATGATATCTACTGTTTAGTATTGTCTGAATAAAATCTCTTTCAATAAGTTTTCTCCTGACACATAAGAGGCCTCATCCCGGCGAAATTAAAATACCGGTAATTTTACAGTAATTATGTGATATCTTCAAATAGATAAAAGATAATTGAAATGTGGAACAAGAGTGCCCTAGACAATATTATTTTGCGTGAGGTACCGTTATCACAAGTCACCTAGTGGCTTTCCGTTTTCAGCTGTTTAGAAATGCGAAAATAAATGCGGGTTTCAAAATGGCTTGAAATTGAAAGCAGATAAGTGAGTCGTGATAACAGTATCTCATGTAAAATGATATTGTCTAGGGCGTTCTTGTTCCACATTTCGGTTATCTTTTACCTATTTGAAGATATCACATAATTACTGTAAAATTAGCGGTATTTTAATTTCGCCGGGATGAGGCCTCTTAACGCCTGCAATCCCCAAAATTGATTCCATTATTCATAACTACCTAAGTAGTAATCTCTATTCATTTTATGGCATAGTAGCCTAATAAAACATTTTTGGACTGACTCAATTTTGTTTGCCAATGCTATGCTATACCTATGCTATTCCAAATAAGACTCTAGTCTTGATCTTGCAAGCATCTTGTATAAATATGCATATGAATTGGTATTATAAAATTCATTCCATTGTTTGAAAATAAACCCTATCAGTCTTCTTGTCCCTTGGACTACATCACTAATATGATTGCTAAATTTCATATTTCTGTCAAACATTATACCCAAATCTTTAATCTGTTCGGTTTTATGCAATGTTACACCACTAACTACATATTTGCTCACGTAGTACTGGGTTTTGTTAGTATATGATACATATTTAGTTTTCTCACAATTTATTTTCAGTAAGTTATTTTTATTTTTACACCATGTACTAGCAATATCTAGATCTTTCTGTAGTAAGTAGTTGTCATACTCACTTTTTACTATTCTAAATATTTTTAAATCATAGACATATAATAAAATATTTGAGTACTGAATTTTCTCAGTCAATAATAATAATAATAATAATAATAATAATAATAATAATAATAATAATAATAATAATAATAATAATAATAATAATATATGTTTATTTGTTTGAAACACTGAACTGGTACGAACAGAACGTGGTTGTTCAAAATAGTGACGAAAAACGGCTAAAAATTTTAAATGTGAGTATGGAGAATATTGACATCTGGTTTACTGAGAATAAGAGAAGTAAACTATGTCACAGAGTATCAAATTCTAAATCACTGATCTATGGCTATACGGATAAGAACCACGTTTATTTCCAATGGGAATCGAACTTGACACTCCCACCAAAAAAGGAAAAACACTAACTCTTTAACTACCGAGAACCTTCAAGAAGAGACGTCGGTGAAGTGCTTAACCGCTTACCTCTGATCGAGGGTTCCTGGCTCTGTCCACGGTTGTGTAAGTTTTTGGTGGACAGCAATGTATCCATTACTTTCTTGCGTTTCTTCCGCATTCTCATTTTACTAATTACTCAATTAATATCCACTAATGGGAAGCACGGTGGCTCAGTGGAAGAGCGCTTACCTCTGGTGCGTGGGGTCTCTAGTTCGATTCCCGACCAAATAAGTTTGTAGAGGACAGCATCGTGTCCGTGAGTTTGCTCGTGTACTCCCGTTTCCTGCCATATTATAATTCCACGAATTGCCATTCACTTGCCTTAATTATCCGCTTCCCTTAGCCTTAAGGGCATAAGCGTGGGACGTTAAATGAAGAATTTCATTTACTTAGAAGCTCTCGTTTTGAGGGATTTTCCACAATCACATCAGGAAAACAAAGAATACTTTTATGCGACAAGTAAGGAACGATTTCTTTTCAAAAGTTCTTTCACTGCTAATATTTTCAGTATGTATAAAATAGATGTAGAACATCTTTAATGCACCATAAGATCTTCCTCAGGAGGGGTTAAAACCTCCAACCCCCCATGCATACGCTACTGTTTGCTAATAAATGAATTCTGGCTAATAAAGCCAAGGATTTGTCTGGTCACACTGAAGATATGGTGACATATAATTTTCATTCAAACCTCATGGTGTCTTTCCATCTAATCTCCTTGAAAGTCTTTTGACATATTCATGGAATCCTATAAATGCAAACTACATACAGTATTTTTTTTCTTTTAATAGTAACTACTCATATTAAACAAAATTAATGCACTTTTCTTACAATACACAGATACTTCAATAATTACACTTCTTGTTTGTTAGATTTTTGAAATTGCATTAATTTTGTTTAATACATACACTTGGAAGCAAAAAGAAGCACTCCACACGTGCTTCTTTTTCTAAACAACTTACGAATAACCGAAAAAGTTTAGCAGTCTTCATTTATTTATAGAAATACACAACAAAGTAAGCACAATTCAAGCTGGTGTAATTCGTCTCATAAAAATTATGACAAAAGAGCATGTGTGAGGGAGGGAGGCATTTTTGTTTATGACTGTACAATTCCATTATAATAATAGAATAGTGTGTAACATGGAATTTTATGTTTTCTAGACGATAACTCTTCTTCTCATAATTAATGTGTGCGGCAGCCGAATAGACGTTTAACCTTGAACGATGCTCTCGCGACCACTAATCTACATACTGACGCTCTGGTGTGGAAATCCGATTTGACTGATGTGCTGTATCTTCTTACTGAACAGGCTATAATAGGAGACTGCAATTGGGACTCTCTGGTCTAGAAAAGATTTTTGTCAAAATGATGTCGCGAGACGCCAATTCTGTCTCGTTTCATCTCGTGGGCAACCCTTTTACTGAGACGATAATCTTATCAATATGTTTGAACACTTGCCTACTGAAAGCAAATTTCTCACCGGAGGTTTGATAATCACGTGTCGCAAATTCACTGGTTCCTGCCAAACATCAGTTCGACTGCCGTGTAGTGTAGATCCTCAATAGGAGCTATTCCTGTAATATATTTGTATCTTTCTGAAGATATACGAAACTCGTTTCAGCACCACATGGATGTGCTCTAGATTTGTTAGTATATTACATCTACGAGGTTATTTCCGAAAGCTTCCAGTCTAACAATGAAATATTGCGCCCTTGGTCATAAGCTGTCAATGACATACAGTTTAACTTATGGATGAAATGCAGTACCAGTTTCAACATTCTGGTATCGTCGGTTTGTTTGAGGTAGTCATTTAAATTAGCCTCTTTGCATTAAGCTCCCATGACAGCTCTAAATTCCTCACGGCTGTTGCTGGTAAGGCTACAGTAAAAGCTTCTGCATCCATTCTACAGCTCAGATTTAGCACCAAAGCCTTGGCAACAGCAGCCATATGGACTAGACTGCATTGTTGGGCAGTGTGAAAGCTCAACACACAGCGATTAATTCAAATAACTGCCTCCAATGAACTGAGCAGCTAGACAGTGAAAACTGATACATTATTTATTCAATAGATGGTACTACACGCCACGAACTGTTTGTTGGCAGTGGCGCGATATTTCAGTGTCTGGCCGAGACTTTTGGGAATACCCTCGTATCCTAGTAACTTCTTATTTAAATAATAATAATAATAGTAAACACCCATGAGGAGGCAACAAGGATGGCATGGTCCAAGGTTATCTTCCAATGTCCACCCTTAGTTTCATGTGCTACTCTACCTTAAACTACACCCAATTTTAATTTGCAGTTATAGGTTTTATTTGATGCAAGATTATTGTCTAATGAGCATGAGATATACCTCAGCATAATTTTTGGAGGGAAGAGAACTGAAAAACGACACGACCATATAGCCTCTGTACAACTATGTGATGTTTCGATCAATCGTTTTATCGCACACTGAAATATCAATAATTTTCGATATTTGATATATATCGATGAGCTTGATATTTTATTATATCGATTTTCGATATTCAAATCGGGAGGTCACACTGCCTTAAGTTTCTATTCCTGGATGCTTAGCGTTGTCTCCTTTGGTGTGGGATAGTAATTATTTGATGAGATGGTAAAGGGGAAAATTCCCCGGGGATACGATATCCCGGGACATTTTACCAATGGGGCTCAACCTGGGTTACCAGTGTTTCACGGAACTACGTTTACCCCTCTGGAGGAAATCTTCTGAAATAATCATTGGTTTGGAAGAACCAAGTTTGATCCCTATTGGAGTTCAGGTCCCACATTAAACTATAGGTGAAGAAAGAAAAACATATTAAATTCCAAACAATCATATTCCGTTATAACCAAGAAGAAACATGGAAACTAACTAAGATGATCGAAACAAGTAAAATTCCGCATGAATAGTCGTGTGTAAAAACAGTGATCTTATTCATTATTGAAATCAAATCGAAGGTATAGATAAATCTACTTTTTCCAGTTTTATTTGTCTTTATTACAAAATATAAGAACAGTCTTTACACATCTTGTAGTATATATTATTTTGCTACCGATGAGTCCAGTTGCGGTTCTAAGCCGGGTCCGTGGGGCCTGCTCCCCCTCCCCCTTTCTTGTAATGAAGATAAACTAACATTTTTAATTGTCTTGAAATATTTAGTATAATTAATATTTATTTTGCAAGAAGTTTAATGTTATATATTCTTGAACATGAGATGAAGTGTACCATGATGACCTTCTATAAATACGGGGTGAGGGAAGGGGTCACAGTGTATGTTAGAAACTACATTTTGTCGAGTTTTAGACGATTTTTTTTAATTTCTTAGAACAAGTTTAAAGTAGTTATTTTGTTGTTTTTGGTAATGTAACACAGTTTTTTGTTTTTGTTTTTGTTTTTGAAACGTTTTAGAAGTCTTCACTGTCAACAACGTTGTAACAAAGATAGACCACATCATCTAAAAATGTAATTTATTGCTTATAGGTAATGCGGTGTTATTTCGCAATTATACCACAAATAGCTTATACCGAAAACGACAGAACGCTAATCGTAGTCCGACTTATTTCTTACTATAAAAATAATATAGAAAATTCTAGTCCAACCTACAAACAAAAAGTAGAAATCTTTGTTGCTTTTTCTTGAAATCATCGTATTTAGGCCCACCAGTTTTTTTTTCCTCTAGAACCGCCACTGGATGCGTCACTCGACATTCATGTTTGTTGCCACGTACCACCGGTGGGTAATCTTTTCTGCAGTTTTATATGGTAATATACTTTTCACTGACCTGTAAATCAGTCTGCTCAGATTGGTTTTCGAAATAAACATGGATCATTATTGATATTAACGTAAATAAATACTCAAAATTACTTGCGGGCCTTATATCATGCAATTCATCCTTATATGTGACGGAAGTCAACAGGTTAAGCCATGATGGGCCTTATGCAGAGTCTTTTCGACGTATGATTAGCGTTATACTAAAGGCCTGACTACTGCATGAAACATATGTTAGTCGAACTCTTTAGTATAGCTCTAGTCAAGCGTCAAAACGACTCTGCATAAGGCCCAATATATTGTAGAAGGTATTATTAATGCTTTACGGAAAACGGTAGACAAACGATTGCTATTTTCTTTATTCATTGAAGAATAAATTTTATGAGGATTATATATTTTTCTGTTTGATTCCTATATCACAAAGTTTTAATTTTCACCAGGCCTGTACAAGAAACTTTATTAAAAGTTTTGGAATTATGTCACTATTTTAGAATTAAAAATCTACCTTCAGCACACAGATTTCTTTTTAAGAAGCCATCTACAATTTTTCATGCGATCTGTTGTTTTAAAAGTTTAACGTCTCATTCAGCAGAGAGGCTAGATGAGACGGAATTACAGCCTAACGTCTGATCGAAACCAAATGAGGAATGCAAACCTGGGATTGAACGCGGGTCTCACTCACAAACATCAAAAACGCTGACTACTTAGACACGAGAAAATTCAACGTGTTGTTTGAAAAATATTCGCCCTCGCCGTGAATCGAACCCCAGGAGTTTATGTTCTGTGTTAATATTCCGACAGTATTTGTGTTTCTACAGACGTATTTAGTCATTTGGTTCAGAAAATAGTTAAACTCCTAGACCTTGTTTGCAGTTTACTTTAGCACACTGTATTTCATTTGCAGAATTACCAATTCAAACTAGTGCACGAAATTAGTATCAAATATTTCAAATAACTTATGTTCTACTTACGTTATAATATTAAAAATAAATGACTAGCGAATAATCTTTCTTTTGAACGAAGAAATTTTCTGATACTTCGAAAATACTTATCAAATGTTACTTTTTAAATAATATACTCGAATAATAAATAAAATTCTAAATACAATTCATTTTTTGCCACGAAACCCAAAGATCAATGTGCTTGCAACTCGGAGAAACAGAACGTATTTTCGATAGTGCATATTATGTAACAAAATGCTCCTAAGTATTGTAACCAAAACAAAATAAAATTATTTTTAATGGGAATTTGATTATTTTCATTTTTGTTTTGATGTTAAATATGTATTCTGGCCGCTACTGTAATATTAAAAAAAAAAAAAGTTTTATGCTCGCTTCCTCACTAATACTGAGACTTATTTTGTTATGATAAAATAACAGTAGCCTTAACATTTTAAAAACATATTTCTATTAAGAGACTTCATGTAACCAGGGTGACTTTTTTACCACTAAATCACGACATATCGTTGCTTCAGAAATAGTAATAATAATACTTTCATTCAATGTTTATCCGTTACGCTATATAAGACAATGACCTTACACAATAATCAAAATCGCATTATGTCAATTTTTCAAAATGAAATAAGTAGAATCTTACAGTTCATGTGCAGAAATATGAACAAAACTAATAAGGGAAGTGGTTCTTTTCCTGTTCTGCTTTTGAAACGCGAAGAAAAACATGACGAGTCTTGATTTAATTTTATGTATTGACGGCCACTATAAACATAAAACTGTTTATATTAGAAAAAAGTAATTATAATTGCGCTAACAAGTAGGGAAAACAATAGGACTAGAACCTCTCGACAGTAATGTTTACAGAAGAATAATTGGAGGGAAATAGTAAAGGAAAAACATGGGTATAGAAGATAAACTTTTTCTGTGTGTTTTTTTCAAGTACGACACGTCAGTAACATGACTTACCTTCATAGCGGTCGATGTTCGTTGAGATGCAAAAATCAGCAATGATCAAGATTAACCACGGCACAATACGTGTCATCATAGGAAGAACACCGAACGCGAAATAAGATAGACCATATGTTGTCATTCCTCCAATTCGGCCATGTTGGGAAATCAATAAATTTCCCTGCATTCCACACAGTCGTAACAGTTCATGGGTATACCGCGCACTTACTGAGCTAGGTGGCGACACTGAAGCAGTTGGCAGGGAACAAAACGTAGCGCATTTTCCTATCTACTATTGAAGAATAAAAAGGCGCATGCGTTATATACATGATAGAATGGAAAGTGTTGCAAACCAGAAAATGCAATTACGAGTTCCAGACTCAGTTACCTGTTCCACAAATTGTGGAGCTTTACGGAGTGAGAAATATTACAAGGAAATTTATGGCGTTAAACAACACTTCATTATGTGATATGGGCATTTTCTAAATAATTATATAGAGCAACAAGGAATATGATGTTATAACTGAAATATTTGAACCATTAAAAGGACATCAGAGCCTCTTATATAAGAGCGTTGCTTCCGCATTTAGAGATTCATCTTTTGAAAAGAGAAACTTCGATGAGACCCCACAACCCAGCATTACTTAGTGGTAAAGTTTCTACTTCAATCTCGAAGGGGTTCGTTTTAGATTCTGGCTGCAGTTATGATTTTTTAAATAAGCGACTTGAATTGATAAAAGTTTTAGATTCTATCGTATAGATTACCAGAGATTATTTTGGAAAATAATTAATGCTTCAGGAATCATGGTGTACGAAACAAAGCTACTAGTACTAGACTATCTCAAAATCTATCTTTCTTTCAGTTTAACGTCCAACGTCCATGTCCTTGTGAATAAGGGAGATAGATGATTAAAGCAAGTGAATTATGATGGAAGAATTGGTGAAATAAAGATGTTGAAGGAAACGGGAGTACCCGAAAAAACCCACGGACACGATGTTGTCCACCACAAATTTACTTCACTGGGGATCGAACCAAGGACCTAAGTAAAGACGTAAGCATTCTACCACTGAGCCATGTGACCGCGTTAGGCCATCTCAAAAATTTCTGATGTCACACTAACTTTATTTAAGCATATATATAATCTAACTATATATAAAACTACATGAGCTGACATAAATTATTGAGCACTTCCTGTAGGGCTGCAATGATTAAATTTGGCATGACTGTAGCTTTCCCGAAATAACCGACAGAAAAATTGCCAAAAGTGAATATTTTTAATTCTTAGAGGTTCTAAAGAGGGGATGAAGAATTTCCCCATGTTATTTAAATGGGCCTTTTTTGGACCTATAATCTCATGTTTTAGGTGCTTAGAATTGGAATATAAACTTGAAATTCGGTATGCTTGTACGTTTTCGTTAGCACTACCTAAGTAAATCAGTAAAAATTTTAAAAAATCCAAATTTAGAGTGGTTTTATAGGGAACTGAAAATCTTCCCCATGTTATTTATATGGGACACCTTTCACACACCCAAATTATTGAGCACTTCCTGTAGGGCTACAATGATTAAATTTGACATGATTGTAGTTTCACGGGACAAACCCACTGGAAAATTGCCAAAAGTGAATATTTTTAAATTTTAGGGGTTCTAAAGATTGGATGAAGAATTTTCCCATGTTATTTAAATGGGCTTTTTTTTTTTTTTGGACCTATAATCTCACGTTTTAGGTACTTAGAATTGAAATAAAAACTTGAAGTTCAGTATGCTTGTAAGTTTTCGTTAGCGTTATCTAAGTGAATTATCAGAAATACAAATTTCCAACCGTAGAGTGGTTTTATGGTTAACTGAAAAATCTTTTCCATGTTATTTATATGCGACGTCTTCTACACCCCAAAATGATTAGCCACTTCCGGCATGATTAGAATGATGAAATTTGGCATGATTGTAGCCTTCCATGACTAACCGACAAGAAAATTGCGAAAAGTGAATATTTTTAATTTTTAGGGGGTCTAAAGATTGGATGATGAAATTTTCATGTCATTTCAATTTGCGTTTCCTTGGGATACAAAATGTTATCTTTTAGATAGTTGAAATAGGAAAAGAAACGATAGAATTATGGGTTTAAGAGGTGTGATGCCCGAGGCCGAGCAAAGACAGTGTGTGGTGTCTAAGCCGCGGGATGGGCAAATTCAAGAAATATGAAGAGCAAGTTCACGAAATTCACTGTTGATGCAATGGCCGATAGGTCTGGAGCTTCCCTTTCAGCATGGAGGATATATAAGACGTGGATATGTAGCTTGACATGAGATCCTAACCTCAAGCACGGACTAGGAATCGAACCCTGGTCTCATACGTCAAAGACAAACATTTTAACCATATAGCCACGAGGGAACTCCTCACCAAAGCTGTCATAACAAGCCACTAATGTACTGTTCAAGAAGTTTGAAACAACTGAAGCTGCCACCATTTGACACACTTATTATAAGCTTAATTCTAACCTAGACAAAACGTCTTATTGAATGAATATTTTTATTTCGTGTGTTTGTAGGAAGGAGTGGATTGTCTCCTGGACGAGTACAATAGGTTCGAGATACAGGTGCAGGGCCGTGCCGAGGGGAAGACACGGGGCGACGGCCCGGGGCGCCGAAATAACTGGGGCGAAAAATTCGGTAGAAAAAACGAAAAAATAGGAAAAATTACTTGGAATATATGTATGGGGCGCCGTCGTATACTCTCGCCCCGGGCGCTGATTTTCCACGGCACGGCCCTGTACAGGTGATTGGTGATTTGGAGTTTAACGTCCCGTTTAGCAGCGAGGCTATATGAGACGTGGACCTACTGATTAACGTGGAATCCAAACCACATGAGCTCCTGCCGGGAAGCGAACCCGGGTCTCTCACGCCAAAGGCGCGTACGCTAACCGCTTAGCCACGAAGGAACTCTTGGTTCGAGATACAGAAGGCAACTTTTACATTAAAAGAGAAATTTAAGAAATGAAATGAAAATATTTGAGTTTAACGTTCACGATTATCCTTTTTAGGCAAAGGGAGACGATTATTAAAGCAAATGAATAATGATGGAAGAATTGGTGAATGAGAAAGTGGAAGGAAACGGAAGTACCCCGAGAAACCCCACGAGCACGATGTTGTCCACCACAAACTTACTTGGCCAGGGATCTAACCAAGGACCTCACGCACCAAAAGTAAGCGCTCTACCACTGAGTCCCCGTGCCTCCTAAAAGGGAATAAAGTAATACAATATGTTATTAACAATTATATGTATGCTACAAAAAAATTACATAAATAATACCATTATCATCATCATAGGTACCTTGCCATTATTGGGAGGTCACTTGCAGCAACTGAGAAGTTTCCATGCTCCACGGTCTTCAGCTAAAATCTTCGTTTTCACGTACGTTTTTCCTATATAATAACGTGCATCAATTGTAGGCTCCTTCTCCCATTCCCTCTCTTTACTGCCACCGCATTCTCTAGCACGAACCTCATGTTGCAGTTTATCTTCCTCTTCTCAATAATACCTAAAAATTTTCTTTTCTCCGCCAATATTTCTTACACTCCCTCATTTATTTTCCACCCGACCCAGCGAATTCTCTCCATTCTTCTTTACACCCGCATTTCGAAAGCTTGCAGTCGTATTCATCATTTTGGCGTAGTGTCCATGTTTTTGCCTCAATTGTTTGTTCAAGGGTTCACAAAATAGGTGCTTCTTCCTCATAAAGGCACGTTCGTACTTGATATAATCACTAAATAATATTTCGTAGGTATCGTGTTTTGGACATGTTTTCCTCCTGCTGTAAATGCATTGTTCAAACGAAATGTGGATTGGATTGATGAAAGAAAACGACCATGAAATTGATAAATATCCTTTATTATAAGAAAAAGTAACTCTTAAACATTTCAGAATAATATGTGAGTTGTGTAATTACAAATTAATCAGCCATCTTTGTATCAGAACGTATTTCCGTTGTGATAGGCCAGGATACCATTGAACTCCAAAATATAATCTTTTCTTGAGATATGTAGACCAACATTTTTTGATGTCATCCATTTTCTTGCTGTTGGACCAAAAGATCCAATATATTTCAGGTAAAAATTTTCTTGTCTGGAGAACTACATATAGTGAAGCCAAACCAAAACTACCACTTAACTCACTATGATGTGCTTATTCCGCAAAAAATACGGAAACTTGATTTAGGGGGCCTTCAAAAATTTTGTGTCTGCTGATCCAAAAAATACAATATATTTCATTCAACCAAAAATTTTCTTTTACGCCTTATATTTCGAGAACTACATACAGTGTAGCCAAATTCAAACTATCACTTAACTCAATATGATGTGGTTATTCCGTAAAAAAAAAAAAAAAAACTAAGATATATCAAAAAGTGTTTATATATATATATAATCGATTCAGCATCCCAAGAATAAACTCCGTCTTCCGCATTAGCCATGTATTAAAACCTGCGGTAGTAGAAATCAACAATTTCCGGTTACAACGTTCACCACAATAGAGCAGAAATTGTAGCAGTAGCGTTTTTTTTTTTTTTTTTTTTTTATCGATTCAGCGTCCAAAGAAAATATACCATCATCATTAGGGGCAGGAGTTTTTTGCAAGTTGCAAAATCGCGAAACTTTTCCAACAAAGCCGAGAGTTTATTTTCAAAGAACTACGTCAGATTCAGTACGGAAATAGGTATTTTGAATTCACGACAAAATGCGATAAGTGACATTTTGAACGAAATATGCCACAAAACGCGACAAATGGTGACTTTTTTAAAAAACGTAAATTTCAGTTGTTAAAATTCAGAAATAAAAAAAGTACAATTTTCCAAGCTAAATTTCACTTTTGCAGCTATAAACGCCGATTACTACTAACTTCCGTTTCAGGTTCATAGCTGGTAGTTGTGGAATGTGGAACATTCAGCGTCGTGTTAAAACAGCAGAAATCCTCACTTCAGTGTAAGAAGAAAATGGTGATATTGTTTAAAAGGTGCGGAGTGAATTCCGGAAAATTATTTGATCCGTCATTTCTTGGGTACTTCTCAAATCCTGATATGATGTCTTTGTGCAAGCTTTTTGTTCACATATCAGGATTTTCAAAGGAAACTGCAATGTATGAACCTTAATATGCTGATTTCCATAAGAGTTTGGAGGAAGTTGTAATGCAGAATCAAGATGGCAATGTCAGTATGATGGATATTTTACTTGCACAGAAACCCAAAGGGGAGGAAGATTTACATTCCATAACTTAGCCCGTCTGCAATATGGCTTCCAATAACGAATACTGATTGTACAAGTTTTTTTTTCGAAAGAGAGTTTGGTAATCAATAATAAAAGGCTACAAATTAAAGAAGAAAATGTGGAAACGTGCAACATGCTGCACTTTTCACCCGAATAATATTTAGCAGACGAGATATACAAGAAGATACTGCGCTAATGTACTGTATATATGTTTTTCCCTTTTTTACACATTTATGTGTTTTTAGTATATAACTAATGCAATGTATGGTCTTTTATGATGGCAATCGTGAAGATATTGTGCTAGTATGTTCTAAGCTTTGGACTTGTAAAAGAAGAAAGAAGTAATTTGTTGTTAGTAACAATATAAAGAATAACTTCATTGCCCTAAGTAGTATTATTGTTTATTACTTATATTGGGATATTATTAGAGTTTGTGTAATTTATACTAGAGTTTGTATAATAGAGCTTGTAAATTTACTTAGCGACAAAATGAGAAATTTTGTATCTCAAAATGTGACAAAATACGAAATTTTTAATTTCAAATGTAAAATGTTTAGTTTCAAATTGCGAAAAACTCCTGCCCCTAATCATCATCTGTAATACTCTACGGAAACAGGAAATAGTTTAAATTTACTAGTACTTCCGGTTTCAATATTGATTTCCATAGACAAAGGAGGATAAGAGATATCGGAAAGAAGTTTTGTTCATTCGATTAAGCTTTCCAAGAGTACATCACATCTTCTATGTTAACCCTCTGTTCAAACCAGAAGTGGTATAAATCAACCATTTCCGGTTTTAACGTTCACCGCAACAGAACAGAAACGGTAATAGATAGCGACAAGCGTTTTCTGGAATCGATTCAGTATCTAAAGAGAACATACCATTACCACCTGGAATACACTACCGAAACCGGAAGTGGTTGGAATTTACTGGTACTTTGCGTTTAATACTTAGTTCCATAGACTTAAAACGGTAAGAGATATCAAAACCTCTTTTTTTGGCCAAAGATTCAGCGTCTCAAGAATTAGTTCTGTCTTGACTTCTACTTATTTGTTGAAACCGGAAGTGGTGAAAATCTAAGATTTTTAGGTTAGGTCACAGCAGTGGTCGCATAATAGATATGAAGGAATTAATTACAAATAGGCAGTTTCTTTTTGTATGGATTTAGTAACAAGAATATATCTCTGATTGTATTTCTTCATTGCGACTGGAAGTGATAGACACCAGTTACCACTTCCGGTTTAATGTTAATATCCATAATGTAAAAATAGTAAGAAATAGCGAGTAATGTTTTTTTTCTTTCTTTTTTTACATGGATGTAATGTCTGAGGTACAGGTTCTATCTTTGAAGTTACTTCTTTATTGCAAACAGGAGTTATAGATGTACTGCATCAAGTTCGAGTATTGAACTCGTACAGTTTGGAAGTCTATCGAAATTTCAAATTGTGAAATAAAACTCACTTATTTATCGGCAGTACAAAGTGTTTAGAATAGTTCCTCAGCCTAAAAGTATCCACTATCAAGCCACCAATATTTGTTACACTGAACACTGTATGGAGTTAGAAACGAGAAGTACATCTGATTGTATTTTGGAACATTGAAAGTCGTTTTTAGGTGTTTAGAAACTCTTTTGCCATAAAAGTCACCGCTCAGATACGCAATTTTGTAAAATTCAAGCCACCAGGAACTCTAGTCAATGAAATCAGTCGCTTTCATTTGAATAATGCATAACTTGTTGGAGATGGTCGACGAACTTTTAATGAGCTCAACAACGTCATCCATTGTATAGTTTTCCTTCCTCCCCAACTTCTTCCGTATTATCACGAAATCCTTATCATTGGGCATGAAGGAGTGACCTCTAACGAGAAAACTACGAAGTCTCATTTACTGCCGATAAGAAACTTGTCAGGTACAAGTTTTTTTTTCTACAGTAAACGGAAAATTGAAGGCGTCGTGATGCTCATTGTTATTGAGCGGACAAGTGTGATTTCGATCCTAAACGATACATTGACCTATTACAAACCATTATCGTCACAAAAAAGGAAATGTGTAAATGTTGGACATGTTTGCTTTCTGTAGTGAGCGGTTTATATATGCTCTCATTCACTATCTCTTCCATATAGATATTAAATAATGTTGGTAAAAGACAGCGTCCCTGTTGAACTCCTCTTCCAATTTCACACTCCTTTGTCATATCCTCCCCTATTCTAACACTTGCTTCCTGTTTTCATATATAAGTTACTTGTGAGTCTTCGATCTTCTCATTCCGACCCGACCATCTTTAGAACTCCCAACAACAATTCCCGATTCATGCTCATGCCTTTTATAAATTGATAAATACAATATACACATCTTTTCCTTTTTCAATAAACTTTTCTCCAAGCACCCTTAATAATTTAATTGCATCTCTTGTGCCCTAAATCTTTCCTGAATCCGAACTGTTCCTCCTCAATTTTTTCATTTGTTTCTTCCATACAACCTTCTATTCAGAATTCGAAGAAAAATTTTTGCTCCATTAGATATCAGGCAATAGTTCTATAAGCCTCACATCTCTTTGGGTTCGATTTCTTAGCTATCGATATCATGATCGTCTTCAGGAAATTTTTTGGCCACTCTCCTGTTTCATATATTTCATTCCATAGTCGCAACAATTCTTTCTTGCCCTTGTCTCCTATATTCCTAACAAATTCAATTGGTATATTATCTATCCCAGTTGCCTTTGCATTCCTAATCTAGGATAAAGCTTTCTCAAAATCACCCCGAAGAATACCAAATCCTTCAATATCTTTGCATACTTTATTTTCTACTTCATCATCTATCCCTACTCTCATATAAGTTCACAACACATTCCTTTCATTTTCCTGTGACTTCACTTCTCTTGCTGAATACCTTCCCAGTCTTATTTTCTACTTTCTTCGTAATACCCCATTGTTTCCTACGAAGTTCCGTAAATTTCACCTCCTTGTACATTTTCACATATTTCGCAACTCTTTCTAATTCATCTATATCCTTGCATTTTCTTTTGCAAAACTCTTCCCTCTCTCTGTATGTTTCACTTCGTAACTCGTTGTTTGCTTTCTGTACATCTCGTTGCCCTCTTCTGTATTAATCTCTTTCCATGTCTTCCTTTCCCTTGTTTCTGCAACATGTGTTTTGTAATCCATGGTATCTTGGACATTTTGTTTTCATGGTAACATACTACTTCTTCTGCAGCATGTTGTAAGCAAAGTTTAATATGCTTACATCGTCTGTTACTATCTTAATCTATCCTTTCCTCGTTGGAGTATTCTTCTTCGAATTTTTCAATGATGTTTCTTACTTCCTCGATTTTTCAGCTTTTGAATATACAAAATCCTATTAACTACTTTTCTTCTGCCTACATTTTGCAGTTGACCAGCACAAGGTTATGTTCAGAGAAAATAATATAACAAGTGATAAATATGAATTGTTGTACTTTTGCTGATTGCTTTAGTATATGATATAGTAATGTGACGCTGAATAGTATGATGTGTAATGTTCGAAAAAACGAAATGTTTTAGTTTAACGTCCCACAATTATGCCCTTTAGGCTAAGAGAAACTACAATTAATGCAAATGAGTGATGATGAAATAATTGGTGGAATTATAATGTGGGAAGAAACGGGAATACCCCGAGAAAACCCATGGACACGATATTGTCCATCACAAACTTGCTTGGGCGATGATGGAGCTATAGAGACTCCATGTGTGGAGAACGGACGCAAAGATGTATTAAGAACACAATCATGTAAGTCCCATTTGCGTGATTCTGACAAAATCCTTTACGCTATGCACATAATAATAAACTCTAGTAAAGACAGCAAAAAGGATCACGAAATTTAAAGTATAATGAAGTGTAGAGATACTGGATTTCTCCCATTATATTAGTATTAAATATAAAGGCGATTCAAGATTTAGTAACGATTTTATTTTTTTCTAATTTTTTCTTTATCTTTTGTGGTTGATGAAAAGCAGTCATAATTTGCAATAATAAGACAGTCAGCAAACATTTCAAAATTCTCTTCAGTAAATGATTTCTCATTTTTCATTCTTTGTAATTTTATGTAACTTATGTAACCTGATGTAACTGAATTGTTCTGTAATTGTTGACTAACAATTAAATAAGTCAAGAATTCCATTTGCCTTGCATTTTTCTCACTCCTAACGGATGGATGTTTGGATGCAATTTGGATATTTTCCGTAATTTCGACGGCCATCTTCCTTTTTTTGGATGGTATAAAACGTCCCAGGACCCGGAAGAGAAGTACACGAGAAGCGCCAGAGAAACGCAGGAGAAGCGAGTGTGAGCAACAGCAGGAGAAATTCCACGAGAAATTTATTTCATCTTTCACGCCAATTTGGAACAGAAGCTAAGTCATGGAGACGACCAGTCGACATACAGGAGCTGAGGTACGGAACACACATCCAAGGTCCTAAACGCCCTAACAATTTTCCTTCTCTTTCTTCCCAAACCAAAACCCTCGACTTTCTTTTTTTTAATATTAGTTCTTATTTATTTCAACTCTCATGCCCTATAGACTAAATTGCTCGTCGTCTTCTCAGATACCTTTCGATTCTACCAGTGAACTATATTTCCCAAGTTAACGATTACCATTCCTTTTCTTTCTTCAAAACGACGACGAAAGCATGCCAACCGAATGCAAAAGCGTAAGATGGTGATCAATCCTGGTTTCATTTTAAACTTCTAACCCCTTTCCTCTTTCTTTTTTAAGCTCTTTTTGTAGTAAGAAATAGCCTTCCATCATACGCAACCAAGAATGCATTATTGCTGTACAGGTTACGTAGAAGCTAGGGAATGTGGTGAGCTTTAGTCGATACAGTTCGTTACAGACATCGTTAACGGAAGATGTGAAAGGAATAGCTCCGTTGACGAACTCTGCCGAGAGAGAGTCCCTCGAGTTGTATATTCGAAAAAAAAAAAAAAGTAATTCAAATATTCGCATTCGTTCAAGAGTTATTCTGTGGAGTAACGGACGGGATAAAGTCGGCGCTATTCGTTAAGATGCTAACGGTTGACTCTGTTAGCAAACTTGGTTGAGATAATCGCTCTAGGTATCTATTCCAAAAAAATGTACAGTACAGTCAGCCGCAAAAGTCCTTCCCGTTTTTTAAAATCTGTTTTGGAAATAAAGGTAGAACGTACAATGCTTCACCGAATTTCAAGGTTGGAACATACAGAAAATTACATTCTTTTTTAGTTTACTGAAAACTGTACTCAAATTATCCTTCCATTCTGAAGTTATTTACGAAACTAATTTCATCAAACAGAAAGAACTTTTGATTGATTGATTGATTTTTGAGTTTTACATCCTGTTCAGCAGCGAGGCTATATGAGACGTGGACCTACTGATTAACGTGGAATCCGAACCACATGAGCTCCCGCCGGGAAAGAAAGAACTTTTGTCGTTGAGTGTACATCACATGCTCGCTTTAGGACAGTATATCATGCGTAAATCCCCAAGGAAAGATGTGTAAAAATGACGTAAATATATATCTCTGATCCTCGCCCAGGGCTAATGATTCAACACCGAAAGTCGAAATCACACTAACTGGCCTAGTCACTAGAGCGTGTACGTATCTATGATGCTCGGAGTCATTGGATGGACTCCCAGTGGAAGATCATTTAACACACTACGCTGATAAATATAATTTCATTTTAGGTATATGTCTCTTTTGCCTGTTGTGTCGATAAGATAATCCTAAATAAAAAAGAAAAGAGAACCAAAAAATCAGTTTTCGGGTTCGCTAGAAACGTATGTAGTACCTTTACAAGTACAGCAATTTTTATTTTCGCGATCAAACACAAAACAAATTATAAAGTGGAAATAACTCTATTCCAATCAATGGTATTTTTGCAATGTACGTTCCATGTTTTATAAAATAATATCTTCACTAGGGGGGAGTAGGGTAAATTATATAAAACGAGATGGAAAGGTGAATTAAACTTGGCAGATTGTAAGACATAGTTCAGCATTATTTAGAAATTATAAACAGAAGATCAATATCATACCTGAATTATAAAACTGTAGTGTACAAGATTACAGGTGCAACCGAATTGTTTCAATACTTTCAGTGTGTCCCTAAAAGATGTAATAAAGAAATAACGACCAATTTTTAAATATTCAATTAGAACTGAACAATCTACACATTTGCAATCGTTCAGTGAAAACGGCATCTTTCTCATCTTTCTAGAGCTTGTGGTTTCCGAGATATTGTCAAAAAATTGGCCACAAACAAATAAACTTTTCTTGACTACATACGTATAAACCAAGCATTTTAATATTATAGATTGATACTTCTAAAATCAAAACACTTAAAAATGCTAAGTATAACTTCTAACTGAATCAGGATTCATTAATAATAGTGCGATATTTCTCATTAACAGACACTTTTCTCTTTCTGCTTTGCCCTGAAGATATACAAGATGTTGCCAAATGGATGAGTATAACCTTTCTGGCAATTTACATCGAAGAGGACTCAGTGTTGCCAACGTATTTTTCTCAAACATGCATTACCGTGGATAGCTCGCATAGTGTTATTCTACTGTATTTTTTTTAAAAAAAAAGAATTATTTTTAAGCCTTGAAAAATGGACACAACGCGTCTAGCTTACTTACGAAGTAGGACATCAAGATCACTTCTTGAAAAACGGACAGTCGGGCTAAAAGCCGCATTCTGGTAACCCTAGTCTCAAGTAACAAACGAAAATTCACATTTGTGTCCTAAGAATCGTAAAGGGAGGACGAAATTAAGGTTGTTCTCAGCAGAAAACACTACCCAGACACAGCGCAATTTATCCTAAATCTTTGATATTACAAAGGAGTTAAAGGTTAGAAACATTCTTTTCTACTATCTTTTATTTATTGTAGCTTCATATGTAACTACAAAGCATCAGTATCATCAGCAAGCATCAAGCTAGGGATGGTACTAATTGAACCAAGCTACTCCTGTTCTCAGAAAGCACTAATACGGTCCGTTTGCACAACAGAAGAACGTTCCATAATTCGCTTTTTGTGATCCGAAGGTGCGTCACGGGCTGAAATACACAGAAGACGTTTTAGCATCATATGAGGACAATGTTTTACCACAGCAGAGCGTTTACCAAAGGATTCAAAAGTGCGAAATCGGTCTGCTCTTTCATAGTCCTTCACACTTGTTCGATTGCTTTTCAACTTTTCAAACCACTGATAAACATTTCGGGGTGGTAAGGCATTGTCCTGTATTATGCCGAAAGTTTTCTCTGGGTTTCAGCTTCTGGTACACCTTTAGAGAATAAAATATTACGAAGCGGTGTTCTTTTGTGGTGCGAACGGACAGTCATGCAGCCATGTATACTTTGCAATGGCGCAAAGCGAACTCAAATGATAAAGCTTAAGCTTACTAGCAAAAGCGAAGAAAATGGTGCCATATATCGGCTTGCGAGATCGAAAATCGTACAAACAACCTACAGACGGTTAGAACAAAAGTACACGCACTTACTGATTTCTCCTCGTACATATATTCAACATCCCAAAAGTTGATTCCATCTCGCCCCTTATCCGCCCACTAAAACCGGAATTAATATTTATTATCTTTGCTTTCAATATAGGACCCTATCGTTTTGAAGTCTTCCGTAGTTTAACAATGGGTAACAAAACTCACTTATCTTCTAGGTATGTCTTCACAATGCACATCAAGTAAGACATTGAATATGAGAAAAATGTATAAAGAATATGAATTGCATTCATTCTGTACTTTAGGGGGGCGCGGTGGCTCAGTGGTAGAGTGTTCAACTCCGGTGCTTGGGGTCCATGGTTCGATCCCAGTTCGCGCCGTGTGGACTTTGTGGTGGACAAACACCGTGCTCGTGGGTTTTCTCGGGGATCTCCCGTTTCCTCCCACTTACTTCATTCCACCACTTCACTCATCTCTCATCATCAGCGTCTCCTTTAACCTAACCGGCATAACCATGGGACGTAAAACTTAAAGATTTCATTTCATTTTTCATTCTGTACTTTATTTGTTGAAAGGTAATAAATTACAACTTTTTTAGACTTCCTTTTAGACTGTGCATAACTGTTGGAAGTCTTATAGAAATGCTTCGTCCGCCCGTCAGTCCGTCAGTCGACAGGTAAAAGAGCAACAACGGTAAATAAATAAATAAATGATATCGAGATACGGTTTTTATACAATCGATTTAGCTTCCCAAAGATACGTTTTATCTAATGCATTAACCCTCTATTCAACCGGAAGTGATTCAAATGAGCCATTTCTGGTTTCAGCAATTACCGCCTTAGAAGAGAAATGGAAATAGATAGCGATGTACGCTTTTCTGCAATCGATTCAATGTCTCAAGAGAGCATGTTGTCAAAACCCGGTTCAAAAACTAGGTAGAAAACAATGTATCTGTCATAGTTCTCTCATTATTATACCATATAACACAAAAATTGTCAGTTTTCCTAGTAGCCCAGAATTACCAAGTAGCCCCAGTTTACGGTACTCAACAATAAGAGCAAGGGTGTAAACGATTTCCGATGTTTTAAAGGGCACAAAATCTCTAAGAATCCATGACAATTGGAGCTAGAGTGTCCTTCGATGTCCAATGTTTAGAAAGGAACCGACACTTAAATACTTGTAATCCAAGACAACGGAAGCCGAAGAATCTTCGATCTCTGACTTTTAGAAGGGTCTAAGAATACATGACAGTAGAAACCATAGTGTCTTCGAAAGCGCATAGATGTTTTAAGAATTTATAATAATGAAAAGGTTGTCTCCGATGCCCGATGTTTAGTAGGGTAAAGATGTTCTGAGAATACATGTCTATGGGAACCGGGTTATCTACGATGACCGAACCGCCATTCTTCAAGAATCCATGACAATAGGAGCCAAATTATATTAGGTGTCCGATGTTTATAAGTATATATATATATATATATATATATATATATATATATATATATATATATATATATATATACCAGTGGCGGCTCGTGCTGTGAATTTTAGGTGGTGCGCAATATTTGACCTCGTTTTTTATTATTGTTAATATTATTATAAATAATAATAATAAGTATTATTAATAATATAAATGATAATAATAATAGTTAGTATAAACAATAATATCGATTTCTTCATGGTATACTTCAAACATGCAATGGAGAAGCACATTTTGTATGATTTTTGACGTACCCTTAAAAATTATTGCATTTTCTAAATGACTATTGAGAGCGCTATCAAGTTCAGCGCTGAAATTAATTAATGCACTAAATACGCATGGATTTGAAGAAGAATCTGTTTCATCATGTTCCCTTAAAGCCAGTCCGAAGACACCACAAAACCGAATTGATGATTATATTGAGCACGTACTTGTTTTGCGGGACTTTTTGATTGTGATTCTCAATGGACTGCCTATAATCAGCATCTAGTTGAGCAGCAATGTTCACATTTCCCAACACAGTGAGATTAACGTGTTTTATATGAGCTGACGAATTTTCATTTTTTTTTCTTATTTTGTTGTGCAGATGCTGGATATACACAGCACCTTTTTTATTCTATGCATCTTGCCCCGTCCCGAGCAACAAACACGGAAAACAAAGCAAACCTTTTTTAATTTCACATCTGCATAACCACTTATGCTGTTCGTACAAGTTGAGATTAAACTTCCTTGTAAATGTTTGTTTCTGACCTCTAATTACTTGCGTTAGATTTAGAATCGGAATCAGCCCTCCGATGGTTTTCACAAATAGCTTTGCTTCTAAAGTTATTTTTGAAAACAGAGACGTTACAGAATTCATTGTCACTTAACGTATATCAGGAACAGACACGTAATTATGCAATTACAGCAACCATTCCAATGAACAACAAAGACCGGCACACAACGCTACAAAGTACGAACAGATTCGACAATTTGATCGTGAACATACTCTCATCCGACTCTAAATAAACCATCGAAGTACTACCCCTCAAAGACCTTTTAGTGAGAGGGGTGCTAGCCCCTACTTAAGCAGCCAAAGACGTGGGTGATAGTAGGCAGAAGAGAAAAGTGAAGAAAGACAAGGGTTTCCTACATTGGACATTGGTCAATCGAGTTGAAGACAAGGATTGTAGTTCCCTTTAAAATCTCACCCCTTTCCCCTATTAACCCTCTTTTTCTAAAACCTGTTCTCCAACTCTCTCATTCACCCATACACAGATGAAAAGGAAAATATTCTCTCTATGCTGCCAAAGTTCTACTCATTCAAACACGAGTGTATTAACTATTGACACCTTCAATCTGTCTTGCCTCTTCACGGGTCGCCTTTACTGTCTCCATAGCTACCTTGACCTTACTTGGTTGTGAGAAGCAAGTTATGACCACTTGGCAATCTCGCATTTAGGCAAGGCGCAAGCATTTTCCCCTCCGTGCGCGACTTGGAGAAGCGGACCATTCGCCTTCAGGCGAGAACCGTGTCAACAAATATTGCAGGGGGAAAGACGGTGGAGAATTTCCAGTTCCAAAGCGTTTTGTTTTGGAAAAGTCGTTTTTGTTGGTAGACTTGCTTGCAAAAGATCTGCAAACATATAGATTCCTATGAGACACTATAAGGATCCTCGCACCTCGCAACCCCCGCAGTAGCACAACTGGGGAATTTGACAAACTCCCAAGCAGAAAGCTATTAGCCAGTCCCGTTTCAAATGCACTTCTTTAAGAAATAATGAAGTTGAGAATAAAACGAAAAGTGATTTAGCATAAATAAAGCATAAAATATTGGAAGGAGGTTTGTACAAACATGCAAACATTAAGAGAAACGGCCACTGATATATACTCTAAGTATCCAAGACAATGGGAACCAGAGTACCATCGACGTTCAATGTTTAGACTTGCAAAATTATACAAAATAAATGTTCAAGATACGATATGAAAGAGTGGACTAAAAATGAAAGTGAACGTTATTTAAGATATTAATTATATAAATAAAAATGGTATAGAAGAGATAAAATGATTAATCATAAAGAATTTTTAACTAGAAAAAGATAAAATTAACAAATATTATAAAATAAAGCTATTGTAAAAGAAAATGGATGTATTTAAACAATAAGCTGCTCTATTCTAAATATTTTCTATTTTATGAGAATCTTTATTCGGAGAAAACACTGCATTGAAGAAATTAATTTAAAATACTTAAAATAGAACTGCAAAGTATAATGTAAAGAATTGCACTAATAATTAAAGTCAAACATTATTTAACATATAAGTATATCAATGAGAATATGTATAGAAGAATGATAATAATAATAATAATAATAATAATAATAATAATAATAATAATAATAATAATAATAATAATAATAATCTATCATAAAGAGTTATCTGTTTCAGAAAGAAAATATATCAAATATTATAAAGCTATTCTAAAAGAAAGTGGATGTATTAAACTAGTAAGTGTCTCCATTGTAGGAAATTCGTTCCTCATATTTTTTCTTATTTCAGAAAATTGTATTGTAACCAGACAGCGCGTTGAACAAACGAGTTCTAAAAATATATAACTTATACATTCAAAATAGAAAGAAGTGCACTGATAAATTAAAGCAAACATTATTTAAGATATTATGTATATCAATAAGAAATTTTGTATATCAGACAAAGATAATACTTATTGAAAGGAATTATGCAACTAAAAATTAATTTAACCATCATAAAATAAATCTACTGTTTAAAAGAGCGCATGTATTACGCTAAGAGGTGTTACTATTGAGGAAAAAATTGTTCTTATTTTCTTTTTCTTTTTCATTTTTTTTTGAAAATCTTTATTTAAGGACAGGCTGCAATGAACAAATGAATTTTAAAATATATACCATATAATCTCAAAATATTATTTAAAGAAGCGCATTATTTAAAAAAGCAAACAGACTTAATATATTACGTATATCACCCACAAATGGTATAGAAGAAACAAAAATAGACATTATTCAAAAGAATTATCGAGTAGAGAAAGAAAAATATCAAATAAATCTTAAGAGCATGTAAAATGGACATTGCAAATATAAAAAGTAAACTGATAAATAAAAGCATTCATTATTTTGATACAAAGTGCATCAAGAAATGGTATAGAAGAAATAATAATAATTAGTATTAGTCACAAGAATTATGTAAGTAGAAAAAGACAATATTATCATATGTTGTGAACTAAAGCTAATCCTAAAGAAGAAAGTCGTAATAAACTAGTAACTATACATATTGCGTAAAATATCGTCTTTAATAATTTCAATTTCTAGAAAATCTTCATTGTTTTAATGCTCAACTTCTACTGAGGAAACGAATTTTCAAATAAATCTAAGCATACATCCCATTGAAGAAATGAATTGTAAAATTATATAATTTATAATACATAATTTAAAATTGTATAAACTATACACTAAAAATATAACATAAAGAAGAGCTTTGATAAATAAAATACAAAATTAAGGATACTAACAATATAACGATATTAAATTATACTATACTTATATGTGTATATTATGTAAAAAGACATTCTTCATATTTTGTTTTCTACAAAATATTAATTGTCAGCGCAAGCTGCAGTCAACAAATGCATTCTAAAATTATACAAAATAGACGTTCTAAATATCAATGAAAGCACAAATAAAGAAACGAATTGTTATTGAAAATATTAAATGTATGAATAAGAAATTGTATAGAAGAGAAGAAAGTAATATTTAATCATAAACATTACTCCAGAGAAAATAAACTTATCAAATGTTAAGAAACAAATCTGTTGTAAAAGAAAGTGAATATAAGTGTTAAAACAGTAACTGTCTCCATTGTAAAAACATTCTGAATATTTTCTTTCCATGAGAAATACTTTATTCTAAGCACACATTGCACTCAATATTTTTTAAAAGAAATAAGCAAAATAAAGTTCAAAGAGTAATATAGAAAGTGCAATGGTAAAAAACATTTTCAAAATATTAAATGAAAGAGAAATGATGTAGAAGAAATAACAGTAATTAATTGTAAAGATTTATGTAACTAGAAGAAGTAGAATCATTAATATAAATAAATCTATAGTACAAGAAACTGGGTGTGCTAAATTTGTCAGCCTCTGAATTAGGAAAACACTTTTTGAATTAACGTTTTAGAAAATCTTTATTTTAAGCATACACTGCATTGAAAAGTTAGTGGTAAATTACGTAACATAATTGTCAATATTATACAAAATTCAAACTGACAAACAAAACGAAATATTATTTAATATATTGACTAAATCAGTATGAAATGGTATAGCAGAGATAATAATAATTAATCAGAGATTTCCTAAACTTGAAGAGATAAAATTATCTAATATTATAAAATAAAGCTGTAGTAAAAGAAATTTTATGTTTTAGACTAGTAAGTGTCTGTATTATGGAAACTATTTTCTTATGTTCCACTTCTAAGAAATTGTATGTATCTTGTAAGCAACTATATACAATGAATCCTAAAAACATAATTCAGTACTTCAAAATATGATATAAAATGTACACTGCTGAATAAAAGCAAATATCTTTTGAGATATTAAGTCTATCAAGAACAAATAATATTAATGATAATTAATGATAAAGAATTATGCAATTAGACAAACATAGAACTATCAAATATAGTGAAATAAAGATATTTTAAAAGAGTTATGTAAGTAGACGTAATAAACTGGAAAATGTCTCTATTGTACAGAAAGTGTTTCTCAAATTTTTCATTCCTAAAATCTATATTGCAAGAACCTAATGCATCAGTCAAACGAATTTTAAATATATAAAATAGATGTTCAAAATGCAATAAAGCAAGCGCACAAATAAATAAGAGAAAACACTATTTAAGTTATTCATTATCTCAAAAAGAAATTCTATGGGAGAAGCAAAGAAATAAATCAAAGTATTATCTAACTAGAAAAATTCAAAATTATCAAAAAATAAAAAATAAAGGTATTGTCAAAGGAAGGAAATGTTCTCCAGCATTTTCTATTGTATAGAAAATCGTTCTTCAGATTTCCTTATCTTCATTGTAACTACATACTGGACGAAAAAAAATTATAAAAATATATAAAGCAGAGATTTAAAATGTAATATGAAGAAGTGTACTAAAATAAGAAAAATATTATTGAACAAACAAAGTGTACCTATAAACATTTGTATAGAAGAAATAAAAATAAAAACGTAATAAAACTAAATACACTAATAAATAACTGGAAAGAATATTTAAGTTATTCGTTGTAAAAACAAGAAATGGTATGGAACAGACAAAACTAAGAAATTAAGCATATAGGATTATGTAACTTTATGTAATATTTCATTATGTAATTATGTAATTTACGTATGTAATATGTAATTATGTAACTTATATCAATAACAAAGGATACAGAAGAAATAAAACTTATAGCAATTAATTATAAGAATCATGTAAGTAGAGAAAGAAAAATACCAAAAAATATTAAGAGCATGTGTACTGGAAATTAGAATTATAAGAAGTACTGTGGTAAAAAAGCACAATTTATTTTAGATAAAAAGTGCCTCAAGAAATGGTATAGAAGAAAGAATATTAATCAGTGATAAAGAAGTATGTAAGAGAAAAATACAATATTGTGGAATGTTGTGAAGTAAAGCTAATGCTAAAAAGGAAGACCTAATAAACTAGTAAGTCTACATAGTGTGCAAAATAGCGTTTTAAATAATTTCAGTTTCTAGAAAATCCTCATTGATTAAATGCTAATCTCTAAATGAACAAGTGAATTATATATTAGAGGATCATTATATTACAAAACAAATGCACTGATAAATAAAGGCATATATTATTTAAGAGATTAAATATATAAAGAAAAATTTACGTAAGCGGAACAAACAAAATTAATGGCAACGAATTATGCATCGAAAAGTGTATTTTATTCTGTAATATTGTAAAATAATTTGTGTACTTTATGAGTAAGGGTGTTTATTTTGTTAAAAAAATAATATTTTTTCTTTAAAAACTTTATTGAAAGGACATGCTGCATTGAAAAATTAATTTGACAAATATCTAAAACAGGTTCAACATATAACATTAACCATTGTATTGGTCAGTAAAAACACAAGTGATTCAATTCTTATACATGTCAACAAGAATGGTATAGACGAGATAAACATATTAATAAACAATCATAAAAAGTTAATTGACTAGAAACATCATGGTTATCCATATTATAAAATAATCTGTTTTAAGAGAAAGTGGATATATTAAAATAGTAAGTAACTTTGTTAAAGAAAGATCATAATCTATATTCCCTTTTTGAGGAAATGTAAACGTACATTCCATTGAAGAAACAAAATTTTAAATTACATAATTTATAATATATAATTTAAAATTTTAAAATTATACACACAAAATATAATATAAAAACTGATTTCAAAAGTAAAATACAAAACATAGGATATTCTAAACATAAGGATATGAAAATATATTAAACATATGTGTGTCTATTGTGTAAAGATACATTCTTCATAATTTGTCTTGTACACAATTTAATTGACAGCACACAACGCATTGAACAAATATATTTAAAAACTATAGAAAATTGAGGTTCTAAATAAGAATGAATGCATTAGTAAAGAAGCAAATTGTTATTGAAACTATTACATCTATGAATAAGAAATTTTGTAGAAGAGACTAATATAATACTTAATTATAAGATTTCTTTAAGAGAAAAATAAACTTATCAAATATTAAGAAATAAATCTGTTGTAAAAAGTGTAAGTATTAAAACACTAACTGTCTCTATTGAAAACAAAATATTCTCAATATCTTCTTTCTTTGAAAAATGCTTATTTCTAAGAACACATTGCATTGACAAATCTTTAAAAATATTTAATATAACGTTGAAGAAGTAAGATAAAAGTGCAATCGTAAATAAAAACAACAATTTTAATATTTTAATGAATAAGAAATGGTATAGAAGAGATAATAGTAATTAATTGCGAAGAATTATGTAGGTAGAAAAATGGAATTATTAATAAAAAAACGGCTGTAGTAGAAGAACCTGTAGTAGAAGAACCAGTAACTGTTTCTATAAGTAAAACCTTTTTTGTCTTTCCGTTTTAGAAAATCTTTGTTTTAAGAATACCCTGCGTTAAAATATGAGTGGTAAATTACGTAACAAAATTGTTAATGTTATAAAAATAGCACTGACAGAAAAAGTAAACATTTTTCGATATTTTCGATTATTTTCGATATATTATTTTATATATAAATTATACCTTAAAATTTATATAGAAGAGATAGAACAAAAATAAAGATATAAAAATAAATATACGAAGAAGTAAAACGAAACAGTATTTAAGATATTTATTGCACCAACAAGAAATGATATGGAACAGACAATATTAAAAATTAAACATAAAGAATTATGTAATTTTGATAAAATGTTATTATGTAATTGATGTAATGAAATATGTAATTATGTAATTTATATCAATAACAAAGGGCACAGAAGAAATAAAAATTATAACGATTGATTATAAGAATTATCTAAGTAGAAAAACAAAAATATCAAATAAATATTTTGAGCACGTACATTGGAAATTGGAAATACAGAAAAACACGGTCTCGCATAGTTTTAGATGGGTAAAATTATTATGGAATTCTTTCTCTCCTTCTTTCTCTCCCCCTCCTCCTTCTTCTTCTTCTTATTATTATTATTATGATATTATACTATATTATATTATATTTTTATCTGCTAGTAGTAGTAGTAGTAATAGTAGTAGTAGTAATACTACTAGTAATAGTATAGTAGCAATGGTAGGAGAATAGTAACAGTAGTATAGTACTACTAGTAGTTGTAGTAGTACTAGAACTAGTAGCAGCTGTAGTAGTAGTGGTAATTGTAGCATTAGTAATAGTTGTTGTTGTTGTAGTAGTAGTAGTACTAATAGCAGTAGTAGTGGTAGTAGTAGTCTGTAAAGGGGGAAACTACAGAAGTGAGACCTGATCTTGCGAGACCGCGAGACCAATTTGAGAAGTCTTGTGCTAGACGAGACTCGCTACTGTCTCGTTTCGTACGAGACAGGACCAACTTTTGAATCTGCGAGATAAGACGAGACTTTCTGAAGTCTTGTCTCTTCTCGTCTCGAGTACATCTCTACTAAATGGCGTTCAGAAATACAGACGATCACAATAAATGTAATTGTCGCCTTTATTAATACTACTGCAGTTTAAAGTGTGAATATACGCAAGTAAAGAAAACTCGACGCGTCAGCAACTAGGGATAGCGTTCTCACACATTATTTTTAGTTGGCGATTCGTTCGACTTTTCTTTCACAAGCTAACTAATTTATAATGTAAATATTGGTGTTCTAATATCCTGCTGCTGTTCTACAAGAGCTTATTCTAGAGTTCAGCTAATGCTGATGTGGTGTTACGCTCAAAAGCAAGTCATTGACCCAGAGGCTCCTTGGGCAAGGTGGATCCGTGGTGGTTTATCATTGACTTCCATGGAATGAAGGTTAGAACCCACAGCTTAACGTGGGATCCGAGTCATTTTTGTCCTTAACCGAGAATCGAACACAGAACCCTTTGATTGCAAGGTGACGAGCTTATCCCCTCATGCACTAAGATCACCACAAGACAAACCTTATTTGACTTTTTTTCTTCTGTTTAGCTTCTTTTCATTGGTAGGCTGTCTTAAAGAATCCAAATTTGAATGTTGTTTTGGATGGACAACTTTGAGTGAGCACGGGCATTGTGTGAACAGAGTACATATTTTAATACGTACGTGAGCTCCTCCGTGGCTAAGCGGTTAGCGTCCGCGCCTTTGGCGTGGGAGACCCGGGTTCGATTCCCGGAGGGAGCTCATGTGGATCGGATTCCACGTTAATCAGTAGGTCCACGTCTCATATAGCCTCGCTGCTGAAAGGGACGCTAAACTAAAATCAACAACAACAACAATACGTACGTATAGTACCATTTTAATTTCGTGGCATGGAGGCATCTTAAGTACGTTGGTCGAACTTTCGTTCTACATAGACATGACGAACGTTATAGGCATAACCTGTAATTTCCGCATTATAGTGGAGCATTTGTAAAAGAAGTGATACCTGTGTGTGTGTGTGTGTGTTATTCGTTTCATTATTGTTTTCTCTTCTCACATGCAATGTATGGATGTATGAATTATAACACGCTTAGTGACACATTACATGGGATTGCAACATTAGGATGGGATTGTTAGTTCGTTCATTCACATGTTAAATCGACGTGCACCTGAACGATTCGTTTATAAGTGGCAAGTCATTAACGGTAACGGATCTGTTGGTAACGATTCTGGGGCTAACAGCAAAATATCTTTCTTTTTCACCCCAAGCAGATAATTTACTTTCGCCGATTATAGCGCCATATTATGCATCGACCAAAAAATGTTGATGAAACCTTACATAATTTGGGCCGCAGAATCCAAATCTGCAATCAAAAATTGGGGTTTCTATTTGAAATTTCAAAGTTCACCCCACCCCAGCCCCTAGGGTGTGGGTCTAGAGGGTCGAGTTTGGTTTCATCAGATAGTTCTTTTTAATATTAGTAAACATGTGTTTTTTGGTTTTTCGATCCGAAGTTGAGCTCTCGAGTTATTCCACCGTCTCCAGACTTTTGATTCACTCTGTATACATACATATATATATATTAGAATATCGTAATATTATGAAATAAATGCACTGAAAAAAAGGATAACATATTTACGAGATTAAATATATCAACAAATATTGAACGTAAGAGTAACAAGCAAAACTAATTAATCACAATGAATTATGCATTCAAAATATATTGTGAAATATTGTAAAAAATATATATCTCTATTAGTGAGATTCTTTATTTTGAAAATATATATTTTCTCTTTTAAATTTTTATTGTAATCTCATGGGACATTTAACGAAGGAATTTTAAAAATAACAAAAACAGAAGTTCAATATACAATATTAATCATTTTATTGGTCACTAAAAGAATGTCATTCCAATTGCTAAATATATTAATAAGAAATTGTGAAGACGAGATAAAAATACTAATATATATAAACAGTAAGTTACTTAGCTAGCAAAACAAGGATATTAAGTATCATAAAACATTATTTTGTAAGTGAAAGTGTATATATTAAACTTGTAAGATTCTTTATTACTGAAAAATCATAATCTATTTTCCCTTCTTGAAAAAATTTAAGTATGCGTTGCATTCGAGAAAAAATTAAAATTATATAATTTATAGCATATAATTTAAAAATTTATTAAAATATATTAAAATTATATGTCTATTGTGTAAGAAGGGATTCTTCATATTTTGTTATTTACACAATTTTAATTGTCAACACACACAGCATTGAACAAATACATTTCAAAATTAGAAAAAATAGTGTTTGTAAATGGAAATGAACTCACTAACAAAGAACGAGTAGTTATTGAAATTATTAAATATATGAATAAGAAATTTTAGAGAAGATACGAAACTAATATTTTATCATAAAAATTTCTCTTTGGATAAATAAACTTATCAAATATTAAGAAACAAATCTGTTGTAAAACAAAGTGCATGTAGGTATTAAAACAGTAACTGTCTGAATTGTAAAAAGTCATTCTGAATATTTTCTTTCTTTGAAAAATGCTCTATTCAAAGCATATATTGCATTGAATATTTTTTGAAAAGATATGCAAGAGACAATTCAATGATTAATATAAAAATTGCAGTGGTAAAGAAAAGCAACTTTTCAAACTGTTACATAAATAAGGAATAATGTAGAAGAAATAATAGTAATTAATTGGACGATGTTATCCATTTATTGACCAAGCGCCATTTTTCGATTTTTGAGATTTCTACATCAGTGAGTAGGGGGCAATCATACAAATCATACAAAGAAACGGTTTGAAACCTTACTATTTGTGCAAATGTTCACGAAAAGCTATTTCTCCAAGCGCCAACTACTGGATCTTAATGGGAATACGTTTTTGTTTCCTTCAATATCTCAGAACTGTGTATTGGCGCTTGGTCAATTGATGCATAACACCGATCATTTATAAAGAATTAGGTATCCAGAAATAATATAATCATTAACACATAATAAGCTGTAGTAGAAGAAACTGGATGTGCTAAACTAGTAAGTGTTTCCATTAGAAAAATACTCTTTCTATTACCGTTTTAGAAAATCTTTATTTTTAGGATACACGGCATTAAAATGAGTGGTAAATTACGTAAATCAGTTACATAAAATTCCACAGGAAATCAAAAAGTAAATATTATTTTTAAGATATTGATTATATCAGCAAGAAATAGTATGGCAAACATAATAATAAGTCATCATAAATAATTACTTAACTTGAACAGAAAAAATTGTCTAATATTATGAAATAAAGCTCTAGTAACAGAAATTGTATGAGTTAGGTGAGTACGTGTCTGTATTATGGAAACTATTTTTATGTTCCTTTTCTTGGGAATTGCACGTTTATTATAAGCAACTGCATACAATGAATCCCAAAATGATAAAACAGTACTTCAAAATTAGGTATAAAATAAAAACCGTTGAATAAAAGCAAATATCTTTTTAAAATTAATTCTTTGAATGAGAAATAATATTATTAAAAATAGTCATAAAGATTTATGCAATCAGATAAAGATAGAATTATCAAATATAGTGAAATAAAGATATTTAAAAGAGTTATTTAAGTGCATATAATAAACTAGTAAAGGTCCCTATTGTAACGAAGGTGTTTTTCTTTCTTAAATCATGTTTTTTGTCAATGTCTTTCATGTTTTCCTTTCCTAAAATCTATATTGTATGAGATCGTTGCACTTGTGAAATGTATTTTAAATATATAACAGATTTTCAAAATACAATATAAAGAAGTGCACTAATAAATGAGAGGAAGCATTAATTAAATTTTCTTATTCCTCAAGAAAATCTTGTATGGAAGGAACAAGGAGCAAATTAATAAAAGTACTATCTAACTAGAAAAATTATCAAATAATACAAAATAAAGTTGTCAAAAAAAGGAAATATTCTTCAGCAATTTCTATTGTAGATAAAACCGTTCTGCAGATATCCTTATCTTCCTCGTACATAATGGAGTAAGCAAAATAATTATAAAAATATATAATGTTTTCCTATATATAAAATATATGTTTTCCTATATATAAATATATAATTATAATGTATGTAAAAATATATGAATGAATAATATAGATTCAAAATGTAATATGAAGAAATGTACTAAAATAAGAGACAATATAATTTAAGATGCAAAATATACAAATAAAAATTGGAATGCAAGAGATAAAAATAAGAATGAAGGTGTAATACAAACAAATACACTATTCGGTGAGAGGAAAGAGTATTTACGTTATTTATTGTACAAACAAGAAACGATATGGAATAGACAAAACTGAAAAATTAAGCTTAAAGGATTATCTAACATTATGTAATATGTTATTAAGCAATTATGAAATTTATGTAATGTAATATGTAACTATGTAATTTATATCAATAACAAAGGGCAGAGAAGAAAAAATTGTAGCGATTATTTATAAGAATTATTTAAATACAGGAAATAAAATATCAAATAAATATTAAGAGCATGTATATTGGAAATTGGAAATATAAAAATTAACTGCTAAATTAAAACGTACTTTCTTTGAGAAACAAAATCAACAAATGTTATAGAAGAATAATAAGTAAAATTAGTGGTGAAGAATTACGTAAGAAGAAATGGATAATATTATCAAATTTTATGAAGTAAAGCTATTGCCAGAAAGAAAGACTTAATAAAATATTAAGTGTGAATATTGTGCAAAATATTGTTTTTCCTTATTTCAGCTTTCAGAAAGTCCTCATTTATTTAATGCTCACTTTTAATGAACAAGTGAATTATATACTTATATATATCAGAAGATCATTATATTATAAATCAAATGCACTGATAAATAAAGGCGTACATTATTTAAGATATTAAATATATCAATAAAACTTTTACGTAACAGTAAGAAACAAAATCAATTAATGGCAATGAATTATGCATCCAAAAAAGATTATATTGTCAGATATTGTAAAATAATGTTTGTATTTTATTAGTAAGCATCTTTGTACTGTAAAAATAATTCATTATGTTAACTCTTAAATATATTTATTGTAATGATATGGTGAATTGAACTCATGAATTTTAAAAATAACTAAATCAAATATTTAATGTATATAATATTAATCATGCTATTGGTCAGTAAAACCATACGTCACTCAGATTAAGTATGCTATTAAAAAACGACCAGACACAGATAATAAATAATCATAAAAGATTAATTATTAAAAAACATGATTTTCAAGTGTTGGAAAATAATGGTTTTAAGAGAATGTAGATATATTAATAATTGTCGCTATTAAAGAAAAAAGTTAATTTATAATCCCTTTTTAAAAATCTAAGCGTATATTCTATTGAGGAAAAAAATTTTAAAATTATATAAATTATAACATATGATTTAAAAATATATAATAAAGAACTATTTTCATAAGTAAAATATGTAACTGAAGATATTAAGAATAAAAAGGAATTAATATATGTCGAATCTTTTTGTGTCTATAGCATAAAACACGTTCTTCATATTTTGTTTTCACACTTTTTAATTGTCCGCAGACACAGCATCTAACAAATACGTTTCAAAATTATGCAAAAGTGTGATTATAAATATAAATGAATCCATTAATTAAGAAACAATTTTTATTGAAATTTTTAAATATATAAATAAGAACTTTTATAAAAAGACAAAAACCATATTTAAGATTTTTCTAGGGGAAATAAACTTAATAAAGAAACATATCTGTTCTAAGAGAAAGTGGATGTAAATATTAAAACAGTAACTGTCTTTATTGTTCATAAATTACTCTGAACAATTTTTATCGTGAAATGCATTATTTTAAGCAGACACTACACCAAAGAAATAATTTTCTTATCAAATTTGTAAAACAAATTTCAGAGTAACAAAAAAGTGCAAGGGTAAAGAAAAGCCACATTCCTTAAATATTAAACGAATAAGAAATGGTGTAGAAGAAATACTAGTAATTAATTTAAAAGAGATATGTAATTAAAAATAGAATCATTAATATAAACTAAATGTATATTATAAAAACCTGAATGTGCTAAACTAGTAACTTTTTAGATTAGTAATACATCCCTGACGTTAATGTTTTAGAACATCTTCATTTTGAGCATACGCTGCCTTCAAAAATGAGTGGGAAATTACGTAATGTTACGCTAAAGTTATACAAAATTTCACTAACAAACAAAAACTAAATATTAATTCAGACATCGACAATATCAGCAAACATTTTATGGAGGAGATAATAAAAATTACTCATGAAGAATTTCTTAAATTAAAACATAAAATGATCAAATGTAAACACGTTTAAGAAACTGTATTATTAAACTTATTACTGTCTCTATTATGACAAAATTGATCCCTATGTTCGCTTTCTTAGAAATTCCACTTATATTGTATGCAACTGCATACAATAAATGCTGAAAACATAAAACAAAGTTTAAAAATCTGATATAAAAATACAGTGTTGAATAAAAGCAAATATTTTTAAGATATTAAGTCTATCAAAAAATAATATTAATAATAATAATAATATAAAAAACTACTAGACAAAGATAAAATTCTCAAATATATAATGCTATTTTAAAAGAATTATGTAAGTAGATTTAATAATCTAGTACGTGTGTCTATTGTAAAGAAAGTGCTTTTCATATTTTTCTTTTCTAAGATGTGTTTTGAAAGTGCTGAATGCATTGGCCAAACGGATTTTAAAAATATATAATAGATATTCAATACACGCAGTAACAAATAAACAAACAAAACGCAGTAATAAATAAGAGGGAAGACTAAGATATTTATTATTTCAAGAAGAAATTGAATGGAGGAAACAAAGAAGTAATTCACAAAGTATTATAAAATAGAATAATAAAAAACTATCAAATAATATTAAAAATATTGTCAAACGAAGCAAATGTTCTCCAGCAGTGTTTCTATAGTAGAAAAATAGTTCTTCAAATTTCTTTATCTTAAGTATTGTAACTACATTGTGGACTAAAATAAAGATTTTTGAAACACAAAATAGAAACTTAAAATGTAATCCGAAGATTAGTAAGATCGCAAATATTATTTAACATACAGAGTATACCTATAAGAATTTGTGTACAAGGGTTAAAATAAGAATAAAGATGTGATAAAAATAAATGCATTAGGAAGTAGGAGGAAACACAATTGAACTTACTTATTTTACCAACAGCAATTTGTATGAAATAAAAAAGACTGAGGAATTAAGCAAAAATAATTGTTTAATTTACGTAATATTAACTATAATTAAACAGTATATGTAATGAAATATGTAGTTATGTAATTTTTATCAACAAAAAAGGCGCAGAAAAAATAAAAATTATAGCAATCAATCAAATAAATTATCTAATCAGGGAAAGAAAAATACCAAATGAATCACAAGAGAATGTAAAATGTGAATTGGATATATTAAAGCTTCACTAGTTAAAACAATACATTACTTCAGATACAATGTGCACCAAGAAATTGTAAAGAAGAAATAATATTAATTAGAGTTAGGGATAAAGAATTATGTAATAAGAAAAACTTAATATTATCAAATGCTGCAAACAAACTGTTGCTAAGAACGAAGATATAATAAACTGGAAAATGCATATTGTGCAAAATATCGTTTTTTAAAAAAATCACATTTGCAAAATCTTCATTGCTTTAATGCCCATCTTGTAATGAACAAATGAATTATACATATGCATATACATATATATACATATATAATATAGGATCACTATTTAAAACAAATGGGCTGATAAATAAAGACATAAATTATTTAAAAGACTAAATAATGTCAGCGAAAAAGTGCGTAAAAGTAACAAACGAAACTAATTCATGAAAAAGAATTATGCAATTAAAATTATATTATATTGACAACTATTGTAAAATAATTTATTTGTTTTATTACTAAGCTTTTATATTTCGAAAAAATTGTTCTTTATTATTTTCTTTCTAAGAATCGTTATTGCAAGGACATACTGCATTGAAAAATAAATGTTAAAAATAACTAAAACAGATATTCTATTCATAATATTAATCATTATATTGATTAATAAAAGCACACATACTTTGAGTTATTAAGTATGTCAATAGGAAATGATATATGCACGTGATAGAAAATATTAATAATCATAAAATATTATTGAACTAGAAAAATGGTTATTACGTATTATAAAGTAATATCTTTTATGAGAATATATATATTATTAACTGTCGCTATTAAAAACTCATACAATTTATATTCTCTTTTTGAAGAAATTTAAGTATACATTGCATTTGAAAAATAAATTTTAGAACTAAGTAATTTATAATATGTAGTTTAAAATTACAAAAATATGCACTCAAAATATAACATAATGAAGTTCTTTGATAAATAAAATACATAATTTGAAATAAACTATAAAGATATTAAAATATCTTAAATATATTTCTGTCTATTGTGTAAAAAGTTCATTGCTAATGCTATGTGTTTTACACAATATTAATTTTCAGTACACATTGCATTAAAGAAATGTATTTTAAAATTATAAAAAATAGAGTTTCAAAATATAAATTAATGAAGTAATAAAGAAACGAATTGTTATTGAAATTATTAAATATGTGAATAAGAAATTTTATGGAAGAGAGGAAAATTATATCTAATCATAAAAATTTCTCTATAAAAATGGCTTTCAAGTAGTAGAAAGTAAATCTCTTGCAAATTGTCGATTTAAGTATTAAGAAAGCCACTATCTCTATTGTGAAAACTTAATCTCAATATTTTCTCTTTTAGAAATGATTTACCCTAATCACACACTCAATTGAGCATATTTTCTTTAAAATATAAATCTAAAGTATAAAAAGTATTTTAACAAGTGAAGGAATAAAGAAAATCACTATTTTTAACATACAGAATTAACAAAAATTATTACAGAACAAATAACAGTAGTTAAATATAAAGAATAATGTAACTAGAAAAATGGAATCATTAATATAATATAAAGGTTTAGTAGAGGAAACTGAATCTGCCAAGTACTAAGTGTTTCTATTAGGAAAACATTCTTTATATTACGGTTTTAGAAAATCTTAATTTTAATCAGAGACTGGATTGAAAAATGACTGGGAAATTACGCAACATAATTGTTAATATTATACAATATTACATTGAAAAACAAAATCAAACACTATTGAGGATATTGACTACACCAACAAGAAATTGTATAGCAGAGATAATAATAATTAATTGTAATGAATCGCTTAACTTGAAAAAGATAAAATTGTTGAATATTATAAAATAAAGCTGTAGTAAAACATGTTGTATGTATTAGATTACTACGTGTCTGTATTTCGGAAACTATTTTATGTTCTTTTTCTTAGAGATACCACGTATATTCTAAGCAATTGCATAAAATAAATCCTGAAGAACATTGCTTCAAAATGTGATATGAAATGTATACTGTTGAATAAAAGTAAATGTCATTTAAGTAATTAAGTATATAAATAAGAAAAATATTAGGGATAATAATGAGAATTATGAAACTAAATAAAGAAGTAATTATCAAATAATACAAAAATAAAATATTTTAAAAGAGCTATGTGACTAGTTGTAATAAGGTTGTGTCTATTGTAATTGTCTCTATTGTAAATATGGGCTTCTCATTTTTTCTTTTCTAAAATCTGTATTGTAAGAGATCAATGCGTTGTTTATTTGAATTTTCAAAACGAAAAATTGATGTTCAAGATACAACGAAAGACTTGCTGTAATAAATAAGAGGAAACAATATTTATGTTTTTATTATCTTAACAAAAAATGTATGGAAGAAACAAACAAGAACTGATGAAAGTATTATCTAGCTAGAAATATATAAAATTATCAAATAATAAAGGATAGGCCGCACCCGAGCAGGCCCATTTTCTCATTACGCATGGAGTACATATCAACGGTGTTCACCGTAGGGTTGAAGCATCACGAGTGCAGTCCAGACCAGAACCATGCTGGAACTGCTACCAATATGGACATCGGCGCCAGCAATGCAACAAACCAAGAGTCTGTTTCCGATGTGCAAAAGCACACAACCATCCATGCAGCACACCTATCAACAAGAACTTCTGTGCGACGTGTGCCACTGAGGGGCATAGAACCGGAAGTGGTAACTGTCCAAAGCGGCCCCGTCAGGCAGAATTACACCAACCCACGAGAATAATTTACCAACGGAAACAAACAACAAACAATAGCGACCAGAAACAACAGCAGAAGATACTAACTCAATCTAACCATAACACTGCAATAGAACCTGAACAGAAGACAACAGATGAAGTACCTGAACATATCCAACATTACGTTAATGAAGCCATCAAGACAGCAACAGACAAGATAATCGTGTGGGTAACCAGTATACTCACAAACACCATTAACCAAGACCACATGAACAGAGTAACCAGAGCAATAATGGAAGCCACAAAGAACGTAATGAATGCGCACCTGCATCCAATCTCTAGTACGCAGGGACTGACATACATTCCGGACCCACAGTACATCGCACCAAAGCCAAGGAGGGAGAGGAAGAAGACGGCTGAGGGAACCAAAAACCAGGCGGCATCGGAGTGAAGGAGAAGAAGAAGATGCTATACACTGCATGCCAAAAATAACAAAATTGTCCCACTAACCAAACTTGCCCACCACACTACAGACAGCTAACAATTAAGTTAATTTCACACCTAGCTTTATAAGAGTTAAAATCAATACAGACAGTAAATTATGCTTTTGCATGGGTTTTTCCCACCCCTTCTTAGTGTGGTTTACCATGTAAATAACTTGAGCATGTGCATGACCGATAAAGGGGGTTTTCCTGGACTCCATGTGTTTCCGGGTTTTCCCCCTACTACCCAAGCCAATGGTGAGGTGAAAAATTCTTCACGCGCTTTCCTATCTTCTATTTTACTCTTCTTTCTTTCTCTAATACACACTGTCCGGTAAATGTCTAAGGATAAAAACCGCGACGCGACACAACATTCGACATGCTGCTTTAGATTTCTAACTGCATGTAGGAGGTGCACGTAGATATAGGTTGGTGCATCACTCAAGGGGGCGAGCTTTCTTGCTAAGGGGCCCTCTTTATTCTCTAATTTATTTCCGTATTTCCGTAAAGGATAATGGTATTGTCAAAGGAAAGAAATATACTCCAGAAGAGTTTCTATTGTACAGAAAATCCTTTTCGTGATTTCCTTAATCTTATTTTTACTACATGGTGGACTAAAAATTTTAGGAATATAAAAAGTAGAGATTACAATTATAATATGAAGAAATGTACCAAAACAAGAAACGATATTAATTAAGATACAAAGCATATCTAAAAAATTTGCAAACAAAGGTAAACATAAGAATAAAGTTGAAATAAAAATAAATACAATAATAAGTAAGAAGAAACAATATTTAGGTTATTTATTCTAACAGCAAGAAATGGTATGTAATTATCAAAACTAAGGAGTTAAGCCTAAAGAATTATGCAACTTTATGTATTATGTTATTATGTAGTTATGTAATTTATGTAGTGTTATATGTAATTATGTTACTTATATCAAAAATAAAGGGTACAGAAGAAATCAAAATAATAATTAACAATAAATAATTGCTTCACTTGAAAAAGATAAAATTATCAAATATTAAAAAATAAAGCGGTTGTAAAAGAAATTATATATTATAAACTACTACTTGTATCTATTATGAAAACAGGTGCTCTTAACGTTAGAAATTTCACGTGTGTTGTAAGCAACTACATCAAATTATGAAAACATAAAACAGCTTAAAGATGTGAGATAAAAGAAATATTGAATAAAAAGAAATATTATTTAAGATATAAAATATATCTATAAAATATTAATGACATTTAATGATAAAGAATTATGCAATTAGACAAAGACAAAGTAATCAAATATATTAAAATGAAGACATTTTAAAAGACTTATGTAAATAGATGTAATAAACTAGTAAATGTCTCTATTGTAAACAAAGGGCTTTTGATATTTTAGTTTTCTCAAATCTATATTGTAAGAGCTCAGTGCATTGGACAAAGGAATTTTAAGTATATAAAATATGTGTTCAAGACACAATGAAAAGAAGTGCACTAATAAATAAGAGGAAGAACAATTTAAATTATTTATTATCTCAAGAAAATATTGTATGAAAGAAACAAAGGAGAAATCAGTAAAAATATTATCTAACTGGAAAAATATAAAATCTCAAATAATATAAAAGAAAACCATTGCCAAACAACGAAGTGTTCTCCAGCAGTGTTTATTGTAAAGAAAATCATACTTCAGATTTCCTCATTTCACTGTAACTGGACTAAACAAAAGAATCTTAAAAACATAGAATGTAGGGATAACAATATAACATGGAGAAATGTACTAAAATAAGAGATACTGTTATTTAAGATACAAAGTACACCTATAACAATGTGTATACCAGAGTTAAAAATATGAATAAAGATACAGTAAAAGTAAATACACTAATAACAGGGAGGAAACTGTATTTAAGTTATTTACTGTGCCAAAAATAAATGGTATGGAATAAGCAAAATTAAGGAAATAAGCGTACAGAATTATGTAACATAATGTGATATGTAATTATGTTATTTATATCAAAAATAAAGGGTAGAGAAGAAATGATAATAATAGCAATCAATGACAAGAATTACCTAAATAGTGAAAAAATATAAAATAAATCATAAGAGCATGTAAAATAAAAATTGGAAAGATAACAGTACACGGATAAATAAAAGTATACATTACTTTAGATAAAAAAGCATCAAGAGATGTTAAAGAATAATTAAATTTAATTCCAATTAGTGACAAAGAATAATAAAAGTAGAAAATCATATTACCAAATGTGAACTAAAAGTGTTGATAAACAAGCAAGACGTATGAAACTAGTAAGTGTACATATTGTGTGACATATCGTTTCTAATAGTTTCGTTTTTTAGAAAACCTTCATTGCATTAATGCTGACCTTGTAGGAACAAACGAATTATATATATATAATAGAGTGTCAAAATTTTATAACGCAAATGCACTAATAGTTAAAGTCATACAATGTTTAAGAGGATGAATATATCAACAAAAATTGTACGTCAGAGTAAGAAACAATTGTAATTAATGGCGAAGAATTATTAACTCAAAATATTATACTGTCAAGTATCCTAAAATAATTTATGTATTTATCAGTACGCGTCTTTCTCGTAAAAACATATTTGTTATATTTTTCTTCAAAAACGTTTATTGTAAGGACATACTGTATTCAAGAAACGAGTTTTAAAGGTACCTAAAACAGAGTTTCAAAATATAATATCAATCATTGTACTGGTCAGTAAAAGCACTCGTTATTAAAATTGTTAAGTATGTCAATAAGAAATGATATTGACGATATAAAAATATTAAAATAACCATAAAAGATTATTAAATGAAATATAATAGACATAAATCAGAAATTAAGCAAAATGATTTATGTAACTTTATGTAATATGTTATTAAGTAATTATGTAATTGATGTAATGGAATATGTAATTATGTAATTTATATCAATAACAAAGGCGACAGAAGAAATAAAAATTATAGCGATTAATTATAAGATTTACTTAAGTAGAGAAAAAATATCAAATAAATATCAGCATGTGCAATTGAAATAGGAAATATAAGAAAGCACACTGATAAATTGAAGCATAGATTACCTTAGATACAAAATCCATCAAGAAATGCAATAGAAAAAAAGAATTCTTCGTATTTTCTTTTTACACATTTTTAATTGTCAGCACACCCTGCATTCAACAAATACATTTTAAATTTATATAAATTAGAGATTCAGAAAGCAAATGAATGCACTAATATAGAAACGAATTATTATTGAAACTATAAAATATATGAATAATTAATTTTGTAGTAGAGATGAAGATAATATTTAATAAAAATTTCTCTACGGAAAATAAACTTATCGAACATTAAGAAATAAATGTGTTTTAAAAGGAAGTGGTTGTACCTAACAAAAAAGTAATAATTTCTATTGTACGAAAAATATTCTCAATATTTTCTATAGTTTAGAAATGCTCTATTCAAAGCACAGACTGCATAATGTAAGTTATTTTTTAAATATGTATATTATAAAGTTCAGAGTCTAAAATAAAAAGTGACATGATAATTATTATGATTATTAAATGAGTAGGCAGTTGTATAAAAGACCAAATAGTAATTAATTGTAAAGAATTGTGTAACTAGGCAAAATAGAATCATTAAAATAAAATAAAACTGTAGTAGAAGAAACTCCATCTCAAGCTAGTAGGTGTTTCTGTAATAAAACACTGTTTATATTACTGTCTTATAAAATCCATATTTTAAGCACACACTGCATTGAAAAATGAGTTGTGAATTACGTAACTTATGTTATTAACATACAAAATTGCACTGAGAAACACAAAATAAACACTATTTAAGGGATTGACTATCTCAGCAATAAATGGTATGACAGAGATAATAATTGATGATAAGGAATTGCTTAACTTGAAGAAGATAAAATTATCTAATCATAGAAAAGAAAGCTGTAGTAAAGGGAATTGTATGTATTAGACTAGTACCTATTTTTATGTTAGCTTTCTTAGAAATTGCAAGTGTATGGTCAGCAAGTGCACACAATAAATGCAGAAAACATAAAACAGAGCTCCAAGCTATCTTATAAAGATAAAATATCCAATAATGAGAAGTAATATCAATGGTAATTAATGATAAAGAATTATGCAATTAGACAAACACAATTATCAAATAATATAAAATAAGGTATTGTCAAATGAAGAAAATGTTTTCCACCACTTTTTATTGTAGAGAAAATCGATCTCCACTTTTCTCTATCTTCATTGTAAATACGTACTGGACTAAACAAAAGAATTTCATTAATATATAAAGTAGAGATTCATAATGTGATTAATGTTTGGAAATAAACAAAGAGCTGCAGAAGTAAAACAAAATATTTCTTATCCAATTAACGATCCACATGAATCACAAATAATGCAACTTAATTTTAAGAAATGAAAAAAGTAGGAACACATTTGTCCATATTTTAAGCCACTCGTGCCACCTGAATGACTTGACTCATCAAGCTGCATTTTTTTCACGTAAAATATAGACTTTTTACAGAAACAAAACCACATAGGATATTCATTTTTCATAAAAGTACTCCCATGCGCAAAAAATATTGCGCGTATACTGTAACTCACGATTTTTTGCAATTATTCCATTTTCCAGATGTTTATTGGTAAAATTCAGTTATTAGTACGTGGAGATAATAGAAAGCAATCCATCTAAGGAGATATTTTCAAAAAAATATAATAAAAATATAAGCAAAAAAATTATGTTCGGTTTTGTGTATACTGGCAATAATGTTTTCGAGGGAATTTTTGGAGTAGCACAGCACGATTGAAGAGGGAATAACAAGATTAGCTGAATCAAGGAACTGGAAATTGGAGTAAAATATTGCATTTATTGGCTTAAATCTAGGGTGTAAATTGTCTGCCAAATATAAATTAGCTTCTGTAAGCAAGATGTTATACGGAAATATATAAGCAAAGAGAAAAACTGTTGTCTTAAGTTTGGAAGTGACATGCTCTATAGCCATGAGCATTTATTTCTTAAGAAAAAGATAAGCAACAAAAGAAAATCTGTGTGGGCAAGTGGGTAGAGTGACGGACTAGTAATTCTTATACTGTTTTGACACCAGATCGAATCCCATCCGGTCCTGTTCAATTTTTTTTCTTTACAAAACATTGTAGAAAGTGTATAATTTTTGTGTTAATAAGAAACGAAATAATATAATAATGAAAAAACTTTTTGTTTTTCTGATGACGTATTTATTCAGAATTAGCTTACTATTTATTACTAATAGCGATTGTTTTTAGTTTATGGTATGGTATGCTTAACCGTTCCCTCTCCGTTTTTACACAGCTTCAACTCACTGCGAGTGTCTGTGGGTCAGGAACAGGAAAAACCAAACCAGAGCAACCTACAGCTTTACACACAGCGTAAGGAACACAGTCACAGCGATAGCTCGTTGTCATTAAGAAAAAAAACTGTTCTAGTGTTTCTGTGTGTGTGTTTCTTTTTAAAGTATTGACTCTCTCTCTCTCCTTTTGTTTCATATCCACAAGTGCAACAAATGCAAGTCTGTGTGAAAAAAATCAAGAGTGCTTTCTTTAAACAAAACTAAATTTTACAGCTCTCTTTGTGAGGAACGCGAATGCTTCCAAAAGATGCCATGAATATTAACTATAATCGTACCGAATTATACAGTAGCGTGAAAAACTGATAATAAAATGATGTAACATGCATAAGCTTTTTTTCTAGAGTAACCACACATTAAACATAACAAATTAAATTTTTGGGATTACAAATTATCACATTACGTGTCGGTGTAGGCCTATTCGTTTTCACATTCGAGCGACGAAAGAAGAACGTGTGGTGATAGTTATAAAAACCGAATACCAGATTTCAATAAATTCAAGTTACATGGCTCCTACATATTGAAAAAAAATGATTTTTCGATGTCTGTCCATCTATTTGTCTCTCGGTTCGTCACGCTTTTACACGCACTCAAATAGAGGCCATACTGTTCAACGTATCTGCACCGAATTCTAGACATAACGTTTTAATAACATAATATCTTTCGAATTTTATGTCCTTCGACACCTAAAAGTAAGGGTAATTTACTGAAGGATTAAAATTTAAAATAATTCAATTTTCTCAAATAAAAAAAGCTGTGACGATTTTATTTACTTTTGATAAATATATATTTTATTAACAAATCTCCACCACATATGAATAATTTTTCTGAAAAAGTATATATGGTGTAATTCACTGTATGGTATGCGTTCTTTTTGCACAATTTTCTCAACCACATTTCATAAATAAACGTATCATTAATTACCTAACAATATGACAACTCGTTCGAAGGAGTAGCTTAATCTTAGGGTGAGCTTTCCCCCGATGGTTTTCCCATTAACGCCTCAGGCAATTTTGTTCATATTTCGTAAAGAAATATTTCATTAATAAACTAACGTAGAGCATAAATAGTTTATTCCGATAACATACAGAAGAAGTGGTTTTCTCAAGGGTTGATTTTTTTGGACAATTGTCTCAGTAATAACTGAGACAAATTTGTTCTAATTCCAGTAAAAATATTTTCTGTAATAATCTTACAATATGGTATAACTCGCTTGTTCCGAAAAAAACCAAAAGAGATAGTTTACTTTGACAGTGAAATTTTTCCCGACGATTTGCTTAAAAATTACTCGATATACTGTCAAAATTACAGATAGAAGAGTTTACCTTTGGGGGTAAGCTTTTCCCGATGACCTTCCTAAAAACAACTCATGTTTGTTGTTCATATTTTATAAATACGTGTTACATAAATAACCTAGCTATATGGTATAATTCCCTCATCCGGAAAATCTAGAAATGGTATATTACTTTTGACAGTAAGTTTTACCCTGCGATTTTCTCAAGAACGACTCAGGCGATTGTGTTCGTATTTCATAAATAAATGTTTTATGAAAACACTAACAATATAGCATAGCTTGTTTGTACTGAAAAGATCCACAAGGGATAATTTATTCTTGGGGGTGACTTTTTGCATAATTTTCTCAGAAATTACTCAGACGCTTTTGCTTATAGTTCACATACAATTATATCTTTTATAATTCTAATATATGGATCAAGTTATTTCTAACGGAAATATGACCAATGAGTACTTTACTTTTAGGCCTGAAGTTTCTTCTAGCAAAGTTTTCCAAAACATTATTTTATTCGCAATTTCCCAAATAAATGTTTCAATAACAGTTGCAGCCTAACATAAGTCAGTGTAAAAAATTCGAGCGAGAAAGTACAGTGCGTTTACTCCGTACCCTTTCTTAAATATATTTTTAAATGTTACACCTAATCACAATTTTCCGAACAAAATCGAAACTTCTTTTTAAATGTGCCTTGTTGTGGTCAAATGGTTCAAGTGCATTTGTTCTGGATTAGATTTCCAGTGAGAGCTAGTGTATCTTCATCTAAGAGATGTGACATGTCGGTGCAAAGAAGAAAGTGTTTAAATAAGCCTAACCAAGCTAATCAACAAAAGAAATAATACAATGTTACGAAATTATCTTAGAAACGTTGTTAATATTAGGTAGGTTCGACTGGAATGTCCAAACAATTGTCAATTCCAAAGGTCTTTGTTTTCGTCCGGCGGGAGCTCATGTGGTTCGGATTTCACGTTAATCAGTAGGTCCACGTCTCATATAGCCTCGCTGGTGAAAGGGACGATAAACTCAAAATCACAGCACACATCTTTGTTTTCGCCTTTGTTTTAGCTCATAAATGTCTCTGTTCATAAGCTCCTTAGTGGTTAGCGTACGCGCCTTTGGCGTGGAAGACCCGGCTTCGATTCCCGGCGAGAGCTCACGTGGTTCGGAGTCCACGTTAATCAGTAGGCTGACGTCTCATATAACTTCATTGCTGAACGAGACGTTAAACTCAAACTCAATGTCTTTGTTCATAAATGTCTTTGTGTATGGTTTTGCATATACGTGGCATGGACATTAAATTTTGATTTCTACGCCATATGTATCTAATTACATACACACCTATAGAACGAACACAACAAACTTGGAATATCTACATTGTTTGCGTATGGAAAATAATCACGCTCTACTGTACAGGACAGCCGTGTGTAAGGAATTCCATACACATGGCAATCAACGTATTAAGAAATGTAAAATAATACGAATTATTATTATTATTATTATTATTATTATTATTATTATTATTAATAATAATAATAATAATAATAATAATAATAATAATAATAATAATAAACAGAAAACGATACGATCACTTACATAATTTATAAATATAATTTAACATTTAATAAGCATATAACTGCAATGGAATTAAGTTGTTTCTCTCTCTCCTTGAACGCTACAGCCCTTATTGTTCTAAGGCGTAGAAGAGAACTTGTGGCACCCACGATTTGGGGCGGTGTGTGGTCACCACTTGGTATCCCTTTGTTGTTAGTCCTAGCTTTCTAGACGGATGCAGTTATTACCGGTAGAATATACAAGCAAATAGACTTTTGTATTACTATTAAAGTAAATAATTACACTCATTCCTTCAATGTGATACTTGTGGTTGCTTAACCGTATACAGACGGCTGATCCATGGAAAAATCGTTAATAATAATAATAATAATAATAATAATAATAATAATAATAATAATAATAATAATAATAATAATAAATAACAGGAACTCGACAAATATTCTTGCAAATAATAGGAAAAAGTTTGCGTCACACTGTTCACTTTGCTGGACACACCAGTGTGGCGCGTTATACCGATTGTGGCACACTGGAATATAGGGTATGTTTTATTTTCCAACTATTCCAACTGCTTCAATTGAAATGGATCTATAATAATAAGCGAATGAATTTAGTCTTCTTACCCTTCAATTTAGAAATAAGGTTCGCGAGAATTTCATAAAAGAATAATATACTCAGAATTGCATATAGTAGTTTGTTTTATTCGAAATTACATACTTCCTGCAACTGTTTTTTGATTGAAATGATTTGAAATGAAATTTTTAAGTTTTACGTCCCACGATTATGCCGGATAGGCTAAAGGAGACAGTGATGATAAGAAATGAATGAAATGTTGGAATGAAAAAAGTGGAATAAAACGGGAGAACCTCGAGAAAACCCACGCACACAGTGTTTGTCCAGCAGAAGGTTCACTTGGCGCGAGCATAGATCGAACCAAGGACTCCATGCACCAAAGGTGAACGCTCTACCACTGAAACACCGTGGTCTCTAAAATTACTTATGGAACTACCGAGAACTATGCTGTAATATTTGAATGTGCTCCAAGTTTACAATAATTAGTTTAGTTAAATTCATTATTAACAATTAAATAATTGCATTCATTATTAACAGGTAAATGCTGCTGATGCAAAGACTTAAATCTAGCGATACCGCGAGCGTAACGAGCGGGAAAAAAATTAGCATCGGTCTGAAGCCTATAATATAATAAATTAATGATTATATTTTAGTATTAAACAGAGGGATTTGGAAGATGAAAATATTGGTTTTAGTTCCATATGCAATAATTCTATGTGCATCGAAAGTTTTTTTTTTTTTGACTCGTTTTTCTTATAAGGGGGCGCGGTGGCTCAGTGGTAGAGGGTTCACCTCCGATGCTTGGGGTCCCTGGTTCGATCCCAGTTCGCGCCGTGTGAACTTTGTGGTGGACAAACACCGTGCTCGTGGGTTTTCTCGGAGTACTCCCGTTTCCTCCCACTTTCTTCATTCCACCATTTCACTCATTTCTCATTATCACCGTCTCCTTTAGCCTAACCGGCATAATCGTGGGACGTTAAAGTTTCATTTCATTTCATTTCGTATTTCTTATAACTAATACTACCAATAACATCTACTTTGTGGTGTACATCATCGCACAGCAGTGGCGTAGGGAAGGGGGGCCCAGAGGGGCCGGGCCCTCCCAAATAGGTCCGACAATGTACTTTGATGTTTGTAATTTTTTATGTATTTTTATGTTTATATATTTTTGTTTGTAATGTTTCTATATGTACCTATAACAGCACTTTTCCCCCACCCAAACACACATCCTGGCTACGCTACTGTCGCAGAGCAACGATGTTTATCAGACACTATGCATCGAAGAAAGACTTTTATAATGGAAAAGAATTCTGAAGTCACCACCATTTTCTGAACAAGACACAGCATGGTGGACTCACTCACTCTCCTCCTCGTTAGTGGTAGCACAGGAACAATACAAGACTCATAAGTTCGTAACAATTCGCATGCCATTCATATACTTTTACCGCACACAGTCCTATTCTTTACCACATGCTTTGAAACCAGAAACCGGTTCCGGTTCTCCTTCCCAACAACGGGAGAGGGAGTGGGAAAACAAATTACTTTGAAATGTATGTTGTTTCAGAAATCCGCATGTGTTTTTGATCAACACTCGACCGTGTTGGTGGAAAGATTTCAAGATTGCAACGCTTAGCTTTTTACTCCTAAGACATTTTGAAAAACTTTTCAAAAACGCCACAGAGTGCGCGGTCAGTCCGCGATGGCATTGCCCTCTTTAGAGAGCGCCACAAAGTTCGTGTTCCTGGAAAAACTTTAAACAGAGAGATTTTAAAGAGCCCCCTGAGCTGGGGGCCCTGGGCTCCATTGGCTCCGCCCTTAATCCGCTAATGCCTATAGATTATAAATTAAAGGGGACGGGCCGGGTCCGTTCTAAAAATTCCGGCCCGTGCAGACCTCTAGCTCCTGTGTATATGCTATCTGAAAATACAGTAGAGTTTCGCTTATCCGACATAAAACAGGCAGGCAGGACGCCGGATAATATGGATGTGTTAAGGAAAGATCTATAAAAAGTCAAACTATGATATAATTTTACACATTACGCATCTAATTATCATCTTTGCAAGAAACAAATATAATGCATTGACTCAGTGACGTATCCAGCGTAAGGTCCTGGAAGCTGTCCCTTACCAAACCTCAAGCACTTTTTAATAAACTTACTTTTTCCCTTTTGAGGTTTTTTTATTTTTTTTATGTCAGATTACTTTGAGTCAGTGTCCAAACTGTGGACAATGCGTTGGTGTTATAATTCTAACAAGTAACACTTCCCAAGTGTAACACTCCGATTTTGATAAAATTTGGCAGGTAATTACTATACATAAAATAAACAAATAAGTGCTTTTTTATTTTATTTTATTTTATTTTATTTTATTTATTTATTTATTTATTTTGCTGAAAAAAGGTTTTACGGGGCAAAAGCCCTCACCCAAAATTTGACAGTTGACGCTCGAAAGGCAAAAACAAGTGGACCAAAGTCAACGAAATTGTGAACAGATATTGCGGACATAAAATTAGGGAATACGTGTTTTGTATTTTCCTGGAAAAAACGGTTAGGTGGGGCACAGATCCCTCCAAACCTTTGATCATGAAATATCAAAAGTGCTAATAACAGTATGTCAGAAGTGCCTAAATTTACATGAAGAATTGGAACAAAACTTTGTGTTAGGACAATAAGCAAAAAATAAACAAATTCGGCTTTTTTATTTACTGCGAAAAAACGGTTTTAGAGGACAAAAGGTCCCCCCCATGAATTTTGAAATTTGACGCAAGAAAGGCAAGAAAAAATGTACCGAACTGAATAAAATTGTTCACAAATGTTGTAGAGGTAAGATGAGGAAATACGTGCTTCGTATTTTCCTGAAAAGAGAAAAAAACCTTTTGAGTGGACCGAGGCGTTGAGTGTCGGAAGGATTGGACAGAAGCGAATGAAATTGTCTGTAGATATTGGATATGAAAAATAAAGCCTCTCGTGTTTCACAAGTGTCTCCATCAGATTTCTTCAAATTTGGCAGATCAACAACAAGCACAAACAGTATAGCGTATTTTGTAGTATTTCACGAGGCAACTTTAACCCTTACAATGTTTTTCCGCATAAACAAAAACACGTGCCGATTAATTTCCTGTTTGCTGTTGATGTGCCAAAATTGATAGGGACATCTTTAAAACACGAAAGTCCTTATTTTACATACAGTCTATACAATATCTACACACAATTTCCTTTTCTTCGATCCACTCCTTCCTGCATTTTTACGGTAATATTAACTTTTTTTTGGAGGGGCTCTAGGCCCCAACACTGTTTTTTCATACAAATTAAAATGCATTTCATTTATTGTTTTGCAAATTGTCCCTATACGAAGTTTCGTTGCAATTCTCCATACTCTTTAGGAACTTCTGACGTATACATACTTATTTGCACTTTGATATTTCCTAATCAACAGCTTAGAAGGTCCGAGCCCCACTCAATCGCTTTTTTCCAGGAAAATACGAAACACAATTACCTCAATTTACGTCTAGAATATCTGTGCACGATTTCAAAATTTTGGGTGGGGAATTCTGCCCCCTAAAACCAATTTTTCGCAGAAAATAAATCCTTTTTTTTTTTTTTTTTTTTTTTGTTTTGCGTATTGTCCCTACACAAAGTGTCGTTCCAATTCTTCATGTCCTTTAAGCACTTCTGACATACTGTTATTAGCACTTTTGATATTTCACGATCAAAGTTTTGGAGGGGTCTGTGTCCCACCGAAACGTTTATCTTTTTTTCAGGAAAGTACGGAACCCATATTCCCTCATTTTTCGTCTACAATATCTGTGCACAATTTCATTCATTTCGGTTCACTTCTTCTTGCCTTTCGGGCGTCAACTTTTATCATTTTGGATGGGGGATTTTGTCCCCTAAAACAGGCATTCGCTTAGTTTTTGCATATTGTCCATACACAAAGTGTCATCGGAATTCTCCGTCCTTTACACACATCAGACATATTGTTACTAGCACTTTTGATATTTCATGATCAAAGGTTTGGAGGGGTCTGCGTCCCACCTAACCGTTTTTTCCAGGAAAATACAAAACACGTAATCCTTCATTTTACGTCTGCCATATCTGTGAACAATTTCGTACACTTTGGTCCACTTGTTTTTGTCTTTCGGGCGTCAACTTTCAAAATTTTGGGTGAGTGCTTTTGCCTCCGTAAAACAGTTTTTCCGCAGAAAATAAAAAAACATGTATTCGTTTATTTTATGTGTAGTATCTGTCTGTCAAATTTTATCAAAATCGGAGTGTTACACTTGGGAAGTGTTACTTGTAAGAATATACCGTAATGCCATTGATACCAGGTGGAATTAAAGAACACTTTTAAATGGGATTACAATTTCGTTTCCGTTCTGTTTATAACATTACTGTATTAGAACGATACACTCATTGCCATTTGCTATTTTTGTTATGTGATATATGTAGCAAACAGTTTTCCTTACATGTCTCTAGAAAATATTTTTTGATTTCGTGAGGGTTAGAATTAAGTTTGACCGGTTCATAAATGACAAGTAAGAAACGTTTAAGAGAAATACAGAACTGTTGCATTATTATTATTATTATTATTATTATTATTATTATTATTATTATTATTATTATTATTATTATTATTATTATTGATATTTTTGAAACATTAGAATTACGTGCTTACGAGGATTCGTGTCGGGTCCCCTCCAAAAAGAAAAGTTGGATACGTGCCTGCACTGAATGATAGACGTATGAGTCATGGTATAGACGGGGGTGCTAGGCAATCGAAGCATCAAAAACAGACTAAGACCACAACTTGCAGTTCTTCTTGCCGATTGATGCTGCTTTTTACCTGCTATGATATGTTGGATAATAATGTGAAATAAACGAAGGTCAAGACCATGGCGTATTGGTGTTTCATGCACCTAAACCTGTAAAATATTTGTGCCGAAAACATCTTTCACTCACTAGCTAAATTTGAGGGTATGATCGCTCATCTTGCCTTATAAAGTATAGTCTTATAAAGAATATATATAGCATAATAAAAATCTTAAGACCAAATTCAATGATTTTCTATAATTTTCTTTTTTAATAACGGGAAACTTGTTTATGTCATCACGATAAATCACGTTTGATACTAAGATGTCTGTTTCTGACTATATATATTTTTCATACTTTATTGGAGACAATTTTTTTCAAGAAAAGAGGATGATAAAGGAAGCTATACAACACCATAAACTGAAAGCAATCGGTATTACTAATAGTACACTAATTCTAAATAAGTACGTCATCAGAGGGAACAAAAAGTTATTTCCTAATTGTATTGTTTCAGTTTTATTAACATAAAAATTATACACTTTCTACAATGTTTTGTAAAGAAAAAAAATTGAACAGGACCGGATGGGATTCGATCTGGTGTCAAAACAGTATAAGAATTACTAGTCCGTTACTCTACCCACTTGACCACACAGATTTTCTTTTGTTGCCTATCTTTTTCTTAAGAAATAAATGCTCATGGCTATAGAGCATGTCACTTCCAAACTTAAGACAACAGTTTTTCTCTTTGTTTATATATTTCCGTATAACATCTTGATTACAGAAGCTAATTTATATTTGGCAGACAATTTATACCCTAGATTTAAGCCAATAAATGCAATATTTTACTCCAATTTCCAGTTCCTTGTTTCAATTCTGCCCATACAAATTCTGTTATTCCCTGTGCAATCGCGCTCTGCTCTGCAAAAAATCCCTCGAAAACATTATTGCCAGTATACACAAAACCGAACATAATTTTGTTTTTTGCTTATATTTTTATTATTTTATTACATTTTTTGGAAATATCTCCTTAGATGGATTGCTTTCTATTATCTCCACTTACTAATAACTAAATTTTACCCATAAACATATGGAAAATGAAATAATTGCGAAAAATCGTGAGTTACAGTATACGCGCAATATTTTTTGCGCATGGGAGTACATATTTTACATTTTTTAAATAACATTTATTTTTTAACAAAATTTTAAAAATTTTGGCCGTTGGTGGCACCTAAAGATATTGACCAGTCGACTTGCAATTTTTTACACGTTATATGGATCCCATTTCGCAAAAAGAAGTATCATTAAGGGTAAGTTGATTTTTAAAAAATGGAAATTCGATGCACCCTAATCTACAATTACTTGCAGACTACGGCTTCTAGCCCCTCCCATGGAACAGAGACGGGATCGGAACAGCAGCGCCACCGCCACCCAAGCAACCTTATAAATTGGATGGACAAAGGCAATTCTGTACCAATTTTCTGGTGTCCCTCCTATTGTTTGCTTCGGAACATTAGGAGTAACCTAATCCTTTGGCCTATAATTTGCTTCGGGACTACGCCTATCCTTTCGCCTGGCTTAACCCGCTTCGGGGCTCTGACTGGCAATCCTAACTTCAGCCGCTTAGCCTGCTTCAAGGCTTTGTTGGCCATCTAACCTACGCACTGCTTGCTCGGAGCTTTGGGCCCCTAATACCACTCTGCCTAGCCTGCTTCCGGGCTCTGTAGAGATCCTGTCTGCGACCACAAGGTCAAAGATCACCTAAAACTAACCTTTGATATTAGAGAGATTAACTTGGAAAGTATTTTGTAAAAATACTTTTATAGAGAAATTTTATAATAAAATTGGTAGTGGGAGATCGATTCCAGACACTCTTCTTTATTAGCGTTCTACCTACACCTATATAAGACAAAGTTTCAGAATACAATTATCAATTATTATAAAATCAAGATATTTTAGAAGAGTTATATAAGTAGATCTAATAAACTACAAAAGGTCTCTATTGTAAAGAAATTCTTTTCATATTTTTCTTTTCCAAAATCTATATTATAGGAGCTCAATATTGTTCAAACGATTATTAAATATACAAAATAGATGTTAATAATACAACAAAAATTACACTAATAAAGAAGAGGGAACATTATTTAAAATACTAATTATCTCAAAAAGAAATTATACGAAAGAAACAAATAAACCAATCAAAGTATTATCTAACTAGAAAAATAAAAATTTACCAAATAGTATAAAATAGAGGTATCGTCAAATGATAAAAATATACTCCACCACTTTTTATTATAGAGAAAATCGTTCTCCAGATTTCTTTACCTTCATTGTAAATACATACCGAACTAAACAAAAGAATTTCATTAATATATAAAGTAGAGATTTAAAGTGTAATATGAAGAAGGGTACTAAAATCAGATACAATACTTTTCAAGGTACAAAATATGCATATAAAATTTGTATAGAAGAGATAAAAATAAGGATAAACATGTAATAAAAATAAATACACTATTAAGTAAGACGAAACACTATTTAAGTTGTTTATAGTACCAGACAGAACTAAGAAATGCAGTGGAACAGACAGAACTAAGAAATGCAGTGGAACAGACAGAACTAATAAATTAAGCATAAAGAGTTATATAACTTTATGTAGTATGTTATTATATACTTATTTAATTTACGTAATGCAATATGTAATTATGTAATTTATATCAATAACAAAAAGCACAGAATAAACAAAAATTATAGCAATTAATTATTGGCATTATCTTATTAGAGAAAAAAATATCAAATAATTATTAATACCATGCACATTGGAAATTGAAATATAAAAATTACACTGACAAATATACATTATTTTAGATAAAAAAAATCATCGAGAAATTGCATACGAAAAAGAATATTATTTAGAACTAGCGATAAAGTATTATGTAATTAGGAAAAGATAATATCATCAAATGTGAAGTAACGCTGTTGTTAAAACAAAAACGTAATAAAGTAGTAAGTGCAGATATTGTGTAAAATATCGTTTTTAATAAATTCAGTTTTTACAGAATCTTTAATTCTTTAATGCTCCTTAATATTGACTTTGTGCTGAACAAACGAATTATATATATATAGACATACATACAGACAGATAGATAGATAGATTAGAGCAGCCCTGCTACGGCGAGCAGATAGTGGAAACTCTCGTCGCGAACGCTCACAAGCATTCTACGTGCAAATACCGTTGTTCGTACTTCGTGCATCTTCGGGTTTCGTTCTTCGAGGAGCCGAAGTGTTGTCAACCTTGGCGGTAATCACTAGCTTACCAAATAAAAAAAAGTATGTATGGTAACTGATTGCCATTTAGTGTAAAGTGTTTTTTACAATGTGGTAACCGTTAACTATAGACACAAACTTATAACAGCAATCAAATGATAAACTATGTACGTTCCTTTTCTTCTTTTTCTTTCCTTTTGTTAAAGAAGGATGTGGTGGAACCAAACCATCGCTTACATTTATAAAAATTTGCTAGTTTGCCCAATGGAAAACCAGTTTTCAATATATATATATATATATATATATATATATATATATATATATATATATATATATATATATATATATATATATATATATATATATATTACCAAGTTCTTAATCCGAGTGTGGGTTTGTTATATTATGTTGTTTCGATTTTTAGGAAAAGAGATAATCTGTTGATACGAAAAAATACTGTAGCACTTGTTTGTAATTATCTAAGTATTATCTCAAGAAAATTAGCTTATGCATGTATGTGTGTACGAATAGACTTAGCAAGGGGTTGGTTGTGGAGATTAGAAGCCACTATTACACTATCAATAGGAAGAATAGTATTTCTTACTCCATTTTTAAAGTTACTTTGATCGCAAAGAATCAAACAAAATATTAAAAGAGCCAAAGAGATTTTCCATTTTTAAGAGTGACCATTAGTGACTACCATTAGAGAGTGTGTGTGTGTGTTCTTTTTAACAAGGAGTGTCTTTTTAATAATGAAAAATATATTATCCCTGGCTGGTTGATTGCCGGTGGCTTGTTAAAACTGAAAAAGAATGTTAAAAGTGAAGAATCATATCAACGACTGAAGCTACACGCTTGTCTTTCTTCGGTAGTTACTGATTGATTTTGAAAGTCGCAATGTTGTAGGCCTACTGTAACAGCGTGAACTCGGAAGGAAACGTTCCAACTAAATGATACGAACAATTATTCCCAATGTCTTGAACATGAAACGTGGGTTGCACGGATAACGCTTAAAGTGGGCTGGACTGCACTGGAATTTCCATCCGGCAAATTAGTGTTTGGTCGGAACTCATTTCTTCTGTGTAATTGTCTCTTAACAACATTTGAACATTTCTTTTAGATAACTCACTCACTCTATGGCCTATGGAACCCGAAGGTTCAATACCGCGTTTACAAAATATTTCCACTAACTTTTGTCCTTAGCCAACTGGATCTAGTTTCTACTCTGTACTCTTATTTCTGCAAGATTCATCTTAATATTGTCTTCCCATCTACGCCTAGGTCTTCCTAGTGGTCTTCTTCCAATCGGGTTTTCAGTTAAAATTATGAAAGCGTTTCTAATTTCTTCCATTCTGGCTACATGGCCTGCCCGCCTGAGCCTTCTACACTTAATGACCCTAACAATGTTAGGTTAGGTTAGGTGAGCGGTTTAAACTATGCAATTCCTCGTTATGAATTTCCTCCAATCCCCATTTTCATCCCTCTTTGGTCCGAATAATAATAATAATAATAATAATAATAATAATAATAATAATAATAATAATACGCATTATTATTATTATTATTATTATTAGTAGTAGTAGTAGTAGTAGTAGTAGTAGTAGTAGTAGTAGTAGTAGTAGTAACAAAAGTAAAGATTAAGTACATGACGAAACAGCTTTACTAGTGTATAGTAGACAGCGACTAGTGTCACTTATGCTGAGTCTACTATCATCCGTGCTTCCAGTTTTGGCACCTGCATACATAATCCCCTGTGTACGTTAGTTATCTAGTCCCTGTGTACATCTGCTTATAGAGACCAGTATCGAGCACAGTCGTTGTAAAGAGTTAAAAGCGGTAAGATGGCGAAACGACGCTGCCCTACACCTACACTTAAGTTCAACAAGCAGTGGGAGGAGGATTATCTCTTTGTCGAAGAAGACGGTGTAGCCAAATGTTTAGTGTGCTTTAATACATTACATGTATTTAAAAAGTTCAACCTTCAAGGTCATTACAATACTTATCACGTGGAGCAATACGGGGAACTTAAGGGACATCTTCGCAAAGAAGAATTGAAGAAGTTGAAAGAGAATAAGGCCGCATCGGATAAGGAAGACGGGGAGAGAACGTGTGAAGCCTCTGTGCGAGTGAGTTACAAAATTGCGTTGCATATTGCGAGATTGTTGCGCCCTTTCACAGACGGGCACCTAATAAAGGAGTGTATAGTAATATCAGCAGAAGACTTTTGTCCTTCTCGAATACAGCAGTTCGAATCGGTTCCACTTTCCTGACAGACTATTACGCGACGCATAGAACATCTTGCAGATGATGTTTTGAGCCAGCTATCGGAACTTTCGAAAACGTTTATTGCATTTTCTCTGGCGCTCGACGAAAGTATGGATGTTACAGATACTGCGCAGCTTGCTATCTTTATTCGTGGTGTACATAGTGATCTGGAGATTCGAGAGGAACTGTTACACATAGTACTTATGAAGAGCACCACAACGGACGCTGACATTCTTGCGTGTGTTGAAGAAAGTGTCGAAAATACAGGCCTTGCGTGGAATGCACTGTAGCGACCGATGGGGCACCTGCTGTGGTTAGGAAGCAAGCAGGGTTCGTGGCGCGACTAAAACAAAAACTGCAAGAGCTTGGGGTGTGGCATGATATCAGGGAAATTCATTGTATGCTGCATCAGGAACAGTTTTGTGCAAAGAGTGTAACGAGGAACGATGTCATGGACGTTGTAGTTCGTACCACCAAATACCTCAGAAAACATTGACTGAGACATCGCCAATTTAAATCCTTCCTCGAAGACCTAAACAGTGCATACGGAGACATACCTTATTATACTGAGGTGCGCTGGCTGAGCCGTGGGAACTTGTTAAACCAGTTCTTTCAGTTACTAAACGACATTGATATGTTTCTCGATATGATCGATCATTCCGTGCCAGAACTGAAAGACGACCAATTGAGATGCAACCTTGCGTTTTTGGCAGTCATAACTACTCATCTCAATGCTCTTAGCCCTTCATTGCAGGGTCAACATCTGCTAATCACAAATATGTGCGATCGCGTCGAAGCGTTCAAAATGAAGCTATCCCTTTGGGCGCAGCAATTTGAAAACAAGATTTTGGTTCACTTTCCCAGCTTAGGCACCTTAAAAGAATTCGGTAAACTTCTTGACTTGATTCATTACCGCAGTTTGCTGCTTAGCCTTAAGGACGAGTTTGAAACCAGATTTCAGGACATAACATGTTTGGAGATGAGCTTCAGGGTATTTGCCACCCCATTCTCTACAAACATTGAAGATGCTCCTTCTGATGTTCAGTTGGAACTTATAGACATAGTGTGCAACAGGGAATTTAAAGAGAAATTCCATCAGAAAAACAATTTACAAGAGTTCTATAGGAATTTCCCTCGATGTCGATTTCCGCGACTGCATAGAAATGCTGCCAATATTATGTCAATGTTTGGTTCGACGTATGTGTGTGAGCAATTATTTTCAAAAATGCGACTGACGAAATCAAACCAAAGAAGTTCGTTGTCCAACCATCACCTGGAATGTTTGTTACGTCTAAGCTGTGTGCAAACAATATCACCTCGTATGGAGACACTTACGAAGAAATTGTGCGGTACATCTGCCTCAGAGAACAAGGCTTGAAGCAAAAAACTTGTCAGTTACTAGTGTTTATGGTGTATTTTCTTTTTTCTGTGTTTCTAACTTTATACATATTCGGCCTCTTTGTGCGTTTTCGTGTTCTGTTGGTTTGAATTTTGATTTTCTACTGTCAGACATTTGTCTCTTGTGGTGTTAAGATACTTGAGTACGCTTCGGCAAATGTGATTGCATTTTTCGAACTATTGGGAATGTGCAAGAAGTGTTTTTCTTTTGGGACCTTTGTCTACGATCTTGGATTTCTGTGTTAAGTTATAAAAGCTATTACAATGTTTATATTTTGTAGCTACGGAAATCTAATAAGTGTAGATTATTTGGATGATTTATAATTGAATAATATATTTTCGAATAAAATCTACTCAAATAATCTGATTTTCGAATTGTTCCTCATCTTTGTTTCTTTGCCTACATTAGCATCCAGTGGCAATTTACGGCAGAACTCAAGCAGGTATTATGCATATTTCGAACACGATCTTATTATTATTATTATTATTATTATTATTATTATTATTATTATTATTATTATTATTATTATTATTATTATTATTATTATTATTATTATTTTCAACCTTCCGTCGTTCTGCTATCAATCTAGCAACGAAAGGCGTTTACAACTTAGCAAACGTGAAGCGAGTGACAAGTTACAGACCGAGTGCTAATGTAGTACAACGTCACGAATTGTGTAAGCAAACTAAAAAGGTCTGAAACAATTCGTTTCCGATTTTTACGTCTGTAAGCTGACATGTTTAATATTAGTTTATTTCTTTCTTTCTTTCTTGTTCATTTGTTGGGTACTTCAACGCTAACTGTAACCTCTATCATGCGTCTTCCTCGACCAAAAAACGTACCAATTTTATTTCCTGCAGTGTTTTCGCGTCATTGCTTTCGAATATGGGGAGGGGGACATTACACCTGCACATTTCACGCTTGCGTCTGCTCAATGCTTCAACATCGTGCGAATTTCTGACCAGGCTTGGCCGTAGGTTTTTTGCCATCATGTGTGGTTGGCAACACTTATGGGATGCAGTGGAAGGGGCGAAGCTACCAGCACCTGTGCTCACCTGTTCTTGTCTCCGCTCGTGCTCGCTCACGCTTCGGCTCCGGGAGCCAATTCATGGACAGGCCTGGATTAGAGGGTCGTTATATTATAAAGCAAATGCAATGATAAATAAAGGCATGCATTATTTACGAGATTAAATATATCAATAAAAATTGAACGCAAGAGTAATAATTAAAACTAATTAATCACAATGAATTATGTAATCAAAATATATTATATTGTGAAATATTGTAAAAAAATCATATATTTATCAGTCATCTTTATTTTAACAAAATATATATTCTCAAACATTTTTATTGTAGTGTCGTGGGGCATTTAACGAAAGAATCTTAAAAATATCTAAAACACAAGTTCAATCTATAATATTAATCATTTTATTCGTCAGTAAAAGAGCGTCATTTCGGTTGTTAAGTGTGTTAAAAAGAAATTGTATAGACGAGATAAAAATATTATTTAATAATAAAATAAGACATTTGCCTAGAAAAACAAGGATATTAAGTATTATAAAATAATATTTTGTAAGACAAAGTCTTCATATTAAATTAGTAAGTGTGTTTATTACAGAAGAATCTTCATCTATGTTCTCATTTTGAAAAAATCTAAGCATATATTCCATTCAAGAAAAAAAAAATTTAAATTATACGATTTATAATGTATCAGCTAAAATTTTGAAATTGTACACTTAAAATATAACATAAAGAAATGCTTTGATAAATAAAATACAAATCAAAGGATATTAAGAATGCAAATCTATTCAAATGTATTAAACTTACTGTGTAAAAAGACCTTCTTTGTTATCTACACAATGTTTATTGTCAGCAAAAACACTATTGAACAAATACATTTTAAAATTAGACAAAATAGAGTTACTACATATAAATGAACTAACAACGAAACGAGTTGTTATTGAAATTATTAAATATATGAATAAGAAATTTTAGAGAAGATACGAAACTAATATTTTATCGTAAAAATTTCTCTAGGGAAAAATAAACTTATCAAATACTAAGAAATAAATCTGAGTAAAAGGAAGTGCAGGTAAGTATTGAAACAATAACTGTCTCCATTGTAAAAAAGTCATTCTGAATATTTTCTATCTTTGAGAAATGCTTTATTCTAAGCACATATTACATTGAACAATTTTTTAAAAATATGCAAAATAAAGTTCAATGATTAATAGGAAAATTACAGAGCTAAAAAGCAATATTTTAAATTATTACATAAATAAGGAATGGTGTAGAAGAAATAATAATAATTAATTGAATGGTGTTATGCATTAATTGACCAAGCGCCATTTTTCGATTATCGAGATTTTTCTATCAGTAAGTAGGAAGCAATCGAAATCATGTTAAGAAATAGTTTGAAGCGCTACTACTTGTTCAAATGTTCAGGAAAAGCTATTCCACAAAGCGCCAACTACTGGATCGTAATGGGAACATGGTTTATTTCCTTTAATATCTCAGAACCATGTATGGTCAATTGATGCATGACATCGTCCATTTCTAAAGAATTACGTATCTAGAAAAAAATCATTAACACAAAGTAAACTGTACTAGAGGAAACAGGATGTGCTAAACTAGTAAGTCTCTATTAGAGAAACATTCTTTGTATTACCGTTTTCGAAAATCGTTATCTTCAGCATTCACTTCATTGAAAAAAGGGTGGTAAGTTACGTAAATTAATTGCTAAAAATGCATAAAATTGCACTGAAAAACAAAACGTGAATATAATTTAAGAGATTTACTGTATCAGCAAGAAATCGTATAGCAGAGATAACATTAATTAATCATAAATAATGGCTTAACTTGAAAAAGACAAAATTATCTAATATTATACTATAAATATCTAGTAACAGAAATTGTATCTACTAGACTAGTACGTTTCTCTAATATGGAAACAATTTTTATGTTCCTTTTCTTAGAAATTGCACGCATATTGTAAGCAACTGCATACAATGAACCCTAAAAACATAATACGGTACTTCGAAGTATGATATAAAATATACGCTGTTGAATAAAAGCAAATATCTTTTAAGAAATTAAGTCTATCAATAAGAAATAATATACATAACTAGTGATAAAGAATTATGCAATTAGACAAACAGAATTATCAAATATAGCGAAATAAAGGTATTTGAAAGAGTTATTGAAGTACATTAATAAACTAGTAAAGGTCTCTATTGTAAAGAAAGAGCTTTATATGTTTTTCTTTCCTAAAATGTGTATTATAAGAGCATGTTGCATTTACCAATGAATTTTTCATATATAGAATGGATGTTCAAAACAAAAATAAGTGCACTAATAAAGAAGAGAAAACACTATTTAAATTATTTATTTTCTCAAAAAGAAATAATATGATAGAAACAATGAAATTAATCAAAGTATTATTTAACTAGAAACATACAAATTTATCAAATGATATAAAATAAAGTTATTGTCAAGGGAAGGAAATGTTCTTCAGCAATTTCTATTGTAGAGAAAATCGTTCTTGAGATATCTTTATCTTCATTGTAACTACATACTGGAATAAACAAAAGAATTTTTAAAATATATAAAGTAGTGATTCAAAATGTAATATGAAGAAGTGTACTAAAATAAGAGAAAATATTATTTTAGATACTAAGTATACCTATAAAAATATGTATAGATGAGATAAAATAAGAATAAAGATGTAATAAAATAAATACACTAAGTAAAAGAGTAAGAATTGGTATGAGAATAGACAAAACTCAGAAATTAAGCATAAACAAGTATGTAACTTTATGTAATATATCATTATGTAATTATGTATTTGATGTAATGAAATATGTAATTATGTAATTTATATAAATAACAAATTCTTAAATCAATAAGTATTTATATAAATAACAGTAATTCTTATACTGTTTTGACACCAGATCGAATCCCATCCGATCCCATCCAATTTTTTCTTTACAAAACATTGTAAAAAGTGTATAATTTTTATGTTAATAAGAACTTAAACAATATAATAAGGAAATAACTTTTTGTTTCCTCTGATGACGTATTTATTTAGAATTAGTGTACTATTAGTAATAGCGAATGCTTTCAGTTTATGCTGTTGTATAGCTTCTTTTCTCATCCTCTTTTCTTGAAAACAAAAGACAAATCTGTCTCCAATAAAGTATGAAAAATATATATAGACAGAAACAGACATCTTAGTATCAAACGTGATTTAACGTGATGAAATAAACAAGTTTCCCGTTATTAAAAAAAGAAAACTATAGAAAATTATTGAATTTGGTCTTCTTTAGGTTTTCAGCATGCTATATATATTCCTTATAAGACTACACTTTATAAGGCAAGATCTGCGATCATACCCACATTTTTAGCTAGTGAGTGAAAGATGTTTTCGGCACAAATATTTTACAGGTTTAGGTGCATGAAACACCAATAGGCCATGGTCTCGACCTTCGTTTATTTCACATTATTATCCGACATATCATAGCAGGTAAAAAGCAGCATCAATCGGCAAGAAGAACTGCAAGTTGTGGTCTTAGTCTGTTTTTGATGCTTCGATTGCCTAGCACCCCCGTCTATACCATGACTCATACGTCTATCATTCAGTGCAGGCACGTATCCAACTTTTCTTTTTGGAGGGGGCCTACACGAATCCTTGTAAGCACGTAATTCTAATGTTTCAAAAATATCAATAATAATAATAATAATAATAATAATAATAATAATAATAATAATAATAATAATAATAATAATAATAATAATAATAATAATGCAACAGTTCTGTATTTCTCTTAAACGTTTCTTACTTGTCATTTATGAACCGCTCAAACTTAATTCTAACTCTCACGAAATCAAAAAATATTTTCTAGAAACATGTAAGGAAAACTGTCTGCTACGTATATCACATAAAAAAATAGCAAATGGCAATGAGTGTATCGTTCTAATACAGTAATGTTATAAACAGAACGGAAACGAAATTGTAATCCCATTTAAAAGTGTTCTTTAATTCCACCTGGTATCAATGGCATTACGGTATATTCTTACAAGTAACACTTCCCAAGTGCAACACTCCGATTTTGATAAAATTCGACAGGTAGATACTACACATAAAATAAACTAGCACATGTTTTTATTTTCTGTGAAAAAACGGTTTTAGGGGGCAAAAGCCCCACCCAAAATTTTGAAAGTTGACGCCCGAAAGGAAAAAACAAGTAGACCAAAGTGAACGAAATTGTGCACAGATATGGCAGACGTAAAATGAAGGAATACGTGTTTTGTATTTTCCTGGAAAAAACGGTTAGGTGGGGCACAGACCCCTCCAAACCTTTGATCATGAAACATCAAAAGTACTAGTAACAATATGTCAGATGTGTGTAAAGGACATAAAGAATTGCAACGACACTTTGTGTATGAACAATACGCAAAAAATAAACGAACGCGGTTTTTTATTTTCTGCTGAAAAACGGATCTAGGGGGCAAAAACCACTACTCAAAATTTTAAAAGTTGACGCCTGAAAGGCAAGAGGAAGTGAACTGAAATGAATGAAATTGTGCACAGATATTGTAGACATAAAATGAGGGAATATGGGTTTCGTATTTTCCTTAAAAAAAAAAAAAAAAAAAAAAAAAAGCCGTTGAGTGGGGCACGGACCTTCTAAGCTGGTGATTACGAAATATCAAAAGTACAAATAAGTATACGTCAGAAGTTCCTAAAGAGTATGGAGAATTGCAACGTATAGGAACAATTTGCAAAATAATAAATGAAATGTGTTTTAATTTGTACTGAAAAACAGTGTTGGGGCCTAGAGCCCCTCCGAAAAAAAGTAAATATTACCGTAAAAGTGCAGGAAGGAGTGGACCGAAGCAAATAAAATTGTGTGTAGATATTGTATAGACTGTATGTAAAATAAGGAGTTTCGTGTTTTTAAGATGTCCATATCAATTTTGGCACATCAACACCAAACAGGAAATTAATCGGCACGTGTTTTTGTTTATGCGGGAAAACATTGTAAGGGTTAAAGTTGCCTCGTGAAATACTATAAAATACCCTATACTGTTTGTGCTTGTTGTTGATCTGCCAAATTGGAAGAAATCTGATGGAGACACTTGTGAAACACGAGAGGCTTAATTTTCATATCTAATATCTACAGACAATTTCATTCGCTTCGGTCCACTCCTTCTGACACTCAACGCCTTGGTCCACTCAACAGTTTTTTTTTTCTTTTCAGGAAAATACGAAACATATATTCCCTCATCTTACCTCTACAATATTTGAGAACAATTTCATTCACTTCGGTCCATTTCTTCTTGCCTTTTGGGCGTCAAATTTCAAAATTCTGGGTGGGACCTTTTACTCCCTAAAATCGTTTTCTCGCAGGAAATAAAAAAACCGTATTTGTTTATTTTTTGCTTATTGTCCTAACACAAAGTTTTGTTCCAATTCTTCATGTAAATTTAGGCACTTCTGACATACTGTTATTGGCACTTTTGGTATTTCATGATCAAAGGTTTGGAGGAGTCCGTACCCCACCTAACCGTTTTTTTTCCAGGAAAATGCGTAACCCGAATTCCCTCATTTTTCGTCTACAATATCTATGCACAATTTCATTCACTTCGTTTCCCTTTTTCTTGCCTTTCAGGTGTCAACTTTCAAAGTTTCCTGTTGGGACTTTTGCCCCCTAGAACCGTTTTTCCGCAGAAAATAAACAAAAACCGTATTTGTTTATTTATTTTATTTTTATTTATTTATTTATTTATTTATTTATTTTTGCGTATTGTTCATACACAAAGTGTCGTTGCAATTCTTCATGTCCTTTACACACATCTGACATATTGTTACTAGCAATTTTGATATTTCATGATCAAAGGTTTGGAGGGGTCTGCGCCCTAACTAACCGTTTTTTACAAGAAAATACAAAACACGTATTCCCTAATTTTACGTCTGCAATATCTGTGCACAATTTCGTTCACTTTGGTTCACTTGTTTTTGCCTTTCGGGCGTCAACTTTCAAAATTTTGGATGGGGGCTTTTGCCCCCTAAAGCCGTTTTTTCGCAAAAAATAAAAATAAACTTATTTGTTTATTTTATGTGTAGTATCTACCTGCCAAATTTTATGAAAATCCGAGTGTTACACTTGGAAAGTGTTACTTGTTAGATAGAGATGCAAAAAAGCCGGCTTTTTTGAATCGATGTTTTTTTTTTACATAAAAAGCCGGCTTTTTTGGGAAAAAAACGAGAATTTTGGAAATTTTGGCTTTTTTCATTTTCATGATTTTTCTATCTAAATAGCTTTCTTATAGTACATTCTATACTTAGATAAGAATTCCATGACCTAAATGCCATATTTCGCTGTAAAATTCACCATCAAGATGGATGGAGCACATGTTTTACGAATTAAAGCTAACATGAAGAATGTAGTATTTGAGGGCAATTTTAGAGGCTATTTAACTTTATTTTAACTTTTGAGTTATCGATATTTTTTCTTCTCGATATCATTTCAGTTTGTCGTCTGTTTCATTTCTAAGAGCTTAGTACTCTAGCTTCTAACGCAGAAGTTAAACTTACGGTTTTCTATATATCCGTCAAAGCGTACGTTTTTCAATATATCCGTCTAACCGTACTTCCACATTTCTGTTATACTGTAGCTGTGCAACGATTTAGCAATAATTTTCCGGATACAACCTTGAATACTAATTTATACAAATAATCAGTAGCGGATTTAGAAACGTACTTTGGGACGGGTTTCTCTGATTGTTTCATTTTCTAAAATCTCCTAATTTTATTTGGGAGGAGCTTGAAATTTATGAGTACAGGCATAACTAATACTGTATTTCGTTTCGTTTATATATTTAGCGATAATCTTCTGGATACAACCTTGAAGATCATTTTATACTGAGAATCAGTGGCGGATTTAGAAAAGTATTTTGAGAGGGTTTTTTTCTTACTAATGTTTAGTTTTTCTAAACATTCGTAGTTTTTATTTGACGGCAGCTTAAAGTTTATGAGTAAAGGCATAACTAATAGATATTTCGTTTGTTTTAGACATTCCGTAATTTTGGGGAACAGGCTTCAATCCGAAAGACCGCCCCCCCCCTAACCCTCGCAAAACCGTCACTGCTGGTAATTAGTAATAATAACGATTTAAAAACAATAAGAAATGAAGTCAGCCAACTCACAGTACACGCACTATTTCTACTTCACAGATGGAATGAAAAAATACTTTGTCAGAATGGTCGAATGCTGGGTTGAATTCCGGACTTCTCGATAGAAGCGCAAAAGCTCCAGTCAATCATGTTTGTTGTGCAGTTGTATTTATCTTAACTTAAATATATTCCGTAGGTTTTTTTTTTTTTTTTTTTTTTTTTTGTGGTTGTGAGGTGGGAAGAGTTCCATAATGATATGAAGGGTGTGAGCCAAGAACATGGTAACTAAAAAATTTTCAATTGCCGAGTTATGGGGCGTTTACACTTAGTCGATTTGCGTTCGATTCAGTTGAATTGGCGTCACTTTCAACTTAATCGACCGTGTAAACGGGACTTCAACTTAATCGCTTGTTGATTGAAGGCGACTAATCGACTGGCAACTGAATTGAAAGACGTTCTATTTTCTGTGGTTGAAATAATTGAACACATCCATCGATCTGATTCGGCCTAGTTGCTTCGATTTAGTGGCAAATGCAGCGAGTCGATTTAGTCGTGCGACTAAATCGACCAAGTGTAAACGCCTCATTACGCAGCATCAGATAGGCAGCAACGCATACCGCTTCGTTTAATCCCTCATGTATAGACTTATGTGAAAAATCAGCTTTCCGACTTTCAAAATGGATTGTGCAGCAGAAAATTTCTAATTTCTTAAAATAGTAAAATTATGGGTTACCATGTTCTTATCTAACACCCTTCATGTTCAATCCCTCTTGTTAAAAATACAGAAAACTTGAGGACTGAATAAACCGTGATGGTGCTTATATAAAACTGTAGACTTTCAAGAATATACAAAACCAAAAGCTCTAAGTGTGCAGCCTGTAAGTGTATCATATAAATCTAAGTATTTTTCTTATGTTTTATTTTAATTTTATTTTGTTCCAAAAAGAGGGTATGGAATATTTTGAAGTAAAAATACTACATAGAATTTTGCTACTTATTTGAGTATTTTTTTAAAAGAAGTATTTACTTTTAGGGTTGGCTGGTTTACACCAGCTGTTTTTCTTCTTTTTTAAAATAAACAACTGGTTTAAACCGAAAAAAAATAAAAGGTACGAAAAATGCAAATCGTGTGAACTTCATGGTGACGTTTCCATACATCAAACCATCTGCATTAGTTTTATTTCCTTTTCACCTTTTAATCAAGGTGTCCCATGTTGAATTCTCGGTCGAACCACAACCCTTCTTTCATGCGTAAACAAAGTAGCGGTTCGGATGTCACTTTAAGCGAAAGTCTTCTCCTTGATAACCTCGGTATTACGTAAGGATGTTAAGCCTGAACATACGAAACGAAACTAAATTGTATTTTTCTGCATGCCTGAATGTCTGTTGTTTTATAAAGAAGCCAAGATTGCTTAAATATACTGATATAAATTGAAAAAATTTATCGATTGCCTACGTAGCTTCCAACATTAGCTTGGATTGTACTTTCAATGATATGTACGCACTAAATTTGTAATTTAATACCTTAGTTTTAGCGTACTGATTATGATACGTTGACCTTTAAATTTTACATGCAAAGCAAGAACAGGATTTTTTCCGTTATTGTTTTACATTTAGAGTAATGACGGGATTTTCCCGATGGCTAGGGCGGGAGTTTCTCAATTTAAGAAATTTACTGACCGGACTTCTTTAAGCTTATGTGACCTCTTCCAGCATAACCCCGTTGTTGCATAATAACACCAAAGCGAAACAAACTTATTTCTGTCAATATGTAATATAAATACATAAAGCAAAATATCTAAACCCAAAAAAACCTGGTTTAAACCAAAAAAGCCTAGTTTAAACCAGGGGCGTCATTTCAGACTTCGCTTGGGGGGGGGGGCAAGAGCACTTCCGACATACAATTTTCACGTTTTGCAGTAGTATATTAGTAGACAATCGATTAAAGTATATTTATTCCTCAAACTCTTGGGGGGCAATTGCCCCCTCCTGCCCCCCCTAAATGACGCCCCTGGTTTAAACTCCCCCCAAAAAACGGTTTTTTGGCATTTTCAAAAACAACCATGGCTCTTGCCAACCCTGCTTACTTTGGTATAGAGGAGGTTTAAAAAAAAAATCTTATTATATACGTTGGTTAATCCTTTGGAATTCATAATGTAAACATGTTGAGAAGTAAAACTGTTTGAAATATCTTTTCGAAATTCATGGTTTATTTTCGAGGTTTTATATTATTATCGGCATCAACCACTAATTAAATGACTTTTTGTGTTGTAGAGAAGCGAAACAAAATCTGGTTTATCAATTTAAAGCAGAATTTTCAAAAAAAGCCCAAAATTTCCCAAGCAAAAAAGCGAAGCAGAAAAAACCGAGTTTTTTTTTTTTTCAAAAAAGCCGGTTTTTTTTCGAGCCCTTGCATCTCTAGTTAGAATTATAACAACAACGCATTGCCCACAGTTTGGACACGGACTCAAAGTAATCTGATATAAAAGAACCTCAAAAGGAAAAAAGTTAGGTTTACTAACAAGTGCTTGAGGTTTAGAAAGGCACAGCTTGCATGACCTCACGCTGGATACGTCCCTGATTCAATGCATTATATTTGTTTCTTGTAAAACATGATTATTAGATGCGTAATATGTAAAATTATATCATAGTTTGACTTTTAATAGATCTTTCCTTAATACATCCATATTATCCGGCGTTCTGCCTGCCGGATGTTTTATTTCGGATAAGCGAAACTCTACTGTATTTTCAAAGATAGCATATACACAGGAGCTAGAGGTCTGCACGGGCCGGAATTTTTAGAACGGACCCGTCCCGGCCCCTTTAATTTATAATCTATAGGCATTAGTAAATTAAAGGCGGAGCCAGTGGAGCCCAAGCTCAAGGGACCCTTTAAAATCCCTCTGTTTAATACTAAAATATAATCATTAATTTATTATATTATAGGCTTCAGACCGATGCTAATTTTTTTCCCGCTCGTTACGCTCGTGGTATCCCTAGATTTAAGTCTTTCCATTCTGCAGCATCTAACTGTTAATAATGAATGCAATTATTTAATTGTTAATAATGAATTTAACTAAACTAATTATTGTAAACTTGGAGCACATTCAAATATTACAGCATAGTTCTCGGTAGTTCCATAAGCCTATGAGGCTGTGGAAGGCAGCAAAGAAAATTTATGCACTGGAACTATTCTTAACATAGGGCTCCCTTAAAATAGTCGGCTCTAGGTCCCCAAAAGCCTTAATCCGCCCCTGTCTATAAGCAATATTTCACGAAAAGCTGGTATTTTTTAACATAACAAATGTGTTCGTCATCAAGATTTCATAAAGTAGTCCCTTTCTCCTTTAAGTAATTTCAGAGGCCACGGTGTTTCAGTGGTAGAGCGTTCACCTCTGGTGCATGGTGTCCTTGGTTCGGTCTACGGTCGCGCCAAGTGAACCTTCTGCTGGACAAACACTGTGTGCGTAGGTTTTCTCGAGGTTCTCCCGTTTTATCCCACTTTCTTCATTCGACCATCTCATTCATTTCTCATCATCACTGTCTCCATTAACCTAGCCGGCATATACGTGGAACGTAAAACTTAAAGATTTCATTTCAAATAATTTCAATCAAAAAACAGTTGCAGGAAGTATGTATTTTCAAATAAAACAAACTACTATATACAATTCTGAGTATATTATTCTTTTATGAAATTCTCGCGAACCTTATTTCAAAATCGAAGGGTAAGAAGATTAAATTCATTCTCTTATAGATCCATTTCAATTGAAGCAGTTGGAATAGTTGGAAAAAAAAACATACCCTATATTCCAGTGTGCCACAATCGGTATAACGCGGCGCACTGGTGTGTCCAGGAAAGTGAACAGTGTGACGCAAACTTTTTCCTATTATTTGCAATAATATTTGTCGAGTTTCTGTTATTATTATTATTATTATTATTATTATTATTATTATTATTATTATTATTATTATTATTATTATTATTATCAACGATTCTTCCATGGATCAGCTGTCTGTATACGGTTAAGCAACCACAAGTATCATATTGACGGAATGAAAAATGAAAATGAAATTTTTGAGTTTTACGTCCCACGCTTATGCCGGTTAGGATAAAGGAGACGGTGATGATGAGAGATGAATGAAATGGTGGAATGAAGAAAGTGGGAGGAAACGGGAGAACCCCGAGCAAACCCACGCACACGGTGTTTTTCCACCACAAAGTTTACTTGGCGGGAGCAGGGTTTTCTTTTCGGAACAAACGAGTTATACTTATTGTAAGATTACTACAGATAATATTTTTACTGAAATTAGAACAAATTTGTCTCAGTTATTACTGAGAAAATTGTCCCGAAAAAATTCAACCCTTTAGAAAACCACTTCTTCTGTATGTTATCGGAATAAACGATTTATGCTGGATGTTAGTTTATTAATGAAACATTTCTTTACGAGATATGAACAAGATTGCCTGAGGCGTTAATGGTAAAACCATCGGGGCAAAGCTCACCCTAAGAGTAAACTACTCCTTCGAACGAGTTGTCATATTGTTAGGTTATTAATGATACGTTTATTTATGAAATGTGGTTGAGAAAATTGTGCAAAAAGAACACATACCATAAAGTAAATTACAACATATATATGTTTTTTCAGAAAAATTATTCATATACGGTGGAGATTTGTTAATAAAATATATATTTATAAAAGGTAAATAAAATCGTCACAGCTTTCTTTCTTGAGAAAATTGAATTATTTTAAATTTTAATCCTTCAGTAAATTACACTTACTTTTAAGTGTCGAAGGATATAAAATTCGAAAGATAGTATCTTATTAAAACGTTATGTCTAGAATTCGGTCCGGATACGTAGAACAGTATGGCATCTATTTGAGTGCATGCAAAAGCGTGACGAATCGAGAAACGAATAGATGGACAGACATCGAAAAATCATCTTTTTCGATATGTAGGAGCCATTGAAATCATTGAAATCTGGTATTCGGTTTTTATAGCTATCACCACACTTTCTTCTTTCGTCGCTCGAATGTGAAAACGAACAGGCCTACACCGACGTGTAATATGATAATTTGTAATCCCCAAAATTTAATTTGTTATGTTTAACGTGTTGTCAGCTAGAAAAAAAGCTTATGCATGTTACATCATTTTATTGTTAGTTTTTCACGCTACTATACTGTATAATTCGGAAGAACGATACGATTACAGTTAATAATATTTTCGTCGCATTTATTGGAAGCATTCGTGTTCCTCACAAATAGAGCTGCAAAATTTAGTTTTGTTTAAAGAAAGCATTCTTTACTTCTTACACAGACCTATGATTACAAATTGCACTTGTAGATATAAAAGAAGAGGAGAGAGAGACAGAGACAGACAGACAGAGACAGACAGACAGACAGTCAATACTTTAAAAAGAAACACATACACAGAAACACTAGAACAGTATACAACAGTAATTTAACATCAGCTTTTGTTTCCTTCATGACAACGAGCTATCGCTGTGACTGTGGACTGTGTTCGTCATGCTGTGTGTAAGGCTGCAGGTCGCGCATGTTTTTTTTCTGTTCCTGAATCACAGACACACTCGCAGTGAGTTGAAGTTACTTCTGCTCTGTAAAACGGAGAGGGAATAATTTAAGCATACCATACCATAAACTGAAAACAATAGCTATTAGTAATAGTAAAATAACTCAGAATAAATACGTCATCAGAAAAAACAAAAAAATATTTCATTATTATATTGTTTCGGTTCTTATTAACATTAAAAAATATACACTTTCTACAATGTTTTGTAAAGAAAAAATTGGATGAGATCGGATGGGATTCGATCTGGTGTCAAAACAGTATAAAAATTACCAACCCCCCAAGCTAACCACTTGACCAGACAGACTACCTTCTGGTGCCTGTCTTTTTCTTAACAAATACATGCTTATGGCTATAGAGCATGTCACTTCCAAACTTAAGAGAACAGTTTTCTCTTTGTTTCTATATTTCCGTACATCATCTTGGTTACAGGAACTAATTTATATTTGGCAGACAATTTACACCCTAGATTTAAGCCAATAAATGCAATATTTTACTCCACTTTCCAGTTCCTTGTTTCAACTCTGCCCATACAAATTCTGTTATTCCCTGTGCAATCGCGCTCTGCTCTGCAAAAAATCCCTCGAAAACATTATTGCCAGTATACACAAAACCGATCATAATTTTGTTTTTTGCTAATACTTTTATTATTTTATTATATTTTTTGGAAATATCTCCGTAGATGGATTCCTTTCTGTTATCTCCACTTACTAATAATTGAATTTTACCCATAAACATAAGGAAAATGGAATAATTGCGAAAGATTTTGATTTACAGTATACACGCTTTTTTTTGCACATGAGGGTACATTCGAAACTGGAAATATAGAAAAACACACTGATAAATAAAAGCATAGATTATTTGAGATACAAAGTCCATCAAGAAATAGAATAGAAAAAATATTGATTATAATTAGTGATAAAGAATGGTGTAAGTATAAAAAGATAATATTATCAAATGTTCTGAACTAATACTATTCCTGAAAAGAAAGACATAATAAACTAGTACTGTACATATTGTGTAAAATATCGCATTCAATATTTTCAGTTTTTAGAAAAAAATATTGCTTTAATGCGCACTCCATAATCAACAGGTGAATTATATATTACAGCTTCATTATATAATCAAACAAATGCACTCATAAATTAAAGCATACATTATTTAAGTGATTGAATTATTTAACTGGTTGAAGTAATGAATTTTTCATATATAGAATGGATGTTCAAAACAAAAATAAGTGCACTAATAAAGAAGAGAAAACACTATTTAAATTATTTATTTTCTCAAAAAGAAATAATATGATAGAAACAATGAAATTAATCTAAGTATTATCTAACTAGAAACATACAAATTTATCAAATGATATAAAATAAAGTTATTGTCAAGGGAAGGAAATGTTCTTCAGCAATTTCTATTGTAGAGAAAATCGTTCTTGAGATATCTTTATCTTCCTTGTAACTACATACTGGAATAAACAAAAGAATTTTTAAAATATATAAAGTAGTGATTCAAAATGTAATATGAAGAAGTGTACTAAAATAAGAGAAAATATTATTTTAGATACTAAGTATACCTATAAAATATGTATAGATGAGGTAAAATAAGAATAAAGATGTAATAAAATAAATACACTAAGTAAAAGAGTATTTAAGTTATTTATTGTACCAAGAAGAATTGGTATGAGAATAGACAAAACTCAGAAATTAAGCATAAACAAGTATGTAACTTATGTTATATATCATTATGTAATTATGCAATTGATGTAATGAAATATGTAATTATGTAATTTATATAAATAACAAAGGGCACTGAAGAAATAAAAATTATAGCGATGAATTATAAAAATTATCCAAGTATAGAAAGAAAAATATCTAATAAATATGAGCATGTACATTCGAAACTGGAAATATAGAAAAACACTGATAAATAAAAGCATAGATTATTTGAGATACAAAGTCCATCAAGAAATAGAATAGAAAAAAATGATAAAGAATTGTGTAAAATATTTCTTTTTATTTTTTAAAAAGTATTTATCCCAAAGATATACTGCATTGAAAAAATGAATTTTAAAAATATTTAAAACAGAGGTTCAATATATGATATTAAACATTGCATTGGTCAGTAAAAACACGGCATTTCAATTCTTACGTATGTAAAAAATAGGTATAGACGACATAAAAATATTAATAAGTGATGAGAAAATGTTATTTCACTAGAAAAAACAAGGTTATTCACTATTAAAAATAATATTTTGTATTTGAAACTATATATATTAAATTAGTAAGCGTCTCTTTAGAGAAAGATCATAATTTTTATTCTTTTTTGAAAAATCTAAGCATACATTCCAGTGAAGAAAGAAATTTAAAATTATATAATTTATAATATATAATTTAAATTATATCAATTGTACACACAAAATATAACACACAGAAGAGATTTGATAAATAAAATACAGAAGTAAGGATATTAAAGTGTAAGCATATTGAAATACATAAAAAATTATATGTATCTCTTGTGTAAAAAGACATTCGTCATATTTTGTTTTTACACATTTTTAATTGTCAGCTCACACTGCATTGACCCAATACATTTTAAAATTATATAAAAAAGAGGTTCAAAAGATAAATGATTACACTAATAAATAAGCGAATTGTTATTGAAACTACTAAGTATATGAATAAGTAATTTTGTAGAAGAGACGAATATAATATTTAATAAAATCTTCTCTAGGGTAAATAAACTTACAGAACATTAAGAAATAAGTCTGTTGTAAAAGAAAGTGGTTATAAGGAACAAAAAAGTAATTGTCTTAATTGTACGATAATTATTCTTAAAATTTTCTATAGTTTAGAAATGCTGTTTTGAAAGCACACCCTGCATAGAAGAAATTATATTTAAACGGTATATTATAAAGTTCAAAGACTAATATAAAGAGTGCAATGATAATTATTATGACTATTAAATGAATAGGCAATTGTATAGAAGACATAATAGTAATTATTGTAAAGAATTGTGTAACTAGGCAAAATAGAAACATTAATATAAAATTAATGTGTAGTAGAAGAAACTCGATCTGTTAAGCTAGTGTTTCTGTTAGAAAACATTGTTTATATTACCGTCTTAGAAAATCTTTATTTTAAACATACCATGCATAGAGAAATTAGTGGCAAATTAAGTAACATATATGTTATTAATATACAAAATTGCACTGAGAAAAAATTAAACGCTATTTAAGGAATTGATTATCTCTGCATTAAATGGTATGACGGAGATAATAATAATCATAAGGAATTGCTTACCTTGAAGAAGATAAAATTATCTAATCATAGAAAAGAAAGCTGTAGTAAAAGAAATTGTATGCATAAGTTTAGTACGAGCCTCTATTCCGGAGACTATTTTATGCTGCCTTTCTTGAAAATTGCACGCGTCAGCAAGTGCACACAATAAATGCAGAAAACAAAGCAGAGCTTCAAAATATCATGTAAAGATACGCTGTTCATAAAAGCAAACATTTCTTATATATTAAATACATCAATGGGAAATTATAGCCAATAGTAATTAATGATAAAGAATGGTGCAATTAGACAAACATACAATTATCAATTATTGTAAAATCAAGATATTTTAGAAGAGTTATATAAGTAGAAATAATAAACTACAAAATATCTCTATTGTAAAAAAAGTTCTTTTCATATTTTTCTTTTCTAAAATCTATATTGCAACAGCTCAACATTGTTCAAATGAATTTTAAATATACTAATTAGATGTAAATAATAAAACAAAAAGAATTGCACTACTAAAGAAGAGGGAACACTATTTGAATTATTAATTACCTCAAAAGGAAATTCTATGGAAGAAACAAAGAAATCAAACAAAGTGTTATCTAAGTAGAGAAATACAAATTTATCAAATAATATAAAATAGAAGTATTGACAAATGAAGAAAATGTTCTCCCCCACTTTTTATTGTAGATAAAAAAGTTTTCCAGATTTCTTTATCTTCATTGTAAATACATACCGAACTAAACAAAAAAATCATTAATATATAAAGTAGAGATTGAAAATGTAATATGAAGAATGGTACTAAAATAAGATACAATACTTTTTAAGGTACAAAGTACGCATATGAATAATGTATAGAAGAGATAAAAAAGAGTAAAGATATAATATAAAATAAATACACTATTAAGTAAAACGAAGCAGTATTTAAGTTATTTATAGTACCAACAAACAGTGTATGCAGTGGAACAGACAGAACTAATAAATTAAGCATAAAAAATTATATAACTTTATATAGTATGTTATTTTCCAGTTATTTAATTTACGTAATGCAATATGTAATTATGTAATTTATATCAATAGCAAAAAACATAGAAGAAACAAAAATTATAGCAATTAATTATTTTCATTACCTAAGTAAAGAAGGAAAAATATCTAATAAATATTAATACCATGTGTATTGGAAACTGCAAGTATAAAATTACACTGATAATTATACATTATTTTATATAAAAAATTAATCATGAAACTGTATAGTTAAAAGAATATTAATTTAGAATTAGTGATGAAGTATTATGTAATTACGAAAAGATAATATCATCGGATGTTGTGAAGTAACGTTATTGTTAAAACAAAGAAGTAATAAAATAATAAGTGCACATATTGTGTAAAGTATCGGTTTTAATAAATTCAGTTTTACAAAATCTATATTTCTTTAATGCTCCATAAAGCTTTCCTTGTGCTGAACAAATTATATATATAGAAGGAGAAAGAGAGAGAGAGAGAGGAAGACAGAGAAAGGGATAGATTAGAGGGTCGTTGTATTGTAAAAAAAAGCACTGATAAATAAGGGCATGCATTAATTTACGAGACTAAATATATCAACAAAAATTGAACGTAAGGGTAATAATTGAAACTAATTAATAACAATGAACTATGTATTCAAAATATATTGTGAAATATTGTAAAAAATCATATATTTATCAGTCATCTTTATTTTGACAAAATGTTTTTCTCAAAAAATTTTGTTGTTGTGTCGTGGAGCATTTAACAAAAGATTTTTAAAGATATCTAAAACACAAGTTCAATATATAATATTAATCATTTTATTGGTGAATAGAAGAGCGTCATTCAAATTCTTAAGTATGTTAATAAGAAATTGTATAGACGAAGATAAAAATATTTATATATAATAATAATAAGACATTTAGTAAAAAAACAAAGATATGCAGTATTATAAAATAATATTTTGTAAGACAAAGTGGATATATTAAATTAGTGTCTTTATTACAAGTAAATCATAATCTGTTTCCATTTAGAAAGAATCTAAGCATATATTGCATTCAAGAAATAAATTTCAAAATTATATAATTTATATAATTAAAATTTTGAAATTGTACACTTAAAATATAAAGAAACGGTTTGATAATTAAAACACAAAATTAAGGATATTTAGAATATAAATCTATTAAAGTATATTTAAACTTATATGTGTCTATTGTGTAAAAGACATTCCTTATATTTTGTTATCTACAAAATTTTTATTGTCAACACACACCTCATTAAACAAATACATTTTAAAATTAGACATAAAGAGTTACTAATTATAAATGAACTCACTAGCAAAGAAACTAGTTGTTATTGAAATTTTTATATATATGAATAAGAAATTTTAGAGAATATACGAAACTAATATTTTATCATAAAAATTTCTCTAGGGAAAAATAAAGTTATCAAATATTAAGAAATAAATCTGTTGTAAAAGAAAGTGCATGGAAGTATTAAAACAGTAACTATCTCCATTGTAAAAAGTCATTCTGAATATTTTCCTTCTTTGAGAAATGCTTATTCTAACCACATACTACATTGAATATTTTTTAAAAAAATATGCAAAACAAAGTTCAATGATTAGTATGAAAATGGGAGTGGTAAAAAATAAATATTTTAAACTATTACATCAATAAGGAATGGTGTAGAAGAAATAATAATAATTAATATCTCAGAACTGTGTATTGCCGCTAGGTCAGTTGATGCATAACACCGTCCATTTCTAAAAAATATTTATCTAGAAAAAATATAATCATTAACACAAAATAAACTGTACTAAAAGAAACTGAATGTGCTAAACTGATAAGATTTTCTATTAGAAAAACGTTCTTTGTATTACCGTTTTTGAAAATTTTATTTTTCGCATACACTACATTGAAAAATTAGTTGTAAGTTACGTAAGTTAATTCTTAAGAATACTTAAAATTACACTGAAAAACCAAAAGTGAATATCATTTAAGATATTTACTATATCAGCAAGAAATCGTATAGCAGAGATAATACTTATTAATCATAAATAATGTCTTAACTTGAAAAAGATAAAATTATCTATTATGAAATAAAGATCTAGTAACAGAAATTTTATCTATTAGACTAGTATGTGTCCATTATGGAAACTGTTCTTGTGTTTCGTTTCCTAGAAATTTCAAGTATATTGTAAGCAACTGCATACAAGGAACCCTAAAACCATAAAACCGTACTTTGAAATATGATATAAAGTGTACACTGTTGAATAAAAGCAAATATCTTGAAAAAAAAAGCAAGAAAGAAATTAAGTCTATCAATAAAAAATAATATAATTAATAACTAGTGATAAGGAATTATACAATTAGAGGGACAGAATTATCAAATATAGTGAAATAAAGTTATATAAAACAGTTATTTAGGTAAATGTAATAAACTAGTAAAGGTCTCCATTGTAAAGAAAGTTCTTCGCATGCTTTTATTTCCAAAAATCTATATTGTAAGAGTACAATGCATTTATAAAACGAATTTTTAATGTATAAAATAGATGAGCAAATTACAATAAAAATAAGTGCACTATTAAAGACGAGGAAACATTATTTAAATTATTTATTTTCTCAAAAAGAAATTGTATGGTAGAAACAATGAAATTAATGAAAGTATTATCAAACTAGAAAAATACAAAATTATCAAACAATATAAAATAAAGGTATTGTCAAGGAAAGGAAATGTTCTCCAGAAATTCTGTTGTAAAAATTCGTTCCTCAGATATCTTGATCCTAATTGTAAATGCATACTGAAATAAACAAAATAATTTTTGAAATATATAAGGCAGTGATTCAAAACGTAATATGAAGAAGTATACTAAAATAAAAGAAAATATTGTTTATGATACTAAGTAAAGCTATAAAAATTTGTATAGAACAGAAAAATATGAATGAAGATGTAATTAAAATAGGTACATTAATAAGTACTTTAATAAACACATAAGTGTTTATACATAATTACATATGTAAATACATAAAAATGATAAATACATAATTATATAAGTAAAAATAAATACTTTAATAAAAAATAAATACATTAAATAAATACATTTTTAAGTATTAAATGACTAAGAAATTGTGTGGAACGAACACTAGTAATTAATTTTAAAGAATTATGTTATTGAAAAAAGAATCGTTAATATAAAGTAAATCTATGTTTGAAGAAACTGGATGTGCTAAACTAGTAAGTTCTTCTATTAGGAATACATCCCTTATTTTAAAGTTGTAGATAATATAATTGCTAATATTAAACAAATTTGCTCTGACAAGCAAAAACTAAATATTATATGAGATATCGACAATATCAGCAAAAATTGTATGGATGAGATAATTATTCCTCATGAAGAATTTCTTAACTTGAAAGGATAAAATGATCAAATCTAATAAAGCGTAGTATAAAATGTTAAAAAAACTGTATGTATTAAACTTGTTAATGTCTCTATTATGCGTACCATTTTTCATTATATTCACTTACTTAGAAGTTGCACGTGCAACTGCAGTTGCGTACAATAAATACTCAAAACAAAAAGAAAAGCTTAAAAATGTAATATAAAAAGTGCAGTGTTGAATAAAAGCAAGTATTTTTAAGATGTTTAGTCTATTAATAAAAATATATATTATTGATAATTACTGATAAAGAATTGTACAATTAGACAGAAATAAAATTCTTAAATATATTAAAAGAAACCTATTTTAAAAGAATTATGTAGATAGGTTTAATAAGCTAGTAAATGTGTCTATTGTAAAGAAAGTGCCTTTCATAGTTTCTTCTCTAAGATCTATACTGAAAGAGCTGACTGCATTGGTCAAATGAATTTTAGAAATATATAATTGAGTTTCAAGACGGAACAAAAGAAGCGCACTAATAGATAAGAGGGAAAACTGTTTAAGTTATTTATGATCTCAAGAAAAAATCGCATGGAAGAACAGAAAAGAAATTAATCAAAGTATTATCAAACTGGAAAAATACAAAATTATCAAATAATGTGAAATAAAGGTATTATCAAACGAAAGAAATGTTCTCCAGCAATGTTTCTATAGTAGAAGAAAATCGTTCTTCAGATTTCCTTATCTTTATTCTAAATACATACTGTATTAAATAAAAGATTAGAAAATGTAAAATAGAGATTGAAAATGTAATATGAAAAAATAATAAGATCGGAAATATTATTTAATATACAAAGTATACCTAGAAAAATTTATACACAAGAGGTAAAATAAGAATAGAGATGTAATAAAGAGAAATACATTAAGAAGTAAGAGAAAGCAGTATTTAAGTTACTCGTTTTACAAACAAGAAACTGTATGGAACAAACAAACCTAAGAAATTAAGCAAAAGTAAGTATTTAACATTCGGTAATATGTAACTATTTAATTAGGCAATATATGTAATGCAATGTGTAGTTATGTATTTTTTATCAACATCAAAGATTACCAAAAAATAAAAGTTATAGCAATCATAACAAATATGTAAGTAGGGAAAGAAAATATCAAATGAATCCTGAGAGCACATAAAGTGTGAAATAGAAATATTAAAACTTAGCGGATAAAAAGAATACATTACTTTAGATACAATGCACACGAAGAAATTGTTTAGAAGAAAGAATATTAATTAGAATTAGTGATAAAGATTTATGTAATGAGTAAAACATAATATTATCAAATGTTGAGAACTAAAGCTATTGCTAAGAAGGAAGACGTAATAAACTGGTAAGTTTGTATATTGTACAAAATATTGTTCTTAATAATTTCAATTTTTAGAAATTATCATTGCTTTAATGTCTACCTTGTAATGAACAAATGAATTATATATATAATAGAGCATCACTATATAAAACAAATGCGCTGATAAATAAAGGCGTACATTATTTAAGATATTAAATAATATCAACAAAAACGTACGTAAGGTAACAAACAAAACTAATTAATAACAAAGAATTATGCAACTAGAATTATATTAAATTGACAAATATTGTAAAATAATTTACGTATTATATTACTAAGCCTCTTTATTGTGAAAAAACGTTCTTTATAGTTTTCTGTTTAATAATCCTTATTGTAAGGACATAGTGGATTGAAAAAATAAATTTGAGAAATATCTAAAACATATATTCAATATATAATATTAATCATTGTATTGGTCAGTAAAAGCACACGTCACTTCGATTGCTAAGTATGCCAATAGGAAATGATATAGACGTGATAAAAATGTTAATAAATAATGATAAAAGTAATTTAACTAGAAAAATGATTAAGTATTATAACATAATATTTTGTATGAGAAAGTATATACAGGGTGGCCCATAAGTCCTTTACCACCCCTTGTAAAATCCGTGTTCGTGGAAAATAGTGAATAACAACCATGTAGTAATATAGTAGGCCGAGGGGGAAGTCGGATTGTGATGGTGACGAAGATGGCGGGCATCTTGAAATCCGCCATCTTGAATTCAAGTCAAGATTTTTAAATAGGAACATGGTCATGCGGCACATCATTTTAGGCTATACAATTGTGAAATTGGTTTGTTGATATCTTAACGTGTTCAAAAGTAACAGGCATTTCAAATTGCTAATTTTACCGTACTGTTTCTGTTGTTGCAGGTGAATAATTAAGGCCGCTAACGACAGCAGAGAGGAATGAGTTGATCAGGGCATGGGGAGGAAGGAGTGCAAGGGCTGTAACAGCTGAATTCAATGCAAGGCACCCACATCGACATCCTGTGTCCCATGTTACTGTCACCCAACTCTTCCAGAAGTTCATGGATACTGGTTCCATAGCAGATAAACCCAGGTGTGGAAGAACCACGACCGAAACAGATGAAGCCACATCAGTAGCAGTGCTGGCACCATTTGCTACATCACCAAACAGCAGTACCCGTCGTCTGTCCATGTACTGTGGTGTCAGCAGTACATCCATCAGACGTATCTTACAGAAAAGTAAGTGGCATCGGTACAAATTGCAACTTCAACATCATCTATCCGAAGAAAACCCTGATCGTCGTGTGAAATTTTGCGACTGGGCCCTTGCACAGTTGCAATTGGATCACACATTCCACAAACAAATTTTATTTTCCGATTAGGCCAATTTTTGTCACTGGGGAAGTAAATGAGCAAAACTGCCGCTATTGGTCCGCAACAAATCGTTAGCTTGATGACCCTTGAAAAATGTTATGTACAGGCAAATTAATGGTGTGGTGTGGTCTATGGGGCACCAAAGTAATTAGTCTATTCATCATCATTCCTGGTACCCTCACTGCTTAGCGGTATTTGGATACGTAGCGGGATCTCATCCTCCCTTCCATATTGTTCGAGGACGGCACATTTCCACTCTTTTTACAGCAGGATTGTGCCCCTCCGCATTACGGATTACAGGTCCGTACCTATCTGGATGAACAATTTCCTAGACTTTGCCTCGGGCGCCGTGGTCCTATTGAATGGCCAGCACGATCACCAGATCTCACGCCCTTGGATTTTTATCTGCGGGGTCATCTAACGCAAAGGTATATGCCGAAAAGATCCGGGATCTTGAATACCTGGAATAACGCATATTTTCAGCCTGTGTCAATATTTCACCAGAAACTCTTTTGAGGGTCATGGCTAATTGGGTTGCACGACTTACCTTGTGCATAACTCGAGATGGAGGCCACGTAGAGCACGTGCTCCGCCACGTGTGACAGGTAAAATTAGCAATTTGAAATGCCTGTAACTTTTGAACACAGTAAGATATCAACAAACCGATTTCACCATTGTGTTTGCCTATAAATTCTAGCCTAAAATGATGTGCCGTGTGACCATATTCCCATTTAGAAATCTTGACGTTAATTCAAGATGGGGCTTTCAAGATGGCTGTCATCTTGGTCACCATCACAATCCGACTTCCCCTCGGCCTACTATGTTACTAAATGGTTGTTGTTCACTATTTTCCACGAACACGGATTTTCCAAGGGGTGGTATAGGACTTATGGCCAACCCTGTATATATAATTAATAAGTGTCGCTACTAAAGAAAAATCATAATTTATATTCTCTTTTTGAAAAAATCTTAATATACCTTGCATTTAAGGAATAAATTTCAAAATTATGTAATTTATAATAAATAATTTAAAATTAGAAAAATTGTACAATCAAAATATAACAAAAACAAGTTCTTTAAAAATATAATGCATAACCTAGGATAATAAAACTATAAGGATATTAAAAATTCAAAATATATTTTTGTTATTGTGTAAAAATACATTTTTCATACTAAGTTTTTTCACAATTTTAATTTTCAGCACACATTGCATTATACAAATATATTTTAAAGTTATATAAAAAGAATTTCTAAATATATATTAATGCACCAATAAAGAAACGAATTGTTATTCAAATTATTAAATATGTGAGTAAGAAATTTTATAGAATAGAGGAAAATAATATTTAATCATAAAATTTCTCTAGGAGAAATAGAACTTTGAATTATTAGAAAATAAATCTGTTGTAAAGAAAGTGGATATAAGTATAAAACAGCAACTGTCTCTATTGAGCAAAACCTTATGTCAATATTTTCTATCTTTCAGAAATGCTTTACTCTAATCACACACTCCATTGAACAAGTTTTTCTTCTTAAAATATGTAAACTAAAATGTAAAATGAATTTTAAAAAGAAAAATAAGAAATAAAAGAAATATTTATAAGATATTAAATAAATAAAATTGTTATACAAAAATAACAGTAGTTAATTGTAAACAATCATAAAAGTAGAAAAATAGAATCGTTAGTATAAAATAATATTTTACTAGAGGAAACTGAATGCGCTACATTAGTAAGTGCTTCTATTTAAAAAACATTCATTATATTACCGTTTTAGAAAATCTTTATTTTAAGCATACACTGCATTGAAAAATGGTTGGTAAATTACGTTAAATAATTGTCAATATTATGCAAAATTACACTGAAAAACAAAAAGTAAACATTATTGAAGATATTGACTACATCAGCAAGAAATTGTATAGGAAAGATAATAATAATTCATCATAATGAAATGCTTTACTTGAAAAAGATAATTATCTAATATTATAAAATAGAACTGTAGTATAACAAATTGTATCTTTATACTAGTACGTGCCTGTATTTTGGAAATTATTTTTATGATCCCTTTCTTAGAAAGTGCACGTATATTGTAAGTAACTGCATAAAATAAATCCTGAAAACACAAAACAATGTTTCAAAATCTGATATGAAAAGTATACTGTTGAATAAAAGTAAATATTATTTAAATAATTAAGTATATAAGTAAGAAATAATATTAGCGATAATAATGATAAGTTATGCAACTAAACAAAGAAATAATTGTCAAATATTATGAAATAAATTATTTTGAAAGAGTTATGTAAGTAGATGTGATAAGATAGTAACTGTCTCTATTGTAAAATAGTGCTCTTCATATTTTTCTTTTCTAAAATTTATATTATAATGCGTTGGTCAGTTGAATTTTTAATATATAAAATTGACGTTCAAGATAGAATCAAAGAAGAGCATTAGTAAACAAGAGGAAACACTATTTATGTTTTTATTGTCTTATGAAGAAATTGTATGGAAGAAACTAACAAGAAATGATCAAAATATTTTCTAACTAGTAAAATATAAAATTATCAAATAATAAAGGACAATGGTATTGTCAAACAAAGTAAATGTTTCCCAGCAGTGTTTCTATTGTAGAAGAAATCCTTTTTCAGATTTCCTTAACCTTATTGTTACTACGTAGTGCACTAAGAATTTTAGAAATATATAAAGTAAAGATTCAAACTATAATATGAAGAAGTGTAACAAAATAAGAAACGATATTATTTAAGATACAAAGTATATCTAAAAATTTGCAAACAAAAGGTAAACATAAGAATAAAGTTAAAAATAAATACACTAGTAAGTAAGAGAAAACAGTATTTAAATTATTTATCGTATCAACAGAAAGCTATGTAATAAACAAAACTAAGGGATTAAGCCTAAAGAATAATGCTACTTTATGTAATATGTTATTATGTAATTATGTAATTTATGTAGTGCTGTATGTAGTTATGTTATTTGTATAAAAACAAAAGGTACCTGGGAAATTAAAATAATAATTAACGATAAATAATTGCTTCACTTGGAAAAGATAAAATTATCAAATATTATAAAATAAAGCATTGTAAAAGAAATTGTATATATTAAACTAGTTCGTGTCTCTATTATGGAAACAATTTTTCTTAACGTTCCCTTTCTTAGAAATTGTACGTGTATTGTAAGCAACTATATATATTTAATCCTGTAAACATAAAACAGACTTTCAAGATGTGATAAAAAGACTTTTGATTAAAAATAAATATTAATTAAGATATAAATTTATCTATAAATATTAATGACAATTAATGATAAAGAATTATGCAATTAGACAAAGACAAAATTATCAAATATACTAAAAGAAAGATACTTTTAAAGACATGTAAATAGATGTAATAAACTAGTAAATGTCTCTATTTTAAAGAAAGTGCTTTTCATATTTTCTTTTCTAAAATCTATATTTTAAGAGCAAAGTGAATTATTCAATGGAATTTTAAATATATAAAACAAGTGCTGAAGATAAAATGAAAAGAAGTGCACTAATAAATAAGAAGAAGTACTGTTTAAATTATTTATTATCTCAAGAAAATATTGTATGGAAGAAATTAGTAAAAGTATTATCTAACTAGAAAAATATAAAATTACCAAATAATATAAAAAGCTATTGCCAAAGCAACTAAATGTTCTCCAGCAGTGTTTCTATTGTAAAGATAATCATTCTTCAGATTTCCTCGTCTTCATTGTAACTGGACTAAACAAAAGAACTTTAAAAACATATAATGTAGAGATTAAAATGTAATATAAAGAAGTGTACTAAAATAGGAAACAATATTATTAAGTATATAAAGTATACCTATAAAAATTTGCATATCAGAGATAGAATTAAGAATAAAGGTACAATAAAAATAAATACACTAATAAGTAAGAGGAAACTGTATTTAAGTTATTTAATGTACCAAAAATAAATGGTATGGAATAAACAAAATTAAGAAATTAAGCATAACGAATTATGTGACAATGTAATATATAATTATGTAATTATGTAATTTATGTAACGCAATATGTAATTATGTTATTTATATCAAAAACAAAGGATAGAGAAGAAATGAAAATAATAGCAATCAATGATAAGAATTACCTAAGTAGCGAATGAAAAATATTAAATAAATCTTAAGAGCATATGTATGTATTCAAGAGCATATGTGTAGAGCAATACAACTAGGGTTTTTGGTTTTGCACAAAGGTCCCTCTGTTTCCACTGACAAGTCCTTAGTAGTATCTTCAGAAGCAATGCTGTCGTCTTCGCTCTCTCCATCATCTAGTTCATTTTCACTTTCTTCGAGATCGAACACTTCACATTGCGAATCCTGGTTGTCACATGTATTTGTATTTTTTGTGTTTTTCTCCATTGAAGAAGAAGGATTATCACTAACGTCAACGAATTGAAAATCATTCTTCTTTGAACATGTGGAAGACACTGAGCCTAAGAAGAAACCGCTGATAAGTTTTTTTTTTTAACATATTAGCTGAATAAGCACCGACCGCAGAAACTTCTGAACGCAACAGAGATCAACTCAACAATGCTATAGTAAGGGTTTTTACAAATCTGCTTAATGCTACACTGGTACGACATGCGATACATTGCTATAAACAATTGCAAGTTGCAACCCTTGTTTAAGAAGCAATCGCGCCGACACAAAGCTCTACTCCCCTCCCTCTCTTTCTGGAATGAGACAATAGACAATACTACCCAGTCCCGTCCATTATTTAGTCATCTTTTTAGAAAGCACTGCCTTTTTTCCAGCGCAGCACATACAAACACCGGCGTTTCAATAGCACGATTTTGTATGTGTGTGTGTGTTAAACTTTAATTCATTAATCACGACTTTTGGCATCATTATACTACTACAAGTATCTGTCTTAAAATGATTGTTTATTAAAAATAAACAGAGTTAAACAGAGTCCTAGAACCTCTTACATTACAATCGAAAGTAATACCTATTGCTTTTGAAGTACATGATGTCACCTTCATTATTCTACTTCTATTGAGGTGGGCGAGGCCATCCATCGGGTTGAAGGGTCGCCCACCATTAATGTCGTCCCTGGTCAGAATGCTCACAGCTGCCACATTTGCCCACATAATGGTTCTTGGTTGTTATGAGAGTGTTCAGAGCTGCCGTCAAAATGCTCATACATGCCTCCACAATTTATAACAAAAAAAAAGTATTAATCATTGGGAACTCAAAAATCACGGCAAACGCTGTCCTAATAACAGATAAAAAGAGTATTTCTCTCAGCCTACAAAACTACCAGTCGTGCGTGTGAAATTTCAATACAGGCTATACCACAAGTTCAGAGTTGCTGTAAAAATATTCATAACTGCCGTCACAAAATGCACAGCTGCCTTCAAAATATTCATAGATGCCGTGCATGTATTGACAGTTGCAATCAATGCTCAAAGTAGCCGTCAAACTATTGTTAGTCAAACCACAAAACTGCCGTCGACACGTTTATATGTGTAATTAATAAATTCACACTTCCCGACAACATTTTTACAACGGTCACTAATAATAACACTTGCAGTCAAAATGTTCGATCCTGCCATCAAAGTGTTCGCAGCCGCCAGTTGTAAAAAGGTTCACAGTGCCGTAAAATGTTTTACACTTGCCATCAAAAAATTCATAGCTGCGTTCAGTGCTAACAATTGTCAAGAGTGTTCACCGCTGCCTAATTATGATTCAAAGTTGCCAACATAAGGTTCATTGTTTCCCAGATAAGGTCATCGTTGCCGACACAATGGTTCATAGTTGCCGTCATAATGCTCATAGTTGCCGCCAGGCTGCTCACAGTTGCCGTCAAAAGTTTCACACTTGACGACAAAAGGCTTATATCAGTGCTCACAATTTCCGTCAGAACGTTGACACTTGCCGACTTAATGCATTGATTAATTGCCTACTTAGACTTTCACTGTGGTTCATTATAATGCAGTTTTCTGCAGAGAAAAGCATGATTAAGAATGGGAAATAATTCATGTCACGTATCAGAGAAATAAAATACTCAAGTTCAGAGGATAAGACTAAGATATTTCTCAAGCTCACCAACAAAATGGCTTACGTGTTCACATGCATTATTCCATACTTACTTCTACTCTAGTGTCATCTGTAGGACAATACTACAAAATATATGAGACGAATTCTACGAAAAATATATGTGTTCTCCATGTTAGTACTGACGTTACCACTAGTTACACAATCGATTAACAAAATGTTCATTTTTTCGTTAAATTTTTTTTAGAAAATAGTAATACATATTCTACATGATACATTTCGTAAATACACGTTCTAAAACTGTAATGCCTTGTTTAACATTTATTATATTTTACTTTCGCCCTTCGTTGATTTTTCCTAAAAAAAAAAAAAAAAAAAAAAAAATCAAGAGCACTTTGTCATACGAATTTAATCCGAACTACCCGATCTTGATCGAACTTTGCATGGTGATAGACCTTTATTTCCTATACATGTGTGTTGCCGGAAAGTGTTCCGATATGAACAGTTTTAGCTCCGGAGTTATACGTGGTGTATTTAGGAGGGGCTTCCGGGCTTAAGCCTTCCCCCCGAAATTTTATTTACTATATTAAAGTAAATAAAATATCTTGCAGAATTTTCACATTTCCAGGACTAAAGTTAGCAAAGCCCCCTCCAATCTGGATCAAACTTGGCATGGTAGATTTGTTTGTTGGTTAATTTGGAATTGGCATTCCGTATGCATCGAGGCTATATGAGACGCAGACCTACAGCTTAACGTGGGATTCGAACCACATGAGCTCCCATTGGGAATCGAATCTGGGTTTCCGCCGCGTACGCTAACCATATAACCACGGGAAACTTGTCGACATTGCGATAGAACTTGACCTGCTGTACAAACGTATGAAGTATTAGGGTGTTCAGACTTTTGGTTCCCGAGTTATGGAACATCAATTGTGAGGTATTGACTTAGTGAAGTTTTCGTGAAACAAAGATTTGCTGTAAAAAAAAAAAAATCAATGAAGAACGACATTGATCCACAATTGGGGAAACTTACACTTGTCTAAAAAGTCACAGGCTAACAATAAGTTTCAATATTCGAAATTTTTAGGAAAATGTTTCTAAAATAAATAAGTGGCTTGAAGAAAATATGTTGTAAGATTTGGAATCAATGTTGGTAAATTAGCGGCTAAATTGAACAGGAAATATTTACGAAAGTCAACAAACCACACCATAATTGTAAAATTGCAACTAAAAAAGTAAACACATATCAGAAAGCTGCATAAATGTCGAGGCCAAAAGTGTAATATGGGACGCTTCTTGACCAGAGGAAGGCCAGTCAAACCGAGGCAAAGGGAGGCAGGAGAGGATGCAGAGGGAAAGGCCTCAGTGCATTGTCTGTTTGTTACAGTCACATCGTTGGAAAGGTCTTTTCTATCACGTAATCAAGTGAATATGCTGTACGAGCCTTTGTTCTGTTGTTCACAGTACTAAGCCTCGGCTCGATTGTCCTATCCTCTGGTCAATATACAGACAGCCTAACGCTTGTCTAGTTTCTCGAAATTAGTGAGCGCCATGAGCACCAAAATGACTTTTCCTGGAGTACGGCACCACAATGTACTTTATTATGGAAAGCATTGGAATTGTTGAATATTCATGACTGAAATAAAATGTACGCTGTGACTGGTAGTTGAAAAAATTAGTTCATTAATTTAAGTAAATCTTTGGTATAGGTACACACTGCATTTAGAGCTGCAGTTCCATAGCTAATAAGACCTACCATCTGGGTGTCCAGGGTTCCATCCTGATCAGAAGGAAAACTTCTCGCTCTACCCTTGTTCCAATGACTCTTCAGAGTGGGTACCTCGGGCACCCTGGATAAGTAAAGGGGTCGAAGCGTGGTCTTGACATCACTACCACGAGTATTGAAGTCCAGAATTTTACCTTCAAACACAGCCTGTTCCGAAGGAGAAGGAGGCCGACCTTCACTTTAACTTTTTACAGACTTCATTTGCCTAATATTTAATGGGTTAATAATTAACTTTAAATCAATTTTTACAGGTTTACTCTATTTAATAATTGAGACGGACCATGTACAAAGGGCACATAAGTTTATGTGTCGTTTTTACGCAGATTGCATATTCTTCTCCTTCTCACTGTCAGTCTAAGGGTTCAGTGATGCCACTTTCATGTCAATACCTCAAAAATGAGGCTGGTATACTTCCCAAAAAATGAGAAGTGGACAATGTCGTATGCTTTATGATGCCACAGATGATCAAAATAGAAATTTTCAGAGACTAACAAGGGAACATTCCGATTTGGTGAATTCAATTGCTGAAAATGATTTATTGCACTGAATTCAGCACCAAAAGAAACAGAGAAAAAGAGGATGTTTAGTGACAGACCGTATACAGGGTGGAAGATAAGTGAGAGCAAAGTGCGAAGATAGAACGTAGATAATAATGTCTAGAAATGGTATGTTAATTTTGAAACAAGTAGAGGGATTGAGGTCAAATGTTGGATATGAGGAATGCATGTAGAGCTCCACTCAATAGGCGTAATGTGAATCATGGGGAACAGCTGAAAAGCCATGTTAGAATAAGCGCAAGAATAATATATGGAAAAGGGATCATGATGCAAATCGTCTATTGAAATCAAAGTGGCCAATATAGTTTGAGACCTCTACAACAGGAGGCGTCTCACGCTATGTCAATGTAGTAATACTGCCGTAAAGGTGACGTGAATGAGTCCACTTTCCAGCCAACAAGCGTTCCGATCCACCCAATATACTGGTAAAAGTGCAAATATGACCAAGGACAACCTGAAAGAGTTCATGACTGACGTTTTCTGGCCTTCAATAGAGCAGATAAAACTGCTGGTCCTCGCTGATTCATGGAGAACCAATAAAGATGAAGAGTTGGTGCAGAAACCGGATAATGTTGAACTTACCCGACTCATTATCCCTGAGAGTTGCACGTCACTGATACAACCGTTTGATATGTTCTTCTTCCGTCCGTAAGAATTCCCTAAAATATATAACAAGACACCGTTTTTGAATCATCTGACTCCAAAATATGACAACGGGACAACTTCATTAACTTGCAATCATTCACCCACTTCTAGTTTACAGCACCAAGGTTCTAAGCTATGATTAGATATGCTTTCTACAAAACTGGATATTTGCAAACAGCACCTGGAGTATTCATGACACCTACCGACTACTGCTTCGATTTCAATACCAGAGACAGCTGTGATGATCCCGATTGTCCATCTTTATTGTTTTTCAAATGTGCACACTGTTGTCTCCATTTTTGTATCAACTACACAATCATTCTAAAGTTCCATTGGCCACTATTGATTTCAATAGACGATATGCGTCAGAGCCATATGTCACATGACCCCTTTTCCATATATTATTCTTGCGCTAATTCCAACATGACGGCTCTTCAGATGTCCCCCATGATTTACATTTTCTATTCAGTGGAGCTCTACATGCACTCCTCATATCCAACATTTCACCTCAATCCCTCTACTTGTTTCAAAATTAACATGCCATTTCTAGACATTATTATCTACGTTCTATCTTCGCACTTTGCCCTCATGTATCTCCCACCCTGTATACGGTCTGTCACTAAACATCTTCTTTTTCTCTGTTTCTTTTGGTGCTGAATCCAGTGCAAGAAATCACTTTCAGCAATTGAATTCACCAAATCGGAATGTTCCCTTGTAAGATTACTTTTTGGTTTGTGAAAATTTACAGAAAGTAAGTGCTTCCACTTTTTCCAGTCAAAGGGCATAGTTTCTCCCAGAGCGCCCGACACTTTGGTCTGATCAGAAAATTTTACAAAAGGAGATGGTTGGTAATTCAAAGCCTTATCTAACTGCAATAGTGTTGTGGAGGGAAAATCCATTAGGTACGTTTTTAAGTTATGAACGCAGAGCTTTTACTAGACTGGAAGCATTTCCTGAAGTTTTTTTTCGAAGATAAAAAGTCTCAAAAATGAAGGATTTCTTTACTTTAATCAAATATGTTATCACCAAATCATTACACAATGGTGCGTTGTTGTGTTCTAAAACTTATGTTGGACAGTATATGTTTGCTTATTGACGACCTATTCACCAGATGGAAGATTTCCGTAACGTAAAACTACAAAGTGTCCTTGCCCTGAAGTGGATGAATAAAAGTCAATGATGTTGATTTTTTTTTTTTTTTTTTTTTTTTTTTTAAGCAGGACAACGCTGACTTTATCGAGTATAGATTTCACAACCTCCATAAGTTTCAGATGAAATCTTTTAAGTTTGACGTCACACGGTTATGCCGACTAGGCTAAAGGAGACTGTGATGATGAGAAATGAATGAAATGGTGGAATGAATAGTGGGAGGAAACGGGAGAACCCCTAGAAAATCCACGCACACAACGTTTGTCCCCCACAAGGCTCACGTGGCGCGAGCTGGGATCGTACCAAGAACCCCATGCACTACTACAAGTGAACGCTCTACCACTGAGCTACCACAGCCTTCCATAAGTTTGTTTCAATACATTTGAGAAATAAAGATAGTTTCTGAAACTTTAATATGGCTCTCAATTATCCGTTCTGTACAACAGAAGTGTTATGCGTAAAAAGAGAACATTAATATACTGCACATTTGTATGTATTACTCATTAATATACAAGTGGAATACAGTGTTATCGGGAAATTACGTTTTGCAAAGGATGTATCTTCTATGCGGTTTGTTGCCAACTCAGTAACTGTTATTTTATTGACAGCATACAGTATTACCACTTTCTTTTTGCGTTTACTCGAAACATAGTTTTCTCCTATGTGCCCTTTTAATGTAGACCGTCTCAATTGTTATTCTAAATAGCTATTAGTTTTTTTGTTTTTTTTTTTTTTCGCGAAAATTTGACCAAGTCCACGACCTAGCTTGGATGGTTCGTAACTCGGGAACCAAAGATCTGAACAGGAAAATAATTCACATATATACTAAGGAAATTCAGGGTCTACCTCCATACCAAAGGATGAGGGTTCATAACGGGGAGGGAAGGGGTTTGGCTTTAATAAGTTAAATATTATGAGTTGTGTTTTTATAAAGTAGGATCGTTAGTATTAAAAAAATATACACACACTATCACATTGATAGTGTCTGATGAAGCCAAAGTGTTAGTGGGCGAAACTGTAACACGTATGTACTTTATTATGTGAATATATTGTTTTGCTCAGCAAATAGTTTGTTTGTGTTTAAGTAAAACATTGCTGCAGCTTGCACAATAACCAAATAAACTATGTGGAAACCTATGCAGTAATTAGTCCGAACCGTCGTCACAGCTTTCTGTACTTTCAGACCAATGAGAAACGTCAGCATTCATGATATAAGAGGCGCGTGGAAGTAAAGAAGGGCCTGATGCCTGTCAATATTTTTGATAACCCAAATATCACAATACAGCGGTTATATGTGCAGAAAACCCAACCACCCGTGTACCAACCTTGCATTCGCAATACCTGCTACGAATTAGAGGTGAAACACCATTGTGGTATTGAATCCATGCGTTGTATATTTTGGAAGACGTGTAACATGATTGAACGCTCTTTGTGAACAATAGTTCATAAAACCCAATTCACTCAAATGCTTCTCTGTATAAGACTTGCCATGCTTAATTTGATACAATCCATATCGCACAACTCCTGAATGGTCAATCTTGGAAAGTCCATTGAAGTGTCAGCGGACATCTTGTCCCAAGTTCTTTATGCGTTTTTTTTTCCCCAGTTTTCGGATTCTACTAGTATTTGTAAATGATTAGGTTGGTTCACCAAGGTTAGCGTAAGTTCGGCGATGATCTCGTTTTCCATATCACTTGAGATACGAGAAGGTCGAAAAGTATTGCACATAGCACAAATAATTCGAACAAACTCGCCAATCATGGGTATCTGTGTGTTTCGGCATTACCTATCCTAGACCTTTCCATCGTTTGGTTAAGCCGTTGATAGCTTCGATCACTCACCTAATACATGCAATTAGTCGTGACTTATTCGATTAATTGGCGTTATGCTGTTTCTTGCTTTCTAAGAAATGTGACATTCTTGAAATAAGTCTCTCTCGACTCCTCAATATTTTGCACCACAGACACATCTCTACACAACTTCGCACAACGTTACTACAGCACTTTCTGTTCTCCTATAATCATTGCATGGACCTTCTTTCTCTCACAATTGCATACCCCGTGCGATCAAATACGGTTTCGTTTGGTCTTCAGAGGCAACTTTCTGCTACATGACGTTAGTGTAGAAACTACCTGACACTTTTTTTTTTTTTTTTTTTTTTTTTTTACTATGAGCGCAATCGGAGATGATAGGAGAACAATAGAAAGAAATGCAGAGATCTTATTAAACGCTTGCAGGGACATGGGTTTAGAAGTAAATGCAGAGAAAACTAAATACATGGAAATGCGTCGGGACCGGAATACAGCAAATTATGGATGCGTTAAAATATGTTACTAAATAATACTTTTGATAAAGTGGATACTTTCAAATATCTAGGATCAATATTAACAGAGGAAAATCATATTCACGAAGAAATTAAATGTCGACTAAAAGCAGGGAATTCGTGTTACTATTCGGTTCAAAATCTCTTGTCGTCGCGAATTCTGTCGAGGAATTTGAAACTTAAAATATACAAAACGATAATCATGCCTGTAGTTCTGTATGGCTGCGAAACATGGTCACTTACTCTGAGGGAAGAACATAGACTGAAAGTATTTGAGAACAAGATCCTGAGACGAATATTCGGACCCAAGAGGAACGGGAATGGGGAATGGCGGAAACTTCATAACGAGGAACTACATAATTTATATGGTTTACCCAACATTGTTAGGGTCGTCAAGTCTAGGAGGCTTAGATGGGCGGATCATGTAGCTAGAATGGAAGAAAATAGAGACGCTTTCAAAGTCTTGACTGGAAGACCAATCGGAAAACGACCATTAGGAAGACCTAGGCGCAGATGGGAGGATAATATTAAGATGGATCTCGCAGAGATAGGAATACAAAGTAGAAACTGGATGCAATTAGCTAAGGATAGAAGTCAGTGGAGAGCTTTTGTGAACGCGGCATTGAACCTCCGGGTTCCATAGGCCATAGAGTTAGTTAGTTAGTAGTTAGTTTTTAGTTAGAGTATGAGCGCAATCGTGATACACTGTGTTACTTATATATATTATAAAATATACTAAGCCTGTAACAACACATAAGTAAGAAAGTGTATCAACGTTGTGCTCATAGTTTAACAAGCACGAGACATAACGAAAAATCAGCGATTTTTCGCAAAAATCCTCCAACTACTTATGTTTGGGACTCTTAAAATAAATGTAAACATGGATAGCGTGAAACAAATATTTATTGCGTTGTTACGTAGGTATGTTCTACATTTAACACGGGTAGTTAGAATTGTTGTAGTATTCACTTCATTGTTTAGAGATTTTCAGAAGAAAAAAAAACTTATGGGCCCTCATCCTTTGATCAAAATCGGATGAGTTCTATGAGTCATGCACAACACACACTTTAAAAAATCAAAATGAGGGTCGAAATTTTGTATTCTGGATCATCTCAAAGACAGGATAACCATCACAACGACTTCTCTGAGTTCTTCATGTTAAGAGGTCTTATCACTGCGAAATTAAAATACCGCTAATTTTACAGTAATTATGTGATATCATCAAATAGATAAAAGATAATCGAAATGTCGAACAAGATCGCCCTAGAAAATATGATTTTTGCATGAGGTATCGTTATCACGAGTCACCTAGTAGCTTTTCGTTGCAGCCATTTAGAAACGCGAAAATAAATGCCGAGTTTCTAAATGGCTGGAAATTGAAAGCAGATAAGTGAGTCGTGATAACGGTATCTCCTATAAAATAATATTGTCTAGGGAGCTCTTGTTCCATTTTTCGATTATCTTTTATCTACTTGAAGATATCACGTAATTACTGTAAAATTAGCGGTATTTTAATTTCGCCGTGATAGGGCCTCTTAAAGAGAATTCAGAGAAACATGGTGGAATGCAGGCCTAGATTGGCTACCTTCCACCTGCTACCTTCCAATCGTCAGCTCTTCCACCTGCTCAAGACTGAAAAGTGAAAACAATGACGTTCAAGACGAAAGTAAATTTGTATTTAAAATGGAAATGTTAAGGTTTTGAAACGACTATCAAGATTTTACATATTTATAAGCAGTATATATACATATACGTACAGGGTATTTCAAAACAATACCGACAACGTTTGGGAGGTGATCCTGACACCAAGATTAGAAAAAAAAAAGTATAGACCAACATGGGTGCACAAATCCGTCATTTCGGAGTTATAAGCTGCCAAAAACATGAAAAAATTAACTTCACAGGACCATAGCTCCAATGCTATGGGACCTACCATAGTCGGGTAAAGACTTCACTTAAAAACTAATATGTGCGCTACCCAAAAATACATGTTTCAGAATCTTGTGGTACTCTCATAATTATTATAAAGGGAGTTCGGCTATAGGCATATAATTTGAAGTACTCACCGACTTCCTGTATAAAAATTGTTGAGGAAGAACCACAGGATTCTGAAACATGGATATTTGGATAGGGCACATGCTAATTTCTAAGTGAAGTCTTGATCCGACTACAGTAGGTCCCATAGTATGCGAGCTATGGACCTTTAAAGTACATTTTTTCATGTTTTCCGCAGCCTATAATTCCGAAATGATGGATTTTTGCACCCAGATTGGTCTATACTTTTTGTCTTATCTTGGTGCCAGGAATCACCTCGCAAACGTGTAGGTGTTGTTTTGAAAACGTTGTATATATATATATAATTTTAGCATGCACAACGGCCGCGATAGAGTTTGTGAGCGCAGCACTAGCTTGGCAGAATTCAGACAGATGGCGGATTGGCTCGACTGGGCAGGCCATTGCGCAAGTATTCACATACAAAGGGTAGCAATGGTGCAACTTCGCGAGACAAAGACGAATCATCAATCACTGTATTTTGTTTTGCAGTCAGTAACAGTTACAATCGACAGATAGGTCATAGGTGCACTTCACTGTGCATTCATTGTATTTGTACATGTCCCGTCTCATATAGCCTCGCTGCTAAAAAAAAAAAAAAAAAAAAAAAAAAGTTAAACTGAAAATCAACTCAACTCAACATGATCCAATTTCGAAACAAGTTCACAGTTATCACATATTAAAGTACGTATCCATGTTTTCACGGATTCCATATAATATTATAGGTTCTTACATTCAAAAATTTTCTACACAGTATTACCATGTTGTCAAAACTATCAAAAAATAAAACCTGGCCATTTTTTAAAAATGTATTTTATTCATTTCACTTCTTTTTATCATATAGATTTCATGCTGATTTTTTTTCATTTCATTCATTTCTTAATGTTTACCATTACGAAAATCATCTCGTACATTCGTTACTCCGTTATTAGAGAATGTTCAATATGGAACTTGCTCAAACCAAAACATAATAGACCAAAAGTTAGTTTCAAACAAATATTTGCTGTATGTAAATTCATTATATACACTGAAAGGTTATATAAACATAAGCTTTCTTTATTTTTTCTTTAAAAAAATGCAGCTTGATTTATTTAAGTTTGGTCATTACGTCTTGATTACATAAAGCCTAGTAAAATCAAAATTGAGAAACTCAATCAAGATGAAAAAAGATTATGAAAATTTTGCACCGCTTTATAAGGAAAAGAACTAGAAGCTTTTTAATTTGAGCAAGTCTCCGTTTTACACAAGTTCCATACTGCACAAGCTTCCAGGAATAGCGATTTAATTTCAAAATTATGTACACTCACGTCCAAAATTATTGTCGCGTGTCTATAAACATGTTGTTGTAGGGATATAATTTGATAACGAATTCGTCCGGTATTTCTTATAATGTTAATATGTGTATAATCGGCAAAGAAATGTATGTGGCAAATTCCATGTCAAAAGAGCAGTAAATAAGAACAATAAAATGAAAATTAATCTTTCTTGTCCATTTAGCAACATTTTGTTTTACTCATTCTAATTTTCGTATTTATAATTCTTTTCCTATGAAATTTACCACAAACATACATTTCCCGATTATACACATAGTATCAGTATTAAAAGTGCCCTGCAACATCATTATCAAATTATATTCTTACAAGAGGACAGTTATAGATATGCGACAATCATTTTGGACATGAATATACCTTCAATTCATTTTAACATCACACACTAATGATTGTTCAATACAGCAATTCACTAGCAATATTTTATCACTTCATTACAATCTTTATTAATAACAAACATATTCACAAGTACTACTTAAAACAAAAGTTAACGCAATGATTTACAATTCTTAAACACAAGGAGTAGGATGCTGTTTTGCTCCTTATTTGGCTTAGCCACTGAAAGTTCTAATCCATTCTTTCTAATTAGTATATACAAGTTCTTACCAGATTATGATTTGATTCATTAAATAACGTAGCTATATTAAGAAAATATTCTACAACTAAAATTATTCACAAATTACCTACTACCAAGATAACTCAATAACAACAGGCAAATTGGAGTTGGAGGTTAAAACAAGAAATACATGTTCACATATGACGTTATTTGCTTAGACCTTTTTGAGGTACTTTCTCTTAACTCCGAGAGAGAAAAAGTTCTATGTCGGGTAGGCAGTGAAAAATGTACGTTAATACCGTATTTGCGCGAATATAAGCCACACTTTCCCCCTCAGATCATAAATCGTCAATTTCAATGACATGTACACGCATTTTGTAGGTTGAAATTAATATCATTACAAGTTAGGCTTTGTAAAACCATCCAAGACTTAAGAAGAAAATAGCAGAAAAACATATCTTGTTCGCAAAAATTGCCACCTGCACTGGATACCGGTAACATCTTACACTGGCATAAAAAGCAATTGTACATTTAATAGTTTTATTAACAGAAATACGTATCTTTGTTATACAGTATATACAGGGTGTCTCAAAAGTCCCCTGACATAGAGTAACTTTGTTATTATCAGAGTTACAACAAAATGTAAGAGTGGAAACTGTCTCCAAATATGATGTTTTCAATCTAAAATGAAGTTTTTTTTTTTTTTTTTTTTTTTTTTTTTTTATCGGACGAACCGTTTGGGCTGTACACTCTTTATGCGCCCAATGTTAAACGAAAATACAACGCTGCCATTAATAAAGGGGCCAGGGAAAGTAACGGCGGGACAGGAGGTGAATACAGTTTGTTAGATTATAGTGAATGGAGGCATGTTTGAAATGGGGGCTGGTCATCGACACATTAGTGTAAAATACCGTAACTTCATTCACTTATGTTGTGAGTCTAGGTAAATAGCAACGTCTCATTTTCATTTAACATTGGGCGCATAAAGAGTGTACAGCCCAAACGGCTCGTCCGATTTAAAAAACTCCTTCACTTTGGATTGAAAACATCATATTTGGAGACGGTTTTCCCCTCTTACCTTTTGTTGTAACTCTAATAAGTAACAGAGTTACCTTATGTCAGGGGACTTCTGAGACGTCTTGTACAATATATACTGAATATTTATGTACAGTAGCTGATGCTGAAAAAAGAAAAGCAACTTTGTTTTACAAAACTGTGTCAGCTTGTTTGTACCCACCCAAATCAAGCACAATCACCTCCCATCATCTCAGTAACACCAGAGTCTAATTCTTCACCCTCGCTAGACGATCCAGAATGTTACTCAGAGTCACTATCACAAGGAGGGTAATCTTCGTGACTCAACCTTAGTTATGCGGGAGTTAAAGGAGGGGAGGAAGAGAGATGGATCTCAAAGTACTGTCTAATTGAACTTTCTCGTAAATTTGGTACTGCGGCCTATATTCGTGCAAGTACAGTAGTCTTCTTAAAAGACATTAATCCATGGTTATGGTCTTCTTAAACTCTGTACCCACTTTTGTTTCAATTATACAGCCTCTTCAATATTGTTGGATCATTCTTTTGAGAAAATGAACCGCGTGCAATGTTGGAGGTCGTTCCTTTCCTTTCTCTCTCTTTGGGAAAACGAAGCTTGCCAAATCATGCGAGAAGCACATTACAAATTATAGTGGCCACGATGTAGAAAACCAGCGTCATATGTGGACATATACGGGTGCTTTACATCTCAGCAAGGCACAATTTTCCTTACTTATCAAACTGCCTTCGTATATTACCATATTTGCCGGAAAATAAGACGCGCCGCAATATAGGCGCACCATATTTTCTGTAATCAGTTGTGGAAGAAAACATTGTCGCTGCATATTATAAATTCCTTTTTAATACGTGTTTGTTGTTTTATATTTTAACAAACATACACAGTATATGGAGTTATCAATTTTTCACTAAATGTAGAGTAGTATGAGCGTCTCGGAATGCCACGGAAAAGCATACATACTGTGAAATAGTGAATAGAGCAATTATATCCAAAGTGCGTTTAGTAAGTGACTAAAACGTAGGTAAACAAAATGTATACCACAAGGAAGCAAGAAAAACAAAAACGACACGGAATTGGGAATACTTAAAATTGAGAACCAATATCTCTGAATTGGTATATTAGACGCATTATTTATTTATTTATTTTAAACTTGTTCGTAAAGAACAGAGTGTATATAATACTCCGACATATATAGTAAGTGCTGTCTCAAAGCACAAAAAGGATAAGCATCTGTTTCAACTGCATCGAATAAAAGACAGGTCAATATGCTGTTTATCTAAATTACGGGACATTTTTCTAATACCATAATGTATTTTGCTAACAATTCTTTGGAGCATGAAGTAGATCACAAATGAACATCTTAATATGCATATGGCAGAAATATAACAAACACAAATACATACATATATATATATACACATGCTAACAAACCTGCTTATAAATAAATTTCTATGACAAGAAAACAAAAACACTATTACAACTAATATAACCTGCATACTTAGACAAGATTCAATCGAAACTTCATTTTCTATATCTTAGAATTCATTTCTATCGCGTAATTGCATAATAGTACGTGAAATCATAATAACAAGAACATTATATTATTTTTTTACATTTAATTTGTGTGTCGCACAAATTAACTAAGGACCTTAAACTAGCACATCGGAAAGCAAAGGAAAAATACAAGCCCGGAAACAAAAGCTGAGATACACTATACACTTTTATATATACTTATTTACACATTAGGCATTTTTGCCGATTAACGTTACTTTAAACGTACTATGACTTATATATATTATTCCTTTATTATTTCACTCTTCTCTTCTTTTTTTTATCTTTTAAATAAGAGATCAAAGTTCATTTTTCCGTATAAAAATAATAAAAACTGATTTACACAGTTATATCACAGTAAGAAACTTGCCACCAAATTTAGACACTTCACTAGCATTTAGTATGTTTAAAACACACGATCCTGGTAGCCACCATCCATTAGCGATGACGTAGGCTTTGCCTGTCCCATCTGCTGCGGATGTGGACGCATATGTCCTGCTCTTCGCGGCGGAGCTAAATATTCAAACATGCTCTGTGTATGTTGAGCTAACATTTTTGATAAATCACACGGCATAGGATCAGTCCAGAAGAAATCATGGTTCAGTGCGGAGTCGCTGTCATAACGTTTACTAGGGTCAAGGGTCAACAACTTGTCCAAAAGTTCCAATGCAACAGGATCCTTTACATAAGGACGTAATCTATCTTTCACTTTACGCTTCTGGCCTTTTGGAAGATCCATCTTGTTATAAAGTTCCAGATTTTCCACACCCGGCCACACTTCCTCGTTTATAGAACCACAAAGCTGCGATATTAGCGTCAGCTGCTGTTGCTCTGTATTACCCTGTTAATAAACACAAACAATTATTATTACTATTTCTATGGTTTCAGTTTGTAAGTCAAAAATCACACCATTTACAACTAGTAACTATTTCGCATGGATAAAATTATTTATTTCACAAATAAATACTATACCTAGTGCTGGCATATACTTTGTCCCTACTTCTACCAACCTCTACAATGGTTCCCGTTGGTGCTGAGAAGTTGGTAAGCGTAACTCAAGGACATATAACTCAGCACGATAAAGAATACACCAGTTGTGTAGCAGCAGGTACCCTAAAGATGAAGTGGGGAATCCGAACTGCCGCATTCACAGAACCGCATTGCTGTGATTGCGCCATACGCGTGTAACCAGTAAAGATTTGGAGGCTCTTAAAGCCGCTACAAATCACAGGAGGAAATCGTTTATCGCGCCATTAACTGGTACAATATGACGTCCTCTGTCTCTGATGGAGCAGAGATCGATGCTGTTGCCCGAAGAATTCACAGAAATCAGCTCAGAATGCAGAAAATCATGTCAAGGGAAATGAAAAGCCCACTTCGTATCATGTCGTGCAGTATTAAAAACATATGAGAATTGGAGCCTGTAGACGAAACACTAGTCATAGACTAGTTTGTTTGCATTACAAAAGGAGACAACAAGAGCAAAGCGGCAGTTTGAGAGAGACACAAAAATTCGGCACTGCCACATCTTTTTCACATTTTCATTGCAGACCAAAAATTTACCCGTCAAAGCGATAGTGTAGGCACATAGCTTTCAGAAGGAAGCTGACGAAATTCCTAAGGCGGAAAATGGGACATTACTCAATTTCCGTGATACTTGGGTAGAGGGTGTCACATAACTGCATTTCTGCAAAAGGAGGGGGTGTAAAACATGTGCCGTCAACTGTCAAAGCTGTGTGGTGGAGACAGTTGTGAAGGCTTAAGCACAATATACAATATGGGACAAAGGTGCCTAAGTTTAGATGGAGAGACACCATATTGGAGTTAGGGAGAATTAAGATAGTACCGCAACATCATGGCGGCCGTCTTGAAGTCCTCCATCTTGGATTCAGGACTAAAAGATTTAATATGGTGGGTTTATGGACACGTTTTGGGGTGCTTTTCACGACAAACACATGCCTGACGTTATTTCCAACTTACCTCTAATCATTTAATATTTATTACCTTCACACAGAAAAAAATAAGATATTGAAACAACACAAAATGACTACCACTTTAGTGTGTTACTTTAAAATTCGGATTCATTATGTTGATCTGTGTATCCCCCTATGCCTCCGTACATAGGAACCAGTAAGTGGACCGAATGTACGAAGATACTTTTCAGAAAATATATATATAAACACGTAGATATCCTGAGTTTTATTATTATTATTATTATTATCTCACCGAACTATAAGCTACTACTCCTACTCCTGCAGGGTTCCTACTCTAATATTGATCTATAAAATATGAACAACAATGGTCTGAGCCATTTTTGAGAAAACCATGCGGAAAAAAAAATATCATTCTACCAGCAAATTATCCCCTTCAGCTTTTTCCAAGGGAAATCAGCTACTATATCACATGACTACTATGAGATACGTATATACAAAATATTAACAAAATCACCTGAGCTGTTTTGAGAAAACTGTTTGAAAGAAACCTCAGTTCCAAAAGTACATTACCACTTGTGGATGTTTTTTCAGGGGAAATTATTTACTCCATATTGTAGGATTGCTAGTTAAATATTTGTTTATGCAATATAGAGAAACTCCTTGGAGCCGTTAACAAAAAACTGCCATTTTCGATTTTTACTATCCGGCAATCTATCCTTATTTTAAATTACTTACATACATTGTAGTAATGTTCCTTAATAATTCTTTTCCTCAATATTTCGAGTGCGACACTCCGATACTCATCCTCACGGACACACAATGGCTTAAATCATTGTTCACAATACGATCGTCACATTTTATTTTTATTTATTTATTTATTTATTTGGGTGTTTAATCGTAAATATCTAAAAGGTTACGTAAATTATAAAATTACCATTGTTGAGCCAAAAAAAAAGTGACGATCGTGTTGTGAAAATGGACTTAAGACATTGTATGCCCCTGAGAATGAGTGATCGGGGTCACACTTAAAATACTGGGATCCAGTTTGTCCAATTGCTCTCGCGTTACGTCATCATCTTTCCTCTATCATGGAGCTCCTCCGTGGCTAAGCGGTTAGCGAGCGCGCCTTTGGCGTGGGAGACCCGGTTTCGATTCCCGGCGGGAGCTCATGTGATTCGGGTTCCACGTTAATCAGTGGGTCCACGTCTCATATAGCCTCGCTGCTGAAAGGGACGTTAAACTCAAAATCAACTCAACTCAACTCTCCTCTATCATGGCAAAGCAAGTATTTTCGGATCGGACTGTAAGCACATTTTGAACTGTTCATTAATCTTTTCCGTGAGTGTCTATTGAATATTCCTAGTTTAGGAAGAAATACATACACACACTTCTAGCATATGAGGAAGTAAAGCTGTCAAGTGTATTAACCAAGTGGAATTTTCAACTTCTTTATGCTTTACAAAAAAAAAAAAAAAAAAAAAAAAAAAAAAAAAAAATGCCTCATTAACAAAGCGCAAAAGTAATTGGTGCAAGATTTCGGTCCATTTTAAATTTTCAACTTGTTTCAACTTTGTGTTGCACCCTACGTACCAAAAACCCAAAACGGATGCACACAAGTGTTCTAACGCCAAAAATGTGAACGCAGTAAACAAGAAAACGAGTGTTACTAAAATTCCATTTCTACCTTATATTAAAAAAAAACCTTTATATTTGATCGATGGACATACACTCATGTCTATAGTTAAGGGATTTCTGAGAAATACCAAACATGTGGAATGGCGTGCAGGTTCACAGATGTATAAGATAGATCCAGCGTGGCCAATACGATGATGAAGCACTGTAACACTGGACACGAGCATTGGTATACACTTATCCTGTCTGATCTCTTCTACCGGGGTCACACATGTTGCGGTAATGGTACAATAACCTCTCAGTGCGAGGTATGATCATCATAAGTGAGTATACAGGTTGTATGGAAGTTCTCATGTAAATCGGCCCGTCCAGTACTTCTGTGATAACGAATCCATTTCATGATAAGAAATGTTCGCAAGTCGACATTAGTCCGTGGTGGTGGAAATGGAGATGCCATCCTGCGGCTAGGAGCTTCCAGGCATGCTCAATAATACTTGAAGTTCAGAAAGAGAGAGAGAGATGGACAACTCTGGCGCGTGATATCTTATTGTTTTGAATATGCCTATACTAGGTAGGCTTAAATATCATCCATCAGACGAAAGCCAGGCTGTATCAACCAAGAAGAAGTCTCTCATACTGTTGCTGGACGGCATACTCATAAATCATGAAAATAACAATAACCAGATGGAATACATGCAGTAGTGTTCGTGCCCTTGGCATAATTTATATTATAGCGTGTCTTCTGGGCACGCCAGACGAACAGACGCCAGAAACAGTTTGAAGCTAATACAGAAATTATCCACGAAGAGTACACTACCCCAAATTTTAAAGCCCAAGCACAGTAGGCAAACACCATGTCAAATTAGTCTGGTGGAATTTCGCAGATAGCTCTGCATACAGAGCAATCTTGTATAGTCGGTGATACAGTTTGTTGAGAGATATCGGTGCCAGAGGCTGCTGCGAAATATCTCACTGACTATGCAAAATGCTATAATGGTCGCGTGTCTTTGGGCATTTAGAACCATACAACGATGAGTAATGGGTATGTGGGCAACTTTTTCCATATTACTGTCGAATGTTTACTTTCACATGGAATCGTTTCCAGAGCTGCAAAATGGCGTCACTGGCGATTTTACTCCCCTCTACACCACCTACTACAGACTTTGGCCGGTTTCAAATCTAACGACTATACAACAAGCGTAATGTCATTCAGATGGCTCTTAATGTTGTTCTATCCTGTGTGTATTGGCGTGCTGTAAGATATGCGCCCGATACGCAATGTCCGAAACAGAATAATCTGGATCGTAGCTGACCTGGGTGACACGTTACGTTCAGTGGTAACAGAGCACATTATGGTACCATAGTGGATTTCGCAAATCCAGGCTTAAGTGTATTATCCGGTACTAAATATAATTGCATATCCAACATAATGCATTTACTTAATGACTACACAATCGAGAAGAACAATTGAACTATTCGGGTGAACAGAATTAGTACCACTTACTTAATTTTTCGCCTCTATGTTTTTTTGAAAAATATAGACTGACTATAAAATCCGTGCTAATTGCCCAAATAAAAATGTTGAGTAAGGAGCCTAGATTTTAATTCAAAACTGATGGCAAATAGGCCCACGCGCATTCTTCTAACGATTATTTGAACCACTTCCACAGTGAATACTAGGTAGCCCGATTTTAACTAAGCAGTGTTTGGCACATAGCCCACATTTTGACATTAAACTGAAATTTTCCGTTTTTAGCACTTAGCACGGATTTCGTTTTCAGTCTACAAACGTCCGTTATAAATTCCCAATCAACTCGAAGCATCGCAATTTTCTACACTGTGCAAGTTCCTTACAATGACCGTTCTATAAGATCAAGTGGCGCAAAGCTTACGTCAATCACTACGGCTCGCTAACCTTGGAAGTTTATTATTTTTTAATACCCCACAAGCTTCATTACTGTACCTAGGTATTCTAATTACAATTGCAGACCATCAACTCTTGCCTACCGTCACTAATGTGCCCAATTCACAAATCTAAATAATATATATGAATCGGTATTTGTTAAAACAATATCTATTACTTTTACTTCTTTTAAGGAATGTGTATTGATAGGGTTGTCATTTACTGAAAAAAATAACGAGATTTTCTTTTTCATAAACGTTGTTTTAATTCTAAATAACAACCGTATCCATACAGATTTCAGAAAGGAAAAAACACTAACGTTGTTTTAACAAATATCGATTCATATAAACAAACTCTTCGATATCATTTATTATTATTATTATTATTATTAAAAATAATTTCAATTTTGCCGTAAGTCTAATTCTTTTACGACACTTTGAATACATCTTCCTACACTGCTATACATTAGAACTGTTAACTACCTGCATTATAGGACTTCTTGTCCACATTTCTGCCATAATACAACCAGCACCCCACAGATCTACAGGTGGACCATAATTTCTATCACCTAGCAACAGTTCTGGAGGCCGATACCATAGTGTTACAACGCGATTTGTATACCTGAAAAACATATTTAAAAAACAACAAGTAAGTAGACAATAAGTCGTTAATAACGAAATTACACTTATTTCTTTACTATTCACTAAGATACTCTAACTACTTTGAAATAATATGCTAATGAAATTGACCGAAACAGAATATAACTGCATCGAAAATTTTAATTTAACGTCCCACGGTTATGTCCTTTGGGCTAATGGGGACGGATGATTAAATGAAAATAGCTAATTACGGAAGAATACGTGGAATGGACACGCTGCTTGCCAACACAAACTCATATAACCTGAGATTGAGTAGCCCCTAACACAAGAGAGAAGCGCTCTACCACAGACTCACCGAGCTCCCGAGCTTATGAATAGTGTTACTGTGTTCTTGTAGGTTTGGCATGACGTAATCAGGCCCCAACTGAAAACAAAGCATCATTACTGCAATATACCTTCCACGTTTCTAGTGTCCCTGTTAGCTATGTTCAGCGTAAGTAATTTAAAAATTTAAAAAAAAAAAAATCTGATCATCCCATTATGATGTTACCACCGATACATCATCATCTCTATCTCTGCTGAGAAATGCAGCCACTAAAGGGAAGGCTACCAACTTTATATTCTCCCACTTTTTGTTTTTCTTCATTTGTCTCTTTTCACTTGTTTGTGAGAAGTTTTTTAGCACATTTGTGTGGTATGTTGTCTGTCTTCGAGCTACTTGACAGAAAAACATTAATTAGCATGAAAAAGAAGGAGACAACGGAGATGACAAAGACTTTTGATTAAGACCAATTTAAAACTTTTGATTACTCAGCCATCGGTATATCAATTCAAGAAACGAAGCGAGTTGATTGCTAAATTTAATATTTTATATATATTTCTTTAAGGGTTATTCAATATCGGACTTCCGAAGATAAAACGGATTAAACTTATTGACCGTGCATATGGCGACAACCTCTAGCCACGACTTCCTTCAGTTTTAATTAAAATGGAGAAAGTCTGAGAGAGAGAGAGAGATAGGAAAGACAAGGGAAAGGTAAAGGAAGTAGAAGGACGAGGAGGAGAATGGAAGGAAGAAAGAAGGATAGGAAGGTCTTCTGATGAAACTATATTAAATCGGAGATCGTAAAAGACAAGAGTAAAATGTTACCGAAAAGTGATATTGGATAGTCAATGGTGAAGACAGAAGAAGACGAAAGAGGGAAGGAAAGAAGAAATAGAGACGAAAAATACGGGATAATTATCGAAATATACTAAAGCAGCTTAAAGTGGTACAGAAGATTCTTTATATTCCCGTTCTATTACTTGAGAATCGAGTTTGAACTGTTCATGGTAAGACACACGTTAATTCTTGGCTGAGATGTTTTATTACTCCCGACCTGGCACCACCACACTATCGTTTTGTTTCCATCTCTGACACGTGATTTTCACAGTCCTATTTTCATAGAATTTAACACCATTCAGGGAGTTTTGCAGACTTACTTGACCAGAAATCACAGAAGTTCTACAGCGACGGGATTATGGTGCTGCAAAAATGATAAGAGGGTCATCGAACAAAATGGACCATATGTGGTTTCATAATGTTATTTTTAAAACACGATAAGTGTCCTCAAATTTAAATTTCAAAAACTCTACTTTTTAGACAACCCGATATTTAAACTTCTCACTGCTGACATTCTCATAGCACGACGAAGCGGAAAAATCAGTACAACATGCTTCTTACTAACCCTGAAAGATAGCAGAGCATGATGGAAGTTCAAAACCACGTTGAAAACTCATATTCTAAGCCACAAAAGGCAGCTTTCTAACGTATAACCATAGTTGTAAACGTGACGGCGGGCGTAATAATAGCACCGAATTCTGAGGCTGTCACTGTAATGGCTGCAACAGTAAAAAGAATAGGAGATTTTCCAAACTCATTTTGGCTCTATAGGGGGCGCCGCGGCTCAGTGGTAGAGCGTTCACCTCCGGTGCTTGGGGTCCCTGGTTCGATCCCAGCTCGCACCGTGTGGACTTCGTGGTAGACAAACACCGTGCTCGTGGGTTTTCTCGGGGTTCTCCCGTTTCCTCCCACTTTCTTCATTCCACCATTTCATTCATTTCTCATCATCACCGTCTCCTTTAGCCTAACCTGCATAACTGTGGGACGTAAAACTGAAAGATTTCATTTCATTTTGGCCCTACAGGAAAGAACTGCTAATTTCTTTCTTCGTCTGTCTAGGTCTTGCCTGCATATTATATTATGAAATGTGAATTCGGATGTTCTCAGCCATTTACGATCTTTAAATTAAAAAAAAAAAAAAAAAAAAACGTAAATAGCATGCACAATTTTGGCAAATTATGATGGTCGTACGAGTTGGCACTGTGAAGATGTATTTATCCACTGTACCGTTCAGAGCTTTAGTACCTGATTCAAAAACGTAAATTATCTACCCATTTCTATATTTATTCTGGTTCGATCCTAGTCCATGTGGAGTTTGTGGCGTCCCAACATCGTGAGAGTGGGTTTTGTCGGAATTATCCCGCTTCCTTCCACATTCTCATTTCACCAACTGATTCACAATCATTTACTTCCACATAGATCATCCTTAAACCTAAAAGGCATAATCGTAAAATGTAAGAGCAGGAACTTCATTTCATTCTGATTTCTCAAGTCTATAAGGTTATAAACGAACAAAACGAATACAGAGAAGTTTCTATATTTCGTTATGACGTCTTCCGCTAACCTCTTTCTCTTCACGTACAATTTTTCTGTTTTGATATCGTCCATCAATTGTAGCCTCCTTCCTCCCTCCCTCTCTTTCCTGCCACCATACCATCCAGCTCGTCCCTCATAATACAGTTCCTTCTTAGCCAATGTCCCAACCAGTTTCTCTTCCTCTTCTCTAAAATTATTCTTTCCCCCCCACCATTTCTAATATCCTCTCAATCATTCGTTTTACGCTCGACGCAACTAGTTCTCTCCATTCTTCTCCACACCCACATTTCGAAAGCTCCCAGTCGTTTTGCATCACTTTCTGTCACTTTCGTTCAATCCATGTTCCTGTGTCATGCAGTACAATACTCCACACAAAGCGTTTTATGAGTTTTTCTCAAGTCTTTATTGAAAGTCCCACAAAATAATCTTTCCTTCCCCCTAAGGGCTTCTTTCGCAATTCCTACTCAGCTTTACAATCTTATTAATAGTTTTTTCTTCTTTTTTTAAATTTTGAAAAATTCAGAACAGTATGACGTTCCGTTATCGTCAATGGTATTCAACAGACATATACTACCAAGCACTCATTTCCAAAAAAAAAAAATCATTTTTTCTTTTTTATAACTCAAGAAGTTTCAGTACTATAATGTTATGTTGGTATCAATAGTTTACTATGAAACATACCAATTCTTCCTTTTTCATCCTTAACTTGATTTTTTTTAAGTATATACCGTATGCGACCGATGAAGCTGGAGTTTAAACTTAAATGAAATTTTCGCAGAAAAAAAAAGGAAAAAGACTGCCTAACTGCTATTTAAAACAGAAACATATGGAAAAAACGTCTTATTAAACGTTCATTTCAAGCACAAGAAAGTAAATCATGAGATATTGATTACCTATATTGTAAATACAATGTGAACTTATAACAAAGATTTCTCCTTAAGAAATCCCTAATAAGGAAACTTCGTTTTAAAGAAAATGTCAAATATACCATGATGTAATAGTACCGTCAATGGCCCTGAGAAAATTAATTCCGGCTAACTTAATAGTGTACAAGCAATAACTTCTGAAGTGAATTTTGCTGGACTTGTTACCTACATTATACAATAAAGAAAATTACGTTACATTACCTGTTGGCTTGACCATTCTTGTTCGCACTGAATGCTCTCGCTAAACCAAAATCTGCAAGCTTCAAGATCCCATTTTTTGTGATAAGCACATTTGCAGCCTTCATATCCCTATGAAGGATCTGAAATAAACAAATATACTCTGTACTTTCAACCAATACGCAGACTGCGAAATAACACCAACATTTGGCTGGTGACTCCTTATACAAAAATCTAATAAACATGTCTCCTTTTAGGGCTATACGGGACCGAGAATGTGGTTCTTTATCTCTCTGTAACTTCGTTTCATAAACTGGGTTCTATAATTTTGTGTAAATAAAGGTCTATGTTTATGGGAAAGAAAAGAAATACATAGGAAAACTTGTTCTTTACTTGAAATTTTCCCAACATCTTTATGAATTAAGAGCAGGTAGATACTTGTCTCCCTTATGTTTTGGTTCTCTTGGTTATTAATAGTCAAGGTCAAAGTTAACCTCATTTTTCTACATTATTTAAACAATACCGAAATTTTACTTCCTGAACTTGAAAGGTCATTGAAATCTCTATGGTATAAAGTCTGAATCCTTTTCTGGCACTAATTTTCAACCTCTTTAAGGAGACACGCTTTAATCAAAGTGACATGATAAAAAACAGTTCAAGTTAATTGTTAACTATGTTCCAAAATCTATTTCAAACAGTTCAATGGTGTGGATTTGTACAACAAACAAACATAAAACAAACATTGAGCTTTACATAAGAATGAAGTCGTCCTATCTTATTAATGTCACTATATTCACTATATCAGCATTTCTCAAACTTTTTTCAAGTGAGAAGCTCAAACGTTCATAATTATTTCATGCTTGGAGTATATGTTAATACCAGTATATTTATATTTTTTAAAATGGTATTAATTACAATTTCCTTAAGTTTATTGGAGTATCAACAGTCGAAAATAGATATTAGTCTTTTACAAACAACAGAAGGCTATCAGTAATATTATACAATAAAACGTCTATAAATGTTACTACAACTTTCCTGATCTTTACCGTATTCAACTGTATAATCTATATCTATTTAACGGAGGTGGTAGCTCAGTGGTGGAGCGCTCATCTCTGATGTGTGTGGTTCCTGGTTCGATCCCAGCTCCCCTAAGTGAGCTTTGTGGTGGACAAACACAGTGTGGGGGGGATTTTTAGGAGTTCTCCCTTTCCTCCCACTTTCATCATTTCACCATTATCATCCATCTCATGATCACAGTCTCCCTTAGTCTTGGTGCATAATAGTGTGACGTAAAACTAAAATATAACTATTTACGTTTTTCAACTGTAGTGTGTGATACATGATTCATTTCAATTTTACTTTTTTTTACCATTTCAGACTAATGTTCACTCTAAGAGGACCACAAGCGCAGACCTCGAAGACCAGTTAAGAGCAACGGACCGCAGTTTGAGAAATACTACTCCATAGGCTATATTTAAAAAAATGTGTTTAGTCTTCCACAGGTTCAATATTTTAACTATTAACTTTAGTTTTGATAATTAAAACCAAAAGGTTTGCTATTGAATTATAAACTTCAATTTAAACAAAGGTTTGTTAACAATTACGTTTTTTAAATTATATTATTATTATTATTATTATTATTATTACAAAGGGTTAACAAATAGTATAGTGATTATGGAATTATCCCCTCACGGGATACCAATTCTACTACCCTATCCACAGCTCAAGTGGCACGATAGAGAAAGGGAAAATGACTTACAGAGCGAATGCGACCTCCAGTTCCATTGTTTTCTACAAGAAGTGCTGTTGCTTGGCAATTGAATGCTTGGCTGCTTGGAACGTAATGCGATGATCCGCGCTGCTTTTACCCACCTTTTTTTATTCGAAAGTTTATTTTAACGTTTAGTTTTATCTTTAGGGTTTAATTCCACTTGAATAATTATTTACCTGAAGATTGGGTGTTTGCATGCCGGATTATGATTTGCTCGTTATTTTTGGTTTAGTTCAGCTTATTATTTGTTTTTATTTATTACCATTTAATGTCTTCTTTAAATGTAGTCTTCGAGGAGTGAAATTATGAACATATTTTAGAGTCGTCTGCTATCTTAAAAGGTTTTTATCACTTAAATGACAATTTTTTTCTTCCTTCCTGGCGAGTTTGTGACAAATATAATTCTTGATTATTTCGGCTAGGTACCTTAATCACAAATACATAACATTTTTTTTAAAGGCTCTTTGGAGAGAAGTGATCAATGAAGATTTTAAATTTGCTCTGCAAAAATTGTCGAAATCAAGATAAGGTTGTTCGATGAAACTAAAGGTTAGATATGCAGTGTGTTTCTAACCACTATTCTTTTAACTGTATTGTATAAATTATAGTTATTTACTAATGGTAGATCTCCCTCGTAGCTATATATGATTAACGTACGCGCTTTAGGCCCGGGAGACCCGGGTCAGATTTCCCGCCGACAGTTCGGAAGCCACTTTGAACTGTAGATCCACGTCTTACACAGCTTCGCTGCTGAAAGGAACGCTAAATTCTAGTCAATCCAATCCAATTCACAATGGTACCCATAATTTACTTAAATTTACTTGGTGACAAGTTGATTTTTTTCTATAACAATAAAATCTAAGTATAAATCTTCCCTTTCTCTGTTACTTTTCGAAGAATGTAAAACTTTCTCTTGTAAAAGGTTACGGTTTTAAATGCTAAGAAAGATCTGATATGTTTTCATTCCTCCCCCTCCCCTAATGTGTTCACTGATCCTGGTCGATATAGGACTTATACATAACTGATTTATGTATTTGAAGTATATTTCGTCGCTGCGCCTCAAAAAACCGCTATGTGCAGAAATGACAACTTTTCAGGAGAAGCAAACACAACCGCTGTTTATTTGAAGCGCACAAGGCGAAACGGCAGCCACTGACCAAGTGAAAAAGGAATGTGTGTTTAATATACTTCACAATATTTATAAAAAATTATTTTTTTTTTCTTACATTTTCTTGTTCGAGAAAATACTCCATGTGTTGTTTCCTTTTACATAGCGGATTAAAAGTATCAGATCTTATCTCGTTTTACCCAGTGATATACATATATTTTCCTTATTAAAAAAAAAAAAAAAAAAAAAAAAAAAAAAAAAAAAAAACCACTTAGGATACACATATTGGAATATAAGGGAGATGCAATACAACTTTCTTCTCATAATGTAGTATATAACTAATTTTCAACAAAAATGTAACAAGACCGCTTTAAGATGCATAGCGACGATTTCAATTATAAACTCACACATAATAAATTGAAAACAGAAACGGTAATTTAAAAACAAAAGAGAGAAAATATAAACAACGATGTAAGTTTTGAGATGTAAGGTATAAAGATTCTTTATGCATACATTTTGAGAAACTCAAACGTTCAGTCGTCTTCCCTCGAAACAAAACAATACCCTGCCGCACAACTCATCTGTCAATGTGCTCTTCAACACTGCCTTATATCCAAAACCTCAAAAAGCAAGCTATTTCCTTATATATAGATGGTGTGTATTTTATTGAAAACAAGAAACTTCTTTAAAAAAATAAATAAATAAAAATAAACTCACTTGAACTTAACGTCTTTTTTTGTTAAATTTTCACGACTGTAAAGTTAAGTTCATACCCATCCTTCTTTTTCTTAGAAGTTTGATGATAATGTTTAAATTTTCGGAGTCTAAAATCAAGTAAAGAAGGAAAGTCTCAGACCTGTACAACCACACACAAATGACAAAATCCCTGGTTTGATCCCCATCAAAGTAAGTTTGTGGTGGACAACATTGTGTCCGTGGGTTTCCTCGGGGTATTCCTGTTGCCTCCCACATCTCATTCCACCAATTCTCCATCATCATTCACTTGCCTTAAGCATCCGTCTCCTCTAGCCTAATGAACATAGTCGTGGGACGTTAAACTAAAAGATCTCATTTCATTTACAAGTGACAAATTAATATATTCCCAATGCAGAAAACTATCAACTACCCAACCATCTTCTTTGTGCGAAACAGCGTGACAATCTTATGCAAACACACTATATCTTTAGTAAGGTGTACAGTCTTATTAAACAAGAAATCCAGCTCTATTTGAAAAGGCCTGTGCTTGATGATGTAATTGAGTCAAAGAAACGTACGGGTACTGGAATGTAACCATTAATGAAAAGGTGGGTGGTGAAGTTTCTTGCACAAGACCAGACAATCGGCAGCAAATATTATCTGAATAACTTAAGAGGTGTTTTCTTTTCTATTTTTTCTAATTGCTAACACAAATCTAATGAAAAATACAGGTATATAAGAAAACAATCTATTCTTTCGTAAACGAGTATCTAGCGTAAGTTTTACATACCTTATTGCTGTGTATATAATAAAGGCCATTCAAAAGCTGTTGCATTACTTTCTTTATTTCTCCTAAGCTGAACTTAACATTAACATTTGACAACAAGCCAGCTAGGTCGTGCTCACAAAAATCAAATACTAGGTAAAAAGTGGATCGAAACCTGTTGAACTGGGATGCTAGAAGGAGAAAAAAATAATGATAAAAATTACTTTTCATTGTATTCATTGCACTACATTCACAATCAATGTAAGACTCAAAATTATAAGATTACTGCAATAGAAAAACATCCCATAGACGCACATAGAAAAATCTTTTAATGATCACAATAATACCGGTAACAATTATGCAATTCAGTAACAGTTGTTGAGCACAAGTAAGCCTTGACAAACCATTAACTTATGTACACATTTCTTTGTTGCTCCGTTTAGTCAATTTTGAATTAGAGAATTAATCTCTGAGCAAATTCCTACCAAAATAACGTAGTATTTAGGTTACAGAAGAAAATTAACAATTATTTACTTAAAAAGATTTATACGCCTATTCAGGCAATTCAATCTACTTTGTTTTAGTGTGCACCAAAACTCTCAATCATTTCTCTCTCACAAATTATGATAGCAAGAAGCAAAAATAATTTTTATACGAATAAAGTGTCTACTAAAGAAGTATCAATTATAATAGTTAACAATTATATCAGCCTAGGTATGTAAAAAGTATTGGGTCATCCTGAGAGTTTCTACAGTCTCGGCCCATATCATTACAAATAACGACTTCGTCCAACGTAACACGAAATCATTTAAAAGGGCTATTCATTTAATTTCCAGTGTTTTTCTATATTAAAAAAAACAAAAAGGCTCGAAATCCCTACCGCAGATACATGTGGCAACACCTCATGATGGCGTCACAGCGATATTGTTCACCTAAGCCCAAGCATTGAGACGTGATTGCCTGTGATGTGTTGTGTGATCGTTATCAGAGACTGAAAACAAGAGCGAATCTTTGTTAAAATTTTATTTTCAAACTGGAAAAAGCAGCTACAGAGACGTACAAAATCTATTTCAATGAGTCGCGGAACGACCTTTCACTAGTTTGTACGTTATCAAGCTGAAAGAATGTTCGTGGAATACGAACTCTGTCGTAGTCTCCAGTCTATGAGTGGGAATGGAGGGAGAGTAATTCCGCAGTTTAGTGCACTTGTGAGATGTGATCGGCGACTCACTGTTCATGACATTACGGGGAAGTTTTCCATTGCTGCATGTACCCCAATTATGCAAGACGACGAGGGAATGCGGCATGGATTGGCGTAATGCGTGCAGAGAATTTTTACAAAGGAACAGTACACTCGTGTCACCATCAGTAGGTCACTGGACGAAACAGCATCCAGCGATCCAACATTCCTCGCCAGTATCATCACAAAGGGTAAATAAATCATGGATTTATCGGTACGATCCTGCAAGTAATGTCCTCACAAGGGAAGTCACCTGGATCCCCGGGACCCAAAAAGGTCAGACAAAGCCAACTACGTGTGAAAGTGCTTTTGATTTTTTCCTTGGCATGTTCAAGATCGTTCATCACGACTTTTTCTCACGCGGTCAAACTGTCAATAAGAAGGACTACACAGCTGTGTTACAACGGTGACATGATTCCGTTCGTCATAATCGGCCGAATACGTGACATCCGAACAGTTGCATTTGTACAATGACAATGCTCTGTATTACTCTTCAGAAAGTTTCAGGTTTCTTCGCTAAAAACATTATCGTCGCATACCCGCCGTATCTATTTCTGGAGTCAGTGTACTTCTGGAAGGCAGTTTTCACGTTTCTGTGTCGAAAGCAATGGAGGGGTCGAAGGCCGAGAGAAATTAGAATCAGAAGGTTAAAGGTCAGGCGAATAGGAAGAGTGATAGAGAATTATCAGTGCCTAAATGGTGTAATTTCTGCATAGTCATTCATGTAACGTGCGGTATAGCATTGTCGTATAAAATGATTGGACCAATTCGACTGACACATGCTGGCCGTTATACTATCAATTTTTGATACTGGCTAAATTTCTGGAGCAACAGCTCTCAGGGGTGGCCAGACTGCCACTCATAAGTTCGAGGTGATGTGTGGTTAGCACATCGGCTCCCCTCGCCGTTAGTGTCGACTTTCTAGACAGGATTCCGTTACTTCTTTCTTTCAAGTAGGTCCCCACTTGTTCTGACGACGCTGGATGGACGCCAACGCCATCTGCTGAGGACAAACGGTCATCTACATTTCCTCCAACCTACATCCGGCACAATTTGACTTCGTTGATTTCACGAGAAGCGGTATTCCAATGCGCCTATACGGTGTTGGCTTCAATATTTGATACATAATATCCGATTCATTGCTACAAGACACTACCGTGTTGCCAAAAATTCTGTCGGAAAAAGCTGTAGTAAAACAAGCCAGAAGCCAACTATCTTTTTGGATGGAGATCAAACTTTGGCATATATCTCGGAGGTTCCTCTGCATTAAGGCACTGAACTTTTCGTTTCTTGTAATTGTAGAGGATCCATTTTCCATTGTATGTGATCAGTCTATCAAAACGTGATCACTGCTGTTCCCTAACAGAAAAGAATAGCCTGTCTCCAAACGAGTCAGCGTCTGATTCTCAGTAAAATCATGTGGAAATCAAGTATCGAGCTTTTATTATTATTATTCCTATTGCCCGCAAATCCACGCACAAAGTATCTTGTGAGAAAACATGTCTCGTTAACTCCATATAGGTTTTCTTTGGATTTTCCTCAACCAAACATCTAAACTCATTGTCAATTGTAGTAGAGGGCCTTTCCCTGCAAAGGGCGTCTTCGAGCCTCGTGTTGCCAATTTGAATTTTGCAAACTATTCTTGCAGTGATCTTGTTTTCAGCGAACCATTTCCAAATTCCTTTGTCAATACTTTGAGCTATCTTGAGTTGCACTTCTCCCGAATTTGAACTCATGCTAATAGGCAAAACAGCTACTTGCTCATTTCCATTTTAAAGAGCTGAAAAGTGAAATATCTATTAATTATAAACAATGGTATATATTGAGTAAAGAGTGAGCCTACGATTTGCTGAGAATCAGCAGAAGTCATATATATATTTAAGGCACAAAAATTGGTTCTGAAATGAGTAAAAACTTTGAGGATGGCCCAATATTAATAATACAGAGTAAATTTTAAATAGTTTTTCGTAAAACATATATTATACAAAATGTGATCAAAAAATATGGTGAATGATTTTTTTTTTAGCAGCAACTACTGGCGCTACAACCATTTGATGTAATTTGTCCGATAGCCTGATCCGCTGAGACAGGTAGTGTCAAGTTAGAACACGTTCTGACTTGTCAGTCAGCGTTCAGAGCCGCTAGAGTGAGGTTGTGTTTACCATGTATGTCGCGCATCATGGATTTCGAACAACGCGTGAACATTAAGTGGTGTTTCAAGTTGCAAATAAGCGCCAAAGTAACTCATGAAATGTAGAAACTGGTGTATGGCGATAATGCTGTAACTCTGAAGATTGTTTACAAATGGTATGAGCGATTTAAAAGCGGAAATGAGTCGGTAGAAGACAAGCAAGGTTTGAAACGTCCATCAATCTCAAAAACAGACGAAAACGTGCAAAATGTGGCACAAATGATTTGTTCAAACAGGCAAATGACTATTCGAGAGCTTTCCAAAGAACTTAGCATCTCGTACGGGTCTGTTGAAAGCATTTTAACCGTCGATTTGCAAATGATGACAGTGGGTGCGAAATTCGATTTCCGACTTTTGACTGACGAACAGATTTTTGGTCGATAAAAATATTGGTGTTTGTTCAAATCCACAGTATTCTCCGGGTATGGCACCATGTAACTTCTTGCTCTTCTCCCAAATTAAAACCGCACTTAAAGGAGAACGTTTTGACACCATTCCTAACATTGAGAAGGCCACTACAGAGCAACTGAACGCCCTTCCAAAAATGCTTCTAGTCATGAATTCAACGTTGTGATAAGTGCATTGCTAGCCAAGGACAGTACTTTGAAGGCGATTAAATCAAATTCCACGGAAGCTTATTAGTTTGTTTCTAATAAAATTATCCACCGTATTTTTGATCACACCTCGTACATTGTTGATAAACTGTAAACTACTAGGTAAAGATCTAAACTGTAATGCAATATGCATTAACTATAACTTTGAGTTGGTGTATCTGTATTGTATGATATAAACAAAGCGATAAATCATATATACGTATTACAGAAACAAAAGTTCTATAGCTACAGAGAAGAAGATGACTATAAGGAATATCTTAAAAACTTGTATGAACTTCAAACAAGTACAACTCTGTACCAATAGGATAGTTGAATTCTTTCCAAAATTCGTCGAACGGTATCATATTCATACTGTTAACAGTAGGTACCATGCACTGTTTCACCCAGTACTCTGAAACTTCTTGCTCCAATCCTAGAGAAACTGTCTTGTGGGTGGCGCTTTATTGCTTTTTACTCAGCCACTGAACAATAGAACTTTTTTTTTTTTTTCACCAGCACAATGATATAATAAGCATTTTCAAGAAAATAAACAACCATCCTGTTGTGACACAATATTCCAACAATAATAACGCAAATGCAGCTGTTCAACTTTCATCCATATTCTTCACTACTACAAATATTGAGCCTCTACTTATTTAACACCTTTAGATTTATACAACCTTAACTGAGTCTTTATTTCATTTTTAGTAAGTCTATATGTAACAGGTGCTGAAAACGAAAACTGACGTATGGTTCAAATACTGATATCAGACGCAATATTATGGTTTAGTATAAGGTACAATAAGGTCCAAATTTCTGATATTAGGTTCAATAAGGTTCAGAAGTGCTGATAAGAGGTTCAATATCAAGGTTCAGTAAGGTTCAAAAGTGTTGCTGTGAGGCTCAAAGTTCAATTACCTCCAAAAATTCTGATACTAGGTTCAAATCTGATTTCTTGCTGTTTTTACAATAGCTTAAGGATATTCAAGCTTCGGGCAAGGATTCGTGATTTCAAACTAAGCTATTGCTTTGCTTACTAATTTATTCCCAGGATTGTACGCTGAAAACACTGAGGATTACTGATAATTTAAATTTTCACCAAGAACTTCAAAACTGAAAAACAAATCAATTTATTTGATGTGGTTGGATCTTTCAGATTAACGTACTAAATATATCAAACATAATCTTACCAAACATAAAATGTGAATACTCACTATTCTTCAAGTTCTTTTATTGCACTCTATTTATTTTTTTACACTAGATTTCTCAAGTTCCATGAGGCAACACGAACATTTTCACTGACGAATATTTACTCAAGTTCTGTCACTCAATAAGCTACAACTTTCCACACAAATATACGACAGAAATACCAAGAAAATCACTTTTTCAACTTTGCACTTAATGTTGAAACTGGCCTGCTCTCCCAAATTCAGTTGACCTGCAAGAAATCTTGCCAACCCATTCTTACCTGGTAGAATGTGCGGAAAGCCATCCCTAGCTCAAATAGAGCAAGTAATCAGACATTTTATTATAACATGCTTTCGTGCTTGTACTTGTAGGAAAACAAAAAACGTCACTTGTTTTCCTTGTTGATGACTTTACAAAATCATTTAAAGCACACATTCAATAACCATATTTAAGCCACACTGATTTAGTAGCGGAAATCTTACTCTGAAGCACAGAACCATAAGTCTGATACCAAACCATGGCATTTGAGCTCCATTTTATTTTAAGTTTAGCGTATCTTAGCTTCACCTAGACGCGATGCCATAGTTTTATGAGGGGTTAAATTAAAAATAAAATCTGACCAAACCAACTTACATTAATAACCTGTATGACAGTTTCGGCATATGTTACTGCCGTCATCAAACACATAATTAAGGTACAATCTAAGGCTACAGCTTATAGGTCTTAGAAAATGAGAAGAAGTCACTTCTGACAAACAATACGATTCTTCCTCGCATTTTTAGTTATATATTTTTATTTAGGTACAGACCTCAACTTTTAACCAGGCAGACACTTGTGTTATCTTGCCCTCATATCTTACATTACACTGCATGTTTGTCTTTTTGTCCTCTTTCTTTTATATCTGATCTAATACCTTCTTCCCTCATGAACTCGGTGTTTCATAAGGACGCAAAATACATAAATCCCTTGTTCCACAATCATTAATAATTAGTTCAATTCATTAATCTCATATTTCTCTCTCTCCTTTCTCTTGTTATCCACTGTGTTTCTGTCCACTTCTTTACAACCAATTTGTTCTTTTCCTTCTATGTGGAATATAAATGGCATGTACTTTTACCGGGTATCGAATCCAAGATTTGAGCTCTTGTCAGTAATACACTGGTGCCTACTATACACCAGTCTGAGTTGAAAATCTCATTCTATTTTCCCACCGTTAGCTGTGAAATAGCTCTTGTCCCACTCTCCTCTTTACCCTCTGAAACTTGAAAGATGCATTCTTCGTGACAACCTAACTGAAATAGTTGAAAAAGAAAACTGAAATGTAAAACAAAGGAAAACATTATCAAAACTAAATAAAAATTTTAATAAGTCAGTAACCTCTCTGCAGCCCTCTGTACGAATTACTGTTCGATGCAGGGTTCATAAATGGAACGTACTTAGTTCGCCAATATGGATCATATCTACTTTGATTCCAATACGTACCGTCGCAGAATTCATCCGAACCTAGGATGATAGAGATTCATTACTACATAAACAGTATCATCAGTCTTGTAATATTTGGAACTAGGAGGGTTAGGATTTTTAGGGATAGTTTTCGCAGGATAAAAGGAAAGGAAAGGGTGGTAAAATAAGGCGGCAAAAGGGTATAAAGGGTATTATTTCCTTCAACGATTTTGACAACTGCTTAATGTAATTACGCAATCTCTATTAAATATAGAGATGAATAGACTAGTTGTCACCACAGGAAGGTAACCAATAGAGGTACTTCTGAATATTAAGCATCTCTTAAGTCGATGAATGTTTCAATTTGGAGATACAACTTCTTTGGAGATGCTAAATCTTCTTTTCACGTTCGCAGAGACCTGTAGCGGGAAACTTCATATTCAATCGCAATGTCGACGCTGGAATTGCAAATTCGGATCCTTCTGAAGATTACCTATAACCTTTTCTTTGGCAAAGACATTCACCTTTGCCTCAAGGAAACAAATGGCCCACTTTCCTCTTTCTAAACGTTGTTGTTCAACATTTCTAGTTGCAGCCGCTGAGCCGTAGATACAAAACAGTTCTGCCTGCAAATCTCTGGCTGAAAAAATGTTGATGCGCGTTGGACAATGCACCTGATCCAGAGAAAGCACGAACTGCTTGATTTTGTCAAAATTCCTGCACAATAAACAACATTCTCAATCTACGATGACCAGAAAATTTGGATTAAAAAAAAAAAAAACACTAATAGAAGAGCAGAAAAGGGGACTGGTGATATGTTAAGGGGAGAAAACGAGTAAAGAGCCCAAATTACCTCTATTCTCAATTGGAAGTAACATTTGACTCATCGAATACTTTCAGAGATCTCGATTTCCGTTCAGAAGAAAAAGGGTGCACCTAAAAATCCTATCCCTAGTTATCAAACTATATTGAATATCTCATACACATACACACACACACTCACACACGTTACTAATTTACACATAATTTATTTAAAATTACACACGTTGAAATTATAATCCAAAATATTCTAGGGTAGTTACAATACTAATCTGTTGATTTTACAGTACGCATTGATTTGTATATATATAGTTTCAAATTAATAAGTCATTATTTCAATGTTCATAATGCAAATCAAAACGTAAGTAGAGTGGACAAAGACAGATAGGTAGGTAGGTAGACAGAACAAAATATTCACAGATTTATTTTGTTTGTTTTGTTTTAAGCGCAATAATGCAAAGAGCATGTAGGCGACTAAATGGAGATTTTCAGTAATTTATTTTGATTTCTTTACTATATATATATATATATATATATATATATATATATATATATATACAGCATATGAAATAAACAAATAAATAAATAAATAGGCATACAATCTTCCTTCTTATATTACGCAATATTAACTAAGTTAACAGGTTTTGAATAGTATTTTAAGCCACTGCTACTAAGAACATCCTCGCGTTATGTTTCTGGAGAAATGACGTAAAAACTGTTTTACAATCGATCAAAAGTTGAAGGGGCAATCTGCATATAATCTTACAGCAAATCGGGAGAAGGCAAATAGATGGATGCCGATGTAGTTAATAAAGAACCAAATAACGAGTTAGGTGAACACAGATACAAATACTGTAGGATTTAGATTTCTGGGTTTTCGGCATCTATGGCCATTTAGCCCGTCACGTATGAGGGACGACGTCCCTCAGCGAGCACACTATCCGGGAAAAGGGAAGGAAGAAAGGAAGCGGCCTGGGGCCTATATGTTAGGTATTATCCCAGCATATGTCTGGTGTGAATGAGAAAAACCCAGGAAAACCTCATTCAGGATGGCTGGCCTAAGAAAGTTTTTTTTTTTTTTTTTTTTTTTTTTTTTTTTTTTTTTTTGACCGAAAACCAGAGCCCGCTCGCGCCGAAGTCGAGAGCGTTGGCGACTACGCTACGCGGGGCCATACAAATATTGTACTGTTCCATTAAGTAGCACTTTGCTACAGCTGAAGAGGAAAAAAAAGGATTACAGACTTGTGCGAATGTCAGACAAGAAAGTTGTAGATTGAAGAAGTTCGCACAAAATTTCGCAGCAATTCAGTCCTATTTGTTGGTAAAGACCATTTTAATGTAATTATGGTAAATTCAATGAAAACTTTAAGAATACATGGTTACATTTTTTGAAAACTTACAGATAAAATCTATTAATTATCAAAGCAAAACTAACGTTTAAGGAACTGCGTAGGCAACAAGTATTTAGGTCATTTGTGTGCACAGAAACAGCGTTTAAAATGTGATTCACACTATGCAATTGTCCAAGCTTAATTAGTAGTTGAGTAAGTTGGACTGAGATTTAGCATCATTTTCAGCATTAAGTCTATACAAGACATGGATCTACACTTAACGTAGGATCCGAAACACATGGATTCATACCTGGAATCGAATCCTGATCTCCCGTACCCAAGACACGTATGCTAATCATATAACCACTAGGGAGCTGCAAAGCTAGCTTGTATTGACCACTTAGCAAAGGTTCGTGTGTGTTTTTGCCAGGGTGGAAAAAAATCATGATTTTTTTAATAAAAATCATTTTTGTTGATTTTTTTGATTTAAATCGATTTTTTTGATTTAAATCAAATCTTTCTCCTCGTATAATACAAGTCGCGAACTGGAGAAAAAACATTAGGAATTAATATTAAATGACAATTATGCCATTTAAGTGAAAGTATTTTGGTTTAATTTCGAATTAATTCTCAATCGTTAACCTATTTCAATCCGAAACAATATTTCTTAAGCATTAAGGAAAAAACGTACAGCAACGTTTATCAACATGACACTTTTCTTTTCACGAAAGTTCCTGATATTTGGCAGGAGTATATTTTTTAAAACATCGAAACTACCCAGCGGCACGAAATACATCTAAAGTACATAAATTTCGCCCAAAATTAACTGTTTAACTCTATGGACTATGGAACCCGGAGGTTCATTGCCGCGTTCACGGAAACTCTCCACTGACTTCTATCCTTAGCCAACTGGATCTAGTTTCCACTTTGTATTCCTATTTCTGCGAGATTCATCTTAATATTGTCCTCCCATCAGCGCCTAGATCTTCCTAATGGCCGTTTTCCGATTGTCTTTCAGTTAAGAATTTGAAAGTGTTCCTATTTTCTTCCATCCTGGCTACATGACCTGCCCACCTGAGTCTCCTAGACTTGATGACCCTAGCAATGTTTGGTAAACCGTAAAAATTAAGTAGTTCCTCGTTATGAAGTTTCCCCCATTCCCGCTCCTCTTGGGTCTGAATATTCGTCTCAGGATCTTGTTCTCAAATACTTTCAGTCTACGTTCTTCCCTCATAGTAAGCGACCATGTTTCGCAACCATACAGAAGCAGGGTGTCTACCAGTCAGGGAATTTGCAGGGTCGGCAAAATGTCAGGGAATTTCATTGTGTATCAGGGAAAAATCTTTCCCAGGCTGTGAGGGGTGAAGAAATGCCACTAAAATAGTCATAAATTATAGATAAATGAATTGGTTCATTTGTACGTTTGTAGAATATTGTATAAGCATATAAACAATGGTGAAAACTTACAGTTCACTTTAAATATAAGTTAGGGGCGCGGTGGCTCACTGGTAGAGCGTTCACCTCCGGTGCTTGGGTTCCCTGGTTCGATCCCAGCTTGAACCGTGTGAACTTTGTGGTGGACAAACACCATGGTCGTGGGCTTTCTCGGGGTTCTTCTGTTTCCTCCCACTTCCATCATTTCATTCATTACTCATCATCACCGTCTCCTTTAGCCTATCCGGCATAACCGTGGGACGTAAAACTGAAAGATTTCATTTTCATGATTTAAATATAAGTTACTTTTCATGAGTTACTAAGAAAAAAAGAATGACAGAGTCAGGGAAAATTATAATTTTGTCAGGGAAAGTCATGGAATTTGATTATGCTTGCTTGCTAGACACCCTGAGAACAACAAGCATATATGTTTTAATCTTCAAATTCCTGGACAGAATTCGTGACAAGAGATTTTGAACTGAATAATAGCACGAATTCCCTGCTTTTAGTCGACATTTAATTTCTTCGTAGATATCGCTTTCGTCTGTTAATATTGATCCTAGATATTTGAAAGAATCCACTTTATCAAAAGTATTATTCGATATTTTAACGCATCCAAAATTTGCCGTATTACGATCCCGAGGAACTTCGTTCTATGTATTTAGTACATAAATTTCGCCTAAAGTTTTATATATTTATTTATTTTTTGTTTCGGAAAGGGGATCGGGCCCCTCTAAATACGCCCCTATTATCTGGAAACAAACAAATAGACGTGGACATAAAAGAATTTTTGTCTTAAATGTCGATGGTGATTTCTCCGTTGGAATAGTTAACGATTTAAAAACCCTATGTTACGAAAACAAGAAAGCAGGATTCTCCCGTTACCCGTTCAAAACGGGAATTTTCCTAATCATCCTCTGCATGATACTCGTTTTCATACTGTGTTGTACATACATTTGAGTCTCATTGTATTATGATTATTATCTTCCATAATCGAAATAACAGAACAGAAACGGGATTTTACTTATTTTCACTTTAAATTAATTTATTTCGAAATTTGATTTAAATCAACGATTTTTATTAAAAAAATCAAGTGATTTAAATCTTGATTAAAATCGTGATTTAAATCAGACTGATTTAAATCAATCCACCCTGGTTTTTGCACTTGCCTTTTTTTATGCGCATACGCAACGTCGGCAACATTGGTAAAAGTATTCGTTTCTATGGCATATTTTTGCACGCGCATTATAAATCTGTACAGAGTTAGTAGTGAGGCGTCACGAAAATAAGAAATGAAATGAAATCTTTGAGTTTTACCTCTCACGGTAATACAGGGTGCGCTAAGGGAGACGGTGATGATTGGAAATTACTGAGATGGTGGAATGAAGAAAGTGGGAGGAAACAAGAAAACCCACGCACACGGTGTCTGTCCACCACAAAGCTCACTTGGCGCGAACTGGGATCGAACCAGGGACTCCATACACCAGAGGTGACGAAAATAAGAATGTAGAAGGCACTAGGATGCTATTTAAAAAAATGACTGAACTCGATAATTAAGTAAATAAGTAACATATATATTTTAACTTCTCCCTGAACATGTTCTACATCTATTAAGTCGTTGGTATCTTTTCTCCTTTTAGTTCCGTAATAATCTCTATTTCACGTGAAGAAATCCGCAACCGTGAAAGCATCCAAAGCTGGCAAATTTCAAAGACCTAGTTTAACACATAGGTCGTTCACAATTGTGTAATATTTCCACAGTATCCATGCTAGGCAAAGCCAGAAGTCATCTACACTTTACACTTCTGACGTGGACGTGGAAAACATTGCGTTTTTATTTATTTATCTTATGTTTCTTTTTCGCGGAAAATTCTGACAGTACTTTTACCCTGATATCTCAAAAGAACTGAAAAATGTTTGAAGAAATATTTTAAGAGATATTTTACGTATACAGTGAAACCTCTCTAAAGCGGACAGCCGTGGAGAATCAATAATTGTCCGCTATAGAGAGGTGTCCGTCTTAGAGAGGTTTTGATATTTTCTTACATAAATTAGTAAAGAAGGTAATATGCAATTAGTAACAATATTTTTGGATGAATCATGTATTCACGAATATTACCAAAATGTTACTGTATCTGTGTTGTCCTCTGCTGTTCAATACTCTATGTTCGAGGCACAAGATGGAAATAAGATGTTATAGTTCTCTGCACTTTACACTTACGTTTTCAGTATGTCGCTTTAATTTGTGAGTTAACTGCAGTCTAGTGGTGTCTTTTTTGTGACAATATGCGTACCCGCGAGCAAAAACTACCGAACTTGTCTTCTGCTTGGTTAGAGATTCCAGCAGGACAGTAGAATAACGTGTTATTCCAAACGGCGGGCAACTGTCAATCACTTTTGTGTCTAAAACAGCTTGGGTGGGAGTGGAATGCAAACAAAGGACATGAGAGTGTTGTTAAACAGAGACTCTTCGTCTGGATTGTTGTGTAGACAGTTGAGGAGACAAAATGTCACAATTGTTTCTTGGTGACACATGAATGAATTACTAAAAATGTATTTTTACAATACTTTTCAACTTATTTATAGAGAAAGTGTCCGTAATATGGAGTAAATAATACCTATAAAGGACAGAAAAGACTGTCCGTGTCCGTATTAGAGAGTGTCCGCTTTAGAGAGGTTTGCCAATATGTTTTATCCTATTATATTGTTTGGGGATTACAAAATATGTCCGTTACGGGAGGTGTCCGCTTTATAGAGGTGTCCGTTAGTAGAGGTTTCACTATATTAATTTTTGGATTTAAATTTTAAATATGTATATTAGTGGAAATTCCCATTATCGTCTGAGCAACGGAAATTGAGAAGTGTTATTGGCAAACGAAGAAAGTGAATGAGGTGCAGCGATAATTGAGACGTTGTAGACTCGAGTGTGATTCACCAGCACAAACATGCCTATCATCAATTAGAAGAATCCGTAAAAAGCTTGGGAAAGACTCAACAGTAGACGGGCTTCCAAAGAAATCCTGGTGAAGGCTGTGTTCCCGAAACTAGTATCAGTAAAACTAGCAAAATTTGCATTTTGCGGGGTGATGTAAAGCGGAAGCAACACAATCCAAGATTCTTGCAACTCTTTTGAAAGAGATGGCGATCAAGATATGCGTGTGGAATTTTGTGAACTTTTGACATGTGTCCTGCTGAACTGGTAACCAATGTTGCTTTTCCATTTACCTTAGGGTGCCTTACTAGTGTGGAGCCTAAACGGCTGGTGAGTAAAAAAACTGAACTATTTTTAAGATTGAAAACTACCTATTTCCAGCAACTTTTCTCTCTTTCCAATTTTTCGTATTTCCACTCATAACACTTGTCCTCTGGCCCCTGTGTTAAAAAAAAAAAGCCCCGATCCAAAAATGAGTGAAGTTGTGCCCCCTAGAACTGCAACAGAACATTTTCGATTTTTTCTATTTATTTTATTTATGGTAGTAACTTTCAAGGCCTGAAGACCACAAAATTCAGGTTACAGGTGAAATGAGAAACTGAATTTTTTAATGAATACGCCTTGAGCATCCTAGTAGTTAGTTTTAATTACTTTTTATTTTTTTTAAACGTTCGAGTAACGGTTCGGAGGGAGATACGGTGATCGCTAAACGTGGAAAGGGAAAAATGGAATTCAAGATTTCAAAAATCTACAAATATCATAGTCTCTACACGCTGAGAAAGAGATTTCTGAATATTTATTCGTCCGTCTTGACATGTTCTTGTACACATGCCTAGCGGCCATACCGTTCGACGTATTCGAACATATATATATATTTAAACTTAAGATCCTCATTCTTTCCTTCCGAATTTTCTTCTTAACCCTTAAAATCATACCAGTTTGCTGAAGGATAAAAATAACGTATGATTTTCCTAAATGACAGCTCTAATGATTTTGTATATATTTAAAAGACTAGTGTCTAACAATTTTCTCAACAACGTCTGAGGGAATTTTGTTCATATTTTGTAACTATGCATCAATAAACCTATAATATGGCTGACCAATGGATGAATGAACTGAATGACATGTATTTTTAAACATAGTTAGTACCAACATCGAACTAGGCGTTCAGCACACTTGTGGCTTTGTGTACGCACTTTGGCACGGCGGACCCAAGTCCAATTCTCGGCGGGAGCTGATGTGGTTCCGATCCCACGTTAAGTTATAGATTCAAGTCTCATATAGCCTTGCTGCTGGAAGGGTCGCCAATCTCATCAAACAAAACCTTCAAAGTGGGTCTTTGTTATAGTATTTTCATTACAGTGCGTAGTAAGGGGCACCGGAAATTCAAATTTATGCCAAAATCAGAGTATTTCACGTCGCTACAATGGATCATTATTATTCCTTTTTCTTATTTACACTTCATAGAATATTTGTCATTGTTTCTAACATACTTTCTCCCATAAATCACACAATACCAGTGAGGAAACAAAAAACTTACAAAGGAAAATCAGCCACGATATGTCCAACAACAAACTTAGAAAAGAAGAGGAAATTATACGAAAAAGCGATATTTATCACTTGGGTTGAGCTGGGTTCTCACCATTCTATTTCGATTGAAATATGCATCCTAAAGTAAGGTGGAGAGGGGGAGAGTCACATTCAACTTTCAAATATTTCTCACAAAACTGTTTCCCCCGTGCCAGAAACGGGCGATCAGCTGGTCTTCTAATAAAGTTATGTTCTTTAATTAAATGTTAAAAAATAGTACTGTATGTAACAACGATAAGTGTTCCTTAGTTTTGCCTCTCCTCAGGAAATGAGGAATAAAATATATTCTATTACCTTAGGACCAGTGTAATTTTCCATTAAATGGAGCAATAATTATGTGCGGTAAATCATTTTCTGAGACTAATATGAAACTGTTACAAGCATGGTATTTATTCCAATTATAACTTAAGGTGAAAATCACCGTAGGAAATCGAACCCAGAACCACGCGCACAAAAAACACAAGCGATAGCCACTGGACTAGGAGAAAGGACTGCAAACCGCACGTGCTCGTATTAAGAAAAAAACGGAATAAGGTACATACACGAATCCAAGACGCAATCCCATATCTAAACTTCAAAAGTTATGTCAATTTCTTGTATTCAATTTTAAAACTCATCCTGGATATTCAGTGAAGCAACTCAGAATTTAACAGTACAAATTAAATCATGCGAGTTTACTTGCTCAAACATTTAAATGTCAATATTAAAAAGATAACAAAGGTACTATCTTACAAGTGTGACGTCACAGACATGTCGTGTGCATTCCGGGAAATGAGCGGCGGCACACACTTTAGTCAACCCCATTACTGTATCGGTTTTGCATGCGTTTTCAAGACTCACCCCCATTTTATACCTGAAATTTTGCCAAAAAGTGCTTCTTAGATTTGAGTATATATGGTAAAAATTCATACAATACACCGACTCACCACATGCAGTGAAAGAAAGTAAGTAAAAAGAGGACAGCAAAGTTTCCAGAAGATACACTCTTATCGAACTCGATGGACCGCAACAGAAATGCTCACCAGCTCCTATTAAAACAGTGATTAGTTAAATACAGAAGTCAGGAACGGCTCAAATATCTTACTCGTTCCTACGATTATGATGATGATGATTTGTTCATTTACCTTCTTCTTACCTTAACTTCACTAACCCCACCTCAACATGAAATTACGTCAAGTTCACATTACATACATTAATGATACTAGTTCCACAAATAAATTTTACTAGTATTGTAAGCAATTCTCAACATGTACCCCGAGATTAAACTTAAAAGACATGACCGTATTTTTTAATCTTTCATTTTCGTTTAAACACAGATACAGATTATCGTTAAAATTTCTTGTAAAAGACTGTTGAATTTAAAAATGTGTTATTTTGGCTCCATTTATTCCGTTTCTTTCTTTCTCTCTCCTAATATAACGTACACAGTCTTCTTCTTAACTTCTTATGATGACAGTTATTATGAACGAAAATATGTTAATTTAAAATTTATTTCCACAATTTTAAAGCAGACTCCGGCTACACACAGTTTTTAAATTACATATACAGAAGTAATGTTGTTGATTCATATGAAAGTTAAACACCGTGTGCGTGGGTTTTCTCGGGGTTCTCCCGTTTCCTCCCACTTTCTTCATTCCACCATTTCATTAATCTCTCATCTTCACCGTCTCCTTTAGCCTAACCGGCATAACCGTGGGACGTAAAACTCAAAAATTTCATTTCATTTCATTTCATATGAAAGTTTGCATGGTATTTACAAATAGTTTTGTATTTGGGTATACGAATAAATAAATTTATTGAATGTATCAAGTTGTTCAGCAGCGAGGCTATATGAGACTTGTATCTACAACATAATATGCGGTCCGAACCACATGAGATCCCGATGTCAATCGAACCCAGGTCTCCCACGCAAAGAGACGCATACACTATCCACACAGCCACGAGGGAGTTATTGAGTAACATTAAGAGGTCCCATCACGGCGAAATTAAAATACCCCTAATTTTACAGTAATTATATGGTATCTTCAAATAGATAAAAAAGATAATCGAGAAGTGGAACAAGAGCTCGCTAGACAATATTATTTTACCGTTATCACGACTCACTTATCTACTTTCAATTTCCAACCATTTAGAAAATCGACATTTATTTTCGCGTTTTTAAATTATTTCAAACGGAAAGGTACTAGGTGACTCATGATAACAGTACCTCATGCAAAATAATATAGTCTAGCGTGCTATTGTTCCAAATTTCGATTATCTTTTATCTATTTAAAGATATCACATAATTACTGTAAAATTAGGGGTATTTTAATTTCGCTGTGATGAGGTCTCTTTGAAAAAAATATCAGAGTAATTGTGTGAAAGATCAAATATTTAAGTGTGCAACTTTTCGTTACTGATAATATCGATCTACTTGAATATATTGTGTTAGTAGAAGAAATATTTTTGCATAACATTTCTATACTACATCTATTGATGTTATGAGTTTATGCATGCTTTATATTGACTGGAGATGACCAAACTGGAGTTTAGCGTTCCTTTCAGCAGTGAGGTTATATGAAGTATGGACTTACAAACTTGGGATCCGAAGAACGTGAGCTCCCACCGGGAACCGAACCCGGGTCTCCAGCAGCACGTACGCTAACCATATCTATGGCCTTAAGCCCGACATGTATGAGGGTTGACGTCCCTCAGCGAGCACACTATCCGGGAAGTGGAGAAGGGTGGATTTGGCCTAGGGTCTGTAAGTTAGGTACCATCTCGGCATTTGTCTGGTGTGAATGAGACAAACACCACAAACCTCACTCAGGATGACTGGCCTGAGAAAGCTCTTTCGACCGAGAGCCTCCACTGGGAACTGAACCGCCGAACGCTCGCACCAAAGCCAAGAGCGTTAGCGACTACGCTAAGCGGGGCCACTACTTACTTTAAGAAAATGCCGCTAAGGAACATAGAGGAATTCTCATTAAAAATTTCAACAATTAAATGACAAACTTGTAACAAAGTCAGTCCAAGTTAACATTTATAATCATGTGTCACTTTACTTCCTTAAATTGTTAACTAAGAATAATGTCGCAAAGGTAGTATGATGACATACAAATACGTACAAATATAAGAACAGGTAATCATCCACTTAATTTGGAAACAAGTACAGAAAAAAAAAAAAAAAAAAAAAAAAACAACTACTACTACTACTACTAAAGAGTTGACCCTAAATATACCACATTGCACTGAAAACAGAGCAAAATAATTGACTAATAAAAAGTAGAAAACTCAGTGACAAAAGGGGAAACGGGTCAAACCTTTTAAATCAAACATTATAAAGATTTGCTCTCATCAGCTGTCTGAAGATCCTAGTAAAGCTGTGATTGTAGGAGCAAGCGGATTTTTTTTTTCTTTCTTCATGAATGGAGATTTTCATCGCCTTACCCTTTACCAATTTCACTAACTCTGTGGTATATGGAACTCCGAAGGTTCAACGCCGCGTTTACAAAACCTCTGCGCTGACTTCTGTCTTTAACCAGCTGGATTCAGTTTCTACTTTATGTTCCTATTTCTGCTAGATACATCTTAATATTGTCCTCCCATCTGCATCTAGGTCTCTCTAATGATCTTTTTCCGACTGGGTTTCTAGTTAAAATTTTGAAACCATTCCTGTTTTCTTCTATTCTGGCTGCATGGCCTGCCCACACATACTGGCCTTAACACAGTTACGTAAACGGTATAAATCATACAATTCCTCGCTATGAAGTTTCCGTTATTTTCAATTCCCGTCCCTTTTAGGTCCGAATATTCATCTCATAATATTTTTTTTTTTTTTTTTTCAAATTCTTTCAGTCTGCGAAGGTCCGACATAGTAACCGATCATGTTTTGCAATCACAGAGCACTCAGGCATAATTATCGTTTTATATATTTTAAGTTTGTAATTCTTCGACAGAATTCGCGAAGACAAAAGTTTGGAGTGAATAATAACACAAATCCTTGCTTTTAACAATTTCACAATGTTCCACAAAAATCGAAGACTATTTACGAAATTTTCGCGAAACGCTTCTACTTAAATGGGGGAAGGCGTTGACAGATTCGAACACACTATATTCAGAAGCACGTTGAGAGATTCTGGGAAAGCTTCCGAACACACTATATTCAACAACAACAACATAAAACAGATATTTCTGTACAAAAGTTACCGCAGAATGCATATTTAGTTGAGGAAAGGATAAATTCACCTCTTTATTCTTCACTGGGTTGAACTTCATTCATTAGAAATTCCTGCAAAGCCTCGAAAGAAATGTGCTCCATATTGCTCCAAGATTATTATTTATTTATTTTAAAGAAATATAGTGGAACACACTTTTTTTAAATTATAGGTAGCGTAAATTGACCCTTTCATTTCTTGCAGACTTTAATTCCAAGTAGTGACAATGATTAGGAAATCTCAGGAAAAATATACACCATATTACATTAAAATCCAATAATTTTGGTGAAAGTTATGGAGGAAAATTATCGTATTATTTAAATAAAGAAACTTTCAACCTTTGATAAAATTATCCTACTTCACCCGTTTATTACTGATCAATATCAACCGCAGCCAATAGCGATGATCGGAATGCCATAAAAATATACAAAGTTTTATCAAAAAAGAATAATATTTACGTAGATTTGTCTTGCATGTATATCCACAGATGCAACAAGAGGTGGATTTTAACCATTTCTTCTTGATGGATTGCAACCATAAACAATAGGATTCCTTCGAAAGATTGCAAAAAGATATACCAAGTTTCACTAAAATCGGTTAAGTTTTACGAGAGATATCACGAAAAAGAAGGACGGAGACACTTTGTTGTTTGTCCACTTATAAAGTTTATTTCAACATGTTTCCCAAGGTGTAATCAATAAGCACGCGCCTATTTCGCATGCAAGTACCATGATCCATCTCGCAAAAGAACGAAAATAACCCCCTTGGAAAACTGCATAATAGGAAAATTATTCACGTACATTTAACTTTTACAACCCATGATCTATTTGAGATAGAGCAAGTTTCAACGGTTGTATCCCGTTGAGAAGACTTTTTGAGGCGAGTAAGAAAATGAATCGTATAAACAGCTAGTTGAAAGGTTGTTTCAATACTTTTAATGAGTTGAGTGGAGTTGCCGGGCTCTCGCTGGCACGAAAACAGATTAATATTTTTGATTTCTGCCAAGTAGTGACAAATAGGTTAAGAAAATCTACAGACATAAAAGACACCTGGAGCTTCTTGCTTTTTACCATTTCAATTACAGATGTAACTGGCTGCCACATATACCCATAGCTATAATTTAATAAACAAGATTTCGGGCGAGAGAGGGATACTCAAGTTAATAGCATCCTCGAATACTACATTAGATCATTCTTTTTTAAAAAAGGAAAAAAATCATCCCACAAAATACCCAACTAAATAGCTGACTCAATATGGTTTAACAAAGTCGAAAGTTTATTGCCTACTACTAAAGATTACAATCTCTTAACAGAAGAAAGAAAAAAGAGAGAAAGAGGTAGGAACGGCAATTTAAATTTAAATCGTTCCTCTTACGATTTTTCATTATTGACATGACATACGAAACCCACTATTTAAATACTGTAGTTTTGACAAAATAATTTAAAAGTTTGACCTATTTCCCTTTGTTCCTGAACAAGTATGCAGTTATTACTGTACTAGTGCCATCAAATATTAATACTAGTACAGGAATGCTAAATGCATTATACAGCAAAAAATCGTTATATCACGAGCATCTAAAAATTAAATTCCGCTGCGCTACAATTTACAACGATATACGTCCTGTCAAACGACATATGTTTAGCGTGATGGTGCATGGTTACCGCAACAATATTAGCGCTTTTCATTGCCTCACGACAGTCAATGCCGAAAATGTTGCGTTCTCATCAGGAAACGTATCCGGAGCATGCGCACTAACTGGTTCGGTTGGTTGGTTGTTTAAAGAAAGAAAAATACCTTAAGGTTCACGTCTCACGACTACACCTTGTAGGCTACAAAAGCCAATGATTGTGAAAGAGTTGGTGAAATGAAGAATATAAGAGGGAACGGGTAAACCCCGAGAAAACCCACGGACACGATGCTGTCCACCATAAGCATATATGGCCTCGGAAGGAACAGGCACATCTTGAAGTAGAGGTAATCGCTCTACGACTAAGGCATCGTTCCTCCTTGGTCACTTGGAGTTTAATGTTCCTTTCAGCACCGAGGCAATATGAGAAATGGACCTACAGGTTAGCGTAGAATTCGAAGAATATGACCTCCTATCACGAAACTAACCTGGGTTTCCCAGACCGAAGATACAAACGCTATCCATACACCATACAGCTAGAAGGGACCGTTCAGCTACAAGGGAAAACATATTAACCGGCATTCCAAAAAGAAATAAAGGAAAGGTTTTTACTGAGATAAGTTCGATTTTCAATATCTCATAGAACTCCAAACATTTTAAACGTATAGTTATACATTTACGTATCCACTTATTGTGGTCAGTCTTCCAACACGTACGGAAAAAATACACGAGTAAATTTTCACGTGTTTTCACTTCGTTGTAAATTTAAGACTTCGAAACACAGCATTTATGCATTTTTTTTCGAAAGACACTGCACTGCAAGCACAACTTCACTACTAAAATACTACTTGGATGCACTGGTAAGAGGCGTTATGTGATCTAGTCGTGAAGAACACACACACTTCGCATTCAGGTCACTGAAATTGCACTTAACAATTAAGAACATAATGATATAAACTGAAAACACAACTCACACTACTCTCAACGTAAAAGTTCTACATACGGCGTTGGCACAATTTCATATTCACAAGAACATACACGCACTCACTATATTTTACAAAAATCTAATCCGATAATACACTCTGTTCCTTGTAGACACTCGAAACACAACGTCACTACTTCTGCTGCAATAGAAAGACCGCATTAATTTTATTTACCTTTCGTTCTGCAAATTTCGATCAAGTTCACTACATTTTCGTGTTTCAGCAGCTGGAGTATACGAATTTCTCTCAGAGCGGTGATGGGGAACTGGAAAATACAAAGAGATTAATAGTTTATTTTGTGTTAAAATAAAAGAATTTGCTACATTATTATGGTGAAAATGCCTAAGATGGTCAACAGTAGTTACACAAAATATTCCTAATTTATTACGTGTGGTCAATTCCTAATAATAACGTACTGGCCCACCTTTACAATTCAAGGAGTAATAGAACCCAAAGGAGATAAAACAAAATTTAAGATTTCGGAAAAAAAATAGAAAAAATACAGTAAGTTTTTTATTTACCATGTACCATATACAGAGAGGATGAGCTATAAATATTGATACCCTCAGGAGCTTTTAAGCTACAGAGTCCCCCACGTCTATCATTAACATAGTTACCAACATTTTTTTGTACATTATCTAATATCTGTATACCTCTTCTTTAAAACAGCATACATTCATATTTAATACTAATTTATATATATATATATATATATATATATATATATATATACCGTGTTACAAAAATGTGTCACAATAGTTTGGGAACAGGTTTCCCATATCAAAGTAAGAAAAAAGTTTATCTGGACCTGTGCTCAAACGTGGATAGTTTCGGAGTTATAGGGGGCCGAAAACGTGAAACAAATGATACAGAATGCTTCAGTATTTGCACACCAATTTTTAGAGAGGTAGGTGGAGAGTGATCAACCGCTCCCAAACAGCCTCTCTAAAAATGATTGTGCAAGTACCGTAGGTTCTGAGAGATGGATATTTGGATAGCTCACATACTAGTTCCTCAGTGATGTCTTCACCCGACTACGATCGGTCCTATAGTAGTGCAACTGAACCTTTAAAGTTCATTTTTTCACGTTTTCGGCACACTGTAAATACGAAACTATGCATTTCAGACCACAGGTCCATGTCATATGAACTTTTTCTTTTTTTTTCCTATTTTGATGTGAAGAATCTATTCCCAAAATATTATGAAAAATTTGTGTGTAAGCAAAACGTCTAATTGGTGAATTGTCGCTTTATGAATTCCAGTTGGAGCATAATGCAGCAAAGGGGCTACTGGAAATATTAGAGACAGAGTACTATAAATCATGTTCCAGCAAAAAGATTGTTCTTAAAGTTTAAATCTGAAAATCAGGATTTGGAAGATAAGGCACCAACCACTGACAGACCTTTCATTCGTGCCCTCTTCGCAAAACAGTTTAGGCAAATCCATGTATCAGCACTCGGCAACTGCCAGCAGAACTCGCTACTTTACATTCAAGAATTGTACGTCATCTCTTTCTAGGAAAAGAAAAGAAGTTGCCGAGTTGTACCGTATGATCTGATTCCAGCACAAGTGAAGCGACGTGTGGATATGTGTTGTTCGCTGCTACAAAAACCTTATGATAATCGTTGTTACAGTCAAATCGTGACGTCAGATGAAAAATGGGTTTTCTACTGCGATTCAAACATGAAAATTCAGTGGTTAGACCCTGGTTAGCTACAAGAACCGGTAGCTAAACGTGGAAGGTTTGCGTACAAGATGGTGCTGTGTGAATGGTGGAACTATGGAGGAGTGGTCTAACATGAATTTGTTTTAAATGGTCGTGAAATCACAGCTGGGCTCTACTCTGAACAACTCCAGTGATCTAGCGCTGCTTTGTCACAGAATCATCCGAACTTTGGCCAAACCTTGCAACGGATTTTACAGCGTTCCACCAGACGTGGGATAATCAACCCTTTCAAAAATACATGAACTTGATAGTGTGGAACTTTTACTTCACCCACTTTATAGTCCCCATCTCGTTCCAGTGATTATGGCTGAGTTCCGGCGTGGTAGGACTTTCTGAAATCAAGGAAAGGTGGAATTCCAGGTCCATAAGTTCTTTTCCTCTATAAAAGGCTGATATCATGCCGGAATTCAAAGTTTGGCTCACCACTGGCTACTACTATTTGAACACAATGGAATTAATTTTGAAAGTAGATGAGCTTAGCCTTTTTAGGTATTTTTCAATAAAATATACCACAAAGAAAATCAATATTTATGACTCATCCTCTGAATTTATTCGACTATAAGCTGACTCATAGAAACTCAAAAAAGAAAATATGAAAAAAAACTGAAATTTATAATAAAGCATACAAAGCATAATGTATATATTTTCTTGCTACATGATAAAATGTTGCTAAATGCTAATAAATTCTGAAAAATTAATATGCGTTTACTGTAAACAAATTTATATTTCTTGCTGTGAATATCTAAAATATCTGTCTGCTAAATCCAAACATGAACAATATAAAATTTGCATTTCTTACTTGATAAAAGCAAAAACCCACTAACTCAGCAACACTGAGTCTATGTGATAGCAAAAAACTTATTTCTAGCGGCTTCTGGTGATATTCTTTGGATATTGCCTGCTTTACCGACCGTGTTAACGATACCGATCCTAAGCCGAGTAGCATTCGGGTATTTGAAAAAATATCCACGCGCTAGGAATGGCAACATATTAAGAACGAAGGAAAGTCAATCCGCACGAACATCATGCAAGAAAACAGTTGTTTTCGTATAGGCGTATCATGCAGCAGTTGTTCCCAGTACTCCTCAACAAGATTTTTTTAAGGTAATGTAACGTTCTCGCGAGACAGGTAGTATTGTAGATGAGTTTAGAAGCAGCAGACTATCAACAATTCCTAGGTAGCAAATTGTCCCACGACTCTCAAAGATATGTGGTATAACATAATCAAAGCCATGAGTGACATCGCAGCTAACACAGAGAAAAAGGTGCAATAAAACACGTGTCACCGAGTAAGTTTGTAACTTGAAGTTAATGGAGGGTATCTTTGAATACCTTTATAATGGTAATGTAAGGCTTTCATAGTTAAAATGGAAGTGAACTGTATCTTATGAAAGTGTTATAAAATGCTGCTAATCACTACTTTCTTTGAAATTGCACTGAATAATCTGAATCGCACTGTTGCTAGTCTCAATAATTTCAATTCAGAGTTCAGGAACTTCTCAATCGCACTGTATAACCATTCCTCGCAAATTGTTACTGGAATTTATACCTGGAGAACTTTTATTAAAACTGAAAGATAGCAAACGAAGTTCCAGCACTAAGAGATTGCTTATGGCATTACTAGAAACAGCATGGAACTTAAATCCGATGACAAACGAATATCAGTATTATTAATACTCCTTCAAAATGAACCAACAGCATCGTAAATGAAAGAATAATGTTGATTATTTTCCTTGAAAATTGTTATTAACAAAAATTGACGGAAACCAAACTGCCCAATTAAATGTAATCTGACTACCTGCTATAATATATTAGTTAATATACTGACAACCTGCTATAATTAGTTACTAGCTCTACCCAAAAAAGCGGTATCCCCTCCCCCTTTCTTTTACTTTGGAAACACACACTTTTTAACGTATTTGCTCAACGTAACCTATATATATATGAATTTTTATCATAAAATTTAAACGTACTGAAATTCTTAGAAATTTTCTGAATACGTAATGGAACGTGTAATGTATTATAGGTGCCTGTCGCGTTAGACATTCTTTTGTTAACTATAAGCAGTGCTATTTCCTGGAGGCAGGAGGTACCGGCATGTTTGTTTTTGAAGTTAAAAAAATGCGAATTTGTTATTATTTTTTTTTTCAAATTTAATCGATTTGAAGGTTGTAGGAACAGTATATTATGTACACTCATGTCCAAAATTACTGTTGCATGTCTATAAATATGTTTTGTAGGAATATAATTTCATAACGAATCCGCCTGATATTTCTTATAATGTTAGTATGTGTATAATTGGCAAAGACACATATGTGGTAAATTTCATGTCAAAAGAGAAGTAAATAAGAACAATAAAACGAAAATAAAACTTTCTTGTCCATTTAACAACATTTTGTTTTATTCATTCTAATTGTCGTATTTATAATTCTTTTCATATGAAATTTACACACAAATATACATTTCTCGATTATGCACATAGTATCAGTATTAAAAGTACCCTGCAAAATCATTATCAAATTATATTCTTACAAGAAGACAATTATAGATATGCGACAATCATTTTGGACATGAGATTACACTTAAAAGGTAAGACTATCAATAGTTTGGAGCACCTATTAACTTCTTCAACTTGTTTCAATTTTAACCTTTGCCACAGTCGCTCTTAAAATTCTACTTCAATGAAAGAAAAGCAGTTCGCGATTTCTGTCACTACCTTCAGAAATATTAAGATCCGGACAAACTATTTCTTACAATTTTGATCACGAAGTTTATTGTCTTTGAACAAATGTGAGAAGGATTATCGGGAAGGTTCTAGATTACTGGTCCCCCATGTAGATTAGTAGCTGGGTAGGTTTCTTTCTGTACTAAAGTTTATACATTTAACTTATACAGTACTGCCGAGCGAGCGTTAGCGAGTGAAGGCGGGTTAGAGCTCCGCAGGGCACGTTGTTTTCTGTCTTTATTACTGCTCAATGGGAAGGGGGACCAGTAATCTAGAACCTTGCCGGATTATCTCAAAGTTGGAATATTTATATTACAAATTTGAGATCACTTGAACGCGTATGTTTAAAAATAATTCCCGTGGATTCAGCGTTCTCGAAATGAAATGATACCTTTCAGTTTAACGTCCCACTCTTATGCCCTTTAAGCTAAGGGAGACAGAAGATTAAGACAAGTGAATGATGATGGAAGAATTGGAGTGAAACTGTGGGAGGAAACAGAAGTACCCCGAGAAAACCCACGGAACGACGTTGTCCACAACAAACTTACTTGGCCGCAGATCAAACCAGGGAGTCCATGCACTAGAGGTAAGCGCTCTACCACTGTGCCAGTGTGCCCTCCACAGCGGTCTCAAATTAGAATAAAATTTGCAACCATAAATGTATCCAAGCATGGTCACTTTAACTATTGGCATAACTGGTACCTCAAAGATCTCAACTTTGACGTTATTTTTATCATGAAAACACGGACGGACAATTTTTTTTAAAGTTCCACTGTATTCAGTATCATTAAATTGATATAAAAAGGACATTTAAAAATTAATCCAAGCATGGACACTTTCTACTAGGGGCATGATTATTAGCTTTTTATGAAACATTTGCTTTAGGTTTCGCGTTGTTTGATATAGGAATATACGGGATTAGAAGTGTGTAACACTTACGCCTTCTTTCTCATTTTCCATCAACACTTTCTTCAAGGCAACAACTTTTTTTGTCTTCTTCTCCCGTGCTTTAAACACTTCTCTGTAACAAGAATACAGAAAATACAATATATTAAAAATGTGAGTTTTACATCTCATTATAAAGCAAATATCTTATTAGTTCAATTACTTCATCAAGGAAACCTTATATTACAAATAGTATGAGCCCTTTCCCCTACTAAGAGTGTATATGTCTCCTTTGGTGATTCTTGCATGTTTAAAGGACAATATATTACAAATGGAGGGAAATATTGACCTGTAAGAACAGTCAAGTTCTCTTTCAACCGCCTCGTACTCAATGTCATATTTGAGTGGAATATTTTAATGTTTTAGCTTGAAATAAAAATTTCAACCCGTTAAAGACAATTCACATTTATGTAACTAAATCTGGTTCGGGTAAGAACAGAGAGCATGCTTTTCAAAATGGACACACAAGTAAATTATTATTACCCTCTCCAACACAAACAATGAATTTCTACTGACTGCTTCTAATATGTTACACTTCTACATTTATATCGATTTACAGTTCATTCTTAAGGAAAATACGGTCCAGAGAAACCACACTTTCAAGGACAAGATCCTAAGTTTCTCTTAACATAACCACTCAATAAGCATAGCTATACTTTTAACAAATACAGAATAATTATCATGGTGTGCGTCAATCAACAGGCGTGAAAATCCGAAACCTTTATACGAAGAATTACCGTTATACATACCACTAGAAAATAACAAACACCTCGCACAAGTACGTATCAATTACCTCGCACTTACCAGCATGCAACTTCTCGCAGGAGAAAGCTGACAATGTCTTAGGCGGCAGACGCAAGTAGGAACTGACTGACTCCCGGGATAAGGAGTCAACTTCTACAAGGTGCCAACGACCTCCTCGTAGAACGGATCAGCGGGTAGAGGTCAGGGAACCTTGTCCTTAAGAGAGGAAACTGTTCTATAAGGCGGATGAACCACAAGGTAGTCAACGGCATGGAAATGTGGACTGAAAATGGAAATTCTACCACATTTTTATTAGAGGGACCGAGAAGGAGACTGGAACGTAACAACTTTACGACGTGCGGGCAAATTTGAAAATTAGGTTTTAATTGAACAAAAGGTGAAATAATATCGGGAAGCTACACAATATTATATTCAGCTGGAGTTAAGGTCAAGAATGGTGTCGCGATAACTATGAGAAATGCAAAGCCAGTTGATAATATTGTAATATAAGTGTACATGTCAACAACTGACCATGATGATAATGTAGTAGAATATATGACGAGATTACTGACATACTGCATCATGAGAAAAGAGGCCAGGTCAACGCCATAGTAATGGTAAACTTACTAATACCGTGGTGGGAGAAGAATCTAAGAATAAAGCAGTGGGATCACTTGGACTAGGTAGAAGAAACGCACAGAGCCAAATAATGATCGACTTCTGTACGCGCAGGATTTACCGGTGACAAATACAAGGTTTAAAACAGAAAAACAACGCTGTACACGCAGAAAAGTCCATGAAATAAAAAAAAAAACTACTAAATCGATTATATTCTCGTCAAGCAACGTTTCCAGAATAGCGTACGGGACGTTAAGACACTACAAGGAGCGGACTTTGATTCGGACCACAATATCCTAGTAACGGAGATGCAAACTTGGTTAAAGTCAATAAAGAAAAATGAGAGAGAAATTGAAAACTGAATTTAAAACGACTAAAAAGCATAGATATTAATGTGAAAATGACATAGAAGAATAATTCTGTCAAATAAACGACTGGGTAAGCAGCGTGTAAGAAAACTGGGGAAAAGTTAAGCAGATTCTTGAGTTGAGTTGAGTTGATTTTGAGTTTAACGTCCCGTTCAGCAGCGAGGCTATATGAGACGTGGACCTACTGATTAAGGTGGAATCCAAACCACATGAGCTCCCACCGAGAATCGAACCCGATCTCCCACGCAAAAGGCGCGTATGCTAACCGCTTAGCCCCGAAGGAGCTCTTTAAGCAGATTTTGTTAGATGTACTCAACTACAGAGAAAACCATGGGTAACTGAAGAGATGCTGAAATAGATCGAGCAACGCAGAAGGGTGAAAACCACGGACATCTAAAAATACAATAGGCTCAATAATGAATTGAAAAGAGAAACTGAGAAAGCAAAAGAGAAGCGTATTGAAGTACTATGTGAAGAAAGAATGTAACTTGAACTCCTTAGCAAATATGATTTATCAGAAAGCACGGGAATTCGGTGGAAGAACTAACAGGATTATACGCGAGTTTGAAATCAAAGATCAACGTAGCCACTGACCAGAGAATCCTTAAGATTTGGGAAGTACATAAAAGATCTATATGATCAGAAGAACCGCCCAAGAGATATCGTAATCGAAGCAGAAGAAATGGATGAAGACGACAAAAGACCCAGTATACTGAAGAGTGAAGTAGTACAAGCCACCATTGTCATGAAAAGGAAGAAAGCCACTGGAGACGACGAAATACCAACAGATTTGCTCAAGAGATTAAAAGACACTGCAGTGACGTACTTATTTAATAAGCATCCATCAAAACCTACTACTATAAACCTAACTACCAGAAAATACTATTGCACTGGCTATTATACAAATTCCAACGAATGGGTCAGTATTACTTAGTAACCTCCTTTAAGATGCACATGTACGAATTGATCAAAGTTCAATCAGATAATTAAATACTTCTGTAGTATCACCCTTAGTACTTACCCAAAGGTTCCTTGGCCAATTTTGGCCAGCTTTTCGTATTTAGAAACTTCATCACAATATGGGAAATCATACTCTTCAATGTATTTTTCCTTTTCCTTAGTGTTCATCTCAAAAGTCCAGTTATGCACTGAGAGTCAGAAGTAAAATTCTAGTTTTCTGAAAGTAAATGAAAAAAATAGTTGTATGTATTAAAAAAAAAAAAAGTTTTAAAAGATATGATTCAATGCAGAAAAAAAGTACCGAAGCACTTATAAAAGAATTAACTGAATTAAATATGAAGATAAGCACTTAACATTAAAAAGTTATCTTTTAGGTGTACTGAATAAAATCGTGACACTTAAAGATTTACTTTTATAATTTACACTTTTTTAGTGTACGCTTATGACCAAGAGTGTTTGCCGACTGCATGAAATTTATTGAAAATAAACTAGTAGTAACATGTAAATTTTTTTGTATTCCTAAGGCAGTATCTTATTAAGTATTCTTCCTTTTGGAAGGTCCTGGGATTAATGAGGTTTTCATTATTATTATTATTATTATTTCAGATTTGGGCCTGGAAATGTTTCTTCCACGTTTCTCGATCTTCATCTTCCTCTTTTAACTCCCAATATTTTCTTCTATTTCCCAAATCATCGATCACTTTGTTCTTCTTCCTATTCCTTGCTTTGCTTCTATGGCGACATGAAGAAGAAAATTTCTTCGCAAGATGTCTCCAATCCAATTCGCTTTCCAACGAAGACTGCTGGCTAGAAGCGTCCTCTTCTCTCTAATCCGCTTTAAAACATCTTCATATGTTACTCTTTCTGTCCATTTTGTCTTCTCCATCTTCCTCCAACACCACATTTCCAAGCTTTCTAAATATTTCTTCTCTAACTTCCGTAATGTCCAAGTCTCTGAACCGTAAAGTCCAATGCTCCACATGACACCTGACGAACTTCTTCCTTAGTCCAGAATTAAGCCAAGGCAGTATCTTACATATAAAAATGAATGCTTGTGTGTTTGTCGGGTATACAAATCCACACCTTCGACTTATTACACTTTAAAGTAATTTTAATGAAGATACCGTGGGTTATATACAACTTTTGGTTGGTATTCTGAGGAGGAGAAATGATTAAAAATTTACGTAAACAATATCATATCTCACCAATTCCTCATGTTCGGAAGATGGAGCTCAGTACGTAAACTTATTTCCAAAAACAAGCCGACATACAAATATGACGGGATGAAATGTAAAAATAAACTATTTTCGGGGTCGCTAAGCTGATTGGCGACAGTCCCATGACACTTGAGGAAACGTTAACTGAAAAACGTGCTTGTCTGCTTAACTGGGATTTGACAGAGGCAATGCCGAATGTGTTGCTTGACGTTATTTAACATGCCCAGTTCCTTATTTTATGACATGGGCAGCGCGGAAGATGTTGCGCATGTGAGTTAGACCAGAACTGACAGAGCAATTGCCAAAGGCGTTGCTCTTCTTTAGTTTATTTTACTCAGTTCTTTATTTTAATATATTCTGCACAAATACTATTTTTCATGTGCTACGCCGGTTATTTCAGCTAGTTATACATTATTTCGTGTACTTTATCGAGTATCCATTATCAAGAACTATACAGGCTCAAAATATACTCAGCATCATTGTCCTTTACATACTTAATGTTCCACCTTCAATGGAAATCCTCACTTTTTTAAATGTAAAGAACACTAACCTAGTAATGTTTTAATAGATTACTGTGTTTTGGGGGGAGAGAGGGCTATTTATTTATTTATTGAAGATTTCCCTTGAAATCGAAGCTTTAAGCATGTGAAGATCATAATGCTAACTATGATCTAAGGCTCTACAGTTCTTGATAATCGATACTAGATAAAGTACCTGAAATACTCGTACTTAGTGGTCACCTAGTACAACAGGTGGATATAGTGAGTTAAATTTATGTCACATTTAAGGTGATTATTTTTATGAGATTCTATCCTACTGCATGTCCCTCGCTATGACCAATTATATTTTATAGAATACACGACTCCGTTCGTTCACCTGTTTGCATTTTAAATCTTGATAATTTTTCTTTATTTGAGTTGAATATGCCCTTATGCATCAAATAATGCAACAATAAGCGGGTAAAGAAAGAAAGAAAGAAACTGGAGCAGCAAAATGGAACAGTTACTGTATAACAAACTAAAACTGCTCCCCTACACCGTGCTCGTGGGTTTTCTCTGAGTTCTCCCGTTTCCTCCCACTTTCTTTATTTCACCATTTCATTCATTTCTCATTATCACCGTCTCCTTTATCCTAACCGGCATAACCGTGGGACGTTAAACTTAAATATTTCATCTCATTTTTAAAACTGCTCCCATCTTTGCACAAAATTTGCTAGCACGTTCTGTAAATTTCACCCAGATTCTACAATAAAAACTACTGTTTGCTGGTGCATTGTTAACCGAAAATAATAAAAATGGAATGCTACGTTGCTTTCAACAATAAGTAAAGCAGTAACTTTTTCCACCACCATATGTAATAACCGGATATATATATATTAATTTTAAATTTTCATTGCTAACAGGATGCAAACCAGACAGTGAATTAATAAAATAAACATTGCTTACTTAGTTAAAAGAGTCACTTTTCTGGAGCAAAACGAACTAGTGATGCAAATGTCATAGATGCACAGATATCAACGATGCAGATGTACATCTACGTTATGTTATGATGTAGATGTACAAATATTTATATATAGAGGCTAGCAAAATTTGGTATTCTTTTAAATGCAAATTCTTGAATCAACATATTACACAAAATACAGCTCAGCAAGTACGTATAAAACTGCAGATTAAGAATAAGAGGCCCACATTATACAAATTTTATACATCAAATTTTCTCGCTTTAAATACTATAATACATCCTAATATGATATTTATTTGGGGCATGCACGATGAATCACGTACGGATTTGCTGAACGCCAGACAAAATTATCTATAATCTGATTTCCGGAAACTAATGTCATGTTTCGTCGCAACACGGTCTTTTACTAGGGCACAAAAGCCCATGTTTTTTGGAAACAACGGCATATATATATATATATATATATATATGCCAAACAGTCTCTACATAGGTCACTTTTTTTTTCTTTTTCCCTCGCCGAACATCTCCTAACTGCAATTTAATCTTGTCTCAAATGCCAATTAAAATGCAACTCTATAGCTTTTATTTATGAGGTGAACTCGCTGAGAGGTCGTTCGCCATTATGGTATGCATTTAAATCAACATTATCTACGTTCTTACTCCTAGACGATTTCAAGGTTTGTACTTTCTATAAAATGTTTCTCTTGTAATGCTGATTTAAACATGTAATAAATGAAATATGGAAATGTAACTTTTGCTTTGTTACACTAATAAACATAAAAGTTGAATGCGTTGTTTACATTAGTGATCAAGCGAACTTTTAAGTGCTCTATCTACGTTGATTTATCGCCTGTTTATTTCAAGAGTGACGTAACTCAAAAACCGCCCTTATTGACTTACGGGCAGAAAATGAAAGCTAATCTTGATGCCTATCTCTGTTAAAAGTTTCACAGATGTGCTTCCAAGACTGGGCGTTAGAGAGCATTTGTGTCGTTCTTGCGCCAAGCAGTTTTCAATGCGTTTCAAAAAATGAAATTTTTGAGTTTTACGTCCCACGTTTATGCCGACTAGGTCAAAGGAGACTGTGATGATGAGCAATGAATGAAATGGTGGAATGAAAAAAGCGGGAAGAAACGGCAGAACCCCGAGTAAACCCACGCACACGGTGTTTGTCCATCACAAAGTTCACTTGGCAGGAGCAGGGTTTGAACCCGGGACTCAAGGAGTTTCAAAACTGTCAAATGCTTTTCCTGTAAAGTCAGGAATTTCGAGTTATGTTACTCTTTAAATAAACAGGCGATATGTCACATGCTGGTCCCCAACATACATAACTTCCTTAAACATTGCTCTTCCTTCATGAATTAACAGATTTTATATCGGTGAAATTTCCAAACAGTAGAACCCTGAAAGTGAAGTTACAGGTACACTCCTCTGGTTTCACACAAAGCGAACATGAAAGAGTAAGCATAAATAGTGACTGTATTTTATAAAAGTACTAGGGCTTACAGTACTATGCACACACCTAACATCCATAAGGTGTCAGCTTCCAAGAGGCCCACCAGCTTCGCCCCGAATTGAACAGGAATAGATGCAATTATTACTTGTAGTGACAACCAAGCACAGGTAGATAATAGTTTTTCGCACAATTACGGTTTTTATGGCATATCAGTTTCCATGTATATGATCATTCTGTACACCATTACTTGAACATGTGCCAAGAGAATATTTCAGATGTATTCCAGACGGCGGCCTCGGATAACACCCATATGAACCTGTTTTTAACGTTATATTACTACTTCTCTCTTCTTTCTTTATTATACCTTATCTACAATTACCCCTGTTTCGTTTCAGGTCTTCACTATTCACTGTTAATCACACATATTTCTTATTTTCATCGCCACTTCGTCCTTCCTCACATCCGTACGCATCCATACAGTATTACTGAGCAAAATTAGTACCCTCGAAACTGTTAGGTGTTATAAACCGCACACTATTCAGAGATTACTAAAACAATCAATCTTTCCCTTCCCAGTGCGATGGAGGATATAGGCTCGAAACTACTACTAAAAATTCGTGCATGATATCTTTTCTTGTAATGTATTTGGATAGATAGTCTGACAAATATCCATTAAAGTGTTCCACCTTCTTCCCTTGCGTAGGGATGTAATTACGAACTATCTCTACATTGAGTCAATCGACTGAGTATGCACTTTATCAGGGCCGTTTGGGGGTGCAGTCCCCCATCAAAGACATGTTGCTAGGACATTACAAGTTATAAAACGTATACGAAAATACTACATTCCGCATACGAAGCATTCAATAGGTGAATCTTAAATTCTTAAAAAACGATTTTTTTTCAGCATCACATGCACTCTTACTACCTTAGAAAGTTTTTGTTACAGGAGCACCATTAATAGATGCAAATTAACTTCACGAGGGTTGAACATAAATACAGTGTGTGGACGATTGGCACAAGAACTGCAGTGGATTAACACAAACAAACTTGCGGCCACGAAAAAACACTAATCATATCTAACCAAGTCAGGGCAAGAACGCAGCAGAGGAGCCCACACGGCAGCGAGAGAGCGCGTCCGTGATGTTGGGTATATGCATGAGGATTGTGGTAAACACTTCATATGGCATAAAACTCATGGATTGTGTGTCGCAAAGCTCTGCGACACTTGCATTATCAATATGCAAACTGCCTTTACATAGCACATTTTTCTCGAATCCTATTGATAAATGAAATACAAAACTTCTTCCGTGTACTTTCAACATTTATGCTCCCTAACATGGGTTTATCACCGAACATTTTGCCCCATATCACCATATGTATCTTCGATGCAATCACCTCTTACTAGTCTCTGCTCTTCATCTATGTATCTCACTCCATTACAGATGCATACACATCCTACCTTAGTTATTAACATAGCGGGTTTGAAACACTGTCATATTGTGCTCTACTGCCTGTTCATTTCATACCGATATAGCACCAATTCGCAAACTCATACAATCTAGATTTTAATTTCGTTCTTTTCGATTATTAATCAACCTACAGTGGCGACCATTAACTTTTTCTTACTCTCATGCTGACATTTTGTCTGATGCTGTACATTTTCCCGTATGTCTTGCATTTCGGGGCCGCCATCTGCGGCAGTTAACCCTTAAAAATTTATTTAGAGCAAGAAACGGACGTACAAGAACATTAGAAAACGATACTCCTAATCTACACTATGCCTATGATTACTCCTGAGAAAAAGAGTCTCCAAGCTGTACTTGGTAATGACTAGAGGCTAGCATTGCACCTAATGCTGTACACAGCCAGGCGAAAGTGAAGTGCTTGCACGGGGGTGTGACTGTACGCTACTTTTGCTACAGTTACAAAGTAGTAAACAACATATTGTGTAACTTCAAAATTAGGGTGACCAGACGTACTGATTTTCGCAGTACAGTACTTTTTTTTTTTAAGAGCTGTCCTGCGTGTTCCGAAAACGCACAGAAAATCGAAAAATGTCCATGTTTTTTTTTAAAATGTTCTCAATTAACTTATTTGCAATATTTTAATGCTTCGTTCTTTATTCACATCACTTTGAATCACAGACATCCTTTTCCTGAATGATGAACCATTGTGTTTTATAACATTCCTTAAAAGATTAGGAAAGGAGAACAATCAACAAAATACTGTTCTACAGTACATTGTTTTTTACTGAGAAGGTCTTGTTGAGATATTGGTAAGGCAGTGAAGATAAGAGGAAGAAGTTCTCTCATTGCGGTCTAACTTTTCCTTCATTCCTTTTCCTTAAAATAATCCCCTACTCCAAAAATCGATTTTAAAAAAATCTTAGTCGAACACTAAGTTTCACTGTACGTTCAAAAAAATAAACCACTCTGTCATTCATTAAAGCATCTGGAGTTGCGTTGAATTCCTGCAAATACTTTCGTTCAGTGCTCTTCTTTTTAACAGAAATGAATGATTAACTTACGGTTAACGTTAAATGAAATAAGGCCAACGCAGTAAACTATCATATATTATATTTGCGTCCTACTTTCTGCTTTTCAGAATCTGGTCAGTCTATTCAAAATACACGCTCCTGCTGCGCATAGATAAGTAGGGCCGCTTTAAAAGGGTAAAGTAGGGTAGGATCGGGTAAGGTTAGGAAAGTGACCCATTTTGTCATAATTAAATTACTATAAATTTTTCGTGTCTATATAGGACACCTGCTGGAGCCGACATTGTAAAGTTTAACACGAACTGTTCAACACTGTTTCTATGCTCATATAAAACTTAAATTTAGTCTACCTACAGAAATATGACCCTTAAACATTACGTTCCCCTAATGAATTAACAGATCTTCGTTGCACAAGTTAATAAAAATGTCCCTATATTAAATTTCGCAATTCAATCGTTTAAATGGTGCATAAGTTTACAGGCATATTATAAGCCCGTATAGTCGGTATTCAGGATCCAAGGAAATAAGGGTACGTAATACAGTGCGTGATTAGTGAAAGAACTATAACTCATTAAGAAATGTTTGGAACTCATTAACAAGTTCCGTTAAGGCCAATCGTGACAACTGAAAATTTGTAAAATTTACCGGTAAGAATTGATGAGTGTGGTTGCTGTAGAGTACGATAGAATAAAAAAGTGAAGAAATTAAGTGTTCACTTATGAATATCGGTGATAGTGAAGACGGATATATTTTACTATGGCGGAAGGTTACACTATTGTGGAGACAGTACACTGAACAAATGGTGAATATCTGTGTGGGCTGTGATACAACAGTGTTGTGTGCAATTCAATACCAACAACGAGGAAAATTTGCTCAAATTGTGCGAAAGATACGATGTCCAAAGTATAGGAAAGATGTTAAAACTTGATCTGATTCGTTTTTTAGCTCTGCGCCCCTTTCAGCAGTGAGTCTAAATGAGACGTGGACCTACAGTTTAAACGTGGGATCCGAACCACATGAACTCCTAGCAGAAGTGAACCCGTGTTTCCCAACCCAAGAGATGCTAAGATAAAGAAAATCAACATTATTTTGGTAAAAGTTGCAACAAAGGGAACATTTTTCAAACGTGCTTATTGTTACTGCAAAAGTGCTGTATTTAGTCCATAAGAAAGACAAGTAGCGAACTGCTATGTGAAGGAAGTGTACAACGTGATCATAGAAGTGTCGTAAAGCTGTGCCACACGCAAGGAATGCTTTTATGACATATGAAGTGTCTGTCTAGTATCCCTGCTTATGCGAGAATTCACCCAAATTCACACTCACTGACGCGCCCGCTCCCTAAGAACGCAACCCCTTACTTAAACTCGGGCCCCCAACTGCGTTCCTGCCCTGACTTGGTTAGATAAGATCCGTGCTTTTTAATGGAAACCAAGCATAAGTTAGTTCGTGTTTTATAGTCGGCCATCCTAAAGTCAATCTGCACCCAGTAATGCAACACCTTACAAACTCTGAAAGTCAGTAAGGGAGCATTTGTTAACAGAAAATAATATTGTATGAATGTAAGTCAGCACTCCAAAATAGAAAAGTACCGTAAACAAACCGTAACGCAGGTTTACCTAACTCCTCAGCCAACATGCCAATGCATTCTGCAGGCAGTTTCTAATTTTTCATCTGCTACTTCTGTCCATTACTTCGCGGGACTTAACGGAATATATTTCCCCCTTAATTTTACATGTTCTAAGGGAGAGAGAGTATAGAAAAATAGAAGTTATTATGATATTATTTCTACGGAGATATGTTGCATCTCTCTAAAACTTTTCTGCGTTTTCTTAACTTGTCTGAACAAAATATCACTAATGATTTTGCGTAAATGATCGACAGAAAAACAATATCTCAACACGTAAATAAAAATTAGTGCGATTGGATGCTAACTTTAATATTTTATTCTAATTCATGTTAGTTCCCTAAGAGTTAAACAATTTATCAACTTCCTACAAAAGAAAAGGGATATAGTATACATGAAGCTGCATCAGTTCCCGAAGGAGCAGGACGCTCATACTTTTAGGGATTATTCATTGAGTATGTACGAACTTACAAAGGGGGTAACAAAGTGACTTTTATTTACTTATCGACTGATACGAAAATAAAAAGAACGTACCTGTACTTTATATCTGCATGTGTAGTGCCCTTGTACTTTATGACTATGTGTGTGTGTGGGGGGGGGGAATTTAACGCATATCGCATGTCTTGTGCACATGGATACTTCTTACTATAGCACTACGTAGAAAATTTATGGTATTTCATGTAGAAGTGGTAATAGATCACAGAAGAAACGCAGATCAGGGGTTTTCATGTATCCTATTACCATTGCGCATATATGAAACAAACCTGCACAAGGTGGTGGTTAAACTTCTTGTATTATGCATACATCTCTTCTCACATACGCTTCAAGTAACAAGTTCAAATTGTAAAGTAAAACAATAAACGGCCTATGCTTAGCAGAAGGGGTCCAGCTCTTTTCTCTTAAAAAATGTTACAATTTTAGTAATTTCTGTTTACATTCGGTTAGTTTATGGTAGGATTGGTTAGTTTAAGTTAGGTTAGGCTAGTTTAGGTTACGTTAGGTTAGTTTAGCTTATGTTATATTAGTGTAGGAGTCCCGCATAATTTTCCAAAAAATGATAGAATTTCGCTTGTTTCTACTAATATTACGTTAGTTTAGGTTAATTCAGGTTAACTTAGGTTAGTTTAGGTTAGCTTACGTTAGTTTAGGTTAGATTTGGTTATGTTATGTTACGTCTAAGTACTTGCATCACTCATTTCTCCTGTAAATTTTGTGTTTTTTACGTGCTTCTGGACCCCTTGTACTAAACATACCCCCAATAAACATCACACACTGTCGACCGATTTTAAATCAGCAACTTGTTTTGAAAAGTTCTATTAAACATTTAGAGAACTTACGATTAACTCGGAAACTTTCTTACCAATTATGTACACAAACCTTATACTGATGATTTTGTTTATTTATTTTCCTCCTCCAACACTCACAACTTTGGTTTATGAGCTTTGTTCCCCTGTAACTATTGTCATGTAAATTTCCAAAACAGCACCAATGTTGGGTCAATCCCTTCTATTGTAATTGTTCTCAGTAATACGTAACTAACTTAACTTCATTGTTTACAATGAACGCAAAAGTTTTAATATTAATCTTTATACATTACAAATAATAATCGAAGAAACGACAGTCAGCCTGTACTCCCGCTATTAAAACTTTTGTTCCATATTCCAAATGTCATAATTTATTTTACCCTTCTTTACTGGAACGTGCGAGCAATGCATAATTTCATTTGAGAAAATAATAATAGCAAGAACTTCTGCAGCAATATACACTTACTAACTACTCCTCAAACAAACACTTCTCTATTTCTTGCCTATGCTTCGTAATCCACCACTGAGTAACATATCAAAACATGTTAAAACAGTGTTGCTCAGTGTTCTCTGCTCGAAAGCGTTGCCAGTCTATTCAACAGACAATCAAATGAATACTAAATGTGCTAAAATTCACATTACCAAACTACCAAAATGTAGAATGACTGGCGATTGAAAAACTGTTGATCTAGTGAAAATACTAAAAATATATTATTCTTAACCTAAAAATATACGATTCTTAAGATCAATATTTACACGTACAGATTAAGCTTAGACGTACCACTCGAAATAATTCTTTAAGAAATTATAATTCTTTAACTAACTTCTCTCTTAATGTCCTCCCAAAAATTTGCGCAGGGCGACACGACAATGCTTTACTTACATACATGAAACTTAAGGGAACCACCAGAAGTATTCATTGAAAAATTACAATTCCTTCATGACTTGCTTATAAATAAAGTGTACGGTCATATGCCATAAGTATTATAGTACAAACGACAAAAAAAAAAAAAAAAAAAAAAAAGCTAAGTGGGAACCAAAAAAGCACGAACCCTATCTAAAGGAGTCAGGGTACTGATTAGTGATTGCTGTAGATGATCTCAATGTTGTGCCTCTGGGACCCTACCCATGCACCCAGAGGCGGATCCAGGGAAGGCGAACGGGGTAATCGCCCCCTCCATAAGAGGAAACTTTCTTATTTTATATATATAAATCAGAGATGTGCGTCTACGCGTAAAAAACGATAGTTTACGTTTACGTGTCAACTATGCGTAGACAATGTAAACAACGTAGACTATGTAGAATATGTCAACAACACGTAATTTAATATAACATCGTGGACAATAAAGGAGCTTTATTTTGTCGTTACCTTGCGCAATTACGTACAAAATAAAATGCCTAGACCAACGAATAGTAACTTTCGAATACTAGTTTCGTCTTGATGAAGGAAAATGAAAAATATTATGCATTTTGTAAAATATGCAAGAAAAAATTGGCAAATACAGCATATTCAAGACTGAAAGCTCACAGGTGAGAATTAGTTTTGTAAATTTCATTATAAAAGCAGTGCTCGAAGTAGAAAATCTAAGGAAGTGGTATGTGCAGAGCAGAGTAATCATACAGATTAGATAATTCCCTCTACTTTTTATATGTTACTCGTTTCCCTAATCTTTCGCTGCACGCATATTTGCGGATCCTAAACGTTTCAGATATCCTCTGATCTGATTGGTCGATACAGATACGATATCACAAGACATGATCTACATATAGCACAAAGTAAACAGCAAATGGTGTCGGCTCTGGTAGCCGAGTGGGCTAGAGCAACGTGCTAGAAAATAAAATGTTTTTTGCGTGGGTTCAAATCCTGCCTACGCACAGTTCTTTTACTACTTTTAAAAAATTTTATAACACATCTTTCGTTAAAATAAGATTAAAAATAATATTCAAAACGTGATTTAACGATCATTTTTTAAAACTTTCATTAAACTTCATTCATTAAAATAAGTTTGCCCTTGTACTATATAGATCCACAGCAATTGTAGTAGTAGTTCGTTCCCTTGTACTATATAGATCCACAGCTAATGTAGTAGTTGTAGTAGTAGTAGTAGTAGGAACGGGTTAGAAGCCCGGCAGAGGTTGTTTGGGTTCTGTTCTCGACATCAAATTGGCAAGAATGCTGAAACGTTTGGGATCGGCAAAAATGCTCGCTGCACCGAAGCGAAACAACTGAATGAGGAAATATGAACAAACGAGCAACGAAATTGTTCCTTACATTTAATAGTGGTTGTCTACATAGTCTACACGGGAAAAGGTGTAATGTAGATTACGTATAGATTACAGTAGACAATCGCGTAGACGTAAAATTATAGACTGATATAAATAAAAACTGATATAAATATAAAAACTGATATAAATAAAACCCATCCCAAAGTTTGGAACTCTTAAAAGTAGAAGTATGAGAACAGACCGCCCCCCCCTTAGAAGTCGGTCCTGGATACGCCCCTGGGTGCATGGAACCAAATTCTCTAGATTTTGGCAGTGGTACCTTGGCCCACCCCCTATTATGAAAAGGACCACGCGTATTAATAATGGAAACTGCCAAAACTAAAAAATTACTATAATAGCAAATAACCAGGAAATGTACCTCTGTAAGTTTTGATGGTACATCTCGTTCCTTTTTATAGGTAAAAAAATTGCCAAATTCATACTTCGGAGGGATTTGAGCTAGTTTATCCTCTTCGATGAGGTCTTAAAACCTTATATGATTATATGGAAGTGTACAGAATTTACTCCCTTTTATAAGGCATAGGTATATTGGTGCACCCATTTGAAAATTTGGGAGGGGGACCTAGGACCACCCCTTAAATTTGGGAACTGTCAAAAGACAATAATTTGTAAATATGTCAGGCTTTATTACATTATATGGTTATATGGTCGAATATGGGGTTCATTCCCTGTATAAAATTTGAGTACCTTGCTGACACCTTCTTAAAATTTGGAAGGTGTACATTTTCCCACCCCCTCAATTTGGGAATTTCTAAAACGCACAATTGGTAAATGTTTTGTAGATCCTTAATATGTACAATTGCCAGTTTGGGTAGTTCATCTTGTTCCTTTCCATGAGTATAAAATTGACAAATATTTGTACGGCCACATGCTTGTCACGAGGTCGGTTAGTGACCTTATTTTCCCTCTTATATTATTCTATGGATGTGTATAGAGATCTGTTTCCTTTCATATGAGATGGGTTCATTGGTGTTGCCCTCTTAATTTTTGGGAAGCTTCATTGTTTTACACCTCAAATTTGGTGAATTTTCCGTAGGACTCATTTAATTTGGGTAGTACCGGTACTAATTAATCATTTTTATGGTTAAATAATTCCCAAATATTAGTATGGTTACGAGTTCGCTACGTAATCGGGTCTTGATCTATTTTTCTTTTTTGATGAGGCTTTATTACCTTATATTGTTAAATGTTTGAGTATAGGGTCCACTTTCTTTTATAAGACATTGATGTTTCGCACTTAAATTTAGCGAGGGGTACATTGGCCCACCCTTAAATTTGGGAACTGTGAAAGAAACAATTATTGGTAAATGTTTCTAGGACACTAATATACAATACTGTCAGTTAGGGTGGTAATTCTCGTTCCCTTTCACGGGTATAACTTTGCCAAAAATATGAATATGGAAGGTTTTTTCACCTTATATATTGTTTTTAAAAAGGTTTTGTTACCTTATATAATTATAGTGGATTAGTACAAGATTTTTATTCCATTTTGTAAGACATTGTACATTGATGTAACACTCTTAAATATTTTGTGAGAAGTACCTAGGACATCCCTTAAATTTGGAAAATGTCAATAACTATAATTGGTGAATGTTCCTTAGAAGCTATGGTAAATTACGGTGGATCAGTTTATTTTTCTTCGTGGGTATACACTTGGCCAAAATTTTAATTTTGAAGGTTTTTTATCTCCCTTTGTTTAGGATTTATCACGTTATATGGTTATATGCGTGAGCATAGGTGGCCATTTCATTTTACAAAATATTGGCACACCTGTAAGTTTTGGAGTAGTACCTGGGATCACCTCTAAAATTTGGAAATTTCCAAAGAAAAAACAATAAATGGTAAATGTTCTCCAGGACTTACTGTACACTTGGGTGGTTCATATCGTCTTCTTCCATTGGTATAAATTGCTAAAAATTTAGAATTCGGCGATTTTGACCTCCTCCCTTATAGGTCTCTATTATCTTAAACGATTATATTTGTTGGTATAGGAATCCTATCTTTTCTTTGACGTGGGTACCATGATGTCCTTTTCTAATTTTGTTTTGGTAAAAGTACAGCGAACCACAAACGTATCTCTTTCTAAGTACTCTAATTCCATTACTTGGGGTCCACGACATTTGCAGTGGTGAGAAAGCCTAGACACATGCACCGACTTACACGTAACATTCTTCGGCACTGGCAGCAGTTGGTAGCCCTGATCCAGGTGTTTATGTGGTGTCACGTCAGAAGGGCCCGGACAAAAGGGCGAGGACAGAAAGGCCCTAGTCAAAACGGCCCCGCGTCAAAAGGTCCCCGGTCAAAGGGCCGGAGTCAAAACGGCCCCACGACAAAAGGGCCTGTGTCAAAAGGGCCCCGGTCATAAGGGCTCGAGTCAAAAGGGCCCCGGTCAAAAGGCCCCCGTTATAAGGGCCCGAGTCAAAAGGGCCCTGCGTCAAAAGGTGCCGGGTCAAAAGGGTCCCCGGCAAAAGGGCGCGAGTCAAAAAGACCCTGCGTCAAAAGGGCCAGAGTCAAAAGGACCCCGTGATAAAAGGGCCCCACGTCAAAAAAGCCTGAGATATAGCCTGAAAGCATGAGAAATATAAAAATGCTTATTAGATTAAAAGTATTCAGTGGACACTACCTGATTTGTGTTGAAAGAACGTACATGTGGACCTGTATACAGTGTTAGTCAAATCTATTACAACAGCCCAGTTACAATTCATGTGAACAGAGAAAATTGTTGCAGGTAGGTATTGATTAGTGCCGTGTGGTGGTGCGGGTGAACGGGGAAACGGCCCTGGCTGCCGAAGTAAGGTGGCGCAAAATTCGGGAGTAAGAAATAAAAGGAAAGAAGGAAAGAAAAAGGAAGAGGAAAAATTACTTGGAATATTTTAGATCAACAGCAGATAGTGTTACTCATGATAAAAAAATCTATGTACACCCAACCACAAAAGTATCTCCCCTAAGTGCTCTAATTCCATAACTTGGGGTCCAGGTAATTTGCAGTTGTCAGAACGCCTAGACAGATGCAACCCAATTTACACGTAACTTTTCTCGGCACTGACAGCAGTTGGTAGCACTGAGTCCAGTCTTTATGCAAGTAAAATTGTGAGTTGATGACGCACAAAATATTTCCCAATTCCGAGATGAACCTCTCTGGTTCAGAGCGTGTTGTCCAATGAACATCATATGTTAATCTCAATATTGTTGTGTATGTAATGTATTGTTTCACTATATACTGTATATTCACAGAAATAAAAACACTGATCACACATGAATCAGAAAATGCTTGAAAGTAGACGAAAATATCAAATCTAGAACAACTACTGGAAATAAGTTAGTAAATGATTGCCTTCATTGAGAGACCCTCTCCAATTCTCCTCATTCGAACATCTTTCTCTTTCAGGAGGAGAGAAAATCTTGCTTGTCACACTGAGTATGTATTGAAATTGAAATTGAAACATTTGAAAAAGTTAGAACCTGACCAGGATTTGAACGCGGGTCCTTCGAATATAAGTTAAATGCGCTAAACACTTACCTACCTCGTCACTTCATCTTCCGCCTAAACTATTAGCTAGTTAAAAGCATTGCATGTAAGACTATACACAATATACTCGCACTAATACTCGTATAAGAAGACGTTCCTTATGAGAGTCACAATGACTTATTCAAGGTTTCCTTCTTTAACTCAGAAACAAATGATATTGACCTTCGTCAATGAGGAAAATATAGCTAAGCGTTCTTCAAGATGAGGCTACCTCATCGTTTTAACTGGTCCCAATTTACATTACTGCAATTCTTCCTCACCGTAACTTCTAATTTCTAAAGAAGAAAAGCCGGCAGACATTATTTTCGCATTCTTTGAATTGCATCAACACGTGTAGAAATAGTATGTGCTATGTTTATAACATAGCTACTAGTTTATTTTCTTATCTTTGTATCAAGTGTGAAAGCAGAGAACTGCCATTTCAGTGACCCGGGTTCGAATCCCAGCGTGACATTTATTTTTTCTTTATTCGAAAGTATTGTTTACGTAATTGATATTGTAATTATGTTATTATTATTATTATTATTATTATTATTATTATTATTATTATTATTATTATTATTATTATTATTATTATTCGTATAATTGTATGAATTTCGATGGCAACTGTCGCCGAATATTAGAAAGTGAATATGGGAGAACTATGAAATAAAGTAAAGAGATGAGCGTAATTTTATCATAAAATTATATGGCAAACGAATTTTGTCTTATTGCAAACGGTTATCGTCGAATATACACGATTAAAGGAGCACTTTGTTGGTCAAATTAATGGAAGTTGCTAGACAAGTATTAGCCACCGGCAGAAAAAATACAGAGTAACTGCAAGTCGAGTACCTACTATTGTACAGGAGTATGCTCAAAGACCTTTAGAGAACTATTTTCGTGGCTTGGCTCACAATTTTAATTTGCAATCCACGTAAGAAGTTTGAGACAAATGTCAATCGGATTTGTCATTTAAGCAAAAATGATAATAATCATATGTCCAATATAAGTTGGAAGAATTTGGAAACAGATGAAAGTAGCCAGAATTTTTCAATGTAAGATCACATACTTTATATATCTGCGACTTGGGACTAAAAGGGCTAATGTCAACACGAAGTAGTTTGGAGTATATATACTATTCATATTAACAATTGCTTTTCTTGCAAAAGAAAATATCCATTTATAGGCGCTAAAATTTGACAAACATCTCATTTTTCGCCAAAAAGTGACATTGGCAATTTTAGACCCAACTCACATACAAACACACACACACACACACACACACACACATATATATATATATATATATATATATATATATATATATATATATATATATATATATATAATTTAGTCGAAAAGATATGAAGATTTTTCTTTGTAAGGATTCATGTTAAGTAAGTACTTTTCAAATATAATAAATGTAATATGTTTATCTCAAAAATACTTTTTGTTAGTAATGTTTGCCTTTTGTTTTTCACTCTTTTTATCTTATTGTAAGGCTTTATGCAACATTGGTGCTTCTAAAATATAATGATCATAAAGTAATGTTAATGCAAGTCAAGTTGTTCAAAAAATATACTCTAATGCAAAAAAATTATATACGTATAAAATCTGATCAGATGCAACAGAAAATAAAAACAAATGTTATTTGTTTGTAATGTTCGTCATTTTTCATTCAGCCGTTCTTAAAACCTTATTATAAGGCTTCGTGTTAGGTTAGCACCGTTAACATATAATAAGAATAATGTAATGTTCACCGAAGTCAAGTTGTTAATATTATATATATATATATATATATATATATATATATATATATATATATATATAGGGTGTCCGCGGTGAGGAAAGTCAAAGATTTTGGGAGGTGATAGGGGAGGTCATTCTAAGCAAAAGTGCTTATGTGAACATAGGATCTATTCCCCCTCGTTCCGGGGATAGGGTGGGGGTAACTTTTTTGTCTCTTACACTTGCTGATTTTCGTTTGAAACGTTCTAACACACTATGTAGTTGAGATTATGTTACTTATTATATCTCGTTTGAAAGCTAATGAAACAGGCTTGGAAATTGCATACAAGAGGGAAGTAACGGAGGAAAATTTTTCGAATTTCCCTATAAAAATCACTTTTTAAACAATTTTGCATTGTTCTTGAGTGAAAACACTGTCGCTATAGGAACAGTATCTGATTACGCGAAAATGATATTGTATACCAAAGATCCAGGTGAGGTGTCAAATTTTTAGCTTGATTAGGAGCCGTAAAAAATCATTCTTCCTAACTCCTTACTTTAATAACCTAATAATGTTCGAACTTTCCATAGATGAAAATGCTTACAAATATTAATACACGAATGCTTTTGTGCAAAATTGGAGATGCAATACTATTCCTTTACATACGAGAGATCTACATTTCTATGCGGGAATACTAATTACAGATTTGAACAACAGATGGCAGTGAAACTTGAATTAAGTTTCGGTACAACAAACTGCACCAGAATGTCCATTGCAATAATTACTTTTAATACATAAATAATAGTTACTTCTAACGCAAACAGATACAGACGTAACCCTACTAGTGCCAATCTTCAAGGTAATTATTTTGCGTGTGCAGCAAATGTTCAATCGTATCACCATCCTTCTCAATGCACTTTGTATTGCGCGTCAGTACATGCAGTGTTGCCCGACAGATGTCTTCTCGGCGCTCTTTGTCGGCGTTGAATGCCTCTAGAATAGGACATAACATTGGCAACGGAAATGAGAATAACAGTGGCAACGTTTCTGTTGGGTTTACGTGAGACAAGCAAAATATCTGTATGCATTAGAATTATTTTTGATTTCGACAACCCTGTCGCAATGCACATTCTCAGGTAGTATGTTGCACGAAAAACTTAATTCAAGTTTCACTGCCATCTGTTGTTCAGAACTGTAATTAGTGTTCCTGCACAGAAATGTAGATATTTTGGTATGTTAGGGAATAGTATTGTATCTCCAATTTACATAAAACATTCGTTTATTAATATTGGTAACCATTGTCATCTATGGAAAGTTCGAACACTGTCATGTAATTAGAGTAAGGAGTCAAGAAGAATTCCTTTTCTTACGTCTTCTAATGAAGCTAAAAACTTGACACCTAACCTTGATCTTTGGTATACAGTATCAGTTTTGCCTAATCAGATACTGTTCTTATAGCGACAGCCTTTTCACCCAAGAACACTGCAAAATTGTTCAAAAACGGAATTTTATAGGGAAATTCGACAAAAATTTCCCTCCGTTACTTCCCTTCTGTATGCAATACTGGGACATTTTGTATACCATCAGCAAGCCTGTTTCATTAGCTTTCAAACGAGGTATAATATGAATCACAACCCCAACTACGGGGTGTGCTGGAATGTTTCAAACGAAAATCGGCAAGCGCAAGAGACAAAAAGTTACCCCCACCCTATCTCCGGAACGAGGGGGAAGAGACCCTATGTTCACATAAGCGTTTTTGCTTAGAGTGATCACCCCTATCACCTCCCAAAATCTTTGACTTTCCTCACCGGACATCTTATATATATATAATTTGATGAGATTTAATGGAGAAAATATATATAATAGTTTTTAGTAAGGATTTTTTGGTTATAATATATTTCTTGTTTCACTATTTTTTATTTGATTCCATGTCAATAAGGCCCAGACAAAGAAGGACGTGTACAAAAGGGGTCGTCCTCAAAGCAATATCGTATAACAGTGGCTCCCAATCATGTTTACCTTGCACCCTCTTCGCAAGCCCTAATACTTCACACATTTCTTACAGCTCTTTGGCTATACGTACTTTTTTCTGATGTTTTACCTGATTTCAGATGCACCATTGAATTTTCAATTCGATAATAATAATAATAATAATAATAATAATAATAATAATAATCTTAATATATTCATGTTTCCTCTTTGTAGTCCAATATTATTATTTACCAGCTATATTCCTAATTAAACTACAGTTCGTATTAAAAAAAATATTTTATATTTCTACTTTTAACATCTCTCTTATATCATTCGTAATATTTTTAATTAAGATTGTAGTTTATTTCTGTCAGTAGCTTCTGCACTTCTGTTCTTGGAAATAACATCCCATCAATGTGGGTTTTCATCGCTCCAATAGTGATAACTTTTTCGGTTCATCAGACCATATAAGGTAAATATCGCTTCATCAAAGAACACCGGAGAGAGGGGCACGGTGATTCAGTGGTAGAACGCTTAGCTCTGGTGTGTAGGACTACTGATTCGATTCCCGATCATGTAAGTTTGTGGTGGACAATATTGGATCCGTAAGTTTTCCCAGGGTACCCTCGTTTCCTTTTGATTTCACCCGTTCTTTCTTCATCATTCACTTGCTTTAATCGTCGTCATCCTAAACGACATAATGTGGGACGTTAAACTGAAAGTCTGAAAGTTACCAGAGAATACCATGTCATTTACAACAATATTGCTGTCATCGATATTTCATATCATTACTTCGCAAAATTCAATGCGGTGATCAAAGTCGTCTTCCGTTATTTCATGCACTAAACGCATTCTCCTAGATTTTAAACTTATACCGCCTTATGCAAAGTCGTTTTGACGTATGATTAGCGTCATACTAAAGGTTTGACGACTGCAAAATCATATGTTAATCGAACTCCTTAGTAGGGTACTAACCATGCTTCAGAATGACTTTACATAAGGCCCATAGCATACAAAAATTCATTGCACTGAACTCTGGGAAACACCTAGCTTGTTAGCAACTCTGGTTATTAATGAATGCGGAATTTCCACAAAAGATTGTAAATTCAAAGAAACTGCCAAATTGCTACATTCAGCCTTCCTGGTCGCATACGGTGTCTTTCTGCAAAGCATTGAATGGTCTCTTAGGCAGTTGACTTCCAAATTGGGTTACGTTCGGAAAATGTAGCATTAAATAACTGTTGTACCTCTGCATATGATCCCTTCCTATCCTATAACCGGTGTCACGTCAGAAGGGCCAGAACAAAAGGGCGAGGACAGAAAGACCGTAGTCAAAAGGGCCCCAGTCATAAGGGCCTGAGTCAAATGGACCCTGGTCAGAAGGGCCCCGGTCAAAAGGGCCCCTTGGCATAAAGGCCCCACGTCAAGAAATCTGAGATATAGCCTGCAAAACTTCAGAAGTATAAAAATACTTACTAGATGGAAAATATTACGTGGACATACCTGTTTATTTGTGTTGAAAGAACATACATGTGGAAAAAATATAGGGTTAGTAAAAACGTTATGACAGACCAGTAATAACGATACGCGTGGAGGAAAAATAAATATTGCAGATGGTTATTGATGCGAAAATTACTTTGAACGTTGAACTTTGTACCTATTTTTAGTAAGTCTCTTCTATGCTTTAGGTAAACTACTTTGAATAAATATTCATAATAATTGCAATTTTGCATATTTGTAACTTAAATTTAACGTGGTGTTTTAGTGATTACACAAATTACAATTATGAGCATACTTTATGGAGATGCTCTCACATAGGGTACCCGAGCACCTTTATAAACTATGAAAAACTGATTTTTCAAGTTTTTTGTGAGAAAAATACTGTGAACTGAGAAACCATAACCTTTTCCATATTGTACAGGGATATTTTCCTGCGAATAGAAGTTTCTTTTGGAATGCGTTCAGAAATTAACACTTGCAAGAATACGGTCTTAGTACAAGTATATTTTAGGCACACACTAATTTCCCCCCACCTCGAACTGTTTCAATTTTCTCACTGACAAACACTACCATTTTATATCATAAAGTTTAGATCCACCGTTATTCTAACAGAGTGGTGCTTGAGCGATTGACTAGAAATTCAAACTCCGCTTAGTGACAATTTCACAGTCTTGTTTTATTACAAGTGTAAACTCTTTAGTCAGTACAGAAGAAGCCGTGGATCATGTTGAGTTGATGACGATGGATTTGGGTTAGTCAGAATAGCTCACAGTGGATGAAAGTGGTTCATGGTGGGTGGTGGGTCACGGTGAGTGGTGCGTCAGAGTGGGTCACCGTGGGTTGTGGGTCATGGTGGTAGTGGGTCGTGGGTCAGAGTGGGTCACGGTGGGTCAGTGGGTCGTGGGTCAAGTTTTCATTGACCCACGCCAACTCTGGTGGCACTACCCCTCGTGCATCTTTGATTTTCACTCCTGTTTTGATTTCAGGCTTTCTGGCAGTGGAACCATTTCTACCCAGGCCCTTTCGACTCAAGCCCTTTTTCGAGGGATCTTTTGACGCGGAGCCCTTTTGACCTGAGGCGCTTTTGACTCAGGCTCTTTTGTAGCGGGGCCCTTTTAGCCCGGGCCCTTTTGACGCTGGGCTGTTTTGACCGGGGCCATTTTGTCGCGGTGCCCTTTGGACCCGGGCCCTTTTGACGCGGTGCCGTTTGACCGGGGCCCTTTTACGCGGGACCGTTTTGACTCGGGCCTTTCTGTGCTCGCCCTTTTGTCCGGGCCCTTCTGACATGGAATCGTTTATGCACGTACAATTGTAAAGTACGTGAGTAGTAAAACATTTCTCCATTCTATGATGAATCTGTAGTAGGAGTGTTCCGTAGTTTGGACCAAAACTTTTTTATCCCAGGGAATAGTTATACAGGTATATAGGAGCTTAAGTTACTTTTTGTATCCTTAGAGGGTCCTTTTTACTTTTTGTAGACCGATAGTGACCTGATTCGACACATAATTCACATGGATTTTCATTAAATAAGCAAGATTCACTTTTTTGTTATCCCTTACAAGCGTGGGTTTGCTTTTTATTCCTTCTCAGAAAGCCCTGTTCAATTTTATTAATCATTAGAAAGCCCTGTTCATTTTTAGGAGTCCATAGAAAGCCCTGTTATTTTTTTACAGTCCATAGAAGGCTCTGTTCATTCTTTAACAGTCAATATAAACCACTGTTCATTTTTTATTACGCATTAGAAAGCTTTGTTTATATTTTATTAAGCATTAGGAAGCACTGTTTGTTTTTTATTTACCTTATGACGCGTGTAGGATGTTTCCGCTGGCGCCATTATTGTCTGGGTACCGTCGCGACTTTTTTCCTTTATAGACTTCCGCCTTCGCTTTGTATAACCGCCCGCCAGGCCCCGCTGCGCCACCCGCTAATTCAATTTCCCGGCTCTTGTATACTTTAACTCACGTAAGAAGAGAAATAAAATTTTAGTTACCTTTGTTGGTGGTGGTGGTGCCAAAACAGGTACCGTTTTGCATTTTCGCCGATCCCAAGAGGTTCGTCCAATACATGGCTGTAGAAGCACTCGTATTGGCCACGTACGGATGACGTCACAAATATTCAAGTTCAATGTGCCACTATGCGTGTTGCTTTCGTTTTTCTGTTTTTTTTTTGTGTGTGTGTGTGTGTTTATAAACAGAGAGGAGATTATCAATATTATTACTTGTGAAAAACATTGCATTATAATTCTTGGTTTATGTTTACTTTTTACGCAGTTCAAATAAATTATCCTTAAATAAGTCTTCGTCCAAATAAAAGTGTTATAAAACGCACTTCACATGAATGTTATTATTGACTACAATTTTAACGTTTTTATTAAATCACAGGGATAATATTAGCTGATGGTACTCACAACGAATATACTGTTTTTTTTTTTTTTTAGAAATCATGCACTTTCTTATGCAACACCTCCTTTTGATTTCAAATTTACGTACAGAACTTGGGTTCCACTTAATTGATGATGTAAAATTAAAAACGTATTGGCCTTGTTACTTTTATCGTGTGCAAAAATGTTTCTCAGATTAACTTTACATTACACGCTCCATTTCGTCTTTATTTGCATTCAAAAGTAGGTCTGGTTTCGAAGTATTTTTCTGCAAATAACGTTGTAGTGTCGTTATTGATAAGCTATGCTCGGTTCAATTGAACGAGAAACGCCCACCAAACTGAACTCGATGGCCATTATTAGCTAGCATTCTTTATGAGCCATATAAGGATACCAACTGGAACATACAATACGAATTGCATTATATTTTGATTTAGTTTAGCATCACTTCCAACACCAAGGTTATAATGAGACATGGACCTACTGCTTCACGTGGAATCTGAACCACATGGGATTACGCCGGGAATAGAATCCGGATCTCTTTGGGCTAAAGACGCATGTTTACGATATAGTCACGATATAGTTCCAGACAATGCAAAGTTATCCCTGCCTTTCTTTAGAATTAATATACCAGGGGCAACTTTACATCGCCTTAAACTTTAAACCAGTGGTTCCCAAGGGTGAGCCCTCTGAAGAGGATTTGAAGATCGAGCGAGGGTTCACAAGCTGACTACAGAAATAAACTATAAAATTGTCAAAAAAACTTAACAGATGTTACGTGTTTGATATTTTGTCTTTCTTGTACACCCATTCGAGACTTTTAAATAATTATACATTTAATAAATATAATCAGATTAAAACAAGGCGAGTGGTTGAGGTTTGGAGACCCGTTCAGAAGCAAAACTATATGAGACTTGAAGCTACAGCTTAACGTAAAATTCTAACTACATAAGTTCTCGCCCGAAAACAAACTCAGGCCCGCACCGAAGACAACTAGCGTTGTTGTTTATAAGTTTGTAAGACTATACTTACATGGTTCAGTGTATAGACAAGCTAGTTCCTAAGAAATTCTCTTTCGTTTCTAAATTACTACATATAGCTTCCTAATGGGTAAGTAGATAGCGTACACACCTTTGGCGCAGTAGACTCGCGTTAGACTCCCCGCAGAAGCTCATGAGGCTCCTGCTAAAGGGAACGCTAAATTCAATTTGAAAAATTAAATCTAAATTACCATATCTTTCCTGTATATTTGCCAGTTTTTGGAATGCGATTTCAAAATCTGCAGTATATGCAACATACGATTGCCTGCAGTGTTTTAAACCTAGTGTTTTCAGATCTGTTATCCTTGCTCTTAACTTCAGTCCATGTGCTACTCAGGTGTCTTTTTTCTTAGATCCCCTACACTTCCCAGTGGATTATGAAGCAAATCCTTTTTGAAAGCATTCGTAGCAGAATGAAAATGCGCTGATGGAATAGGCCCATTTAAACATTACGAGTTTCGTATCGAGATAATTTAAAAAGTTAACTCCTGCAGTTCGTACGTGCATTGGACGTGGAGACATATTTTCTAACAGATGTTATTGTCGTGTCTTTATTGATAATGGTTTCTTGATGCAATTATATCATCAAATGTGTAAAATACAGGTCAATCTGTGTTGACTGGTCTGTACAAGCTAGTTTTCAATCAAATCCGCACAAGGCAGGGCGAAGCAGGAAGCAAAAGTGCGAGGTTATAAAGTGTAAGAGATAATGATTAAAGCAGTGGTTCCCAACCGTTTACCTGGCGCTTCCTTCTTAAAACCTGTATACTTCTCGCTAACCTGTCTCCCACTCATTGACCATATGTGCTTTTTGTCTGATTTCAGATTCAGCATTGAAATCTCAAGTCTTCAATAATAATAATAATAATAACGATAATGCAATCATAACCATATTTACATCTTCAGTTTCCTCGTAGCTATATGATTAGCATAGACGTCTTCGGCGCAAGAGACTTGAGTTTGATTTTCGGCGAGAACTTATGTAGTTAGGATTTTACGATAAGCTGTAGTTTAACGTCTCATATAGCTTTGTTGCTGAACGGGGCTCCAAACTTCAAACTACTCGCCTTCCTTTCATCTGTTTATATTTATTAAGTGATTTATTACTTAAAGTTTCGAATGGGAGTATAAGAAAGACAAAATATCAAACACGTAACATCTGTTAAGTTTTTTTGACAATTTTATAGTTTATTCCTGTAGTCAGTTTGTGATCTCTTGCTTGATCTTCAAGTCCTCTTCAGGAGGCTGACCTTTGGGAACCACTGGTTTAAAGTTTAAGGCGATGTAAAATTGACCCTGGTATATTAATTCTAAAGAAAAGCATGCTTAACTTTACATTGTCCGGCACTATATCGTGACTATATCGTTAACGTACGCGTCTTTAGCACAGGAGATCCAGATTCGATTCCCGGCGTAATCACATGAGGTTCGGATTCCACGTGAAGCAGTAGGGCCATTTCTAATTATAACCTTGGAGTTGAAAGCGATGCTAAACTCCAACGAAATATAATGCAATTCAAATAGTATGTTCCAGTTGGTATCCTTCTATGGTTCATAAAGAATGCTAGCTAATAATGGCCATCGAGTTCAGTTTGGTGGGCATTTCTCGTGAAATTAATCGAGCATAGCTTATCAATAATGACAACACAACGTTATTTGCCGAAAAGTACTTCGAAACCAGACCTACTTTCGGATGCAAATAAAGACGAAATGGAGCGGGTAATGTAAAGTTAATCTGAGAAACATTTTTGTACATGGTTAAACTAAATGGCCAATACGTTTTCAATTTTACATCATCAATTGAATGGAACCCAAGTTCTGTACGTAAATTTGAAATCAAAAGGAGATGTTGCATAACAAAGTGCATAATTTCTGCAAAAGACAGTGTATTCATTGTGAGCACCATCAGCTCACATTGTCTCTGTAATTTAATAAAAACGTTAAAATTGTAGTCAATAATAACATTCATGTGAAGTGCGTTTTATAACACTTTTACTTGGACGAAGACTTTTTTAAGGATAATTTATTTGTACCGCGTAAGAAGTGAACATAAATCAAGAATTATAATGCAATGTGTTTCACAAGTAATAATATTGATAATCTCCTCTCTGTTTTTAAACACGCACACACACACAAAACAGAGAAACGAAAGCAATACGCATAGTAGCAGGTTGAACTTGAATCTTTGTGACCTCATCCGTACGTGGCGAATAAAAGTGCTATTTCAGCCATGTACTGGACCAACCTCTTGGTGTCGGCGAAAATGCTTCCGTTTTCCGCAGTCGCTTGCTTTTAATTCTTTTTCTTCTTTTAATTTCAGCCGTCATTATAAGTATACGTGGAGAAAGTTAGATTTGATAATCAAATTATATGTCCTTTCAGAATATCAGTGAGTTTTTTAATAATTTAAAAAATAGGCAAAATATCATGTGTTTATTAATTGCATAATGTTAATTGATACTCTATTTTTGCGGACAAGAAATATGCGTCTGTATAGAAAAGACATACTTTTAAGTGTTATGTACCTTATACGATTACTCTTTTGATAATTGTACAAGTTGTAGAAATAAACTACAGGAATGTAATTTCTAAAAAAATATTCTAAACTAAAAAATTGTAATTTTAAAACAATTGTATATAATAAAGAATTAAAAAATTGTAAATATATATATAATAAAAATAAAAATGTAAATATATAAAATAAAAAATATAAAAAATTGAAAATATATATATCATAAAAAATAAAAAAGTATTTGAATATAAGGATATATATACACACATTGTTCTATAGGTATTTACATAAGTTTGTTCGTAATTGATTTGCAGAAAAAAATATTTAAGCTTTGAAATATTCTATATACAATATACAAAAAACTAATTAAAATATGTGAAAAATCTATTTGCATTATATAATATGCTATTTACAAAATGAGGCTGACATTTAAGGGTGCGAATGATTTTTACTACGTAATTATTGGTGATTTGGTAGGCGATGAAAACTTTGGGAGAAGTTGTTAATGTAACTTAACCGGGAATAAATACAGCTGTTAGCATGTTTAAGGGCAAGATGTAGGATTATCATAATGTTTCCTTCCCCATTCACTCAATGAAATATTTGCATTTTTATCGTAACTTCTTTAAAGCTGTATTTTCATTGAATATTATTTACATATTTACAAAGCATTCACACACTCACTCGTACGTTCTTTACGAAAAATGAACACGACTAAAACTTTACCCGCAATAACCATATGTTAATGTCCACTAGTCCGTCTCACTGTCATCGTTCAGTCGTCGTCTTTTGTTAAGTACTTTTTGGTGTGTCTTTGTCTCAGGTGTTTAGACAATGATAAACTCTTTCTTACAGGTAATCCTCCCTGCAATGTTTAACATTTTTTTTTCAATTTTTCCACGGACTAAATCGTAAAAATTGCCGAAATTTATTTCCTGTAACGCGCGATTATCTAAAATGATTGTCCTGATTTTATATACATACTCTACTTTACCCGTCCGAATTTATTTCATCCGATATCTATAATTTTTTGGCCCGAATCCTATAAACGCGCTAATTTCCCACACTTCCGGAACTTCGTCTGTTAACTCTCCCAGGTAGGAACCGAACGGGAGCTTAAGTTTTTCATTGCGTTGCTGTACATACATAATACTGTCGGTGTCGCAATAAGGAACGTCTTTCGGTCGTGCAGTCGTAAACAGATCCTAAAGCTTTAGTCGCGCCCACGATGTAATGAAGGCAGGAAGTACAACGTTTGAAAACTTTATTCTCGTTTTATTCGGTTTATTCTCGTTTTCAACGTTTGTATATGTGACAACAGCATGTTTTTCCCCGATGACTAGCACGTTATGTACTTCGTACTGCGGTGCCCATAAGTAGCAGTAAAGCTTTTCCTGCGTGTCAACAACCACCGATTGTGACCAATCCGTTCATTGTCCCCATTTCCCGTAGAGCGAATTGAGAAATAGCTTGGTTATGTATCTCAAAACAGGGTTCGTTCCAAAATTTTCTTCATCTAACTGTATGCCTCCGTGGGCATAATAATCTGCAATATATTTCTTCTTATCTCCTTTGGTTTTACAATAAGCAGGAAAACGAGAGGCTTCCTGCTTTATTTTCAGGAAGGAATTCACATAGTCGTGGAAAAGACTATCCGAATTTCCCTCCTCAGAACCGAGTAGCTCGAATTCCTAGATCACATTAATTTCCAGAGTTTTATATCCAGCCTTTAGTGCTCTGTGCAGCTCAGGGGTACAATATGTTAAGGCACGTTCGGCATCAAAATGTCTGCAATTATTGACATTTTCCACCTTCTTACACATGCGACATAAACCAAACATAACTCAAATGTTACATGTATATGGCAGCACCGGAAAAAAGAGACCTTTCGGGGGCAAGGTAGTGTATTTAACCAGCCCATAGATACCTTCCACTTCTGGAAAGTCTGTCCCTTATGGATTTTAGGCTTAATTACGGGCATCGCCTTACGAGCCATCACATACGGATATAACGATGTTTCATCCAGATATTGAATCATTTCGTCATCGCTACATTCGTACAATGCATTGAACCATTCAGTACGAAAACCAAGAAGACCTTCTTTAGGTGCAAGATGATCGAGAAGGTCCTTACACTGAGTTTTGATAAACTATTGTAATTTTTGTCATTTTTCACCATGCTGTCCCATTCATATTCTCACATCTCAACAGTATTGAGATTTAACTTATTTAGGAATGCGGTTTTCGTGATCCTATTTTCATACCGTTCCTGCATTGATGTAGCATGACTAGAGGAACTGTCAAGTAGTTGATCCCGAAGCGTTGCAGAACATTTCGGTCAGCCATGGAAGTAAAACCCATTAAATTCGTATGCAGTTTTTTGTCAGGTTATCAAATCCTTCGACCATATATTTAACAAAAGATCGTTCCCGTACATTCCCAGATTGTTGGATTCTTTTTCCTTCGGTACGTTCCACATACCTCACATTGCTTCTAAGCTGTGCCGGTCTCAGTGATCGAACCCGGGAGAAGGAAAGCTGGAATCGTTTCTTCAAGTAAGTATGTTCACCGATACGTTAGTATAGCCAAACTTGCAATAGTGGACGAAGACATAAAACATTGGATCCCGTGAGTTTTTTCCTCGATAAAGTTTGAAGACTTGTTGACCGTTTCAGCGAGGATTTTAACATCGTTGCGGCACTACATTACCATCTCCTTGTGCAGATCATACTGCTCTCCACTCAGAGCACGTTCTTGGTGCCAGGTGGTGTCGATAGGAAGAACTCATACTGTCCGGATCAAAAAGCATAAGATCCGAAATCTTACCTACATAATTTTAGTTTTCTTCCGTGTTGAACACATATGGGAAATATCCCTTTCGTAAATTACCCTAAAGTTTTGGGTAATTTAGACAGCTTAATACCCATATAGAGGTTAGTATCCCTGAAAATAATTTTATTACCAAGCCGCATTTCAATAATCTTTTGACCCAGCATAATAAGTGTGGAGGTAGGCAATGTTTCTCTATTAGATTCCTACAACTGAACTTGACATCGTAATTAGAACCATTGTGCGAAAGCACAAAGATTTTTTGAAACTTTGGATGGGACATTAATACGAAATTAATGGACTCATCGATTGTTGAAAAGTCAAACTAGCGTTTTCTTTGTTCATTTCCACAAACAAAGCATTAATCATCCAGCTTGTATGCTTGCAAGCATGACATATATTCATGCAAACCACATAGTTAACACAGTGTTCTTGTTGCTCACACTCATTCTTACGAAGTGACATCGTTCCCAGATCAAAATCGATATATAGAAATCTATCAATGTGGATAAGGGATGAAAATAACAACTATGGTCAGCGTCTACGTGCTTATCACAAGACTTACACAAACGCTCACCACATTGATAGTCAGATTTTGTACGACGTAAATTGTACATTTTAGCACATTAGGGACAAAACCGCTTTGTTTCACATAAACTCTTGCCACGTCCAATTACATGCTTATGATTCGTAAAGCATTCAGCTGAAGGAAACAATCTATGATAATATGTACACTTCCGCTTAATATCATCAACACATACCTCACGGTACATCTCGCACGAACTACAATTATCCGCACATTTATGATATTGTGCATAATTATATCCCTGTAAACAATGCCTACAATATCGTTCACACCCAACAGAGAGGAGATACACGTAATTCATTCGTAATGACCCTTCTCGTAGACAATGAGGATTTGTTTTTCTGCTTTTACTCCCGGATATATTACATGGTGCTACCGGTTCATGGTGTTTCGTTCGTATACGACGATTTGGTACTTTAGTGCCAGGTATTGCTGAAATTTTTTCACATCTTCAATTGTGCACCCGCACTGCTCTTGGATGTGTATATCCGCATCAGTGGCTATTTTTCCCGCTTTAGGTCGTTGTGGGTGATTTTTTTACCGATATAGTTGCTTATAACTGTGTTCGGCCCTTGCTATCCCAAGGATGATGCTCTAGGGAAGGCGGTATACGTCCTTGTTCAGCGGAATGGTACTTAGCTCGTGATGAATAGAGAGATCAACGTATTTACTAGTGCTACGTGTTCGATCTCTTCCCTAAACATCACTGAATCCCCGAAAAGGAAGTGCTCTTTACTATTAAGCACGTATCAATTGCTCTGAAGAAGGCCTCCGAGTTCAATTCTTTTTTTGGACGCCACGTCATGTATATTGGCTTGTTCAGCGTCGAGGCAGAGCTCTCGATAACCATACCAACATACATGTTATCGTCAACGTAATTTAACGCATGCTCTTTTACATAGTGAAAGTTTCTGCAGATAAACAACCGGGTCTTCGATTCCAATGGTGCGCACGCGTTTTATTGTAATTGCCTTTCCACGCAAGCGAAAGTAAGGATAATGTTTGGTTTTACTATCGATGATGCGAAAATAATCATTCGTTCCAACACTATACATTATATTTCCTGGTGCAGAACTAGGACCTAGCAAATTTACAGGCTCACTCATGAGCTCGACAGAGAAATCTACAGTTAAGCCTGAAGTCTTCCTGCAGATAACAACTCTTTAAATTTTTCACGCGCCAATTCCCGCATATTATCCTGACGGAAGAAGCCAACATGACATAAATCAACAATATCCTTTGCGGATTTGGAACTTGTCAAAATAAAAATTAGGTCATTACCAAAACGCGCCAATAATGCCCGCAGTAACGTAACATAACTATCATTAGTTACTCGCATCACTAACGCGTGACACTGCGTCACCACCTCCCAGGTTTAGAAAACTTATCCGGCATCTTCGTATCCCCGCTTTTCCAACATTTCCAACATAGCTTTAATCGTGTTGGTACCTTCACTCACTTGAACAGGTGCCATCGTTGAATCTATTTTAAGCAATCAATTAATTAGTTGTTTCACCTTATTATCAAATATAGTATTTAATAAATTACACAAATTTATATCGGTACAAACACTGCACGCTCGGATATATTAATTTACTTTATGCTGTGTAAATTTAAATTGTGCAAAATGCTTTCAACTCTAAATTTGTGAATTTCCTACAAGACAATGATTACACCACGTAGGATCTTTCTTCGTAGGATCGAATTTATATTTTTTCAAACTATTTATTTGTTTCTGTTAATTATTCCACGGTAAAATTTTGCAAGAACACACTTAGACACGTCCGCACGCTTCTAGTTCTTCCTCTGAACTGAGCACAATACAATTTTGAAGTTGACTATATACAATAGGTTTCCAAGAATCCTCTAGCTAAGAATCACTGGAGCGCTGATATTACGATGTTATCTTCTCGAATGATTATGACAAAATGATTTCTGCTCAACCTATTAGGTCTATTTATACATTATCCAGATTATAATCTTGTACTCAAATGGTTCACGTCTTTATTTTCCTGTTCAACGAATACGGAGCTCCCTTAGACAAGACGGCACGGAAAATTGCTTCCTGTATAATGAGGGATTGACAATTCCATACTTCTTATATACAAGTAAAGAAGCACAAATTTTATTCGAAATTTCCCGAAGCTTGACGAAGTTCTTCGAAGGTAAGGTTAGGAATAATTCTTCTTGAAGTTTGATAACTAGACTTTTATGATTTATTAAGTATTTTCCCGAAGATGCATTAGTAAGTTTATTGGCAAATCCACCAGCACTTTCCGATAACTAAAAGACAACGCCCCGTAATAAATTGATGATCACAAGACGGAGAGTACAATCAGGAACGTCTTTACTCTATCGCTGCTTCTTCTATAGTGAATTGCCACGGCTTGCTACGCGTAATTTATACTTTCGGAAAATGTAATCTCGTACCCAGACGCATTAAACTAAAATCTCGTATCCAAATACACTTAGGGTTTAAAATCTCGCACTCAAACACATTAAGATGTTGGCACCTTGAGTTCAAATGCTTTAAAAAGTGTGTTATTTATAATAAGTGGACTTCCTAAATATTATGACGTGCAACTCAAAGTAAATTGCACTAATCACATACTAATTTCCTGAAATGAAGTTCGGAACACATAAAACGAACTGAATAACCAGCAACAAAAGTATAAAGAAACAAAATAAACAAAAAACAAACATTTAAGAAAAAAATTAGCAGAACTAAACCAGAAAAAGACTATATCAAAACTTCATTTTAAAGGAGTAATGTAAAAATAGATTTTAACTATTTAATTAATGAGATTCATAAAACAAAAGAATAATATAGAATAGCATACGGTTAGAATGAAAAAGTTATTAGTTACAAATCATAGTTCAAAGAAAAAATAGCAATCAGCAAAAGAACATACCGCAGCAGAAAAATTATTGAATAACAATAGTGTACAAAAATTAGCAAATATCAGAAGAAGTTAATTAAATCATATAGTAAAATATGGGAAAGTTAGGTTAGAAAAACCACAATTAGTTGACAAGATAAAATAGCTAAAAAGAAAAAGTTAAAACAGTACATTTGAAAAATAAGAATGAAATGTATCACGAAACAAAAGTAATATACACAATAAATATTTAAATGATGATAAATTAATACACTTTTTATTATACAATATATAAATTTTGTTTTAATGTAAGTGTATTTTTTGTAATTGTTATTGTATGAATTATTGTGTTACTAAATGTTATGAATTATGAATTATTGTTCATTAGTAATGAAAGTTTTTGTTCAGTAGACATGTTAGTTTTATTTTCTACTATAACAGTCACTTATTTTCTAACTGTAAAATTAAACACTTTAAAGTGTAACTCTTCAAGTGTTCGTTTAGCTACATTAAACAATTGCAATGCAAAAAAGTGTAAATTAAAAATTTAAAAAATAAAGTGTGTTTCTTATTACTTTGCTATACCCAAAATATCAGAGAAATTATTTATATGATCAACATTAAACGCAAAATAAAATTTTAAAAAATGTTAAAGCAAAATGTAATTAAAATTTAAATGCTGCAAAACGAAAATGTAATTTTACATCTACTGTTTTAATTATTTGCATCTTTGTGCAATGTTAAATTCTAATTCTTAAAATATTCGTTTATTAAGATTGTGTACTTAGTATGAACACATGTAATGTTAATCTACAATTCTTGAAATGTAACTTTGCAATTCTCTTTGAGTTCTTTTCACTATGTTAAACTCAAAATTATTTGTAAGTTTGTGTCAGTATAAGAAAGTCTTTAATCATTGAAGTGTGTTTCTTTATACTATGGTTTCAGTAAGTTAAACCCTTTAGTTATTTAATCTTTGTTATATTCACAATAAACTATTTGTTTACTTTAAATTTTATTTGTGTAATTTTGCAATCTTTAAAAGAAAAAAATTAGTACTAACTTTAAAAATCTATCAAATACAATTTATATAAATAATATGAACACTCACCGCTACTGGTTAGATAAAAATAAGTGTAACAGTACACGGTGTATCAGTTTGCGACGCAACACAACACTTGTATCCTGCTGTCAACACTGAATCAATAAAAACATTTATTAGTATACATAAAAATCAATTTAAGTTCTAACAAAATATATTTACGATTTCATTGCATATTTTCCGAACTTTACTTTGATTTAATTTTGATGTATTGTGTTTTGTAAGTTCACACTAAGCTATTTATTAATATCATAATCACTTTTATCAAATCTCAGTTTTAAGAACAACTATTTATCCACGAGTGTTTTTTAATTTAACAAGCTTTTTAATACGTTCACACGTTTTAGTGTTTTCAAATCATTCTTCATGAGATCACAACTTTTAGTATTTTTGGAATATAATTCCTCTGAGTTTTAACGAAATAACCCAAAAGCAGAGCTTGCACAAGCGAATCAGTAAAAAATTCAAAAAGACCCGTCAAAATAAAGTTGCAAAAGCAAATGATCCAATTTAAAATAATTAATATAATCACAATCAAATTTATAAGAACGAGTATGCTTAGCATACGAACCAATTAAGAAATTATTACGAGAGAATAAATAACATTGCTAAGCAAATGAAAGAAAGCTTCAAAGATATACATTATGAAACAGGTTTCCTATGAAAAATGTAATGTAATTAATATTGGTTGCATACTTACAGGATAACTGCAGATGTTTATCCTAATTTCTTCAAAGTCCAATCGTCTTTGAGCTAGTCTGCTGGCCGACCCAAAAAAACAATATACATTCTTTCAGCGACATATTTTTTTTAAATTTTATTCATTCACAACCATTTTTAACACTGAGTGTTATTATAAATAACACCAAAGATTAAATAAGCTAATGTTTCACAGAAACCGAGCACATAAATAATTAACATCGAGCTTTTTAATATTTCGGAAATTTCTACCAGTTCACAGAAAGTCTTCGAATAATTATGAGGGAAATAATTTTAATGAAAACGAAAGAATAAAAGATACGAACAAACACATATACTGACGTAAACAAACGAATTATTTATACATTGCAACAAGTTGCTCTATTTGACTAATTTATTTATTTACTAGATGGCAACTATTTTTAACATCAAGTGTTATTATAAATAAAACGAATTACATATGGGTTTCCACTGTAAATGTTCTTACCAGCTTCTATAAAAATTTTAAATATTTTCACAATCGACAATTTTTCTGAAAATATTTCAACAGGAATCGAATTATTTACAAGTTTTCAATATTTACTATTTTCGGAACACTTTAGCAACGACTTTTATTAATATTTCGGAACTTTTTATCAGATCACACAGTGTTCGAATAATTATGAGGGACATAATTTTAATGAAAATGAAAGAATAAAAAGATACTTCCACAAAGGATAACCTAAAACCTAACACAGTTTGTATTAGAACTATAGAATATCTTATACGTATAGAGTATGTATATATTTTTACTGTAGAATATTTTATATTCGTACACTTTGTATATATACATTTACTATAGATTGTTTATACGCATACACTATGCAAATATTTATACCATAAATATAGTTAATACCTTTGTATAAACAGAAAAACGCTATCATGAAAAGCTAAAGTGATAACATCCACTCGAAATCCAAACGAAGTTTTCTTCGCTCAAATATTTTATAGTGGGACGTATAATGCAACTAGCACCGTCATAAAACTATTCTAAACATGTTGTATGACAATACTAAACGTCCTATGCTTGAGACGAAATATTCTCCCCTCCAATAATATTAGTACCTCCAATTTCAAATAGTATTCATTAATACGTAATGTCATCATGAAACCAATTTAAATAATGCACCCGGACCCCGAAATCTAGAAATAATTATCTGTTATCCCAAGCAAACCGAAACTAGAATTTCTAATTTCAGTTTCAATACAAAATAATAGTGTATCCTTAGTTTTTGCGCTCCATAAAAATCACCTGGCATGTTATTAATTTAAAAATTTCAGCTTAGCTAATCACAAGAAATAATGTCTCTAAATAAATAAGCGTAGTACCGTTCTGTAATACCTAAAACAAACTCTATTCGATTTTAACACAGGGGAAGGGAGAGTCACCATAAACATTAAATTTATGTAATCGTATACACAGTCTATATACCCAAGTAATCAGCTAAAAAGAGTTCAAATGTATTAAGTAATAATCAACACCTGTAGAGTGTTATTTTAAGAGCTAGATTCAACAAAAATAAATAAGTTATAGTTATCAATGTGATCCATATAAATACATAATCTAATTTTCTGTAGTTTAAAAACCAATAAAACATAGACAGCAAAACTAGTATGGCCATCAAAAACCTATATTATAATACCTAATAATATATTCTGCAATCATTTTAACATTTAAAAAAACTAAATTTCATTTATTTCGTCTCCGAATTAATAAAAAAACTTAACAAGTATAGACTTATGCAACAAGTTGCAACTTTCGCCGATAGAGGAGTCTGATGGTATTGGTAACGCTTTCACGCTTAAAAGGTAGATGACACTAAGAGGGGTGTATGCACCACTAGAAAATAAACAGTTCTGTGCACCAAGTGTCGCCATAGCGTAAATGGGAAGGTGCCGGGAGTTAAAATACGAAGGTAACAAGTTCGCGTCCGGAGCTATGTCACCCACATTTTATTTTCATATAATTTAATGTTAGGATCGTCACCACCACCAACAACAATAGTAATAAAGGGGAAATGAAAAATATTTTTATACGAGGAAACATAATTCAAGGTATCCATTCAGATGATATGTCACTATGAAGCAACCCATATTATCCAGTGGAATAAAAATGATAAACAAGCTAAGCTTGTAGAAATATACATTTCCGGCTAACATACGTGTAAGTGTGATGAAATATTCATAAAGTAAAATTAACTTTTAATATTTTTTTAAAAATTCTTCAATGCATAATTGTTCAATCTCTATACTTTTCATAAAATTACAATAACAAATTCATATATTCACCCAATTAATCATTATTTATTAAATTCAATAATGGTCTGAATCAAAATATTCAACCGCTCTAAAATCATAAGTTTCAATTGCAGTATCACAATATTTCTTCGGGTTTGGTTCACGCTGCAAATTCTAACACGTTATAAAAGATTGGCAACATCAATGAACCAGCGGGCAACCACAAACCACCAGGAAAATAGTCGGCAGCGGAGTAGAGGATAAAGCAGCAAAGAATAAATGAAAAGGCATGTATTAAGTTTCTCTTCTTACGTGGGTTAAAGTATAGAAGAGCCTGCAAATTGCATTAGCGCGTGGCGCAGCGTGACCTGGCGGGCGGTTATACAAAGCGAAGGCGGAAGTCTATAAAGGAAACAAGTCAAGACGGTAGCCAGACAGTAAAGGCGCCAGCGGAAATATCATACACGCGTCATAAGGTAAATAAAAAACAAACAGTGCTTCCTAATGCTTAATAAAATATAAACAGAGCTTTCTAATGCGTAATAAAAAATGAACAGTAGTTTCTATTGACTGTTAAAGAATGAAGAGAGCTTTCTATGGACTGTTAAAAAAATAACAGGGCTTTCTATGGACTGCTAAAAATGAACAGGGTTTTCTAATTATTAATAAAAGTGAACAGGGCTTTCTGAGAAGGAATAAAAAGCAAACCCACGCTTGTAAGGAGTAACAAAAAAGTGAATCTTGCTTTTCAAATGAAAATCTATGTGAATTATGTGTAGAATCAGGTCACTATCGGTCTACAAAAAGTAAAAAGGCCCCTCTAAGGATACAAAAAGTAACTTAAACTCCTATATACCTGTATAACTATTCCCGGGGATAAAAAAAGTTGGTCCAAACTAAGGAACACTCTACTATCTCTATGGTTCTAATCGTGTTTTCCAAAGAGCACCATACATTAATCTCAATCTTGCTGTGTATGTAATGTATTATTTCTTTATACTGTATAACATATGTTCAGAGATACAAAAATACTGACCACACATGAGTCTGTAAATGATTAACTTCTTCACGGGTACGGCATCTAATGATCCCATATATTTATTGGGAAAACAATCCGCTTTTTTTCACGAAGAACAGTGCGAACTGAAGTAAAAATATTATTCTGAAGCAATTGTTTTTACTTACCTTCAGTTCACACTCTTCTTCGTGAAAAAAACCGGATTATTTTCCCGATAAATATGTGGTATCACTTGATACGATATCCGTGAAGAGGTTAAAATTAGCTGAAAATATCAAATCTAGAATAACTGTTAAAAATAATTTTCTAAATGATTGCCTCCATTGAGGGACCTTTTCCAATTCTCCTCATTGCAGCATCCTTTTCTGTCTGGAGGACAGAAGATCTTGCTTATCACACTGAGTATGTATTAAAATTGAATTTGAAACATTTGAAAAAGTTTGAACCTGGCTGGGATTTGAACCTGGATCCGCCGAATAGAAGTTCAATATGCTGACCACTTACCGAGTAACTTCATCTTTCATCTAAACTATTAGCTAGTTAAATTCGTTACATATAAGAGTATACAAAATACTAATGCTCATATAAGGAGACGTTCCCTATGAGTGTCACAATGACTTACTCGAGATTTCCTTCTTTAACTCACTTGTCAGAAACAAGTTATATAGACATTCGTCAATGAGGAAAATATCACGAAACGTTCTTCAAGTTGAAGTTATCACATCGTTTTTAACGGCTCCCTTATTTACATTACTACTATTCGTCCTCATCGTAAAATCTAATTTCCATAGAATAGAAGACGGCACCACATACGCCGGTCCCAAGAGTTTCAGTATTCGTGTGTTACCCTATATTATTTTCGCACGCTACACTAGCCAGCTGTTTGAAGTTGGTAATGTAAAATGTACAGAAAAATTTGAGCATGAGAACAGAACCTAACCTACCTCTGCGGGACTTCTAACCCGTTTCTACTACTACTACTACTACTATTATTATTATTATTATTATTATTATTATTATTATTATTATTATTATTATTATTATTGTTGTTGTTGTTGTTGTTGTTGTTGTTATCCTCAGACCTGGGGTATCATATGTGATACCTTGGGATTTGCGTCTTGTTTTCAAACGTTCTCAACGATGAAAGTTGTGCCTGTGGTATCAACAACTATACTGTTTGTTTTGTGCGGCGTGCGCTTTGTGATCGCAAATTGTTCTGTTTGTTTTGTGCTGTTGTGAGCCCTGCAAGAGGCATAAGAATGGCAGGAAAATCTGGGCGAACACATGTGAGGAGTTCTCGAGCTAAGTGTTACTTATATCATTAATTGTAGTTTATATTATTGAATAATATTTACGATGTTATAAGAAGTGCTATGTGTTTTTTATGAAATGTCATATAAGTTATTACATCATAATAGTAACAAATAGTGAAGGTATAGAATATGATACCTTAGGTCACAACCGATACAAATGTAGTTAGATGATGGTGTTTTGTAGTTACGAATGTAGTTACAGAATCCAAATGAGTATTTCAGTAGATATTTCGGGGATTACTTTTTTGAAGACGTAGTGAAGTATACGGTCATGCGAAGTGTCCGGGATTTTGGTAAATCTTTCAATATAGCACGACAGATGATCAAAACTGTAATTGATTGTTCTATTGCAAAGACCCTATTGGGACTACCAAGAACGAGAATGTTATGGGACAGAAGAATAAGATACCGCTTGTGTTAGACAATATTAGCAGAGACAAGTTTCTCCAGCTCAGAAAAAATCTCGAAGTTGTGGACGATGATTCAGTTACACCTCACCAACGTAAAGAGGACAGGATCTGGTAAAAACGCCCAGTGGTGTCCCAAATTGCGAGTACGTGTAGACAAAACACAAGATCTAAGTAGGTTTCGATTGACTAACAAATTATTCCTTTTAATGATAATGTACCTATGAAACAATACATAAGAGGAAAGAATAATCCAGTAGGACAAAAAGTATTTGTCGTCTGTTTACAGAATGGTTTGCCCTTCGATCTGTATTTGGATGAAGGAAAAGAAGTAATATTGGTTCCAATATTTTACAAAATCCAGAGACACTTGATGTTGGTAGGCGTGTAGTTCTTAAAATGTGTTACAGTTTACCAGATAACACAACTATACACCGACAGATACTTTACATCATCCATTTATTGAACATGTTAATTGACAGAAATATTCTCGCAACAGGAACAATAATGAAATCTCGCATTCCAAAATATGTGGATTTGAAAACCGACTCGCAACTAAAATCCGGGGGTAGAGGCACTTACGATCAGGTGGTTCGAAACGATGATCAGGTAGTAGTAGTAAAATGATTCGACAATAGATCTGTGCTCTTTGCTTCTTCGAATATTGGACTGAATCATGTAGATGAATGTCGCAGTTGGTGTAAAAAGAAGAAAGAGTATGTGCAGGTTCCAAGACCAGCAAATGTCAGAAAGTACAACCTTCATATGGGCGGTGTTGATATGTTAGATCGTGTGATTTCAAGTATCGCATCAAATCAAGGACAAAAAATGGACTGTAAGATGTATTTTTCACTTCGTCGGTTTTGTGGATTGAATACTGTGAAGAGGCTAAATGTCAAGAAAAGATATTCTTGATTACTATGAGTTTAAGTTATCAATTGCACAAGATCTGATATTTGATACGGATTCTTCAGCTGAAGCAAGTTCAACAGAGAATTCCAGTATGAAGAAAATGTCGGAAGGAAACGAAAACCAGGGGAAATTCTTCCTGTGCCTCCTAAGAAAGCAAGAACACGCATGCTGAACATATACCAGAATATAATCCCGAAACACAGGCCAGTAAGTCAAAATGCAAGATGGAAAATTGCAGGGGGTTAACATTTATACGATGGAAGAAATTGCTTTGCTGTATTTCACAAAATGGAAAACAACATACGAAGATAACTTGAAATTATAATTAAGACAACAGTTAAAAATATTCAGTGTAACTTTTTAGAAATAAGAAAACTGTTTACTTTTCTGGATCTATTACTGGAGTACTATTACAATAAATATATATTGTAATATTTAACATGTTTATTTTATGCATTTAGAATGTAATCGAAATTCAAATATTGTACAGACATGTAATCATAACTTTGTTTCTTACCATTTTCACTTTATTTGCATAACTGCTAATCTAAATTGGAGGCAAGGAATTCATGTATTTGCTTGGTTAAGACCTAAGGTATCAAATAAGATACCTTACTGTGTGACGCGCCCACAATGTTGATACACCAAATGACCACATTTTCTTACTTTTTGGTCACGAATGACCAATTTAATTACAGTCGTGTAAGTTTTCCCTGCTATCACAGACTCAGGTCTGAGGAGGTTATTATTATATTGATTGTTATTATTACTACTACTAGTACTACTACTACTACTACTTTTCCTATGGATCCGTGTAGTAAAACTGCAAGCTTATTTTATTAAAAAAGTGTTATGAAAATTTAAAAAATAATCGGTAAATCACTTTTCGAGTAGTATTTTCAATCTTATTTTAACGAAAAATGTGTTACGAAAAATTCAAAAAAAAATTAAAGAAAACTTTCTTTGGGCAGCGGTTGAACCCACGCAGGAAAAGTTTTTCATTACTGGCATTACTGAAAAGTTTTTCATTACTTTCATTACTAACAAGCTCGCCTACGAGGGCCGACAGCAATTGCCCTTTACTTTCCGCTATATGTAGGACATGTCTCTTGATGTCCTATCTGTATCGGCCAATAAGATCAGAAGATATCTGAAACTCTTGGAATCCGCGAAAAGCCGCTGACATTGTTTTCTCATTCTTTAAATTAATCAACACGTGTAGAAAAAGAAAGTTCTATATTTATCTTCCGTTACAACTAGTTTATTTTTATCTTTAAATAAGAAATTTGTGGTAGATTGGCAAATTATGAAACTCATAAAGCAGAGACACGGGTTCGAATTCCGTCGTGGCAATTATTTTTTTATTAATTGGAAGGTATTGTTTACGTAATTGCTATTCTAATTCTGTTATTCTTTTATTATTATTATTATTATTATTATTATTATTATTATTATTATTATTATTATTCCAAAGTCGAGACTTGGCTACATATTTTATATTTCATGAATTTTCTGATTGGATTACAAGTCTTTTTGTTGAAAATCAACACACTCCGTTGTGGGGTGTTGGGGAAGTCAAATATTATCCTGTTGCTTTTTATTTGTTTACTTGCACGCTACACCAAGCCTGTATACTACATTTCACCTTTGTATATCTACGGGAACTACTTTAAAGGTTTAGATTATCAAAGAGAGTAAGTGAATAAGTCTGTCAAGGGCTCGAAGCACTCTCAAGGCCAATTTCTCCTGCATGGTTTTGTGTGTTTGTACGTATTTTTAGTTGTCAATTTAAAGTTGAATTCTCTGGACTATTCTTTCCGCAAAACAGACCCTACTTTACTATTTTATCATGAATGAAATCAGAAAGTTTCACCATTATTACATTAGAATCGTAAAAGTGTGTAATTACTGAATTCACTACACATCCATTTTTTCCTTCTTCCAGAAGAGTCTTAGAGTAGTGGCTTAAGCGTTAGTTTCATAATGTTGGGGTCCCGAGTTAGATTCCCGTTGAGGCAATTAAGGAACTTTTTATAATTTGCAGTATTGATACTTCTGACGTATACTAACATGAAAAATATTCAATTTCTCTGGGTCTCAGAGTTGAGAGGACTTCCTTCACAGGTAAAATACCAACAACACAAAATTACGTCATCCGTATCAACTTTGATTCGTACTGTCAGGCAACGTAATATGTTTCGACAAGAATTGATGAATACATGAGGGCTAAACATGTCCTTACTGCTGTAGTATGGGTCAAAAATGAGTTCATATTAATTGATCCTAGCTGTGCAAAAATTGCAAGTAATGATCGAACTTACAACTCTAGTCACGAGAATGATCCTATTTAAGATGTCACTTCACCTTTCTACCTCGAAAAAGGATGAAACAAAATGCATTACTGTTATCAGCTAACAAATATTTATATTCCATTTCTTGTCATAAAATGCTAATTCTATTTGTAAATCCATAAAGGTAATAATATTGTTGCGTTCGTGTGTAAACCTAAGAAACTTCTTACATATCGTATATCTTTTCTGTTCCTATGAATAGCTTCGACTATGTTGCTTTTTCTTTCCTTCAGTAATAATAACAATAATAATAAAATAATAAAGGAATAACAGAATTACAATACCAATTACATAAGCATTACCTTCGCATACAAAAAAATTAATAATTGCCATGACAGGATTTAAACCCAGGTAGCTGCAGTGGGAGTTTCCTGCTTTCACAATTTTTTAAAACAAATCACCCCAAGCGGAGTTTTGCTCGCCATTATCACCTCATGTCCTTTCGACGTATTCTAAACACTAGACGGAAACGAACCCAGAAATACCGAGGACAGTTAAAATTCCGATCTTGCTCTTCAGAGGAATTCGAACCCCTAGCGGATTGCGCCTCAAGATCAGAAGCCGAAAGCCCGAGATCACTCAGCTTCTGCCACTGGCTCAATTTGCAAAAACTTCCACATATGAATATAAGAAAATAAGGCAGTAGTTATGGAACATAAACATAGAACTGTCTATTTCTACACGTGTTGATACAATTCAAAGAATGTGAAAATAATTTCTGTCGTTTTTTCTTCTTTGGATATTAGAAATTAAGGTAAAGAAGAAATATAACGTAAATCGGGACCATCCCTGATATCGATGACGTGTCCTCAACTTCAAAAACGTTTCGTGATATTTTCGTTATTTATGAACGTCTATATAACTTGTTTTTGAGTTAAACAAGGAAATCTCGTGTATCATTAAGACACTCACATAAGCATTAGTATTTTGTGTAAATTCTTCCACGAAACGATTTAAATAGGCATCAGTTAGGGTAGGAAACGAAATGGCTCGGTAGTGGTTAGTGGTTAGTGGTTAGTGGTGAGTGGTTAGTGCATTCAACTTCTATTCGGTAAACCCGGGTTCAAATCCCGGCCAGGCTGGAACTTTTTTATATGATTCAATTTCAATTCAAACTCAATGTGACAAGCAAGATATTCTCTTCCCTAGAAAGAAAAAGATGTTGGAATAAGGAGAATTGTACATGGTCCGTCAATGGAGACACTAATTTACAAACTTATTTCCAACAGTTGTTCTAAATTTCATATTTTCGTTTACTTTCAAGCATTTTCTGATTCATGTGTGATTAGTATTTTTATTTCTTTGGATATACAGTATATAATGAAATAATACATTACATACACAGCAATATTGAGATTAATATATGGTGTTCATTGGACAACACACTCTGAATCAAAGCGATTCATCTCAGAATGGAGAACAGTTTCGTGCGTCATGTACTCACCATTTTATTTGGATAAAGACCTGACTCAGTGCCACCAACTGCTGTCAGAGACGACAAAAGTTACGTGTAAGTTGGGTTGGATATGTTCAGGCGTTCTCATACCTACAAAGTATAACAAAATACTTTGGATAGGTTAATAATTACCTGTACCTTGGGCAGAAAGTGCTCATACATATGCACTATACTTCATAGAATGTTAATTTAATAATAACAGAAGAAGAATGTTTTTAAGATATGTAAGATATTATTATGGGATAGTTGTTGCTATGTACATGTTTATGGATACCTAGTCAGCAAGTTGGTGTGCTTGACAGTTTGAAGGAAAATATATTATAAAGTATATCAGCTAATAAACCATTTTAGCAACGTTCATCGACGTTATCATTCTAATAGAAAAGGTGAGAATAATGGTATATAATTATTAAAGATAATTTTTACATGCAAACAAATACTACCACTTAAGATTTATATATCTTACTAAGCCGAACCAGGTTGACGACTACCCTTGGTGAGTCGTTATAAAAATTTTGGTGCCGAAACCCGGGATTTGTTGTAAATTCATATCCCGAAGCAGAGTAAGGTTGAATTTACTTTTGTCATAAAGTTAATGAGTACAAATTTCACCATATTGAGAAGTGGTAGAATAATTATAAGGAAAATGGACACTGAAATAATGGAGAATGAATCCACTAATAGTGACAACGGTGAACCTAGTGTAACATCAGGATTGACATCAGAACACCGAATCTTGCTAGTCTTACAGCGGCAATTGATGCAAATGTCTACCGAGTTAAAGCAGACGATGAAGCATAACTCTGAAGAATTAAGTAGACGAATAGAACAGAAGTCTGATGAATCTAACAAGCAATATGAAGAATTAAGTAGACGAATAGAACAGAAGTCTGATGAATCAACAAGCAATACGAAGAATTGAAGCAGACGATAGAACAGAAGATGGAACAGAAGTCGGATGAAACGAAACAATTAATTATCCAGACGATGAGCGATATCACCTCGCAGTTCGAGGAAAAGTTAAAAGGAATATCGGAGGAATGCCAGGGTAATCACAATCACCTGAGACAAGAAATCAGTGATGTAAAAAAGGATTTAGAAGTAACAGAATCTTCTGTTCAACAACAAAAGATCCAGGTCATCAATAATTCTAACAATATACGTGCAAATACGCAATTGATAGCTACGTTACAGGAAGAAATTAGAATGCTACAGGTTAAAAACAACACATACCGTAATAACATGTGTAGTGATCGCATGGAGTTTCCCCACTCACCAGAGATGAACTCGCCTTCGCCGGTGTCTGATGAGGATATTATATTGGAAGAAATACATCCGAAGGGTACAGATGGGCGAAACATAGATGGTGTAACGACACATCACGTCATGGATAGGAACTATCACCCAATAAGTACACGAAATGATAAAAGGAAGGTAAAATTAAGTGTTAAGATGAGTGAAATTCGAGCTATGAGCAAATTCAGTGGTAAGTGTAACGAGAATGCTACTTCTTTCTTAGAGAAATTCCAGGACGAATGCAATATAATGTGTATAGATAGATCACAATATATGAAATTAATCCCTCATGTATTACTCCCACCTTGTTCATTATGGTTTAAAGCAGTACGTGATCACATCAGTACATATGAAGAATTCAAAGCGGCACTGATCGCCAATTATGAAAATGACTTTTTGCTTGCGAATAGAGATGCTACCATTAGAAATCAACACTTCAATCCTCGATTGCATAAATCTGTTGTAGAGTTTGTTGTAAATACCTACAACGAATTAAAGGTCGTTAATCCATTGCAAACGGAATCGAGAATAATAGCATCGATTCGAAATTTGCTTCCATTTAAATTACAACAGATCTTATTTTCCACACAGTGTATGAGTTTCAACCATTTATTAATGCTTGTCCAATGCTATGAAACTCAATACCTTGCCATGAATCAACAAGCAGGAATGGGTAAAAATAAGAATAATTCAGATCATTTGGTGCCTGTTCGGAATTTAAATATCCGAAGTGTGAATAATACGGAACATAACCTAAGCCGAGTATACTCTAGCAATCAAAATGAGCAAAATAGGCAAAGTTATGTAGGGAATCCGCCTAACCTAATTAATCGTAGCAATCCATATGTTAGACCATATAATCAAAATAGGTTTAAAAATAGACGAAATGTATGGCGAAATTCCAGGAATACAGCGAACTACGTGGATAGACGTAATGGGAGGACAAGAGATGTCACTTCGCATCAAGATCCAGGTATTGAAGTAATTTCTGTACAGAACAATAATACGGGACATAATCATGATTGTGCTGTACAATGTACTTTATTAGAATCGTATGCAAGTACGAATGTAACCTGATTACCGTTAATGAAATTAGGTTAAATTCATATCAGCTATAGATTTTCATGAACATTTATTTTATATTTATTCAATTTAATTTTCTTTAATTCTCATTAATCAATGATAATTCTCAAATGTTTTTAATATATGTAAGAATTATAATTCGATTCATAAATGATTAAAAGCAAAGGTTATTTATATTAGATTGATTTGTGTTGAAAACTTAACTGTCAAAGATTATGTTAAGAAGAAGATCTATTCTATAAAACTAAATATTCGACAACTATCTTGAATGAGATTCTTCTATGTTGTGATGCCTTATTAATCTAATGTTTATTTTAAAATATCACCTAAAATGATTATCGTATAATGCGCCCTGACTATTTGTAACTCATGTTTGTCCCTTACGATTTTTGAATTCGCACCCTTCAACGATTAAATAAATGAGCGACGATATTTTTAATAAGAAAATATAATAATAATATAATGAATGTAATTAAAAATAAGTATTGATGAAGTGTAATATTTGTTATAAATATATATACATATATATATATATATATATATATATATATATGAAATGTAATGAAGATATATATGAGGTGCGATCAAAATGTGATGGACATATGCAATGTAAGAACAGTATTGTAAACGGACCAGTGGTTCTTGAACATAAAAGCCAAACTCGCTTATGACTTTTATATTCAGTCCATGTGTCGGGCGACATTTTATATAACAAAATACTTTGGATAGGTTAATAATTACCTGTACCTTGGGCAGAAAGTGCTCATACATATGCACTATACTTCATAGAATGTTAATTTAATAATAACAGAAGAAGAATGTTTTTAAGATATGTAAGATATTATTATGGGATAGTTGTTGCTATGTACATGTTTATGGATACCTAGTCAGCAAGTTGGTGTGCTTGACAGTTTGAAGGAAAATATATTATAAAGTATATCAGCTAATAAACCATTTTAGCAACGTTCATCGACGTTATCATTCTAATAGAAAAGGTGAGAATAATGGTATATAATTATTAAAGATAATTTTTACATGCAAACAAATACTACCACTTAAGATTTATATATCTTACTAAGCCGAACCAGGTTGACGACTACCCTTGGTGAGTCGTTATAAAAGTAGTAATGGCCTGACTTGGCCGAACATTTGGTGTTCCCTAGTAGCGCAAGCGCCTCACAATATTTAGCGCCCCTGGGCCAGGGCGGCCCGGAGTCAATGACGTAGGCGTACTTATGACCACCACTCTAGATTTTAGGAGGGGTACCTTGGCCCACCCCACAATTTTGGCAGGGGTATCTAGGACCACCCCTCTTAAATAATGGAAATTGCCAAATCTAAATAATTGGTGCAGTAGCCTAGGACCATAGTACTTTTATCAGTATTGGGGTCCACTTTTTCCCTTTCATGGGTAAAAAATTGCCAAAAAGTTAAATTTCGGGGTAGTTGACCTAATTTATTCCCTTTGATGAGGTTTAGTTACCTTATATAGTTATATTGGCGTATAAAGGGGCCAATTTCCTTACATAAGACATGAGTACATTGGTGCACCAATTTAAATTTTAGGAGGGGTGCATTGACCCACCTCTTCAATTTTAAAAATTGCCCATTCTAAGCATTTGGTATCATAGCACAGGACCTCAATATGAATCATGATAAATTTCGGTGGTCCATCTTGTTCCCTTTTATGGGTAAAAATTACCAAATATAAACGTAACCAATACGTTGTACCACATGTTTGGTTTTGACCTAAGCTATCCACTTTAATGTGGTCCTATTAACGTATATGATTATATGGACATGTATGGGGGTCTATTTTATTCTTAAGATATAGATACATTGCTGCATACGTTGAAAAGTTAAAGGAATACATTGGCCCCCGCCTTAAATTTTGGACCCTAATATGTATTAGTATAAATTTGGGTGGTCCACCGCGTTCCCTTTCAAGCGCAAAAATTGTTAAAAATTCAAATTTCGGAGGTTATTGCCCCCTTTGATACGGTTTTATGACCTTATATGAATATATGAATGTGTTCAGGGGTCTATTTTCTTTTATAAAGCATGAGTACATCGATGCTTTCACCTTAAAATTTGGAAAAGGTACATTGGCTCATCCTTAAAGTTAGGAAATTGCCCAGTTTGGTATAATAATATAGGTTCTTAATATATATATCGTTATAAATCTCGTTCCCTTTCATGGATATAAATTACCAGAAATTAGTATGACCACGTGTTCGAATATTGACTCAATTTATTCCCTTTGATATGGATTCCCTTTTATATGGGTATGTACAGAGGTTTACTACCTTTATATTTTTATGTTCCTTTTTAAATTTTGTTGAGGTACATAGAACCATTCCTTTTGGGGATTATCAAATAACAAAATTCGGTAAACGTTTTCTAGGACCCATTGTAAAATGTTGGTGTCCCTCTCATGGCCAAATATACAAATTTTTAAGGTTATTCACCTATTTTATCTTCTTTGATACGGCTTTATTATTGAATGAGTACACGGTTCACGCATATGAGGTTAAGATATGCTTAAGTGAATCCCAAAGTAAAGTCCGGGTAGGAAAATTTTTGTCCACGAGCTTTCACGTCGAAAATGGCCTGAAACAAGGAGATGCGTTGTCGCCATTATTATTTAACTTTGTGCTGGAATACGCTATAAGGAAAATCAAAGATAGCAACCAGGGCCTAGAGTTGAACGGTATTCACCAGGTTATGGCATATGCTGATGATGTAAATTTAATAGGGGATGATAGGAGAACAGTAGAAATAAATGCAGAGATCTTATTAAACGCTTGCAGGGACATGGGTTTAGAAGTAAATGCAGAGAAAACTAAATACATGGAAGTGCGTCGGGACCGTAATACGGCAAATTGTGGGGGCGTTAAAATATTAAATAATACTTTTGATAAAGTGGATACTTTCAAATATTTAGGATCAATATTAACACATGAAAATCATATTCACGAAGAAATTAAATGTCGACTAAAAACAGGGAATTCGTGTTACTATTCGGTTCAAAATCTCTTGTCGTCGCGAATTCTGTTGAAGAATTTGAAGCTTAAAATATATAAAACGATAATCATGCCTGTTGTTCTGTATGGTTGCGAAACATTGTCACTTACTCTGAGGGAAGAACATAGACTGAAAGTATTTGAGAACAGGATCCTGAGAAGAATATTCGGACCCAAGAGGAACGAGAATGGGGAATGGCGGAAACTTCATAACGAGGAACTACATAGTTTATACGGTTTACCCAACATTGTTAGGGTCGTCAAGTCTAGGAGGCTTAGGTGGGCAGGTCATGTAGCTAGAATGGAAGAAAGTAGAAACGCTTTCAAAGCCTTGACTGGAAGATCCATAGGAAAACGACCATTAGGAAGACCTAGGCGCAGATGGGAGGATAATATTAAGATGGATCTCGCAGAGATAGGAATACAAAGTAGAAACTGGATGCAATTAGCTAAGGATAGAAGTCAGTGGAGAGCTTTTGTGAACGCGGCACTGAACCTGCGGGTTCCATAGGCCATAGAGTTAATTAGTTAGTTAGTTATGAGTACACGGTTTATTACTTTTTCATGAGACACGGGTGTATTTGTGTACCAATCTTAAATTTTGGGAGGGGTACATTTCTCATTCTTAAATCAATAATTGGTAATTGTTCTTAGAATTGGTTGATCCAACTTGGGTAAATTATTGTCAAATATTAGTGTGGTCACGTGGTCAGTTATTGTCCTATAATAGGATTAAGGATCCAGGACATTGATATATTAATACATTCGTCTTAAACTTTGTAGGATCACTTTACCTAAATTTGAGAAATGTCAAATGAAATTACGTCATTGGTCTTGATTATTCCCGCTTATGGGCCAAAATATAAACGTAAGCAATACGTTGTACCACGTGATTGACCTTGATGAGGTAGTGTACAGGAATTCATTTCCTTTTCAAAATTTGTTGTGGTACTTGAGTTTGGGAGTTATCAAATAACACACATCTAGGCAACAGTTTTTCTGCTAAGGTAAACAATTGACGGAAGTTATTGACCTCATCGAATATATAATTATATGTTTAATCCTAAGATTTAGGTATATCGAGAGACGTACGTAGGACCATTTTTTAAATTTGGGAATTGTGATGAACAAATTTTTAGTATGAGGCGCGAACTTTCAAACAATACTTTGAACTTTAGTCATAGCCCATAGTCTAAGATCATTGGTGGTGGTTGATTTTACCTTGAGTTTTCAGAAATCTGATAGGCAACCTTATTGAACCTTATAATCTAAAGCCAATACACGCTACAACACTGAAACTTAGTCAAAAGGTGATGTAATCTGACACAGGCAAAGTTAATGTTGATGCAATTTAATTGGATGATCACTATCTTTCATGCAATCTGATTGGTTAATGATTTTCAAATCTTTCCTGCAATCAGTTTTTAATTTTGATTCATCGATTATTCTTTAAAAATCTTGGTTTGAACATATTCGTTCAACATTTTGCACTCACTGATACATATGATGAAAACCGTTTATTTTTAATCGAATAGTTAAAAACTGGATAGTTTGACGGTTAACCGTGAAATTTTTAAGTTTGTAAATTTTGTTTTCAAAAATATGTTTGAGAACCTTTTGAATTTTTTGAAACTTTTGTTTGACAATTTTTTTGTTTCAAAATTTTGCTTGAAAATTTTTCGTATTGAATTTTTGTTTGTAAAAATTTCTGACAATTTTTTCCAAAGATTTTGAAAATGTTTTCAATTTAAATTTTTCGTTTCGAAATCTTTGTTTGAAAATTTCGTTTAAATTTTTTTCGTTTGAATTTTTTGAAATTTTTTTTCAAAATTTTGTTTCGAAATTTTTGTTTAAATTTTTTTCAAAATTTTGTTTGGAAAATTTTTGTTTGACTTTTTTAAGTTTGTGCACTCATTGGTAGAGAACCGTTTCCTAACTGTTTAAAACAAAAACATCTGGCAACAAGGTTTATTATGATGCAAAAGTACATGTCAGATCATGGGGTTGTACTTGAAACGAACAACACAAATCACTGAAATTGATCGTTTTATTACACTGCACTGGTTAATCACGTACATCCTACCATCTTTGCTGCATTCAGTTTGAAGTCTTGATTCGATTACTCTTTAAAAATCTTGGTTTGAAAATTTTCGTTCAACATATTGCGCTCACTGATATATATGATCAAAACCGTTTATTTGCTAATCGAATAGTTAAAAAAGGATACTTTGAAGGTTAACCGTGAAATTTTTGTTTTCAAAAATTTTAAAAACTTATTTTGTTTCAAAATTTTGACTTTTTTCCTTCAAAATTCTGCTTGATTTTTTTGACATTTTTTGTTTCGAAATTTTTGTTTGAATATTTGGTTTGAAATTTTTTTCGTTTCAAAAGTTTCTTTGAAAATATTTTGTTTGAAATTTTTGTTTGTAATTTTTTTGTTTCGGAACATTGTTTGTTTCAAAATTTTGATTGAAAACTTTCTTTGAAAATTTTTTGTTTAGAAATTTTTGTTAGAAAATTTGGTTTGAAATTTTTTGGTTTGTTTTTTGAAAAATTTTGTTTGAAAATTGTTGTTTCGAAATTTTTGTTTGAAAATATTTTTTCAAAATTTTGTTTGGAAAATTTTAGTTTAATATTTTTAAGATTATGCACTCATTAGTAAACAACCGTTCGGTAATTGCTTAGAACAAAAACGTTTGGTAACAATGTTTATTATGATGCAATAGTACATGTCAGAACGTGGTAATGCGATGTGATTATTTTTGCATCATCGTTCGTGTTAGTTTTCTTCATAACGTAACGTTTCTAAACTAACCTGATGTAATGAAATCATTTACCAAGATTACTGGTTTACAACAGAATATACCGTAGAGAATCTTTGCTAGGCGAATGATTCCTACAAAGCTTGGATTAAGGATCGTAGTGATACTTCACAATGATAAGAATTTTATTTACCAGCAAAATATTTACCCATGGAAGCTTCAAAACAGGAAGAACTATTACGTTTCTCAAACATTGGATCTGTATCTTTATGCTACAAAGAATTCTTGGGTCGAAGTCATCAATTTGAGTTCAGTACACAGCCAGATCGGTGAATTTGATTTTGTCAGCACGACGTCAGTAATTGTGATGAAATCATGAATTCAGTCGTCTGCACATTCCTTTCCAATGACGTCAGCAATAGCTCTATGAAATCATCAATGAAAACGTCAGCGAATTCCGTGTTAGTCTGTAAGCTATAACCCATGAAATCATTCAAGCAGTAGGAAAGATGTGTACTTCTAACGATAAAGAATTCCTCTTCGCAAGCTATTATCCGATAAATATATTTAAAACAAAACTTGTGATGATTGGTATCTGTGCTACAACGTTTGAACCTGTTATCCGATTGGGCAAAGCAGAACAATTTGGTGTACAACTGAACTTTGAAGAATGGCAAATATTATGTCCACGAATGGACCAAATGAATGATTATTTTCATGATGAGTTAAATGTGACAATAGTCAAATCATTAGGCTCAAATCATGAAGTGTGTTGCATACAGTCCTCGAGAAGACAATGGTGCTGTTACGTAAAAAGAGTACATTGCATGAAGCCCGCAACTTGGTGTATCTAACGCAATCGGAATGGAACAAACTCATCTATGTATTCCAGTGTGCACAACATGCAGTGGAAGTGTGTAACAAAGGAAATATATTCCTGAAAAAGTAATATTTTGAGAAATGTGTCATGCATATTGCACAACATATATCTAGATTGTGTGGTGGTTGCCAACATGGTTCGTGGGTGCATACCTGTATTGATAAACAGTTTATTTGTGATCAAATCGACATTGAGTTTCCACCAATTGACATTGCAATAAACCTTAAGACTTTAATTGGAATTAAAATTATACGCTAAAGACAAACTAGTGCAATAAGTTTAAAATACATTGTATCGACAATATACAGATCCTATATCTGGTAGGGATGTATGTGATTATCCAGTGCAGTGTAATAAAATGATCCATATCAATGATTTGTGTTTTTCATTTCAACTACAATCTCCATATTCTGACGTGCACTATTTCATCATGATAAACATTGTTTCCAGTTGTTTTTCTTCTAAACAGTTACGAAACGGTTCTTTGCCAATCAGTGCACAAAATTAAAAAAATTCAAACCAAAATTTTGAAACAAAAACTAAAAAATTCTTCAAACAAAAATTTCGAAACCAAAATTTTCAAATAAAAATTTCAAACCAAATTTTCAAACAAAAATTTGGAAACAAATACTTTTAAACGAAAAAAATTTCCAAAAAAATTTACAGAAAAATTTCAAACGAAAAATTTTCAAAATATTTTAAAACGAAAAAAATTCAAAAAAATTTCAAAATTTTTCAAAGATTTTCGGAAAAGTTTTCAAACTTAAAAATTTCACGGTTAACCGTCAAACTATCCGGTTTTTAACTATTCGATTAACAAACACGGTTTTCATCATATGTATCAGTGAGTGCAAAATGTTAAAAGAAAACGTTCAAACCAAGATTTTTAAAGAGTAATGGATAAATCAAAACTTAAGACTGAATGCAGCAAAGATTTGAAAATCATCAACCAATCAGAATGCTCGAAAGATAGTGATCATCCAATTAAATTGCATCAACAATAACTTTGCCTGTATCAGATTGCATCACCTTGTGACTAAATTTCAGTGTCGTAGCATGTATTGTCTTTAGACTATGAGTCATAAGTTTCAATAAGGTTACCTATCAGATTTCTGAAAACTCAAGGTAAAATCAACCACCAGCAATGTTCTTAGACTACGAACTATGACTAAAGTTCAAAGTATTGTTTCAAATTTCGCGCCTCATACTAAAATTTTGTTTATCACAATTAACAAATTTAAAGAATGGTCCTACGTACGTCTCTCGATATACCTAAATCTTAGAATTAACTATATAATTAAACGTTCAATGAGGTCAATAACCTCCGTCAATTGTTTACCTCAGCAGAAATAACTGTTGTCTAGAAGTGTGTTATTTGATAACTCCCAAACTCAAGTACCACAACAAATTTTGAAAAGGAAATGAATCCCTATACACTACCTCATCAAGGTCAGTCACTTGCTACAACGTATTGCTTACGTTTATATTTTGGCCCATAAGCGGGAATAATCAAGACCAATAACGTAATTTCATTTGACAATTCTCAAATTTAGGTAAAGTAACCTACAAAGTTTAAGACGAAAGTATTAATGAACCATTGTCCTGGATCCTTAATCCTATCATAGGACAATAACTGTCCATGTGACCACACTAATATTTGACAATGATATACCCAAGCTGGATCAACCAATTCTAAGAACAATTACCAATTATTGATTTAACAAGAAGAATTGTAATTCTCCCAAAATTTAAGATTGGTACACAAATACACCTGTGTCTCATGAAAAGTAATAAACCCTGTACTCATTCAATAATAAAGCCGTATCAAAGAAGATAAAATAGGTCAATAACCTTAAAAATTTGTATATTTGGCCATGAGAGGGACACCAACATTTTACAATGGGTCCTAGAAAACGTTTACCGAATTTTGTTATTTGATAATTCCCAAAAGGAATGGTTCTATGTACCCCAACAAAATTTAAAAGGGAATATAAAATATAAGGGTAATAAACCTCTGTACATAACCATATAACATGCTAAATCCATATCAATGGGAATAAATTGAGTCAATAATCGAACACGTGGTCACACTAATTTCTGGCAATTTTTATCCATGAAAGGGAACGAGATTTATAACGATATATATTGTGGTTATGCTTAAGGTTTATCCTAATGGGGGTACATTGCGAGAGGTTTTTTTTCTTAAACATAACCGACTCCATCCTATACTCCTGATAGAAGTGTTACGTAACATTAAATAAACTAGGAAATTCTAGGCGTGAATAAAAGATACAAGTCTCAAATGTGTGATTGATTTTAATTTTAGTGAAATCATGAGATGTTTGTGAATTGGTTTATGTGAAGAGACATTTTGGCAGTTGACAGATTTCTTAACCACATACCTGATTTTCTTGTTGAAGATTATTGTCCCACGACAGTCACTCCAGGTCCAATCTCAGCCCAAGTCCTTATTGACACAACAGTGACTTTCCAAATTTTATCTGATGTAGAATTTAATGTTCAAAGTCTCAAGACAAAATTGTTTCAAATAACTTAGTTACATTGAGACTATCGACGATGTAATCTCTGGTCGCTCTTTTTTTATCGTGAGGTTACATACTATTTCTTTTGCTGAGGTTGTTACCCAAAGTGACGTAGATCCATGCCATGACCCAGAAACTCGGGTTCATGTACAAGTCGGAATTTGGTTCAGACGAAGAAAACTGTCAACGCAAGATTTACATAATGAGGAAGTTCATTATGTAAGTCAAACTGTCTACAGCACATAAAACGAATTCGCAGACAAATTACAAAATTCTTAACATTTTATTATAGAGTTTTAATCTGTATTTAGATAAAGGAATCTTTTCCTGTTTTGTTCATCTTTAAGAGTTGAATTTAGAACCAAAGTACAACACAAATAAAAAGTTTATAACTGGCCGGTTACAATATTAAGAACCTATATTATTATACCAAACTGGGCAATTTCCTAACTTTAAGGATGAGCCAATGTACCTCTACCAAAGTTTAAGATGAAAGCATCGATGTACTCATTCCTTATAAAAAAAAGTAAACCCCTGTCCACATTCATATATTCATATAAGGTCATAAAACCGCATTAAAGGGGGTCAGTAACCTCCGAAATTTGATCTTTTTTACAATTTTTTACCCATGAAAGGAACGAGGTGGACCACCCAAATTTATACTAATACATATCAGGGTCCAAAATTTAAGGCGGGGGCCAACGTACTCCTTCCACTTTTCAACATATGCACCAATGTATCTATATCTTAAGAAATAAAATAGACCCCTATACATGCCCATATAATCATATAAGGTAATAAGTCCCCATCAAATGAAATAAAATAGGTGAATAACTTCCGAAATTTAATTTTTTGGCATTTTTTTTATCGATGAAATGGAACGTGATGGATCACCCAAATTTATAGTAATACATGTTGGGGTCCTATACTATAATATCGTATTTTAAAATTAAACAAATTCCAAAATTTAAGGAGTGGGCCAAGGTATCCCTTCCAAATTTTAAGAAGGGTGCACTAATATACCTATGTGTTATGTAAGATAATTGACCTTTATACATACCCATATAATCATATAAGATAATAGGACCACATAAAAGGGGATAACTTAGGTCAAATACAAACACATGGTACAACGTATTGCTTACGTTTATATTTTGGCATTTTTACCCATAAAAGGGAACAAGGTGGACTCCCAATACTGAAAAAGGTACATACTATGGTCCTAGGATACCACACCAAATCTTTAGATTTGGCAATTTAAGTATTTCAATTATTTAAGTATGGTAGTATTAGGTACCCCTGCCAAAATTTAGGGGATGGGCCAAGGTACCCCTGCCAAAATCTAGAGGGGGTGGTCGTACGTACCCCTGGGTGATTGACCTCGGGCGCCCGGGCGCCAGGGAACAAAAAGTTTGGTGGTTCACTGGCGCTACTAGGGGGCGCCAAAAGTTCGGCCAAGTCAGGCCCTTACTACTTAAAAATTTCCTGGACCTCAAGTAATTTAGAGTACTTAGTGAGGTGGAGAAACTTTTGTGGTTCAGTATACCTAGGTGAATACACTCCTTAAATTTGGTAAATAAATGTGGTAAAGGTTCTCAATTACTAAGGCTAAGGCTAAGATTTTGGTGCTAAAAAAATTAACACATGATACCTAATAATTATATTGATATCCAACTCTTTGAGCATTAGTCACTGTCAAAGAAAAACATGGTTTAAAAATTTAATTCAAATTTTTTTAAAAAATTTTCAGTTTAAAATTTTTGTGTAAAAAAGTTTCAAAATTTTGGTTTTAAAAGTTATGACTGATAATTTAGGTTTGCAGTTTTTTGGTTAAATTATTTAGCATTAGAATTTTTTAACAATTTCTCTCAAATTCTTTTGCACTCTGTGATAATGTGATCAAAAAATTAGAAACCGTTTATTGGCTAATCCAATAGTCTAAAACCGGATAAAGTTGACGGTTCATCGTGAAGTTATTTGCTGAAATCTGATTGAATAATTATAATCAGTGCGAAATTTGATTGGTTGATCATCTCATATGAAAGGAAACAGATCTCTATACACATCCATAGAATAATATAAGAGGGAAAATAAGGTCACTAACCGACCTCGTGACAAGCATGTGGCCGTACAAATATTTGTCAATTTTATACTCATGGAAAGGAACAAGATGAACTACCCAAACTGGCAATTGTACATATTAAGGATCTACAAAACATTTACCAATTGTGCTTTTTAGAAAATCCCAAATTGAGGGGGGTGGGCAAATGTACACCTTCCAAATTTTAAGAGGGTGGCAGCAAGGTACTCAAATTTTATAAAGGGAATGAACCCCATATTCGACCATATAACTATATAGTGTAATAAAGCCTGATCAAATATTATTAAATAAGTAACAAAAATTTTAGGAATGATTAAAAAAATGGATCATAAGATTGCGATCTTGGCCAATAATTAGTTTTTGGATCAGAAGTTACAAAATTTCTGAACAGACCCTAAATAGAGTTTTCGTATTTTTTACGGAGTAAGTACATCATTCTGTGTAAAGTGATAGTTTGAGCTTGGCTACACTGTATGTAGTTCTCCAGATATAAGGTGCACCAAAAATGTTTGATTCAATGAGATATATCGGATTTTTTGGGTTAGGAGCCACAAATATTTTGAACGGTCCCTAAATCGAGTTTTCGTATTCTTTTCGGAATAAGTACATCAGACAGAGTTAAGTGATGGTTTTAAGGGTGTAACAGAATTAAAGACAAGAAATTGCAAAATTTAAAATTAAGTAAAAGAAAGGCATTAGTAAGACATTTCAAAATTATGATGAGATTGTAATGTTGTCCAAGTTATTGTTTTTGTTTTATGTAAGCTGTAAAAACAGACATGTGGATTTGTAATGTTATGATGACGAAGGACAACAAATTAGCAGGTTGAAGAGTAAGAACTATTGTAAGAGTTATTGTAAAATTTATTTATTACCATCAACACAATTTTGGGATGTGACAAAACTGTCAGATTATGGAGATAGACGTCTGGAGATTTTGTCTATTTGATGATCGTTGCAGAAATGTGAATTTCGGCAATGAGATAAGCAAACACGTGGAGTGACGTGAATCAAGGTAGCAGTTTAGAAATCGACGTGTTCCAAATAAATACTCTACCAAGAATGGAACTAGATCATTCGAAGAAGATCATTCTAAGGTCATGAATTCAGAGTCATTCATTCAGAGAGGATTGGAGAAAGTCAGCGGACAACGAGAATATTAGACAGCGAATAGTTACTAGTCATGGTGGGCTATTATTCATTATAACTTCTACCATCGTTTAAAGTTCTATAGTCTTGGTAGTCATCGTTCCAAGTTATTGGAGTTTGTTAAGCTGCACCTTGTTTGCAGAAGACAACCAACTACATCTATTCGAGAGGTATGTGTTTGCTATCTGATCATCGTTATCAAATACAGAAAATAATCAGGTTTTGCGAGTTGTGATCTGATAATGCTTTGCATATTCCATACACACAATACACAGTACACATTAATGATAAATCACTTTAATGAAAATGCAAATTTTTAATAATGAAACTTGGCATTGTGTTTGCTTTCCTGAGATAAGTTCACTAAATTTTCCTGGACATTTTAGAGAATGTTCAGAGGACAATCTCCCTGCATACAGAGATACGCGATTGCTATAAAAGCACGACAAGGGGGTTGACATGTTGGAGGCGCCGGGTAATGAGAAATTAATTCCACCTACTGCAAAAGTAATTCCGCAACAAACGAAAATTAAGGGAGTTACTCATAATGTGTTAGTAGTTAATAAGACAGCCATAGTGAAATTTAGAGTCGCTAATCAAACCTTTCATTTACCATTTCGAGTAATCAAGAACTTCCCGTATCAAGTTTTGATTGGGAATGATTTCTTGAGAGCTCAAAATTGTAAAATTGATTACGGAAATAACAAATTATTGATTCAGAGATTTGGCAAACCTCACGTAAGGAGAGAAATTAGTTCAGAAACGGTTTCAGTTTCGGATAATGCGGCGGTCGGTGTAAAATTTTGTATGAAACCTAAATGGATTTTAAATCAGAAAGTAAAATTATGTCCAAGGAGCCAAACGGTAGTTGAAGTTAATTTAATAAGTTCTTGGAATGGAAACGAATATTTATTAGAGCCCGACAGAGAATTAGAGAAGGAATTTAATATAATAATACCACGAGTTCTGTTGTCTAAAGAAAATAATAAATTACAAATTGTGAATCCGGCTAATAAACCAGTAACTTTGATACGTAATTTAAGAATTGGAAATGCAGAAGAGTGCAAGAGTGAACAAGAATTGCGAGATGAAGGGTTATCTCAGGAAGATATCGAAAAAGTGTTAGAGGCTAGACAGAATTTTGATAGATCACGGATAAAGTGTGGAAGTCAGACCAAACCTGTAATTAAGAAGAAGATAGAAAATTTGTGCCATGACTATGCTGATGTTTTTGCATGGAAAAAGAATAAATTGGGAAGAGTTAAACATGTCGAGCAACACATTGAGCTTGAAACAAAAGTTTCCTTCACGCGTCAGCAATATCCTATACCAATAGCATTGAAGGATAATGTTAAGGAACAGATTAATATCCTATTAGACCAAAACAACATAGAGGAATCAAATAGTTCGTTTAATTCGACCATGTTATTTGTGAAAAAGCCATCGGGAGCGATAAGAGCTTGTTTGGACTGTCGCTGCCTCAATCGCCATGTGAGGTTCCATAGCATCGCATTACCACCCATACACCAGATAGTAACGTGTATGGGGGAACACAAATATTACTCAATTTTGGACATAAAAGCGGCATATCATCAGGTTCCCATCACGAAGAAGTCACGTGACTGCACTGCATTTAACACCCAAGGTGTTGGAGCTTATGCCTGTAAAGTTCTACCGATGGGGTACGTGCAATCACCGGCAGTGTACACGAAAATTATGGCGATGACGTTAGCAAATGTTAGTCCAGAGGCAGTATCATATTACATGGACGATATATTTGTATACACAAACAGGAGAAATTGGTCGAGGTGTTGAAGTCAATTTCCCAGAGATTAAGACATTACGGGTTGAAACTGTCAGTAAAAAAAGTCAGTTCGTAGAAGAAAAGGTATTGGTGTTAGGACACGTCGTGAGCGATGCTGGATACGAGATAAACCCTAAAATTGTTCAAACGATCAAAGTTTTCAAGCCACCGAAATCACCGAAGGAATTGAATTCATTTCTTGGGTTGACGAATTATGTGAGAAAGTTTTGTAAAAACTATGCTGAAATTGCTGTTGTGTTTTCGCCGTTGTTGAAGAAAGGTCACAAGTTTGTGTGGAAAGAAGAGCACCAGGAAGGTTTTGTGAAGCTGAAACAGGCGCTGCTTGAGGCACCACTTTTGGCACCATTTCGTGAAGAGTTGGAGACACGGGTGTACATAGATGTTTCGATGAACTCTATTGAAGCGGTATTAATGCAAAAACAGAAAAGTTTAGAGTGGACCCCGGTAGCATATTACAGCAGAGTTTTGAGGCAACAGGAAAAGAAGAAACACATCGTTGAATTGGAAATCCTTGCGGTAGTGGACTCGTTTCGAGAATTTAACTAATACTTATTTAATAAAGAGTTCGAACTTTGGACGGACTGCCGTTGTTTGAAGTATTTGCAAACCACACCAAAATTATCTCCAAAATTGTTGCGTTTAAGTCTTGAACTAGCCCAATATAATTACACGCCAATCTATTGTCCGGGTGAAAAGAACCCAAGTGATGAATTGTCGCGTAATAAGACAAACCAACTGAGGATGGCATAGAAGTAGACGCATTGCAGATTCAGCAGGACGATCTTCAAGTGAACTTGACGTTTGACGATAACATAAATTTGGGAGAACTACAGCGGGAAGATGCATTTTTCGGCTCGATTATGAAAGCGATTGAAGATCCGGATGGAACTGACGTGAAAGCTGAAAAACAATCTAGATGGTATACGATAAACGATGGTAAACTTTATCGAACCCAGAAGATGGCATGTGGTATGAAGTTATTATTGTGTATCCCGTTTTCGCTTAGGGAACAAGTATTCAAGAATATTCAATGTTCCGTATACGGCGGAGGTCACTTTTACTATGGCAAATGTTATAAGAGAGCATTAAGATCTGTTTATTTCCCCAATATGAAAAAGTTTTTTATGAAAAAGAAAAGGAATGCATTAGCTGTTAGGTTCAGAAGAGGAAGTCGGGAAGGACTGAGTTTCATGCGCAGACCTATCCTAATTATGCACCATTTCAATTTGTAACCCTTGACGAAATTCGGCCATTTAAAAGATCGAAAAATTATCGGAATAAGTATGTTTTGGTATTTGTAGGCAATGCAACACGATACGTAATAGCATAAGCTGTTCCGGCAATCACTGCAGAAATTATTGCACAAGTCATATTTGAAGAGATGATTACAAACATGGAATTCCGGAAGTTCTTAATGTCGACAGATTGTCCAGCCACCGGAGTAAAATAATGGAGGAGATGGCTGAGAGATTCGGAATGAATCTTCATTTTGCTAATACTGATGAATATTATTCCGTGAGGGCAGCGGAAAGACCAATTGGAACCATCCGACAAATGATGAAGCATTACATTAATAAAGAGTATACGAAATGGGATGAGGTCCTACCCAGTATAATTTTTACCATGAATACTCAGATACATGATGGAACAGGGTAATCACCGTATTATCTGTTGACTGGAAAGGAACTTTGGACATTTTTGGAACAAGATTTGGATATACCGTGTGAAAATGTGGATAATGAGACTAGGATACAAGCCGTTAGAGAAGCAAGAAAGTTGGCATATCGGAATTTACAAAGGAAGTTTAAACCACAGAAAAAACAGATCGAGAAAAAGTATGACCACCCAAGTTTTGAGATCGGTGACCAAATTCTGATCAGAAATGCCACGAGCTGGGATTCCTAGCTGTTTTGGTGAAAGATACAATACAAGAGGCACTATACTAGAGAAAGTTAATAATAACTCATTTAGAGTTAAATATGAAACATCGAAAGGTGAGGAAAAGTAGATATTAGGCGAATTAAACCATTTATAAGTTCAAAGGAAGAAAAGGATAATGAAGAAGAGGAAGACTATGATTCGGATAGGGATGGTTAGAAATGGAAGTAGGATATGGAGAAGAATGGAATTTCGAATTTTTTAAACTAGGAAATATTAGTAGAAAATAAAAATAATCTGTGCACAATACGTGTTTATAGGTGACCAGTCAGTAAGGCTGCTGGTACTCAACCAAAGCCTTATCAAGATCTGAGTAATTGCAGATATTTTAACATTCTGAACCGATAAACATGTATTGGTCACAGAAATTAGTGAATTTTTTTTAATTAGAGTATATGAATAATTAGAGAATTTTATATTTTAAAGAGTTTAGCAAAGACTAGTCCTCAGGAGTAGCTAGGTAAAGAAATAAATAAACAGTAAAATAAACTCTAAAAATAAATTAATAAATTGAATAAATAAATAAATAAATTGAATAAATAAATAAATTGATAATATAAATAAACAGGAATCAAAATAGTAATTCGATAATTTTAATTAATTTCAGAGTTTATTTGGAAGTCGAATGAGTGAAAATAATACGATGTCCAGAATTATTTGGTACGGGATTTTATTTATGTTGGTGAAAGCAGAAGATGTAGACCAACATCAACAGATAACGTTGCCGGAAATTGGATTAGCTTTGGTGCAGGATGTGTTTGCTGTGCACGCATCTAATGTAGTGTATACGACCATACGTATGCATTTGAATTTTCGTCAAGCTGTACCACTACACGAAGTTTGTTCTGAGACATGAAATTTTAAACGAATATGCTGTAAAATAAGAAGAATTTCGGTCTAATATTATAAATTCCATCCCTTGTAATTTTTTTAATCAAAATGGTAGTGTTATGTCTAAACAAGGAAACAGGAATAAGCGTTCTATTTTTTGTTTTCTTTTTGGACTTTCATCATTAGGACTTTCAACTATAATTTTCTACATACACAGCAATTGGCATCTTCGATTAAAAAATTAACGGAACATGAGAAAGTGTTAACTACTGAAGTCACAAATTTAAAAGAATCATTTAACTCTGAAATAACAGTACTTCATGGAATTATAATAAAAATTGAACAAGTGTTACAAGGTGTTAAATATAAATTACAGGAAATGTATTGTTACCTACATCAGGCTCAACGAAAGATTTTAGCTAATTTATTTTCACACTTGGTGCAGGAAAGAGTAAACAAAATTATGAGCGATATACTAAGTAATAAATTGTCGTATCATATTTTAACGAATGAAGATGTAAAGATATTTGTAAACATGCACGATATTGTGAAACACTCTATATATAGATCAGATGTAGGGATGTTTTATAGAATGTCGACTATCTATTTAATGCGGTATAACTATGAGAATGATAATCTTGATTTGTTGTTACAGACTCCTGTAATTTATGAGAACAGTTTTTCAGTAAGGTACAAAGTTATGTCTATGGGTTATTTGAAACAAAATTTTCGAATATTTTATAAATTACCGAAGGTAGTGTATTTAGCTAATGGAAAATATCACACGCTAGACAGACCAAAGTGTGAATTTAAGAGCTTTTTGCATTTTTATGAAGGTATTACACTCGATGACGATGCTAAATTTTTAAACAATATAGTATTTAACAAGTCATTAGCAAATTGTCAACAAAATTTAGAGAAATATTTAGGAGAAATTTTATTTGAATATACACACGCTGGAGTTATATATTTATCATTAAAAGAAGGATATCGAACTAAATTAGAAAGTCATCAGGGAATAACATCAACTAAATTGGAATATGGTAATAACAGATCCTATTTTGTAAATTATGAGGATTTTGATCGTATAATTATCGGTGAGTTGGCAATACCTACTAAACAAATCATTAACGCAAAAGATAAGAAGGTAAATTTAATGGGGAATTGGTCAGAGAAACAGTTACATTTTTCATTACACACAAAAGAGCTTCATACACTAACCGAAAATTTGATAAAATTAAAAGTCGAGACTGCTGTGCCACAACTTGTTACAACAGAGTATATTACGTATGTAATCATTGGAATAATAAGTGTATTAATACTGATGATAATAGCATTAATAGTGTTGTACTGTAGACTATATAAAGCAATTAGGAACTATAAAATGAAAAAAGAGGATGCATAAGACATAAAAGAACAATAATAATAATAATAATAATAATAATAATAATAACATAAAATGCACCTGAAGGATTAAATTAGTTAATATTTCGCTAAAAAATAAAAAAAATGATTAGAAAAGTAAAATAGAACATATCCAGGTACTTACCTAGCAGCTACGAACAGGTTGACTAGGGGGGTATCTATCCTAGAACCGTAAGTCAAGGAGCGTAACCGGTTGAGAAATGAACGGAAGAGAATCGGAGACCGATTGTTGGAAATTAAGGATGAGTCAAAGAATATAGTTAAGCATGGTTAAAAATAGATAATAGATAAGTATAACTAGGATAGACAACAAAGAAACACGATACGAATAGACAGAGAATAGGGAAACTAGGAAAATAAAAGATCAGAAGAGGAAAAATGAGAAAAAATATCTAGATCTATGATTTATAATTTTAAATACATAGAAATAGATAACGAAATAGATACTATAGAATATTAGTAATGAAGACTGAATAGTATAGATTCAGTGATAGGATATTTATATAAATGTTAGTAAACATTGTGTTCACGAGAAAATAATTTTAATTAATTTTGTACTAGCTAGTTTCATAGTATTACAGTATTATAGTAATATATAGAGAGAAAGTAGAGACCGAAAAGCATAATAGAAGAATAGGATTGTAGATTTTAAACTACGTATATTCTAGGTTAGTATAAAAAGTCATTTAATTTTAATGAAAATTATATAATATAGGAATTTAGGACGTTTTAAAAGCATTTGAGTGTTGACTGCATGTATTGTTTCGAGCGCATCTCGCTGGATGCGAAAGCGAGGGGATTATCGAGCTAAGTCGCTGGAAGACGCGGATGAGTGGCTTGGTGCGGACCCGGTGACGTACTCGCTGACGTAATCACGCTAATCACACCTACCATGAATGACAGAAGATGCGTCCAGAACGATGATGCTTAGGAAGGATGCATGTGTTACATGTAATATTAAAATTAAAAGACACGATTAAAATAATCTAAAATAATACCAAATGGATAATTATAGTTAAGATATAGTGTTAGATACCTAAATACATGTTTAAATAAAGAATATTTAGGATATAATAACAGCAATTTAGTGTTATGAGAAGGTTGAAAAACGACGGCGGATAGAAAAACAGGAAAATAAATATTTAATTCAAGGGACTATTATAGTACTATTAGAGATTACATATAACAGATGAACGATAGACAAACCATTGCATCTACGAAGCATACTTATGCGTAAGAAAATGCAATGAGAAATTAAGAACATATGTGCCTACCATACGAATAACGGGATTGTAAAATAAGTCAAAAATTTATTAAAATTGGTTAAAAATAAAGACAAAAGGGTGTAACAGAATTAAAGACAAGAAATTGCAAAATTTAAAATTAAGTAAAAGAAAGGCATTAGTAAGACATTTCAAAATTATGATGAGATTGTAATGTTGTCCAAGTTATTGTTTTTGTTTTATGTAAGCTGTAAACACAGACATGTGGATTTGTAATGTTATGATGACGAAGGACAACAAATTAGCAGGTTGAAGAGTAAGAACTATTGTAAGAGTTAGTGTAAAATTTATTTATTAACATCAACACAATTTTGGGATGTGACAAAACTGTCAGATTACGGAGATAGACGTCTGGAGATTTTGTCTATTTGATGATCGTTGCAGAAATGTGAATTTCGGCAATGAGATAAGCAAACACGTGGAGTGACGTGAATCAAGGTAGCAGTTTAGAAATCGACGTGTTCCAAATAAATACTCTACCAAGAATGGAACTAGATCATTCGAAGAAGATCATTCTAAGGTCATGAATTCAGAGTCATTCATTCAGAGAGGATTGGAGAAAGTCAGCGGACAACGAGAATATTAGACAGCGAATAGTTACTAGTCATGGTGGGCTATTATTCATTATAACTTCTACCATCGTTTAAAGTTCTATAGTCTTGGTAGTCATCGTTCCAAGTTATTGGAGTTTGTTAAGCTGCACCTTGTTTGCAGAAGACAACCAACTACATCTATTCGAGAGGTATGTGTTTGCTATCTGATCATCGTTATCAAATACAGAAAATAATCAGGTTTTGCGAGTTGTGATCTGATAATGCTTTGCATATTCCATACACACAATACACAGTACACATTAATGATAAATCACTTTAATGAAAATGCAAATTTTTAATAATGAAACTTGGCATTGTGTTTGCTTTCCTGAGATAAGTTCACTAAATTTTCCTGGACATTTTAGAGAATGTTCAGAGGACAATCTCCCTGCATACAGAGCTACGCGATTGCTATAAAAGCACGACAAGGGGGTTGACATGTTAGAGGCGCCGGGTAATGAGAAATTAATTCCACCTACTGCAAAAGTAATTCCGCAACAAACGAAAATTAAGGGAGTTACTCATAATGTGTTAGTAGTTAATAAGACAGCCATAGTGAAATTTAGAGTCGCTAATCAAACCTTTCATTTACCATTTCGAGTAATCAAGAACTTCCCGTATCAAGTTTTGATTGGGAATGATTTCTTGAGAGCTCAAAATTGTAAAATTGATTACGGAAATAACAAATTATTGATTCAGAGATTTGGCAAACCTCACGTAAGGAGAGAAATTAGTTCAGAAACGGTTTCAGTTTCGGATAATGCGGCGGTCGGTGTAAAATTTTGTATGAAACCTAAATGGATTTTAAATCAGAAAGTGAAATTGTGTCCAAGGAGCCAAACGGTAGTTGAAGTTAATTTAATAAGTTCTTGGAATGGAAACGAATATTTATTAGAGCCCGACAGAGAATTAGAGAAGGAATTTAATATAATAATACCACGAGTTCTGTTGTCTAAAGAAAATAATAAATTACAAATTGTGAATCCGGCTAATAAACCAGTAACTTTGATACGTAATTTAAGAATTGGAAATGCAGAAGAGTGCAAGAGTGAACAAGAATTGCGAGATGAAGGGTTATCTCAGGAAGATATCGTAAAAGTGTTAGAGGCTAGACAGAATTTTGATAGATCACGGATAAAGTGTGGAAGTCAGACCAAACCTGTAATTAAGAAGAAGATAGAAAATTTGTGCCATGACTATGCTGATGTTTTTGCATGGAAAAAGAATAAATTGGGAAGAGTTAAACATGTCGAGCAACACATTGAGCTTGAAACAAAAGTTTCCTTCACGCGTCAGCAATATCCTATACCAATAGCATTGAAGGATAATGTTAAGGAACAGATTAATATCCTATTAGACCAAAACAACATAGAGGAATCAAATAGTTCGTTTAATTCGACCATGTTATTTGTGAAAAAGCCATCGGGAGCGATAAGAGCTTGTTTGGACTGTCGCTGCCTCAATCGCCATGTGAGGTTCCATAGCATCGCATTACCACCCATACACCAGATAGTAACGTGTATGGGGGAACACAAATATTACTCAATTTTGGACATAAAAGCGGCATATCATCAGGTTCCCATCACGAAGAAGTCACGTGACTGCACTGCATTTAACACCCAAGGTGTTGGAGCTTATGCCTGTAAAGTTCTACCGATGGGGTACGTGCAATCACCGGCAGTGTACACGAAAATTATGGCGATGACGTTAGCAAATGTTAGTCCAGAGGCAGTATCATATTACATGGACGATATATTTGTATACACAAACAGGAGAAATTGGTCGAGGTGTTGAAGTCAATTTCCCAGAGATTAAGACATTACGGGTTGAAACTGTCAGTAAAAAAAGTCAGTTCGTAGAAGAAAAGGTATTGGTGTTAGGACACGTCGTGAGCGATGCTGGATACGAGATAAACCCTAAAATTGTTCAAACGATCAAAGTTTTCAAGCCACCGAAATCACCGAAGGAATTGAATTCATTTCTTGGGTTGACGAATTATGTGAGAAAGTTTTGTAAAAACTATGCTGAAATTGCTGTTGTGTTTTCGCCGTTGTTGAAGAAAGGTCACAAGTTTGTGTGGAAAGAAGAACACCAGGAAGGTTTTGTGAAGCTGAAACAGGCGCTGCTTGAGGCACCACTTTTGGTACCATTTCGTGAAGAGTTGGAGACACGGGTGTACATAGATGTTTCGATGAACTCTATTGCAGCGGTATTAATGCAAAAACAGAAAAGTTTAGAGTGGACCCCGGTAGCATATTACAGCAGAGTTTTGAGGCAACAGGAAAAGAAGAAACACATCGTTGAATTGGAAATCCTTGCGGTAGTGGACTCGTTTCGAGAATTTAACTAATACTTATTTAATAAAGAGTTCGAACTTTGGACGGACTGCCGTTGTTTGAAGTATTTGCAAACCACACCAAAATTATCTCCAAAATTGTTGCGTTTAAGTCTTGAACTAGCCCAATATAATTACACGCCAATCTATTGTCCGGGTGAAAAGAACCCAAGTGATGAATTGTCGCGTAATAAGACAAACCAACTGAGGATGGCATAGAAGTAGACGCATTGCAGATTCAGCAGGACGATCTTCAAGTGAACTTGACGTTTGACGATAACATAAATTTGGGAGAACTACAGCGGGAAGATGCATTTTTCGGCCCGATTATGAAAGCGATTGAAGATCCGGATGGAACTGACGTGAAAGCTGAAAAACAATCTAGATGGTATACGATAAACGATGGTAAACTTTATCGAACCCAGAAGATGGCATGTGGTATGAAGTTATTATTGTGTATCCCGTTTTCGCTTAGGGAACAAGTATTCAAGAATATTCAATGTTCCGTATACGGCGGAGGTCACTTTTACTATGGCAAATGTTATAAGAGAGCATTAAGATCTGTTTATTTCCCCAATATGAAAAAGTTTTTTATGAAAAAGAAAAGGAATGCATTAGCTGTTAGGTTCAGAAGAGGAAGTCGGGAAGGACTGAGTTTCGTGCGCAGACCTATCCTAATTATGCACCATTTCAATTTGTAACCCTTGACGAAATTCGGCCATTTAAAAGATCGAAAAATTATCGGAATAAGTATGTTTTGGTATTTGTAGGCAATGCAACACGATACGTAATAGCATAAGCTGTTCCGGCAATCACTGCAGAAATTATTGCACAAGTCATATTTGAAGAGATGATTACAAACATGGAATTCCGGAAGTTCTTAATGTCGACAGATTGTCCAGCCACCGGAGTAAAATAATGGAGGAGATGGCTGAGAGATTCGGAATGAATCTTCATTTTGCTAATACTGATGAATATTATTCCGTGAGGGCAGCGGAAAGACCAATTGGAACCATCCGACAAATGATGAAGCATTACATTAATAAAGAGTATACGAATTGGGATGAGGTCCTACCCAGTATAATTTTTACCATGAATACTCAGATACATGATGGAACAGGGTAATCACCGTATTATCTGTTGACTGGAAAGGAACTTTGGACATTTTTGGAACAAGATTTGGATATACCGTGTGAAAATGTGCATAATGAGACTAGGATACAAGCCGTTAGAGAAGCAAGAAAGTTGGCATATCGGAATTTACAAAGGAAGTTTAAACCACAGAAAAAACAGATCGAGAAAAAGTATGACCACCCAAGTTTTGAGATCGGTGACCAAATTCTGATCAGAAATGCCACGAGCTGGGATTCCTAGCTGTTTTGGTGAAAGATACAATACAAGAGGCACTATACTAGAGAAAGTTAATAATAACTCATATAGAGTTAAATATGAAACATCGAAAGGTGAGGAAAAGTAGATATTAGGCGAATTAAACCATTTATAAGTTCAAAGGAAGAAAAGGAAAATGAAGAAGAGGAAGACTATGATTCGGATAGGGATGATTAGAAATGGAAGTAGGATATGGAGAAGAATGGAATTTCGAATTTTTTAAACTAGGAAATATTAGTAGAAAATAAAAATAATCTGTGCACAATACGTGTTTATAGGTGACCAGTCAGTAAGGCTGCTGGTACTCAACCAAAGCCTTATCAAGATCTGAGGAATTGCAGATATTTTAACATTCTGAACCGATAAACATGTATTGGTCACAGAAATTAGTGAATTTTTTTAATTAGAGTATATGAATAATTAGAGAATTTTATATTTTAAAGAGTTTAGCAAAGACTAGTCCTCAGGAGTAGCTAGGTAAAGAAATAAATAAACAGTAAAATAAACTCTAAAAATAAATTAATAAATTGAATAAATAAATAAATAAATTGAATAAATAAATAAATTGATAATATAAATAAACAGGAATCAAAATAGTAATTCGATAATTTTAATTAATTTCAGAGTTTATTTGGAAGTCGAATGAGTGAAAATAATACGATGTCCAGAATTATTTGGTACGGGATTTTATTTATGTTGGTGAAAGCAGAAGATGTAGACCAACATCAACAGATAACGTTGCCGGAAATTGGATTAGCTTTGGTGCAGGATGTGTTTGCTGTGCACGCATCTAATGTAGTGTATACGACCATACGTATGCATTTGAATTTTCGTCAAGCTGTACCACTACACGAAGTTTGTTCTGAGACATGAAATTTTAAACGAATATGCTGTAAAATAAAAAGAATTTCGGTCTAATATTATAAATTCCATCCCTTGTAATTTTTTTTAATCAAAATGGTAGTGTTATGTCTAAACAAGGAAACAGGAATAAGCGTTCTATTTTTTGTTTTCTTTTTGGACTTTCATCGTTAGGACTTTCAACTATAATTTTCTACATACACAGCAATTGGCATCTTCGATTAAAAAATTAACGGAACATGAGAAAGTGTTAACGACTGAAGTCACAAATTTAAAAGAATCATTTAACTCTGAAATAACAGTACTTCATGGAATTATAATAAAAATTGAACAAGTGTTACAAGGTGTTAAATATAAATTACAGGAAATGTATTGTTACCTACATCAGGCTCAACGAAAGATTTTAGCTAATTTATTTTCACACTTGGTGCAGGAAAGAGTAAACAAAATTATGAGCGATATACTAAGTAATAAATTGTCGTATCATATTTTAACGAATGAAGATGTAAAGATATTTGTAAACATGCACGATATTTTGAAACACTCTATATATAGATCAGATGTAGGGATGTTTTATAGAATGTCGACTATCTATTTAATGCGGTATAACTATGAGAATGATAATCTTGATTTGTTGTTACAGACTCCTGTAATTTATGAGAACAGTTTTTCAGTAAGGTACAAAGTTATGTCTATGGGTTATTTGAAACAAAATTTTCGAATATTTTATAAATTACCGAAGGTAGTGTATTTAGCTAATGGAAAATATCACACGCTAGACAGATCAAAGTGTGAATTTAAGAGCTTTTTGCATTTTTATGAAGGTATTACACTCGATGACGATGCTAAATTTTTAAACAATATAGTATCTAACAAGTCATTAGCAAATTGTCAACAAAATTTAGAGAAATATTTAGGAGAAATTTTATTTGAATATACACACGCTGGAGTTATATATTTATCATTAAAAGAAGGATATCGAACTAAATTAGAAAATCATCAGGGAATAACATCAACTAAATTGGAATATGGTAATAACAGATCCTATTTTGTAAATTATGAGGATTTTGATCGTATAATTATCGGTGAGTTGGCAATACCTACTAAACAAATCATTAACGCAAAAGATAAGAAGGTAAATTTAATGGGGAATTGGTCAGAGAAACAGTTACATTTTTCATTACAAACAAAAGAGCTTCATACACTAACCGAAAATTTGATAAAATTAAAAGTCGAGACTGCTGTGCCACAACTTGTTACAACAGAGTATATTACGTATGTAATCATTGAAATAATAAGTGTATTAATACTGATGATAATAGCATTAATAGTGTTGTACTGTAGACTATATAAAGCAATTAGGAACTATAAAATGAAAAAAGAGGATGCATAAGACATAAAAGAACAATAATAATAATAATAATAATAATAATAATAATAATAATAATAATAATAATAATAATAATAATAATAACATAAAATGCACCTGAAGGATTAAATTAGTTAATATTTCGCTAAAAAATAAAAAAAATGATTAGAAAAGTAAAATAGAACATATCCAGGTACTTACCTAGCAGCTACGGACAGGTTGACTAGGGGGGTACCTATCCTAGAACCGTAAGTCAAGGAGCGTAACCGGTTGAGAAATGAACGGAAGAGAATCGGAGACCGATTGTTGGAAATTAAGGATGAGTCAAAGAATATAGTTAAGCATGGTTAAAAATAGATAATAGATAAGTATAACTAGGATAGACAACAAAGAAACACGATACGAATAGACAGAGAATAGGGAAACTAGGAAAATAAAAGATCAAAAGAGGAAAAATGAGAAAAAATATCTAGATCTATGATTTATAATTTTAAATACATAGAAATAGATAACGAAATAGATACTATAGAATATTAGTAATGAAGACTGAATAGTATAGATTCAGTGATAGGATATTTAAATAAATGTTAGTAAACATTGTGTTCACGAGAAAATAATTTTAATTAATTTTGTACTAGCTAGTTTCATAGTATTACAGTATTATAGTAATATATAGAGAGAAAGTAGAGACCGAAAAGCATAATAGAAGAATAGGATTGTAGATTTTAAACTACGTATATTCTAGGTTAGTATAAAAAGTCATTTAATTTTAATGAAAATTATATAATATAGGAATTTAGGACGTTTTAAAAGCATTTGAATGTTGACTGCATGTATTGTTTCGAACGCATCTCGCTGGATGCGAAAGCGAGGGGATTATCGAGCTAAGTCGCTGGAAGACGCGGATGAGTGGCTTGGTGCGGACCCGGTGACGTACTCGCTGACGTAATCACGCTAATCACACCTACCATGAATGACAGAAGATGCGTCCAGAACGATGATGCTTAGGAAGGATGCATGTGTTACATGTAATATTAAAATTAAAAGACACGATTAAAATAATCTACAATAATACCAAATGGATAATTATAGTTAAGATATAGTGTTAGATACCTAAATACATGTTTAAATAAAGAATATTTAGGATATAATAACAGCAATTTAGTGTTATGAGAAGGTTGAAAAACGACGGCGGATAGAAAAACAGGAAAATAAATATTTAATTCAAGGGACTATTATAGTACTATTAGAGATTACATATAACAGATGAACGATAGACAAACCATTGCATCTACGAAGCATACTTATGCGTAAGAAAATGCAATGAGAAATTAAGAACATATGTGCCTACCATACGAATAACGGGATTGTAAAATAAATCAAAAATTTATTAAAATTGGTTAAAAATAAAGACAAAAGGGTGTAACAGAATTAAAGACAAGAAATTGCAAAATTTAAAATTAAGTAAAAGAAAGGCATTAGTAAGACATTTCAAAATTATGATGAGATTGTAATGTTGTCCAAGTTATTGTTTTTGTTTTATGTAAGCTGTAAACACAGACATGTGGATTTGTAATGTTATGATGACGAAGGACAACAAATTAGCAGGTTGAAGAGTAAGAACTATTGTAAGAGTTATTGTAAAATTTATTTATTAACATCAACACAATTTTGGGATGTGACAAAACTGTCAGATTACGGAGATAGACGTCTGGAGATTTTGTCTATTTGATGATCGTTGCAGAAATGTGAATTTCGGCAATGAGATAAGCAAACACGTGGAGTGACGTGAATCAAGGTAGCAGTTTAGAAATCGACGTGTTCCAAATAAATACTCTACCAAGAATGGAACTAGATCATTCGAAGAAGATCATTCTAAGGTCATGAATTCAGAGTCATTCATTCAGAGAGGATTGGAGAAAGTCAGCGGACAACGAGAATATTAGACAGCGAATAGTTACTAGTCATGGTGGGCTATTATTCATTATAACTTCTACCATCGTTTAAAGTTCTATAGTCTTGGTAGTCACATCGTTCCAAGTTATTGGAGTTTGTTAAGCTGCACCTTCTTTCCAGAGTACAACCAACTACATCTATTCGAGAGGTATGTGTTTGCTATCTGATCATCAAAATCTAAACTGGGTGGTCCTATGGACGTCTGGGTAGGGACTATGGTCCCTGGACGAAGGACCAGGATCGCAAAATTGTGATAGGGTGCCGCAATTTCTACTCTAAACAAAAGAAGTTTTACCTCAACCTGAAGAAGATGATGGTGATGACCTTTACTGTATTTCCATTAGGGGAGGTTGCTTTAATTTTTGTTATTATAGGAATCGATATTATTTAGCTTTGCCTTGGTGCGAAAGCTTGCGTTTTTCCTGCCATTTCTAGCCTTCTTTGTGCAGTTTTACTATACGGATACATAGTATAAGTAGTAGGAGGAGGAGGAGTAGGAACGGGTTAGAAGCCCCGTGGGGATTGCTTGGGTTTTGATCTCGACATAAAATGCACAAATTAAAGACTTTCCCAAAATTTTCTCTAAGTTTTACAATGTGTTGATCCGTATAGTAAAACTGCACCGTTTTCTTCGCTCGTACATCTCGTAAAACTGCTATTCCCTTAACTTTCCTAGTTTTTCCCTTCCCACCTTTGATCTTTCTTCGTTTTGTGGTCATCTTAGTAAATCGCTGAAAGCTCTTGTTTTCGTGTTGATGTCGCACCCACTCCAGTTCGCCTTAATCGCATCCATCAACATCCCTCACTCCGGTGTGATTGTGGTACGGATCCTGGTACAGTTATTTTTTTCATGTCCTCTCTACTCTATCATTCCCAGTTCCACTCTCTCTTGTAGGAAACTTATGGCTCTGGACCTTTCAACTTGGATTCCATTTCTCTCTTCAATTTTTTCTACTTTATCTTTCTACAAATTGCATGTTTCCCTGCGGTTCATTGTCTTGTTTTTTGTCTGATGATTTTTTTAATTTTCTCAGATTTTATCTCCTACCCAATTTGATCTTTGTTCCATTTGTTGTTACCTATGTAAATTGCCGATAGGTCTTTTGAAGACAGTGGCATACTCCTGCTTTTTTTCCTACGCAGCAGCATTGAAGTGAATTGAAAGCTCTTGTTGTTTTAGTTGGCAGGTTTGGATTACTCATATGCACTTATTGCATTGCCAATGTTTTATTATTGTGTATTTTTTTAATCTGTGTGCTTCGACTGAGTGTACTCCTGTGCTAGGTCTACAGCCGATTTCGAGTGCTAATTAGTTTCGTTGTTCTCGCATTATAGTGTACTTGACTTCTGTAGTGTTCTCTTCCTTTTATTTACTAAGTGTGTGGTGCATTAGTGCAAGGTTTTTAAATTTTTTCTCTTTCGTCGCTGCCAAATATGGAAGCCTCCTCAGACGGACACGTGCTCCAATCCACTAATATGGATACTTCATCGTCTACTAATTCCAATTCTTATGTATCAAATGTGCCCTATGCATATACTACCAATAGCAGCTATAAAAATCACCATCTAGGACTTTATGTCGTCCACGTGTCCTTCACGTCTGCTTTGAGCAAACAACATCCTATGAAACTAGGTCGACTCTTATATAATAACAATCTCACAGATGTAACCGATATTCGCACTCTTGGCCCTCAGGGTTTAAAGGTCTTTTTTCGTACTGGCAAAGCAGCCAATGATTTCCTATAACATCCTTTATTGGCGGCACATAATTGGCGTGCTTACATTCCGAATTACGCCGTTTCATGTCAGGGTATCTTACGAGGAGTCGATCCGTCCTTAACGGATGATGAACTCATCACTGCGTTACGCAGTAGCGCTCCAATCTTACATGTTCGCCGTATGTTTCGTAAACGTTCTTCGTCTGATGCTTCTACAGTCCCCCTACCTCTGACTCTTCTTTACCACCAACCTCCCATTCTCCACCTTCTGTTAAAGATTCTTCCATCCCCACCGGAACAATCGTAGTCACTTTTGATGCCAACACTCTCCCCTCACATTGCAACCTTTTCTATTTTCACCTTCACGTTCACACATATATTCCGAGACTAAAGCAGTGTACTAACTGCCATTTTTACGGCCATTTTAAGCAGGCCTGCCGTCGTAAACAATCTTGTGTTAGGTGCGGCCTACCCGACCACCCCTCTTCCTCCTGCTCTGCACCTCCCAAATGCAAGCACTGTGCTGGTGACCACGTGGCTACCTTCCCTCAGTGTCCTGAACGCCTTATACAAATTCAAATTAATACTCTGATGGGTACAGAACATCTATCCTATACCTATGCCAAACGACGCTATTTAACCACGACCCCTGCACAACGCTCCTTAAAGGGAGATCCACTTCCCCATTCTACTTCGTCCTCTCTTGCCAATTCTAGCTTTACTCCATCCTCTATCCCTACCTCCGCTTCCTTTTCCTATTCAGCTGTTATTTCTCGGCCTTCCACTTCTCATTCTCCTTCCTCTCCTTCCGGTGTTAGAAAAAAAAGCGCTCTCTTAGTCCTCACTCTTCGCCTTCTTTTTCTGCCCGTCCCCCACCTCTTCCAACTGACCGATACCCTTTAGCATTTTCTCCCCTTCCCAGCACTGTCACAGCTTTTCAGAATCCGTCAAATGCGGCAGATCCTATACCTTCTTTTTCCTCCGCTGTTTCTTCTATCCTTTCTATTTTAGAAAAATCGCAACATAAATTTTCTCCTCCCAACTATAAATCTAGTATCACCATACTCAAGCTATTACAATCACATCCACTATAAAATCATCTGGTTCCTGCTTTTCTACTCTCTTACAATGGAACATGAGGAGTTCTCGCAGTAAAATGTATGCCTTACATCACCTCATCTCTCTATTCCATCTGTCTTTTCTCTTACTCCAAAAAACCTGGCTTACAGATTCCTACCGTTTTAACACCCCTTCCTACAATTGGCTTCATGATGTTCGCCCAGACGGTCGAGGGGGACTCTCAGCATTCATAATTCTTTACCTTACGTTCTACACCCTCCTCCCATCCAATACCCAGAAGTTCAATGTCAAATGGTCAACGTTCACTCTCTCACCCTGGTTAACCTCTACATTCCTCCTCACGTTCACCTTCCTGATCATCTCTGCCTCTATCTTTTTAATTTCCTTACCCCTCCCTGGATTGTCGGTGGTGACGTAAATTGTAATCACCCGTTCTGGGGGGCCCTTTTCCAACCCCGCTGGCTCTGCCCTGTATCGCCTACTTCCCACCTTACTCTGTACTCTTCTGAATACTGGCACTCCTACGCGTCTTCCCCGTCCCCGTGAACTTCCTACCGCACATGAGCTCACTTTTTGTTCTCCAGCTTACTCTAGCCACCTTACATGGACTGCTTCTTCCGACCCCTACGGCAGTGATCACTTCCCCATCATTTTACATAACTCTACTTCTCCTCCCTTTCCATCCTCCTCCTTTATAGGTCGCCCATATTCTACTAACCTCGATTGATCCCTTTATTCTTCCTGATTTGACCATTTCTCTCCCCCTCCCTCGTCTAGTGATCCTCTCCATCTTCACACTGCTTTCTGTTCTCGCCTTTCCCAGGCAGTATCACACTCCCACCCTGATCCCTCTCCCTCCATTCGTTCCTCTATTGTCCATTCTCCTTATCCTAAATGGTGGAATAGGGAATGTCAGCAATGGATCTTCCGACGCCGTCAAGCCCTTAAAACATACCTCGCCACTCGCTCCTATTCAAATTTCCTGGTATATCAACAAACCCAAGCCACTACGACCCGTTTTCTTCAACAAACCCGTCGTTATGCCTGGCGCCAATTTTGTTCCAACCTACGTTATGGTTCCTCTTTATCCTCCATTTGGAAAATTTACCGGTCCCTTCGTAACAAGACATGTCGTCCTCCCTCTAGTGAATCTATTTCCTCTCCCTGGCTAGATCAATTCCATTCCCAGTTAGCACCATCCACATGTATCTTCCCTCCTCTCTGGCTTTCTCCTCTATATTCTCCAGAACCATCAACCCCTATCCATCTTCATTTCACTATATCTGAACTTTCTCCCATCTTATCCCGTCTACCCAACTCTTCATCTGGCAAAGACGGCATACATTACCGCCACCTACAACATCTTTCTCCACTGTACCAGAACTTCCTACTCACCTTATATAACACTGTATGGTTTTCTGAACGCATTCCCCCTCCGTGGAAAGATTATGTTATTATTCCCATCCTCAAACCCACAAAACAGCCAGGTATCGCTGAACATTATCGCCCTATGGCCCGTTTCTCATGTCTTTTAAAGGTCTTCGAACATCTCCTGAAACCACGCCTCCAATGGTTCTGTGAACACCACCTTTTATTTTACAAACAACAATACGGTTGTCGACTTGGTTCCAGTGTTTCTGACTGTCTGTCTGCTCTTATCTCTCATATTTGGCTTGCTTTTTCCCGTACCCAGTTTGTTTTTGCCGTATTTATTGACCTTTCTCAGTCCTATGACTCTGTTCCCCTTTATGATCTCATAGATATACTTTGGCAAAGAGGTATCCCTTCGAAATATCTCCGCATCATTTACAACCTTCTGGTCCATCTTCGCCATTTCTTGTATCTTCGCCTCGGTTCCCAACTCTCTGAAGGTCGCACCACTTCCCAAGGTCTTCCTCAAGGTTCTGTATTATCTGCTCTTTTGTTCAATCTCTTTCTGGCCCCGATTCTTCGCCAAACCAGTAACACTGTACGGGTTCTTTCCTATTGTGTTGGTTTAGCCTTTTATATTACTTCTCCCTCCCCTCAACTAGCTATACCTCAACTCATTTCAGCTCTCACCACTTTCTCTACCTAGTGTTCTACACATGGCTTAAGAATAAACTAGAACAAAACTTCATTTCTAGTCTTTACTCGCAAACGCTCTCCCGCCCTACCCTCCCTTACTTTCACCGGTGTCATTCTTCCTCGCCGTCCTTCTGTTAAATACCTTCGAATCGTCTTAGACTCTTCTTTACGTTGGACTCCCATTATCATCTTCTACATAAAAAACATCATCCTTCTTACGTTTAATTCGTTCTATTTCCACTTCTACTTGGTCTACAGATTTTCGTGTTCTCCTCCTGTTATATAAACAGGTTTACTTACCTATTTTAACGTATGGTGGTTTCTTTCTATCTCCATCTCCTTCTAGAGTCTTTCAAAAATTCCAATCCCTTCAATATACTACTCTCTGCCGTACTCTTAGCCTCCCTTCCACCACTGCTGCCACTGCGCTTTATTCTGAGACCCGAGTTCCACCTTTAGCAATTCACTTGAAACACCTCTCACCAGGGATGATATCGAAACTGCACCTTGAATTGGGAGACATTCTATTTCTTTCCTCATAGGACTTCTCGAGCAAGTTCCAAAACAGGTGTTCGTTTCTTGCCTGGAAGTGACCCCGCCTTTGCTGGGGCTAAAATATATAGAACATTTTGACCTATTTTCTATAGCAGGTGAGTAGCCTTGGTGTAAAATGTAACCAAAAGAAGGGGGTAATTACAATAGCAACCCCTTGTAACCGTAACATATGCTCTTTGTAACAGTGTCACGTAATTTCATCATTTTGTCATTTAAAGAAAGAAGAAAGTGGCATATAGATGTGTGAAAATAGTCTAACCATGGGAGGTGAGAAAGACATGTGAAATAACTTTTAGAAACATGGGAAACACAATAAGAAAGGATAGAATTTGAAATTGAGAAGCTTTTTGTAACACTATCATAATTTGAACCTTCTGTCATTAAAAGAAAGAAGATATTGTCATTTAAAAAGTGAGATATGGGTGTCGGATAATACTTTAACTGTTGGAAGCCTGAAAAGAGTGTTTTAAACATGTCAAATAATTTAGTTTGAAAATGTAAGCTAAGAGTCAAAAGAGGTCGAGAATTTTTTGATGGGGGGAGTAAAGAAAGAAACATAGACGCAGCTGTGTTGTAATTTTGTGTGGTCCAGAGTGATGGAGGGGCGAACTCTAATGTTGATTTTTGAGTAAAAGACCTTGTTTAAATTGGGCTGAGAATTGCACCCTAAGGAGAAATAGCAGTCATTATTCTGAGGACAGAGATTTTAAGAAAGAGATAGTTAAATGTTACGTGTTACTTTCTAAAAGTTAATGTATTGCCCCATACTAAGAGACCGCACATAAGATTGCATGGGAACTGTACTCTCCTTTTGAGCAAAGGGTTGGTTTTAATTGGCGTGCGAGTTGTTACGCATTTTGTTAAGACCTTGGTACGTAGAGGGAAAATTACTGCAATAGAAAGCGAAACATTTTTTGTGTGGATGAGAAAACGTCATGTTGCTTGCGACCCCCCTGTATGTGTAACCCTTTTGAGTTGTTAGAATGTAGATGTCACTTGTGAAAGTTATTTGAGAAAATGTATGTGACATTTATTGTTGACGGTTGAGACCCCCTGTAATTTTGAGTTGAATGTAACCCTTTTAGAAAAAAAGATTTTTTTTGACTTGTTAAACAGAAAAATGTTCCATTTAGCATGTTTTCTACCCTAATAGAATGAAAAAGAAAAAGCCTTTTCTGGAAAAGATTCTTGTTAACTTTAAAGAATAGCTATTGTACGTGTTTTTGTGAAAAACGGATGGGTGAAAACAGTTGTGTTTGTATGCCCATGAAAGCAGACAGGTTAACCAATATATATAAGGACGTTTGAAATGAGAGCAAATTATATAGTGTGCTTTGGGCGTTGTGGAAACTTGGCTTGTGTATTTTTCTGTGAGTGTGTTGTTTGGAGAATAATTTTGGAATTACTGGAAGGAAAGGTAAGTTAAAATTTACCATTTATATAAATAAATATGATAAAAAATATTGAACTTGGATTTTAAATGTATTTACATGAATTAAAATGACTTGTGTTTGCTTTTATTTATTGGACAAATGTAGGATATAACCGTTGTTATGATTGAAAAAGACATTGAGATTTCCTTACGGCAAATTTGAGATTGAAATACGCAAACCAGAAATGCTGTGTATTTCCTGAATAGTTTTATGAAGGTTGAAAAAAAATGGTTTAGCTACAATTTGAAACGCCAAGAAGCGCATAGGGGACAGACAGGTTACCTACCATTGGAAACAACTATGGAACGCGTAAGAAAGCGAAAGCGAAAGCGAGAGAGCGAGACAGAGAGGAAGAAAAAAAGAAAAAAGTTTGCTTGAGTGCAGGCTACAGTAGGGGTTGATAGAAGGGAGCGGGGGAGTTTGTGTTTGTACTTTGACGAAAAGAGCGCGAGCGAGAGGCGGGGAAAAAGAATGTATTTTTGTATTGGTGTGTGTGTGTGTGTTTCTGTGAGAGAGAGAGAGAGAATGTCTGCAAGGATGTATAAACGCGTTGGTGTGTGTGTGTGTGTGTGCGTGTGTGTGTGTGAGAGAGAGAGAGAGAGAGAGAGAGAGAATGCGGGAAGCACGCATAAATGCGTTGGTGTGCGTAAGAGAGGGGCGAGGGTATACAAGCTTAACGTGAATGGCGCTTGATGCGCTTTTTATTGCTAGCTGAATGGAATGGAATTTACGACCTTTGAAAGGAAGGGAGAAAGCTTGTTTTTTGAAGAGCAAAACTGCAAGTTCTTGTAACCCAAGAGAAAACGAATAGTAAATGATTGAATTAAATTAACGAAAATGAATAATTTGTTTGTTGATAACAGTGGCGTATGCCGAATATGAATATGCGCGCGGCTTATTGAGATTGTAAGTGAATATGTAAATGCTTTAGAGTGACTATTTTTTTCTTTAAAGATGTGTGTGCCATTTGAAACATTACAAATGGATTTATCAGATATGTCTATGTAAAGCTATATTATAATGTATTGGAAAGCACATGGACATTATAGAAATGTTAAAATGTTTATACTTACCTAAGACAAAATGTTTTCTTTGATGTTTGAAGCACATACGGGAACTGTATACGAACAACTAAAATATGGCGCGAAAAAACACGGGAAGCGACAAAATATTTTTGTCGGTAAGCGTATAAGCATTGCCGTTTGTACAAATAAGGTCAACCCGATAAGTTTTGCTGTCAACTGCACAAAAGCCTGCATGGTACTAACATGCGTTGCTATATAGATGGCGTTGATGCAAAAAGACTAAGATTTTTCCGTATAATAACTTTAAATGAACATAAATCGTAAACTATTGATCGTAGGACAAAATGGACAACAGAAATCGATTTGTCAGGTCAAAAACTATATAGAAAGATACCCGACATGATAAACTTGAACAACTTTTATTTTTTTCGAATTTATACGAGGCTTGTTCAAAAAGTACATTTTTATTTTTCTCTTTTTACGGCCAACCATTGGTCGTAGAAAGTAAAAAAAGGTATTTTCTTAAACCTTAGGACCTAAGGAACACTACGATATCAGTTAGAATATTGTAACTTTAAAATAATTTTAAATTATCATATTTCGTAAACTATTGATCGTAGGACAAAATGGACTACAGAAATCGATTTGTCAGGTCCAAAACTATATACAAAGACACCCTACATGATAAACTTGAACAATTTTTATTTTTTTGAATTTATACGAGGCTTGTTCAAAAAGTACGTTTTTTATTTTTGGCTTTTACGGCCAACTATTGGTCGTAGAAACAAAAGAAAGGTATTTTCTTGAAGGTTAGGACCAAAGAAACACTACTATATAGGTCAGAACATTGTAAATTGAAAATAAAAATTAATGAATTTGCATAAACAATATAGCGTCGATTTTTTTGAAACATTGGAAATATGCTTATTACAGGATATATTTTTATGAATAGGTAAAATAAATGATATTACTAAAATAAATACCATTTTCGCGCGTTTTTACCGCGACCGGTGCGCGCCGCGTGGTATTTGCGCCCGGAAAAAGGTTTTCGCGACGCGGGACGCGTAAAATATTGGCGCCCGGAAACTGCGCGGGGTATTGCCGGTTGTAAAAACAAACAACACTCGGTAACTTGCTATGGTACATGTACCAACACGCACAGTCTTATACACACTAATATCAATGTTATGTGTACAGATGACGATGTTTAAAAGAAACAAACATGGCGGTTGGATTTTAATGTGTTTTCTTTGCATTAATAATATGTAGTATATGTAATAAGATTATAATATTTGTATAACTTTGAAAATATTTACAATGAATGTAGTAAACGTTATTTTTAAAATATTGTATTATCTTATTATAAAACATCAATAATTGGAAATTTGAACAAGTTAACACGAACTTTCCCGAAGTTTTACGAAAATTGACGAACTTAACCGAACTCTACGAAGTTTTCCGAACATTGCCGAAGTTAACCGAAGATGAACATGAGAGTTCATCCACAATTCCCGTACATGTTGGTTAATGTACCACACGAATGGTTCCGAAAATTGCTGAACTTAACCGAAGATGGACATAAGAATTTATCAACAATTTCTGTACATGTTGCTAATGTACCACACGTATGATTTCGAACATTGCAGAACATAAACATAAGAATGTATCAACAATTCCCGTACAGGTTTAGTATACGTATACCTTGCATTAAATATAATTTTATAACGAAAATAATTATAATATTAACAGAGAGTATAACAGTACTAGTTGTATAGGATGTAACACAGTTTGTTACGTAAAATTTAATCTCGTATCCAAACGCACTTAGTTTTGTAATTTCGTACCCAAACGCACTTAGTTTTGTAGTCTCGTACGCAGGTGCTTTAACATATTTTAAATTAGTAACAGTAATATTACATAATGTGATGTAATTTGTAAATGTTGTATTATTTTTTATTAATTCGTTTGCTGTGCAAACTCCTTATTTATTTAACCTTACGTAATAAATTACTCGAACATTTTGTGTGAGCATACCATAGATGATCACTGTTCCCTTATGATACTGTGTTTAAAAATTCCTTTGTTAGTAATGCTAAGAATTTCTTTTGTTTGCTTTGCTGCAGGTGTTTAAACCGGTTTAAACTAGTTTTATTGTTTTCTTTGTTAGGCATTGTGTATATATACCCCCGTTGCTAAGGAAATATTATCATATTATTGCTGGTAACCATACCTTGAACACGATATTTACTTAGTGAATAAATTTATACAAACATATATTAAAAGAAATACTAAAATATTATATTTAGAAAAGAGTATTAATGTTAACTGTATTGTTACAGTTGTTGAAATTCAAAACAACATAAGAAGAAAAAAACAAAAGAAGAAAGGAAAGAAGGAAGAAATCCTGATTTTTATCAAGTTTAGAATACATAGCAGATTTACTTAGAAGATCATCGTAAGTATATTTATATATTATACATATTTGAATGATAATGTTTTTATACTTTAATTAAATATACCTATATAAAGCATTATTTTTTAAATTGTAAAGTTATAAATATTTACAGTAATATTCCCATTTTGAAAGAAACGAAATTTGTTTTATCATTGCACAAAACGTGTTTCTTAATAGAATCACACTTTATTTTAAGAACAAAGTTGTTGCAGAATTTAAATACGATCACATTGTATTTTAACATTGAAGTTCTTGTAGAATTTTAAAAATGTTTACACTGTATTTTAACAACGAAGTTCTTGCAGAATTCTAAAATGATCACACTCCATTTTAAGAACGAAGTGAAGGAGAATGGTATGTTGCCTTAACACAACTTAATGTTCCTTTTAGTTTTTATAATGTGGGTAAAAATGAAAAAATTGTAATTGAAACCATCGTTAATGATGAACTTGAAATTGCAGATGTTGATATTACACCAGGATACTATACTTCTATTCCATCCATTTTAGAAATGATTCCTGAAGAATTACGCATGTAAAAATATTATAAAAATAAAAATCAAGTTGGAATTAGACATTCTTTAAAACTGAAAGATTTTTGTCTTATTGCAATGACAGGTGGATTGCAACATTTACTTGGATTTATAAATGAAAATACAACAGAGTTTACAGATGCTGTCTTTGTAAAACCAGTTAATGAAGATGTTCCAACCGTAACACGTGCAAAATTTCCATGCAATTTAGAATATAATATACCAAACGTTTTTAATGTTTGTGCTGATATTGTAAAACAACAAGAAAATATTGGACCACTACTTCGTAAAGTTAGTGCCTATAATATTGAGCATGGAGATGTAAAATGTTTTCTATTTCACACACCACAATATGTTAAAGTTGTAAAATCTTATTTTAACACGATTGAAGTAAACTTAAAAGATGAGCACGGTTTAAAATTGCCATTTGAATTTGGAACTTCAAACTTAACACTTCACTTTAAACGAAAATGATTTCTGAAAGTATTGATGATAGTTTTTACATTACACTTGTATCAAACGCAAGTACTGATGTATATCCTACAAATAGTCCAACACATTTTATTAATCAACTAAAAAATAATATTCAATTATCAGAAACCGATTATTATGTAGGATTAAGTGAATTACATATTCCTTTAACATGTTATAATGTTAACGATGGGGAAAATGTTATGTGGTATAAAATAAAAAATGAAGAAGCACAAAAAGGTAAAATTATAAGTGGATATTATCACTCGGCACATCATATCATTCGTTCGATAAATATTCTACAGCAAAAGTTCCAATATCATGATGAAATAAACATTGATGTTCAAGATGCAGCAAGCATTGTTCACAAGAAATATTATTATTAAAACGTAAGTATGCACTTATAGTTTTTAAAACACAAACTTCACTAATATGTTCTTCACTACATGATACAGAAAAATTATTTTCGAAATACATTATGTACACTACGTTTTCTTAACACACTTCACTATAATCGTTCGATCTGTCTTTTTCAAGAAAAATACTTAAAAGTTCTTTTCGTACATTCACATCCACTGATAGTTCACCAAATGTAATATTAAAATAATCTCTTGTTAATGCTGTAATAACTGTATGTGTTTCTGCATAAATCTCAAATAATTCCTCCTGTACACGAGGATTCACTAACACAGACCAAACACGAATGTCTAAAACGTCTTCATTACAATAAAAACATCATGAGACCATTCACATGTATCATGCCAATAACATGCATAGTATATTAAATAATCATTTTGTTTCCATTTCACAATACAATCTCTTAGGCCGCGCCTCCATTGCATCCGAATGCGACTGCGAACGCGAATGCGAATGCGAACTGCGAATTCATGAGCCTCTACTACATCCGAAGTTTTGTGAATGGGAATCAAGTTGTAATATCTCTTTCAAACCTTCAATGTGAAATATTTTTGCTTGAAAATTCATATCTTAAAGTTTTCAGAGCAATAATAATAATAATAATAATAATAATAATAATAATAATAATAGTGTATTAATTTCCTTTGTGCGCAAAATAGAGTGAATGTCGCAAATGTAACTCCTGTTATTATTATGCTTCTGTGGTAACCGCTATGTTCACTTTAAAATAAATAAACTAAATAAAATTAGAGATTGCAAAACCAACCAACTTTCTAAGAAAATTTTCTCCATGAGTAAAAAACCCGTTTTTGCTATTTCAAACATATTAGTCAACAATTATATGTATTCGTAAAATCATTATTTGAGGAACAAAGAGGAAATATAAATTGAATAAAAAGTTGCGGTTCGTGTATTAATCAGCTCTTCATATTTTAAAGAGAAAAGAAATAAAATTATAAATATCTTCCACTCCAAGTTCTTTACTTACATCTGCCCATAATTTGTTCTCGACGTGTCGTTTGTGGTAATCTGGATGACCTTGGATCCACAATGGAACTTTATAAAAAACACAATTTATTAAAACATCAACATCTATTTCCATTATTATTTTCATTTTTATCTCCGCACCTCGCACCGTCGACTACTTTCACGCAAAAAGAACTTTCTTCTCTCACGTAGCGCTCAATTTCTCAGCAGACGACGCTCCATTCGCATCAGTTTGGACGAACAATCCCAGCATGTTGGGATCGTTCGCATTCGCATCTTTTCGTCGGTTTTCGCAATTCGCAGGTCGGAACTAGTCGAGGCACTCCAATTCATTTACACGTGCTGGGAAATTCGCATTCGCATTCGCAATCGCATTCGGATGCAATGGAGGCGCGGCCTTACACAGTTCACATCCACATAGTTAACACCACATTCACAGTTCCAACTTAATTCTGATAAAGCAGGTGAACATGGCGGCGTATCCACATTTGATACCACTTCGTCATTTGATTCCGCCTCAAAATCTGAGTTATCCTCCGAAAATTCATACACTTCATTATCTATTCCCGCCTCACTATCACTTGCATAAACTTTTATATTATCGCTTTCATATCTTTCTAATTCATTTTCATCAAATGTACAATCTGGAGAATCTAGATATTCATTCTCAGCGTCTAACTTATGCTTCACATCAACGTCTTCTACAAACTGACGGTTCTCCATCGCTAACAAAACTATACATGCCTATTTTTTAAAACCAATATTTAAATAAAAATTTCAAATGACGTCACGCGCTCGCGCCCGCGCACGCGGGTATATTCCGTTCGCGCCCCGCGCCGCGTCTGCGTTTTCGCCGCCGGTTTAAAAAGTCTTTTATTTTTCTTTATAACAATCAGCTATTGTTCATCACCTAAATTATTATTCTTTAACGCATACAGCTGCAAGGTTTCTCTTTTATTATTTTAAAGCATACACCTGCAAAGTATTCTATAGCTCTATTATTTCTTTATAACAATTTACCCTTGTTCAATGATTTTCCAAGATTTCTCTTTTATTATTCTCTTTTATGTCAGTCCTATACATACAATACTACAATACCCATTATCTGTCATCATATGTAATTTAAACAATAGAGTATTTCTATACAACTATACTCTCTACCCATTGTCTGCGGTGCACCCGCTGGTGTTTCTCTATTACGAATACAAAAGGTTCCTATTGTAATTATCCCCCTTCGTTTGGTTACATTTTACACCAAGACTACTCAGGTGTACATAAAGTACGTTGCTACCCCTAAAAGTTGAAACCTATGCCAAAACGCCAAAACACCTGTTTCATCATTGTAAAAGCATAATTTAACGAAGTGAAAATATTTGCCCCAGGGTCCCCGCAGGGTCCCAGGTGGGGTCCAATTCAAAATTTGCAATTGAAAAGAGGGGCAAGTAGTATATCGTTTGAAAGCTAGTGTTAAAAGAAAAACGATAACAGAAGTCTCACAGCTCTAATTAAACTCTGTGCGAAATGGCGGAAGATTCAAAATTTACAACAGTGCATGGACACCACTAGAATTCCAAAACAGTGATACAGGTGTCAAAATTCTAAAACACGTGTTTCATTATTTGAAAAGTGCTATTTATCGAAATGATAATGTTTACCCCAGGGTCCCAGGTGGGGTCCAACTCAAAATTTGCAATTAAAAGAGGGGCAAGTAGCATATTGTTTGAAAGCTACTGTTAAAAGAAAACGATAACAGAAGTCTCACAACTCAAATCAAACTCTGTGCGAAATGGCGGAAGATTCAAAATTTGTTAACAGTCTGCAGCTAACAGAGCATGGGCACCACTAGAATTCCAAAACTGTGATACAGGTGTCAAAATTCTAAAACACGTGTTTCATTATTTGAAAAGTGCTATTTATCGAAATGACAATGTTTACCCCAGGGTCCCCGCAGGTTCCCAGATGGGGTCCAACTCAAAATTGGCAATTGAAAAGAGGCACGTAGCATATCGTTTGAAAGCTATCCCGCTACAACTTACCGACAGCCCGTCTGGTAGAATCGTTCTAGAAATCTCTAGACCACGTGACTGTTTTGCATTTACAAGTGTCGTTTTGATGTGAAGAACCACATAGTTCGACATTTGTTTCAAAGCTTTAGGTGTAAGAGGTGGTCATGAACTTTAAGATTCAGCATGTAGACGTAGTGTAAACACCCCAACATTTTGCACAGGATTGGTGTAGAGACGAAAGATTGGTTCCATACGTTGTCTGTTTTGAGGAACTTTGAAAGAAAATACTACTTAACCCATTTGAAAATGTGTAGTTTGACCGCTGACCGCATATAGGGACTCCAGGACATATGTTTTCATTTCTATACATTGAACGTTTGCAATGAAGAATTTAGAAAGCCAGCAACCCTGACTTATAGCTTGTGATTAGCTTGAATGAAAAGTTGTGTAAGTCAATTTGCAATAACGTTGACTTACATCTAGAAAATTGATTCCCTAGATTGCAAAGAGGGTTCACAAGCTCATCAAGTTGATGGTGACAAACTCTGTTCTCCAGGACATTACAAAGACCGTAGACAATTATGTTACGTTCGAAGATAATACTCAATTCCAGCCCTTGGAAACGACATCAAGTCAACAATTAATTGCTTCGGGTACCGGAGGCGATCCTGATTACTACTACCTGGACCCAAATTCTTCTCAGGAAACCGCATTTTGGAGATCATGGAGTGAAACGAAATTAAGGGATATTGTAGCAGCTTATAACAACGCATCCAGTGGTCGCAAACTCAAGTATGCGAAACGTGTAGCAAGAGTTGACATCTGTACAAGTGACATCATTCGGATGAAACTATTCCTGGACAAGGCATCCAAGCGGACCAAGCTAGCAGAACTCCGAGAATCTGTCAAAGCATGGTGCAAAAATCAACGCGCTGCTTCGATTTTTTTCAGGATCACTGAAGACGGCATTACCGTGGAAGCCTTGGAATAATCGCGGAAGTTAGGGGTTACTGGTTTCAAGGCATCCCGATTCTGGATCCGCCGACTATTGAGAGAAATGAACTGGGGTTCCAGGAAAATCACAGAAGTCATGACAATGGCAGGCAGAACGAAAGCACTGCAAATTTCAAACGAATACGACAGCTACATTCAACAAATCAGGTGGGAGATTGAAGAGAATAACTACAACCTTGATCAAATTGTGAATCTTGATCAAAGTGGATTCAATTATGAATTACTAACACCACGAACTCTAACTCAACTTGGAGCAAAAAATGTCTAAACTCATGTAAGATGCGAATCAAAAGTGACACATTTTTACACAGTCCAGGAAGCGATTTCGGCACCAGGAAAACTCGTGAGCACGACTGTCATTGTGCTCCGCGAACCATCCGGGAAATTTGGATCAAGAGTCCAATGTAAAATCCCTCAGATCCCTGGAGTCATAATCAGAGCCAACAAGTCAGGAATTATGACAAAAACAATATTCAAGGAATACCTGCCACATCTTGTTCGAGACGTTGGAACTCCGTGTCTTTTGTTGAAGGACGACGCAGCCATCATGAGAGATCCGGACTTGTATCAAGAGTGTCCTGACTTACATCCAGGAACAATCACTTCAGGCTGTACTTCCTATGGACAGCCATTCGATGTGGGATATATTCTTTACAGAAAAATGATGGTGAAGCGTGCCCACAAGCATGTTGGGAATGAAGGACTTGGAGACAAGCTAGATATGACAAATCGGTATTCAAGTGCTCACTTGATTGGGGTAACACGAAATCAGTTGGAATCACACAGATTCCAAGATATGATCAAGTACGCTTTTGGCAAATGTGGATACATCGACCTTCCTGACGATTTTAGTTACCAGTCAGTGGAGACTTGTCTTTCAGTTTCCACACAAAGGATCCAGCTTTCTCGACATGTTCGATTTCGGACGACGAACACTGTATGGAGAAGAGTTTTATTCAGTGCAGTTGATGTCCCCAACCACTGTGCATTTATCACTTCTTCATGAACAATAGCATGGCCGCACACCTCCACGAGACACTCAAGCCTCATTATCACGCCGTAGAGTGATCGTCATGCAAATGGCCCTCATACCTGCATAACAAAGATACAGTCCTGGCTGCTACCACGTTGCTACGACCGTGGCGTGTGAATTACGTGGCTCTCACACATAGGCCATAACAGAAGCCAAGCTTCAGCAAACAACATTCGACGCAGCCGTGTCTTCTAGACTGCTTCTACCAGACGGGTCGTCGGAAAGTTGAAGAACGATAGCTTATGAACGATATATTTTTTGAAGCCTTTCCAAATGAAAACATCGAGGTAGACTCCGCGTGCTACCCTACGAGGGCCCTGGGGCAAACATTTTCATTTAAATAAATTGCACGTTTTAAATACTGTAACACATGTTTTAGAATTTTGACACCTGTATCACAGTTTTGGAATTCTAGTGGTGCCCATGCTCTGTTAGCTGCAGACTGTTTTCAAATTTTGAATCTTCCGCCATTTCGCACAAAGTTTGATTAGAGCTGTGAGATTTCTGTTATCGTTTTTCTTTTAACACTAGCTTTCAAACGATATACTACTTGTCCCTCTTTTCAATTGCAAGTTTTGAGTTGGACCCCACCTGGGACCCTGCGGGGACCCTGGGGCAAATATTTTCACTTCGTTAAATTATGCTTTTACAATGATGAAACAGGTGTTTTGGCGTTTTGGCATAGGTTTCAACTTTTAGGGGTAGCAACGTACTTTATGTACACCTGCTATAGAAAATAGGTCAAAATGTTCTATATATTTTAGCCCCTGCAAAGGCGGGGTCACTTCCAGGCAAGAAACGAACACCTGTTTTGGAACTTGCTCGAGAAGTCCTATGAGGAAATAAATAGAATGTCTCCCAATTCAAGGTGCAGTTTCGATATCATCCCTGGTCAGACAAATTCTGTCTTCAACGTTTCCAATTTACACGATCCTCTCTCCTCCCTAAACTCACTCTGCTTCGACACCTTCATACAGGCCCCAAACGTTCTCCATATCTCGCATATCTCCCTTTCATATACTTCAGTTACCTAGATCTTGCACCACATCTATTACCCATCCAGCGTACGTATACTCTCCCTTGCTACTTGCATGACTATCCAGTTTTTTTCCCAATCTTTTTCTATCATTTTTCCCCAATACCCTTCCACCCATCTTTTCCCTCCCGCATCTTACGAACATTGCTTTTCCTCATCCATTCCTCCTCTCCCTCCGGACACTGTTCATTTCTACTGCGATGATTCTGGCCAGGGCGTGCATTTGAGATCATCCTTCTATGATTCCTCTATTCAACAATGTTTCAGCTTTCAACTGCCCCATTATGTCTCTACCTTTCTCACTGAAGCTTATACCTTGTTTGCGACTCTTCTTCATTCTCTTCAGCATCAGTATACATCTATCTGTATCGCCACTGATTCTAAATCTCTCCTCCAAGCCTTACAATCTGTGACATGCAGGGTTCGATTCTCGTTGGTCCCTGTTCGGGATAAGCCATTATTGTGACCCGCGTGGGTCCGTATCTTGTCCGGTACGCCATTTATTGTGATAGTACTGGGTTCGATCCTAATGTGTGCATTCTCAGAGTAAAGTCTTTTAATACAATACATTGATCCCACAGCTCAATGTATGGGCTCGGACATCTATCATAGTCCGGGATTCGATCCTTTTCTACTAAGATATCTCCTCAAATATGTAATAACAATTTGGACCATTCATTTTAGCCTGACATATAGCCACTGGACACACAACTTAAGAATTCGAACCAGAACGTTTTAGAAAACCGACATAAAATAAATTCTAATTGTACATTTAGCGCTGATGCAATTTATTAATACACGTATTATTAAGTTGCATGGGCGCTAATCACTCGTGCTGTAAAAGAAGAATAAATTACATTATTTCTTAAAATTAATATACGTAAATTTAGATTAAATTTGTTATTTTGAAAGGATACTCAACTTTTGGATTTTTGCTTTTAATTAACACTAAAACTTCATGAATAAAAATTACATAAACGGTAGCACTTCACTTTAAATAACCAATAATATAAGCCCATTTAATACGAAAGACGCGGATGTCGCGGTTGACACGAATTATTGTTAGGTTTCGTCACATTGCTAATTATTTCACTTTCACAGGCACTGTTCACTTACTTCGACACTAGAAGGGGAACTGTATTGGATATTCAGGGGTGATGTCCTGTAAGTTGCGGGTTGCTCTCCTGTCATCTTCCTTGAAGCGAATTGAGTTGCATGCCGATCTCCAGCTCCTTGTCGGAAGAACTTTGATTTACACTTTTAAACAAACGTTTTAAAACATTTCAAATCTTCATAACAATAGCACTTGTTCGATATTATTACATTTTGAATTTATTACGTTTCACACTTGACAAAATTCAATGTTGTTTAAGTTATTTCTTCATTTCAGTTATGCACACCATACTCAACGTGGTTGCTTCTTCCTAAGTGTAAGTCAGACTACTGCACCTTTTCTTTCCGTCTCGTCTGGTTGCTAGGCAAAAGAATCGGTTCGCTACGCAGTTTGGTGATGTCAAGAGCTAAAAATAGCTATGACAGCCCATAGACAGGAATGTTTTGAGATGACGTTTGTCCATTGTGCTGAATTTTAGCTCCTTATATGGGAAGGAGAGAGGAAGTCTGCGATCTCCGTGGCAATTGAGACGCACAAACATATATGCACATTCGTTTGTTGGCTGAGAGAAAAATTCTTGGAAGCACTTTTATGCGAGGTTCATTTAAAAAGTTAAAAATTTCTTCTTAAAAATTGACTGAGCTGAACTGTATGGTTACAAATCTTCCCCCTGGACTTCAAAATCCTCCTGGATTCTTTATGAAATCCGTTTTCTTTTATACCGTTGGACTTCCCTCAACTATACTACTTGCTTAATTTGGTCCAAAGGTCATGTAAACATCCTGGGGAATTCCTTTGCCGAAGCCGCAGCCCGTTTCGGAGCCCTGCACAACACTCCCATAGATCTTTCAGTCTCGCCTATTGACCTTTTTCCACGACTTATTACACTTCATTATCAACGCTGGACTGCTTATAATGCCTCCTGTAAAAAGGCACGTTGGTACTGGTACCATCCTTGCTTTCTCCGCTCTCCATCTTGGTTCATTCAATATCCTTTCTCTCCCTTCTACCTCCATTTTCTGCTCCGTAACAGACTTCACATTCTGTATACTCCCCAACGCTTATATCTGCTCCGAAAACGTACTACTCCACTTTGTAACTGTGGTCTCGATACTGGCTCTATCAATCATCTCATTTTCTCTTGCCCTCTCTATCAACAATATCGCCCGTCATTTCTCTATATTCTTCATAAATTTCACGGTTCTGACCCTTTTAATGTAGATTCGTTCATTTTCACCTTATCCCCACCTGTTCTTACTGCCTATTATCTTTATTTACAAAGATCTAAGTTATTTAGCATCTTATAAGTATCTCTAAAGATTCATCTCAATTCCTCACCTTTTTCTTTTAACCATACCGTCTATAATTGCCGGGATAGCGATCTTCGCTAAGCCAAGTTGTAACCGCAGAAGAAGAAGAAGAAGAAAAGCTCTTGTTCAGGACAGTTGTAACATTTCCTCTTTGTTTTCGTATCTTAGAAGAAGAAGAAGAAAAAGAAGTAATTGTAACGAAGGAAGGAGTACGATATATGAAATAATGCACCTATTTCTTGAGTAACGAATATATTTTATTGAACTGTCCAGAAGGCTTCGCGTCAGGGCAAAACAGTTCACAAGAAGAACGAATATATTTCCAGCAGTGTCGCACAGAGATCTTGAAGTGAGCAGTATTGGTGTTAGAGAAAATTAAGATGCCGAAAGTAGTGTCCCGTAGTATCGTGTGTTCTGATACGAAAGATCAAGAAGAATATAGTGAAGAGAAACCATTACATATATATTACTGTTTATGTGGTCAAATGACATTAATATTAGGTACGTAGCTTTATTCTGCGTAGTTCGCCTAAATTTGAGCTTCGAATCAGGGGAGTAATGACAGGGGTATATATGTATTGTAGATGTCTGTTAACTAATGCATCTTTACGGTTGCCTGATTTTTCAGATAAAAAAAAAAAAAAAAAAAAAAGATTGGATATAGTATACGTAAAGCCGCGTCAGTTCCCGAAGGACCTGGACGCTCATACTTTTAGGGATTATTCATTGACTATCTACGAACTTACCAAGGGGGTAACAAAGCGACTTTGATTTACTTATCGACTGATACGAAAATAAAAAAAAAACGTACCTGTACTCTATATCTGCATGTGTAGTGCCCTTGTACTTCATCTATGACTATGTGTGTGTGTGGGGGGGGGGGATTTAACGCATATCGCATGTCTTGTGCACATGGATACTTCTTACTATTGCACTACGTAGAAAATTTATGGTATTTCATGTAGAAGTGGTAATAGAACACAGAAGAAACGCAGATCACGGCGTTCTCATGTATACTATTACCAAAAGATTAATCGCGATATGTCATATTCTTACCTGGTCTCAAAGTGAACAGAAATAGCTGATCAAAAAATACAAACCGTACTGTTCACCTGTACTAGGTTGCCATACAAGGGAATTCGTATCTAGACCGTACGGTTGGAATACTGTGCACCGAAGGCCTCGGGCGGAGCTAGGTGTTGGCGGGGTTAGTGCCCAAGGCATTGTCAGATTTGGCTACATAAATCTGAATACTGATAAATTACCCGACATCGACGACGACATAAACTCTTTATTTTCTCAATATAGTTCCTCCGCAATGGTGTTAACTTTGCCGCTACGGTGCTTCTCGGAATTTAACCCGATCAAGGTCAGATACATACTCAGAATCGTGCAGGTTGAGTTTAGGTACACCACTCAAAAGAATTGTTAAATTATAATTTTTAGGTGCTGGTGTGGTTTTGGCGCACCACATTTTGGGAGATCTAGTATATGTAAAATTCAATGCTTTCCATGAAGGGGTATGTTTATTAGGAATAAATATCTGTAGGCGACACTTAAAAAGGAAGCAATTTTTTTTTTCGTTTACGACTGTAGGGTTGCTAGTGTCAAATCATTACAAGTACTTTACGACGGATAAAGCAAGTGAGTGCATATGAAAGATGACACTATTAGATGTTATTTTCCATCAGCGGTATGTTTCTACACAGTGTGCAGAACCTGTATCTTATGTTTACCAGTGGAGCGTTAGTAGTAGGATACCATTCAAGTCCTATTGAAACACATGTCATTTTCAAAACCCAATTCTTTTCACTACCTTCGCGGACGCACCCCCGCGCTATCGTACCGCCCCACCAACTCTACCCTGCACTATATCTTTAATGTCACGCATCCGGAAGTCGTATTTAGACGCAAATCAATAAAGAATTGTAAATTTTGAACAATTATTTCTTGGAGTCCCCTTAAATTTTATCTATGCCAAGAGAAGTATTTTCATCTTGCTCACCAGACACATTGAGAGGGAAATTAGTGCAATAATTATAATTTTTCAACCGTTCTTTGTAATGGTGTGCCAAAAGTAAACCGGTTTGAATTCTGTTTCCAGGTTAGGGTTTTTTTCTTTCTTTTCTATAATACTTGTGCTGGGCAAGATGACAATAAAAAAAAAATCGGTAAAAAAGCAGAAAATAGGTCTGATCTTCCGCAGATGACGGCCCCGGATTAGGCACGTATTAACCTGTGTTCAAGGTTGTATTGCTATTTATTTGTTATTAATTTGGTTGTTATTACTCCTTTTTTATTTTCTTCGTTTATTCTTAACTGTTAGTTACAGATATTTTATTTTCATGCTTTCTTTGCTCTTCGCTAGATACGTATTCGTCTGTATTGTATTACTTTGCAAAATTAATATCTTCCATTTGTTTGGTGTTGCAAACTATAACTACTCAGAAATAACGAAAACAATGAATCTTCGTTTCGAACCAGCGCTATAAACTATGCCTTACAGTAGTATTATGTAAATACAGGAGGGAATCAGGGGCTTAGCCTCCTATCATTATATACGTGGAATATGAACGTACGGGAAGGTTTTCTAGAATGCTGGTTCGCACATATGGGTGAAGCTGATTTATTAGTCAGGTTGCTTCCTTTCTTTATAAAAGCTCAATGCTCAATTTACATAGTAATGCCGAGCGAGAGATTGCGAGTGAAGGCGGGTTAGTAGCCAGGTTGATTGTTTATTTATTAGTATTCAATTGGATTAGGAACCAGTGTTCTAGAATCGTACCTCAACTTACCTTAGAGCGAAATGCACTCTTACTCCCTTAGAAAGTGCTTCTTAAGGGAGAAGTTGGATTAATAGGTGCAGATTGTCTTCAGGGGGACTGAGTATAACTACAGCGTTTGTACAAACTGCAGTGAATAAGTCATGAATTAACTTAAAAACACAAACCAACTTGTGCTAGATACCTAGTAAGAAGCACGAGTGCTGTCTAACCGAATCAGCTCAGAAGCGCAGCAGAGGGGCCCTATCGGCAGTGATTTGTATCCGTAGAGAGCAAGTGCGTCAGCGACGGTGAGTAAACACGTGTAAGAGGATAGTGGAAAAACACTTTGTATGGCATAAAACACACGTTTTTAAACTTGACCTACACTCTTGCAGCTAACGAAATAATTGTTGTAAAGTTATACTTCTTTCTTTAATTTTCCTATTATCATCCAAAATGTTTACACTTGGCGACATGACAATACCCCACTTTGCATAGATTAAATTCAAGGGGGTAACCAGTAGTAATTTTTGAAAAGTTGGGATTCTTCTATAATTTGCTTATAAATGCAGCATCCGGAAATATGCCATAAAAACTACAGGAAAGAAAGAAATAGCCTGGGCTAAGTGGCCACTAAAGTGCACGAATGGTATCTAACCGAGTTAGGATAACAAGAAGCTAGTGGGCGCTCGCGAGGGTGCGTCCGTAGAGAGTAGGCGCTTTAGCGACAGAGAGTATGTGGATAAGCGAGGATAGTTGAAACACACTGTGTTCCTTATGTTAACTAGATCCCTTACCTGTTGAACCACTTTATCATTACGGATCATAGAGTAGAGTAGGTTAGGTTAAGTTAGTCTTCGTGTGTTGGATTTACAAGTATCATAATGTTGGCTTTTTTGCTTTCATACGAATTCCTATAGCACATGTAATTATATTACAATAATAACGCTACACTTGTAAGGTAAGTTACAGCTTTTGTACCCTGTGCAGAAATATTACACCGGGGTAAATTCATATTAATACACCCTTCTGTCATATGAACTTATTTATATTAACAGTTATATAGCACTTGTAATGATTTTTACACTTGTAAACATAAAATACGGTTATATTACTTACCATTTAACTGAGCTGGCTTCAGAAATATAAACGTTTCTTTACATGGAGTGTGTTGATTTTTATCTAAATATTGCAAAATGTGACGTCTTTAACTTGACCATCACCCTAAAAAAGGACCCCAAAACGTAGACCTTAGAATCACGAAATTTTATGTCTTCCACTTACTTCTCTTTTAGTTGTTAATCATAAAATCCATGGATGATAAGCTTTACCCTTTGAGCCTTTCATTTCAGACGGATTTTTGCAAGAAATGTAGGCTTCCGCTGCGGAAGTATATGTACTATAGCAAATTTGATTGAGCGGGAAAAAAAGTTTTGTATCTGCTACAGGCTAACTGAGGTTAGATTCGCTATTGTATTCCAGTAATTATCATACGTAATGTTTTTTTTTTTCATCTGCGAAAACATTTCCGAAATTAGATTCCTCATCGATTAGCTAAACTAAATTCTAGTTCCTTCCACCATATAGGTTATGATTACCGGAACGTATACTATAACATATATATCGTTAAATACCTAAAAAAAAAAATGATAAATTTGCAGTTTTAGAAAATTGTGCATATTTACTTGTCGATTTGGAATTTTGCATTAAAAATACTGTCAGATATTTTTATCTTCGGTTCTGTTTGGTAAATGAGAATGCATTTTTAAAAGATCAGATTATTAATTAGCTCATGGTACGTTACTAGTTTATCATTCTTCTTTTGATTCGGTTGGGAATAGCTTTGCTAGTATAGCTATGTGGTTTCTGATATTTGCTGACAAATGTATGAAGTGCTTTATACTTATACTGAAGATACTATTCTGCCGTCCAAAGACAAAAATTGAAATTAAATCTTTGAGATTTACGTTTCACGGTTATGCCGGCTAGGCTAAAGTAGACGGTGATGTTGAGAAATAAATGAAATTGTGGAATGAAGAAAGTGGGAGGAAACAGGAGAACCCCGAGAAAACCCACGCACACCAATGATGATATAAAAGAGAGGATCTGCCTTTATAACAAAATCTTGAAGCTATATGTCACAGTTTCGACACACCTACTCCGCCCAATATGATCGTAATATTTTTGACATTTTTGACGCACACGGTATTTGTTCACCAGAAAGCTTACTTGGAGCGAGCTGGGATTGAACCAAGGACCCTATGCACCAGAGGTGAACTCTCTACCACTTAGTCCAGTGGCTCCGTCCAAAGGCAAAGGGCTATCAGCCGGAAAACAGTTTGAGAAAATGACTATTTTCTGTTTAGAAGATTTTACTTACGGGTGCGGTAAGGCTAATGTCACCAATATTATAAAAAGTGGCGTTTTTACCACAAGGCTACCATAGGTACGGGCGCAAGGCTCTAGGTGGTGCTAAGCTGTAGAGAAAAATGTGGCAGTGTCAGGTGTACACGACGTGAATGAAATAGTTTGTAGGTGTGATTTTTCTCAATTGCTGTTGAAACGAGAAGTGATAGTAGGTTTGTACCACTACCGATTTTAGTAGAGAGATTAAAGTGGGAATGAAATATATTCTTGGGACACTTAATTGTTTACAAAAAAGTTACTGTTTACACTCCATAAGAATAACTGATAAAAGCGAAAGTGGTTGATTTCTATCGCTTCTGGTTTCAATAGCGGGTTAAGAGAGAAGATGGTACCTATGTTAGAACGTTAAAACAATTCTATAAAACTGCTTTTCGCTATCTCGTAGCGCTTTTGTTCAATGTAGATCAAAATTGAGTCGTTGATTTCTGGCGTTTCTGGTTTTAGTAGAGACTGAAGGATCGAAATGAAATGTTTTGCAGACGCTTAATCGAAAGCACTCCTCTTTTATCTATTACCGTTTCTACTCCATAGCAATCAACATTAAAACAGTAAGTGCTTGGTTTTCTACAACTTTCGGTTTTAGAGAGACTAGAATAAAGATTGAATATATTCCTGGAACCTTTATCAAGAATTATTGCAGAACACTCCGTCTCGCTATCTGTTACCGTTTTCAATCTATAACGATCAAAGTTAAACCGGAAGAGATTGATTTTAGATACTTCCGGTTTTAATAGAAATATTACAGTGAAGATAGAAGATATTCTTGAGATTAATTGATTTCAGGAAGTTCCTTCTTGCTTATCTACTACAGGTTTTTATTCTAAGGTGATCAACGTTAAAACTGGAAGTCGTTGATTTCTGCCACCTCCTGTTTGAATAGAGGGTTGAGAGAGGAAATTGTACGTATTCTTAGAACGCTGAATCAATTCCAAAAAGTCGCTTTCGCTATCTGTTATTGTTTTTATTGTATGCAGATCAATGTTTAAATCGTGGATACCAAAGAGTTAGCACCTTGGAATATGCCATTTGCGAATGACGTACTGCTGAGTGAGACCAAGGCAGCTCTATAAGAGAAACTAGATGCTTGGAGAGGAGTATTGGAGAGCAAAGTGGGGGCCGCGGTGGCTCAGTGGTAGAGCGTTCACCTCTGGTGCTTGGGGTCCCGGGTTCAATCCCAGCCCCCGCCAAGTGAACTTTGTGGTGGACAAACACCGTGTGCGTGGGTTTTCTCTGGGTTCTCCCGTTTCCTCCCACTTTCTTCATTCTACCATTTCATTCATTACTCATCATCACCGTCTCCTTTAGCCTAACCGGCATATCCGTGGGACGTAAAACTCAAAGATTTCATTTCAATTTTGGAGAGTAAAGTATTTAGAAATAGTAAAATTAAGATATAATATTTACATTGTCCTTCAGAAAAAAATGTAATAGAAAATACGATAATCCGACTTGACGAAATACAGGTGGTAAGAACGAAGAAATTCAGGTACGTGGGATCAATATTGCAGGAATAAAAGATGATGTAAACAGCAGAATTAGTAGCTGTTTGTAACGTTATATTTATGTTACATTCCAGCCAACAGTTCCCGTAATTTTTAGCTATATCAACACGTTCAAATTGCATTAAATAAGACGCACCACATAGAATCACTATTACCTTTTATTATCCTCAAAACTCCTTTAATAATACTTTGCATTTTCGGTGGTTGTCATAGCAATATTTAAATAAACGGCTATCTGCTATGCGGTAACTAAGATCATCGATTATACACATAAAATCAACATATATCTTGAGCTACTAAGATTAAATCTTATTCCTTTCTATTTAGAATCAACAACATTATACTATTTTCTTCTTCTTCTACACAACAGATTATGTACTTTCATGCACCGTTGCCCAAAACCAAGATATAAAAATAGAAGAAATTCACAAAATAGATATACAATATCGTTGTATGTTGGATAAAGTGGAGAGAAGTGGCAGGAGTCGTGTGTTACCGGAGGGTACCACTGCGCCTTAAAGGAAAAGTTTACAAAACAGTAGTGAGACCTGCCTTATTATACGGAGCGGAATGTTGGACGACAAAAATGAGAGAGGAATAGAAGTTGCATGTTGCGTACATGAAGATGCTGCTGTGGATGTGTGGATTGACGTTGAAAGACAAAATTAAGAATGAAATGAACCGGAGAACAGAAAAGATGAGACCAGTAGAAGAAAGACTGTCAGAAAGTAGACTGAGATAAAAAGCATGTAAGAAGACCTTTGAAATATCCAGCTCACCGAGTAGATTCTATAGAAGTGAGTGGGAGACAAGCCTGAGGCCGGTCAAACAGAGAAATGGGGACAATGTGTTAAGAATGAAATAGTGCAGTGTAATGTGACAGCGGATATGACAAGAAATAGAAACAAGTGGAGGACAGTGGTCCGAACAACCAACCCCCAGCTAACTGGAAAAAGGGCTTAGAAGAAGAAAAAAATCAATATTAAAAGCTGAAGTTGTTGTGGATTTCTGCTACTTTTGTTTTTTAGTAGAGACTTAAGGATGGAGATTTATATATTCTTGGGACTCTTGACCGATTGCAGAAAACCACACGTCTCTATTCTGCCGTGCTAAGCGAAAAGGCCTTAACTCCATTTCACATACTTTCGAGAAAATAAGCAAAACGCGTTTTAGCTTAAGCTGTACGTTCAAATTTGTTGTATTTCAGTAGAACTTTATTAAATATATTTGCACGATCTAAAATTTGTGTGGTAATACGGTTAAATATCTTTGCTTATGAATTGCCACTTAAGGTCTTTTTGCTTACTTTCAGTTACAGTTTTGAACATAAGGTAAACACTCATGACGTCATTACCCCCTACCTATTGGTCAAACCACGTCAGTTTTACTTTAGATAAATGCAGAATTGTACTATGAACATTCCCATACCAATATCTCGATTTTAGAAAAATGTGGAGTTAAGGTCTTTTCGCTTAGGACGGCAGTATTACAGGGCGCAAAATTTCCGATCGCTAGGTCGCCATTAGCGACTAGAAATTTAGAACTGGCGACCAGTGTTCAGTAGGAATGGTTTTTGCCTAAACTCAGTTTCTGTTTCGCACGAAAGCAACTGTCACTGAGTGGGAGAAAACACGGAATGTGAAGTCTTTACAACGGACATGGAAAGTGAAGTCATCACAATATTGTAATTTTCCCCTCCTTTTCCACCTTCAATCGAAAACTTCATTACGAAGTTCCCAAATTTGCTTTCAATTGTTACATTTTGTACAGTTTTACGTGTGAGTACTGCTTCATTTGTGAGAGGCTTCAGCAGTCTCAACAGAGTTAAGACTTCCAACAGGAATTCACTGAAAACTGAAACACTGGATGGTTTGCTGACAATTTCCATCAATGGCCCTAAGGACTTTGATCCGAAAACTGCAGTCGACAGCTGGTACTTCAGTGCAGAAAGAGAGAGCGTTACCCAAACGTGAAGTCTTATGGTAAAATATTTTTTTAACATGTATATGAATTGCCCAGTTCAAAGTGATTAATCTCAATCTAATTGTCTGGTTTTGAAATTTTATTCTCTTTCTTTGTCAAACCGAAGGCCGTGTGTGTGTGGGTGGCGGGGAGGGGGAGAAGAGGCCTCTCATAATCTGTACATGAGAGATACTGGCGACCATCATGTTTGGATTAGCGAGTGCGTCTGGCTTTGAAATTTTGTACCCTTCTTTATTACCCTTTTTGCTGTACAGCGATCACCGTTAAAACCGCAAATGGTTAATTTCTACCATTTCTGGTTTCAATATCGGCTCCAAAAAAGAACTCTGTTCCTAATTTTTGATCCTCTACATTTCCACCAAATTTGGTGATATGGTCAAGTGGTTCTTGAGATTTTTGTCTCCGGGATGGACGGACAAGTTTTATATATAAGGAAGTTTTCCTAAATGATTCTCCTTAAATCTTAAATTTATAATTGAAAAATAAATATTTTTTTCAATCATAATGTTTTATTTGGTTTTATTTTTGTTCACTGGTAACCATTTGTGCACATGTCAGGTAAACCATGAAAGCTATGCAGGGTGTCTACTGGTCATGAAAGTCATGAAAAAGTCATATATTTTGCTTAGTGGTCATGAAAGCCATGAAAAAGTCCTTTATTTACCCAACTGGTCATGAAAATCTGAAATCTCAGAGTATATTTTTATACTTCATATTTTTATACCTCATACTGCATGTACTGAAACAGTTGTATCAGGTCAGTAATTGTGAGAATTTCCCCCACCAGTTAGTGCTGGCTAACTGGTACTTTAATGTCTTCCTAGCTGCTCTCCATTTCATCTTCTAGTCTCTGTAATATAGTAACAACTTTTTCTGTTCAACTTTCTGATCTGCTATTTCTTTACTTCTAAGAAATGTAAATTGTGTATTTTTGGGCCTTTAGACTTATACAAATAATATTATTCGTTTGAGTTTGCAGATTTTAAATTTGATGATCTATTTTTTTAAAACGAATTTCTTTTATAATTTGTTTTGTCTTTGAGGAGTTCTCCGAGTGCTTAATTTCAGACAAATTTCTGCTAGATGGATAATTATACTCAGAATTAAAACTTCAAATACAGTACAGAGTGATTCACTGGTAAGAGCAGGCCCGTATTTAGGTAAGTGCTATTCTGTGCTCGAGCACAAGGCGGCAGAATTTTAGATTCTTTCTTTAAGATTCACAATAAGTGATATTTAAGACTAGCAACCCGCATAGTTCCGATGCACCACTGACGGTAGGGGTTTATTATTACTAATGGTAAATTTTTATCGCCATGGTCATGAAAATGTGAACAAAAAGGTCATGAAAAGTCATGAAAAAGTCATGAATTTACTTTCTGGTATTCCAGTAGACACCCTGCTATGGTGGTTCTCTGAGACTTGATGGGCACCCAGAGCTCATGCTTGTAAGATTCTCACTTAGGGTTGCCAACTGGCCGGTTTTTCACCGGCCAGACCGGAAATATTGCTGTTATTTTGATTAAAGCCAGTGACCGGTACAGACTTCTTACCAATCCCTTATTGGCAGTTTTTTTTCCAAATATGTATCTAGTTCGAAGTATAGATTTAAAAAGCAACCTTCATTCTGTAAATCCAAAACTGTCACCTTTCACCATCTGTCAACGATTAATATAATTTATTCATCAGTTTAGATAATTTTAAAGAGATGACAGGAACTGTATCAGGGGAAATTGAAAATTTACTTGTAAGGAATTTTATACATTTATTGAGAGTGAAAAATGAGTTCTTAAAGTAATTTTTTGTACTTGAGGTATAAGTTTAAAGAATAAATTTCATTTTTCAAATCCAAAATTGTCACGTAAAGATTAATATACTTTTGTTCATCTGTTTCAATAATTTTAAAGAAGTGACAGTTACTGGCAAATACAATAAAATGACCAATACCGACTACAGTTTCTCATTTTTAACACAATGTATATATTAAGCTTATTAGTGAATGCACTAAGGATATCCAGAATAAAGGTGCTAATGCACTTTTCTTCACGATAGTACATTTCCTTCCCACGGATGGGTCCGAACAAAAATACTTCACACTTAGATCTATATCAGGGAATTTTGAAGGGATGCCGGTTTTTTTTTTTTTTTTTTTTAATCTTCCAGAGTTGGCAACTCTATTCTCAGTGTATCTTGGAACGCAATCCTTTCTTCCTTTCTATTTCCCAAGGCCCGCATGAAATGAAATTGGTTTTATGAAAATTTGTTGAATTGTTGAAAAAATTCGTAAAGCTCTATGAATCTCTCGTTGAGCTAGCTAGTTAACACCACTATGTCTGATTTTGATATATTTGAAAGAAAGACATTGGAAATATCTCATATAAAAGTTTACAAAACGGACATTCAAAGGAAAAGAAATAAGTCCTTTTGAGACAGCGAAGTAGAAAGGAGGAAGAAGAACGAGCTAGCATGACTGAGCAAGAAATCTTTCCTGAAAATATATTTCTTGTCATCATTCAAAAGTTGGAAACAGAACTTGTACGACGCCATGCAACTTATAAAAAATATTTGAAAGGTTTGTTTTGTTTATAGAATATTCTTGAGTAGACACGGTTGTAGTAAGGCTTCAGTTACGAACATACTTGAAATACTGTCCTTTATGGATGAGTGTGTTCGTTTCCAAGCTCAACTGAAATCCCTGAATGTAAATCACGCTGGCAGTGCATATACTGTTACATGGGAAGAAAAAGTAGGAATACCTGATAAGAAAGCAGTACTTCACGTAGATAAAGAAGTGGAAGTGTAGTTTCATTAAAAATGTGCATGAGGAAAATATATTTAAAATGCTGAGGGAGAAGGGACCTGATTGTATCTATCCAAATATTGACATCGCCCATCGGATGTTCCCGTGTACGATTGCTTCAAATATGTATGGTGAACGATCTCAGCATTAAAATACATTTTGAGATCGGCGTTAACAGATGATCATTTCAACGATTTAGGGATTTCGTGCATTGAAAACGAAGTTACATCAAAATCTGACTTTAAAAATTTGATTTGTTAATTTTCGAGAAACAAGCCAAGTTGCTAGTTGTAAGATGTACACTCATGTCCAAAATTACTGTCGCATGTCTATAATTTTGTTGTTGTAGGAATATAATTTGATAACTAATTCGCCCGGTGTTTCTTAAAATGTTAGTATGTGTATAAACGGCAAAGACATGAATGTGGCAAATTTCATGCAAAAAGAGCAGTAAATAAGAACAATAAAATGAAAATAAAAATTTATTGTCCATTTAGCAACATTTTGTTTTACTCATTCAAATTTTCGTATTTATAATTCTTTTCCTATGAAATTTGCCACAAATATATATTTCCCGATTATATACATAATATCAGTATTAAAAGTACCCTGCAAAATCATTATCAAATTATATTCTTACAAGAACAGTTATTGATATGCGACAATCATTTTGGACATGAGTGTACGATATTTAAACTTTAAGACTGAGATTTGAAATATAATGATTAAAACTTAAGAATGCTAATTAAATGTAATTTTACGTTTAAAATTGAGTTATTTGTGTGTCTTTAAACCACTGCACTAGAATTAGAGGTAAATGAACCACAAATTTGATATTTATATAACAAAATGATACTGGAAAACAATTGCTTAAATTTAAAATACACGCGGCTAAGAATAAGACCCATATTCTACTTTTTTTTTTCAAGGACGTTAAATTTGTGCTTTGCTTAGAGGCGCAACTTACTTTAAAAACGCCCCTGATTGTAAATACGACTTTTTGTTTTTGTTAACGTTCGTGATCACACGGTTTGCCTGCTATTCATAATTCGATTTTCTTTAAATCTACAGATACGGCGTTTTGTGTTTAGACTGTATTATTGCATGCTGTAACGAAGATAATGATTTGACTTTTTTTAACCGCTTAGTCGTTTTCCAGACTTTCGTATTTTTAAACCTATACACTTAATTGTACCATTTTATATTATTTTTATATAATTATGCTTTAAGGCTCCTATAATTGTGTTTATTTATTCTTTTCTAGATTGTCCCATTGAGAAACTTCCACTAAGGCGTCGAGATGGTGCTCGCGTAATTGACGGGAGTTTTCATGCACATAAGATCACATGTGATCAGGACGAGACCGTCTACCTGAGAAGGCCTGAGGGAATCGAGAAACAGTATCGAATGAAGTGTAAGAGGTAGGTAGAAACAGGTGCATCAGAACGAAATTTTAGGATGAATCGAAAATATAATTTACCACTTCCGTACTTGGTTATGAACGTTGTATGTATTTCATTCTATATTGTAATGTCCCGTATGGTTGTATTTACAAACACCGAACAAATGCTTCTGTTTACAAACATCCGACATGTGCTCCTATTTACAAACAACAACCACGTGCATTTTATTACACAGTAGTATAGCTGCAGACGACGGAGGCGACAGCGACACCATTGGTCACATGACTACGAGGGAACAGCAGCGCCACCGCCCCACCTGGAGCACCAATATAACTAATAGGATTCCAAGGAAAGACATCACTTTCGGCTGGTCAAATCTCCTTTCTTGGCTTGCAGTGCAGCTTAGGAAGTACCTAAACCAAAGCCTTTAGCTTGGAATGGAGCTATCGGTTCTTTTTCCTCTGGCTTGCAGTGGAGCAGCGACAGGTTCCTAATCATAGCCCCGGCCGAGCTTGCAGCGGAGCAGTGAGTGTCCTACGCCTCTTCACGTAGCTTGCTTCATGAGGATTCCTTCCCGAGACCACCAGGTCGAGGGGACATCTAGTTAAACGAAAAACATTGGAACATTTGTATCTATTTTGTATTATAGTGGAATTTTGTAATAAAATTCGGTAGTGGGGAAAACAATTCTGGGCTATAGTAGAGCATTCACCTCCGGTGCTTGGGGTCTCTGGTTCGATCCCAGCTCGCGCCGTGTGGACTTTGTGGTGGACAACTACCGTGCTCGTGGGTTTTCTCGGGGTTCCCCCGTCTCCTCCCACTTTATTCATTCCACCATTTCACTCATCTCTCATCATCACCGTCTCGTTTAGCCTAACCGGCATAACCGTGGGACGTAAAACTTAAAGATTTCATTTCATTTTCAATTCTGAGCTATAATTTGCTCTATCAGTGCTCTACCAACGCTAGGACAAGTAGAATTTTACAATATATTAAAAATTTGGGGTAAAGTTCGTTAGTTGGTATCCCGGTAAAATAAATAAAATTTCAATTCAATCTTTCAGGTAAATTCCAGGATTATACCCTTTAGGCTAAGAGAGACGATGATTAAAGCTAGTGAATGATGATAGAAGAGTTCGTGGACAATGTTGTCCACCAAAAGGTTACTTGGTCGGGAATCGAACCAGGAACCGCACGCACCAAATGTAAGCACTCTATCACTGAGCAACTACGCCCCACAAATAAAATTTCAAGCAGTTAGCTACCGAAATAGTGAAACAGTGATGGTTTATTTATATTTCTGAAAATAAAACCACCAAAATTAAAAGTAGGAAGGAAAGAAGTATATATAAAAAAAGAGATGAACTATTTCCACGTAGCAAGTTCCACGCAAAAAGTTGTAACACGGCAATGAGGTAATCCTTCCTACTTTCATTTTTATCGTGCTTCTGCCAAAAGTACAATTAAAGTAACATTACTCCAATATCGTAAACTGAAATTCATATGAATTTTGATTACCTAGAAAATGTGAATTATTGTAATTTATTTTTTTCCCATTTTTTTTCAGAAGAAAGAAAAATAAACGGAACAGGAATAACAACCATAATTCGAGTGCATATTTCAGAAGTAATTTTAAATCTTTATATCAGTTCAACTACCGATGATTTTTTTTTCTTAAATTCGGTAATAAAATTCCTTTGCTTAGTTATTCTCCAACACCCATAAATTTTCTATTTCGCTCTTTAGAGACGCATATTCTTCACAAATTGAGGTTGAAGAATACATTATTAAGCATTATTCTTCAAACAGGAAGCCTTCAAGGTAAAGAAGGGCTCGAAATTAGAAATACGAAGCTCTAGCCCCATTACATGTTTTGCATATGAAAATTCAAGTGTGCGTCCCAAGTAAAAACTTGACCTTTACTTGTAAGTATGTACAATAACTATATAGATATCTTGTGTAGAACCTTGCTTCTAATTTATTCCTTCTATATTTGTGTAAGCTAGTTTACGTGAAAACACATGAAAAGAAATAATCGAAACTTTAAATTCAATTACAGCTCACTTAATATATATATATATATACGTATAGAACAGAACAAGAATCTTACAAACAGTAGCGTACCTCAGGCCCGTATTTAGGTAACTGCTATTCTGTGCTCGAGCAGAGGGCGGCAAAATTTTGGATTTTTTTTAAAGATTCATAATAAAGTAATATTTTAAAACTAGCAACCCGCAGAGTCCCGCGTAAGCGCGAGAAAATATGTTAATGTGTTTAATTCGCTCTAATTACAGTAGTTACTAATTAGCTAGCTTATCTGATTATTTTTAAAAAGTCATTCTCTCCCATCCCCACCCGGAGGGGTGAGGATGAACTTGAATAACATGAAAACTAATACCGTTAAACTCAGCGACCTCGAAAACTATGAATTCAACACTAATATCTGTCGTTTTCGATCACTTTCAAAATCTCGCCTCCTCTCTGTGGAGTGGAGAGTGACCTTGAAGTTGAGTTGGATTAAAACTGTCTCTATTCATCTCAGCGACTCCGAAAACTATGAATTTAACTCTAATATTGGTCGTTTTCGATTATTTTTAAAATGCCCCACGTTATTCTAATGGGAATTTCCACTCCCATATCTAAGATCAGGTGTGGCCTAGGCATCTGGAATAGGTCATTTGGATCATTCCTCTGAGAGCTCTAAAACTTGAAAATTTCATGTTTCTATTTATTATGGTTCTAGAGTTGAAAAGCGGTACATACAGACAAACAACTTATTGCATTATTACAGGCTGGCCAAAAAGTAAGTATACAGTCCCGTATAGATCAACTCGTTGCTTTTTATATCATTTCTTATTGTTATCCATCAGGTATACTTAGTTTTTTTTTATTATTTGTTCTTAATGTCTTTTTACTTATATATTAAGCTCGGAACAGCTGAAGCAAATAAACCTATATGCTAGAATGTTACACTTGATCAATGCAGGGGTGTATTCCTACTTTTGGGTCACCCTGTATATATGCTGATGCTATTAAACCATTTCTGATGTGAATAATGTAAATAATTATTTTCCTTATCTGTTATCACCAATAATTATTGGTGTCTCACAGTGACGGCCGTTAATGGTTACCTAACTTCGGGTTGAACACCACCTAATCCTCATCATTGAGAGAATTAGGCCATTTACAATTACGTTGTAATTTTTGTAACTTGTAATACCTAAACTGCTACTCAACAAGAGCTGGTATGTTTGCAAAATCACAGCTTGTTTCCTTCTTTGAGCATAAGTTAGTGCGAGGGGGTGGCAAATTATTTAGAGCACAGGGTCGCACAATATATAAATACGGGCCTGGCGTAGCTAGAAATGCTTTTAGGTAGGCGGTAAGGAGGCTGCTGAAATTTTGAAGAGACCATTTGTGTTAAAGCGCTTTTCTAAGTAATGGAGAATAATACACATACATGCACAGATTAGGGCTCCGACTATCTGAGCTAATATTTGTCTGACACTTCACGGATAATCGAGGATCGGATAATACAGACTTTCTTCAAAATGAAGAGCATTACTGCATGTACAGTAGTAAATGCGTAAGGTACATTATAATAAATGGGCATATATTAATTGCTATACAGCACGCTCGATCGTTCTAGTGTAAGTTGAAAAGTAAAATAGTAAAAAGCAGAACGTTAAAAAAGTAAAAATCGCTCAGTGCAGTATTTTTCAAAATTACATCATAAAGTAGTTCTGAAGATAAGGTGATGATTGTTGATAGTAGCAGACATGGTTGCAGAGCTATTCCATCGCTACGCGCGGGGCGTGTATGTTTATAAGGGAGAAAATTTAGAGAAGGAATTGACTTGATTCTCCAAATCAACTACGAGAGCGACTATGCTAGTGGCACCAGGGTCAGGCGTTCGAATCTTGTCCACTACTTTCGAGCTTATTTTTGTTAATTTATACCGACTATCGCATCGTTTCGGCTTCTACACTACGACGCACGCCATTTAAGACTCAAACCGTTCGCGCCGGCATTTCTTTGCTATTTTTTTCTTCTTTTTTTTGACCACCACGGTTAGTCGAGGCTCGCATAACCTGGCTCTATTGTGTATATATATATATTGAAAGGTATTGAAAATAAGCACGCACTTACAGGAAGACATATGAAGACATTAGCATATCACAATATCAGCTGCCAGTTCACTTTCAAATTCAGAAATTTTCTCTGTTAAAGAATTCTTCTTATGTTTAACAACATCAGGCGGAAACCCTGCCCCGACTTCAATAATCTATCAAGCTTTTCAACTTAACACATGGTTCCGCCTTTCACTTAACATTTTATTTTTTAAATAAAATTCTCCCTCTGGGGTGAATAAACTGACACTATTGTCAAGAGTTAGCAAATTATTTACAGTAATTCATATATAATTAATAATTCAGAGTGGCGCAGGGAAACGAAAAATTTCAATCAACATAGGGTGCACTAATCAACACAGAAAAAAAAAAAAAAACATTTACTGATAGAGATGCATGTAGAAATTATGCCATTAACAATGAACACTGAACATTAGCTGTGGCACTTACATGTCACTTTACTTCTTGAAGACTATATCGGGAAGATGTGTTCCATCACTGCGTATACATTATGGTATGGAATATTCAGTGTATTGTATCTTTCGGGTCGCCAGTGAGTTCTTCTTTAATCCTCAGTTTCAGTTCGACGATGCTTGCAGGACGTGTACTATACTCTTTGCTTTCGGGATGTCCCGATAGATTATCCAGAGAGAGAAATCGCATACACTGAGTTCAAGTTCTGCACAACTTCGATGCTTCATTATTACTTACTGGACCACCACTTGACCTAGTGGCTAGCACGCTTGCTTTTGCTATACGTGGTCTCGGGTTCGATTTCCGGTGGGATACAGTTGAACGAAAAAAGTGGTTCGGATTCCACTACAATCAGTAGGTCCATGTCTCCCTTAGCCGGGCAGGCATAATCGTGGGACGTAAAAACAAATCAAACTTCATTATTACTAAATGGCAAAGACTTCTCAGTATTATCGGTCCGAAACAAACACCAACCCCACAGTGTTGCTAATTCTAAATTCAAAATTTCCCGTTTTCCTGCGCCACACTGTATTTCGTTTGTAATTAGCTCATCACGTTTTTCTGTACTGTGCACTACTCTATAAAATATGTTAGAGGTATCCGTGCCAATCAGGGCCGTATCTAACATTTTTACGTCCGGGGCATTAAAATCGTGTCGCCGCCTGCGTCCCAAGAAAATTTTGCAACTTACCCTCTCAGTATTTGTTCGTTCTCAGTTATTGTGTAAGAAACACAAGACAAAAACCGACAAAAAACGAAGCATTATAGTTTTACACTGGCAGCCAATAAGCAATAGCCTCAGCTTCTAGCGCTGTAATGATCTTTGACCTTGATCTGCCAATAGAACACAAAAGTGTGTTCTGGTCGTTCACCCCCATCCATCAAATTTTGCCAGTGTCGTCTGTCGCGCTTTACGGAGAACATCTCCTGAAGGTACAGTCTTGTTGGATTTCGCCAAGTTTCGGTTTGTTAATATTTTATTGTTATTTTCTATTTTCCCTGCTATTTTCCCTGTTAACTTGTCTCATTAAAAATGAAATGATAGGGAAATAAAATCGTAAGTTTTACGTCCCATGGTTATGCCAGCTCGGCTAAAGTAGACGATGATGATGAAAAATGAAGGAAATGGTGGAATGAAGTGGGAGGAAACAGGAGAACCCGGAGAAACTCACGCACACGGTGTTTCTCCACCACAAAGCTGGGATCGAATCAAGGACACTTTTTATTAGAATAATTGTTACAGTTCGTGTTATAATTATTTAAAAGTTTGGCAGCATTGTTGGTATACTTCTTACCTTTGATGTTTTCTCAGGTGTGCGTTCGGCAGGCGGATAAACGAATCATACCGAAATCCTTCGATATGACGCAAAGCATTTCTGTGATTGGTGTAGAGCCCAAACTTCACGACTCGTTGCGGTCACTGTAGCAGCGTCGTAACGAGAAAACTCAGTCATACTGTGGTATGAACATTATTTTTAGTGTAGATGTTCCTTAAATTTCTCTCTCGTCGACCTCTTTTTATTTTCTTACCAAACTTCAATCTCGATTTTTATATACTGCTCCTAGAAATTTGCCGCCCTGGGCTCGAATCTCTAAATCTGTCCGCATATAAGCCTGGTGCCAGTACTGAGTGTATTTTTAATTCGTCCTGTCCCATTCCTTGTTTAGACAATTTTTTTTCCATACCTTTCTATTTCTGTGGTGTTTCTATTAGGATCACGCAAGTGAGACTTACGACATTATAATGTTAGTACGTCAGTTAGTCCACACGGTAACTCTCGAAGGAAAGGGAATTTTTATTTATTTATAGGTACCTAATACAATTATCTCTGCCGAATAGTCAATCCGGTAGCATCTTAAGGAGTAACGGCGACTTGCATTTGTCCGTTAGTCCACACGATAACTTTTGAACGAAAGCTAATTTTTGAATCCTGTTTTTTGCAGTAGATAGCTAGAGCCGATATCTGTGCCGTATTCGTTACTATACAATTCGTTAGCATCGTAACGAGTAACGGTGACTTGCGTTCATTCGTTAGGCTATACGATGACCTTTGAACGAAAGCTACTTTTTGAATTCTGTTTTTCTGCAATTAGAGAGTTAGTGATTTCACGGGCGACTTCGTTCATGGAATCAAATCTTTGACGTATACATAGGTAACGGTGATTTTAACGGTAACTGTCCATATCCCATTTTCTGTTTTTCAAACAAAAAAAGTAGTAGAAGTTACACACTTCAGCTTTAGATGGCAGTAAACATCCTCCACTGGTTCACATCTACCGGACGAAATTTATAAATTTCTGGTGCGTGATCCTTTTTACTGTCTACCAGCGTATTTCTCTTGCTCCTATTTCCATTCTCTGTGAACAAGGTTCTAGAGGAGAGCCGGAAGCTTGAACGTACAGTGATATTTTTCAGGAAGTAGCATTTGAAGTGATTTTTATAGATAACAAAATTGTAGAATCATTTTGTAAAATTCACTGAAAACTCAAACGTTTTGTAGGGGCCGCGGTGGCTCAGTGGTAGAGCGTTTACCGCTGGTGCGTGGGGTCCCTGGTTTCATCCATGGCCATGTAAAATTGTGATGGAAAACATCGTGTCCGTGGGTTATTTAGAGGTACTCCCGTTTCTTACAATCTCATTCCACCAATCCTTGCATCATTATAGCTTAAAGAGCATAAACGTGGGACGTTAAATTGAAAGATTTCAGTTTCATTTCAAATGTTTTGTAACCAATTGTTTATTTTGGTTCTTATCGTTGTAGGTGTGGTTTACTGCTTTACTACAAGCATGACTTGAAGAGTAACGTGAACTTCATTGTAAAAGGCTCTGTGAAGAGTTCAGGTGAAGGCCCCATGACCAGCATCTACAATCAGGTAGCCGTTGAGAAACCCAAGAAAATCATGGTAACAAAACACACGAAGAACATGGGGAAATTCAGCTCTGTTACAGTCTCCACTATCGACGAAGAGGAGGATGAAATTGAAGCCGTAAGTGTCACTAACAAATACTCAAAGGGCATGAGAGAAAATCACTTTGTCTACATACAACAACAAAAAGTTATATCAATCAGTATGGTTGGGACTTTGAAAGCCCATAAGTGGAGGTATCTTTTCAACTTTAGTAGGTAAACAAAAACTGTATTAACGAATTAAATTCTATTTTACTGGCTTTCCCGTTCCATTAACGATTCAATTGAAACATTTACCAAATATATCTATTATTATATCGAATTCAACACAGAAAAAGGGAATTTAAACCGAGATTGGGATAACATTCTTACAAATCTTCATTATTTTTTTTTATATATATATATATGGTGTTTCAAAACAGCATCGACAACGTTTAGGTGGTCATTTCTGACACCAAGATAAGACAAAAATTATAGACCAACTTCGGTGCACAAATGCTTCCTTTCGGAGTTACACGCTGCCGAAATCATGAAAAATTGAAATTTAAATGTCCATAGCTCCAAAACTATGGGACCTACCGTAGTCGGGGCAAGATTACATTTAGGAACTAGTATGTGCCCTATCCAAATATCCATGTTCGAGAATCCTTCGGTACTCCCGCAACATTTTTTTATAGAGGTAGTTGGTGAGTATTTCAAATTATATGCCCGTAGCCAAGATCCCTCTTTAAAAGCCTAAGTACCACAGGATTTTGAAACATGGATTTTTGGATAGGACACAGTTCCTAAATGAAATCTTGACCCGACTTCGGTAGGTCCCATACCTTTGGAGCTATGGATCTTTAAGTACAATTTTTCATGATTTCGGCAGCCTATAACTCCGAAAGGAAGCATTTGTGCACCCAAGTTGGTCTATACTTTTTGTCTAATCTTGGTGTTAGGAATCACGTCCAAAACGTTGTCGGTGTTGTTTTGAAACACCCTGTATATATTTGTGTATAATATGAACTACCGCTCAAAAGTTTTTGAACACACCTGATTTCCAAGATATAGGGAAAAAATAAGGTTACAAACGTAAGAGTGACATGAACTAAAATTTACTGCATCACAACGAGATAATACATACTAGATTTTTCTTTCTTCAAAGTAACCGCCCCGTGCTTTGATTACTGCTTCGCACATCCGGGACATTCTTTCTATTAAGTGCGCCAACGTTTCTTCGGAAATCGCTTGCCATTCCTGTTGCAAATGGCTCCACAAAGTATTCACATTCGTCAAAGGTTTTTGACTGACCATTCTAACTGATCCCACAGCATTCTATTGGATTATAGCCTGGACTTTGAGGAGGTCATATCATGGTTTTCAGGTCTTTCCACATCTCTACATATTCAAGATACGTTCTGCATAAAACAGACAAATGTTTCGGATCATTGTCCTTCTGCAAGGTGAAACCTTTGTCAATTAAACGTAATTAGAGTCCCCTCTGTTTTTATAAGATCGCCTGTACGATTGCCTCCAAAGCCACCCCACACCATCACTAAACCCCCCTCCGTATTTGACAGTCGCGGTGACGCACTAAGGTGCCATGCGTTCGCCTTTTACACAACGCACAAATTTGTGGCGTTCGTCCCAAATTCCTCAAACTTCGACTCATCCGTAAATAAGACGCTTTTCCACTTATCTGCAGTCCTATGTGCAGCGTGCTTAGCCCACTGTAGTCGTTTCTTATTGCCAGCCCACAATAGGGGCCTCTTTGCTACAATACATCCTTTAAGCTTTGCATCCTGAAGTCGTTTCTTTACTGTTGACACTCTTCCAATTACGCTGTCAGCATGAGCGCTGTTTTAAAGCGATCACGTTTACTGTTCACTATTACATATTTATCCTCCGTTTTCGACGTAACCTGAGGCCTTCCCGTGCGATACCGATCCTTGTTACTCTGAGTACATACACACCGCTCCCAAGTATAATGTACACTTCCCAAGGAAACGTGTTCTTACTTTGTTATTTCACGCATGGTGTGACGTACTCTGTATAAGCTAACTATTGCAGCCAGATTTTCTGTTGCAAGTTCTTTTCGTTTGCCTATTTCAACTGCCGCACAATTGTTTCCACCACTCAACACACTAGCACCCGTATACGTGCTTGTGTAGCACTCACTTGCCTTTCACTGCGCCCACGGACTACCAAGCATTATCCTACAAGTCAAAATGTGGCAATGTCGCAGATAAAGAACCATAAAGTAGATCTACCAATCTATCGAATAGTTTATCGGTTCTTTCCAGATGGAAGTTAGTTGATATACGTTGACACCAACACCACTTATTAGCATAACAATCGATGTAACTGCTTGATGAATTCGTCGAGCAGTGCTAATATTTTCAAGTTAATCTGCGATGTTGCCACATAGTGAAATTTTGATTCCCTATAGCGGCTGAAGGGCGCCCTGGAGGGTATATCATTATATAGCATCTTAACTTTGTTTCGACCTGAAGAATAACGCTCTGTTGTTCTTTGGCGTCATTTTTTAGAATACCCGTTATATAATCTCCCATCCCTCCGTTGAACCCACAAGTGGTACATTCTCACTTCTGGTTTCGGTACTGAATACCAATACTTTGGGACATACGTTGTATTTTTTGTAAATGGTCCATGTGTCGAACTGAACAACGTTGACCTACATAGACGTTGTAAAGTTTTAGCCCCTTACTGCATCATGTGCTGTATATGGCGTATATTTACAGTATGATTATGCCCATTGTAGTCCTTCGTTTGATTTCTCCCGAAAATAATCAACGCAAGGGCACTATCTGTCGTACGATTTCATCCGATCTATAAGTATATCGAACTTAGCATGGCGGTAGACTTTGTCGTGCTGTACAAGCTTATGAGAATATTTTGGTGTTTGGAACTTTGGTTCCTAAGTTATGTACAAAGGTCTAAATCAATAAACAGATTGCTGATCACCATATCCTGAATGATTTTTACTATAATTACCTAGTTTGTCACATTCGAGAATGTGCTACGGCTATCATACGTGAAGGAATTGGATATTATATAGTCGACAGCCGTTCGAGAAACATAGTTGGTTATAAGTTACCTTGCAACTTCAGTGACGATCCCTTCATGGTCAGGCTTGTTGTGTAGAAGTTTATCTTTCGATTCCTTGTAAATACATTGGTCTTAGTTTTGTTACAGGTGAATGGTTTATTTTCACACCAATAAAACTCATGCGGAGTCATTACCGTAGCCAGGATTTTTGTTGGGGGGGGGGGGGCTCAGTGTTGTTATATGTATGTGTTTGTCAAGGGAGACATTTAGGGTAAACTAGTAATAAAACGAAATATAATAATATAATTAATATAATAAATTTATACAAAATGTTAAACTGCATTTGACGGGTAACAGAGACAACCACGAAAGAAAATGAAATCTTTCAGTGTTACGTCCCACGGTTATGCCGGTTAGGCTGAAGGAGACGGTTATGATGAGAAATGAATGAAATGGTGGAATGAAGAAAGTGGTAGGAAACGGGAGAACCCCGAGAAAATCCAGTAGCACGCTGTTTGTCCACCACAAAGTCTATACGGCGCGAGCTGGAATTAAACCAGGGACCCCAAACACCGGAGGTGAACGCTCTAGCACTGAGCCACCGCGTCCCCAACCACGAAAGAAATCCGCAACTCTTTCTTTGATAAGTGAATTAAAACAGAATAAACAATGAGCGATAATCGAGCCTAGTATTTACATGTATTCAAAATAGGGGATGACAGGTCACGTGTTTTTATTATTTTTATCGAGGGCAATGATTTCTTGGACTCAAATATGTCCATTCTCTCTTAACCATTGAACTAACTTAAAGATTATTTTTTGAACGTCAATTTATGATATGAAAGAAACTGTTCCTTTTCAGTATTGCCAGGCTCAGTCGGCAAACTTTGGCTTTGGGTCAAAGAAGACACGTGAAAACTGTGGTCATTGCTATGTCAAAGAGTTGAACAATAACTTCAGGGTTACCATATGCATATAGGTCCTCGTCACTCTTTTTCCTTTCTTCCCTTTGAACAGCAGGGATTCTTGGAAAACTCAATTTCTATACGCCCCAAAATGCAAACTTTTTAAAATAGTAAAAACTGCGTTGGCTAACATAACTTGTCTAGGACTTGTTTAGTGATATATTTTGTTTTGAAATGGAGTACATGAAAGGGAACTATTGTTTGTTCCGAGAAAAAATTAAAAACATCAAAGTATCAAAGTACATTGTCGGAACTCTTTGGGAAACGGGGGGGGGGGGGGGGCGTTCCTACGCCACTATGTACGGCCACTAAGTTTATCGTTACCGATTTTCTACCACTATGTGTAATTTACTGGTCATTGATTTCTTTATTTGGCGTTAATCACAGTGCCAGTTATTTGGTTTTAGTTAGTATGTGGGTGGTATTTGGAAGAAAGAAATAAAAGCAAAAGAAAACTTGAACAGTTTGCTCGTTTTGCAACATTTATTATTATTATTATTATTGTTGTTATTTTTTAACAAATTGAAAGAGCGCTACGTGTAAAGTACCAATGAAGGCTTAGTTACACATAAAAATGTTTTTGCAAACAACTGTCACAAATTCAGTCTGTATTTACCATCGAGAAAAACAATTTATGTAGTAAGTGTGTTACTTTCATTGTAAGAAATACTAGCAAACAAACTATTTCGTCTGGAGCCGCCAGACATAGTTACGAGTTTAAAAAACAGCAAGAAGAGAATGGTTTAAAGAATGTGATTAGCAGTTTGTCTATAGTGCTCACACCATTCTCTACATGCCATTTTTAACCATTGCAACGTCTGGTATTTCAGACGAAATGTCAAGTTCTTATTGATTGGTGTTTTTAATGTTGGGAGTAATGAATGCAAGATTTAAATTTAACTTGATTTCCAAAAGGCTTCAGTCAGTACTAATTATAAATACAGTGTATTATTAATTATTCTGCCTGTTGGCAGGTTTTTTTAAAGGTTGGGCCTGGAAATATTTCTTCCGCGTTTCTCAGTCTTCAGCTTCCTCTTTTAACTCCCAAGATTTTCTCCTATTTTTCAAATCATCGATCAGTTGTGTTCTTCCTATTCCTCGCTGTCCTTCCATCTTTCCTTCAATGGTGGTAGAAAGAAGATAATTTCTTTGTAAGATGTGTCCAATCCATTTGGCCTTCCTACGAAGGATGCTGCCTAAAACGTTCTCCTCTCTCCTATCCGTTAAAACATCTTCGTTTGTTTCTTTCTCTGTCCATTTTATCTTCTCTATCTTCTTCCAACACCGCATTTTGAATCTCTCTAAATATTTCTTCTCTAACTTCCGTAATGTCCAAGTCTTTGACCTATACAGTCCAATGTTTCATATATAGCACTTGACCAACTTCTTCCTTAGTTCAACATTAAGCCTGCTAGTTCAGAGTGATCTTTTCCTGTTGAATGCGTCTTTGGCAATTCTTGACCTGATTTCTTTGGTGCAGTAAGCGTCTCTCGTCAAAATACTTCCCAGATACTTGAAATGATTGACCACTTCAAGTTCTCTTTGTTATACTCTGACCCGTGAGGGTGTGTTTGCACGGGATAATCTCATGACTGTCTATTTTTCAATATTGATTTCCATTCCATATAGTTTCCCAGTGTCAGCTAATTGGTCAATCATCTCCTGTAGTCCTTCTTCGGTTCTAGCTATAATAACAGTATTACTTGCATATCTGAACTTGTTAATGGTCTGCCCTCCAAAACTTGAAATCTCCAATTCCCATTAATGCTTCCTTCATTAAACATTCACTGTGAATGTTGAATAATTGGGGCGACATAGTACATCCTTGTCTGACTCCTCTTCCGATCTCCATACTATTGGTTTTCCCTTCCAGTTCAAGCGCAAGTTCACTCGTTGTCCTATGTAAAGGTTGCGAATGAGTCGTCGGTCTGTCCAGTTTACCCCGATTTCTTTAAATACTTTCAGAAGTTTATCCAATTGTCCAGGTCGAAAGCTTTTCGCCAGTCGATGAAGCACAAATACAGTGTAACAAAGAGAAGTGAAGGAAAAAAATAAATTTTATATCACACTAAATCCTCGGTAGGTGCAAATTCAAAGTCAACCGTTAGAAGTGTTCTGTAGTGTTTACAGTGGCTTATCTAGGCACAACAGGAGTTGTGTTCCAGTCCATGTGCTCGGAGTGGCTAAGCAGCGAATTTAAGAGAGATAAAATGTGTCAAAGACTGAGCAGCGCCGTGGTTAAAGCTGGAGACCCGGGTTCGAGTTCGGCGCGGTCGTGTATTCATTCATTTTTTGTATATGACACTACTAGATGAACTACTCGTTTTTCTCACGCGGAGAGTTGGCTTATGCAAAGTATTTTACCCCTTCCCTTCGTAGGATACATATATCAATGAAAGTGTAATGATAGGTCCGTAATGTTACTCCCCACCCCTTCTCAACCCCGTGGCGATGACGGCTGAACTTGGACTAAAACGACATTAGGGTGTCACTATTCGTCTTAGGAATCTTGAAAACTATGGATTGTACTCTAGTAACGATTGTTTTCGATTATTTTTACATACCACTCCCTTTTCATCCCCCTCCCTAATCCTGATAATGTTACACAAGCCTAAATTAGACCATGGTTCATTCATGTACTAAGAGTCATAAAATTCGGTGTAGCGGCCTAGCAGAATTTGGCCGCCAAACATCGTTACATCTATTTTTATTCATATAGAAAATGGGGGCGCGGTGGCTCAGTGGTAGGGCTTTCACCTCCGGTGCTTGGGGTGCCTGGTTCGATTCCAGCTCGCGCCGTGTTGACTTTGTGGTGGACAAACACCGTGCTCGTGGGTTTTCTCGGGGTTCTTCCGTTTCTTCCCACTTTTTTCATTCCACCATTTCATGCATTTCTCATTATCACCGTCTCCTTTAGCCTAACCGGCATAATCGTGGGACGTAACACTCAGATTTCATTTCATTTGATTCATATAGAAAATGTTCCTTTCACCTTAAAACGGAAATGTTCATAAGCGCTAGGATTGTCTTTTATTATTTTTAACCCTACGTACAGCAAAGGGTTACGCGTAACATTGCACATCAAGGGAGAGTTAGAAAATATCCACCAGATAAATAATTATTTTCTGTCCCAGAAAATGTAATATTCTTCTCTGTTTTGTGGCTTCACTTGCTTTAGTTTATAGTTAGTAGAAAATAGAGAAGAATATTACATTTTCTGGGATAGAAAAAGATGATTTACCTGGTGGACATTTTTTAACCCTCCCTTGGTGTACGTAGGTTTTCCACTTTTAATATCATCACTCTGAAACCAGCAGGTCTTTTCCATTTAGCTGTACGACGCCTTGCGTCAGCTGTACCCGTCAAAATCTTCAACTTTAACTGGAAATAACCTCATGCACATTATGGTAACATGTTACACCAAGAGAGAGTACTTTATGTCCACCACAAAGACTTTTTAAAATTTTGGGTTATTTTCTAGAAATTAAAAGTATTGAATGACAGTAAATGAATTGTATACTATTTTTGACACAATACCTGAGTTATGACATAATACTGAAGAAACATCATAAAAATTCTTACCCTAATAAAAGTGTGGCAATTTTTAATGGTATACGTAGGGTTTATAAAGAGTTTATACACCGAGTTTCATCTTCCTAATCTGACAAATTCGTTAGATACTGTACTTTTGGCATAAAGTTTTAAACCTCTCTATTCTTCTTAGGATAAACTCTTCTTGCCCAGGGTTCACTCATGTACCGAAAATCTACAAAATTGGTCTAGCGGTGTGGGAGGGATTAACCATCAAACATTTTTACATTTCATTTATATATTGGTGCAGCAAGGTGTTAGCATCTTTTTATTTTTGCCATGTTTGCATACGAAACGTAAAAATGCAACGAGAAATTAAACCTTAAAAGTTATGCTAATTTTTCTCTTTGTCTTAATTATTACTTGGTTGAAACTTTTCTACTTTGGTAAACAAATAACCACATTTTTCTTTTATTTACAGCGCGAAGTTGCTGACTCCTACGCTAATAATGCCCGAATTATTGAGAAACAACTGGAGCGGAAAGGGATGAACAAGCGAAAGCTTATTGAACAACAGGCACAAGCGGAACTGGAAGCCAAGCGGAACAGAGTCCGAGGAACTTTGATAGATAAGTGAAGAGAACATCTGAACTGATGCTTCGAATCATGTGATTGCCGCGGTGTTACTTTAAGGTCCATGTGCAAGATAGTGTTCAAACAACCATTCAAGTTGCAAGTTTTACGGTGCTGGTACACGTGAGAAGGATGTTGTTACCGCTGTGAACAGTAAACTATTTCTCACGTACTTAAGTCTTAATCGATATATATACTTTTCATTTATAATTTTTGCATTTTTTTTTAATGTGTCATTCTTAATTTATTGGTTTCCTCTCTAAGCAAGATACAATTACTGTGCATGACACATCATAGTTTAATGAAGAAAATTAACTTAACTTCTTGTTTAGTTATTAAAGATTCTAATTTCTTTTTTCAAATATTGCTTTGTTTTCGAGGCTCATGTGCAAAATGAAGCTAAAACATTGTTTAAAGTAACCTATTTTCCGATGCTTCAGTACCTGAGATGGATTTGTGAAGTTTCTTTGCCATCACTCGAGAGCGTAAGGTATTTGTTGGTATTTAATTGTCTTTATTAATGGATATAAAGCTTTCATCTTTCTGATTCAGTTTCTTTTTTAATATTCACAATTACCGTCCTAATTCGTTGTTTCGTTACTGAAAAACTGTAAGTCAAATCGAAAAGTTGAAATGATTCCTTGTTTAATGAATAAAATATAGCGACGGCTAAGAGTGAAAACCTCGTAAGTCATCAGTTTACATTTTTAACGACATTTACATACACAGTATTTACTAAAATCACTTATAAGTTTAAGAGATAGTACTGTTAAAATTAAAGATGTATGTGGTACCACTATATATATCGGGTGTTCTGAAAATAGCGCCCACGGACCACAGAGCACTATTCTACAAGTCAAAATAAAGCGAAAAAATATATAATATATATAATTGTATACATTTCCGGTCAGCGTCTGGAGGCTCAAATTGCGGTATGTGGTAAAGTCGCAGATATAGAATCATAGAGTAGATCTGCGAATGCATCAAATAGTCACCTCATTTCTTTCCAGATGGCAGTTAAAGTCAATACCCGTTGACACTAGCACAATTTATTAGCGCAACAATCGATGGAACCATTAGCGTTACTCTACGAATTCATCAAGAAGTTACAAATTAATCTGCAACGTTGCCACATAGTAAAATCTTGATTGCCCATGGTTGCTGAGGGAGACCCTGAAGGGTATACCACGATATAGCATTTTCGCTTTATTTTTACCGCTCTGTTCTCCATGGGCGCCATTTTTAGAAATCCGGTATATATATATATATTAAGTGGTTTTCATTCTTAGCCGATTCTAATCTGTTTCAATACCGTATTTACTCGAATATAAGCCCCCCCCCTCCCTAAATATTACGATCTGTTTTGAGAACATTTTTATTATGCAAATACAAACACCCCTCGAAGATTACTGCAGAAAATTTACGCAACTGCTAAAGCAACGGCTCATCACTGCATGTAAAACCTGTGGCTGGCTAGAAGTATCCTTCAAGATAGTTACCGGTAGTACCTCTGTCCATTTTGAAAAATATTGTTCTTGACATGCATTGTTACGATCTCAGAAAATTGAATAGTCAGCAATAGAACTTTACATTATTGTTTTCGTTTTCCTTCCTTATTTTGACGCAAGAAGATTAAAGTATGACACTATATTTTAATTTAACAATTGCGTTACGTCGTATCATTTTTATTCTCCTCCTCACCCTCTTTTGTCAGTTTTATTGCTGGACATGTAATTTGTTCGAACACTTATTATTCGATTAGAAGCGCCCCTCAAGAATTTCAGCCTTACATTTTGGAAAATAAGTGCTTATATTTGAGTAAATGTGGTACTTTATTGTTTTCTATATTAATATGCAAGATAAGGTTAAAATATTTTTCAAAGTACCCGGTTTCCCGGTGTACGAACACGTTGAGTATCACTAAACATATACTGCCTTGTCATTGCTGTACTCTATTTAATTAAGCCTTTGTTGATTAGTTTTCCATCTAAAACTGTTCCACTTTTTTTTTTAAATAATTAAGTCATTATTAATTCCTCGTTTTATTTCTAAAACATAAAAAATTCCCTGTAAGTTAATTACCTGACTTCAGTTAATTACCATTTTAGGGTCGTCACTTCATCAATAAGTTTTGGTGTTTATAACGTCCAAATTAAAATAAATGTAATTTATAGCAAAGTATGTATATTTCGGTGATAAATTATATTTATTTTGTGGACACTTACATTTATTTTCATTAATTACTAATGGATTAAGTTTTATTTTACGAAAATAATATGACATTAGTTCTTGGGAAAATATTTGTTTTTCTCTTCTGTACATTAGAAAAAAAAAGTATTTCTGTAATTTTAAAAACGTAGAAAACATACTCTTTAAGCCACATCGAAGTGTTTACATGACTTATTTAATAATCTCCAACAAACAAACAAACAAACAAAAAAAAAACTATTATTATTTAGATATTGATTTGTTTTAAGACGTCTGCTCACCACTTGGATTCAATTCTTTTTGTTTTGTTTTGGTTTGGTTTGTTTTTCTTTTAAAGAATCTTCCAGTATCAAATTTTATTGTTCAGTGTCTAAACTTAAATTAATATAATTTATCACAGTAAAGCATATATAATTTGCATTTAGCTCTTATTTCTGTGGTCGATTTTATTACTTTTTTTAATTTTCATTGATAAAGAAAAGATTTATATTACCTGTAAATTTTCATAGACATTAAGGTTTAATGTCCAAATCGTTTGATGTATACATTCTGTAAAAATTTGTTGCAATTATCGTAAATAAATTAATTTAATAAATATATACGATTTATTTTACGAAGATAATATAACATCTGTTAAGATATTTATTAAGTTTCCTTTCTGGACGCTAGTGGTCCCACATAGTATAGTCACTTTCGGTGTGGATTCTCGGTCGAAAAGATGTAACAGGTTTTTTCAGGCCAGTCATTCTGAGTGAGGATTTTTCTTTTTCTTTTTCTGATTTTTACTCATACTAGGCAAATACTGGGATGGTACCTATCATACAGGTCCCAGGCCGCTTTCTTTGTTTCCTTTCCTCCTCATCTGGATTGTGTACTCGCCGAGGGACATCATCCTTCGTACGCGACAGGCTGAGAGCCATAGATGCCGGCAATATCCTGAAATATATATAAATAAATAACCTTCTGGACAGTAGAAGAGCAACGTTTCTCTAGTTTCAAATAGTATGTGGAAATATCAAACGTATCTTTGTTCCAAATAGCAAAGTGGGTCACTTTTGGTGCAAGCCGTCCCGGGTTCGATTTCCGGAAGGGACATTTGCTCGAAAGAGTGAGAAGCTTTTTCAGGCCAGCCATCCTGGGTTTTCCTCATTCACGCCAAGCAAATGCCAGGATGGCACCTCAGATCGAGGTCTCAGGCCGCTTCCTTCCTTTCCTTTCCTCGGATAGTGTGATCGCTCAGGAACTTCTTGCTTCACACATAACTGGCTAACATGGCGATAGATGCCGAGAGCCCATAAATCTAATTCCTAATCCTAAAGCAAAGTGGTTCACCTGCCGTGTTTTCTAATTGTTGAGGTATATCTGGTCCGAATTCCACGTTATGTTATACGTCCACTGTATGAATGGGAACGTTAAGCTCTGAAACAGTCATTTCCAATTGGCCAATGTATGACATAGAATTACGGTTTTGCGATTGGAGGAAGGACAGTGAGAGGTAGATGGTAGAAAGGAGGGGAAGGGAAGGGAGATACGGAATGAGATAAAGGTGTTGCCAGAATGTGAGAAGTTATGGATCCACAAGTATCGTATCTGCAAAACTATCGACTATGCAATCTATGCTCTTGTTTGGCTGCTTTTACTACAGTTTTCGATACCAGGTTTGATGTGTACTCCTTGTTCTCTCCGTTTGTATTACTGAGAATGCGAGCAATAAACTGTAACGATACAGAACATCCAGTTGGAAATTAGTGCTCGAAATACCTGACAGTAAATGTGAGGTATGGAATTTCCTGAAATAAGTTGTAAAAAGGTTTGCTTACCTATACACTAGCAGCAGCTGTTAGGTTCAACTGAGTTTTCTTATGAAGCGACGAGTTTGCTAGACTATTTTCTTCCACTGCCGGAAATATTGCGTCTCGCAATATTATGCAGCATGTTCGTCGCCGGGTGTTAAATGTCCGAAGTGTCATCAAATCAGTGCTATCTTAAGGCTGTTTTTAATTTTTGGAAACCGTGGGGAAAAAAAAATCGCATGGTGCAAAGTTGTGGAAATAATGTGACTGCTCATGTTTCTGAATGGACTTCTGACCATAAAGTCGCGAACATGTAAGTCTTCTCCAGATTTCTGTCACTTGTATTCTCGCAACAGCGCAATGTACACACGGGCATTATACCTGGTACTACTGTATGAAGACAGAGTGATCTGGTCTGCAACCAATGTGAGCGCATGTTCGAACATATCAGAACACGCGAATGAACTGGAGTTTAGTGTCCTGTTGAGCACCGAGGCTGTATGAGACGAGGACCTACAGCACAATGTGGAGTCAACCATATGAATTCCTGTCAGGAATCAAACCTGGATCTTCCACGCCCAAGATACAAATGAACTTGTCTGCGGCCAATTCAAGAGCATGTTTGAACATGTCAGAATACACATTAGTGAAAATGGCTATGATTTACCACTATGGTGTTTCGCCGCGCCTATTGCAAGATTTAAATTATCGTACCTCGTAAGTGTCTGGAAGGCTGAAAGAAAATTAATGTAATTGATTTTCAATACGCATATTTTAAAATGAGATTGGAAAAAATAGTAGTTGTCAACAGTGTTGCATCCTTTATTTCAAATATTGAGTACTCCAATGAGAGCGGAAATAGCATAATTTATTCAGAGAGCAAATTTTTTCAGCATAATTTTATCAAGTACACAAAATTTCGATTAAATATGAAATATAATATCTGACAAGTATCCCCAATGTTCTTCGCTTCAGTATGTAACAAAATTTTGGATTCTCTTTTGCGGTTCAACCTCTTGCTTTGGCTGAATGTGTTTGTTTTTGTTTGTTTTTCATCTCTCTCCCTCTTGCTTGCTTAAACGTGAGACTTCGCAACCTGAAAGAAAGATGTTTCACAATGTCATACAGTACGTCCTCCAAGTAGATTCTAGCGATCTCAATTGCTCGACAATTTAGGTCCATTTGCTTGCAGTTATAATCTCTTTATGCATACAAGCATAATGAACAATATTTCACTTTCTTCTGAATTTGATATTTGAACTTGGTATATCTAAATTCAAACTTTAAATATATATATATATATATATATATATATATATATATATATATATATATATATATATATATATATATATATATATTGTATTATAATACGTATCACAGAGAAAACTGCCTTGTAAGTTGAGGACGATATAACTAAACCAACCCTTTAAAAATATCGTATGGATTGTGTTACTTTTATTCGAAATTAGTTTGACTAAAACTGCTTATGCATAACTAGCTTGTTTTGTTCCTTCAATAACTCTCGACAAGGGTGGTTTTGCCACGTCGTGAAGTTCACCTGTGCCTAATTCATTGGGCTAAAATCTAAAAATTAAATTTAAAATAAATAAATAAATAAAATTAGTAAACAAGGGCTACTTCTATTGTTATGTGTTCAATTTAAACTTTATTATTATTATTATTATTATTATTATTATTATTATTATTATTATTATTATTATTATTATTGCTATTAATTTATCTGGAAAATGATTTTAATACACTAATCTTCGAGTATTTTACTATGAATTAGTAACTCGCGTAATGTTTCCAACATAATCTTTGCCGGGTTCTTGAGCATTCTTTGGTGATACATTTCTGGGAAATAGCCAGTGGATATGAAATATGAGCAGCAGTTATTAATACGTGTCATAACATTCAGGACTTAATTATTTGTTTAGCATGAAAATATGAAGCATGATTTCAACATCGATATTGTTGTATGTTGTAGATGTACAAGGTCCGGAATGGGACTGACAATTTTTAAAAATTCATGGTTTAATTCTTAATATGGTAAGACATAGAGAAAAGAGAAAACATACATTTTGAAGGAAAACACAAAAAGTTTCTTCGGTGTTGCTTACAAGTCATTGTAACTCAATATAACTTAACATGTGCTCCACTTGTCACTCGGACAATATGCAGCATAAACTTAATCTTTGCCCACGTACTCTGTAGTATCTGAGGTGTGACAGGGCCAACAGTATTCTGAATACGGTTCATCAGTTTATGAATATTACGAGCCTTTTCATCAGAATACACAATGTCTTTCATATATTTTCACACAGGAAAAAAGTCCAGAGGGGTTAAATTAGCTGAGCATGGTGGTCAAGGAATTAGTCCACAACAGTTTATCCAACGTCCAGCAAATCCTATACGAAGATATTCCCTTACTCGTAGGCTCTATGATGGGGCACCATCCAATCCGAATATCACTTGAGGTTGCAAATGGTGTAATTGGGGAATTGAAAAGTTGTGAAGCGTATCTAGGATTGCATTTCCTGATGTGATTTGTTTCATTAAAAATAATAATAATAATAATCGTATAATTCCATTATGTGTTAAAGCTCAGTAAACATTCAATTTGGGACTGTTTCGGGAATGTTCCACTACACATGCGGATTCAGATCCCAATATCCTAACATTCTGTAGGATAACAGCCAAACAAATGAAAAGTGGCTTCGTCTGAGGAAACCATGTTCGATAGAAAATTGTGGTCATCAATCTTGTGTGAAATTTCATTGGCAAGTGCAAGTCTTTTGGCTGAATATCTTCCAATTGCACCTTATATGCTCGCAAACGTAATCGTTTATGTGCTCATCATACACAGTTGACCTTGGAATTCCCAGCTGCATGCTCATAACGCGAATTGACTTACTTGGGCTACGTGTAAAACGTACTCTTATTCTCACCTGTTCGTCTGATACACGAGATTTATCATTACTGTCATGTTTCACTACACTCCCTGAACAAAAATTGTTCTTTCTACACCTGGATTCTGTTGCGTGACGTAGGATCCTTGTGATAAACAGTGAAATTTTCCTTACACTTGAACAACACTTTTTGTCTCTGCAAACCATCACACGCATTGCACCTTTTCGAGTGCCGACGTTATTTTTTTGTTTCGGTGATACTAGCGGTGTCATCGGTGATCGTACATGAAAATTTGCTGAAAAAAAGTGTTTTCCTCAAAATGATATGTTTTCTTTTTTCTTTATCTCTTACCACATTAAAACTACACACTTCTAAAAGCCGTTAACCAAGAAGAACGTCAGAACTATAAAATGTGGTAAATGAATGAAAACTACAAGTGATAATGAATTATTATTAAAATAATTCGATGGAAGTATGTTTTGAAGAAAATGTCATTCAAATGTCCTCTGCTTCGTTGGATGGAATTTATTCTGAAGGTCTAATTTTGCACACACACACACATTGTGTGGTAAATTCTCAATGGTGCGTTTAATATTTCTTTTCAGTACACGAGTTATTCGTGGATTATTCTCGTTGACCTGAGGTTTGAGATAACCTCATAGAAAATAATTCGGAGGTAGAGATCCCATGATCTGGAAGTACAGAACGCGTCCGCGGAACTTTTCGTGTAATAAGTTGGAAGTTATCCATTCCATCCACCAAACAGGACGATATTATCTTCAATACATAATGTTATGGATTGCTTTTTACAATAATAATAATAATAAATCATTACAACTTGTAGTTTCCATTCTATCTTATTTTAAAGTTCTGAGATTTTATTGGCAATGGGTATAAAAAATGAAGTTATGGCAGAACAAAAATTTGAGAAAAGTGAACCGACACAATAGTAAAAGTTGAAGATAAATCTAAAGAACTTTAAATCTAGCTTAGCAAGCTATAAGAAATTCTAGTAACATTATTCGTACAATAGAGGCAATCCAAACGCACTACTATTAAGTGCTGTGGGTAATGCTGCGTTTTCAAGCAGGTGTACACATTTTATTTTCAAATCGCACTATTTCATATTATTACATATATAAGACGATTACATACTGGTGAACAAAAATATATGTCTAATACGTAACAGTGTTGGAAACTTTAAGAGTTATTAAAGGAGGTTTGCGTAATCTCTTGCCCCAACATTCGTCATTACATTTCTCAAAGTTGCTAGAGTTATCTCGTGGATCTCCACGGAGATGTTTTCCTTGAGCTGCTATATTGTTTAGGTTTATTGACATATACCCATTATTCGGGGTGGCCAAGCAATGTCTGCGTTTCGTGAAATAATTCGATGTCCAAAAATGGTTTGCAGATGTGCGATTGTATTCCTGGATGTGTGCGATGTGGTGCCATTTTACTGGAACCAAACATTTGGCATCTTCTACAGTGCAGGGCGCGAAACTTCTTGAATCATCGCTTGGTATCGAGCACCGGTGATGGTCACTCTATTGCCATTGCCATCTTCGAAGAAGTAAGACCCAATGATTCTCTGGGATTGAACACCACACCATACCGTACACTTCACAGAGTGTGGTGGATAACTTGAGCCTATATACCTCGGGAACAGTGAGAGTTATCGTGAAAGTAACCTCATTACGAGTAGGGATGGCTGGAACCAGTTTTCGGCTTTGAACGGATCCGGTTCCGGAACAGGTCTGGAACCGGATTTTCGGATCCAGCTTTGGAACCGGTTCCGGAACCGGGTTTTCGGATCCAGGTCTGGAACCGGATCTCCAAGAACCGGTTTCGCCGGAACCGGGACTTTGTGGCCATCCCTAATTACGAGCCCTCTGGGTGCCAAACCTACCTCAAAACATATGTGAGCCAACTTGAACCTCTTACTTCCCAACCCGGAAAAGGAAAGGTATCGTGAAGACAACTTTAATACAAGCCCTTTGGATGTCAAACCTCCCTTAAAACAAACCTATTTATCTGTCTATATCTAGACATATAGATATAAATATATATATATATATATATATATATATATATATATATATATATTATGGATGACACTTTATATATTAGAATCACAAAAATTGTTTTAGTAATGTGAATAGCTAAATGTGAATAATCTCTTTACTAGAGAAACACTTTTTAGTTCTTGTAATAAAATAGCTATATTTTAGAAATACAATAGGCTCTGATTATCCGACCGCTGCTCTGAAACACACAGGAACAATCAATATGCGCGAATATGTGGATTCATATTAAGTCTGTGTAATCTACGATGCTGTAAAAATCGTAAATTAGAAACAGTATCTACTGTGTCAACGAAGAATTTCAAGTACTGTATGTATCACACCTTTGATTGTCCAAACTATTCTTGATTTCTCACAATGTTTTGTTTTATAGGTAGTACATAACTTTATATTTTAAAAGTGATTGTTCTCTTTATCTATTCTTTGCCAATAGCAACTGTATGAATTTATATTACAAAAAGGTATACAGAAGAATATAGCATTTAAAAAATATGCATAATGTGATGTTTCGCAAGGCGCACTGTACCTTTTACAGATTCTTTACCAACAGCCACTAGCTATATGAATTTATTACACAAAACTGGTGTACAGAAGAACAACTAAAACCACTTATCTATGATGTGATGTTTCGCAGGGCGCTTTATGTAAAACGCACACTGTACCTTCACGGAATCTTTACCGAAAGTAACTTATGTATACAAACTACTGTATGGTACAGAGAATACGTAAAACCGTTTATCTTTGATTTGGTTTCGCATGGGCGCCGTATGTAAAGGGCTTACTGTACCTTTCACGAGTTCTTTACCAATACCGACTGAAAAAAATATTTTAAAAAAGTGTACCTTTATTTATATGATGATGTTTCGGAGGGCGTGGGTTTCTTGGTGTCCCAGTCTATGCCTGCTGCAGGCTAACATGGGATCCAAATACCATGTGCTCCCACTGGAAACCAAACTCTGGCCTCCCGCGAAAAAGACGCGTACGTTATCCATACAGCCACGAGAATTCACTAAAGTATATCATGTGAGTGGGATTTTTTTTTTTTTTTCCCTCGTTCCTCCTTCAAACTAATTGATTTTTTGATTTGTATTTAACTCTAGCAGTGAGCAGAGATGCTATATAGAACGAGACCTACAGTTTAAGGATTGATCTGAAACAGTGTAATGCGTTTAACGCTCTCCCACCGAGGACTGAGCTTTCTCGTGGCTAGATGGTTAGTGTACGCGCCTTCGTTGCTAAGACTCGGGTTCAAATCCCGGCGAGGGTTCATGTGCTTAGGGACCCAAGTCACCTACATCCTTGCTTTTGAAAGGAACTTCAACCACCGGATTAAACACAAAACGTAGTTCACTGAGGATACGCGCATTTTATCCCTTATGCGGGCAAGCGGGGCCTCCCAGGCCCAGTAGCTTCATATATATATATATATATATATATATATATATATATTTTCGAATTTCTCAATTACCATAAGTATTTCGATGACATAAAATTCTGAATTCTGCTATCTTTAGTCGAAGTTAAAGTCATGAACATATCGAGTTGGTAAGGTGCCAGTTGCCGTCTACGTTACAAAAATAGCTTGCCCGGATAAGGGTTAAGCAAAAACTGAGACACTAAATATACCGGCCTTTTCTTTTTTCTTGCTTTATTTTAAAAGTTTTTTTTTTTCTCATATTTTCTTCTATTGCATACACTTACTTACTTTTGTTCTACTTTATCATACGCAAACGACCGGGACTCTCATAGAAATACAGAGGACAATTTACAAAAATACACATTCTTTTTAGTGGAACTCGAGCTGAGGATAAAGTCCGCCTTGTAATCTGCAGCTGAACGCTACAGACCACTCATCTATGGATACCAGCGGTAAAATCAACGAGAAGCAGTTTTCAATTTTATCATATTCGTTACTTTTAAAAGTTGAATAATATCGGTGGATTTTGAATTTCCTTGAATTTAAAGTTTTGTAGCATATTATATATCCGATTACATTGTTTTAATCTACAAATAATAATAATAAGCATTGATTAATGAAATGATAGCTACTGAATGTTCTTTTCCATTATTAGTAAAACAACAAAGAACACTACGTTACTACTCCATGTCGAATTTGAAGTCAAAATCTATTTTATCTTTACAAGTATTTAAGAGATGGCAAGTAACGCCAACGTTTCATTAATAAACGTAAATGACAAGTTTTGTAGTGCTAAAGTAACCTACAATATAGATGTAATTTAGTGATTATTAATTACATAATGAAATACTGAATAAGCAGTTTCTTTGGTTAACATCTTTTCATATTGTTTTCTGTTCAACAATATATCATATATTTGGGGGAAAAAGGAAGATAAAAAGGGGAAAAAATGAACGCTTAGAAATTCCTAAAAAATATTAGAGACTATGTATTGAATCAGTACTATTTCCTAATAACACTGTGCAACAATGAAAATTGCCGCAAAACAAACACCTGTGATTCCTATGAAGTTTAATGTCCTGATGATGATAGTAAAAACTGTTTGTCCCTATCACGTAAACTTTTCTCGGGAAACGCAAGTTCATCAGCATAAACTGTATGCTTTTTGTGTTTTGTAGGGCGCGGCGCTTATCAGCCAGGTGAGAACATAATATGCGCTCAAAATATACTAGGGTGTTTGTTGGTGACATTGCATGGAGGGAGGGATGGGTGAGGGAAGGGGTAGGTACCAGATAGTCACTTGGTAAAGGTGTGGTGGAATTGCAGTGATTTGCATCAGTCAGTTGCCTATGGAATCATTCTGTCTGTGTATATGCCTATAGTGTGTAGTCTATATTCCCGACCTTGAAACTACTGTTTATATATGGGTGCGTGTTTCTTGCGTTTAGGGATGTCTAGAAAGTGTGTTCATTCACCGAACACTTTTTGTTTGTGTGGTGAGTTTGCGACAAAGCTCCAACAACATCTCACTTCTCAGCTCGTCAAAAAGGCGTACGACTTGTATTTTGAATCAAAGGTAGATGAAGGTAAGTGCTGGGCACCACAGAACTATTGCTCACGTTGCTCCCGCTATTTAAGAGACTGATTGCAGGGAACCCACCCATCCATGCCATTTGCTGTACCACAGTTGTGGAAGAAATAGAAAGATCACGTAACGGATTGCTACTTTTGTTTAACAAAACACAAAAGTAAATCAAAACAAAGAGTTCCATATCCAAATTTGGAATCAGCAATGCGCCCAGTTTCACATTCTGATTCTCTTCCAGTTCCAAAACCTCCAGCGACATGGACACTTGAAGATCAAACAGACGATGGAAGTGACAGACAGACAGATCACGAAGATCCTACATACCATCTACATCACAGTCCCAACCCCATTCACTGTCGCAAGCACAATTGACTAAGATATCATTCCGTAAACGACCGCTTGATCTTGCCACCTTTTTCGCAATGAGCGAGAATCTGGTATATCGTAAAGACATAAATGGGCTCTTTGCAGAATTTGGATTAATTCACTATCCAGACGAATGGCGCCTATTCATAGACCCCTTAAAAACTAGTCTCAAAACTGTGTTCTTGCATGACGGAAACGAGAAACCTTCGATACCAGTGGCCTATTCCGTTCAGTTGAAAGAAACCAACAACATAAAACTACTTTTAAAACTATATTGGCTATTCGAATTACAAATGGAAAATTTGTGGTGATCTCAAAGTTCTGGGACTTGTGGTGATGGGAATGCAGACTGCTTACTTTTTTTTATTATTATTATTTTTATTTTTGTCACTGGGACAGCAGAGCAAAGAAACACCATTACATATTCAAACATTGACCTGAAAGAGAACGCTTCAATCCTGGCGAAAAAAAAAAAAAATGTGGCGCATGATGAACCCCTTGTTGACAAAGTCAGTGTGCTGTTACCGCCGTCATGTCTGAAATTGAACTTCATGAAGAGTTTTGTGAAAGACGGCAGAGGTTTTCAATTTCTAATGTCCAAATTTCCTGCGATTAGTGCTGCAAAAATTAAAAGTATTTTCATTGGGCCTCAGATTCGTGAGCTGGTGTCACACAGTACCTTTGAAGGGTTGCTGAGAAATACTGACAAGGCAGCTTGACTTGCCTTCAAAGATGTGTGCAAAAATTTCTTGGACAATGTCAAGGTCTGAAAACTACAGAGAACTGACAGAACACATCCTGGATTGAACAAATGTATGGGGTGCAACATGTCCCTGAAAATACATTTCCTACATTCGCGTTCGAGTTTTTCTCACCTTATCTCGATGTCAGTGATGACCATAGTGAGCGATTTCAACAAGATATCTGTGAACATGGAAAGACGATATAAGTTAAGATAGTCACCGAAACTTTTGGCAGATAACTGCTGGACTCTCCTACAAGAAGTTTTACCATCCATTAACAAATGAAAAGTTTCCAGGAAAAATTTCTAGCTTATTTCTTCTAGTACATTTTACCCTGTTTTGTAGATTTCATGTTCATTTTTTCGTAATGTTTTGTAACAGCAAATGAATTGTTGTACATGATCTGTACTTTATCCATGTATATGTTCCTTCTGTACTACAATGAAGTCTTTTTTTACGTGTAGAACACGTTGCTACTTTATATATATATATATGAATTGCAATGTAACGCTCACTGTATGCAATATAGGCTAAGTGGCATATCTTATCCAGGAAAATTGGTACCTGATGAAACATTTCTGATTTCTTTTCGTAATCAGCATATGTAAATTAGTAAACACCTTCTATTTATCTTCCGGCAAGAAATAAAGTTCTCATTTGTTGTACTGTGTAATTAATGTAGACCAAACTACCTATAAGCACACCGAACAAAAAATAATGACACCTGTAGAACTTACCTATATCGAGTAACACTATCTCTGGCCTCGATTCTGTTCGGAAGTGACTTCAACGTGTTGCAGGTATGTCACATCAATGTGCATTGAACTGCCTTGTGGCTATATGGTTGGTGCGATCGATTTCCGGTGGAAGCTCATGCAGTTCGTATCCCATGTTAGGTTGTAGGTCCACATCTCTTAATGCTGAACGGGTCAGTAAACTCCTATCAATCAATGTGAATCCAGTTGCTAATCAGTAGATCCTGCAAAGTACGGGGATACTTATCTCTGAGTTTCATCTGTTTACATAATCCAGCCAGTTTCCCCTTGGACTTAAATCTTGAGACTTTGCAAGCCAGACCAGGTGTGACAGGGTGCCTGAGTTTTAATCAAACTACAGGTAGTGGACATTGAAACTGAAACACCTCGTATAATTTGTATTTAATAAGGTGTTGGGGCCAGTACAGCAGCAACACGACTTGGGAAGGATTGATAGAAGTCCTGCACCGTTTGCAGAAGGATTTCCAGCCATTCTTCGTGAAGCGCATGGCAAGTTCAGCACGTGCAGGTGGTGGAGAGAAAAGTTTCCTCACTCGATCCTCTAGCATACCCCATACAGGCTTAATAATATTGAGATCCGGCAATTGAGCGAGCAATAGCCGATGTTCAGCTTCATTGTGTCATTCGAACCACTCTGTGACAAATTTATTAGTGCGAATGGAGAAGTTGTTATCCTAGAATACTGCACAAGTATCGGAGAGAAGCGTTGGAACCAATGATTGTAAATGGCCCTCCAGAATGATCCTATAGTCCGTAAGAGTGACACAACCCTCTAGAACAATTAAGGGACCCAAACCATCACTAATCTGCCTCCATGTTTGACTGTGAGTACCAAGCAGAGGGACTTCTCCTGACGAACACTCTCCCTGTTGTTTGAAAAACAGTGTAACTTGACTTATCTGAGAATATGACACATTTTAGGTCAGTTAACGTCCAAGTTTTATACTTCTGGCACCACTGAACCGGCCTTCCAGTATTTGTGCTACCGATGAAAGCCTTCGGTATCGCAACCCTGCCATGGATGTTGGCCCTATGCAGGTATCAACGGATTGTTTTCATTCACATAGGTTCTGAGAGATGTGTATTCACTTTTGCGGTGATTGCCGATGCGGTGTTTTTTTTTTTTTTTTTTCGTGTAACAATCCTAGTCAATATCCTGACGTTCCTTTCAGACAACTTCCGTTTTCCCCTGCAATTGCTCCTCCTGGATGTGGTTCGTCCTTCCTGTTCATATGCACACATTATCCTGGATACTGTAGCTCGTGAGACGACACAAGTGTTGCAGTTTTGCACACAGATGCATCTGCTAAACGTGCCCCTACATCTGGCCTCTTTTGAAGTCGGATATGTCCCCCATTCTTCCCCTCTACTCACATGATTTGACGTTCACTGACGAACCTCTTCTACTGGAGTGGTACCATGGATCCGCACATTTGATTCATTGCCCAAAAGTACGATATAAACTACCAGATGGCTTTGGTGAGTCGCGCGAACATCCTATGCTATTTGCGCAGGTGTTTCAATGTCCACTACCTGTATGTGCAAAAACTTTCAACCCTGCGAAAACAGCAGTTGTTACTTTGGAAGATCGGAGTGTCCATTACATATTTATTACCATGTTGCTGGAGAAATAGAAACACTCGGTCACTAAGAATGTAATAAGCATCGTGGTTTGTAGTTCATGCTTATTATTCACCTGTAGTAGTTCACGCAAGTCATAGAATGAAAAATATACCTATACCATCCAGGGGCGGATCCATGACGGACTTCTGGGGGACAATGGGTTGTAATACTGCTACTTACAGCTACATTTAAAGAGTTCCAAACTCTGGGATGGGTTTTATTTATATATAAAATAAAGTTTCCTCTATTTATTTTAGTGGGGGGGGGGGCTATCGCCCACCCCCTGGAACCGCCTCGGATACCATCACAGAACCTCCCTCAAACTTCAAACACTTTTCATTCGGTTCACTCGACGCCGTGTATTATTAGAATACAAACAGACAGCTCATCAAACCACACTCCACGTTTCAACCACGTTGAGAGTCAGTTCACTGTGTGTTCTTGAGCCCATTCAAAATGTGCACCTGTATTTTGTGTAGTGAGAATGGCCTTTTTTGTAGTACTAGACTTTCTATTTCATTGACCTCCCTGCTGGCCTAGTGGCTAACACGCGACTTTGATGGACGGAATCCCGGGTTACATTCCTGATGGGATGAACTTGAAATTTGATCGCATTATGGTGGCTCGGATCCCACCTTAAACTGTAGGTTGAAGTCTCATATAGCCTCGATACAGAAAACGAAAACTACATTCTAACCAATAACCGATATAAATGTCCATTGCATGAAACTTCTTTCATAATATACTTTCGGAATTGGTTGAGATGGACCTGCATTCATAGACTGCAACGATTTTCCTTGAACGTCAGCGGTCTCTCTAGTGCAGTCTCTCTCTTTGCAATCAAATTCTGACATTGTTATGCATTCACATGGGTACTAGACTATTCCTTGCAGACACTTTAAGATGTTCTTTGATACACTAACAAATTGTACAATTTTATTTACTGTGCGTCCATTGGCAGCCTAATGCAATGGCCTCTTTCTTTCTCCCAGTCTGTCACATCTTTTCTTCGACACATGTGAACGTGCAGTTTCTAACACACTTACTGCAGTTAACTACAATTATATGTCAGCGGGCCATTTAGCCACATGCTACCAGTAAAACCCCGTCTACGACGAAATAAATTGACCAATATTAGTGCTGATTTTTATTCGGTATGCTTATGGCTTCCCTAAGAATTTTCTATATAAACATATAAAGCCACCTCAGAGTGGTACACACATATCTATTACATAATTTTATTAGTTTTGCAAAATACATTCAACGTAAGAAGTTCCAACCCTGGAAGCGAGCCTCCAAATTTCTATACAGTTTGCTATGCTCTCAAACTTTCTATTTTGAGCAACGCAGCCTGCAAACAAGAAAGGTTTAGTGAAACCAAGATGTATTTCTACCAGTAACGCCATTAAGCTATTTTTCACAAGAAGAATCGAAGTTTTCAATAGCAAAAATAACACAGTAACAGAAAACCAAGATTATATTAATTAAAATAATACGAAATGCATGAAAACGAACAGCTTTAGGACCTCGTAGTATGATGTGGTACTGTCGTCAACAAAATCGTACATCCATAGACTACTTGTGATCATTTTGGCAATAATCTCGGAACGAATGGACCAATTAAGAACACTTTAATCTGAATTTTAAATCGTAAACTCTGTAAATTGCCGAAAACTAATAAAAATTGGTCCCATTTGTTTAGAAGTTAGAAGTGTCTTAAATTCAAAGCGTTTTCTCAGATTACGTGATTAACATTTGGAACGTGTCTCTAAACATTCCTACTTGGAATGACGGAACTTCTGTAATAATGCTCCGCTTATTAAAAGTTCCGCGAAAAGTTTTCAAAGAAGTTCCGATTACTACGTTTGATAGGAGTAGTAAAAGCTGTTGATAATAGAATATGCATGCGGTTTTTCTGGCAATTGTATAAATCCATATATTAGTTTACCTATGTAAAAAGTTTTTGCAAGTTATGCAAAGTCCTTCTTTTCTTTCTTTCTTTCTTTTTTTTCTTTTTTTTTTTTTAAACCGACGACTGTACAGTCTAAAATTAAAAGGATGGGAAATACACATTTACAAGGAAACACTGCCAATATGCTGAAGCCTGTACTTTATTTACAATTGTGCTGCAGCTTGAACACATATAAAATACTTTACAATGGCCACCAGAAAATATGTATAAAAAATAATATCTTTATACTAAATAATGGAATAACTGTATGTATTCAGTCACTTAACTACAACACAAACCGAAAAAAAAAAAAATCTACACAACCTCTAATGAACAGGTCAAATCTAGTTCAACAAAAATACTGGATGTTTTCTTGCACCTACTGAAGGCATTGAAATTGGCACAAATATGATTGTATGTTCGATAGAATTTTGAAAATTAAATGTCAATATACCCGATTCACTTCGAAGTTTTTAGTACTTCCAGAATACTGTGAATCCCCAATGTTGATAATGCTCACTGCGGAAAAATTATTAGGCATTAATACCTGGCGATCTTTACTTCAATATTTTGTTAAACGGCAACACGCATTACTTAAACACTTTAAAAGAGAAAGCTTACTATTTTGAAAGTAACAGATAAACAAGGGGATTAAAATTTTAGGTTCCGTAGCGAATACGATATTATAAAATAAAATAACCAGTATGTTTGAGATTATGTTCATTATGGATCTCAAAATTACTGATCAATTATCTCCGCACTTCCTAAGCTCTAGACCCGCCATGAAGTCTTAATTATATTTGCTTTTGTTTTTCAATTACTTTCAGAATACTAAAACATTTGTGAATCAACAGTGACCTCTCTAAGAATGCCAATGAAATCGTACCTTCATGTGGGATGCGAGTCCAAAGTTCAACGAAGCGAAAACAAGCTTTTGCAGCTTGCGTTGGCACAGTGAAAGAAAAAAGTGAGAAAAGTTATGACATTGTCAAAAAGAATTATGCAGATTAAGTTAATAACAATGATTTGGGTTCCTCGGAAAGGCAAAGTTGATTGTTCCTGATTATTAATTCTACTATAGGTCTTCAGTAACTTGCTTCTATATAATAACTTTTCTGTTTCACGAAAAAAAAAAAAAAATGTATAGTGTATTGCCCCAGGGAATCCTTAGTAATATATAATTTTGCATTATTTTAAAACACTGTAAACCTAAGCTCTTCCGTGGCTATATAGTCAGCATATGTTCTTCAACGGAGGAGACGCGGGTTTAATTCCGAGTGGAGCCTTATGTGGTTTGAGTCTCACGTTAGTCTAAGTTCATTACTCACATTCGTGTTATAATAGGTCATCACACTACAAACCAAAAGGAAATCTTCGTTTTAGTCTTGTGTGCATTAGTGTTTTAATTAACAATTACGATAGCTAAAAAATCCTAGGTTAGATAGCTAGATGTAAAAATATATAAAAAGATACGTATAACTCAACCCTATAGTTTGCCATTAGAAATGTACATACCACTATTATTTTTACTTAGCATCAACAGAGGTTTTGTGTTGGGAATAGAGACAATCTTATCAGTGCTATTTTTAGTACAATATAGTTCAATGTATACCTTATCTCCAACATCGTCTCCCACTTTCTAACCACGCCTTCATTGCCTGCTCGCGATCCTGCAATCGGTATTTAAATTTCCACACTGTCTCTCTTACTTTATTTAAATTTTAAAAGTGTACAAAATTAGCACTAATTATTCTGTATCTAGATGAGATTCAATCAAATGTGACATTTACACGCGTCAAGCCCACTGTGTTTCTGCTACCGCATAACGTGTAAACACGTCATCATCATTTACGATGTTAAGCTGCCTTACCCGCAATAAGTGAAGCAACAAATCGTTTTCTAAACGCATTTTAGTTCATATTAATTTTATAATATTTGAAGCACAATAAATTATAGGGAAACTAAATTTACTTTAATTAAAAAAGAAAGAAAAAAAAACATTTATTTAAATGAAATGAACTTTCAATATTACTACAAAGATTATCTTGTAGTATACCAACACAAATAAATAATAATAATGTGATCCGAACTTCTAGCACCCAGATCATTTATGTACTTTTTATTACTAGTGCATGAATTTTAACCATAGTTTAGAAATCATGTATGTCAAGAAACTGAATCACATACAGTTATTTGTCAATAGAAACACAACACCCAACGAAACAAAACACATGGCACTTACAACTCATAACAAATACCTGCTTGTTACTAACACATAAGAAAAACAAAAATAACATACACTGAGAGCTCGCAATGTCAAAGAAAACAATAACTGCTGTTTCCTGTATTTCTTTTTTCTTTTCTTTTATGGCTCTTCGCGTGTGAAAAATCTACGAATCAGAATGCATTGTACGTAAAAGTATTCGCTCTTGCCCTGAATGTAAAACAGAATATCATTGCTCTGAGGCACAAATATTTCGATAGAATTAACTAAAATTTCAGCAAAGATCAAGACAGGCAGAGGTATTTATGCATGAAATTACTTCTAAATATTACGTTGAATGACTGCCTAGAATCATACATACTGAGGTACACAAACCAATACTTCTAGTTAAAAAATAAATAAATAAATAAAAAAATAAAAAAAACTTTTAATTCAGTTAATCTATTACAATTTCTTATTTCAACATTGTTCTTCTATTATTTTGAACACAAATAAAATGATTTAAAGTAGTTCCTAACTTATTGCCTTATTGTACTTCCGAATAAAATGTCTTCACTCATTTACTTTCATACGCATACTTCATTTCATACATTATACAAAAGTAACCAAAAAACTTTATTTTTCTTTTATTCTTTTACATTGATTACGAACGCAAAACATATCGAAAAACACAGGTACTGACAGTTACTTTTATCAGCTTTCACGCAAATACAGACAGACTTATTTGTATCTGTGAACATAAATTATGACTACCGATAAACAAAAGCAGTTTAAGACTTCTTACTTAAGAATATTTTAATAAATAAAACTATATCTCAGTTACGAAGAAAATCAAAGAATTAAATGCTTCTGGTAAATACATACAGTGAAGAAACCAATTCACAAAACTGTGTACTTCGTTACATCAAAGTACTTGTAAATAAAACAAACTCTCTCCTAAACAACTGAATTCCGAAATACTTAAAAAAAAAAAAAATAATCTTGGATGTGAATTTCGACAAATTTATACGAACAAAAAGGTCAAAAGAAAAGCTACACGTAATGCTTGACACAGATGATAAATACTGTAAAACTCATAATTAATTGGTATACATTTCATATGCTATCGTCAGGCGTATACCTTAAAATTCAGCAGAAGTCATACACTTAAAGATAGCTTTCTCACATGAAATAACTTCAACAAACTGTATCACAAAACTTGAAGCAGAAATGATGAGACATAATATATTCAGAAACTTCGTAATCAATAATAAGAGTTTAAATATAACAATAACTATTGAGCATAGCTTAAAGGCTTAAATTTGTATCCAAATAGCTTTACAAGCTTATATAAAAATCCATAGATAATTGAGTATGTACGATGCAACACCTCTTCGGCGATGTTGATAAGTTGGCATAGTGGAGTTTTCATTCTTCATTTCCTTAGTTAAGATGTTAATTATATTTCTTTGATTAGAAGGTAAATGTGCATTCATTAACTGTAACATGTGATAGTAATATTAATTTCCAGATACTCCAACTTACAGTATACTTAATGAAGGTAACGCTTATTTGATACATGGAGTAACAATAATACTTTCCGTTCCTTTCCGATCGATATGCATAATTATAGAACACATTCATCTCAACAAAAATCTGGCCTGCGACATACTTAAGAAGAGTTATTTTATACAGTAACTAGTTGTCATTCAAGTCAACACTTAGTTATTTGGACATTTGCGGGTAGAAAAATACCGACTACATAAAAATCTTGGGTAGTTTCTACCCATATCCATTTACGTATGACGTCGCTTCATAAAACGGGTTATTACTACACTCGTGCAAAATACACACTTACTGCAATCTCATATTTCGAAGGAATCACGATATATACAGATATCACTGTGCTATGTCTCTTAACGAAACACCCAAGAAGAATGAAATTGAATTTAAAAACGAAACTGTAATCAAGATAATGGTTGATATATCGATTTATCGAAATTCACATCTTGATCGTCTATCTTTCATGTGCTATTAAAAATTGAACTTATTAGTACACAGAAAATAATTCATTAGTTGCTTCATCAAAACAGCAACCTTTGTATTACTATGCGTAACGAGCACATACCTTGAACAAAAAATAAATAAATAAATAAAACTATACGAATAGCACAATTTTGTTCATTTTGGGCATATTAACTTAAATAAGATCTTAATATTTCAAAAAAAAAAAAAAGTCTGTAAAATCATCTTGACCACACACTGACACATACCTGTCTCTGTTTGGTCACTGCACCAAAACTTCAATTCTTCCACATTATAAACATGAACTATCAAAAGTAATGCGTATGAAAAGCTGGCACACATGTTACTCAACTTTAAGTGTTTTATATACTGGCCATTCTTTAGCAATCATTCGCAAGATAACAGCTTCTTTTTTGTTTGATGTATCTTATTTTGCATTACTTTACAAAGAGCTTATTACGTATGTTGTGCTAAATCATATAATGCAAGAAACGTTTTTATACATATTTTACAATAGTTACATGGAACTTTCAACATATATATTATTTTTTTACTTACAGAGAGTTTGTTACAAAACTAATTAACTACTGTATTTTGAGGCTCATATGCCTTCATTGGAATTTCTAATTAAGAATGCAAAAGGCATTTGATACAATATACATATTTCCTGCAAAATTATCCAAAATCGTTACTTAGTAACTTCCTGTTTCAACATTTTCGACAGCTAATTTTTTTTTTTATTTTCTACATATATTAATCGGCCTAAACACAATACTAAAAAGTAAATGTTCAGTTTTATTAAGTCAGAAAGACAGATCTTAATCTAATATATTGTGAACATAAAATTGGAACACAAATGAGCTTCAGTTTCCTAGCACGTTTAAAAAAAAAAGTTTAGTTTGCTATTATGAAATATAACACAGTTCTTATGCAACTACACTGAGAGAAGTTGATATTGATCTAAGGGACAATAGATGAAGTGTATTACAAGATAAAGAATGAGTTTAATTCTTACAAATAATTTGCTAAAAGTACTCAGAATTCTTTGTGGTGGCAAGATGTTAGCCTTTCTAAGGCAGGAAAATCTTTGATATTACTAGTCTAATTTGCTTTAAGCTTAACTTACACCGCCTCCCAAACCCTTTATTATGTACGAAGATAATTTGGAATGTGTTAACAGTCTTCAATCTATTTTACTAAGACACACAAATAATTTCAATAACTAATCAAGAGTAATGCTAATGATGGAAATGGAAAAAAATGCAGTTAACCTTTCACATAATTTGTGCAAACGTTCCCCAAAGTCGAACCATATTAATCAAACGTGTTTGAGTTGATAAACTTACAGAAACCAACATAATATGAAGAGGAATTATTTTGGAAGTATTTCCGCAAAGTCACAAATTAAATTGTGTCCTTCAGTGAGATATACGCATATGAGTGTGATTTGCAGCGAAAATGATTATCGCAAATAATTACCTTCTCTAATGCGAGATATGAGTTTCAATACACACTAAACTAATTTAGTGTCATGGAGAAGTGAGTGGGGCACAATAGCAGAAGAATGATTTAATGTACAGACAAATTTCTATCTTCTTTGTAGAAACAAAGATATGAGAGCCTGTTCAACAGAACCGAAATTAAGTAGCAATCACAGAATGAATGAACACAGAACGTTCATCTAAAGTAAATTATTTATTTGTTCTGCTCTTCTAAGAGATGCTGATTTTTTTCTCAACTGTCCAAGTTCTTGAGGTGTTACATTTCAGTAATAACTATTACCTTGCTACTCAGTATAGAGGAACATGAGTACAACTGGTTACTTTCACTACTGAACATAGTTGCCATTGTAACAGTAAAATTTAGCTTTAGGTACCCAGATACAGTTACTTCTCATTAATATTATACTGAAATAGAGCTACCTAACAACACTTCGTGTTTATTATTATTATTATTATTATTATTATTATTATTATTATTATTATTATTATTATTATTATTAGTGGAGTTGAAACATCTCTCTGTTGAGAGAAAAAATCTGCTAAATTGAAAGGAACTTGAATGTCAGATTTTCGGTTAGTGGGGCTTGGGAAAATAAATCCTGTTTCTGTCAACTCAAGAAGTAAAGCATCCACTCAATATAAGCGGGAGATGGGGATGTTTTAGTCTATACGACTCTACCACACAGATTTTTCCAAACACTACTAATGGGCGAAAATGAAATAATGCAAAACACTATATGTTATTTAGTACAGTCCAAGTTACAATGTAATTAGCGGAATAAAGTATTATTAAAATTTACTTGGTATACGACACAGAGAAAACTTAAGATTCTACATTTCTACTCACACCTGATGTATTTGGGGAAACACTGTGATACAAAATTCAACCCATACTTCCTCCATTTTATCTAGTGGCATCTTCCCTTCTATACTACGTTCAAAACTGATTGTCCTGTCATGATTTTTTTTTCTCAATAACGTTTGAAGGAAATGGCCAATTAGAGCACAGTCTTAAAGTAAAACACATACTCAATTTACACGAAACTTGCTGGAAGTCGTTCAACGGCATTACTTTCTTCATTTTATTTTAACGAAACTCTTTATTAAAAACTCTTACTTCTGTTTTTATAACATACATATAAAAAATAAATATTAATCCTTCGGTAAAAGTTTTTCATATAGAGAGCAAGCGTGTAATAATTTTGAATACCCGATTAATTCAAAATAGACAGTTGTTAGTGTAAAATCACTTTAAGAGCTGGTTTATCAAGAAACACTACAGGTACTCGCCTTGCTCTTCTCTATACTGTTAAGATTTATTAAATGATTACGAATAGTCGAATTTTCGGCTGCCTTCACAGAAACATAGTCACCACTAGCACATTATAACTTATAAACATAGGCATTTTGAAGCTCTTAGTATGGGTTCTCCAAAGTGTAAAACTCTTCTGCTACTATACTCTTTCCAGCCTTAGAAAAAAGTAGATGTAAACAAACCCACCTGACTACCAGTGGGCCGATGACCAGTGATTGGTTGTTGGACTCACTGCACTAGTATCCTACAGCAATATAATCCCTACTAAAATAATAATTTCAAATAAAGATATCTGAATTTATCCTGCATTTTGTGATAATAAACGCAATATATATAATATTTAACAACAGATGTAGCTTTATTTCAACCTCACGCGTATTTGGACATATAGTATTTACTGCGCATGCGTATGCGTTCGCGCGCCTACCCCACTCATTTAAAATTATAGTAGGATGCAGAGTTTCGTGACGACGATATGTGACAATAATCCATTTTCGTCTCGTGTTATAAAACACAAAAGAGGACACAGGAACAGCGGTAAGCTCGTTTATATAAGAAAATACACATTTCTAATATAGTGTGAGTGCGTTAATTATTATCAACCAACTATAGCCTTAACATTGTGGAAATTATGCGACGACAGTAAGGTAGCAGACGATCTTGCTGTTCACGTCTCTGGCTGCCGAAGCACGTGTGAGCCGCGGAGTAATACATTTCGCTTTGTTTATGTCTACTTTGTTCTAAGGCTGGAAAGAGTTTATGTTGCTTCTTATGGGGATGGTGGTGCAAAGCCTGTACCAAGTGTCCGTGTCGAAGGGGTTTAGATTTGATTCCTTCGTTCGAATGAAAAATATCTTTATATATACGGACAATGAATATTTTTCATAACTTGCACTTTATCAATATTGTATAATGTACCTTTAAGGTTATTCGAAAACCTGATGATGTAACAACGATGCTCTAACGTAGGGTCTTTCAAAAAACTTAAAAGATACAAAACACATTGATAAAGCTATCAAAAAGTCTTCATAGTCCATACGAGACCTTATCATTTGTATGAGGGAATCAAGACTAAATTCCTTCGACAAGATACGTTGGACAGAAGTTGGAATAACAACATTCACACTTTCACGAACGTCACAAACCACAAAAAAAAAAAGCACAATGATACATTTACACTATGGAAAACTCATATTAGTGACCTCAAAATGCCTGTGTTTATGTTAGTGTACATATTTGTTACCTATATCATTTAACTAAACCCCTTTCTCTTACCTATACCTTGACAATGCTGCCACCCTAGGCAGCTGAAAATTTGACGATCGATGACTTATAAATCCGTATAACAGTGTAAAGAAGAGCAGACGGGTATCTTTTGATTCTATTTATAAAAATATAGACAGATTTTAATATATTGGCCTACCGTTATAAATAACCAAACACCTATATTTTTATCTTCAGAAGTGAAATATCGAGTTTTCCCTCACGTTATGAATGGTAATTGCTTTCTGGATTATCGTGTTACTGGCCAGAATCCTTTATATCGTAAGTGAAGTGGAGTAGAAATGTGAGATCTAATTTTTCATAACAGCATTTGACGCACTCGAACAAATTAACAGGGTTATCAATAGCAGTATTCTAAAGTTTGGTTATTCTTTTTTTGTCATTTTATATTGCTGGAACTACATATGTTGCTACTCTTAGTTTCTAGAGAAGACGTCGTAAAATGTTTAAAAAAAAAAAAGTACTAATTCAAAGTACAACTAGAGATTTTAATATTTACATGTGAAAGAGTTGTAAATTGGACTTATGAAATATACAATCATTATAAATTAGTATAAATATTTTCAACTAAAACTTACACGAAATATTATATGAAACGTCTTCTCTAACATGTAACGTAACCTATTATGTGATTACCCTCTTTTCGTAACGCAAAATACAAAACACTAGCCACTTCGATTTCTGTATTCGAACATTATTTTATGTATCTATTAACACAATACTCTTCCTAACTAAGAATATAAACAAGAATTAACAAAAAATGTTTTCTTGGAATAAATGCAAGTAAATATAAAGGCAAAACACGGAATTTATATTTTCTATCTTCTCCACAAGGATGCTGTAAAACTTTTGTAGATGCATTTTGTAAATTTTGAAGTGCCTGAAATGTAAGCATGATAAATGCATGTAATAAACACTGCTACTAATATTCGGCGAGGATACAGTGGTTCAATTGCTCAGCGCTCACCACTAGTGCACAGAGTCGCAAGTTCGATTCTAGGGCTCAGATTCATCATTTACCTCTGTGTATCATTTGTACTTTAATGCATAACCATAGGCTTAAAGCAAAAATTTGATTTTGCCATATTTGAGGTAACTCAAAATAGACTTATAAATTATGCTAAGTGTCTTATTTGAATAAATATTTCTATGTATTAACCTCCTGACTTACAATATATTCATGTTATGCCACAGCACCACAAAATTATTGATACTACATATTTTACAATATTAAAATAAAGATAATAAATACAGAGAATAACAGAAAGTAAAATTTCATGAAACGAAATACTCTTTGTCATTTAGCATTTAAAAACTAATCCATATATAAGCTGAACTTAACAAAACAAAACAAAAAAAAAAAAAAAAAATATTGAAAAAAGCAGATAAATAGAAAAATACATTCATTTCCTCTCAATATAGTTCAATATAATAAAAATTATGGGAGTAAATTTGTGATGCGTGTTTGAATAACAATGTCCAGGAGTATAACCTAATTTTATTCCTGTGCTTTTTAGCTTTTCAAAGTAACCGCATTGACTAGCTTAAACAATTCACTGACTAGTGAATACCACACTGGCAATAAATAAATTAATAAATAATTCAAAGCTACAAAAGATTGTACTATAACATTGCATTAGCGATACATTTTGTGATCTTAAGAACAGATCTTATTTGAACTCTTGCTGACTTACATGGTAAAATTACTGATGTTTATAGTTTACAAAGAAATATTCACATGCCTTTAAAATCACTATGACAGCGTTTTTCAACTTGTCACTTACGGATTTAATAACGAAAAGTGATTAATATACAGAAGTTGCTATAAATTAAAAATTAATTCCGACTTTACAGTGATAACAGTGATGATAAAGTTTGGGAAACAATGTTTCAGAACTATTACTTTCAAATCGAAATCAGCTAGACCTGTGCCTCTTGGAAGACTTTTTACTCCTTTTAAGGTCTATAACAACACAAAATCATTCTATAATAACAAAAGAAGTTTGACTAGTTACGTTAAAAACTGCAATTTGCATCTTTCCAAATACTGAAACTATTCTTGGCGCGAAATAATACATCACTGATGTTAACTTGTTCGCATTTTGAAATTATGAAATAGAAATTTGAAACCCATTTTCCACATAATATTTAGAAGATTACTTGGATCTCATGGTCCATTTTCCTGCTGATAATCAGCAGAACCTTTCATTACATAAAAGAGTTTTCGAACGGTAATGGATTTAAGCGAAACCAGAAATCTTGATTTGACTGAATTGTAATATCTCGTCTTCAGTGAAAAATAAGTACCCTGAATTGTGAAACATACATTGAAATATGTTATGCAACTTATAACAACCTATCTTCGAAGATACGTATTTTCCTTGCATCGTGGACTGAAATAGACATACAGACTACTACATTTTGTTCCTATCTTCAATTAAAGCTTACCAATATTCAGACATATGTCAACAACCTAATACAAATTATCAAAATTATCCATCTTAAACGTATTACCTTGCTTACAATTTTGTTTCTTATTGTAAGGAAAATATGACAATTGGTCAACGCTGGTAAGTAATCATCACCCTTCAAATTCTGATTCTTGAAAATGTCCTTGCACCTGCAAGCTTCTGGCTCTTCCCTAGAATCTTGAACATGGAGAGTAAAAATAATAGTAAAAGAAATAAAACCATCGATCAAATATAAAGGAATGGATTCAACGGAGTATGGAAGTGAAAAAATACCGGGTCAACTGCTGCTGTTACTATTCAAGTGGTGGTGTCTCTTCAGCAATTTAAAGGACAAGGTACATTTTCAATGCTCTTTCTAGGTTAAGTTCGTTCCTTTATGTTTCCTTTATGGTCTTTTGTAGAAGTGATAGGTTGTTCAGGGGATAAGATGAGCTTAGATATAAACCACTTAAAGAATGTAAGCTAAAAACACCTATATATTTGTAATTGTATTCAGTACGCTAACTACATTCCACTTAAAACGACATGCTCTAATAATACTCTGACTCCTTCTGATATTTAATTACCCTTTATTTAGAACAAAAAGTGTCATTCCTCGACAGAAATTAATTACATCTAACTAACTCTCTGGTTGTAGACACTCCAAATTATTCCATTAACTACAAGTTATTTTAATCTCCTCCACTTCATGTTTATTCCCAACCCAAGTAACAAGTACACATCGAATTACTTGTTGACCCCTTTAACTAATGTATGCATTCCTCGATAAAACACTGTTGATCCTTTCTGAAAATACAAATGCTTTAACCCTCAACAGTTTTTATTTCTTTCACTGTTATTTTTATCCTCTATATTCAAGACTCCAGGAAAGATCCGAAAGCCTGAAGGCAAAGATTTTTCAGAAATCAAAATTTTAAGTAAGTGACGTGATTCTTAAAACTCCTGAGCGTGTTAGGATATTGTCTGAGTTTGGTAAGTAGTTTAATTTTCCGTCTCTTCATATCTTTACAAAGTGTTACTTTTTTCCATTTTTAAATTTCATTAACAGTGTTCCATGCTAAATCCCACAATTTACTACGTTGCTTATATTCTAATAATAATGAACGTTTTTAGTAACTCTTCTCGGGCTATCAGCCAGGTGAAGACATTGACATCCGACGTTTTGAATGCGCACATCGCATTCATCTTCAGGGATTGTAATGAAGAGACCGGAGACGTGAGCATGTATGTAATGATGATTTAGAGGCAGAACTATGAATTGGAGCTTGTGACTGGCTGAGCGAAATGCTGGCCTTTGACTGGCTGTTGTTGTGGCTACGAGAAATGGCCTTGTTGAATATCTGTTTCTGTTCTTGAAAAGGGCCGACCAGATAGGGCAGAGTTGAAACCTATTGTCTCTTTTGAGAGTGTTCCTTTCCCGTGATATAGCTATGGCTTCCTTTACTGTCCTCTCAATAATAAAGGAAGAAACAACAATAAACAGAACAATAAAGGAAGTCATAGCTACCTCATGGAAAAGAAACAGTCTCAATTGAAACAATGGGTTTCAACTCAGCCCTATCTGTTGAGCATTTACAGAACAAAAACAGACATTCAACAAAGACATTTCTCGTAGCCACAACAGCAGCCAATCAGAAGCCAGCATCCCTCAGCCAATCAGAAACCAGCATTTCCCTCAGCATATCACAAGTCCTCATTCATAGCTCTACCCCTAAGTCTTCATCATATATACATGCTCACGTCCCCAGTCTCTTCATTAACTGCTCACGTCCCCTGTCGCCCTGAAGATGAATGTGATGTCTACATTCGAAACGTCGGATGTCAATATCTTCACTTGCTAATAGCCAGAAAAGATCTACTAAAATCACGTCGCCAGGAAAAATTCAATTCTTTCTTCAATAATGAACGTGTTTATTACCGTTAACAATTTAATTCACAATACTGATGTGTAAATTCAGAATTGACTTTTAGGTTTACTGGATTGTGCCTCAACCGTTATCACTATAGCATTGTATGCATTTAAAAAGGCCTGCTGAACTGTTGTAAGCTTCTAAATGATTCTTGAGCTTCTAAATAATGGAACATTGTAGAGAAATCCTTATAATGAAATGAAAAAAATTAAGAAAAAAAATTTTACTCTGTTCCAAAATTAACAGTTGATATCACAAATCTAATAACTCGTCCGGTGACGCTAAACATAGTCATAAGTGGAAAAGACAATGACAAGATTTACGATATAAAGGGTGTGCCTCTTTTGTTGCTTGTCTTTTCCACCTATGACACATGGCGGCCCTGGACGAAATAGTTTGTGACATTCGCATTTTGAATCCTGGAAGCAATTAAAGTACGGTTGTTATCTTTAATTTTTATTTGATTTGGAAATTGCTTCCGCATATAATAATCGTTACCAATTTTTGAGGAACATCTAGTTAAGTCAGCAAAACTTGTTAGAAATTTAAATTAAATATTTATACAAAAGAACCAAAATATTAAAAGCCTTTCTTTAATCATTAGCAAGGCTTACGTTTTACTCGTAAAGTCAGCAAGAATTCAATTATAATCAAGCAGACATTGACAATCTAATAGACCTTTTCTCTCCCATTTCATACTTTCAGGTAACACAATAATGTTTTAAAATAGTAACACTAAGCCTTAATAAATGCTCGGATGTGAACGTATAAATTTTGTTTCAGTACACAACCTCTGACTGTACCATATTCTTTATTCACAAAGTTTACGCACATTTTCAAGATTTCAGCATTTAATCTGAGTATTACCAAATATCTTTATTTCACATTGAAGCTTTTTCCTCGTCTTATGGCACTAAGCATTCTCTTTCTTTGAATTACAAAACAAAAAAATCATATCAAATATTTTCCTGCTTATATTATGCATGTACTCTTTATGTTACAAGTAAATGCCTGCAATAGAATTCTTTAGTAAAAATCTGTACACTACTTTCAGCTATTATTAAATATCTATTGCTCTTCTAGGTTCACTTTACAGTACGCAACAAAAACTTCAGAAGTTGATACATAATGAATAAATAATTCTTTGGATTTATTCTTTGCTTTCTTTGGCGAATGCAGTTAACAATTAACAGCAGCTTTTGGTTACAGTAATATTATAAATACCTACATACAAAAGTAACTACGTTGAGATAAATGTAAACGAGATAAACATATGGCCATGAGACAAACAAATGTTAGTAAAAACAACAAAAAATAAAGCTAACAATTTCATTCTTCATGCAATAAATGCCTTATAAATACTAGGTACTACTTTCTTCATATACTGTATGTACAAGCTGAATGTTTACTTAATATTTAACAACAAAAATAATCTGTTAGAAGTAAATAGTTCCTTAAATATTCTTTGAACATATCCAAGCCTTTGGTAGATCTTTTCTTTGGTGAGTTGAGATTACTTTCAGTAGCAAGCTTATCTCTATTATCCTGTCACTAGTCTTTATTTTCCTTAAGATAACTGCGCACAAAATTGTCTGTGTCCTATACACACATATGCACTTGTATATTCAACTTACCGCAATAAGTCTTATATTTACCTCTTTCATCCTTATTGGAAACTTGCAATAATGAAGACAGTAAATAGGTGAACCTAATTTATGATTATTTCAATAAATGCTGTCTGCATTTAGGATTGCTCTTGCACGTTTTCAACTTCAGGCTTTTTCAGAATAGTAGGTTCATCTTTCAGAAAAGTTCCCGATCGTGACCCTACAGATGGAGGCTTTGGTTCGGTCTTCTCTGTTGATGAAGAAGCCGAACTTGTATTCTGTTTATTTTTAGTTATAACAGATCCACTTGGAACTGTTCCGTTCGCTGCACTTTGCTTCCCTTTCAATGTGGTTTGTCTAGTAGATCTGGTTCCTTTCTCCGATGGAGTCGCGGGGCGACCGGAATCCTTGATATTTCTTCCATCTCGAGTGCTTTTGGGACTTATCTGGTTGCGACCTTTTGGTTCAGTCACTTTGGGTGATAATGGTCGTCGGAATTTTTCAACAACAATTTGGTTCTTCGTGTTTGTGGCTCGCTTTGGTACGGCAGATCCTGTTGAACGTGTAAGTTTTCCTCTTTCTTGGTTCCCAGTCTTTGTATCAGTCTTGGCAGGTTGTTTCTTTGAAGTTTCTGCTAACGAGCTTTTATTAGCCGTCTTTGCCGCAGACGCCGAATCACCTACTTTAGTTGATTTCCTCATTGGTGAATTAGTGTGCGACGGTGCTCTAGGTTTGGTCGGCGATGACACAGCTGATGATCTTAGTCTGTTATCCCGAAGAGGACTGAATGGCGCCCGCTGATCACTAGAAAATTTACCCGAGGTTCGCGGACCCAGAGAGGGAGAATTGCGAGCCCTAGCTAGATCTGACCTCACAACGGCTGTTTGTGGACTGTCGCTCGATTCGGGTTTTTCATTTGAGAAAGATTTCGCCGTTTTTGCCTCTGGAGAAAGTGATTTTGCTACAGGGATCTGTGAACTCCCAGGCGAAGCCTTCGTTTTCGTTGAGGTTTCTTGTTCGTCTTTAGTTGTTCCGGCTTTGTCTTTGGTAGCGTCTCGTTTCTTGATCAATGTCGGAGTGACTGGGCGAGTATTTGATCCAAAGAGTCCACCTTCTCTAGCCACACGAGAAACTCGATGGAATGCTGGAGATGATGTCCGTGACGAATCGGACGATGATGCCTTCATCCTTGAAGGAACAGCAGACTTTTCTGGGGTTGCAGTACGGGATACGCTTGTACTTGATGTGCCAGCTGGACTCGCTTTTTGAGTGCCTGAAGTTTTACCCTGAAAGATACAGAAACTAACTTCAGTAAAAGACTCGAATTCGTACACCATAAAAGACTGTCAATGATTACATTAATATCTATAATATTGAATTTTGGTATGAAATAAGTATTGTATATAATTCTAGAAAATGTGATTGGACATCCATTCAATAAATTTTAAAATAAAACTAACTTTTTGAGAAATTACGTCTAGTATATTATTTTATTAATTACTAGTTAATATATCCATTCTTCGAATGAGGCAGATAAAATATCTATGTAAACAAACTGAACAACGAAAAATATATCGGTCATTTTCTATTACTTATAGATATCCCGGTAAACGCCCCCTGAGACCCCCTGGCTCCATCTTTAAAAAAAACGCCTCTGCCCCCGAGCCGATGGGGGCTGTATTTGGATTGATTGATTTTTACGTCCCGTTCAGCAGCGAGGCTATATGAGACGTGGACCTACTGATTAACGTGGAATCCGAACCACATGAGCTCCGCCGGGGCTGTATTTGGAAGTCAACGCCTATGGGAATATCACCATTCATCTCAGCAACCGCAAAAAGTATGGATTTGACACTAATATCGGTCATTTCGGATTATTTTTACATGTCTCGATGACCCTTCTATTATGACTCCCGTTCGTGAGCTGATGGGGGCTAAATTTCAAAGTAAACGCGATCTTGAGTTTCACCATTGAGCTCAGCGATCCCGAAAACTAAAGTTTTGACACTAATATCGGTCATTTTGGATTATTTTTTTACATGTCTAGATAACTCCCACCTGCAGGTGAGCCCCGGCTCGCATGCAATAGTAGCTGAATTTTCAAGTCATCGCTAATGGAAGTGTCACCACTGCGAAAACTGTAGATTTGGCAGTAATATCGGTTATTTCGGATTATTTTATATGTCTTGGCATCCCCCCGGGTCACCCCAGACCCGCAGTCGAATAGGGTGAATGCGATCGGAGTTTCACCATTGATCTCAGCGACCGCGAAAACTATGAATTCGGCACTAATATCGGTCATTTTCTGTTACTTTTACATGTCCCGGTAAACGCACCCCTGAGACTCCCTGGTTAGATTTTTTTTTTTTTAAAAAAAAAAAAGCTTTGTCTTGATCTGGGGCCTGGACCAAGGTACCCGTGACCAAATTTTGGTAACTCTCGGTCCACTCGTCTGGTCCCCAGGCTGCACACAGACAGACAAAGACACAAACAAACTCTTCATTTTTTGTGTTTAGATATGGGAGGCAGCCTTTAGTAGAAGTAATAGTAGTAGTAATAATAGTAGTTGGTAGTAATAGTGGTAGCAGTAGTAATAGTAGAACAAATAGTAGTAGTATTAGTACAAACAGTAGTAGTGGTAGTTGGTAGTAGTAATAAGTAGTGCTAGTAGTAGTACAAATAGTAGTACTAGCTAGGATTCGGTTAGTTTAGGTTAAGATAGGTTCTGTTGTCTGGCTCCCATCATCTAGACCTAAACCCATCGGCCATAAGCCCACCCTAGCCCCCAAACATTAAATAGGTTGAGAAGAACCTGATCATAATGATAATGATACCTGTAAACTTTAATAAAAATGTTCCCGTATTCTTAATGTGTACCTTCCTAGTGGTGCACATTCTAGAACATTTTCGAACCTATAGGAAAATAATATAACATGCTAGCACATTCTACAACAATTTCGAACATTCTGGAACATCCTGGATGGTCCTAGAAGGTTCTAGAGCATCCTAAAATTCTAGAACATTCTCGAACCTTTGGGAAACTTCTATAACAGTCTGTAATATTTTCCAAGATTGTTGATAATTCTAAAATTTAACCCACTTTTTAGCACAGTAACACCGTTGCTAGGGCATTTTCTCCCCCTAGGATCCCTGCTGGTCCAAACCGAAACCTTCTTCATGGATGGGAGATACATGGCTACAAGTCGCATATGGCTCCGGGTCTTGGTTTCGGAGCCTTTGTGGCACGCACGGACAAACCACACTTACTTTTATTATATATATTGATTTGTTCCTGTTCCTCATTTGTTAATTTTCCTTGCTAGATCGTCAGAAGTACCAGGTTATCATAAAATAAGTATCGCTGTTCAGAGAACTCTGGAGACATAACAACTTGACAGAATGCAACCAAACTTTCTAGGAGTATATTTGGGAACATGCAGAAGCGATTGGTGTAGAAAACAAAATTAGTTCCAATTTTCGCCACCAGAGGTGATTGTGGCGCTTACAACGCTATGTAAGTGCAGCGTGGAAGAAAAACGACACTAGTGATGCTAAATGATAAGAAAGACTGTAATTATCTCTCCAGGCGCTTACTCACGCCTGCATGTGTTTCAGTGATACGGGTTTGAGGGCAACTATGTGCCAGAAGTGAATTGATGGTGATCCGATGTTTGCTTTTTTACTTCCCACACTCTTTGCGTAGTGTTTAAGGGGTCCCGTGTTCGATTTCTGGTGAAGACACACGTGAGTCGGATTCCTCGTTACAAGGTAGGGTCGGTCCTTAGAACGCCATCATCTCATCCCATACGAGTCACCATGCACTTTCCTTGCTCAGGGACCTCCATATTATCACCATCGCTCATAACACATCGCTACACAACGGGTTTATTAATAGTAGTACAAATCAATGCCACGCGTCGCACGGGGGCATAATTACGGCCTTTCTTTCATTGAATATCAATACCATTTGTCTTCCATACCACACTCACCGTACTTAACACTGAACAGAAACACAATAACTTCTGCAGGCGAGATTTGACACTAATCTTTTTCTGGAATTTTGGAGGAAGCTTGCATTTTAGGGATCACAAGAAAGACTAACATTTAACTTCGTTTTTGTAAGATATCGAAGAATTTTAAAGAGACGCTTCAGTTCAGAAGTCCCCTTCCCCGTAAATCCGCCACTGACCACGGGGTATTAATAACATTAGTAATCAATGCCACGAGACCCACAGGAGGGGTAATTACAGCCTTTCTTATCATTTAGCATCACTAGTGTCGTTTTTCTTCCACGCTGCACTTACTTGGTGTTGTACAGCGCCACAATCACCTGCGGTGGCGAAATTTTAAACTAAGTCTACATCAATCGCTTCTGCATGTTCCCAAATGTACTCCTACCAAGTTTGGTAGCATTCTGTCAAGTGGTTACGTCTCCAGATTGCTCTGAACAGCGATACTTATTTTATGATAACCTGGTAGGTTAATTCTCAATAATTATAATTTCTGACTCACAACAATGGTCACTGACTTTCCAATTAACAATGTGCTAATTTTAACTCAAGTATTGTTAAATGAAAAAATCAATTGGCATTGTTGCAAGTCTCAAATTAATTAAGCCCAAACAATGGTACACTGGAGTCGATTTTGAGTTTAACGTCCCTTTCAGCAGCGAGGCTAAATGAGCCTATGATATTTGCTAATGAGTCATGACGAGAGAACAGATAGAATGAAGGAAGTAGGAGACCCCCCCCCCAAAAAAAATACAGAACGATGTCCACCACAAAACTCACACGCTTTCATAACCTTAGGAATCCTTTTTAGTAGAACTGATCGCTTTATCACTGAGTTGCCTTCTTCTCTTTAATATTATACACAAATGTAACATACAAATCGACGGATTAGTATCAAAGGAGATTTTTTTTTTTTTTTTTGTGTGTGTGTGCTAGAATACGAGACGTATTCATCGTTTACAATCAGGGTTGGCAAAACCATGGTTTTTATTGAAAAAATAAAAAAAAGTTTTTTTTTTGTTTAAACCCTTTTTTTTTCTTTGTTTAAATAATTTGCTCCTCGTATTTATATCACATATGGACAGAGATATGTTTGTTCCACCTTGGTGTTATGAAACAACCGGGTTATGCTGAAAGCGCAATCCAAACCGCTTCTCGGGTTACATCCGAGAGAAATTGTCCTCCATTTGAAACTCGAAACTGGGACTAATTGGCTACGAATACGATACGTCTGCCGACTCACTTACGAAGGACTTCTGATAAAAATACGTTGTACTGATCTTTACATTCTTGTCAATATAATTGTCAAGTCATTTCAGAAGGACAAAAAGATAAGCAGTTACACATATAAAACCATTATACAGAATTACATATGGACAATTTCAAAATACTGCAGAGTACGGAATAACTAATTTAGTCCAAGTTAAAGATGTATAACGACTTAACTTTCATATCAGTAAAAGTAAATAAAGATAAGAATTATTTTGAGTTCACTTTGGCTCTGACCCATTTATACATAAATAGATACGAAAGATACTTTTCATTTCAATAAATGCCTCTCGTGGAGTTTGGATGACCCCCCCCCCCAAAATAACAGTATTTCGGTGTATTTTATTAATAGTAAACATTATTAAAACGAAACAATATTTAGAATTTTTCATTGATTGCAATTGCATAACAATAATAACAAACTATAAAAAAATCACAAAAGAAACAGTCATAAACTTATATATAAAAAAGTTGCTTTTGTAGTATACTCTGAGTAATGAATGGGAAATTTAGGTCTGAATACAATACGAATAATATACGGTAGTGAAACTGATAACCAACAAATGTGTGTTCATCAAGATTTTACGAATACACACTTTTACGAACATTTTTTGTTTTTTTCGTTTAAACCAGACAACCATGGTTACAACAATCCAGTGTACATTCTTATACAAATACGGAAAACATCCACTTGGTCACCAAAGAAGTTTGAATTAGTAACGTCAGATTAGTAATACAGATTGTGTAAACTGTATACAGTGGGGGACCACTTACTTTACAGAAAACCGGGAAAATACTATTGAACAAAGCGGATTATCGTTTGGATGTGTGCTGTGTGACCAACGGCTCACACATTGAACATCTGTAGGATGTACACTCATGTCCAAAATGATTGTCGCATGTCTATAACTGCCTTCTTGTAAGATTATAATTTATAATGATTTTGCAGGGTACTTTTAATACTGATACTATGTGCATAATCGGGACATATTTATTTGTGGTAAATAAATTGTGGTAAATTTCATAGGAAAAGAATTATAAACACGAAAATCAGAATGAGTAAAACAAAATGTTGCTAAATTGACAAGAAAGTTTTATTTTCGTTTTATTTCTCTTATTTACTGCTCTTTTGACATGAAATTTGCCACATACGTGTCTCTGCCGATTACATACATACTAACATTATAAGAAATATCGGGCGAATTCGTTGTCAAATTATATTCCTACAACAACATATTTATAGACATGCGACAATAATTTTGGACATGAGTATATCTCAAACTTGATGAATGTATGTATATTTTCATATATCAGCCATCTTTGTAGATGTTATATTCTAAATACACAGTGTTTTGTAACTGATGAAATTTAATCTAACCCTGTATCAACAGAGATGAAAAAGACGAATATTTCGTCAACGTTCTTTGGATTTGAAGCTTATTTTTATTGTTTTGTTCGAATTCACCGCATCACTTCAGCATTGCCGATATAGAAGATAGGCTTAAAGGTCAATGCAGTATCTAAACCACAGTGGCCTCGAAAGGAAACGAACCCTGAACCTTTACATCACTAAGCAACGGGGAACTAAATTTTTAACATAATGTACGGCAGGTGTTGCAACGTAAGCTGGATCTATTGCTTTTTCCTAAATTCCTGTATCAGAATGGTCTCGAAAGCTATTCCATACTTCAACACGAAGTAAAGTTTAAAGAATGTGTTTACAATAAAATTTGACATCCACATTATTCTCAAACACAATAACGAGACGAACACACACAAATAAATGTAACTTTGAGAACATACTACACATGCGCTCTTTCCACCTCGATTAAGAAGCATTTGGGAACACGTAGGAAAAAATAAATGAAATCTTTAACGTTCCCTTCAAGCCTAACGGAGACCGATCACTAAGGAGAGTAAATAATTATGAAAGAATTGGTGAAATCGGAATGTGGGAGGAAATGGGGAAAATTCCAAGAAACCAATAAACACGAACATCACAAGTTCATTTATTCTGAGATCGAACCACGGACCTTTCGCACCAGAGGTATGCGTTCTACCATTGAACTAGTGTGCCCCCATTTGTGAATACGTGTTACAAAGACAGCGACGTTTCAATAATAATAATAATAATGATAATGATAATAATAATAATAATAATAATAATAATAATAATAATAATAATGATGATGATGATGATGATGATGATGATGATGATGATGATGATGATGATGATGATGATGATGATGATGATGATGATGATGATGATGATGATGATGATGATGATGATGATGATGATGATGATGATGATGATGATGATGATGATGATGATGATGATGATGATGATGATGATGATGATGATGATGATGATGATGATGATGATGATGATGATGATGATGATGATGATGATGATGATGATGATGATGATGATGATGATGATGATGATGATGATGATGATGATGATGATGATGATGATGATGATGATGATGATGATGATGATGATGATGATGATGATGATGATGATGATGATGATGATGATGATGATGATGATGATGATGATGATGATGATGATGATGATGATGATGATGATGATGATGATGATGATGATGATAATATTATTATTATTATTATTAATTTTACAGAAACCTTTCACCTGTAAATATTACCACGGCGTTATGATTAGCCCCTCTCTCGGTGATGCTAATAACGCTCTGATGAAGATTACATTTTAATGCTTAAATCTATTTTAAGGTAGTCGCTGAGCAAAAACAATACGTTTATAGTAAAAACTATTAACATGTAATAGTTTCAGCAACTATCCACTTTAGCTTTATCAGACAGTATGAATACACAGGTAGGGACAGATTATATGAGACAGCTAAACAATCCTTGAATGCTTGACTTGAATAAGAAGAAGTCTTAAGACTGGAAGGAGAAAAAGAGGAAATCAAATTCTGGTGAGAGATAGAGAGTATGGGTGAAGAGACAGAAGTAATCAAAACAATGCTGAAAAAGATTGGAGATATTTCCACGTACAGAAAAGGAAGCAAGAGATTAGTGGAGGTAATACAGGTGAAGCGAAGAAAGAGTGGAGAAGAGGAGGAAAGAATGATGGAGAAAGAATGAGTAATACAGTGTGTCTGTAAAGTTGCGCAACCCAAAGTTTGATTGCGTATATCTTTTGATCTAAGAACGATAAAGACCTGAGACTTGAAACAAATGTAAGCATGTTCTATGTAGATATTTTCGAGATCATGACCAATGCTGGAACTTGTAACGCTTTTGTGTAGTAATGAAAGAAATTACCGTAAGTGTAAAATAAAAAATGTGCAAAATGAAGAAAATCAATATTCAGTTGCAGAAAACTGATTTCCTGAGGGTGAATTCCTGTGTGTGTATATATACAGTACGCATCCACATTTATCCATTGCTGCAAACATGTGAGAAAGTTGATGCAGTGTTGCCATATAAAACATCTATTTAATGCAAATCCGTAAAATGTTTTTTTTTTTTACAAAAACGCGGTCCCTTGCAACACTGTTGTCGTAAAATTACTGCAACAGGTGTGTTTAGGTTAATTAATGACAAGCAATGAGAATTTGTGCATAATGTATAACATGATTTTTTATTCCAAAATTTGCGATATCGTATATTTATTTATTTATTTATTTATATTTTGATTAATTGTAAATTCCATTTTCGCACATGTAAGTTGAATAGTTACAAGGTTTACCATTCTGACGTCATACCGAAACATAGTTCCGCCATTGGATATAAATTTTCTTAATTTCAGACCAATGTAGAATTTTGCCAGGTAACTAAAACCTTCCCTCACCCGCTCTCACTAGCCCATAGTCACTTTCAGATCCGGTTATATCTGGATTTCACCAATTTCTATTTGCTTTGTAATTTCCGCGGCTGAAAGACTCCGCCCTGATTGATGGAATCCTCCTATCCCTGTCGTTTTCGGCGCAATGTTATCATTCTTACCGTGGACGCTTCTGGAAGCACAACCTGTAAAATTGACTACCACATTTCTGTTGAAAGGAACTGAAATTTTAAGGAAATCAAGGTAAAATCCAATTTAATTTCATAGTTAAACACTGAAGACGGCGTAGGAGCCCAAAAAATCTGCAATTTTTATTAAAGAAACAATAATTCAGTGAAATATCGGATTTCGGTTTACAGGACGCCATGCTGCTGCCAAGCTAGAACAAACAGAATGGAAGTGTGATTTTACTTTCCTTTTCTTTCAAACCATCGAATTCAGTTAGGGGTTAGGTAAAATACGATCTGGTTTTGTACATTTTCGTTCGTGTATATAGTAAATGTGATTTTTTTCTTTATTCAGTAATTGTCTGTACATAGTACGTTTCATAGCTGTAATATTATCATAATGACAGCTTAATGTAACTAAAAGGGCTTCTATTCATTTTTCGAATTGAACCATTTCTAGCGGGGGAATGGGTTAGATAATATTCGTGATTAGGGCCTTCTCCGCTCTCAGGGGAAAGATCCCTCAATAAACCTTGTTAAGATGCCCCCAGGGCATCAAACTCCAGTAAACATGTTTTAAATAATTGGCCAGGTCAATTGGACCTACGGTTACCCTTCTCATTTTGTCCCCCTAAAGTTCAATAGAGCCAACTTTATATATCGACAAGGGAGTAATGTGTTTGAAGTATAATATATTAGGTACTTGCCTTTAATATTCATATAATAAATGGTGCTTGTTTAGTTAGTAGTTTTATGTGTAGTACTTATAGTGTTGTACGTAGTTAGTAGTTCTGTGTGAGTGCGTGATTTTACTGTGAGGACAGTGTATTTACCATGCGTTAATTTAATACCATTTGTCTAACTCGAAGTACACCAAACAAGAGTAAATATTAGAGTTCTGATTAATAAGTGTAAGGGTATATTTTAGTACACGGTAAACTATTTCTCGACTGCAGCGCCGTCGTGTTCGTTTTCGGTAATCATTTGGTTGTTGACATTACGCCATTGCATGAGTTAGCGATCTAGGTTGTTTGATTTTGGCCCCTTATTATCAAATTACATCCCGTAGACATGGTTTTCGGTTCATGTGAGTATACATTTCGATGAAATAGCATGAGATCTTGTAGTATTGAAAATTACAGCTCGTTACCTCAATTAGAAACCTAAATATCCGCCGAAATCAAGAATGCATATTTTCTTAATAGAAGTAAGCCTACATGATGTTACTGTTTGTTTCGAAATTACAATATTAAACTCTAATTTCCCGTTGCTATAGAAAGATTTCATTGTTACTTTGGTATTATCGTTAAATCAGAAAAAATATAATCTTTGATAATTTAACATTCAATGAATGCATTTATAAATAATTTTTTTATTGCAAGTAAATATAATTGGGTGCTTCGGAACAAAGAGCCCGTGGTTCGATGTAGCAATTTAAGCGTGACGGATTGTGACAATTATAGATTTATTAGTGCATAATGTAATATGTGTATGGCCTGCGTGTAAATATATGTAATAGGGTGTCCGTAAAATATTACTTCTCGTGGAAATGAGTAAATAATGAATAAATGTAAATAATACGATATAGTAATAATATAGTAATACGATATAGTAATAATACGATTATGATATAAAATGAATGAGATGATAGGACACCTGTACTTAAATGGATAGGCCCAGTGTATATTATATATTGAGAATCTGTTTACTGAAAATCTCTCGCGTTTTGACTCCTACACCGATACATTCATTCAGCCGAGCATGCTCTCATATTAACAGCCCCGGTTCTTAAGAATTTCATCAGATAGGGTAGCATCATGTAGGAATTACCTTTGAAGGTTTACGGAAATGATAATTAAGAAAAATAACTGCTATATCCTGGGATCATCGGAAAGTACAGGTTTGGTCAGTTGTACCTTTAACGTTCGTTGACTCTCCGAGATTTTTTTTCTACGTTGCTTACATTATTTACCGTACAGTGTTCATATAGTTAATAGATCGGATGGGGCTATCCAATTAAATCAGCCACTACTAAATTAATATCTAGGTTCATTGCGTACCCGGATGTCGACCCCTGGTCTTCTTAAGTATTTTCGTTTCTTTTCTTAGTTTAATTAGATGATGATGGAAATTAATCGACATCCCAGACCTTGGCCTGTCTGCGCAGGGTAGCCATCGGTGATGTTTGGTCACTGAAATCACCGATCCAAAATTCAGTTTGTTTTTATTTTTTTATTTTGGCAAATTACTAGTTAGGGATATCTTAGCTATTATTTACTCTAGTTTCATTACTATTCTGGACTTCCTTAGTTTTCTGAAAGGTCGGATGATTTTTTTTCCTGAAATTCCAAATTGGGCGTCTGCACCAACCTTCCGGTATGGCCAGGGTCTCCAAGAACTCAACCGGATACAGTGAGGAGGAGAATCTCCTTAAAGCTTTCGCCTTTTTGAAAAATCCCTTGTGGGCACGGGCTCGTTGTGGGCTTGGAGATAACTTTCGAGACTACGTATTTAAGTAAGTCACCCTCTTTCGGCATATGTGAACATTTTTGGCTGTGAGTTGTTATATATTTAAATTTGATCACTCGTCTGTGTAGTGAGTAGTACCTCAATCTTCCTCCTTTCGTTGGCGCCACTTTCTCTATCTTGTCTCTTTCTTCCTTCTTACTTCAAGATTTTTTGAACCTCCCCCCCCCCGGTTCTGAAACTCATGAAAGCATACAATGTTCATATCACTTATTTTGATCGTATGTACTAACTGAGACATCGAGGGATACAATTCGTGGAGGTATTTCCGGTATTTCAGAACAACTTAGGACCGTTTTTCACGATACTCAACCCACCATGGGAGGGACTGGCGAGAGGGTACACTACGATTTCAGATGCCCAGAAGCTTGATTATTGTTCATCGATCATACAAACTATACCAATTGATTACTGACTTCTTGTTTCTTCCTATTGATTGGTTATATGGTGTGTATGTATTAGTAGTTTGGGCCCACTAATTTCAAATAATCTTGATTTTTTTTCTTTCTCCGTATATACATTTATATATATATATGTTTATATAGTTTGAAAAGTTAAGTGCCTGTTCTATTTGTTGTATTTCCACTTCTTGTGTCAACTTATTAAATAATATCAAACATTTCTCTATACGCGGATTTTGGTAAATTGAATTATTACCGATTATCGGGTTTATATATATATATGTCAATGTTGCAACTTTATTAAAAGAAAAATAATTTTTGTTAGTCAGGGTTTTTTGTTTTGTTTTGAGCCAAGAAAATGTGAATACTTATTGAATATGAAAAGGTTATGTAGAAAATTTAGAAAATTAAGTGTCGACGAAATACTAAGATTGATATTAGAGTAAAATTTATTATATTGAGTAATATGAATATATATACGAGTGAATATGTATGTAAAGGGCTCGGTATCTACCCTGGTCGTTTTAGGTTGCCATAGATTTTCGACACCCGATATTGACCAACTATATGTGATTGTAGAGTTTTACCGCGTAACTTGTAATAAATAACACCTTATGGATTTGCTATTAATGTGCGTAACTATTAAATTTTTTAATACTATGTTAAATTTTGCATGTAGATAGAACAAGTAACAGGTCGTAAAAAAAACCCTAATACGTATCTAAAGTTATTTTGCGAAACTATAGCGAAATCAGTGAATTATGAAACAGTGTGCCCCAAATCCTTCCCTATGACTGGAACATAACTATTTGTCCTTCGCCAGTTCAGTGATTCGAAACTCTTGTCTCCACGATCTAGACCAGGAATAAAATTCAGTTATCTGAATTTGAACTAAATGTGGTTAATAATTTTGTAATGTAAATACAGGACGTAGGATAGGTCCAGAGACCTAGCTGCATTGAAATATCGTATAATGGAAATATGTTCCCACTGTTTGGGACTAGATTCAATATTTTAAATCTTAAGAAATTTTGAATTTTCATACCAAGTGCGTTAAGTGACGAAATGGAAAATATATATAACGTGACGCAACTATTTTTGTCTGTAGTTAAGACAAACGACTAACTACTCTCATGGACGCCAACCATAGTGTATAAAGAGAGTTGATAAAGGAGTTATTATGGACGTGAGAAAAGGACTCATAAAATTGTCGAAATTTCCCCTCGTGGGACAGAGACTCAATAAAAATGCTACCAAAGTTCTTTTATTTTCTTTTCAAATGATATATTTTTTCTTCTTTTCACATTGATATGTATTCGTTCATACTGAGTCTTAAATATGTTCAATGTTGACCTTTGTTTTTTCTCTTCTTCTTTCGTTTTGTCGACTTTTTACTAACGTAATCCAACTTCTAATGTATCTACAAAGAGAAATGTGTTATTCGATATTGTTGAAAAGTAACAAATTTCTGTGCATGCCTATGAACCATATTATTACTATTATTATTTTCTTTTGATGTATCGAAATTTTTTCCTGTTCTGTCAAATTACGTTTTCTTGGAATGTAATAAATGTCTATAGAAATGTAGTTAAGTTAGTTGAATTCAACTAAAGGCAACCTGAAGTATACACTGTCCTGTATGAATGTGAGTGTGAGTGAAATGTAGGTTTAGTACTAAGTGCACCAATTCTTTCGACATATATGTGTGACTTACTGTAATAGCCGGAACGAACGATCATCATGGGAGAACGTCGAAAGTAAAAATCTTCGACAAACACGTGTGTTTCTTTGATTTTTTTTTTTTTGTTCTTCTCTTTGGTCAATTCTAACATGCCGTTAACTTCATCATTTATACTTTAAGTACTGGATACTAGTCAAGAACTTTCGGAAATATTGAATAAACTGTTAAATTAAACTTTCCTCATCTTATTACTTTCCCTCTTTCCCTCTCCTCCTATCCCATCTTCCTTTTCTTTTCTTTACTTCTTCTTCTATTTTTAATAAAACTGAAAAGAGGGTCGTGACTGGGAATTCTATATATAATAAACACGGTCATGTTTTTATTTTATTTTATTTTATTTTATTTTTCTTCAGAAGTCCGATATGAAAGTTTTCTCATTTTGGTTGAACCTTGTATGTTCGAAATTAAGAAATGGATAATATATTCATATATAATTAGACGTAAGCCGATAGCTTCATGAATATCCCCACCAGGGGTGGAGGGTTCCCACTCACGATTTATTCCATGCATCTCATTTGCACGATACAGGGCTACCCCCTCTTTTGTTACGGAGCGAGCGGAGCTTTGTTTCCTTCTTTTTTCTTGTGTCTTTTTTTCTTTTTCTTTTTCCCTTTTCAATATTATTTATTTAGTGTTTATATTTAAGAGTTTTTTGTAAATTAGCTATGTATGTATATGGTGTCAACAGGGGAGGTACAATTTTGTTTCTGTTTTATATTCTGGTTTTGTAATTGAAGGGGATTGGTTGTAGTAGGTTATGGTAGCCAATCAGCATTCACAAATTGTTTCCCTCTTTCTTCTATTTTAAATCTCTCACTACCTGTGTATTCGTAATGTCTGATGAAGCCAAGTGGATAGTTGGCGAAACTGTTACACGTTAATAGTTTTATAATAAATATATTGTTTTCCTCTGCAAGTAGTTTAAATCTAATTTAAGTCCATAAAAAGCAAAGCTCGGACAATGGAAAATGTTACATTTTAGTGTTGTTAAAACTATTCGTTTCCCATATTCGAACAATTATTAGCTATCTGAATAACGAATTTTGTTCAAATATTCCCGAAGAATCCATTATTGGAATTTTAGCAGCACTATTACATTAACGACACAAATTTCCACCTGATTTTGAACTGTCAATTTATTTCTTATTGTTCTACATTTATAATGTATGTTTCTACATACCTCAAGAACCCTCATTGGCCAAGTCTTTGGACGTGGACTCGTTTCTGTCGTAGATTTTACCTCGCCTGTTCGTTTGGCTCTTTGCCCGACGCTTGTTGGTCTTTGATTCTCCTTTTGCTGTGATCTGGATGACATTAGAGGAGCAGCTCTTCTTCGTTGTACAGGTGTTTCAGTTTCAGTCTCAGCCGCCGGTGCCACATTTTCTTCACCTGTGCCCGACTCAGCTTTAGTGGCAGAAGACATAGAGTTCTTCAGCGATGAGCCAGCAGACCGAAGTCCTTGAGATTTACTTCTTTGGACCATAGCAAGTTTCACCTGCCTCAGATCAACGTTGGCTGAAACGGCTCGCGATGAATAGCTGTGTCCTAATCCACGGGGTGTAGTACAATACACAGTACTGGAAGACTGGCCTTTCGCTCTTCCAGAGCGCTGGAAATAAAATATCGTACATGACACATGACATACAAAAAAATCTACATAATAAAAAGGTGCCGTCTATTTTAAATAATATACTAATACAAAGGTACCGTTTATTTTGCTTGTTACATAAGCCATACTGACACACAGAGTTCTAAAGGGTAATGTATCTGTGTATAATAACTGGTAGATGCTATGGGATACATAACTCGAATATGAAGTCTTACTTGTACAACGCATTTTTGTACTTCAATTTGACAATTTCAGTAATTGCTGATACTTTCATCGACGACATTTAAAAGTTGCTGAACTAGAAACATACCTTAAGGTCCCTCCATTATTGTTGAACCCTTCGGAATGAAAAGTAGATAGCCTCACTGCTAAAAGCTATGACTTTTTTTCTTCTTGTAAATCCTACATTGCATAATTAATAGGATTATCACAAATTCAATTGTTTTAATCCTTTCTGAGAGTGAAAATGGAGTGAAATTCCAGACAACTGTTAATCATTTTCAATAATTTGAAACTGAAAATCAACTTCTTAGAAAATGTATGAAGCACAATTTAAATGCAATTCCCCGAACTTAAATTGTTGTCTGTCCTGTGTTTGAAAATTGGAATGAATTTCAAGGGAACTGTAATCTTTCTGCTTCTGTCTTTGTTAGTTGTAGAATTAATATACAGAAATATGTGAAGGATACCCAGTTAACGTTATTGGGTAAGGGTACTCAATAAATCCTCCGGTGGGAAAACTAAATACTCTCTAAACGTATCGGAACAACAAGATAGTCCCGTCTTCAATAGTAAGGTAACAAGGATAAAAATGGATGAGAGAAATATGGTATAGGAAAAGGAATACACACTACCAAATAAACGTAACGTAAGAGATAGTTGGTAAAAAACCACGAGCAGAGCCTGGTGCGAAAGAATGAGCTGAGTTGAAGGAAGCGTGATGTCGATGTTACGCCACTATTGCCAGATCTAAAACATACATCAAAGGTAGGTAAATAGATTTTGTCAATGTTGCCAAAATCCAGATTTAAAGCCAGTTTATATTTATGAATAAAGAATGATTCTTTAATCTCATTTTTTTTAACCTATCACATTAACCTGTTTTATATTGTGTGTATGTTGTTTTAAGTGAATCGACAAACCCGACATGCCCACTTCTTGAGAGTTTTTTTTATTCTTTAATTCGGGTGTTAAGATTACGTTTTGTTTGGCTTATATATGGGAAGTCACATTCACATTAAGCAAGATAAATACCTGACCTATTTAGTGGATCAACAAAATAACTTTAAAGCTGGTAATATGTTTCCCTGAACTTTCTGCGGGATGCTGGAAGCAGGTATGTTATGCTTTGCAAGAATACGTTGAATTTTTGTCGATAATTGTGGAAAGTAAGGAATTCCTATCCAAGTTGTTGCTTCTTTGGGGATAACTGTTTCAGGGGCTTGATTAAACCACTTTTGTAAGGTACGCAATTTATACCTTTTTTTTTAAATTTAGTTTTCCCAAGGGGGCATTTATTGGTAAGTAAGCAATTTTTTGTTAATTTGAATCATCCTTTCATGCGGCTACATAATTTTAATTGTTTATGTATGTATGTGCTTATTAAATCAAAACCAGTGACATAATTTTAATGAAACCTTCATCAATGTTTTTACCGGCATCTCGGAATTATGACTGATTTGTATTTTCATCTTTTGTCAAATCTATGTGGTTAGCATAGGCGTCTTTGGCGTGGGGGACCCGGGTTCAATTCCCGGCGCGAGCTCATGTGGTGTGAATCCCACGTTAATTTGTAGGTCCACGTCTCTCATAGCCTCGCTGCTGAACGGGACACTACATTGAAAATCAAAATCAAATCGAGTTCTTTCTCAATTGTGAGGTTATAATAGGACCTACAGTTTACGATTGGATTTGAACTACCGTTGTGCGTTCGATGCTCTTCCACCGGGAATGGAACCCGGGACCTCGTACACTAAAAACACCTGTTCTAGTCACTAGTCTAGAAAAAACAGCGAACCTCAGGATGGATATGGGCACAATCATCGTGCTTAAGACTTCATGGAACGAATTAATCAATCAATCACTCAGTCACATATATAGACAAACAATATTTGTGGTCAAGATGTATTTAAAATAATTTCTTTTACATCTGTTGGATGTAAAAAGTAGAAATTGGTTATTGCGCTAAAAGTGTTGTACGAAATTAACACATACTCTACTGGTAGATGTGAACAGATTAAGAGAGAACAATTAAATGAGAGAAACAATTGGTTTTATGCAGATTAATTACCAATACTGTATTAGGAATGACCACAGCTGGACCCTATCCGGGTCTCATGCTTAGCTGATTATCGTACATTTTTTTTCTACCGTAGCTTGATTTCCACCTTTTTTTTTTTTTTTTTTTTTTAATATGTGATGATACTAAGGACAGCCAGACACTATCACGTGCGAAGTACACGGTGCTGCCGCGCATAGATCCATCATGAGTGCGTAGACTTTTAACTGCTATATCATCACTATATGTAAATGAAGAAATGAGTAGTACGAATACAGTATATACCATGCCTTCCATAACACCGTGTAAAATATTTGTTGACTTATAAAAAATGCTATTTCCTTTTACAAATTTAATTAAACATGTTTAATAAGCATGTTTATTATTATTATTGTTATTATTATTATTATCCATGGTATCTCCAAAGTGTACCAACTCTGAGTGTAATTACAGGTGTTAGACTCATATTCTACATACCTGTGCTGCCTTCCAGATTTTATATATTTAAATTAAATAAAAATTTAATATAATCATTGCTGACAACTAGACTGCAAATTTGTAGTAATATAAAGAAAATTTGGTAATGTAGTGGGTTAACATCGAGGGGAAAAGAAGAAAACATGAGCATCGGAAATATTAGGAAGGACATTTGCTTTGTATTCGATATTTGGGCTCTGGAAGGGAGAATTCTTTATAGAGGGAACCGGAAGGTCACGAAAAACACTTACATTTATAAATGTCCTTATATAGTTCGATTTATTGTTTCGCTGCAAGTGATTGTAAACCAATACTTGCTTTGATGTCGGCTTTTGGGTCGACAAAAGTCAAATCGTAGCTAATAATTAATTCACTGGACTCTGTTGACAGTAACTTGAAAACAACCAGAGCCACTGTAGAAAATACATCAAGATTTTATTCATGTAATACGAACAAAAATTTTCGAACACAGTTTGTTACCGTTGGTGAGTGCAATTGCGTTTTGCTATGTGAAAAAAAGTAATTTGGACGTACTTTACAAAAGATAAGACTGGTAAATCTGCCGCATGTTTTTACTATAAAACGAACTATAAATCCATTGGAAGGAGGGTTGTTTTGTTTAAAACAAATTTTCTATACGTTTTAAACATTTTGTTTTAAACGCGTGTATTTTTTAAGACTTGTTTTAAACATATGTTTATTTTTATTTTATTTTATTTTTGTAAAAAATCTGCCAGAGAAAGAAAATTATCAAAAAGTGCTCCCCCTTCAGAAGACTATTTTCTTCCCATGTGAATGTTTTGATTTCTCGTGGCTACAGCAGGTCAATGTGGTGATCTACAATTTATTTTCTCTCTTTTTCCCTTATTTTTAACGTATATTGTATTGTTTAAATGCTTCTTGCGAAAAAGTGTCGTAGTCGAAGGTTGGACTACTTGTAGAACTGATATTAAAAAAATAAATAAAATAATTATCATGGAAGCAAACTTTTGTGTTGTACTCAGAAAACAAACAAAAGGCTGCTTGCTAAATTGCGATTCTAAAATTAAAATATCGCAGTCATTCGTTGATGCAGTACATGTTGGTTCTCAGTCTCCGTACAACTTGGAATCGTTTAACATTACTTTTACAGCAAGAAAAAAGGACATCATTTGAAGCAAATTTATTAAAGTAACTCATACTCCATCAAATAAGAAAACGACCATACGAGCTCGCTGCAAAACGTGTAAGAAACAAATCGTTGGTTTAGTTCAAAGAATGAAGAATCATTATGAAAAATGCAATGCCGTGAAAAAACTAAAAACTCAAACAGATGATAGAAGTGTTGATCTGAAAATTGCTTCTGATAATTCTAACGTCAGTGATGTGGTTGATAATACAACTGTTAACTTCAGGCAAAAGTTAAATTTATATCATCAATTTCTTTTTCATTACATTATGAAAATTTTTACTTCGTCCCTCTTCCCTACCTCGGTTCTAAATCTTCTTAAGAACTTTGCACCCTGGCATAGCTTGTATGAAGAGACCAGATGAGAAAGAGCAAGGTATGGCAGTCACCCACGTTACTACCCATGAAGGCGTGATACTTATTGTCATATCATTGCCGAACGTCAGTGAGGCTCCTGGGACGACTTGATCTACATTTGTTCATCTGGTTGTATGTATGCACCACGCTACAGGGTGCAATTTTTTTTGTCTTTTAACATTAAATTTTGAGGATAGGGGCAGGAGACGTCGGAATTTGCTGTATAGATTTTGACTGCGATCCCACGTAAAATTTCAAAATTAGTGGCTCGGATCCCACTTTAAACTAAAAGCTCTGTCTCATATAGCCTTGCTACTGATGCAAGACTGTAAGCAATCAAACTAAACAAACTAATTTTATGCGTTTCGAACAAACTTAAGTTGCGGGATAAATTTGGCTCCAACTCAGTTTTTATAAAATATTTTTAGATATGGGACGTTCAGAGCACAAGGGATCCAAGTCCATTTTCAGAAAGGTTCACTTTTGCTCAGCAAACGTAGTATCTTTGTAGCTAAGGGTACGAAATAAATGAAACAAAAACCACGTGAGAGGATGTAGTGTGGGGTAGAGTTTCATAGGACAACCGCTAGACAAGGGCGTTGATGGAATGGGGGAAGAGGACTAATTTCGAATGCCAAGCAAAGATGTCCGCCATGATGCTTGATAGCACCATCTGATGTGTCAGACCACTTCCAAGTTCCATCATTCTCCGTCAATCCGCTCTCAACACACAAGGATGGTGATGACTTTTGTTTCACCATGTATATTGATAGATTGTGTGAAATCTCTATAGTAGGTAGATTTTAAAATCTACCTAAAAACTTATTACAACCAAAAAGTACTTACGAGAGTCACTGGCAAGAGAATGTAACAAAAAAAAAAGGGGGTGGGGTGATATGAAATAAGTTGAGGATTGCTAATCTATACTGAAATATTCTGTACTCAACACAGTGTAATCTTAACGAGAATAAAATAAATGAAAAGATCGGTTGCAAGAGCAAAAAGGTCTTAATAAATTAGTTTTTACACGATTTTGAAACATGTTTAAAACAATTTAAACAGCTTTTTAATGTTTTAAACACATGTTTTGTTCTTTTCAAAAAAAAAAAAAAAAAAAAAAAAAATCCAACCCTGATTGGAAGTACTAGCAGTCTATGGAAACACCTTAGGGCTTTGAATCCAACATTAGCCGAGCTGCAATTTATTCTTACCGTTGAAGATGAAGTTCTACCTGTACTACGTACTGAGGAAACTACAGAAATGTGATGTTAATATCGTAATCATTGCTTATCGCGTCATCAGTGTTCGATGTGGAAATTCTGAATTTCCGGTACATATTGAACGGTGCTTTTCGACTATACCGTCTAAACATCAAAACAATTATATTCTTCTTCTTCTTCTTCTTCTTATTATTATTATTATTATTATTATTATTTACATTACACAAGGAACTTCCTCAAATTTACACTTGGAAAACTGAATAGTATTTTACACTTACGCAGGAATATCGCTTTTAGTCGTAAGAGTTTTGAACTTTGGTTACTTGAAACTAGCAAACGATGTCCTATACTCAATGGTTTGACATGCCAGCATGAATAATTCTTTAAATTTACTCCTGAGTACCTGAGATAGAGCTCCTAGGGGAAACACCTGGGCTCAGCACAAAGAAAGATGACAATTGAATACAAGAAAGCTGTATAGCAGTTTTCGAGAGAAAAATGATGAAATATGAATGCCATAAATGACCTCATTGCTTGTTCCTCTGCTCATAGAAATTATGACAGAGCCAACAGTAGTGGTAACAAAAATCATGATCAACACACATGAGTAGCTCTCAATATTCTTATGAACAAGAGTTCACTCTGTAGGCTTTGCTTTGCAACGCCAATTTTAGTGAAAGAAAAATATTGTCAGTTTAAACAAGCACATTTTTATATTTCTGTTCCTTCTTCGGAGTTTGATACCTCTCACGATCCTTCAGTTCCGGGTACCTAATTCTTGAATCCGAATTCGGGTACCGATTCTCGGTTCGAATTCTCGGTTTCGAAACCAGGTACTGAGTTTTGGTTCTGGATCCGCAACTGGGTAACCCAGATGCAGAGTTTTCTAGGCATCCCTATGTGTATATCCTAAGTGGATTTACAGTAGTCAGAACATGTGTGTAAAATCGAAGTGGATATTAAGTACAATGTTTGTGTCTCAGAATGTTACTGTGCGTGTTCGAGGTTCAGTACGAGTTGTGTGTTATTCATAGATATAACTGAATAGCGCCGAAGATTATACATACACCTATGTTCTCTATAAGTGAAGCTAGATCGTAATATCCTAAATATTGAAGTAAGACACATCTGCTCGGGGAGACTCCATACCAACGCGATCTCATGGTTTGGGGGAAGACGAAGGGCACAGACCTGCTGTATTTACTTCTACTTCCGGTCCACAGAGTCCAGCGGCTATTGGTCCTAGTAATGGGAATTTAGCGACTTCCTCTAGCTTACCGCTACTCAGTCAACGTGCCCAGAGTTATCAGAGGTGTTCATCGAGAGGTTCCAAGAGGGAACGAGGACGACTCCCGTCCACCAAATATTCTCAGAAAAAAAAATATTAAGCCATACTTTGCAATATTCTTAGGAAAGTTTGCCACACTCTTGGACTTTTTCAGTGAAAATTTGAAAAAAAATCATTAAACACTGATATTATAAAAAGTAACTTGTTTTCCAATTCATATACAAGTATTGCCGTGGGTCAAGTGAGACAAATAGCATTGTTAAATTGATCTTGAGATTCCTAACTTTTATGCTGGTACATGAAATAAGCTATATTTGTAATTAAATATATAAACAATTCTAGTCTTCTTGCCGAAAGACATTAGTATAATTACCAAAGCCAAAACATAAATTTAATCCACACACCGTTCTTTTCGTTAATAACTTCGAAACAAACGAATTGATCTGTTTATTATTATTATTATTATTATTATTATTATTATTATTATTATTAGAGAGAACCAGATGCAGCTCTTGAGAGAAGTCACATCGGTAAAAATTAACGTTTTCTCGCTACAGGATAGGATAAGGAAAGAAAAGTTAAAATACAGGGTGGCGCGGGAAAAAAGGGAATTCTGAACCTAGAATTAGCAATAGTGTACGGGTGGCATTTGTTCGGGACCGATAAGATAACATTGAGAAGACCTAACCATTTAGTTATAATGAGGCGTTGAAGTTGTGTGGAAAGTGTGTTCGCCGTAAAAGCATTTGATAAGAACGGTGACATTCTCTGACTTCCGAGATCCCCTGAACTTAGTGTGTGCGATTTCTTTCTGTGGCGAAGCTGTGGGGACATGTCGAAAGCAAGGAGTATAATGCACGTCCTGCGAACATCGTTGAACTGAAATTGAAAGTTAAAGGCGGACTCACTAGCGTTATTCAAGACGTAATACACTAAGTATTCCAGCGAATTTCCTAAATATATTCGTATCATGATGTGTATGTCGAGAATGAAAACATCTTTCTGATGTTGTCTTCAAGAAGCAAAGTGACATGTAAGTGCCATACCTAATATCATCGTTAATGGCATACTATCTTCATGCTTCTGAACCATTACATATATTTTTTCCTGTGTAGATTAGTGCATTTTACGCCAATTAAAATTTTCATGTTTTCTGCGCCACACTGTATATATTCAATCTTGCATACAACTTGTAGCGATAAAACCTTAATTTTTACCGATGTGACTTCCCTCAAAGGCCGCCATTGGAGACAACGTGATTCTTTGTAACCATCAAAACACCACAGTCGTTTTAAAGTTACTGACAAATGAACAAGTAGGAATAATTTTACTTATGTTGAACTCTACTAAAAATTCTTGCCCTTCCAAGCTTTAGGCTGCCTCGTGGAGCCTCAGGGACGATAAAAATAGGAGTAAAACAAATGAGAACACCAAGGAAATATAAAGAAATGGACTCACCAAACTGGGGTAGATCAGCAAATACACTGTCAGTGGCTGATCGTGACACGTCAAATGATAGTTGGACACATTTGCTAATGGATACTATATAGGATACATACTACTAACATAGACAAAAATAAATAAATAAATAAATAAATAAAAAATGACGGTCGATTGTCTTGAGGCTTCGAAATTTGAATCCATAGCCTGGGGTCCGGAACTTTCATTTTGTGTATATTATATATATATATATATATATATAATTAAAATAAGTACTAACCTTGTATCCATTTACCTATATAGGAGTTCGAGTATAAACAGAACATTTCATACGTTCCTGAAGTTGTTAACTGATCATAGTTTATCAGTTTGGTTAGTGTGTTTCGAAACGGGTCCCATATTTCACAGAATAATCGATGCCAATTTATATCCAACGTCGCAGTTTTCCAGAAATACCAGATTAAAGGAAAAAATAAATAAATGTCTTATTAGAGGAATATTTTTGTGGTCTATTGTGAACTTCTCATGCAGTCTTCTTTCATTTTTCTACAGTGTAAACATCGAATCCACTTTTATTCCTAGACCAAACACTAACCGTACATGTTGCCTAAGTACAGATTCTTCGGAGATGATGCGAAAAGCTCGTAGAAAGAAGTTTTTCCATACGTTTGCTTTCATTAGATATGAATGCGCTGAATCTTTCTGTACAAAATAATCACACGTCTTATCAGATGTCGTCTTATTCCTATATACTCGGATAAAGAATTTGTTATGTCGATATATCTTAGATCGAGAAAATTTACAACTTGTTTCAGTTTCCTCTTCCAAAGAAAACATTGTATTTTTATAAATGAAGTTATTTTTTAATAGAAGATCTAATAAAGTGTTTTCCTTCTTATAAATAATCAGGCAATTGTCGATATACCTAAAATCTCTTATAAATTTAAACCTTTCTTTACTCAAAATTTTTGTTGCAAAATTGTTTATTACGATATTGGTCAATAATGGAGACAAAGGACTGCCTATAACGAGAAGAAATATTTGGAGAGCTTCCAAATGTGGTGTTTGACGAAGATGGAGAAGACGAAATGGACAGAAAGAGTAAGAAACGAAGATATTTTAAAAAGGAAAGGAGAGAAGAGGACGCTCCTAGCCAGTATCTTTCGTAGGAAGGCCAATTGGATTGGATACATCTTGCGAAGAAATTGTCTTCTTTATGCTGCCGTAGAAAGATGGAAGGAAGCGAGGAGAAGGAAGAACACAACTGATCGATGATTTAAAAAGTAGAAGAAAATATTGAGAGTTAAAAGAGGAAGCTGAAAATCGAGAAACATTTCCAGGCCCAAACTGAAAATTAAGAAGAAGAAAAAACCTCATTAGTCCCAGGACCTGCAAAAAGGCAGAATACTTAATAATAATAATAACGAGATCATCTTTCTGGTTGTAAATTGTCTATTAGAAGGTGAAATAGCTATTATTAACAGAACATTCAAGTAGTTTACTGATTTCATATATAACAAGATCTGAAACTTCGTTTGCATGGTACCATTGCTGAGTGCAATAAATAGTAAGATTAACTGCGACAGAATTAAATATATATCTATGATATCAATGGAGGCTAGCGTAACACCTTCAGAGTTAACCAGTGACTTCATGTGTGAAATGATTAATAATATAGGAATATATATAAATCCTGAATATATATAAAGAAAGGAAAAACTTCTTTAAGAGGATATAAAAATAGTACTTACTTTAATTATGGTGTTAGACTTTAGGGACTGAGGCTCAATTTGTGTATTCTTTTCTTCAGACAGATTAGGTTGACAATTCAAAGTTTTTGTTGTTTCTCAATACCCGATGCATTTTTTAAAATTACCATCTATACCTTGTTTAATCTACCTTTATCTATCCTAAGTTTCGAATGTTTTCAAAGAACAAAGAAATTTTCAAAAACAAGTCATTATATTTCATTCTTGGCTCCAAATAAAATTCTTCAGTGGACAATATTTCTTTTAAATTTTCACGGATCAGAACTTAAAAGTAGCGTTAGCATATAGTCTGACGTGTCAACGAACTGTTAAGAAAAACATAAGTTTTCTGACTTTACACTTACTCGCATTAAGCTTGAATGTCGTGACTTCTGACCATCATCTGGGTCTAAGACAAGGCAAGCTGCTTCTTGGATATGTGCTCGAAGCTCTGGATCCATCTGATTCCATGCTTTACATCTGGCCGCTTTAGGCGCTTGACGAATTAAGCTCGTTTGTACCCTGTCCTGGATTCGCTGCAGCAGCTCAATGAAACTCTGTGAAAGGATAAAACAAAACTTCTTAAGTACATTACTGGGTATCAGATTTACCACAGAAATTATCCCTAAACAAGTTTGAAAGAAACAACTGAAAAGATTGTAAATGTAACCTTTAATAGACTGATTAATTGATTTTGAGTTTAACGTTCCGTTCAGCAGCGAGGCTATATGAGACGTGGACCTACTGATTAACGTGGAATCCGAACCACATGAGCTCCCACCGGGAATCGAACCCGGGTCTCCCACGCCAAAGGCGCGTACGGTAACTGCCTAGCCACGAATGAGCTCGTAAACTTTAATAGAATTTAACGATGCTTCAATAGCTAACTCCCTCATCCCAACAACACGGCTCGAACAGTAAATATTAGAAACTAGTATATTATACAGAAATATTAGTAAAGATTAGTAAAGAGCGCAATATTAATGTCTCACAACATTGATGTTTTATTTCAACTCTTTACATGTTTTGTTTCGCTTGTAGTTCAACTCTCCGAAGGAATCCGGAAGCGGGAATAGAAAATGGATTACTTATCAGAAAATAGTGAAAACCCCCATAGACAATGAAGATAACACTACACTTCGCTAAATGTTTCATCAGGGGCAGAAGGAAGTACGAAATGAAGGAAGAACAAGTAGGAGTGACATAGTATAGAGAAGGGTTGTTTCTTATCTATGGTGACGAAGTTAAACACCTTGCTGGATACTCGTACCAGGGCAAGCTGACCATACATCGTATAGCAAAAAATACGAAGGTGAATTCGGAAAATTATCAGGCTAACGTCCTGACACCCATTTTTCGCCATGACATTCCCTACCTCAACAGGACGGACAAGCATCGTGTGTGGGTGCATCAAGACAAGGCGTCAAGTGACACATCTCGCTCAACCGGCCTCTTCCTCCAACAAATGGCAGCAGAAACTGGAATTCGAGCCATTCCATTCACAGACATTCCAGTGAAGTCACCAGATGCGTTACCGACAGACTTTTGAACATTCGGCCTCCTGAAACGAGCCTTGTCTCACAGGAGACCCAGCACCAATGAAGGGCTATGGAAAGCCTGTCAGGAGTGTTTGCCGTTTGACATGACTACACTCTGCGTGCCAGTCTCCTACAGTGGAAACTTCGCTCTCGAGCAATTGTCTAGATGCAGGGCCACCAAATACAGCACTCTCGATGGTGGAGACATGGTTTCTCTTAAGGCAAGTGTAGTTTGAAATCGTCACCATAGATCGCAAACTACGTAAAGATATTTGCTTTGTTACAGCGTACGCAACGTGAAAATTGATATTATCCACTTTTCATATATATGTATTTCATATTTTTCATATAAGAAGTAAATAACACTCCTTGAAAAATCGAACTCTTGTCTGGTTCATAGGCAACCAAATTAACAGCTATGTGTGTTGCATATCACACAAGGGGAATTTGCAACGCTAGTTGGTGTACTATACCAGAGGAATACATGGGGAACAAGATTGTCTACTTGGGACCAACTGGATCGATCAACATCAACGAACTCGATTTTTAATTTTTGACTTCCAAAGTTGATGATGATCCACCCAATAGTTCTTGAGATACTGTCTTCAGGATAGACAGAGTGAATATATATAAAGGAGATTTTATATACGTATATATACTTATCTCATGAATTATTGTATGTGTTCTGTAGAGTACTTGCTGTTATGTTTACGTTGTGTTATTGGGTAAAAGGTGTGTTAGGAGGAGAACTATGAATGCTTTTCAGCATTATTTTACAACATTGCCAGAATATGCGAGCGGTAAAAATCAGTCGACTTAGTCCATTTCGACGGTACTTTGCTGCTACCTCGTATCTCAAAACCAAAACACAACTTACAGAAGAAGAAAAGTTTGAAAAGTTAGCGACTTTTACCCAATCTCCAACTTTTTCAAACGTTTTTCGTCTCCTGTAAAGTTCCTTAAAAAAAAAAAAACGAGGAAGCTGCAAAGCACCGTCAATTTCTCGTTTTTTTTATAAGGTTGTTGAAATCTTTGTTGTGATCTGAAGAGAAAAATGGAAACGCCAGAAAAATTTTACACAAAGTAATTCGATCTCGTACAAGAAAAAGAAAAAAAACAATTAAAAATCTGTAAAGAAAAACCCTACGATGTAAACTAGTGATGGGCAAACTTCTTCAGCCAGGACCGAAACAAGAAAATAATAAAAAACAACAATGGTACCCAGTACGTTCCTTCGCCATGTTAAAAATCACGTCGATGCCGCATAGAACTTTCATGGAGACCTCGTCTGGCTCGCGGGCTGTAGTTTACCCATCACAGGTGTAGACTGTTTATCGTAATGCTTTTTAAAACATTCTTAAACACACTAATTTATTGACACTTTCCTGAATTTTTTTACTGGTTTAGGAACCCTGCTCAAGACTCTAGTCAAGTAGAAGCAAGGAAAGTTTTTCAAGACATAAAATTTAAAAAACTAGTTCAGACCTTTCATCTTGCAAACACGTCTGAACAGACTACCAACGTTGGAAGTACAAAGTGAACTACTTAACATTATAGATGTAGAAAAAATATTAATATATTCTGCAGAACACAAGGTCAGAAAAATATAATTTTGATGTTTTGGGTTTTCGCTGAAACTTCTGAGAAGATACGTGCTTGCTCTCAAATCTGATTTTTACTATTGAGATGCATATTTTGGACTCATGTTTTTTCATTTATTTAAATACAATTATTTGTATAAGCGCTAATCTTTGTATTTATATTTTACAACTATCATATCAATTTTTTTTTAAAATGGACGTACTACAATAAAGTACCAAAGTAATATAGTGTACTCCGTTTGGTAAAAGAGCAATATATTTCGCGCGGGTAGTAGAAATAGTGGCACATTCACGTACAGAGGAATTCTGGTCACAATCTTTACGGGGGAGGGGTGGAAGAGGGGGCAAGTAATAGAGTGTGCCAAGTCATAGGCGTACATCTCCAAAAATTTTCCCTCGAACCGGCCCTGGGCGGGTACAAATATTTGTCGAGTTTGATGGTAGAAACTAGTTCTAATTAAGATCAGAAACATGCCCTTATTTATTTCTAGCTGCAGGTAATTTTGGTAGTGATATTAGTATAAGATTCAAACAAAGAAACTCTATTTTTTTTCTTTTTGTAGTAGCAAACAATGCGTCTACATCTAGTAGTTATGCAACCCAACTGACATCAGTGTAATATACAAACAAGGGAAATAACAAGGTTCTGCGTATGGAAGATTCCTTTGTTAAGACAACAAAAACGTCCTTATTCACTGATAGCTGCAGATAATATTGGCATTAATATTAGCGTAAGGTACAGACACTGAAAGGTTAACATTTTTCTTGACTTCGTTTTTGGAGAGCAAATAGTGCATTTACACCTAGTTGTTATGCAACCCAAATGACATCGGTGTAAGTCATCGTAACATACACACAAGAAATACAAGATTTTGCGTATGGAAGTTTCGTTTGCTCTTTCCACTTCTAAGCCTAGGCAACCTACTGTATTTCAGAAAGTCCGGATACGGAGATGAAGGAAATAACAGACTAAATTTCAGTTTCATTCAACAGTCGCTTTGTTATGGCTACGTTTACAGTACAACAAATTTTGTGAGCATAGCTGACCTATGAAAATTAAAGAGTAAAATCTTCTGTCACCTGCCTATATAAATCTCTCTAGTATGAAACCTTCATTTTCCCCATAGGACATGCATTAGTTTAAAACTACGTATATGTTGGCCACCTATCTATCTTGGCACTTGGCCACAAGCTGCTAATACTAAATTAGCCTTTCTATGTTGGGCACCTACGTAATCTTTATTCCTTAGAAACCCTTTCAGAATATATCTTACTGTTTGGTTCTAAAAGGCCAGTAAAACGAAGTGTGAGAAAAGGTTGACCTGTCAATTGAAATTACTCTTTCAAAAATACACAGCTGGTTGTAATCTTTATTGCGTTTATGATTTTGTCGGTAAGTGTATCAATATATTAGTGCCGTTGTGATTCAGTTCAGACGCACTGAGATGTTCTTTTATTTTCGTCGCGTCTTCGAATCCTTTTTACCGTTGGAGAGCTTGCAGGAAAACTATAAGAAATAACGATCGGATATGTGTTGTAAAGTGTTAAAAGAAAGGCAGATAAACATAATAATAATAAATGTTCTTTCTTGCTTCTTGGTCAACAACCATTTTCCAGATGTACAATCGGTCACATTTGGTGTTTCAGCGCTGAAAGGGAAGAGTGAGAATGTGTGGATGTTTTGAGTACTGCTTGGAACTGACGTTTTGCCTTATTTCATCTATCGTCATAAGTGAAGGGGGCAAAAATGTGCCATAGTGCTTGGAGCTAATCAGCATGCTGAAATTAGAAATAAAACTGTGGGAATGACTAAGATTTATTTCTTTATTTCACAGGATATTTTCATCTTACAGAAAAAAAGTGCCATGTATTATTTATAAAATAGAAACTAGTATAAGGTAATAATTATTAATAGCTGCATTAAAAGCGCTTATTAAGATCTATAATAGTTTTTGTTTCCGTAACAATTTATTTTCTCTAAGTTGGCCACTTTACAGTGGAACTGATGATGGAAAACAAGCAGGTTTCAATGTATATCTGTATTATAAAGCAAAAACATATCAGTAGCGCTAATCAATAATCCCCTTTGGTGTAATGTTCTCCTAGTACCCTGGGCTGAAAAAAAAAGTTTTACGAATTGCATATTCTTAGGAGAGATGGGGTAGTAGTTTTTTTTTTTTTTTTTTTGCATATTTGTGTTATTCACATACATTCAATTAAGCCGACGAAGAAGAGTGGAATGGAATGCAGGAAGAGAAAAGAGGTGAAAAATATTGTCCACAATAAGACGAAGAGGTATATGGTAGTAGTTCTATAAATGTAAAGCCAGTCAGTTGTGTAGAAGTAAAGAAACTGTGAAGAAACGTTTTCTACAAATACAAACTAAGTAGAATAACAAAGGAAAAACAAACATTATGTCAAGATGAGAACGGCTTTCTTCATAGCAGGATCAGCGGTCTATTTTTTATTTTTTATTTTATTTATTTATTTTTTTTACACAGATATCACAAGAGATCTAGAGCTTACATATAGACCTACAAGAGACATACGAGAAAAACACGTATTCTCACTACGAATCGAACGTAAGGACTTCTACAACAAAAACAGCATCACAAATCTTAGTATTTAGAAAGGTGAGTAAAAACAGATAACAGAAACGTATACATATTTTAAAAGGTCCTGCGGATAGCTATCGTTTACAGCAGTAGTTTCTACGTTTATGAGTATATCTATACTTATAGAAGAGACAAACGATAATATTCGTTATTGCTTTATGGCCACCGTGCTGGAAACACTTAAAAAAGAAAAGTACCTATACCTATCTTGGTTCGGTTCGCTTCCGATTAATAATTTCTTTACACTAAATGCTGAATATTGTCCTGAAACGAGAATTTCGCATACCGCATAAATAACGAGCACTTTTCCGTTTTTTCCCTCCGTTGATAACTAGGATGCCATAATTATTAAATGAACTGATAGGATGCGTATATTTAATAATAAAACTACCGCTGAACTCCAGATTACGTATACATACTCGTATTATTTGTATCACGCAAGGGTGCCGATCCCCCCCCCCAAAGCTCATGTGGGCTCCCCTGTTGTATTTATGAGTATACAATATTTACATAATTTGAGTGTAATTTGTCTTAAAATCTTTATCTGCATTTGAATGCCCCCCCCCAATTTACAGAGAAATCAGTGCCCTTGGTATCACGTGTATGTTTGTCGGCGACTGTTTCATCATCATGATCACCATCATCATCTGTACCTAACTTCTAAGGAATATTCACATTGTAAATTCATGAATCAATACCGACCAACCAGTATTAGATAATCATTACTAGCTAGACTGTATGTAATTGGAGTTAGGGCAGAGCCAATCAGGTAGCACTGAGATCAGGGGTAAAAGTGAGGGGGAACGCCGGGATGCCGTCCCCTCACCTCCAGAAAGTATGTACGGCGTCCTCCCAGTTTTTTTAAAAAAACAATGAGCAAAGATAGTCAGGGGGGACGGCGTGACGTCATGCCGCTACCTAGCGTCTCCCTACTTTTACAAATCCGCTTTTACCCCTGACTGAGATAGTTCAATAATGCAGCCGTCGGGAGCAGGCGCGTTAGCGAAGATGAGTATGTACTTAAATCTCTTTATTTAATCATTTGATCCGGTGGGGGCACTCGGTCGAAAAAGTGTAAGGGGTTTTCCAGGCTAGCCATCCTGTGTGTTTTCTGGGTTTTCCTCATTCACACCAGACAAATACCGGGATAGTACGGGATAGCACTTAATTTGCAGGTTCCAGGTCACTTCCTTCCTTCCCCACCTTCCTGGATAGTGCGTTCGTCGAATGATGTCATACATGACTTGCTTAAGGACATAGATGCCAGTAATGACCAGAATTACGTATAAATAAGCAAAAATAAATGAAGATTTGATAAGTTCTCATCGTCAAAAATAATATCATTCGTTTCTGAATGACCATATTAACTTAAACAGGCTTTCCGATGTCAACCCTAAAATTATAAATAAACCATTACAAGTAAACACGATGTGAACACACGCGCATGGTCTGCGATCGTACCCGGTACTTCGGAAGTTGGTGAGTGCTTTACCACTTATCTGCCATGCCCCTGCCGCAAGGTAAAGCAGAGTAGAATATAGAAGTACGTATTAGTAGCTTAATATTGCTCATTATGAAGATTTTGTAGTGCAGTTTAATAGTATGGGTGCCAAGATTTGAACATTTTACGAGTATAATCTTTACTAAAAGGAGACTAAGAATTGACGAGCTTATTTATGCAGAAGACATACGTTTCACTAAAGTAATAACATACAGATACATATTAAAAATACACGGACAAAATTCCAATACCCAACTGTGAACACCTACAGTTTAAGGGTGCCAGAAAAAATATACCTGAGGAGATACTTTCCAATAGGTAGAGGTGCAATGTATGTTTTATTTTCATTAACACAAATTATCAATTTTAAATAGTCAGTAACGGAAACTAGCTTACTTGTAAGTAGTCATATATTTCATTTAAATCCTAGCGTAATAAATTTTGATGGATGGACGCCGTGTTAATTATTCACATTTTGCTGCTTTCGCGCAAGCATGTAGCGGAAGATTTGTGGATGGGAAGTATTATTATTACCGCAGAGTGTTTCAAATGGTAATTAGTTTGTTGTAATAAAGTGAAGTATAAAAAAACTAATTAGTTTTAGTATGTATGTTAAAAGGCAATTCGTATTTGCACAAATTACTGGGAGTCGTCTTATGGCATGTTTGTATAGCCACTTGAATGATTAGGATTAGCAATTAAACTTCTGGGCTTTCGGTACTTATGGCCATGTTAGCTCGTCACGTATAAGTGATGACGTCCCTCGGCGAACACACTATCCGAAGAAAAGGGAAGGAAGAAGGGATTGGGAAAGGAAGGAAGCGGTCTGGGACCTGTAAGTGAGGTATGTAAAAGGTTTTACACTTTTTTCGACCGGAAATCGAACCCGAGACCGCTCGCACCTTAGGCGAGAGCGTTAGCGAGTACGCTACGTGGGGCCACAGCCACTGAATGAGTGTAGGGTAAAGGTTAGGTTAGGTTAGAATAGAGTAGGATAAAATTAGATAGGGTGAGGTTAGGTTATGTCAAGCTAGGTTAGGGTAAAGTAAGGTTAGGTAAGGGCGGGGTATTCTCGAGTTATTTTAACATAGAGTACAGGAAAATAAAGTTATTCTAGGGTATGGTAGGGTTAGGTTAGGATAGAGTTGAGTGAAGTAAGTTTAGAATAGAGTAGGGTTAGGTTAGGGTAAGGTAAGCCAGGATCCTTCTTTGGAAATTAATTTCTGTATATTTCACCAAACAATTTGCTGAAATATTCTTTATCATAGCCGAGATTATCAATACCTCAAATGATTTTACGATGACCACTGTCAGTTTCTACGGGGGAGTCACTACAAACAGGTTTTCCACTAATTGGGTTCAAGAGAGAGGACACAAGATGGCTCCTTAGTACACTCATGGCTCATGAGGGATGCTTTGATCGAGTAGGCGCGTTAGTGACGGTGGGTATGTAACTGAGGATTTTTGTTTCTAACGTTAGTGACAATTTCTGTGTGCGTGGAAATTCAACATCACTATGCGATAAATATTTTTGGTTTCTTGTTGTATAGTAAGAGGGGGTAACACGGTACATTACAAACGAGTAGAGTTTCAATTATAAATTAGAAAACTCGTATTTCAAAGTTTCCGAAAATTCATCTCCTAAGGTTGAAAAGGCTTTTCTGTAACATCCAAATTAACCTTTTCTTATTTAGAAAGTGACTAATGTGGAGATACGTTAAACTTGAAAGGGTGAAATTCGGTACATAAACTCTTCATTAAAAGTGAAATAATACGTGTTTCAGAGTTTATGTAAATTCTGCTCCTGAAAGGGTAAGCGGAGGGGGGATTGATAATATTATACGAAAGAAATTAAACGGAATCCAAGTTTTACGTCCAATGGATATGCAAGCTAGGCTAAAGGAGACGCTGAAGATGAAAAATAATTGAAATGGTGGAATGAGAAAAAAGTGGGAGGAAACGGAAGAACCTCGAGAAAACCCACGCTCACGGTTTGTCCCCCATCAAGTTCACTAGGCGCGAGCTGGGATCGAACCAAAGACCCCATGCACCAGAAGTGAAGGCTCTACCACTGAGCTACCGCCGTCCCCATTATACGAAAGAGTGAATTTGAGACACACATCGACGCTTACTAATATATAATTAGAAACGTGAGATTTGGATGGAGATTTTGATTTGGAGTTCAGCAGCGAGGCTATATGAGACGTGGACCTACTGATTAACATGCTATCCGAACCACATGAACTCCCACTGGGAGGAAAGCTCGTCTTGTTACGAACATAATGAATGAGAGGTCTTTCAAAGAAGTTAGTTACTAAATTCTCTCTCTCTCTCTCTCTCTCTCTCTCTCTCTCTCTACGCGTTTAACTTGTATTGCGATAACTCATATTTATCGACTTTTCTCTGTTTTTGAGTTTTGGCAATTAGGCCCTTTCTAATTTTATTCAATTGTTCTATTGTCTCATCTCTTTGACATCTATAAGCAATTAATACCAGTTTGCCATGAATAAATTCAATTTCTTTTTCGTACATATCCCCTCCTCTTCTGATGGTAACGCCACTGCCTTGGATTGACGCTGCGTGTGATACTTCATATCCTTCATTGTGGCCGTCCCATCTATTTTCCTTGGTCCAGGATACTTCAAACCACACGCATTTTCCTTCATTGTTGTCCATCAAACACGTGGCAACGTTGCATTTTTCTTTACAATTGGCGGCTTTACCAAACGGTTTGGGTGTAGAGCCCAAACGGTTGGTTGAATTCCGAAAATTCCAACATTTTAGATTGAAAACGCATACTTTCCAACAACATTGCTCTCTTATCATTTTTTCGTATCTTCAATAGTTACCGAGATGGCCTATGTAAACGAACTTATGGAACACCCTGTATATATGTATCTCGGGAACTAAATCATAGCCCTTTTCGGTACCCGGCTTTTTGGGCTATTTTTTTAGACTTTCAGTCAAGCAGCTACTGCATCGTCACTATTTATCCTAGGATCATGGTACATATTTCATTCTCTTTAGAATTGAGCTGGCTTTCAAATGGTACCACTTGCATGCTCATACCATATACCAGGAGCGGGAAAAATGATGTCAAACGACAATTTCGGAGGGAATTTTTTTCTTGCACTTTGGGCCCCTTTGGAGCGGCCCTGTGTAAACGTAGCTACCTAAACAAAATCTGATAAATAGTATTTGGTATACTGAATGTGTGTGCCAAATTTCAAGTTTCTATCTTGAATACTAAGGGCGGGAGAAATTTTATCAGGAATTCCCACCATGCCCCAAATTACCGTAAAACACCATGATCTCAAGTAAAAAAAAAATCCTGAGAGATCCCTAATTACCCTAGGGCCATGTTTCGCCCATCATTCTCTTTAGCTTAGAACTGCCTTTCAGGCGGTATGACTCACGTGTCTCCATCATGTATCTAAGGCGGGAAAATCTCCAAAAAATGGATTTTTTGGGTCTAAATATCCTTTTTTTCAATTTTAGCCCCCCTGGACCCCCCTGTTTTAACGCAGAGATCTGAAAAAAAATCTGATAAATACTACTAAGTGGGCTGAATGTTTATGCACAATTACAATTTTCCAGGTGCAAAAGTAAGCCCGCAAAATATATATATATATATATATATATATATATATATATATATATATATATATATATATAATGACAATGTCCCATATTCCCGTATACAGAGGGAAATTTTTAAATATTCCCTGTGACATCCCTAATTACCCTAGGATCATGGTTTGCACATCATTCTCTTCAGAATAGAACTGCCTTTCAGGCGGTACCATTCCCTTGTCTCCATCATGTATCTAAAGCGGGAAAATTCCGTGAAAGAGATTTTTTGGTAAAAATTTCCCTTTTTCAACGTTTGGCCCCTCTGTACCGCCCTGTTTTAACACAGAAGTACGAAAAAATCTGGTAAATACTCCTCGGTGGACTGAATGTTTGTGCACAATTTCAATCTTCTAGGTGCAAAAATAATCCCGCAAAAAATAATACCGAAAATATCCAAAATTCCCCTATACAGAAGTATATTTTGATAAAAATTCCCTGACACTTACCTAATTACCCTAGGGTCATGTGTCGCACATCATTTTCTTCAGAATAGAACTGCCTTTCAGGCGGTACCATTCACTTGTCTCCATCATGTATCTAAGGCGGGAAAATCACGAAGAAAGGGATTTTTGGTAAAAACATCCCTTTTTTCAACTTTTTGCCCCTCTGTTTTAACACAGAAGTCTGAGAAAAAATCTGGTAAATACTACTCGGTGGACTGAATGTTTGTGCAAAATTTCAATCTTCTACGTGCAAAAATAAGCCCGCCAAAAAATAATGAACATAGGCCTGCCCCGCAATATTAAAAGAAAATATATATTTTAGAATTATGACGTCATCACCTTCTATGTCTCGACGCAGGAAGATGTGAAACCATACGTAAGGTCTTCTACAATGCCTCTGGACTTGAAAAACAAAACAAACAAACAAACAAAAAAAAACCCGGACGAAAAACCTCAAATAGGAGAGTTAAAACGCAATGCACCATGAAACATCCCGTATGGTACAAATTGTACCATGGGATCCCCAAAGGGATAGAGAGATTATACTTTGCGAACTTTTCAATTTTGAGTCCTTCATAACTCTCGAACAAAACACGTGGAAAAAAAATTAATACTCAAGGAAAATACAAATGGAGAGATATATTACAAGATTTGTTTAATGAGTATAATAATAAAGTACATAGAACAATTCGTAATAAGTCCGTAGAAGTTGATAAGAAAAAAATAATTGTTTTTAAATTCGTTCCGACAATGGTCTTGGATGATACTCAACTGCTTTTTTTTTTTTTTTAACTTCCTATTTAGAGTCGCAAACCAATGCGTCTACACCTAGTTAGTATGCAACCCAATTGACACACAGTTGGTATGCAACCCAACTAACACCATTGTATGTCCGTGTAACATACACACAAGTAGAAATACAACTTTCGAACTCTGGGTCTAGGCAACGTATTTCGGAAGTCCGGATACGGAGATGAAAGAAGTAGCAGTCTTAGTTTCAGTTATCATTGAACAGCCGCTTTGTTGTGGTTATATTTATAGTAATACAAACTTCTACAGCATAGCTGACCCATGCAAATCATATAGTAAAACCTCTTAACTTGGCTACCTCCCTATATTGGTCTCTTTCCTACGGAACCTCCAATTTCCCTGTAAGACATGCATTAGTTATAAATTATGATGTGAATATCTGAAGTTAGGGAAATGTACAACCTCGCTATGCTACGCTTACAACCTCGTGAATTATTTTCGTACTGTGTATGTTTTAAAAAATACTGTTAACAAATTGTATCTGTTTATGTTCTACGTAGATACTCATACTCTTAGTAATAACACATATACTCCTAACAATTACAGTTTTGCACATACTTTTCATAAGCGGACACGTGTCCCAGCGTTTTTGGATATTTCAGTTTTAAGGAGTGAAAGAGGCACAGTTTCGTGTCACTGAAAACGACGTTGTCTGGTGTTTGTGAACGCATCACGGCAAAACGGCTGAAAACTTTGAAACTAATTCTGGAGCATCCTTAGTACATACTTCGAGCTAGGTTTCCATTATGTCACTTTGATGAAATAGCGTATCCCAAATGAAATGGTTTATGTCATAAAGTGACTATCTTACGTAGTGGTGCTCGTAAGGAAGTTTTGGGGTTTAAACTCCCCTTGAAAAGATATTATGTAAAAATAATCATCATAAGTCCCCCGATATAGGGGTAGCTGTTACTATCAGAGTTGTAACAAAATGTAAGGGGAAAACTTGTCTTCAAATATGATGTTTTCAATCCAAAATGAATGATTTTTTTTTTTTTTTTAATCGGACGAGCCATTTGAGCTGTACACTCTTTATGCGCCCAATGTTAAATGACAATGCAATGTTGCCATTTACCTGGACCCACAACATAAGTGAATGAAGTTACTGTTTGAAATGGGGTTTTGCCATCGACACGTTAGCGTAAAAGACAATCACGTCCAAAATTCGTCTTTTGTGGACGACTTCGTGAGAAATAGCTTATACAATATATTAAATATTTGTTTATTAAATATAAATAAAATCGCCTGTGAAGTTTTTGAAATATCATGGAATTCAACGCAAACGCACACCCCAAGAATAAACTACCCCTTTTTAGGGCAAATGAGTTACGCCATATTGTCAAGTTATTAATGAAACATCAATACCACCTTAGTTGTTTTGGAGAAAATCGTCCAGATCGTGAGTAAAGTGCCCCCTCTGAACGGATTTAGGATTTTAGATTTCTGGGCTTTCAGCATCTATGGCCATGTTAGCCCATTACGTATGAGGGATGACGTCCCTCGGTGATCACACTATCCGAAGAAAGGGAAGAAAGAAAGGATTGGGGAAGGAAGGAAGAGCCTGGGACCTATAAGTGAGGTACCATCCCGGCATTTGCCTGGTGTGAATTAGGAAAACCTCATTCAGAATGGCTGGCCTGAAAAAGCGTTTTACACTTTTTCGACCGAGTGCCCTCACCGGGAATCGAAACCAGGACCGCTCGTACCAAAGGCGAGAGCGTCAGCGACTACGCTACGCAGAGCCACCCCCTCTGGGCGTATCGGTGAAAACGACATACCACAATATAAGGTTTTTAATTAAATATATATAAACAAAAACAAACCTCCTTCAGGGAAAATTGCCGTTTTAAACATTCACCTTCTACTACATTATTCTTAGTTTTCTGGGTAAAAAAAAAAATGAAGATCTTCCTCTGGATAGTCCGATAAAAACCTTAATCACAGACAAAATAAGATTTTGATATTTTCTCTGTGCCTCAACTTGAAAACTGTAGTATCTATACTTTGAATGATATGCGTTCTACATGAGTGCACATATACAGGCAGAATGGACAACCATACATTTAATAATAATTTTATAAAATCGTTTTAACTTATCATCTCACAAGGTTAAATTGTTTTCCCTTCTCCCCTAAAGTTTCAATGACACACTTTGCGTCACAACTACCTTCTTCGCACTACTGTTGTGTTCCCAATCGAAGTCGGAACTACTCGCACATACGGCAAATACTGTATTAATTGTGGTGAAAGCGTCGACTCCTATATAGGCCTGTAGCCAGAACACTAACACCAGGAAATTAAAGTAACTTCGAAAGGGCAAAGGCCTGAGCGCACCTTTATTTCAAAGTACATGAAAGTTTATTATTATAAATTTTCCTTAGTCATGAGCACAGGTTAATGTGATTTTCACAGCTCCTGAATAACGAAAATTAATAAAATGAGTATGACTGCATGTAGAGGACAGAATCATTTGAAGCTGCCAGAGAAAAGGTCAGAGCAGCCACATTGGCACAATAAATGAAATACTGCTTCGAGAAAACACTTGAATTGGAAAATAATGAATAAGTCGCTCCTTCACCCTTCAGCAATGCAAGGAATCGTTGTGATGTAAATAAGGACATAATCTTTCACTCGATAACAAAGCGGTCTTGTTTTTTTTTTTTTTTTTTTTTTTTTTTTTTTTAACTGTAGCCTTTTCTCGCAGAAATAACGGACCGGAAGTAAACCAACTAATGAACTCTATGGCCTATGGAACCCGAAGGTTCAATGCAGCGTTCACAAAAGCTCTCCACTGACTTCCGTCCTTAGCCAACTGGATCCTTTTTCTACTCTGTATTCCTATATCTGTTAGATCCATCTTAATATTGTCCTCTCATCTGCGCCTAGGTCTTGCTAATGGTCGTTTTCCGATTGTTCTTTCAGTTAAGACTTTGAAAGCGTTCCTACTCTCTTCCATTCTGGCTACATGACCTGTCCACTTAAGCCTCCTATACTTGATGATCCTAACAATGTTTGGTAAACCGTATAAATTATGCAGTTCCTCGTTATGAAGTTTCCGCCATACCGCATTCCCGTTCCTCTTGGGTCCGAATATTTGTCTTAGGATCTTGTTCTCAAATGTGTTGTCTACGGGGACCGGAAATACTATGCAAAATTTAAAACTGGATACTCTAATCCTTTCCATATCCATTTTTTCTTTTCCTTTTTACTGTCGAGCGACAAGAAAGTATGGTGATCGTGAAAGAAATCAAATTCGAGTTTTCAACGGATTTACACGTTTCATGGTTCCTACATACCGAAACAATGATTTTCCAATCTCGGTCCGTCCGTGTGTGTTCACAGGAACTCACCTCATCTCGCTACTAATTACAAGCATTCTCCCAGAACCATTACAACTGATATTCTCTCATAATCCAGTATTTCTTTGTCACATTGACAATTTTGAGGTATTATCGGAAACCGAACCTAGGACCACATTATTATTATTACTATTATTATTATTAGCTAAAATGTCCGTTTTTCGAGCAGTAAGAACACGTTTATGGAAAATATTTGAACCCTTTCCCCCATTATGATATGCATTTTAATGAAAGTGAAATTAGAAAAGCTCATAAGACACACTATTTTTGGTATAAATTTGGAACTCCCCTACACCCTTAGAATATGATCCTTGATCAATATATGAAAAAAAAAAACTTGAGGCAGGAACTATGATCCATGATTCACTTCGAACGGGTAAACCTTTTTCCGTGATGCGATCATAAACAATAGACGTTTATCCCCCCCCCCCCCAAGAAAAATAATTTTCCCCTTGAATCTGGAAATTTGAAAAATGATGGTTTATGTATCCGCTTACTTGTAATGAGGAATTTATATACAGATTACGTTTTCGTACCATAATGCAGTGTTGTCTTTAACCGCTTATTTAGGTCCTATAACAAGCACTTAAAGCTGAGATTTGTTTATTGGTCAAGTCAGACACGGACCAAGAACACACCAGACGCGTTTTGGAACCAATGGTCAACTTGGTGGCATCAAATGGGGCGGGGGGCGTGACGCCTCTTTTCAAATAATTTTCAAAAATTTGTCCCGCTTTTAGCTTTCAAGATATTATATTGAAATTTTGCATACACATTGTGTGTACCTATAACTATTTATCAATTTCTTTCTTTTTTTTTTTTTTTTTTTTTAGATCTCTACGTCAACCGGGCCCGAGGAGCTCAAACTTTTCAAAAAAGGGATTTCTTCGGAAAATTTCCCGGAGTTTCCCTAATTTCCCCTTGCTAGTGTATCACATGGGCATGCGAGTGGTACCCCTTGACAGGTTGCTTTATTATGAAGCGAATGATGTATGAACCATGATCAAGGGAAAAATAGTTCTGTTTTAGGAAATTTTTACATCACGTCGTATAAATATATGTATTCTATATACGTATAAAAAAAGTTTGGTCACCTTGAGATTTTCAAAAAAAAAAAAAAAAAAAAAATGCCGCTCTTAGTTTAAGATATCAGATTGAAATTTTGCACACGTTTTGTGTACATAATTCTGTATTTTTTCAGTGATTTTCAGATCCTTACGTCATTCTAGTCCCGGGCCAGAGGGGCGCAAACTTTTTGAAAAAAGTTATTTAAAATATCTTCGTCTTACCTTTGCAGGATAAAGAGTAAAATACATTTTGCAGTGAAATTACGGCAAGTCTCAATGGTTACTGAGAAGAGTTTATAATTGCCTTTCTATGCACATTCACTCTGAAACAACTGTTAATAGTTTCGGGACAATGATTTGGTTCTTGGAAAAACTGTGTATGTTGGTATGAGCAATTACAGACAAGTAAAACCAGGGTGTTAAGTATTCACTCACATAATGTACCTGCAATAGGCCTTCTGTTAAAGTGACAAATTCTATGATGCACGAGCTACCTTGGGTGCCTGAACAAAAGTTTCATCCATACAATGGACTTGGTAAAGAGAGGTCACTGTGGTTCAATCAACTGTCAGCTTGCTGTTCATCAGTTTGCCGATGGAATGCAATCGTTCTGTCTGATCAGTTGTAGTCAACTGTACGAATGCCACCTTGAGTCACTCCCTTTAAAGGAAGAAGAGCATAGCCAATACGCAATGATGTCAATTTGATTTTAATAATGCCATACCTTACATTTAGTACTTAAAATGGATTCTCCGATAAATGCAATACTAGGCTCGAGATCGCCACCTGGAGAAGTTTTCCTGAAATAAATGAATATGATACCGCTGTCCAAGTCCGTAGCAACCAATGTTGCCACCTAGAAGTCGATACCGGCGTATGATCTATCGTTCACACAGAATATAGTTGAAATAACAGAAATAACGCAAATTACTCCTCGGATTGCAACGAAATAATAAAATAACATAATACTTCAAGAAAGAAGTTTCACGCATAAATTTCAGCATCAGAACATCAATATTATTCGACTTATAACAAGAAATAAAAAATTGATATAACCACTACCATTTTAACAATTTTATGAAATTTGGAATTTAATTCAATTTTCTTATTTTCCTTTCAGGTTTGATCTCCTACGACTTCCTGCTATGCTGCAATGAAGAAAATGATATATGGTTGTTCTTCTGGTAAGTTTTCATGTGGTAGCCATAATTATAATAGAATTAGGTTAGCCGTAGTTTGTAGTTACTTGTGTAAGTTGTTTTAGCTGTAGCTGGTAGTTTCTTGTTTGGTTTGGTTTGATTTAGTTTAACGTCCCACAGTTATGCTTGCTAGGCTAAAGGAGACGTGAAGATACTGATTATAGTGGAATCCGAACCACTTTGGTCGTTCAACTGCACCCCCACTTGGAATTGAAGCCGGGACGGGTAGTTTCTTCTGTACGTTGCAGTACTAGTATTACCAGTGTAGAGTGTAGTCCTTTCTGTGGATTAGAAGTAGTGGTGTTCTCAGATCAGTGTATAGTAAAGACTGTGTGAAGTGTGCCCCTCCAGCAACATCTGAAATTACGCTACTGCTATGTATATATTACAGACGTCCCTAAAAGTCACTTTTGCACAGCTTTCTTAAAAGAGGTGGCATTGGTGATGGGTGATGATTTCAGGGGTGGTCTGGCCCGGGAAAGACCCGCCGGGGAGCTACAACCTTCCCTCTGGGGATATATCCCATCGTGGTCAACGTGGATTACCAGTAGGCGTTTTTTTTTTTTTTTTACTATTTCATTCGCCCTTTGCGCAATGAAATTACCCCCGCAGAAAAATCACAAGTCATTAGTAGTAATGGTGGAACCCATGTTTTACTTAGTCTCTTCGAAAAATAGAAACATTCCTTTGACACTTTATCATTCTTCGAAGTTATAAAAAATGTGACAATGAACTAGCTAGACGTATTTTTGCTTGGGACCTACGAAACGCTATTCAGCATTAAATATTGCGTGCATAAATGGTACATTCAAAACAAAGCAACGTTTTACTCAAACAAAAAAACAAACAAACAAAAAAACATGAGCATAAAAGGGCTGCAAAGTGAAATTCGAACCACTACTCGGATTTGTATCAACAAACAAGCATCCCAATCAGCACCATCAGGAATCAAACCCTGGAATGCGTGCACAGAAAGTACGCATGCTAGATCAACGTTCATGAAGAGGCACCCGTATCAATATGATTAATGCATTTCTCAATCAAGGACCAGATGATTTTTAATAGCACACGTTAAAAGTTAATATTACATTTTGCAACTTTAAGGGATATTACCAGGTCCGTAGCTAGGGGTGGTTAAGGGGGCTCATCCCCCTGCGTCCAACTTCAGTCCCCTAAATATTTCAGTTGTTCTGTGCTGTGTATGTATGAATGTAAGATGAACTCAAGTGAATCCCTTCCTTTCGAAAAACATATTGGGATTGACCCCATGTCTTAGTGTTCTGGCTACAGGCCTGGATATTATCAGTACTGTAAATGAAATTAAATCTAAGTTTTACGACCCACGGTTATGCCGACTAGACGGTGATGATTAGAAATGAATGGAATAGTGGAATGAATAAAGTGGAAGAAAACGCGAGAACCCTAAGAAAATGCAAGCAACTGGTGTTTGTCCACCACAGAGCTCATTTGGCACAAGCTGGGATCGAACCAAGGACCTCACACACCAGAGTTGAACGCTCTACCACTGAGCCAACGTGGCCCACATTATCACCACTGTCTAAGGGATTCTGGTAACAGAATATTTAAGAAGATAAACCAGCAAAGGACAAAAGCAACTATCTGTTTCACGAAATATGTATTTCCCTGTAATATTTGTATTTTAAAGTTTTAGCGTCACTTTCCAACGTCGAGGCTACAATATGAGACGAGATCCTATAACTTAAAGTGGAATTCGAATCACAGTAATAGATTCAAATTTGTAATGCTATTCCAACGGGAATCAAACCTGGGAGTATGTACACCAAAGCCACACGCATTAGAAACGAGACTGGTGGTGAATCTCCTTTAAATACATTCTTAATTAAAAAATGGGTACCTTTTTGGCAATTTATTAAGTTCGCGAATACACACAGGGGGAGCAAACTAGAAGTAGAAGGCCGCATGTGATCCGCGGGCCGCCAGTTGGACTATAACGATACGCAAATATTGCACATTTTCACGGTATAGCTAACAATGGTATCGTATATTAGAACATCCTATAGCTTTAGCGACATTGATGTTCAGAACTAAAGCGAAATTAAAATTCATGATAAATTTGTGACACCGAAACTGTTTCATTATATATCGAAATTGATTTATTTTATTCACTTTTTTAATTTTCTTTCTCAAAAATATACTTGACTAAGCACTATGTTCCACTTAAAACGAAGATTTCAATAATAAAATCAAACGCATGGCTGAGCTTTCTTTAAAATTTTCAGTCTAATACAAAAGCGCCTTTAAGTTAAAATTGGTCATTATAACATTCTTCAACGCATTTATTTATTTATTGGAAGTTAATTTGGAGTATAGAATTTCCGTTAACGTTCTACTGCAGATACAACAATACGCGTAAATACGGCAGATAAATACTCCTTCTCTGATTAGCTAATTAAAGCACGTGACATAACGAATTTTATTCAAGCGTGCATCTCAAACAAAAGACAGTTAGATTACGCTGAGTGATCATCAGAGCAGGTACGTAGAGCACCTAATATGAAAATTATTTATTTTATGTTATTGCTTACTACTTTATATCGTTAGCTATGAGTTATATTTTTATGTTTTTAATATTTAATACAAAATTATAAAAAATTCAGGAATAAATAATGAATAAATGACATTTTGCAAAATTGATAGAGATGGTGGAGGATTGTGATGCTAGTAAAGGGAATATGAGATTTTAACTTTTATTTAAAGGAATTGCTTATAATAGGGATTTGATACAATATTATAACTAGTTTTTTATATGACATGCATCCAAAACGTGAAAGTGCAACAAAAATCGAATTGTGTTATTGTTCGTGCTAGTTCATCTCGCATGAAAAGAAGATATTTCGTTTTCCGAATGGGTTGAGTTTTTTTTACGGCTTTATGCATCACCGCTGTTATGTGATTTTAAGTTCAGTGTTCCGTCCAGCAGCGAGGCTATATGAGACGTGGACCTACAGCTTAACATCGGATCCGCACCACATGAGCTCCCATCGGGGATTGAAAACGGGTCTCTCACGCTGAACACTGATGTTATGAAGAACGTCCTACTATTAACGCAGGGTCCAAACTATGACAAGATTTTGAATCCGGTGCACTTGGGGGATGCGCAGATCGAGATACCTAGCAATAATAGGCCGTGTCCGGATACACTATTTGAATTACAGGACCCGCCACCGATCCGGTGATTTTCTAAAGGATGATAATTTTAGGGGCATCACGTCTTCCATAAATTGCATGTCCTAACATAGTTGGGTGTCACTGTTAGGTCCGTTTGTTATGGATGCATCTACCGTAAGAATGATTTTTCTCTGTAGCAACTGGTGATGACCGAAATGAAAGGAATTTTTAGTTTCATCTCACAATTATGCTCTGAAAGGTTAAAGGGGACAGATGATAAAATGCAAGTGATTATGAATGAATTAGTGGAATAAAAAAGCGGGAGGGAAGGACTGTTGTTGTTAATGATTTCGAATCGAGGGAATGTGAGACAGCCGCGCAGTCAGAAATTTGTGTTGGGGGGTACACCACTTAGTCACTACCTAGGTAGTACTGAACTGGTATTATTCTATAGTCAATAAAATGATAAGTAATTTTAAAGTATTGTCACCTACATTCTTAGCAAAAAATATTAAAACAATTATTTTTATATAAAAAAGAAAGTACATATGTAGTGTAAGATCAAATTTTTAAGGTACATTAACAATTTCTCTCTTAGGGAAATCATAGTTTACTTAAGAAAGTGTAGAAATGTTTTTCCACTTACGAAGATTGGGGAGGGGTTTAGACTCGGTAAATCATCCCTGGTGGTGCGCCCTGTAAGAGACAGATCCTAGCTGGTGTATTTTTGGATTTAAGGGACCAGAATTTTTTGGTTAAAATTATTACTTTTTCGCTATATATTCTGTACTTTTTTTTTTGTTTGTTTGTTCAGGTTAGGCTAGGTTAGCACTTACCTTCACAATTTGGAGAGATCAGCTTACTTGCTAATTTTCTGTAATTTTGTTCGTTCAGGTTAGGTTGGGTTAGGTTAACTTATTTATCTTCACTTAGTTATTACATTTTTGTAACATCATTTGCCCTATAAACATTCTTTTTTGTTGTTGTTGTTTTACCTCATTCTGGTCCCGCAAATCCAAAACAATCCTTCACAGCATAATGCGGGATGCGAAACGAAAGGTTTCAGTTTAATATCCGATGATTATGCCCGTTAGGCTAAGGAAGGCAGATAAGTAAAGCAAGTGAAAGATGATGATCGAATTGGTGGAATGAAATATTGGCAGGAAACAGGTGCGCCCAGAAAAAGCCCACGAACACGAGTACTAAGTGAAGGCAGTGTACAAAGTACCATAGAAGTGTGTTTCATGCTGAATAAAGTGTTTTCCCACTATCCTCATTTATACGTATAACCACCGTACTTAACGCGCCTGCTTCCTACGGACGCACTCTCTCGTTCCGCTCAAGTCCCCCTGCTGCACACCTGCACTCACTCCATTAGATAGCGTTCGTTCTTCTTGTGGCACGCAGCACAAGTTAGTTTGTATTTTAAAGTAAATTCATATTTTATGCACTGCAGTTAGGCCTACGGGAAAATTATAGAAAATTTATATGAAGAACCGATCTTTCACACAAGGTTCAGTGCGGGACTAGTGTGTTCACTCTGGCTGTGGAAATTGTTTTATCTAGAGTGTATCGATTTTTTCGATTTTAAGTAAACAATAGTTTACTTTTTTTTTTTTAAGCGCATACCTTGTTTGAAAAGTTTTTGAAAAAACCTGTTTTTCGAAAAAATGTTTTGAAAAAACCTGTTTTTCGTAAAAATTTTTGAAAAAACCTGTGTTGAAAAAACCCGTTTATCGAAAAAACCTGTTTTGAAAAAACCCGTTTTTCGAAAAAATGTTTTGAAAAAATCCGTTTATCGAAAAAAACTATTTTGAAAAAAATTCAAAAAAACTGCGGGGTAAATTTTACAATAAACGCTCCTGTTCTTCATCCGCGTCGAAAAGTAGTTTTGTTTACATTTCCTTCTTTTTTTGTTATATTGTTAAGTGTGAACTGATGACGTTGTTGTTAGTTTCTTTACGCGATTGAGTTTCATTTGATTACCTAAATGATATGTACTGAGACTGCACTGTGTGTGGTCGATCACTTTGTTAAGTGTCTTTGTTAAGGTGGCCAAATACTGTGTTAACATATAACTTCGTATTTAGTTCTTGTGTAGTGATTGTGATATAAATTTACTTTATTTTTTTTTTAAAGTTAAACAATAACGAGAATGAGTTTTTGAAATATTTGGAACGGGATGGTTTAACCACATAGGGGCATTATTCCGCAGTTGGTCATCCGCCTGCTCTACCAGCAAAAGTGTAATAAAGACTATGAGAATCTAAAAATTATCAATTCTTACTTTAAGTTTACTTTCGGGGCCGTCATTTGCGGTAATTAACCTGAAATGAGTATAAATACAGTGCGGACGATTAGCAAAAAAAAAAAAAAAACAGTACATTAATCATGAACCAACTTGTGCTAGGTTGTCATTAAAAAATCACATATGCTATCTAACAGAGTCAGGGCAGGAACGCAGCAGGCGAGCCCGAGCGTTAGCGAGTAGATGCGTTCGTAGAAAGCAGGCGCGTCAGTGACTGTGAGTATAAGTATAAATGAGTATATTTGAAATGAACTTTGTGTGGCATAAAATACATGTTTTGTGTGTTGTACAGATTTGCGACACTTGTATGATTTCTTTGTATACTGCCTTGTCATATTCATGATGTATTCAATCGGTACATGAATGGAATACTATGTAGTGATACAGCAATGTTCAGAATACAAATGCTCGTTACTTTTCCCAATCCAACCATGTGCCAAGTAGGTCCCTCTGCTTGCCAAATAGTTCGAGACTTATAACCATAAAAAAAAAAAAAAAGTTTTCATCTTCTTACATGTTATCAAGTACACAAACGAGCAAATTATCTATTTCCCCGGTAAATTCTTGAAACTTTGCTCGAAGCGGACGAACAATTATAATTTTAGGTTTTTTTTTAAAAAAAAAAAAAAACCGTTTTATGTTTTTCATGCGGTTTGTATTACACGGAAATTTTATTGTAAAGTCAAAGTTAGGTGTGAAGGAGATCTCGCTGATTTACATACATCTGAATTTCGAAATTGCGGTAAGTAGTATTGTATGTTTTATTGATGTTTATGGGGGAGCTTACCCACCCTTAAGTGTGGAATTCGTGCTGCTTTGTTAAATAGTGTGATTTGGTTCGAAAACTGTGAAGGATGCTATCTACAGCATCAGGTTAAAGCTGGAGAGAGTTTCGTAAAATTTGTCCTGGAGATAGAATACATGCTCCAGTTTATCTTAGTTACCTAAAGGTGGTTTATGTATATATATTTGGCTTGGTTCTGTAAGTGTGGAATTTGCGTTGTGCTGTTTTATTTATTTTGTTAAATTGTATGTTATTAGGACTTTCCTTGTTTTAAATACGGTGGTGTGTTTTTGGCTGGAAAATAGTGCCGAGGAGCTAAAATTCCAACCTGTATTTTTTTTAAAAAAAAACGTTTTTTTAAAAATAATTTCGAAAAAACATAATCACGTTTTTTTTTTTAAAAAAAACGGTATTTAAAAAAAAACAACTAGGCCCATTTAGATTTTGCGGTCCTTTCCGGACGGTGATTTTCCTTGTTCACCTCATCCGACACAAAAAATTGGCCTCATCCGAGAACAGCACGTCATATGCGGATCGAGGTTTCTGTCTGATTTGTTCCGCGGCCCGCTCACAGAATTCGACTCGGCGGTCTGGATCACCCGCGGTTAGATGTTGGAATAGTTCTATCTTGTATGGGTGCCACTTACGCACAGATAAGATTCTCAGGATGGATGTACGGGATACACCACATTCTTGGGCTTGGCAGCGTGTGGGACTTTTTGCGAATGATGCCAATACAGCAGTGGATGTTGATGCGTAAATCGAATTAAGAATTAATTTTCAGAACGCGTCTCATACGTTCCCCTTTCTCTCCCCTTTTTATTTTTTTTTTTTTAAATTTGCATGTGGGTGTGTGTGAATAATCTTAATTCGTATCTACATCGAATAAACCACTCGTTCAATTATTTCCCATTTCTTGTGACGAACAGACACACAACTCAGGAAACAATACTGCTAATTCAACACAGTACTTAAGTCATAGCTCGATCACTACTTCAGACCCACGAAAGATATCTTTTGCTACTTGTTGGTTGATCGATATGCATCTGTTTTGTCAGTCTCGCCAGTCACTAAGAGATATCTCACCAGAATGAAACATTTGTTGGACATCACTTTTGTGTTTCTGTTCGTTATCATCCCTAAAATGATGAATGGGAATCAGTAATCACAAAATTTGCATAGTATTGGCATAATAATAATATCAACATGAGTTGGCAGCCTTCCACAAAAAGTGACCAAATTAATCCCGCCATAACAAAATCTGCGTGTTAATCATTTGACGTGTGATTCATGGTTTTGACTGCTGTGCTCTGGTAATTCCGTTCCTTTTATCTTTCCCGGGTGTTCTTATTTTTCTGTCACCTGTTTTTTTCCTCCGTTACCTACATTTCAGGGGAGAGTCGAAAGATCGGAAGTGCAAGTGGTATTCAGGAATTGCATAAACCTGTAAGAGTAAAGGGTGGTCCAAAAGTGTGGAAAGAAATAAAATCCAAATCATTCAGAATTGGGTAAAAAGGAAAAAAGTGATGATAACTGACAAGGGGAAAACCTTTTGAGACATACGAGACCATCGGCCGCCATCTTGAAATGGCGGGAAGTTATTTTTTAAATGGGAACCCTATCGTGTGATACATCAAATAGGACTAAAAGTTTTCCAGGAATGCAGTGGTAAAATGTTTTTGGGTCTATGACCAACTGTTGCAAAGTTTTAACCTTTAAATATTTTCATAGGAAAAAATAAAATATTTTTTTTTTCAATATCCTATGTCTATGGAATTTGGGGAAAAAATGAAATATCTCATTAAAGTAATTAATTATGTATGCCTTTATACATTTTTTGGAATCCGTCTCGTTTTCCCTGAAATTCACTGAAGCAGTACCTTGAAACTTTTCTAAAAATCCTAATATTAAAGCTCATTGTTGGAGAAGAGGATGGCCAACTTGTAAAAAACTGCCACAGATTTCTGTAATTCCTAAATATTACTTGTACTTCAGAGCTTTCGATTCTTCCCTGGCCTCACCAAGAGAAGAGTGGTGCTGGAACATACTTTGTCAAATTCAACTATTACATGTCATATGGTGATGATACAAGTTATAATATGGCGGAGTTGATTTGTGTGTTGTTTTGTTCTTTAGTGGAAAGATGCCATCTCGTTCTTCGTGCTGCTAATTTTGTTGTTATGCCAATGATGTGCGAATTACCGGTTTCCACTGACCAGTTAACCATCCCTTATCTAAATTTTATTTTGGTTTTCTTAAATGAATAAATACATTCTCAAATACGGGTCTATCTAATCATTTTTGATCCTCAATAATATTTTGAAATATTCTACCTTGTGTTGTTTCAATTAGATAATTTTCGACAGAACTAACATCGCGCCATCTACTATTGAATCCCTAATCTACTCCTTGACACGGACCTCGAATTTACTTTAATTTTAAATTAACAAAAAACTGGCTACTTACAAAGGAATCCTCCCTTGGAAAGCCTAAATATTTTTCTGACGTTTCGGAGCTCTCAGTTGGTTCCTTCCTCAGTGGCAAGGTGAAAAGGATTAACACGGATAGGAAATAAAAGCATAAAACATGGAATACATACCACTAAATAAAGAAATGTAACGTAAAAAGTAGATCCTGAGATGGACGAGCAAAGCGAAATGCAAAAGGAGTGGACTGAATCGAAGAAAGAGCGGGTTTATGTTACGTCACTATTGCTAGATTCAAAGTACGCATCAAAGGTAGGTACCCAATTTCTATCAATGTTGCAAGTATCCAAGTTCAAAGCAGATTTGTATTTATGAATAAAGAATGATTCTTTGATCGCCCGTTTTTAATTTATTTATTTTTTTGCTGAACCTATTACCTTAACCTGTTTTTATTGTGTATATGTTGTTTTAAATGAAGCGCCAATCCCGACATGCCCTCTTTTTGTGATTTTTTTTTTTTTTTGATTGTCTAATATGTTCTTTAATTCGGGTATGTTCTTTAATATTGCATTTTGTTTGGTCTATATATAAGGAGTCATATTCGCATTGAGCGCGGTAAATGCCGGACTTATTTAATGGGTCAACAAAACTTTTGAATCCGGTGAGATGTTTTTGTAGACTTTTTGGGGGGATACTTGAAGCAGATATGTTATGCTTTGCAAGAATACGTTGAATTTTTGTCGATAGTTGTGGAAAATAAGGAATTGCTATCCAGGTTTTTGCTTCTTTGGAAGTGACTGTTTTGGGGGCTTGCAACGATCTACGTGTTTGACTAAACCACTTTTGTAAAATACACAACAGAATTTTTGGTCCTATTTTGTATAAAAATTTCATTTCATCATTAAGATCTTTTTGGCGGTCACAAATTAATAATGCTGTACGAAAGAAATTCTTCCAAATATTGGCCTTGTACAGTGGCAGATGAGCTGACTTGGAAAGGAATTCCTGATTTTCCACAATTATCGACAAAAATTCCACGTATTCTTGAGTGAGTAATCAATTATTGGTAAGTAGACAATTTTTTGTTAATTTGAATGATCCTCTCATGCGCCCATATAATTATAATTTCTTTGGTTTTGCCTATGTAACTCTCATGGCAACTGCATTTTATTTTATAAATACCTGATTCTTCATTGCGATCCGTGTAGTAACTCTTCAATGGGGTGAGGCTCTTTTCTAAAGTTTTGAGAGATTTCAAAGTCGTACGGAAACCGTATTGTGTACAGATCTTATTCAATGCAATTGTCAATCTCGGGAAAAGTAGGAAATCTCACCCATTTTGTCATTCGAGTTGGTGTCAGATCTATCGAAACGTAAATCCCTTTTAACCTGGTTATACCTATTAATAATGGGTTGGATTTCCGTTCATACTACCTAGTTTTCTAAAACTAAAATTTAGGTCAATAATAACGTTTAAAAACCTAGTTCCTATTTGAATCCAGGCTTAATAGGAGTTTAAACTAATTTTCCGTAATCGGGAATACATGTGTCAAAATTAATAGTCAATCGCTTAAAATCCATCTTGCCTTTGCGCGCTATGCAATAGAAATTTAGTTAAATGGTATATTCGAAATATAAATATGTCAGAATCAATAAGTGTTAGCATACAATCTTCGTGTTTGTTTGCCGATAAACAACAGAGAGCTTGGCTCCAGTCTAAAATTTTATTAAGTTGAAAATTTAGTATTTTCTTGATTTCTTATATCTATTTGAGAAAAGTAGTATGTATTTACTTATCGTTAATTATTATAAAATCTTTAATGTGGACATCCTTCGTCTAATCTGTGAAAAGACATTATATATCAGAGAGAGAGAGAGAGAGAGAGAGAGAGAGAGAGAGAGAGAGAGAGAGAGAGAGAGAGAGAGAAAGGGGGGGGGGGGTGACTAGTAATTCGATGCATTCCTTGCAAGGAGATATTCTATAAGTACTTCGGAACATTTTCACCTATATGAACCGGGGGTCGCAAATCAATAGTTTCTGAGTAATTTGCACATGTGTGATTTCTTTGAAATTTGCGGCTAACTTCAGGTACGAAAAAAGTTTTACCTTCACCCACTTCCACATATCGTAGAGCGATAAAATTTTACATGTGTAATCCTCATACCTATGTACGTCATGTATTAACGTACAGCTCGTAACTCTGCACCGTTGCAATTTTATAGGTCCAAACGTGAAGTAAGGTGTAATGGTCCAAAATCCAATACTGCACCTCAGAAAGCAGCGTGGCAACATCGCAGAAATACTTACCCGTAGAAAATGACTGCATGGTTGGGAAGAGGTGGAATGAAGATAGTGTGCGGTCAAGAGAAAACGCGAACTATGACGGATTTCATACCTAGGGTCGTGCATCTGTCTGGCCAACATTCGGGCATTGTCTGGGTGCATTGTTTCCCAGGAGGCAGACACCTTTTTTCAGCATGTCACGCTCTGAGATTTCACAGAATCTCGCAACGCGCTCAGCGATGAGGCATAGTATATCCTGGTAATTGTGGTACCCTTTGCCTGGAAAGCAAGTAGTAATGCCCCATTCTGATCCCAAATAAACGTGACCATCTCTGGTCGCAGAGTTGAACACGGACTTCCTTTGGTGGTGGTACATCAGCATATTGTCACTGGTTTGACTAGGTTTCCTTGGTTTTCTTCACTCTCACCAGGCGAAGCCCAGGATAGTACCTTCTAGAAGGTCAGACTCAGTTACTTCTCAAACCCTAGACCCACCTACAAGACCGATGTGACCGCGGAGTTGGAGGTCCGAACACTTCCTTGAGTCATTTCCTTGCATAAATACATAAATAAATACATCGCTTACAGCAATCGAAAACATCGCTTTAATAACTCAAAACAAAATGTACCACTACTAAAGGAAGTCCGTGTTCAACTCTGCGACCAAAGTAATGATCACGTTTATTTGGGTTCAACATGGGGTATTACTACTTGCTTTCCAGGCAAAGGATACCACAATTACCAGGATAAACCATGCCTCACTGCTGCGTGCGTTGCGGAATTCTGTGAAATTCCATAGCGAGGCATGCTGGCAAAAAGTGTCCTCCCCCTGGAAAACAACGCACCCAGACAATGCTCGAATGTTGGCCACACAGATGCACGACCCTGGGCATGAAATCCGTCATAGTTGACGTTTTCTCTTGACTGCACCATCTTCATTTCACTTCTTCACAACCATGCAGTAATTTCCAGGGGCAAGTACTTCTGCGATGTTGCTACGCTGCTCTCTGAGGTGCAGTATTGGATTTTGGACCATTAAACCTTACTTCACGCTCTGACCTATAACACTGCAACGGTGCAGTGTTACGGGCTGTACGTTAATACATGACCTACAAAGGTACGCAGTATTACACATGTAAAATTTTATCGCTCTACGATATGTGGAAGTGGGTCAAGGTAAAACTTTTTCGCGCACCTCTCGTTAGCCGGCAAATTTCAAAGAAATCATACATGTACAAATTACGCAGAAACTAATGATTTGCGACCCTCGGTTCATATATGTGAAAATGTTCGAAAGTACTTATAGAATATCCCGTTGCAAGGAATGCATCGAATTACCAGTTACCCTGTATATACGTGTATAAATCTTTCATCATCCAGCTTCGATACGGAATTCAGCGTCGACACTTAATGTTTGATTATAGCAAATAACCATATACAGTAAAACCTGTCTTCAACGGACCCTTTATTAAACGGAAAACTGTCTTAAACGGAAATATTGTCACGGTCCCATGAATTTTGGAGTAAAAAACGTGTAAAAGGTCCTTCATTAAGCGGAAACTGTGTTATGCGGACAACGGAAAGCAAAATAAAACTTTAACGGAAAATTTTCAGTTTCAGACTACACGGATTAGAAAAATTTTTAGACATCATGTGAGAGGACTAACATATACATTAAACTGTCTGCGATAAATTCTTCGTTCTTTTCTTAAATCTTTATGGACAGTGTTGACCCTTGCCAACCACTACTCATATTTACCGGGATTTCACCCCCACAAGTTTCGGCTAGTCCTTCGGAGCATGTCAGCTGTCAGTCTTCTTTGTGTCCGCTTGTGTAGCGACTAGCGACAGCCAACAAAAATGAGGAAAAAATTGATAAAACAAGGTTCTGGAAAATAGGAATTGACGCAACAAAAGCAGGAATTATATATCCTTATCCCGTGTCGTAAAAACAAGTAGGATAGAGTTCAGAGGACTTTCAAAATTCCAGAGAAAGCTTTTCTGTATCTTGAACTATACCGCAGCCAAGCAGCAATGTATACAGAAAATCCTGCTTGACTACTGGGACAAATAAACAAAAACGTTTTTTGTGTATTAATCCGTAGAAGGAAGAAGTACTGTAATTGAACAAGTTACGTACACTTATATATATTCTCAGTATGTCCATAAGAATTTTTTTAAAAGGAAAGGTCTACCTCCATTAGGCGGAAACCTGACTTTAACGGAAATTTTTGCGGGTCCCGCCCGATTCCGCTGAAGACAGGTTTCACTGTATAATTAAACATCTATTAGTCAATTAGGGAATTCCTTAACAGTGATTAGCACAGTACATTTCACCGTATCAATATAACGACCGTTTTAATTAATTTTTTGCATTTTGCTATTTTTCGTTTGTTTTTTTTTTTCCTTCCTGGTACTGCAGTATTATTATTTGCTGCTTTCACTTCAATATTATAAGAGATTATTTAATATATACTATAAAAATTTTCAATGAAGTAATTATTTCGTCTAATATCTATATTTCTATATGTTGACATTATTTCTTTACAGATTCTTAATATCTATAAGATTCATAGTAAGTTAAACTGTCGAAAATCTTAAATATTCTTCGTACATGACTAAGCATTAACGTTATTTTGTTATGTACTACTTTTATACAAATGTGAAAATATATCACTCATTTTAAACCTAGTTCAACTTTCTATAAACTATTCAAATTAATCCTACAATGCATAGTGGGACACACATGATCCGTAGTGGTAAATAATCTGTGCTTTCCTACACAACGGTATGTAAAAAAAAAAAAAATGAAATCTTTGAGTTTTACGTCCCACGCTTATGCCGGTTAAGCTAAAGGAGACGGTGATGATGAGTAATGAATGAAATGGTGGAATGAAGAAAGTAAGAGGAAACGGGAGAATCCCGAGAAAACCCACGCACACGGTGTTTGTCCACCACAAAGTACACTTGACGGGGGCTGGAATCGAACCTGGGACCCCAAGCACCAGAGGTGAACGCTCTACCACTGAGCCACCGCGGCCCCACACAACGGTATGTAGTTGCTAATGCATGTTGAACCAGATTGGGAACGTTCGAAGTTAGATGTAATTACACAGTTTCCGCATAGATGGCACTATTTAGCATACCGGTACTTCCGTTACTCATTTTTGTTTTCTTTTGCAAAACTATTTTTTTCCACAGAAAATAAAAAAAAAAATCATGCATTGTAGGGTTAATGCTTATATTTCAAATGTTTACTATTCTCTTAACGATTTTCTAGGAAGATGGAACGCTTAAATAAATAAACTGCGCTGTTAACGAACGACAAAAGGGAAATATCTGGTACTCTGTTGCAGTCTCAATGCTAATTGCGGCCTAAATATTACTATGACTTACTAAATAAATTTATATTTATGGAAAAGTCTAGGATTTTCGTAGTTCATTTATGAGACGCAAGCTTTCCATCTACCTTGGGAATTCATACCAGGAAATCTTCGAAATTCAGTTTTGACCTTTTGTATCCTAGCGACAATTTTCTACGTAAATAGGATTCTACGTTTAAAAAATTACACTGCTTTACAAGCCATCAAACGTAGCTGCTACCGTATCAATCCCTCAAGTGCCTTTAGCGGCCTCTTCTAACGTTGTCGCTGAAGACTAATATGATTAAAATAAAACGTAATTTTCTATGGAGTCAGGCCCTATGAAGTTTTTATCTTGTGAGAATTTGACTTCTGCCTAATTAGGGAATTTATTTTAGGAAAATTTGTTCTAAACTTAATTGTTAAATGTACCAATATTTTAAATTTTAACTTAAATCGACAATAAACTCAACATTTAGTTAACTAAAAAAAAAATAAAATAAAATAAAAAAAATAATAATAAAAAAATAAAATAAAAAAATGCTACTTACCAATGAATCCTCCCTTGGGAAGCCTGAATATTTTCCATACGTTTCGGAGCGCAAAGTTGGTTCCGTCTTCAGTGGCAAGGTAACAAGGATAAAACACATAGGGGATAAAAGGTGTAAAACAAGGGATACATACCACTAAATAAGTGCAACGTAAAGAATGGATAGCAGAGCAAAGCGCAAAAGTGAGAGCTGAATCGAAGGAGGCGCGATGTCCATGTTACGTCACTATTGCCAGATTCAAAATAAGCATCAAAGGTAGGTAACCAGATTCTATCAGTGTTGCCAATATCCAGATTTAAAGTAGGTTTATATTTATGATAAAGAATGATTTTTAATCTCCCGTTGTTTCTTTGTTTTTGCTGAACCTATCACACTAACCTGCTTTATATTGTGTGTATGTTGTTTTAAGTGAACCATCAATTCCGACATGCGCTCTTCTTGTGACGTTTTTCATTGTCTAATATGTTCTTTAATTCGAGTGTTAGTATTGCGTTTCGTTTGGCCTATATATGAGGAGTCACATTCGCAGTCGATAAATACCTGACTTATTTAGTGGATCAATAAAATAACTTTTAAATCTGCTAAGATGTTTTTGTAGACTTTTCGGGGGGTGATACTACAAGCATATGTGTTATGTTTTGCAGGAATACGTTGAATTTTCGTCGATAATTGTGGAAAGTAAGGAATTCGTATCCAAGTTTTTGCTTCTTTGGAAGTAATTCTTTTTGGGGCTTGCATCGATCTACGTGTTTGATTAAACCACATAACTTGTAATCTTTTCTTTTCTTTTTTTTTTTTTCCTATTTTGTATAAAAACTGTATTTCGTCATTGAGATCGTTTAGACGATCACAAATTAATAATGCCCTGCGAAAGAAGTTGTTCCAAATATTAGCCCTGTACAGTAGCGGATGAGCTGACTGTTGATGTATGTAAGTAGTGCCTACATTAAGTTTTCAATATACTTTTGTTATACATTTATTGTAAGATCGGGTAGTCAGCAAGTCTACAAATTGAAGACAGTTACCAGATTCACGTTCGAGGGTGAACTTCAGTCTAGGATGCTCATTGTTGAATTGTTCAAATATTTGTAAAAGTGTATTCTCGTCACGTACAAGTATTAAAATATCATCGGCATAACGGTAATATCTAATGTATTTAAATTTCTCCTGCTGTAACATAGAAGTTTCAATCAACAATTTTTTATAATATTGAAAATAGTGTGTTGCCCATGGCTAAACCATAATTCTGGGAAAAGTAATGATTTTTCAAATTACAATACATTGTAATTTGTTAAACAGACCTCAAATAATTGTAATGAAAAATGGGTTTCATAGGCAAAGTAAGTTCCAATGGTATGGACGGTTACATATCAACGACGTCTATGGATGCAAGTAAAATGGCATTAGCATTTACAAGTGATGATAACTATTGTTTAACGTCAAGACTACTTTTCACAACATATTTGAAACCATTGTTGTAATCACAGTTTTTTTTTTTTTTTTTTTTTTTTTTTTAATATATAACCATTTGGATAGTAAATAAGCTGAATGGTTAAAACTTGATATGATCGGGAGAAGGAGAACTTTTAGTAACTCACTATAGGGAAGCCAGCAAGAGAAGGTCTCTGACAGCTCGCACTGACGTTGCCACTACTCACGTGTTAGGCCTTTTTTCGGTGCATCTATAATGGCAATTTAATGGTGTAAGACAGAGTGACTGTGGTTGTTGACACTAGTACCAAAGTAGGCCCTGTGTTGTCCCAACGCATGTAGTAAGAAGCGTCAGACACCACCTCTTGTTGCCCCTACTATAGTTTTCGGAATTTTATCTTCCAGTTTTCAAAAGGAAAGGTCAGCTTTTAGTCCGATCCTGTTGAAGCTTTGGTAGAAAACACTGAGCGGTTCAACGTGCTACGGTCTAATCTAAAGGTAAGTACGGTAATGTGCTTTTAATAAACTTAGTTTTAGGCACTTTATTGTTTACTATTGTAGATGTTAAATCAACATATGCTTTCATAATCTAGATGTTTAAATTATAAATATCTTTCCAGCTGTAAATATATAGTTTTATTCTATTTAAGTAACATATTTTGTCTTTTTTTTTTTTCTTTCTTCATGCTCTGAAGACATGTTGTTACATTAACCTCTTAAGCGGGTAATTTGTCACCTGAGGCCAATAGCCTGTTGGGGAATTTTTTAAGCTTAATTTAAGATAGAAATTTTATATTATAATATTGCTTTATAAAGTGTTTGAAACAAATAATAGTACTAAATTTTAACTATATATTATTTTAATATAACCTACTCTAATACAACCCACATGAACCAATAGAGATTTCACAGTTATGACCATCATAATCATCATCACAAACATGTCAGTTTGCCAATTTTCAGTAGTTGTTTTGCGTAGCGTCACGGAGAATCTAACCTTTGTTGGGGCAACCACTTTTTGGTTTGAAAGATCTTATCTTTTTCTAACTGTTTATGCCGCGTATGAGTGTTGCATTTTGGGGAAACTTCTTGCCATGCATTGATCATATTCTTCTCTGGGTTTCCCTGTCATCTATTGAGCATATTTTCAGTGGGCAACTTGTTAGTCATTTGTCGAGAAAAATGGCTGTCTCTACAAGTTCAGCTGCTGGTACCTTTCGTAGAAAACGAGTTCGTGATGATATTGCACCTCTCCTAGATGAATTTCCTCGATCGTTGCAAACAAACGGTGGTCTCGCACTACCGAATTCTACCCATTGTGTTGGTACTTGCACATAACTATCCGGCACATCGTTGTCGAATTCTGTTTCACTCTCACTGTCAGTAGTCTAATATTCTTCGGAATCACTTGAACTTTCACTTGTGATTGATAATTCATCTAGGAGAGGTGCAATATCATCATCACGAACTCGTTTTCTACGAGAGGAACCAGCAGCTGAACTTGTAGAGGCAGCCATTTTTCTCGACAAATGACTAACAAGTTGCCCACTGAAAATATGCTCAATAGATGGCAGGAAAACCCAGAGGAGAATATGGTCAATGCATGGCAAGAAGTTTCCCCAAAATGCAACGTTCATACGCGGCATAAACAGCTAGAAAAAGATAAGATCTTTTCGCGACGCCAAAAAGCGGTTGCCCCAACAAAGGTTAGATTCTCCGTGACGCTTAAACGCGGTTCACCCAGTTAAGAGGTTAAAACAACTGTCCTTTATAAGCTATGTATTGCATTTTCATTTTCTTAGGTGTTAATATTACTTTTATTCGCCTTACATTTGTGATGTCAACCTGCATGCTATAAAGACATGATACTGTACATTTCACTCCATTTATTATGCTTCTCTAACGGTATGTTACATTTCGCCCCCAGCAAGCAGAAGGATGCTAAGCGCCACTTTCCTTGATTTCCAACTAAGTGCATATTGTAAAGATTTCTCGGGTAGAGCAAATAATGTACTCGGGATTTGGACTTTTCCCTTCACCTTTTTATTACAAAAGTTTTATGTACACAAATTATAGTAAGAATTTCCTCTAATATTTAGGTGAGATTAGATAGGAGCCCGGTGACCAAGCGTCGTGGGCCTTGGGGTTAGGTACTCTCGGTGACCGTGCGTCGTGAGAGGGGTGTAGATTAGGTTTCTCTTTCTCGGTGACCGTGCGTCGTGAGAAAGAGGATAGGAACCCGTTGACCGTGCGTCGTGGGTATAAGGATAGGTACCTCTCGGTGACCAAGCGTCGTGAGAGGGGTTTTAGGTGTTGTGATCAATCCGTGAAGATTGATGTTGGTCGAGGTGTGCAGGTCCTTTTTATTCTGTCTTGTCGGCTTCCATCGTGGGTATTCGTCTTTCCGACTGATGGCGATGGTGATCGACTCCTCTTCGGGAACGTCGTCTGTTTGTTTGTGTTTATTATCAACACATGTAGTTCACACGTGGTTATTGCCTGGTACGGCAACGTGGGGATCCTTACACCCCCGGGGCGTAGAAAAAAAATAAGCCACTGGATTATTTTTTCGTGTTTGTGCCAGCATGTGGAGTCCGCATATTGGGCACAGTAGACACTGGAAAACACTATAACACTGAAACACAAAATCAAAGTCAAAAGCACTGGTCACTGATATCACTGTTTGAGATATTATCACATAAGTTTTAAAGTTGAAGTTGGAGCACTGACAGTTTGTCCTCTTAAGCTAAGCAGGATCCGTAGATTACGTCATCTCCCTCAAAGGAGAGGCTGTCGAAGCTCTGATGATTACAGTTAATAGTTATAACTACGTCACTGATAGTAATGTCCGCAGTATATGTTATGAAGTTCGCACGTCATATGGTGCTATTATATAAAAAGTTTCTAATATTGGTCTAGTTCTAGCTAGTACTAGTTAATAGATGACAAAACATACTTAGAGAATGGTTAAAGTCAGTACTTTGAGAATTGTAGTCACGGCGGAAAAAAGGTTGCCAATCAAAAGTCCTGATTTTCTGAACGCTCTGTATATGTAGGTTAATGTGGTAGGGACAGTTATATGATACGCAGCAGAGGAGCGAAGATAAAAATGTTGTAGCTGGCCTTGTGAAGTTCGTTCGCTCGAAGTCGAAAGAAAATGCTGGCTTGCAATTTTGTTCACTGAAGGAAATTGTATGTATGCTTATTTATATGACAGAATGCAGGTTGGTTAAGAATTATAAGAGTGAGAAAAAAAGACAAGGGATCGCTTGAGATTTGAATACTAAGGTGGGTACTAGATTTGGTCACTTCAAATAGTTAGCTGTATCATATGCTGTATCTTGGTTTCTTCTATTCCATGGTTTATTTCTTGTCTCGCTTTTTTTTTCTTCTTTGTCTGCCGCTAAAACATGAAGAGTGCGCTTCGCATGTCGCTCGTTCATATCTGCTGAGGGAATGATGATCTTGGTTTTCTCTCTTCTTTTCTTCTTCCTAGCTGGTGCGTAAGTCATCATTATCGTTGTATATGTATTCTTCGGCGGCATGAAATTGCTTAATCCTGTCAATGGAAATATTCTGTTCTCTCTCCCTGAAATTATGGGGCATGCGAACTCGATAGAGATTATTGTTTAGTTTTGAGATTATTGTAGCCGGTCCGCAGTATCTATCGGTCCATTGTGATGACTCTCCAATCCTTCGAAAGGGAAAGTAAATGAGTACTTTATCTCCAGGGTGAAAAATTTGTTGTTTATGTCTTCTATCAAAGTACTTCTTTTGTTGTTCGTGAGCCTTCAGTAAGTTATGCCGTGTCTTTTCTCGAAGTTTTACGAGTTGGTCCCGTTCAAGCTGTAGCTGAGGGATAATCCTTAGTTTGCAATCGCTGATGGTCCTGGGTTCGTATCCAAACATGAGGAAGAAGCTGGATTTCTTCGTTCCTAATTGAGCGAAACTATTTAAACCAAAAGTAATATGAGGCAATAATTTTGGCCATGTTTCGTGATTTTGTTGGACGAAAAATTTTAAGGAATTCTGCAGTGTTTTGTTCATAACTTCGACTAATCCTATGTCTTGGTGGTTGAAAGCAGGGCAAAACTTAAATTCAAAGTTATATATCTCTGCTAGTTTTTGAAGTTTCTTCGCTCTGTGCACAGGATGTCTGTCTAGATGAAGGAAACGAAAGGCGCCGAATTTCAGAATTATTTCTTCCAATAAGAATTGTTCAATTGTATCTGCTGTAATCCCATTAACAGCTTTTGTCACTATATAACGTGTACTTGTTTCGATGGCGACTAAAACATATTTTGGTTTTCCTTCTTCGTGCGGATAGGGACCTAAGCCGTCAAACATCCATCGTTCTCCTATATGGCCTATCGGGTGATGCAGAAGTTCACCTTGTTGTTTTCTGGGTAGTTTTTTCAGGAGTTGGCACTCTCTACAGTTCTTGATTCTGAATGCCAAGTATGATTTCATGTTTGGCATGTAGTATTTGTTAAGGACAGTCTTATATGTCTTAGAAAACCCAAAATGGGGAGCTGACGGGTCTTTATGAATAGACTCGAACCAATGTCCTGCCAAGCTTTTCGGGATGCACAAAAGATGAAGTAGCCCAAGTTCTGGATGTTTTTGTGTTCGATACAATATGTTGTCTTTTAATTGGAAATATTTGGCTGCTCTCGTGGTGGAACTTTTTGCCGGTTCTCCCCCTTCTAAAACTGTTATAATATCAGCGTATGCGTCATCCTTACGTTGTTCTTCTCGTAAGTTCTTCAAAGATCCTGAGTATTCTATTTGAAGAATGGGTTCCTCTAATGAATTAGATCTGTATGCATGTAGATCTTCGATTGCCTGATGTGGGTCCATGGGTTCTGAAATATCACTGCTATTCTGCTCTAAGCGGCTAATGATATCAGCCGGATGTTTCTTTCCTTCGATGTGACAGATATCAAAATTATAGTCAGCTAAGAAAAGTCTATAGCGAGTGTATTTCCCTACCCTGTCCGGGTGACTACGTAAAGAGGTTAGACATTTTGCGTCTGTGAACAATTTAAATTTACGATTGAGTAAGAAATATCTAAATTTGCGTAAAGCATATATAATAGCATACAGTTCTTTTTGCCATACTGAGCTCTTGATCTCAGTTTTTGTGAGACGTCTACTACAATAGGAAACGATTCTTTCTTCGTTAGTTTTGGGATCAAAACAAGCTAATAGCCCTCCAATCTGGTGAGAGGATGCATCTGTGTATAGCCTTATCTCTAGCTTTTCGTCGAAATGATAGAGAGAAGGGGCATTCAAAATGTCTTCTTTCAATTTTTCAAATAATTCGTCATGTTTTTCTGTCCATTTAAATTTGGCATTTTTAGTAAGAAGTTGCTGGAAAGGTTCTACCTTGGTCGTGAAGTCCTTGATATGACTTCGTAAATAAGAGCATAGGCCAATAAAGCTCTTAAGTATGCGTTTGGTCGTTGGCTTTTTAAAATTCTTGATCTTCTTAGCGATTTTTGGTGAGATGCTTATCTTCTCTCCGGATACAAGGAATCCTAGTACTGGTAGTTCTGTATATAACAGGTGCGTCTTCTTGGGATTGGCTCGGAAGTCGTGTTTCCTTAATTTTTGAAATAAAAGCTCCAAATCTGAAAGTTGTTGTTCCCACGTATAAGAACCGATGACGATGTCATCTGCGAAATTGGTTATGCGTTTAGGTAAGCCGTCTAGTAGCATTTTTATTACTATAGTCAAAGATTGGGAAGAGGAACAATGACCCATTACGCATCTAAGGAATTTATAACTTTTGCGTGTATGATTTACCTCGAAAGTCATATATTTAGTGCTTTTTGGATGCAATTTTATTTGAAAATACGACTGGGAAATGTCCAAACTTGAAATCAGGTTTTTTCCTTTTAAAACCTGTAAAACGTCCTCTGTATTTTGAAATGGTATGCTTAGGTATTTTGTATAAACATTACATGCCTGGAGGTTCAACACAAGCCTGAAATCTGAACTGTTTGGCTTTTTAATTGCAATTAAAGGTGAGGAGAAATTACTAGTCTGCGTCTCCGTTATGATTTTTGCATCTAACAGCTGTTGTATCTGCTTATCAATTTGATCTCTTATCCCTAATGGAATTGGTGGGGAACGGTGATGGAATGACGCACTTTTATCTATACGAATTTTGTGTTCATATCCTCTAAAATAGCCTATATCCTCTGGGCTGTATGAAAACACATCCCTGTATTTATACAATAAATTGGTTACAGCTATTCGCTGGTATTCTGGTAAATCTGGATTTATGTCAAAAAGGTTAATGTTAAAAGATTTAGCAGTTTGCCTTAATCTTTCCTTTATCTCTTCTTGAGTACGAAATTGATGCGCTTTCTTTTCGTCTTCTTCTATTGTAAATGAAAATTCTTCCACGCCCTCCTCTGTATACGCCACTGGTGTACCTTTATTTAATGTTATTATTCGTGACGTGGGATTGGAAATGAGTAATGTGAGGTCGTTACTCGGTACTCTCATGGTCATTGCCTGTAAGCCGTATCGGTCTAATAATGATTGCAAAGGAGTAATGTAAAATGCAGCGTCATGAATTGTTTCTCTTTGAATCGATACAGGAAAGAAGAAATGTGATTTCGCTGGTATCGTAACTTTACTTGCTGTGATGACGTTTGCATTTCTTTGCAAGTGCAATGAGTGCATAGTGTCTCGTGACATTTCTTCCGATTCTTGCTTTTCTATTGGAAACGTAGGTTTCCTAGGTTTTCTGTATAATGATATAGATTTATTCTCCAAGTCTATTTGAGAGAAAAGTCTTGTGAGAATGTCATTCCCAAAAATTGGATTGAAGTCAGCATCTATGATGCGGAAGTAATGTGAGAAAGTAGTGTTGCCAATTTTAAATTTAATTAAAGCTATTTCTTTTAAAGTTAGAACTTTGTTGGCAATGCCCTTGATACGAGTTTGAAATGGTATTAGCGTACACTTTGGGGGTACGTCCCGTCTTGACCATAGACTAAGACTAGAACCAGTGTCTATTATAGCTGGTAGACTGTTTGTATTAATATTAATATTGAGTAACAGTTTATTATTTTCTATTCCCAATCTAACGTGTTCACGATGTTCATTATTGGTCGTCTGGGTGAAAAATTTGGCGTTCGTGTCCTTAAGAGTTTTCGCTGTTGCCTGCTCTTCTTGAATGCCAACACATCTTAATTGTGGTGGTGTTTGTGTGGCCCGCGCCGACTTTTCGGAAATGGCCCGCGAGGCTTGACTTTGGCCTGCGAGCCCATCTAGGCGTTTCCCTGGTTGGAATTTTTTGGATTATTCCAACAGGTAGATGCTCCGTGGTTCTTCTTGTAACAAATTGAGCAGACTGATATTTTGTCGCCCTTTACAAAATTGTTCCTTTTTCTACCACCGTTATTTCCTTTATTGCTATTCTTCGCATCCGCTTTTCGACCGTTGTTACGCCTATAATTAGACTTCATGGCATTCTGTGCTACCATTAACGATAACTCGGCCATTTGATTTGCTAATTTGGTAAGGTCCGTGTGAGGAGGTTGTGAGGGCGGGTTTTGACTTTGGTGGGGGTGCGGATTCGAAACTTCAGGTGCAAAGGAAGTTGACTGAGGAGGGAAGATATTCTGCGATGGAGGTGCAGAAGGTAACGATTGCGAATAACTAGGAGCAGGTTGGGTGTGATGCACAGTAGAAGTTGGCTGTTGTGCATAGGTTGGCATGCATGAATTGGAATTCGTTTGGCTATACTGGTCGTACAAAGGGAGTGGTGAGGGGCGGTTAGGTTGGCCGATTAAAGAATGAATTGCCTGTGACAATTCTACATAATTCCTCTTTTGCATGAGATCTTGAGCTTTTTCCAGTTCGTGGAGTCGTTCCTGCAGCCGCTGGATTGTTGGAAAGGATTCCATCGCTATCTTTTGCAGCAAATTTCGTTGTAGTCCTAACGAAAGAAAATGAATTTTCTGTTCCTCTGAAGCCTCTGGCATCAGCTGTCTAATAGCCCTCAATTTCCTTAAGAAATATGAATCGACTGATTCATTTTCGTTTTGTTGAATTTGAAAAATTTCTAATTCCGCCTTATACGCTGGTATATTTGGGCGGGACAGAGAAATTAATTTGGTTTTCAGCTGTTCGTAATTTAGTGTGTCGAATTGATTCAGATTTTGCAATTGTAAGACAAAGTCAAGAGCTACGTCCTGTAGATACATAGGAAGAATTTCTTTCTTCTTTTCGGGGGTCCAAGCCTGAAGTAAAGCCAAATGATCAAACAGCATGAAAAATCGATCGGGATCGTCAGTACTGTGACCAGAATATCTAGTTAAGTGAGGAATATTAAGAGGTATGCGGGAGCCTGATTCTGCCATATTGTTATCGCCTTCTTTATATGTATTTTTCCCAGATCTAGTTGTCGGCATAAAAACCTGCCAGCCTGTAACGAATCAATCTACCGTTAAGAGTAATGAGAGTATTTATGAGAATACGGATACTATCTTTTATATGATCCTGCTTTTAGTAACACTTACACTGTATTGCAAAAAAGTTTCTAAGTCCGTGATAAAAAGAGCGCCCCGTAGGAAAGTCCTTTTAGTGTCTGCAAATAGACGCCGACGCATCTACCATGTAAAGATTTCTCGGGTAGAGCAAATAATGTACTCGGGATTTGGACTTTTCCCTTCACCTTTTTATTACAAAAGTTTTATGTACACAAATTATAGTAAGAATTTCCTCTAATATTTAGGTGAGATTAGATAGGAGCCCGGTGACCAAGCGTCGTGGGCCTTGGGGTTAGGTACTCTCGGTGACCGTGCGTCGTGAGAGGGGTGTAGATTAGGTTTCTCTTTCTCGGTGACCGTGCGTCGTGAGAAAGAGGATAGGAACCCGTTGACCGTGCGTCGTGGGTATAAGGATAGGTACCTCTCGGTGACCAAGCGTCGTGAGAGGGGTTTTAGGTGTTGTGATCAATCCGTGAAGATTGATGTTGGTCGAGGTGTGCAGGTCCTTTTTATTCTGTCTTGTCGGCTTCCATCGTGGGTATTCGTCTTTCCGACTGATGGCGATGGTGATCGACTCCTCTTCGGGAACGTCGTCTGTTTGTTTGTGTTTATTATCAACACATGTAGTTCACACGTGGTTATTGCCTGGTACGGCAACGTGGGGATCCTTACAATATAATGACTACCCACTTCATGTTTAATGTTGTGCAGAAAGGAGACAAGTGGCAGGAGACAATATGAAAGGTCTGCAGTGAAAACTGAATTCTAGAAGAAAGAAAGAATCGGAATTAATTAGTGCTTTATTTTATTTATGCTCTCCTGAGAAATTTTAGTTTTGGCGCTTAGCACCTTTCTGATTTGTGAAGGCGATATATATATTGTTCTGTACGTCTATGCTGTCATATTTTTGTCTTGAAAAATTGATTGCATTCAATTTTTACATATCCGTTCTGCCTAGTAGAAATGTACCTTTTTTCCGTAAGCATGAAGCTGCGTGTTATTTAATGTAAGAAAAATAAAAATTCTTACATCAAATTAATTTATATAAAATACTGCTTTACCATACTAAAAATATCCACAACCAATTTGATAATAATCTATTTACAATTCTTTCCGTCACCTATACATTATCATGATTAATTTTGTGTGTGTGGTTAAAATCCATGAGATCCGTTAATAAAGACTCGGTTGTCTTTTCAATTTTGAATATTTCGTAGTCTGTTGTGGACTTAGAATTAAGTAATCGTAATATTCGACATTTTAGCTTGCATCGTCCGCGACGACTTAAACGAACCTTTTCGTCTCCTTATGTGAGTGTAATTAATTCTCTGAGTCACTGTAAATTATTAGCACTTAATAATGTAGACGTAGCAACGTAATTGATTCCATTAATCTAGTGTGGGAAGGTCTGAGGTTATTAATTTCTTCACCAGTATCCTAAGGATCTAACTACGCTCTAACTTAAAATTACTTAAATCTATTTAATATTTTTTACTTGACATCCTTACAAAGGCGTACGCCTCACAGCATTCTGTATCATGACGACATGCCTTAATGACACTGTTATAGGAATGAAGGTAGAGCTTAAATACTACAATATTCAGGGATATAAAGACACACGTACTTTCCCAATCTCGTATTCGTAATCTTTTCGAAGAAATGAATTGCTTGACACAGAAGTATGTTTTAATAATATTTCATTGAACATTTAGGAAATGTAGAGTTTTTAATGTCGTGTACTAAATCTGTTCATGCAAGGAACATATTTCTCTCTCACTAACCTGCTGTTAACTGATGCATATGACTTTTCTCTTATGATCCTGGAAACGGCTCGTCCTTGTGAATCGACGAATGAGACTAAACGCGAAGTCCATTGGATGCACTACTTATCCAGTGCAACTTAGAATGAGGTAGGTGGTAATTGAGAGTGTTACTTCTCAGAAAATAGTTTGTTTTGAGTTAGCGCTGTGGACTTGGCTATTTATCTTTGAAAGGTTAAGGTGTTGGTCTGCTACTTACGGGTAACTATACTAGAGACAGAACTGCATGAAACTAGGAAGTCCCCAGTTTATGTACAACAGAAGAGAGAGTACTGAAACGTGGAGAAGTACTACATGTGGTGTCTCAAAACCAAAATCTTGACATGTGCAGAAAAATGTCAGTTTGAGAGAAATACGTTCATCAGCATGTCACTAGGAAGTTCTTACAGTTTGTTACAATTTGTTGCACACACAGTCTCTCATGACAATGAAGTTATACAATAGAGACAAACAACATAATTCACATATGTAGACATAACGCTATTCTTTTCCGGTTTGTCTGGACAATTTAAAAGCAGATAGAAAAAAAAAAAAAAAACTAAACTAAGTAATCCACGTGCGTGAATATAAAGATTTTGATAAAATTAAAATATTGATTTCCATGTTTACTTTCTAAGTCCATACTTCTCTTTAAATAATATGCAATGATAATTAAGAGAATTAAATTATATATTTTCAAAATTAAAATGTATCTGAGTAGTATGAAAATGTTTTAAAACTTAAGTCAGGAAAACTGTTTTGTAGAAATAAGAACAAGAATCAGACACGTGGCCACAATTTTCTTTCCGGAAGGGACAAAGACATGAAATCTTTCGAGATTTTTGCTTCAGAAACTTCCTTTATTGTCCATAGATCTGCACAGTGCGATTCGGAAGCACACAAAACCTAAACTCATTTAATTTCAATTTATTAACTACCTATTGGTATATACAGGTGTAACAAAGAGGTACGGAAAAGTTCAGGGGTGAATTTCTTATAGGTAGAGAAGCAAAAAAGCTCATACGACCATATATCAGGAAGTGCATCGTTACAAAGTTACGGCCATTAAGCCGTCTGATGCTATGAAATAGTCACATTGTGGTCGCCCCTTAATGTGACTCAATTTAAACCTCAATAGATCACCCCCTAATTAAGCTGTGAAGATAATTTTGGTAGATTTGGCGAACGGGGGAGGGAAACTACGTGATGCAAAAAACAAAACGCAGATAGTTTCCCTCCCCCGACCGCCGTGGTACCCTCCACATACATGGGATACATATCAGCGGAAAGCTTCATACTTCAGAAACACATTGATACCAAAATTATCTTCACAGCTTAATTAGTGGGTGAGCTATTGAGGTTTAAATTGAGTTACATTAAGGGGTGAGAAGAATGTGACTATTTCACATCAGGCGGCTCAATGGCCGTAACTCTGTAACGATGCATTTCCGGACATATAGTCATATATAAACTTTTTTGCTTGTCTACCCATAAGGAATCTAGCCTTGAAATTCTGTCGAACCTTTTTGTTACACCCTGTATATAAAACTCAGTTTTCTTTAAAGTGTACACATACACTTATTAGAAAACACAATGAAAAGAGGTCAGTTAACAGAAGCAAATTTCTTTCACAGCTATTGAGTTACGCTAGCGGCCATAACAATCACCTTCTGAACATTAGATGACAGATGGGAATGGATTGATAGAAGCGCAAGTCCTGTAAGCCGCTCCCCACACACACTGTTTCGGTGGTAGGATTTGATTCTTTTCAATCAAGAAAATGCTCTCTCCACCGACGCGGTTGAAACAGGCAAGCAAGCTAAGATTTTGAATAGCTTGCTGATTGTTGGAAAGACGGATGGATTATAGGCATTGATCACATTCATAATTTCGACAGATTTATTTGGTCTATGATGCAATTTTTTCACATTACATACCATACTCAGCCTTAAGGACTGATTCTGAAGCAAAATTAGTTCAATAGTTCTAAATATTTGTCAGATCTTTTAGTTTTCCTCCCTCAGCATGTTTTGTCAAGAGAGAGGAAAGCTCGCACCATTTGAAAACTATCCATACTCCTAACGCACGAAATTCCTTTCTGAATACAGATATAAATAATGTGTTTGTCACTCGCTTAGTACAGCCCGCCGCTTGTCACCCGAAATCACGTTTCTGAATACTACTGAAAATGTTTCTTGATACTATATTCAAGTTTGAACTTTCAATATTGAATGCGAGTTCGTGGTATTGAATGTTATCAGTTACTGTTATTTACTTCTGAATATTAGATTTGGTAATACGTAAGGAAAAGGACTGTTTTACAAACCGCCTCACACCGAGATCGCCCTTTTACTCAGTGTTTAAAACTCAAATATGCACACATATTCTTACTACTAAAAGCATTCAGCATTAAGTACAACCTAGTCTGGTAAAGCTTTTAAAATTTAGTACAATGTGTTCTTAATCTGAAGTGCTTTCTAAGCAGTCCCCTTAAGTACGAGAAGTCAAAAAGTAAAGGGACTTAAAATTTCTCGCACTAGGGTTTGGCAACACTGCTAGTATCCAGCGCTGAATTAGTGTCGTCTGCATTACTTCTATACAACGTGTCACTCTTATTCCCGCGTTAGTCATTGGAGTGTAGCAGACAGTTAAACATGGCAACTCTATTGTCGATCTGCACCAAGGAGGAAATGAGGGCAGTGATTCGGTTTTTGTTTGCGGAAAGTGTTAAAACTGCGGAAATTATTCATGCAATTATTTGTCACCATACTGCGGAATGCAAGTGGAGTATGGTGACAGCTGTTTATTGCGAAGCAAGATCGGGCAGGCCATCGACGTCAACGACTGAGGATAATCTGAAAGTCGTTGAGGCTATGGTGATGGAGAATAGATGAATTACAGTGGACGAAATCGCCAATACTTTACATATTAGTCACGGATCAGTGTATTGAAGGAAGCGCTCAGGGGAAGAAGATTTGCAACCGATGCAGAAGTCACTGATGCGGTGCAAAATTGGTTACAGGTGCAACCGAAAAACTTTTTTTTTTTTTTCCGACGGAATAAAAGTGAGTTGAAGTTCAGGGAGATTATGTAGAAAAATAATGTATGTTTCAGTTTTCTATCATTATAATAAATGTACCTTTTCTCGGAAGTCCCTTTACTTTTTGACTTCTTCTCGTAATATCATACCCATTATTTGGAAGAATAACTAATGAAAATCAAAGAACACGCACTCACATTCGACATTCAAGATTGAAACTTAAATATATAGGAAATAAAAAATTGTCAAACTATATATTTCCTGTTATTGCACCTAGATAGCACCGAAGAAAACAGTAAATAAATTACGTTTCAAGGGAAAATTCTAACTTATGCTCACTGATGTTGAGTAGGTACAAATTATTATCTTTATTCAACCAAAAATATTACAAATTCAGCATCATTGTAATCCTCAAACATTTTCTCTGGCTCTTATTCACATTGCTCGACGAATTCCATTGAACATCATCTTCACTTGAATCATTAGTATACATTAACCATCTCAACCTCCTCACCATTGTTTTGTCTTGAAGAAATTTACACTTGACTCGCTGATTTTGAATTTGCTCACCCAAATTTGGCGGAGAAAATGTCATCCCTAGAGTACTCGTTTTCTCGAAGTAATCGCGCCAAGAAACCACGATGGATTCCTACTCCAGATTAAGTACAAATTTATTAAAGAGTAACAGCTTAATCTAGTTTGGAAAAACTCATTCTATGCGTATTGAAATCCACTGTATTATCGTAATACTAAATCTGAAAGTAGATTTGTTTAGGATTATTATTATGTATTCTACTTCCCTTCTTTTCTTTTCCTTCAGTGTTTCAACCTCTTTTCATTTGTCATTGACCGAAATTTCGGGAGTTTCCCCCTTGACTACGTCCCTGACAAAATAATGGGAAGGGGAATGCTAGAAGACCGTGAACTCGAAGGTTCCACCGCCTATGCTCTCTTAACAATTTAATGTGATAAAAACTTAAGTTAGGCCATGGTCCATTTATGTACCAAAAATAATCGGTCCAGTAGAAGTTGGCTGGCAAACATTGGTACATTCTTTTTTTATTTACACAGATGATGTTCTTTTTTCTTGCAGAAGAAATGTCGCAGAAAACGAAATACGGTTTCGTTGTTCGGCCAAAGAAGCCTGAATCTCCACAGATAGAGGAAGCTCCAAAGGAAGAGGAAACTCCTACGGAGTCCTGGTAATTCTTTTTTAAAATTTACTTACAAATACATTTGTCTGTGTGTATAATGCACTGTATTTTAGCGTTTGTTTACAAGAGCCTAATAGTGCAGTGGAATCCATTACTGGAAAAAGCAAAGGACTATTAAATGGATGGTCGGAGAATTTACATTGGAAAAATTGTTCTATTTTTTCTTTTCAGTTTAATGTCCCATGATTATGCACTGTGACTAACGGAGACGGCGATAATACGAGAACACGGAAAAATCCCACGCACATGTTTAAAATGGTTATTTTTGCGAATCAGTATAATTTAACAATGGAATGACAATATGTAATAAAATAAAAGTTCTGAATATCATAAAGGGATAAATAGGACAGGGTTCTTGCTGGTCATGGAAATCATGGAAGTCAGGGAAAACTCAGGGAAAATGATGCAGGTCAGGGAAAAAGACTGGAAATCAGGGAAATTTTATAAAATATATATATTTTTTTAACATTAATTGTACACCAATTTCAGCTTAGCCAACCATAAATGATCATAGTATGGGACATTGCTCAGATTTTTATGGGAAATAAGTGGAATGTACGTATGAGCAATTTATTATTATTATTATTTGTCTCTATAGAATAAATGTTCATACATAAGTATTCACAGTTATTTATTTCTTATTTATATGTTAACGTCATCCGACACCTGTCATGAAAGTCAGGGAATTTCCTGCCATAGGTCACGGAGAAAACAGGGAAATAGATTTCTTCAGATCAGTATGAACCTTGTAGGATCTCTACCATGAAATTGGCCGATGGGACAATAGACTAGCCAATGGGGCAACTGTGTGTGTTTTATTAGGTCTAGTAAGAACGTAGTTCAATTTTAGTAAAATGTTGATGAAAAAAAAAAAAAATCAATAACTGGAAAAGTAGAGTACGTGAAGAGAGGAGTATTTTGTTTTTAAGGGTATCCAGAAGTTTGGATAATTATGCAGAATACCAGATATGTATCCACATGAAGTACAGTGACTATATTGAACTGTAATTATACCCCATTTCTCATCAATGAGGAAACTACAGTCTGGGGCATTTTAAGATAGTAATAAAAGATTACGGGATGTATGGAAAACTTTTATCGTATTTATTCGATTATAAGCCGACCCCGCCGGAATCAAAAACGATAATTAAATAAGTGAGTTTCGTTTCACAGTGTGAAACTCCGGTAGACTTCCAAACTTTGAGAATTAAATACTTAATCTTGAAATGATACAGCTATAATTCGTGGTTTCAGTAGAGGATTAGCATTTAGGATTTAGATTTCTGGGCCTTCGGAATCTAAGACCATTGACCCCGTCACGTTTGAGGGATGACGTCCCTCGGCGAGCACACTATCCGGGGAAAGGGAAGGAAGGAAGCGGCTTGGGACCGAGAAGTTAGGTACCACCCCGGCATTTGCCTGATGTGAATGAGGAAAACCTCATTCAGGGTGGCTGGCCTGAAAAAGCGTGTTACACTTTTTCGACTGAGTGACCCCACCGGGAATCGAACCCAAGACCGCTCGCACCGAAGGCGAGAGCGTTAGCGACTACGTTGCAATAGAGGAATAAGATCGAAGATAGATTCTGTTCCTCGGACACTGAATCCATATAAAAAAAGACATTATTCGCTGTCTCTTATTGTATTTGCTCTAACAGGATTAATATTAAAACCGGAAGTGGTATCCTCTCTAGTTGCAATAAGAGGAATAAAATAAAAGACATAACGTTTTCTTGGAATACAAACCAAAAATTTGCTTGTCACTATTTCCATTTTACTCATTTTGTGATAACTTAATCTTATTTGATTTGATTAATCTTGATCTTATTACGTAAATTTTTAACACTTCCGGTTTCAAAAGATAGATAAAATTTGAAAAAAAAAAAAAAATATTCTTGGATGCCTCAATGTGTCGAAAACGATTTTTTGATATCCCTTACCGTTTGTACTCTATGGAAATAAGTATTGAAACCAGAAATAAATTCCAAACACTTCCGGTTTTGGTAGTGTGTTGCGGATGGTGGTGATTATGTTCTTTTGAGACACATAGTCAACTGCTGAAATCCATTTGTCGCTATGTATTAACGTGTTTTGTTCTATGGCAAGGAACATAAAAACCGAAAACAGTTGATTTCTACCACTTCCAATTCCAATCGAGGGTTAACGGTTCTTCGGACGCTGAATCGATTGCAAACAATCACTCCTCGGTATCATTTACCGTTCTTTCTCTATGAAAATCAGTATCGTAACCGGGAGTAGTCGTAAATTTTAACCTCTTCCTAATTTGGTAGAGTGATGCAAGCAGTGATCGTACGTTCGGCTGAGACACTAAAATGACCGCAAAGAAAACAGCTTTTCGATATCTTTTACCGTTTTTGCTCTATGGAAATCCATATCAGAACTGGAAGTACTAGTAAATTTCAAAAACTTCTGCTTTCGGTTATGTTACAGGTAATGATGGTATTGAGACGTTAAACGTATCGCAAAAAACGCTTCTCGCTATTTATTACCGTTTTTGTTCTATAGCAATGATCGTTGAAACCGGAAATGATTGATTTCTACCAGTTCCGGTATGAATAGAGGTTTAACGGAGATGGAACATATTCTTAAGACGCTGAATCGATTGTAAGAGATTGCTTCCCGGTATCACTTACCGTTTTTGGTCTATGGAAATCAGAATTGCATTCGGAATTACTAGAAAATTTCAACCATTTCCGGGTTCAGTATTTCGTTGCAGATGGTGATAATGTGTTCTCTTAAGACGCTGAATCGATTACAAAAAACCGCTTCCTGATCTTTCTTACCGTTTTTGTTCTGATACCTGTCGATGGAAGGATATAGCTGTTTCATAAGACTTCCGATACTTATGCATAGCATAGTTTGAAAGTCTTAAAAAAAAGTTAATGGTGCATTCAAAGCATAGAAATAAATTTCTTTCGCTAAATGCTAATAAATTCTGATATACTAATATCCTCTTTATGCACAAAAAAGTTTTTTTTTTCTTGTTGTGAATATTTAAAATATCTGCTAAATTCAAACATGGGCAATATATCGCCTGTTTATTTCAAGAATGACAACTCAAACATCGCCCTTAGTGACTTATGGGCAGAAAATGAAAGCTAATCTCGATGTCTACCTCGGGTAAAAATTTCACGGATGTGCTTCCAAAACTGGGCCAATTTGTTTTCACCGCGTTTCGAAACTTTCAAACGCTTCTCCTGAAAAGTTAGGAATTTTGAGTTATGTCACTCTTCAAATAAACAGACGATATACGAATTTCTTTCAAAGTTTTATTTCAATGTGAAACTACGGTAACTTCCAAACTACCTGGATTCAATACTCAAACTTCAAGGTACATCTGTAACTACTGGTTGCAATTCAGTAATAAAATCAAGAATAGAACTTGTTGCTCGAACACTGAATCCACAACAAAAAGCAATTACTCGCTATTCCTTGCTGCTTTTGCTCTATGATGCTAAAAGTTGAAACCAAAAACTATAGTATAAGCAAAAGTGGTGTGAGATAACATATTAGTTTTGTTTTGTTTTGTTTGAAAGATATAGACGAGAAGGGGAAACAGTGACTAGAAATTTTAAAGAAAAAGCAATTTCCATATTTTATAGTTATTTATGCCTTGTTAATATGTTAACATTTTTAAAAGTCAAAGATATCCTATATTAAAAAAAAAAAAAAAAAAAAGTGTTTGAGAACGTTTTGTATGCCTCCTTATTGCTCATTGCAATAGCAATGACGGTCACTACTTATGCACTCGCACTCAGGAACAATTAGGCATAAAAGGCCGTATATTGGCCGTCGTACACACTTTTCATTGTATAGTATCTTTGCGTTTTTAAACGTTACCATATCAACAAGGTTTCAAGTCTTCCCCAAAAGAAAGAAAGAAAAAAGTGTGTATCGCAGTGATATATACATACAGATGATTGTCAAAATAATGGAAACATTTGTAGTTTTGTAAGACTTAAGACGTAAAAATAGTAACATTCAGGATGCGTGGTAGCACCTGGCCGTTGTTAGTGATGTGTTAGGTGATCATCTATAGTATATCAGGCGTGGAAAAACGTAGACAAGCAAACGCGGACGGACCGTCGTAATGCAAAATGGGAAATCTATCTCAGTTTCAAAAAGGCCAAATTGTAGGTTGAGTGGTTAGTTGGTGCAAGCATCAAAAGTGGCTAGTGTTTTAGGTGTGCTGCGATCAACAGTGTCTAAGGGAATGATACGCTCAATACCCATGGCAAAAGAACATTGGTGGAAAAGTGTAAGGGAGTGTACCTCAGTAAACATCGCGATTAAGCTAACTTTGCACTTTGAAGCCGTTACTTTCCAAATAAGTCAGACAAAAAAAGAAAGAAGATCGTAAAATACTACGTATGCGCACGACGTCTTGCTAACCGCGTCAGTTTATGTGCCTGCTGTCGAAAAAACAAACCTCTCATGTGTTCAGTTTCTCCTTCGAAGTTCCTGGCTAATGATGGCACGTTTGTCTTAGCGAAAAAATAAGATTTTCGAGTATCGAATTCTAATAGAGCTCAAAAGTTGCGGATTTGCATGCTAATTAATGGAAAAATAACGAAAAAGTTCACACTTTAGATCTTCAGTTCGCACAAACGCCCCAAATTTAAAAAAAAATGACAAAAAAACCTTTACGCAAGAAATATACAAATTACTTTTTTTTTTTTCATTCCTATAACGTCTAAGTACTTTATTTTAGTTGTGTGAGGACATGTTTGTTAATAATTTGTTAATGTGAGTGATTTTATACACTTTATTCTCGTAATGATTTTACAGCTCTTCGCCTATTTCTCAACGTCCCCCCTTCTTGAAATGGCCCAGAGCTCATCACGAGGTGGTGGTTCCAATTCGAGTTCCACCCACACCCTATCCAACCATCCTATCAATTAGGATGTGCTAAATTATGTTCATATAGTCAAGTATGTTTTCTTAAATTCAGATTTTTTATATCAAATTTTAGCATTGTAAGTCTTCAGAGCAAGTTGTTGTCATGTAGCCATCTCTGTTTTCTTGTCTGCACACTTTTCCTGCAGACTTTGTAACAATTTCGAAACAATTTTTTCACTTCCTGATTATGGTATGAAAAATTTAAGAAGTCAAACTTATGGGCAAATTTGTCATGCATAAGTGATAAGATGTCAAGCTTTCTGTTGTCAAGCTTTCGAGCACTCGAGGGACGAGAGCTTACATTTTCTCCAATCTATCAGCTCACTGTAGTCCGTGGCATCAAAATTTATTGAAGGTGCCTTAAAAGTTCCAACAGAGCAATTCAGACAGGGCAGTGTTCTCCAGATGTGGCTATAAGAGATCCTGGACCTCTCAGTTACTTCCGATGGCTCACATATGCAAACCGGTTGTACACTTCTCAAACAAATCCTACAAACGAACTCAAAGTGCTTGTAAACTACATTATAAAGACATATGCTCCTGTCTGTTTCTACATAGAGAGATATCAGTCAGTGAAATATGGATGTAAACATATTCTGAAGATAGTTCAAACAATTCGACATTTGTCAAACAACATTAAAAGAATCATCGATCCTGTGATTGAGAGAAATGCGTTCTTCTGTCATCCAGAGAACATATTGCTGGCTATGACAGTAGATGAGAGAGAACACATACGAGAGTTGGGTTACAGGAGGGAGAGTGCTAGAAGCAAGAAATCAAGATCCGAACGGAAAATCTGTTAGACCTTTTATGGCACCACTAGCAGCGTTCACCCCGCTTCGCTGCGGTCACCCCGGAACGCAATAAACTTTGTTACTTAGATAATTTTTACTTTTTCGCTTTCAAGTGATATGATAAAAACCATAGAAGATTGCAGTAAATCTTAACATTATATCGCCTGTCATTTATGTTAACCCGCCCCGCTTCGCTGCGGTCATCCCGGTGCTGGCATATTGTAAAAGTGTCTGTAAAAATAAGCAAATCAATTAAAAAATTTTAAACAGAAGATTCAAGCTATTTTCCGCTGTATATCGCCTGTCATTTATGTTAACCCGCCGAGTGACACGGTCATGCGGGTTGCATATAAATACGTTTATTTTTACCTATGATGAACTAACAAAGGATTTGTGGACACCTGAATGGTCAATTATCTCAAGACACTGGTAATTAAAAATTAAAGTGATATGATAAAAACCATCTAGGGTCAAAATCCTAATAACCCCCCAAAAATGAAAGAAATTGGTTCAGCCGTATTAGCGTGATGAGCGGACAAAGGATTTTGTACGTTCTCTTTTATATATATAGATTAATAAATTTTGATGTCACGGACTACAGTGAGTTGACAGATTGGTAAGGTGTCGCCCCCTGCATTATCTTATCATTTATGATTGACAAGTCTGCTCATGAGTTTGACTTCTTAAATTTTCCATGCCATACTCAGGAAGCTGAAAATTGTGTCGAAATTGTTACAGAGTCTACAGGAAAAGCGTGAGGATAAGAAAACAGAGATAGCTACATGAGAGCAACTTTGTTCTCAAGGCTCACAATGCCAAAATTTGATTTTACAAAATCTGAATTTAATGCAAAGTCATGGACTAAATCAACATAATTTAGCAAACACTAATCGGTAGGATGAATGGGTAGGATGTAGGTGGAACTGGAATTGTAACCCCTCCTCGTGGTGAGTTCTAAGCTATTTCATGAAAAAGGAACGTTAAGAAATTGGCGAAGAGCTGCAAAGTCATTATGAAAATAAAATGTATAAAATTACTCATATTAACGAATTATTAACAAACACGACCTCACACAACTAAATAAAGTACTTAGACGCTATAGAAATGAAAAAAGTAATCTGTATATTTCATGCGTAAAGGTAAATTTTGGTGTTTTTTATACTTTTTTTTTCGAAATTTAAGCCGTTTGCGCAAACTGAAGATCCAACATATGATTTTCTTCGTTATTTTTCCATTGATTAACACACGAATATGCAACTTTTGGGCACTATTAGAATTCGATACTCGAAAAACTGATTTTTTCGCGTATTTTTTTTTTTTTTTATTTTTTTCAAACTTTAGGCCGTTTGCGCGATGTGATCTTTTTCATTATTTTTCCATTGATTAGCACGCGAATACAAAACTTTTGAGTCCTATTACAATTCGATACTAAAAAATTTGATTTTTTCGCTCCACCCCAATATATATATATATATATATATATATATATATATATATATACACAGACAGACACTCACACACAAAGAGAATGAGAGAGAGAAGAAACAATACTCCGTAACTATAAATATGCTATCACATAGAATATAAATTAAGCTCAAGTGTATTTTTTTAAATTTAATTTTTTAATATTGAAGAAAGAAAGGAGGAATCCTACGCATCTCCTCCCGGTCAACAGAATACATGGTAACCCCTGCTGTTTCTGGGTAATAGCGTTCAATTGAGACAGAGGCTTGGGTCAGTCATCCCTAAAAATATAAGAAATTTCCGATTCTTGCCGAGGTTTGTTCTTTGGTCAATTTTCGTATCGTGTATCGGCAAATCGAAAATTAAGTGTTTGTTTTTTCGTACACGTTTTACACTCTACATATACATAGATGGAAACATACAACATACGAATTATAAATAATTCTGAACATTTCAGATTCATAGTGAATATTTATTTAAGTTGGCAACGCTGAGGAATTCACTTTCCTGTCTGTCACATCTCACAAGGAGAAGGCACACTTTGGTAGGTGAACTTCAGGGCCATTTTTTGGGAGGTGGTAGTGCACATTTAAAGAGTTAATAGTACAAACTGGGAGAGCGCAATGGGCAAAATTGACGGAGAAAAACCGTCTTAAAGTTTTCTACTCGACGCATATATCGTACGACACGCAAACTTATCAAGTGACGGCGTGGCAGAGTGAGAAGAATCAGCAACTCAAGTGCAAAGGGTCTCGGGTTCGATTCTCGTTGGAACCTTTTTTCTTGTTTTTTGCTTCAACCAATAAACTAGACATTTGTAACTATAAGTAAAATATTAATTCACTGTATGTTTATAATGAATAAAAAATTAGAAATTTTCAATCACTTGTATATTCTTTTGATGTTCTATGTTAATTAGGAATAAAATTTAATATCTTCCGTAAATATTATTGTTACTGCAGTCGTTGTGTAAAAAAATGTTCTTGAAGCTTCGTGTCTACATCTGTTGACAGTGTGAGAATTACAAGGGGAATGAGGGGGAAATCTGCTTTGGTTATAGCAACATCCAGTATTAGCAAAGGGGATTTGCCCCCCCTCAACTCCTTTGTAAATCGCACACTGTTAACAGATGTAGAAACGAAGCATCAAGAACATTTATTACACAACGACTATTGTCAAGGGCGCCGATTATGGGGGCCTGTTCCCCCCAAGCTCATGTGGGCCCCATGTATTTTTGTGAATATGTATTTTCATATATATTTTTATTGTTACATGTATTGTTGTATGTATTTTTATGAATGGACCCCCCAAATTTACAAAGAAATCGGCGCCGTTGACTGTCGTAACCATAATACAGCTCGTGATATCAGTATATTTACGGAATAGATTAAATTTTCATGCTAGTTTACATGGAACATTGAAAGATTTTACAAGTGATTTTAAAATTTATATTGTTTTATTCATTATAAACATACTAGCAGCGTTCACCCCGCTTCGCTGCGGTCACCCCGGAACGCAATAAACTTTGTTACTTAGATAATTTTTACTTTTTCGCTTTCAAGTGATATGATAAAAACCATAGAAGATTGCAGTAAATCTTAACATTATATCGCCTGTCATTTATGTTAACCCGCCCCGCTTCGCTGCGGTCATCCCGGTGCTGGCATATTGTAAAAGTGTCTGTAAAAATAAGCAAATCAATTAAAAAATTTTAAACAGAAGATTCAAGCTATTTTCCGCTGTATATCGCCTGTCATTTATGTTAACCCGCCGAGTGACACGGTCATGCGGGTTGCATATAAATACGTTTATTTTTACCTATGATGAACTAATAACAAAGGATTTGTACGTTATGGACACTTGAATGGTCAATTATCTCAAGACACTGGTAATTAAAAATTAAAGTGATATGATAAAAACCATCTAGGGTCCAAATCCTAATAACCCCCCAAAAATGAAAGAAATTGGTTCAGCCGTATTAGCGTGATGAGCGGACAAAGGATTTTGTACGTTCTCTTTTATATATATAGATGGTAAATTAATATTTTATTTATAGTTCCAAATGGTTACTTTATTAGTTGAAGCAAAAAAGAAAACAAGGATTGACTCGAACGGGAATCGAACCCGGGACCCTTTGCATATGAGTTGCACACATTACTCACTCTGCCACGCCGTCACTTGATAAAGTTGCGCGTCGAACAGTATATGTGGCGAGTAGAAAACTTTTGAAGGCGGTTTTTCTCCCTTATTTTTGCCCATTGCGCTCTCCCAGTTTGTAATATTAACTCTTTAAATGTTCACTGCCTCCTCGCAAAAAATGGCCCCAAAGTTCACTTACCAAAGTCTGCCTTCTCCTTGTCAGTCACTGGCAGGCAAATCGCGAAGAACAGTACGTCACCCAAAAGCAAAGCTGTAGCAAGCTATGTCTAACATAGATCGCACAGCATTGAAGATGATTGCAACCAGGGCCCTATTTTACATTTTTGCCACCTCACGCCACTATAAAAATGACGTCCCCTCAATATTAGTAAATACTTGTGGCTGATTAAGACACCAAACTGATAATATTAGATAAACTCAACAATAATAATAATAATAATGAAATCTTTAAGTTTTACGTCCCACGGTTATGCCGGTTAGGCTAAAAGAGACGGTGATGATGAGAGATGAGTGAAATGGTGGAATGAAGAAAGTGGGAGGAAACGGGAGAACCCCGAGAAAACCCATGAGCACGGTGTTTGTTCACCACATCAACAATAATAAAATAAATTTGTCACAACAATCGTAAGTTTCTTGCGGTGGCGACAGGGTTGATGAATTCTAGTTAAGTTTGCAAGTTAACCAACAACGGAAAGTCGAATTTAAGATAAAACAATACAGTGTCAATAATCGATGAGAAATAATTAATATAAATTCACTAGCAGCGTTCACCCCGCTTCGCTGCGGTCACCCCGGAACGCAATAAACTTTGTTACTTAGATAATTTTTACTTTTTCGCTTTCAAGTGATATGATAAAAACCATAGAAGATTGCAGTAAATCTTAACATTATATCGCCTGTCATTTATGTTAACCCGCCCCGCTTCGCTGCGGTCATCCCGGTGCTGGCATATTGTAAAAGTGTCTGTAAAAATAAGCAAATCAATTAAAAAATTTTAAACAGAAGATTCAAGCTATTTTCCGCTGTATATCGCCTGTCATTTATGTTAACCCGCCGAGTGACACGGTCATGCGGGTTGCATATAAATACGTTTATTTTTACCTATGATGAACTAATAACAAAGGATTTGTACGTTATGGACACTTGAATGGTCAATTATCTCAAGACACTGGTAATTAAAAATTAAAGTGATATGATAAAAACCATCTAGGGTCCAAATCCTAATAACCCCCCAAAAATGAAAGAAATTGGTTCAGCCGTATTAGCGTGATGAGCGGACAAAGGATTTTGTACGTTCTCTTTTATATATATAGATGATCCATTTTTACGGTAATTACCTTCTTTTAGGGTAAACAGATTTTTGTTATTTGGATATTTACAAATAGAGAAGTCCCGTGTCATAATCTACATGAACATGGATAGTAAATTTATGAAATTTCTACAACTGAAGTGTGAAAAAACTGTTCCGAGAAAATCTGCCGCCTCGAACCATGGTTCACGTTGGTCCATGCGTATATACGGCCCTGATTGCCACCAAGGACTGTAAAGCAGAAGCGGCAAAAATGGCTACGGAACTCAACAAGCACTTTGAACAAATTACTGCAACAATTCCAGTCGGATGCGAGTCACATTAGTGAACATCTGGGGTCGGGTTACAATTTCATAACTACTGCTTATCGCCAACAATATTTCAACATGGAGGCAATGGTGCCGAGAATATGCAAAGTAGACCATCAATGATTGGAACGTGCAGTATAGGCCCATGAGTCCTCTTTCACCTTAATTCCTACAAGAGGACCTGTTTCTGTTTATCAGACGTTGAAATAATTCCAAACTGTCCGCTCTATAATATGAAACATGGTAGCTACTGTGATACTGTGGGCTGCGATATCTTAGTATCCCGTGGGTTCCGTTATTACGCTCACAGTACGTATTACTACCAGTTATGATGTGGATATTTTAGGATTATGTGGATATCTCCATCCTATGCAAGATGACAATGCATCAATTCACAGTTCCGAAGCTGTTGAGGCTGCTTTCATGAACGTTAGGCAACATCTCCCATGATCCCCCAATCCCAAGACTTCAACATTACTGAACACCTGTGGTTGGTTCTGGAGCTCAGGCTTCAGAGCAGATATACTCCTATATCCTTGCTGACGGAACGGAATGCTGCACTGCATGAATAATGGAAACCATTCATGAATTGATGTGACTAAATTCTACGACGAATCACACATGCTGCAGTCAAATGGTGGTTCCACGCCTAATAAAAAGGTAACTTATATTATCTTCAGGTTTCCATTATTTTGCTAACTATTAGTACATATCTATGTAACTCTGTATTCCATGTGCTATTTATTTTGATTCGTACTGTACTCGTTATTTATGTCTTCTCTATTCTTTCGAAGGGATGAATGGGAAAATGCCATAATGCTCCGGGAGGAGGTAGGAAAGCAGAACACAGAGATTGGACTTCTTAACACTAGATTAGAGCGACTGACAACAAAGTTTGATGGGGTGATCGACGGCCATGTTAAATTGATTTTGAAACTCAGACTGGAAAGAGAGTCGTCGCCATATCGTGAAGAGGAAAAGAAGGCAAAGAAAGGTATTATTATTAAATAATCTAATATAAAATAAAATAAAAAATTTGTTTGTGTGTGTGTCTCTGTGTGCAGCCTGGAGACCAGACGAGTGGACCAAGAGTAACCAAATTGGGGTCACGGGTACTTTGGTTTAGGCTCCAGACCAAGAAAATGAAAATGAAATGAAATCTTTGAGTTTTACGTCCCACACTTATGCAGATTAGGAGACGGTGATGATGAAAGATGAGTGAAATGGTGGAATGAAGAAAGTGGGAGGACCCCGAGGAAACCCACGCACACGGTGTTTGTCCAGCACAAAGTTCACTTGGCGGGGGCTGGGATCGAACCCGGGACCCCAAGCACCAGAGGTGAACGCTCTACCACTGAGCCACTGCGGCCCCCACTCCAGACCAAGACGAAGAGTTTTTTTTTTTTTTTTTAATTTCGAACCAGGGAGTCTCAGGGGGGAGGGCGTTTACCGGGACATGTAAAAGTAGTAGAAAATGACCGATATTAGTGTCAAATTCAGTTTTTACAGTCGCTGAGATCAATGGTGAAACTTTGATCGCATTGATTTCCAAATTCACCCATTCGGCTGCGGGCCGGGGGTCACGGGGGGGGGGATACCGAGACACACAAAAATTATCCAAAATGACCGCTATTAGTGTCGAATCCATAGTTTTCGCGGTCGCTGAGTTGAATGGTGATACTACCATAGGCGTTCACCAAATACAGCCCCCATCGGCTGGGGGGCAGAGGCGTTTTCTTTTTTTAATTCGAACCAGGCGATCTCACGGGGCATTTAACGGGATATGTAAAAATAGAAAATTACCGATATTTTTTTCGTTGTTCAGTTTGTTTACATAGATATTTTATGTGACCCATGCGAAGAATGGGTATTTTCAGTTAATATTACACGATTGTACCTTCTATCGCTTGGAACATATCCTTGTCCCAGGTGGTACGAATTTTCTTCGTTCAACAGTATTTCACTCTTGATCTTATGCACATACTGTAGACGAATTTAGGCATAGATATCCAGATGCAGTGCTATTCGACGATAACGAGATTAATTACTCGATTTCGAGAATGCAGTTTAGTTGCAGACAGAAAGAGATCCCAGAGACTGGCCATTATGATTGAAGCCAAACTGGCAGAAGTTAAGGGAATGAAGCACTGCTCGCCTTTAGAAAGTCTAAGGAGGCTATCTACACAATCAGAAATTCCGTAGGTTAGTATGTAGAAAACGGTGCAAAAATAGGCCTTCGTTTATATCACGTTCGCTGTGTACACGAACAAAAGGAGCCGGATAAAGAAAACCGCTTAGTGTACAGTACATGGTTCTCTCATTTGTTGACAACCATAGAATAGCAGATCCTGAAGTTTCAGTCAAAACAGTAGAATTTGGTACCTGAAAAATCTACACGTGATACATAATGTACCTTACAGTTCCAGAAAATTGGAGCGTGGTGTGCTGTCACGTGATCAAATACGGCTTTATTTCTTTGAGAAAAAAAAAGCTTTTAACAATGCATTATACCAAGACGACATTATTGTTTACCAACAGTTTAAGGTGGAACTCGAACCACCGTAGGGGGCGCGGTGTCTCAGTGGTAGAGCGTTCACCTCCGGTGTTTGGGGTCCCTGGTTCGATCCCAGCTCGCGCCGTGTGGACTTTGTGGTGGACAAACACCGTGCTCGTGGGTTTTCTCGGTGTTCTCCTGTTTCCTCCCACTTTCTTCATTCCACCATTTCACTCATTACTCATCATCACAGTCTCCTTTAGCCTAACCGGCATAACCGTGGAACGTAAAACTTAAAGATTTCATTTCATTTTTTTTCGAAGCACGTAATGTTTTCAAACTTCAATGTTCTCCTACCGGGCATCGAACCGGGCGTATTCTGGTTTTTCTTTGATTTCCTTATGGAGTTTTCGTTACTAATATAATAAAATTAAAGTTTAATATGTGCATGAATACTCTAATGGTACAGTTGCATTAGCATATCTATCATTTGCATATACCTATTGGGACATTTTTTTCAAAAAATCTTCACACTCGAGATATAGAGTGCGTTCAATTTGAAAGCGATACGTAAAGTACATTTGAGTCTTGGTTTTGTTGTTCCGTTATGCCCATCAGAGCTCCTCCGTGGCTAAGCGGTTAGCGTACGCGCCTTTGGCGTGGGAGACCCGGGTTCGATTCCCGGCGGGAGCTCATGTGGTTCGGATTCCACGTTAATCAGTAGGTCCCGTCTCATATAGCCTCGCTGCTGAAGGGACGTTAAAATCAACTCAACTCAACCGTTAAGCCCATTGTTGGAGGAAAAGTTTATTGCAGCGGAAGGGAAGGAAGGGGAGAGGACGAAAAGGGAGGGAGTGGACAGACGCATTGTCACTTGCAGGTGTTTCGCTGTACTGCTAAGGTTTTGTTTGTTTTTCGTAGTCTGAGAAATAGCACTCTACGATGCCAATTAGTGTTCAGGAATGTGGCATCATTGTTGAACAATATTTCAAAACAAATTCATTTAAAAAAATAGAATAAAAGCTGCAGTAAATTTAGGGAAATGTTCGGTAAGACTGTTTCGACTGTAAGTTCAATACAGAAAATGGTCAATAACTTCCGTGAGACAGGATCTGTATGTGACATAAAACACAGACGTAGGAGGACTGTCCTAACACGAGAGGCACTGACTAATGTTCGTCAGGTAATAACGAGATTTTTATATATTTTTGTATACCGTAAGACGGGGTTGCTTTGCATATCAGGGATAACTTTGCACAAAATATTAAAAAAGTTGCACAGTCCTCTGTCGGTAAAATCATGAACTGTAAAGAGAAAGTTTCAACTGCCACCGTAAGATAGAACATCTAACTGTATTTTGGCTATATTGTTGGCGGTTAACGTAAGTTCTAATTACCCGGAGGATTTGTTGTTGTAGAGCAGGGTTGGCAAAAACCATGGTTTTTATTGAAAAAACAAAAAAAAAAGTTTTTTTTGGTTTAAACCAAGTTTTTCTAGTTTAAATAATTTACTCTATGTATTCATATTAGATATGGACAGAAATTAGTTTGCTTCGCCTTAGTGTTATTATGCAACAACAAGGTTATGCTGGAAGGGGTCACATAAGCTTAAAACGGAATCCAAACCGCTTCTCGACTTACATCCAAGAGAAATTGTCCATTTGGACACGAAACCGGGACTAATTGGTCACAAATGTGATTGCCGACTCGCTCACGAAGGACTCCTGATAAAAATACGTTGTACTGATCTTTACATAGGCCTACTTGTTAATATAATTGTCAAGAGTCATTTCAAAAGGACAAAAAGGTAAATAGTTACACAAGTAGAATTATATATAAATCGGGAAACTCCCGCCTTAGTCATTGGGAAAATCCTGTTATTATTTTAAATGTATTTGTATGTAAAATTTTAAGGTCAACGTATCATAATCACTACGCTAAAACTGAGGTATTAAATTACAAATTTGGTATGTAGATATCATTCAATAAAATTAAAACAAAGAGAAATACAAGTTGATGTTGGAAGCTACGTAGGCAGTTGATAAATTTTGCCAATTTCTATCAATATATTTAAGCAAGCTTGGCTTCTTTATAAAACAACAGGCATTCATTCAAGTAGAAATATATAATTTGGTTTCATTTCGTATGTTTAGGCTTAACATCCTTATGTAATACCAGGGTTATTACGGAGAAGACTTTCGCTTAAAGGGACACCTCGAATCGCTACTTGATTTACACTTGAAAGATGGGTTGTGATTCGACCGAGAATTGAACACGGGACCCCTTGATTAAAAGGTGAAAAGTAGATAAACGTAATGCGGATGGTTTGATATGTGGAAACGTCATCATGAAGTTCACACGATTTAAAGCATTTTTCGTTTTTTTTTTTTTCGTTTGTTTGTTTGTTTAAACCGGCCAACCCTGTTGTAGAGGTATGAATAGTAGTCACTGTAAAGTTTGACAAAATTTGAAAGATATCACCTAAAAGAGTTTCCGTCAAAGTTAAGTCAGTTTCGTAGAATACTACAGGGTGCGGCAGAACCAACTAAGCAGTTTTAAGGAGCAATAAAAAGTAAATCTGGATATATAGAAAAAAAATGTTTTTATTTTCTAAATTAGTACAATATACCATTTTACATTCATTTAGTTTTGAAAATAATGTCCTCAAGATGGCGGCTGTTAGCATCAATACATTGTTGTAGACGATCCCTGAAGTTTCGAGCAGCTCTTGCACACATATCGCGGGGTATGGCATTCACTTCGTAGAGAATTCGCTGTTTTAACTCTGGTAGGGTGTGAGGGTGGCTTTTGAAAACCTTTTCCTTCAGATATCCCTAAAGAAAGTAGTCACAAATGTTCAAATCTGGTGACCGCGCAGGCCACTCGACATCACTCGGCAAAGAGACGAGGCGTCCCGGAAACATTTCTCTCAAAACATCACAGATGTGTTGTTTTCATAATAAGCGCGAACGGCAAAACCATGATGTGCACCGGTCCAGACCCTCGTAGTAATTGAGTTTTGAGAGTTAATTTGGCTATATCTTGCCAACCATTCTATATACTGTCGTCTTTCTAGTGTCATAATGAAAAGCTGAATGAAGTTATATTTCAGTGTCAATTTCATCTCAATATCTGTTATTGCACAATGTCAATTCTTAAGTTTACAAAGAAACTAGTTTCCCTTGGATATGTCGAAAACTACACAAGTATGCCTCATCTGTGGCCATCTTTTCTCTTAAATGCTAATAATGTAGAATTTGTAAATCATTCTTAAACATTACAAACTAATAAAAATTAAGACTTAGGTAAAAGAATATTGCAACGTAGAATGATAAGACAAATTAGTAGCTAAACCATAATGTAAAATACTGATAAATGTGTAGAATTTTGAAGAAGTGATTTAATATTTGGTTCGTTGCAGAAAAACGGAAAAGGAAGTCTGGCTCTCATACTAAGAAAACAGACAAAGAGAACTTACGGAAGTCTGGCTCTCATACTAAGAAAACAGACAAAGAAAACTTACGGAAGTCTGGCTCTCATACTAAGAAAACAGACAAAGAAAACTTACGGAAGTCTGGCTCTCATACTAAGAAAACAGACAAAGAGAACTTACGGAAGTCTGGCTCTCATACTAAGAAAACAGACAAAGAGAACTTACGGAAGTCTGGCTCTCCACCAAGAAAACTTAGAAAGAGAACTTAAAAAAGTCTGGCTCTCACACCAAAGAAAACTGTCATGAAATTACGATGTGTTTGTGTATTTTAAAGACAACCAAAGTTATATTAGTCATGTATTTAACGCTCTATTTGTGTATTTGTAACCGGCACCAAAGACAACTTTGTCATGTAATTAAAGATGTATTTGTGTCCGGCACCAAAGAATATTTAAAATCATGCAATTAAGGATGCATTTGTGAGTTTGTAACCGGTACCAAAGAAAAGTTAGCCAATTAACGATGTATTTGTGAGTTTGTAACCGGCACCAAAGGTAACTTAGTCTTGTAATTAACGATGCATTTGTGTATTTGTAACCGGCACCAAAGATAACTTAGTCAACTAAGTAACGATACATTTGTGTATTTTAAGTGGCACCAAAGGAAACTTAGTCAATTAACGATGTATTTGTTAGTTTGTAACCGGCACCAAAGATTACTTAGTCATGTAATTAACGATGCATTTGTGTATTTGTAACCGGCACCAAAGATAACTTTGTCATGTAATTAACGATGCATTTGTGTATTTGTAACCGGCACCAAAGATAACTTTTTCATGTAATTAACGATCTATTTGTGTATTTGTAACGGGCACCAAATAAAATTTAAAATCATGCAATTAAGGATGCATTTGTGAGTTTGTAACAGGCACCAAAGATTACTTAGTCAACTAATTAACGATGTATTTGTGTATTTTAAGCGGCACCAAAGAAAACTTAGTCAATTAACGAGTATTTGAGAGTTTGTAACCAGCACCAAAGATTACTTAGTCATGTAATTAACGATGCATTTGTGTATTTGTAACCGGCACCAAAGACAACTTTGTCATGTAATTAAAGATGTATTTGTGTATTTGTAACGGGCACCAAATAAAATTTAAAATCATGCAATTAAGGATGCATTTGTGAGTTTGTAACCGGTACCAAAGAAAAGTTAGCCAATTAACGATGTATTTGTGAGTTTGTAACCGGCACCAAAGGTAACTTAGTCTTGTAATTAACGATGCATTTGTGTATTTGTAACCGGCACCAAAGATAACTTTGTCATATAATTAACGATCTATTTGTGTATTTGTATCCGGCACCAAAGATTATTTGAAAATCATGCAATTAAGGATGTATTTCTGAGTTTGTAACCGGTACCAAAGATAACTTAGTCAACTAATTAACGATGCATTTGTGTATTTGTAACCGACACGAAAGATAACTTTGTCATGCAATTAACGATCTATTTGTGTATTTGTAACGGGCACCAAAGAAAATTTAAAATCATGCAATTAAGGATGCATTTGTGAGTTTGTAACAGGCACCAAAGATAACTTGGTCAACTAAGTAACGATACATTTGTGTATTTTAAGCGGCACCAAAGGAAACTTAGTCAATTAACGATGTATTTGTTAGTTTGTAACCGGCACCAAAGATTACTTAGTCATGTAATTAACGATGCATTTGTGTATTTGTAACCGGCACCAAAGATAACTTTGTCATGTAATTAACGATGCATTTGTGTATTTGTAACCGGCACCAAAGATAACTTTTTCATGTAATTAACGATCTATTTGTGTATTTGTAACGGGCACCAAATAAAATTTAAAATCATGCAATTAAGGATGCATTTGTGAGTTTGTAACCGGTACCAAAGAAAAGTTAGCCAATTAACGATGTATTTGTGAGTTTGTAACCGGCACCAAAGGTAACTTAGTCTTGTAATTAACGATGCATTTGTGTATTTGTAACCGGCACCAAAGATAACTTTGTCATATAATTAACGATCTATTTGTGTATTTGTATCCGGCACCAAAGATTATTTGAAAATCATGCAATTAAGGATGTATTTCTGAGTTTGTAACCGGTACCAAAGATAACTTAGTCAACTAATTAACGATGCATTTGTGTATTTGTAACCGACACGAAAGATAACTTTGTCATGCAATTAACGATCTATTTGTGTATTTGTAACGGGCACCAAAGAAAATTTAAAATCATGCAATTAAGGATGCATTTGTGAGTTTGTAACAGGCACCAAAGATAACTTAGTCAACTAAGTAACGATACATTTGTGTATTTTAAGCGGCACCAAAGGAAACTTAGTCAATTAACGATGTATTTGTTAGTTTGTAACCGGCACCAAAGATTACTTAGTCATGTAATTAACGATGCATTTGTGTATTTGTAACCGGCACCAAAGATAACTTAGTCATGTAATTAACGATGCATTTGTGTATTTGTAACCGGCACCAAAGATAACTTTGTCATGTAATTAACGATGCATTTGTGTATTTGTAACCGGCACCAAAGATAACTTTGTCATGTAATTAACCGTGTATTGGTAACCGGCACAAAAGATAATCTAAAATCATGCAATTAAGGATGTATGTATGAGTTTGTAACCGGCACAAAACAGAATTTAGTCATGTTATTAACGATGTATTTGTGTGTTTGTTTGTTTGTGTGTGTGTAGAGGTAAAAGAACTGTACATATGTTCAACAAATGTTAACACTATTAAATTTTTTTCTTGATATGTTTTCTTAGTAATTAAACCAGAATATGTCATGTCATTCGACAAATATTCAAAGAATTTGTTAAAAAAAAAAAAAAGAAATCTCTGAGTTTTTTGTCCCACAATTTTGCCGGCTAGGCTAAAGAAGATTGTGATGATGAGAAATGAATGAAATGGTGGAATGAAGAAAGTGAGAGGAAACTGAAGAACCCCGAGAAAACCCACGCACACGGTGTTTGTCCACCACAAGTACACTTGGCGCAAGCTGGGATCGAACCAAGGATCCCATGCACCAGAGGTGAACGCTCTACCACTGAACCACCCTGTCTCTGACACTTAGTTTCGCGGTAATGACAGGATTATTAATTCGAATTCAAAATTACTCTTCATTACTGATCAATATTGGTTTGAAGTCAGGATGATTCATTTAAATATTTCTGAGAATGTCACGGAGCCTTGAAATTTTATGTGTACCTGGCGTAAATTATTATGCCAATTTTTCTTGGACGAACTGATGGACAGATGTCGAAAAAAAAAACACTTTTTCGGTACCTATGGACAATGAAACGGTAACGGCGAGAACGTTAGCGACTACGTGTAAATAATACGAAATATACCGTGACACACCGAAATATACGCCGTATTCCGAATACGAACTGGAAGCTGGTGGTCTCTAACACCTCTGACTCCCCCCCCCCCCCGACGCATTATGTGTTCACTACCCTCAAGATTTAACTTTTATCTACTTTGAATCCACCATTAAGTTCATGTGTCTCACCCCTTTTAGACCGAGTGTCCCCACCGGGAATCGAATCCGGGACCGCTCGCAGTGCACTGCGTGTCCATATTTTCGAATTCCTGTATATCTTCGGAACAATGAGGTATCATGTATATATTGATATAGACTTTTTGTTACTAGTTCTTGAAGGAATCACATCTCAAGTTTAGAAATACCTTAACGTTCTACCCTATACATTGACTTTATATTACATAGTGTAACTTGATGGCTTACAAAGTGATAACCAGTATTTCTGTTATTGATTATATTTTGATAGGTTCAAAATTCGAGCGTAAAAGTTAATTCCAATTTGGAACAGACATCTATGGAAGTTTCAGGGAATCACAACAGATGAGAGGTGTTCAGGTTTCTTTACTCATTTAATGGTGAACACGTTGTTTTCGAAATTCAATGTGATCGGAGAAGCTTCAAGGCAAAAATCCATGTTTGAGCACCCATTATTAACGAAGACGCAATTCTCAGTGCTATGAAAAACAATCCTTTATTACCCCTATAGTGGAGAGTACTATTACTGTTCAGATACGCAAATGTTTACGATTCTTCAAAGATAAGGCAAATGGGTAATAACATGAATTGGTAAAAAAAAAAAAGTTTTTAAATTAGCATATCCGTTTTTTTTACAGCTGACTGGAAGAGTAATTATTAGACAAGGCTGGTGCCTGTGACGATTAATACGCGATAGTGAAGAATTCTCTAAGCTAAAAACAGTGACTTTCCCCAGATTGTCCTCTCTATAGAAGCCTAGACCTGAGTAGCGTGAACAGCATGATCGGTTGTTTTTGTTCTATGGCGATAAAGGCTGAAACCGGATATTTTAAATTCACCCACTTCTAGATTGAATAGATAATTAAGGGAGGAGACAGAATCATCTCTTGGGAAGATGAATCCATTGCAGAAAACTGCATCTCGATATCTCTTACCGTTTTCGCTCTATGAGATCAGTATTGAAACCGGAAGTAGTAAATTTCATCCACTTGCGGTTTAGGCAGAGTGTTGCGGGTTGTAAAGATATGCTCTCCTGAGACACTGAATCAATTGCAGAAAACAGCTTGCAGCTCTCTATTACCATTTTTGTTCCATGGCGGTAAGTATTCAAACCTGAAATCGCTAATTTGAAATAGATCCGGTTAGAACAGCGGGTTAATGAAAACGATATAATATAATCTTGGGACAATGAATCTATTCCAGAAGACGAAATCTTGATATCTTTTACCCTTCTTGCTCTGTGGAAATCAGTATTGAAACTGGAAGTAATAACAAACATGAACCACTTTTGATTTTGGTAGCGTTCGGGATAGTCATGGTACGTTGTCATGACACGCTGAATTGTTTGCAAAAAACCTCCGTATATGTTGCCGTTTTCGATCTATCGCGATAAACGTTGAAACCGGAAATCACTGATTTGAACCATTTCCGGTTTGAATAGAGAATTAACGGAGGAGATGGTACCTATTCTTGGGACGCTGAATGGATTGCAAAGAACCGTATCTCGATAACTTTTACCGTCTTTGCTCTGATACTGTCGACGTACGGACGGACAAAGCCGTTCTATAACACTTCCGACACTTACGTGTAGCATAGTTTGGGTCTGAAAAACAAACACACACAAAAGAAAAAAAAAACGGACGCTATGCTGTCTACAAAATCTAACATAGTTTGAAATTGAATTAAAGGCATCAAGAGTCACTATTCTTCTTGTGAGTCACCTTAACTCACAATCTATCTCCTCATTTAGAAACGACGGCGAGTATTAAAGATGTTAAATATTAGACACATGCTAGAATGAAAAACGAATTTAAAAAATACAGTTGAACTTAGTTATAACGACACCAAAGGGACCCAGGAAATAGTGTCGTTATACACGAGCGCCCTTGAACCCGAGATGTATAATATCAGGCAACGAAGGCTGCCAATGATTAAGTATTTGACTACTCGATCAAGCGTATATATGTGTGGTATAAAATCACTTGCTTTCCGAGGAAATACTTGTTCTCACTGAAAACTTGACGCAATAGTCGAAGTGTCGCAGAAATCGTGTCGCTATAGCCAGGTTCAACTGAATGCACTAAAACAGAATAGCTTACCGTACTCCACTGCACTTCAGGCGGGGGATTTTCCGACTGTGCTACCGCTAATATTCGATGCAATCGATTGTGGCTATTACAAGCTTGTTCGGCTGGAAGACTGTCCGTTGCCGCCATTATACTATCTTCAAGTCTGCTGATATTCCAGCTCAGTTCCTTTCCCAGAGAGACGAATCTGAAAGAGAAATAATCATGTTCTGAATAAAATGTAGAGCTGTGTTCAAAGTAATTAACTTTCTAGAATTTAAACTTATGGATATTATAAGGATAAATTAATAAAAATACACTAATCTCTATATTTAGATTTAGCCATCCTCATGGTGTATTAAAATACCTTTGTTAGTGTGTAAGTATGTAAATATTTCAATACTAATAATTTATGTTTACTGCAGAAAGATAAATCAGCATGCATGAGAATGTCTCTTAGATATTTTTGGAAAGCCCTAGTGGTTTTCTGGTGATTATACATAGACTGACATAATGTGAAACGCAACCATTCTTTCAAATATAACATAACGAAGTAGCTCTGAGCGTAATATACTGACGACATTACATAATTTGAAAATTCAGTGGTTGTATGAGCAACATGCTTCAAGAGAAACACATTTCTTAAGTGCGTGGAAAAAAAAAGTTATTAACTCTTCCGGAAAAGCTTCGTATATACTTCTACAAGTGTTTTTCTGATTATTCACATTCCTTTAAACTTTTTAAGATTACCTCATTCTAGGAAGATTTTTTCGAGGAATCTAATGTAAGCAGACAATGTCTTAACGAGAAAGATACCAGCGAGCATCGAAATAAATTAAAATGTGAACTGGATATAAAGGTTAATAATTTTTTATTTTTATTCATTTAACTTTCGAGAGGTTATCATTTTTATCTCTACACAAAATTACATCCCGCCACTCGCCCAACTGCGTTCTTATTTTATTTTCCTCAAGTCTATTATACTTTTTAAAAATATTTTAGAATCAGATTGGGGGTACTAAAAGGGACAAACAAATGAGTGGTAAAATTCTCCCGTTTGTTTGTCTCTTTGTACCCTAATCTAATTTTTAAATATTTTTAATAAGTATAATATTGTCTTTTTGGCCTCCACACGGCGTTGTAAGTTAAACTGGTGAGTCACGTAAATAAAGACATGACGGCCAGCAGGTTCGGAAAGCTTCTGATACGGCTGTTACAGGCAGACCAACGCAGTGCGCTGACTCCATGTTCGTCGTTGGCCTGAATGCAGTCCCATTGGTCGCTAACAGAGGGCGTTAGAGCAGACTCAGGCCCAAGAAGACCTGTCGCGCTAATTAATAATAATAATAATAATAATAATAATAATAATAATAATAATAATAATAATAATAATAATAATAATAATAATAATAATATAGTCTTGAGAGAAATAAAGAACGGAGATGGGAGAGAAGCGGTTATAATTCTTTGTAGGGATAAAAATGCCAACCTCTCAAAAGTTAAATGAATGAATATCTTCTAACCCTTGTGTCCAGTTTGAATTAGAAATTATTTCGATCTCGGTGATATATTTCTAAATCTATCTATATATATAAAAGAGAACGTACAAAATCCTTTGTCCGCTCATCACGCTAATACGGCTGAACCAATTTCTTTCATTTTTGGGGGGTTATTAGGATTTGGACCCTAGATGGTTTTTATCATATCACTTTAATTTTTAATTACCAGTGTCTTGAGATAATTGACCATTCAAGTGTCCATAACGTACAAATCCTTTGTTATTAGTTCATCATAGGTAAAAATAAACGTATTTATATGCAACCCGCATGACCGTGTCACTCGGCGGGTTAACATAAATGACAGGCGATATACAGCGGAAAATAGCTTGAATCTTCTGTTTAAAATTTTTTAATTGATTTGCTTATTTTTACAGACACTTTTACAATATGCCAGCACCGGGATGACCGCAGCGAAGCGGGGCGGGTTAACATAAATGACAGGCGATATAATGTTAAGATTTACTGCAATCTTCTATGGTTTTTATCATATCACTTGAAAGCGAAAAAGTAAAAATTATCTAAGTAACAAAGTTTATTGCGTTCCGGGGTGACCGCAGCGAAGCGGGGTGAACGCTGCTAGTGACATATCACATAGTTAACATTAAATTCCTTGAAAAATTCTCCTAGCGTGAGGTAATCGCAGAACATTAATAATAATAATAATAATAAACAATATAGTTGAAGTATACACAAAATTTTGAAGTATAATGAGAAAAATACATAAACTGCATATGAAATGAAATGAAATCTTTAAGTTTTACGTCCCACGGATAGGCTAAAGGAGATGGTGATGAGAAATGAATGCAGTGGAATGAGTAGTGTGGGAGGAAACTCACGCACAAGGTGTTTGTCCACCACAAAGCTCACTTGGCACGGGCTGGGATCGAACCAAGGACTCCATGCACCAGAGGTGAACGCTCTAGCTCAGCCACCGGGCTCCCAAATTAAACTTCATAGTATTATTTACTTTGTTTATTTACATTAACATTGTTCCCGATATGCTTGTGATACAGTTCACAGTGAAAAAATTAGCAGTGAAACATTAGAACAAATTTTGGTAAGAAATTGGCCAAGGTCGATATGTTTAAAAGGTATCCTCTAAGTAGTCGCTAGGAGAAACTGAAGATAAACAGAATACACTACACTATATACATAGTATATTAGTATGGTGTAAAATACTCATGCACACTGTCACAAGCTCATCTCACTGAAATTGAGGAAATGTCATTTGAGGCGAAAAATTAAGCTAAGCGTATGTTTATTAGCTTTAAGAGAGTGTATATCTGTGGAACTACTAACGCCGGATGTATACGCTACACTAAAGGTAAAGATATTCTAAAAGCAGTGTTTAAATAGTGTTATGTGATCAATGAATAGTTTCGATTTTCGTTACAAGCAATATGTACATTACTGTTAAGATTATATACCTCACCGTCAGAAAACAAATAGCAATCGATACAGTGTGCTACTTCAATAAACTATCCTTTCATACATACAATGCATAAATAAATAAATAACCTCTTCAGGCAAAATAAAACAATTATCAATTACTAGCAGAATACCCGTTCTTCGCACGGAAAGAGTACGTTTCACTTTGGACATAAAGGGAAGTGGAGGCTGAGTATGGATTTAAACGACATCACAAGTGTCACTGTTCGTCTCAGCGACCCCAAAAACTATGGATTCGACACTAATATTGCTCATTTTCGATCATTTTTAAATCTTTCTGCCCTCTCCCTTGCCTACGTTGTACCGTCAAAGTGAAAAAAAATCCTAGGCCAGAACCTCAGCTTTGTTGAAAATTTGACAGAGATCGGTCGGGTGATTCAAGAATTATTAAGTCATAAACATAGTAACTTTTAATTTATATATTAGATAATTGATACCATTTACTGTGCTAGAAATTGTTATTTATTTTAAGTAGCCTCTGCCCCCGGTGTTACCACGGACAATATTTTTCATCTCATCCTCTTCTTGGGTTCCATTTCTCCTAGTCTTCGATACTCAATGCTAGTGAATGAAACATTTTCATAATTCTGTGCTCACAAGTAAACCTTACGTTTGGGTGAATCGAGTTGCTGACTGAGACCCATATGAGAAAGTAGTACTAAATGTGGTCAGTATTTCAGTGAAGTTATAGGTGCGAAGCTCCAGGGGTTTAGGAGATACTGCTACCAGAACATCACATAGAAGTACAGAATAGTCTTCATACAGTTGGAGATAAAAGCTCTGTAAGATCTCTTGTAATGACAAAAGGTGAATAACAAATATATGGGTACATATTACAACTAAGGGGAAGTCATATAGTAAGGGTATACCTGACTGCGGCCATCTTGAAATCCGCCATTTTGAATTAAGGTTAAGTTTGTAAAATAGGAATAGGGTCATGTGATACATGATTTAAGGCGCAAATTTAATCAGAAGAACAATGGTGACGTTACTTTTGATTTACGCGCAATTGGTAAAAAGTTACAGGGAAATTAAATACTGTTGCAGCATATGCATTAGTCCTTTACCCCACCTTGTAAATTTTGTGTTAATGATAATAATTAAATAAAAAGCAGGTAAATAAATATTAGGTCTATGGTAAGAGTTGCCTTGATGGCAGCCATGTTCAAATCCGCCATTTTGAATCAGACAAAAGTTTTAAACAAAACGCATAACATTGACACCTTATTAATAGCAAATTTTACCATAAATCCAACGGTATAACCATTTTTGCTTTATCATTAACCAGCACAAAATTAAATGGGAATAGAGTAATGCAATAGTCTTCGGGCTGATACAGCAGTAACAGAAAGTGACGTGAACATATGGCATCGTGATAGGTTCATATAACTTCAGTCGTTTACAATTTACCAGTTCAGTGCTCCTCGTTTTCGCAATATGATTCGATTCGCTTTCAATCAGGCTGGATATTTGAATGAAGAACCTGGACGTTGGATCGCTCCTTACGACTACTGCTTTGACGGAATTGTTAACGACAAATGTGTCAAGTGTAACTCGATTGCCTTTGTCTGGTGTGCTCACTGTGAGCAGAGCATTTGTGCAAGTCATGCACTCTTTTCTGAACTACACATTGATTGTACTAATTGAGGACTTTTCTGGAAGAAAGACCCAAGTTCAATTATGAATCAATTCCACTTTGTCATTTTTCCTTAAATTAGCAACTTGTTTATGCGATAACAAATGCTGGTTAATGATAAAGCAAAAATGGTTATACCGTTGGATTTATGGTAAAATTTGCTATTAATAAGATGTCAATGTTATGCGTTTTGTTTAAAACTTTTGTCTGATTCAAAATGGCGGATTTGAACATGGCCGCCATCAAGGCAACTCTTACCATAGACCTAATATTTATTTACCTGCTTTTATTTAATTATTATCATTAACACAAAATTTACAAGGTGGGGTAAAGGGCTAATGCATATGCTGCAACAATATTTAATTTCCCTGTAACTTTTTACCAATTGCGCGTAAATCAAAAGTAACGTCACCATTGTCCTTCTGATTAAATTTGCGCCTTAAATCATGTATCACATGACCCTATTCCTATTTTACAAACTTAACCTTAATTCAAAATGGCGGATTTCAAGATGGCCGCCGTCAGGTATACCCTTACTATATGACTTCCCCTTAGTTGTAATATGTACCCATATATTTGTTATTCACCTTTTGTCATTACAAGAGGTCTTACAGAGCTTTTATCTCCAACTGTATGAAGACTATTCTGTACTTCCATGTGATGTTCTGGTAGCTGTATCTCCTAAACCCCTGGAGCTTCGCACCTACAACTTCACTGAAATACTGACCACATTTAGTACTACTTTCTCATATGGGTCTCAGTCAGCAACTCGATTCACCCAAACGTAAGGTTTACTTGTCAGTAGTTTAGGAAGTGTAACGAACAAAAAATTTCCATTCCAATCTTAGGGTTGGCATTTGAGAAATACTGTCTAATCTGGAGCCTAGGATGCAAGAACAACACTTATACAAACATTCAAGATTCTACACTTGACAGTTTGATAGATCTGGCGATAAGAAAAAAAAAAAAAAAGTCTAGCCCTCTACCCTCCTGACGAGTCGTATTTCGCAAAATCTTATCTTGAAATGTTTCAGTTTAACTTCCCATGATTATGCCTCTTAGGCTGAGAGACTGATAATTACGGCAAAACAATGATGGAATGAGAAAATGGGAGGAAATGGGAGTACCCCGAGAAAACCCAAGGTTGTCCACCACAATCTTACTTGGCCGAGGATCGAACCAGGGACCCCATGCAGCAGAGGTAAGCACTCTACCACTGAGACGAACACCATACTAACAAAAATATCACAGTAGTTTTGTCTTTAAAACAGCGTCTTACCCACAGGCACAAGAGGTTTTACCTGAGAGATTTGAAAGAATTAAAATACCACTTTACCCAGCGAAAACAGAGTTTCAGAGCACTGGTTAGCTTTCAGTATCTCAGTTGGTAATCATACATGTAGATAGCTTGATTATGCATTGACAAATTAACTAGTCTAAGTAGATATATAATGGTGCGTTTACACACCTATTATTTTTATGGTCCAAGGTATACTCACCTTGAATTTACGAAAAAAACGTGCATATACGCAGGTGGGTATAAGCTTTATTTCCGACAAAGGTCGAGCGTATACATACCAAAAATTCTGGTATTACATCACAGCATGTAAGAAATAGTTTGCATGAATCAAAAAGCTTAGCTAATCAAGTACAAGACCGTAATTAGACAAATAATTCATACAGGCTAGATTATCGGCAAGAGTCTTTATGAAACAATTGCAACTAACGAAAAATTTAAGTTCAAATAACATCGGATAAGCTTATGGTAGTATGTTAATACTTCCACTGACCCACGATGTTGGCCGATGAGTCCATTCAACTTAGCACAGAGGACTAATATCAGACTCAGCTACCAAAAAAGACGTTAGAGAGGGTATGAAATGTACTTAAGAAATCGGTATGCAATAAAATTTGCTTTATACATATGTACACATTATCCAAGGAAAAAATATTTACCATTACAGAAAGAAATATGCTGTTTTCAAACACTGATTTCCTCTCCAAGTCCCCAACACCGGGAGTTATGAAACGTGTTAGTCCAACCGCACATTAACCAGAGAAGAGGGCAACCAAACCAACGTACACTATTGGGAGCAATGAAGCAAAACCTAGTACTGCATATTCATCCGAGCACGTACTATACAAAGTCCTCTCAACGTTACGATTGAAAGGAAAGCTTTCAGTTAATCTCATGTTTATGCTGGGTAGGCTCAAGGAGACGGTGATGATGAGAAATGCATGGAATGGAGGAATGAATGAACTGGGAAGAAACTGGAGAGGCCCGAGAAAACCCACGCACACTATGTTTGTCCACCACAAAGCCCACTTGGCGCGAGCTGGGATCGAAGCATGGATTCCATGCACCAGAGGTGAACGCTTCTACCAGTGAGCCACCGCGGCCCCTAACGTTGTGATTGAGATACACGATCAAAGCACTCAGGTTTTCTCTGGTCATTGTGCAGCCGCCTTTAGATTGTGTATGGATTTCCCGCTGCTTTATAAAGTGAAAGTGAACTAGACAAGGAGAGAACCTGGGAAAGTATACGAAAACCTGAAGCGTGGCAATAAAATAACCGTAAACTGGCAGCATAAGGCAAACTAAGACTGTGCCAATTTTGAATAAGATTCCATTGGATTTTCAATTGGTTGGTTATATTAAGCTTTCTCACAGCTGAAGCTATGTGAGGCACTGACCAACAGCTGAATGCAGGATCCGTACGATGTGAGCTCCTACCGAAAATTTTATTTCTTAAGCAGATTTTATAGAAATCGAATATTGGATTTCCAATACCTAAGGTAAGTAAGCTAACCAGTTTTTACGAGGAAGCTCACAGTATTTTCAGCAAACAAATAATTACTCACTACTACTGACTTCTGTTGGTATAAGACAAATGGAAAATAACCTTAAAAATTAGCTGTGAAGATTTTACTATGTAATCCCAATTTACGAATGCATAAATTTATAAAATGTACACAAGAAAAATCTAATATCTCAAAAGAGGAATATATAAGTAATCAACATATATGAGAATCTTACCTACGACATCTTTAATAACGTTAAAAAGCGTAATCCAAAGTGTACACTTTTAAGCACGTAATAGTACGTAAGAAATTATGATGGTCTGAATTTGTATGTGAATGCAATGTGTTAAGTCATGATCCCTAACGATAAATCTGTCTGATACGTAAGGCATCTAGCAACATGAAGAACATATATCTCGACTCTCCTCACTTACGCACATACCGACCGCTAGGGCACTTCAGCATCGCCCTGCCCTAACTCGGTTAGTTACCATTCGTGCTTTTTAGTGGCCACTTAGCATAAGTTAGCTTCTGGTTTTTGCACTGGAGTTTGTATAGCGTATATCCGAACGTTGTATTTATACAAACAAAGGTTAAGCCCTTCTAAAATGAATACGTTCCCAAGGTATCCAGTAATATAACTCTAGACACAGGAAATAACTTATAAGATATTAATTTCCTAATGAAAGAAGTACATATTACATAGATTAATGTATGTATCCGTAAACTGAGACAGCACAGATTTTAGTTGCCTGGTAAACAAAATTAAGTAAAGCCATGCAGATTATTTCAATAAAAAAATCCCGTAAACTTGATAGGTTTAAGACTTGTCAGAACATTCATTTAAAAAATCAAAATTGATTGCGCTTTTATCAGTTTCTATTCCAAATGTCCCAAACAGTTGAAGTTTTCAAATTTTCTTCTTAGTACTGCCTATATAATACTAAATTTCAGTTTCTATGAGTACAATACTTCGCAGAATTAATATCTATACTTGAAAATTCGAACGTAGGTACAACGATTAAAGAATTTGCATATAGATCAGTACCAAATATTGGTTCTCAATGTAGCAGAAATTATGTATTTATATAGCACTTATAAATAGCTTCTACCAAAAAGTATATTAAGGGATTAATCACAGATAAAACTCTACAACACAAATATTACTATTATTACTATCTATAACTAACCCACCCAATGGCCTATGGAACCCGAAACTTCAATGCCGCGTTCACAATGCAGCTCTCCACTGACTTCTATCCTTAGCTAACTGTATCCAATTTCTACTTTGTATTCCAATCTCTGCGAGATCCATCTTAATATTATCCTCCCATCTGCCCCTAGGTCTTCCCGTTAAGATTTTGAAAGCGTTCCTACCTTCTTCCATCCTGGCTACATGGACCTGCCCACTTGAGCCTTCTAGATTTGATGACCATAACAATGTTTGGTAAATCGTACAAATTATGCAATTCCTCGTTATGAAGTTTCCGCCATTCCGGTTACTCTTACAAGGGAAGAGAGGGAGATTATATACCGAAGTGGAGGATGGCTTGTACACCAATCGAAAACACTAATGACGCTTATTACGAAATTGTAATAAAAATTTTCCGTATGCATATACTGTGCGAGTTATATGAATATACAGGGTGTCCAGAAAATCCGTTTCCATCCTTAGAAATCGCAAACAGTGAATCACATGCCAAAAATAGGAAAACACGTGTTTGATTATTTTAAAAGTACAACGTATCAAAGCAAAAAGTGTTGTCCCAGTGCCACCCACAAGGTCCCAGGAGGAGTCCAATTCAAAAGGTGCAAATGGTGAGGGGGTCAAGTAGCATATCGTTGGAAACCTGTTGGGAAACGAAACGAAACGAAAGAAGACGGAACAAGTCTCGCTCTCTAGAATTATCCTGTGCAAAATGGCCACCGGTAAAAGTGTCATCAAAAACGTCATTGTAAAGTCTATGGCCACCTGAAAAAAAAAAAAAAAAAAGGTGAGACATGTTAAAACAGGAAAACATATGTGTAATCATTTCAAAAGTACAATGATTGAAAGTAAAACTATTTGTCCCAGGTCCTCCATAGGGTCCCAGACGGGGTCCTACTCAAAATTTTCAAATGGCAAGGGGGCTCAAGAAGGATATCGTTTGAAAGCTGTTGTTAAATGAAAACAGATGGAACAAGTGTAGGCGCTCTACAAGTGTGGGCGTTCTTCTTTCTGTAGTCGGGTTTTAGTTTGTTTCCACTTCAATTCTTATCCAACGGAAAGAAAGGAAATGCCCCTACTGTGAGATTCTCCTCTTTGAGCCCAGTAATATCTAAATAAATAAAGAAAAGAAAATTAAGAAATAAAGAAAAGAACAGAAATATATATTTTGACTTATTTGAGTATAGAACTGACTACCTAACATATAATGTGCAATAGTGGTACTTATGCTCGTTGTCTGGATTATGAAGTATAAAATGATTCAAAAAATTCTTGCACCAGGAACAGCAAATACGAGCAATCGTGTCACAATGACAAGTACAGATTACTAAATGGAAAGCGAATGTGCTTGGAGAATCGAAATGAGGATGTACATTTTCACCGGCCACCTTTTTGCACAAGATAGTTTTAGAGAGTCAAGACTTGTTCCATCTTCTTTCATTTCCCAACAGGTTTCCAACGATATGCTACTTGACCTCCCTTGCCACTTAAAAATTTTAAGTAGGACCCCATCTGGGACCCTGGGACAAATATTTTTACTTTCAATCATTGTACTTTTGAAATGATAACACATGTGTTTTCCTGTTTTGACATCTGTCTCACATTTTTTTTTTTTTTTTTTTTTTTTTTTTTTTTTTTTTACGTTGCCATAGACTTTAAAATGACGTTTTTGTTGACCCTTTGACCGGTCGCCATTTTGCACAGGATAATTCTAGACAGTCGAGGCTTGTTCCATCTTCCATTTTCCAACAGGTTTCCAACGACTTGCTTCTAGACCCCCTCACCATTTGCAATTTTTGAGCTGGACCCCGCCTGGGACCCTGCGGATGGCCCTGGGACAACACTTTTTGCTTTGATACGTTGTACTTTTAAAATTATCAATCACGTGTTTTCCTGTTTTGGCATCTGGTTCACCGTTTGCGATTTCTGGGATTGGAAACGGATTTTCTGGACACCCTGTATATTCATATACCTCAAACAGTATATGCATTCGGAAAATTTTTATTACAGTTTCGTAATAGGCGTCATTAGTGCTTTCAATTGGTGTATAAACCATGGGTCTTGTTCTGAAATACTTCTTATTTACGTTCTTCCCTCAGAGTAAGCGACCATGTTTCGCAACAACACAGAACAACAGACATGATTATCGTTTTATATATCATACTTTAAGCTTCAAATTCCTCGACAGAATTCGTACAACAAGAGATTTTGAACTGAATAATAACACTATATCATCACAAATACTTCACACATACACTGGAGAAATGCAAACACTATTTATCAGTTTAAAAGAAATTCCCTCGAAACCAGAGATGTCTCAAAAGTGCATTAATCCAAATGCAAAATAAATTATGGCTTAAAATTTACTATTTAAACTCAAATCACCCTAGAATGGCTTATCTATCATTCTGAATTGTGCAAAATCCAGTTAAATATTATAAAATTTAGTCATATCAGAAAACAAAATTTCTATTGCTGAAAAGCAAGCAAGCAGAAGAAAAACAAGCAGTTCAAAAAGCTTCCTCTCAACTTGTACTTACGAAAGGCAGTAAACAAATTATTCGAGAAACAGAAATAAATATATACACCACTAGTCACATGAGGTTTGCTCCACTGGTCAGTTTGAGGTCGACTGTCTCAATTTTACAAAAACTTAATATAATTTTTGCACATTACAATATCATCGTAAAATAAACACTTAAGAAGTACTGTTACTATTTGATTTTGCTACCATTATGCAATCCAATAGTATATTCATGCTTTCCATGGTTGCCTATTTCTAACAATAATTTAAATTTCAGTAAGCAGAAGTTCTGGGGTTACTATCCCACGACAATGACAGTAATGAATAGGGGGAGGAGTTGATGAAATGTCATCTTTTTCTGGTATCGCGGACACGAAAACTATAAAATACACATAATATTACGCTTGGCTCCGAAACAAAAAATGATAATTTTAAATAATTTTATATATATACAATGAAACCTCCTTTAACGGACACCTTTATAATACGGACAGATTTTTTTTGTCCCGGCAAAAACATATGTTCTCTTACGGAACAAACACTCTCTTTTACGGACACACTCAGATATGGACGCGGAGAGCCCATTTTCCCCAAGAAGTTTTAATAACCTCTTCATAACGGACAAGAATTATTCCTGGTTCTGTGATATAATACAGTAGACAGTCTTTTCCCCACAAGTGTATCTGTCATGAGTCTAGACCTGGTGAACAATTAAACAGAACAGCTTCAAGCTGAACTTGAAATTCCCACAATAAACAGCTTTCTGGTGGAAGTCCTAGAAAACCTTCATTAAGCAATAACACTCATGCAGGGCCATAGCACGCAGGTATGGCTAAGAATTCTATGCGAAAGATCTTTCCTTCCCTAACAAATTTAGTCCTTTTTGCTCCGGGCCTTGCATTTTCCCCGCTAATTTCATAGATAACGCAACAAACATTGCTTATTTTATTAAAAAAAAATTCAACGAGCAATTTCCTCTCTTACTATGTTGGAAAAGCAACATTTTTCTTTTACTTATGATACTGGAACAAGACTGGATTGGAGTTTTCCCGGCTTTTTTTCACTTTCTCAATAGGATATGATTTGTGATTGGAGTTGGGTTAATAAAAATATGCACTCCTAATAATTTGCCTTTTCATCCATTCCTCCAACGAAGATATCGCGCCAGTACACAAACACACATCCGTCGTCTGGAATTCAATACCGCTTAAGTAACATTTTACCAGTTTTACAGGAGAGAAAAAAAAACTGTTTGAAAACTAGCTTCAGCCTCATTATACGCGGTATTGCTTTGAGAAAATAACAAAGCTATTTATCGTGATATACGTGTACTACTTAACCAGATTGTGCGCCATCCTGTAGTGATTTTAATTGTATCAAAAACTCAAGTCGCCCAAATTGGAGATACACGGTGTTGAATCTCAGACGACATGTTTCTTCGGGAACCGTAATGAGGATTCTCAGAGGACACTTGGTAATGAGTTTTATTATCCTTGTAGAGGTAAAAGCATGCCTTTTTCGCTAAACAAAAGAGTTTAGCCGGTTAATTGGTTCCTAACGTAAATTGCCATATACATATTATCTTTTGCAGTATACGAATGTATCAACACATTCCCAAGCAATATTATTATTTAAAAGAAATAAATTTCTCCTTCATCCTTCCCAGTAGTTCAAATACGTACTAAATGGAGTATTTTCATATTGAATTTTACGTATTTACGCTCATACATAATGTATTTACTGTATATTACTGCATGCAATTACCGTTGTGAGAAATTAAATTTTGTAACCTCTCGTAACGGACACCACTCAGTAATGGACAAAAATTTATGTCCCACTGGTGTCCGTTATTCAGAGGTTTCATTGTATATTATATATATATATATATATATATATATATATATATATATATATATATAGAGAGAGAGAGAGAGAGAGAGAGAGACAATTTTCAGCCTTTAGGTAATTTTTCTGAATTTAGATAATTTTCGTGTCATTTTTTAAAGTTTCGTTGATTTTTTCTACATTTTTGGTATGTTTCAGCAATTGTTCCTTATTTTTTATATTCTTTTAATTTTAGCAATATGCTCTAGACTTTGCACCGGGGTAAACATATTTTCTCATTAGATGAATATTTACAAGCGAAAGAAAGAGGATCTGAACTACAGACATTAGTCTTTGTTCGTATGTTACCAAGCAAATGGTTTCCATTTTCATTCAATGTTCCCAAAATTAACTTGTGTGTATAATATTTTTAAATCATTTTTGTCATTTAAATTCGTTGCTTTTTCGACAGTACGTATTTTGGCGGAAAGAGGCAATGTGCCCAGGAAGTCCCCCTTCCCCAAACGTGTCCTTAATTTTCACTTTCCCATTTTTCATACACAATTTTTGTTAATTCTAAACAATAATAATCATGATTTACATAGTCACTATTTCTTTATGTCTGTAGTAACGCGCACAACATGGAAACACACCTTGCTACATAGTACGCCAAGATGCAGGCAATAAGTACATTTTACGCTGAATAATTTGCTGCATGTCTTAATTATTAAATTGTTTACATTTATATTTTTTGTTTGGTTATTTTCATTTAAAATCAAACTTACATGTTTCAACTAAAGAAACTACTGAAAAAGGGTGAAAAAGTACCTAACTGGCCCGGGACTCGAACCAGGGACCTCCAGTCTACCATACCGATGCGTTAACCACTACGCCACCCAGTCCGTTTCCCAGAACAGCTACTCACTCTCTCACTTTCGAGGTCAGTGTTCTTATCTTGGACCATGGGTTGTATCACAGACCCCTGCTGTGATTGGATAATCCTGTCTCCTTATACCGAACTCTCTGCGTTAGAATTCGCACCTATAAACGATTTGGTGTGTAAAATAAAAAAAAAAAACTTGTTTCCTCCTTCCATTAATATAAAGAAGATCTGTTACTTTTTTACTGGTATCGTGGCAGAATGCCCAACATTTGGTATGTTTGTTGTACTCCTTTAAAGTTACAATTATAAATTTAATCGTCATTTTCAAATGTTTTCAGGTCATTTTATCATGGCTTTAGGGCATGGTAACTTCCGAACTCATTGTAATAAATGAAATTTTTATTCATAAACTTTATTATCAATATACACTTCCAAGTTTCGTTCACGAATTACAATCAAGGAAAGACTTGCAAAATAAACACAAAATTCACCCAGTTTGCTTCTTCTCTTAGTCCAACATTCCAGTGTATCACAAAGACAGATAGTAATTAAAAATAGTGTATGCTTACTTTTCGCTGGTGAGTATGGCACAGAAGTTGTCCGCTATGAATTTAATGGAGGCTTCAAGAAGCTGAGAAGTGAGACCAAAAACTGGTTCTGCCCATCTTACATTAGGTAGTGTTGCCAAAAGTTTATCACAGGACATGACAGTATCGAGTACATTATCCACTGTCTGCAAATAAAAAAGAACAAAAGGAATACACATAAATTTCGAATTATTTTAAAATACTCAATGATACACTAACACAAATACAACTAAGAGGAACAATGACTTAGTTTTAAGAATTGTCGCCTGCGGTTCTATATTGAACAGACTTCAAAACATGGAGGTGGTTCTCAACTCCACCCGTTTTTATACAACGCGGTGGCTCAATGGTAGAGCGTCCATTTCTGGTGCTTAACGATAGCGTAGAAGCTGGCAGTGTGTAAACAACTGAATAATTTTATTTCTGTCACATAAAGTGTGTAAACGGCACGGATGGACCTAAATTCAAACCCAGATCTTCGGCTTACCGTGCGTACACGTTAACCACTGCGCTACGCACCTTGTTCCCTGAACACACGTTCTATCTCTTAAAGTATGTATTCAACCAAGCAGAGTAAGAATCAAGAATGACAGATTGTGTCGCTGTTCAGGGAGCGAATTGGATAAGTAGTTATTAATGCATTGACACGGTAAGCCGATAACCCGACTTCGAGTCGGTGTACAGGCATGCATTTTTCACTCTTTGTATTTCATTGAGTTTGCACCTATAAAGGAATTCGTGTGATATAAAGTATGTAGTTTCATCCATTTATTATATGTAATTTCTTTTTACTTAATTCCGTTAAATACCTAGCAACTTCGATGGACCTCCAGTTTTCGGGTACGAGAAACCAATTTTAAACTACACCTCGTGTTTTGGATAAGTCATCAGAGGAGATTTCGGAGGGGGCTCACAAGAACAATGAATTCGAAGTCGAGACAATAACTTTTTTCAGTAAAAGCTGAAGATTTGTATTTGTCCTCAGGGCCGGCCCTAGACAATTTGCCGCCCCGTGCAATCGCATCATTTGGCCCCTCCCCTTTTTTTCTCGAGAAAGAACAATCTTAAAAGCCAAGATTTTAAGTATGCTACACCATCATGAACAACGAAGAGGAGGGAAAGTACACTCGCACTCAGAAAGGACTAAACACAACAAATACAATCACGTTGTGTCTGTTTTTTCTTTCTTTAAATAATAATCTATATATCAAAACTGTGATAACTAACTAAATGGAACAGGTGTTTGCTACTGTTCGAGAACTGAGTTCTTGTATTTAACAACAAGCAAACAATTCAAGCTGGGGTTTGTTTTAACCATTTGCTTTAGCACTGTCCATGTGATCTTGAACTAATGCGACCTAACCATGGTTTATGAATGTAGTATTCAAATAGAGGGTGAGGTTAGTAAATTTAACTACCATCATCATGAAGTCTGTTTCCGACAAGAAATATTTATTTTAAATAATATAGTTATGACAGATTTTACCGTCCCGTGCAAATGCACGTGTTACGTATATGGTAGATCCGACCCTGTTTATCCTCAATGTCTTCCATCGTATTATCCGTAATTGTGCAAAGAATACTCAACTAGTCGGAAGTAAAGCGTTAATTGCTAATTCTACTTACCATATGTACAATATGCTGATGATAACACTTTTCTATCAGCTCTCTGGGTAAAGATGCAAACGATTTCGTTGGCCAAATTCTGACGAAATACTTTGTAATCCATTTTAAGCTTTTCCTGTAGATCTCGTCTAACCCATATGCAGCTGCAAGCGGCAAACATTCAAGGACACCAACCGCACACATAGTACATGGCTGAAAGAAAATAATCTCTTTTATAAGTTCTAAACAAATTATTTGAGCCAATCTCACAATGTTTTATCGAATATAGCAATAATCTTAGGATTAGCTTTGATTACCGCTTGAAACAGTATCTCTAAAGGGTATGTCTCATACATCTAAGAATCATTATTTGGGTAAAAAATGAACCAAAGAGTACGTAAACAAAATTTATGAAACACTTCAATACAGGCTATCTGCTTTCTATTCTTTTTTTTTTTTTTTTTTTTTTTTTTTTTCTAAAGTAAACGAATTAACGGCAAACAAGTATTCCAAATGGTTTGAAACTCAACTGTTTCGTTTGTAGTTTAGCGTTCCAATTTATCACAGAGGTTATAATGAGATGTGAACCTACACTTAACGTGGGATTAGAACTAAACCTATGTCCTCCACAGCAACAGCAAGACTTCAATACCACTAGCTGCGAAGAAGCTCCTCTATTTGCTATCCCCGTGCTAACAGGTATGACCTCTCACCTACGAAATAACGTTTCTTTCAAGAAATGATATGAAATGAAGTAAAATCTTTCAGTTTAACGTCCCACGATTATGCCTTTTAGGCTAAAGAAGACTACGATTAAACCAAGTGAATGATAATGATAGAACTGGTGGAATGAGAAAGTGGAAGGAAACGGGAGTACTGCGACAAAACTCATAGATACGACGTTGTTCGCCACAAACTTACTTTGCCAGGGATTGACCCAGGGACCCCAAATACCAGAGGTAGGCGCTTTAAAGGGAGAAACAATAGGTGCAAGAATTGTAGTTTCCTTACTCTCATTGTGCTACAAGTCTGGATCTTTGATAGATACTGTACCAGCCCTTCCAATTGTGAAAACCACTGCCTCAGAGTAATCCAGTATAAAGTGATGCCAGAACCAGTGAACATAATCTTCTCAAATACTTCCTAAATTATACTATTATTTAGATTAACCACTCAAGAACTTTTGACATGTTGACACGTCATATGGTGTGAAGCGCAGTGGGTTTGGCGTATGTAAACGTCCCGACAGAGTTCAGTTTTCACTTAACGTTTGTATTGTCTGCAAATTTTTACTGATCTACTTTTGTGAATTTTTAAAACTGAAATGGGCTGTAGGAGGCATCGTAGAGTTTCAAATATCCACTCTAGGATCGCGAATGGGAGAGGAAGGTAATCACTTGAGTGGTTAAGAATTATAATGAGAACGTATGGAAATTAACATGAACAGTACTTAATCTAGATTGTTTTGCACGAAACTACCTAGTTATATCATAAATACTGTCACATGTTTGAATGTGAATAACACCGAGAGTATTAACACCAAGGCAATTTAATTTGGTCATGTTTTACATTGATATGTTGTACATCTGACACACGAATCATTTTTCGTAATGTCCCCCCTTGGCCTTGATGCAGGCACGAAGTCTGTCCGGCCATTGGTCAATGGCATTACGCACCACGTCCATGGGAAAATAGTTCACTGCTCGGGTCAAGGATTGTTTCAGACTGTCGACATATGGATGCCGTTTATGGCAGATCTTTGCCTGAAGGACTGCCCAAAGTTTGTAGTCCAATGGGTTAAGGTCCGCGCTGCTAGAAGGTCAATCAGCGGTAGAAATGAAGTCGGGGACGTTCCGTGCCAACCACTTCTGGGTTGTTTTCGCTTTGTGGCCTGGAGCGGAATCCTGCTTGAAGGTCCACCTTTTTCCACGGAACATGGTAGCAGACAGTGGTTTCACTATAGATGTTAGCACCTTGGCAGATGTTTTAACACTTTTTTTTTTTTTTTTTTTTTTTTTTTGCAAAAATGCAGCTGGGTTGTGCCTGAGTAGCTCACTCCCCACCAAACCATCACTGAGGCAGGATGATGAGCCCTCTGAGCCCTTTTAGCTACCTCAGCAGCTGCAGTAGATGACGTGGCATACACACGGTCATTTTGGGCGTTGTAAGCCTGCTCAATTGTGAACACCTTTTCGTCAGTGAACAGAATCTTTCTGTGCAGATTGTTGGCGTAACGCCGCAACAGTCTCTTTGATTTAAGGACCCTCTGCGACATTAATGTTTGGGTCAGAAAGTGACCAGTCCGCCTCTTATACGTCCGTAGATTTAGGTCACTCCTGAGAACACAAGACAAGGAATTTCTGCTGATGTTCATCTCAGCAGCCATCACACTTTGTGTTCGAACAGGATTTCTTCGAATTCTTGCTGCGACTGCTTTCTGGACCTGCGGGGTTCGTACCGTTCGTGGTCTGCCACACCTTGCGCGGTCAGCTGCCGTTCCAGTCTCTGTGTATCGCTGTATGGTGCGATACACGAATCTCTTGCTGATTTGTAGAGGTTTTAGGAGGTTGAAAATCTCACCTGCTGTCTTCCGGACCTTGTGTAGTGCAATTACTGCTACACGATTTTCGTAATCGCCCCACTCCATCAGAACTCAGTACAATATCAACGTATGTCATGAACAGTCAAACACACACTACATGCATCTTCCGCTTTATACCCAGATGGTAGCACTGTGCCACTCCGGATGCCTACAGTGCCATTCCAAACTTTGTGACAGTATTTATGATATAACTTGGTATATAGGTAGAATAGAACGCTTGAATCATCGTTCACTTAGTTGAAGTATTTACCATGTCGTCTTACTATTTATGGGTGGACAAATACCATGTGCGTCGGTTTTCTCGGGTTTCTCTCATTTTCTCCTACTTTCTTCATTCCACTTATTTTCATTCTCACCATCACCGTCTCCTTTAGACTTTGCGGCATAACCTCCATACATAGCGAGGTAGTAGTTCCACATCTATGGTGACCAAATTTCACGTGACATTAATATTTCGTTTTCATATTCTATGTAAGGATGAAAAGCAGTCCTGGTCATTCTAAGGTATCATACCAGCATTTCTCTGCTCAAAATAACGAAAATAAGTGTAAAGCTCTCAGAATTCAGGAAGTACCATCAAAATTGATGTATTTCCGCAAATATGTATATTTTACTAATCGGAAATTTGGGTACATGATATATGCTAATTTCTTTAAAAACAAGATATACCGGCAATTTTCTTATAGTGTGTTTTGATCTAGAACAGAATTATGCCTTTATGACAGATTGAACTTGAGAAAAGTATTGGAACTTTTAATGTGGATCACAATTTTACAACACTCTTATCCGTTCAAACATAGCGTTTGTGGCCTATACAGAGGAATTACGATCAATAAAAGCGTCTGAAGAAAGGTTTTTCTTAGTTTATTTGTGTTGCGTGAAGAAAGCCTGTAGTAGTTGGTACCAAGACGTATAAGTTTTGTAAAATATATTCCACAAAATATGTTAATTTTCGTGAAAATACTCACAAAAAATAAGATGAAGTGAAGAAAACCTGCGGAAATATGGTACACTTCAAAGAAAAAGAAATCTCTTAACAACGTGAGTTTTCAAGTGCCTATCAGGATACACAAAAGTGAATTTCGTGGCTTTTTCAGTGACATTTTCTTCATCTGAATATTAAATTTTGTTGCATAGTACTCAAATAAAAATACATCTTATACATACAGTAAGAAAAATATTTCAATCTTAAAAAAATAAAAATAAAAATAAAAAAACTATAAAGGCAAGTGATGTACGACTACATATTGAGACTTATTTTTACTTAAAACAGGAAACTCATGGGTTCTTTAAAACTCACCTTTAGCTTTGCAGATGGTCATAATCAGCTGTACAACCATGCTCTACAACTTATTACTTTCACTATGTTCAATTTCTATATTTTCTAAGCATAAAGCACCCTATCATTACACAAGTTCAAATCTTACATAGCTTATTTTATGAACATCTTTATTTAACTAAGAACATTAAAACTCATTAAACTAAAATTATTAAATATTATTATTTCATATACACTAATTATCAGCAGGCATAGAACAATAATGGAATAACGTGTAAGAATTTGGCCGCTCCATTTGCGGTGACTAGAAAAAAAAATCTTTCGCTTTATGGTAGTCAATGATTTAAACCCGTGTGATCTTATCCTAGATAATATTTAATCAAAAAATAATAAAATAAATAAATAAAATAAAACTCTTTCTTATCAAGTTGAAATTTTAATTTCACTCCAAAATATTAGGTCTCCTAAGTAGGTTGCGGGAACATGTCCTTCTGTGGGACCATTTTTTAAAACAAGATTGTATATACAGCACACCAAAACTTCATTTGAAATATCCACCGTTACAGAAATATTTCTACAAATTGCCAGCAGACAGGGGTTTAATGTATAAAGCACCAAATTCAGAAATACCGTGCTGGCCCGAAAATAGTACGATATTTTGTTTTGCACTAAAATAGTTTTCTAAAATCATAACTTGTATTATAATCAGAGCCAACCCCTTTACAGTTTGAAAAAAAAAAAAAAAAAAAAAAAAGAAAAAGTTTATTTCATACCATCTGTATCACTTTCCTGCGACAGTTTTGTGTCATTGCATGACTCGTTAAGGTCCGACGTATACAAGAAACAGTTAGTGGTAATATGCCATGTTGTGGTTTGATTCGATTAACAATTACAATTTGTTATTAACAATGTTTACTATCCTTCTACGAGATACTCAAATGGGATTACGGTAGAAGAAAGTGCGCGTTATGCACACTTCAATACATGTATTCAGTGGTAAGTTATTAGGATATCCGTTATTTGAATAACCAAAGAATATATCGTTCGAATATAGGATTTTGATACTACTAGTACATTCTTTCTGAAAATACTGACGAAAAACTATTTGTAGAAGAATAAGCTCAGTTGATTGAATCTACATACATGAGGAAACATATTTCACGTACCTTATGGAAGAAATGGCAGTATTTCACCTTTAAGGTATACATTATAACTTCCTTAAGACCTTCAAGCCCCAGCATATCAGCTAATGTAGCTAATTCCACAATGTTAATGGAGTCAGGTATATTACTTGTACCACTATAGATATGGCACAATGCGAAATGGACCGCGTTGTAAGAGAACCTGAAATTTGATTAACAATACACATACATAAGTTAAATAATAAGTGAACGGGATATTGTTAAGCTTATTTAATCTATTTTAGGCAATATTAAAGAAAAAAATATGAATTTGAAATCAACAAACAGAATGCATATTAGTTACCAAAGAACATTCTTTAGGAAAAAAAGAAAATCTAAGAAATCTCTAATAACTTTTTCGTGCTTTTGTCAACCTATACGCTATCATAAAACGTTATAATCTTAAAATGTATATAAAGAACTGAGTGTAGATTTTAGTAGTAATGCTCCTTGAATACATATGTGCTAAATAAATAAATAAATAAATAAACTATTTTCAGACAGTGATGTTTGTCGTAAGAAATCCATCATATTTTAGTGTCAAGACAATACCGTTCTAAGAAATGCAACTACAGTATGCGGCAAAACAAACAGTACTGAAATCACATCGTTGGCATTTATTTATTTTTGTACAATATAATGAAACATAAGAAAGGTTGGCAAATGGACGTCAACTAAACATTACTCAACACATATTGTAAATTTACAAGGAATCATTCCTGTACATCATGTGTTCAAAATGTTGAAGATTATGTCGCACATATTCTTCATAGCGGTCCTGTAGATCGATGAACATGTTAGTGAGCACGGTTTGGTGGAATGACAAAGCAAATGACCGAATCTTTTCTCTTAACTCCGGTATAGTGGTAGGAAGTTATCTGTTCGGAAAATTGCTTCCTTCAGCATACCCCGTATGTAGGCATCTGGAGTCATGAGGTGAGGGGAGTGGGAAGGATATGGAAAATGCGTTCCACAGGAAATCAAGTGATGTCCAAACTCTTGTGAGCATAAGGGAAAGTGACTCACTTGCAGTGTGGGCAATAGCTTCGTTTTGCTGCATCCATTGTTGTTATAACGACAGATTTTTCGTGCGGTAAAAGCAGCACAAATCATGCAAGACAGGGTCAATAATCAACTCTCGATTGATGTGGCGATCAAAGTACACATGGCTTTTCATCACTGAACCATATGTTACTGATGAAATCTTCATTTTCATATGCCCTAGCTAACACTCCAGAGGAATACAGTAGACTTCCACACTATTTTCCTGCAGTGAGACGCTGTTCCACACTGTATGAGAGAAAATATTGTTCAACAGTACGTACCGTCTACTCTGTTGTGAGCAACATTATCTTCGCACCAACTGCACACTACGCTAGTCCACACACAACTCAACACACATGTGGCACACACAGCTCATACCACATTGCATCTGAGCGCCACCCGTACGCGAATTTCAGTACTGTTTGTTTTGCCGCATACTGTATATTCAAAGCCAGTCAGCTTTTCTTCTTTCCAAAATATGGGATATTTTAATGTGATAGGCATCCTAGAGTATATAGTTAACTACTTAGCAGAAAACTATGAATATATATATATATATATATATATATATATATAAAAGAAAAAAAATATCACACAATACTTAAAAGAATTGATATATATATAAATGAAAGAAAGAGAATGAGTTTGTGACTTCGTACCTCTTGAATCACCCGACCGATCTCGATCAAATTTTTAACATAGATGAGGTTCGGGCCTCAGATTTTTTTTTTTTTTATATATAATTTCACTTTGACTGTAACTTAGGGGAGGAGGAGGGAAGATATTTAAATATGATTGAAAATGATCGATATTAGTGTCGAATCCATAGTTTTCGGGATCGCTGAAACGAAGTGACACTTCCGATGCCGTTTAAATCTAAATTCAGCCCCGCAACTTTGGGAGGGTAAAGTATATAAAAATTATCCAAAATGACCGATATCAGTGTCGAATCCAAAGTTTTCGGAGTCACTGAGACGAACAGTAACCCTTCCAATGCCGTTTAAATCCAAAGTCAGCCCTTTATGTCCAAAACGAAACGTATTCTTCCCGTGCAAAGAACGGGTATTCAGCTAGTACACTACAATCCCTTTCGCTAATCGCTTCATCAGACTATGAAAATATGATCTGGTGTCCAACTTGACGTTTAATAGCTACTTCTCTGTTCTTTACTTTTTGTTTTCTTTCTTTTGCTCTCCATACTTATACTTTCCAACCTACTTGTTCCTTCTTCATGTAATGATTCAAAGCTAATAACACTTATAGTGCACTTTTTGTGTTGTATGAGAATGTTTTATTATTTTCTACTATGTAATTTGTTTTAATAAAAGAAACATCGAAGGATTATGAAAAGAGTTCCATCATGTAAGGCTATCAATATTATCTTTGTGAAATACTGACACAAGTTGTATCTTCCGTGAGAGTACGTGTGGGATTATATTACGAATAAGAAGTGCAATATGCTAGACGCTGGTGGATAAAATTGGAATGCTTCTTCGATTTTAAAAGAGAGAACAAATTGCAAATGCGTGATTGATAGAAGCAAGAACTACCAATGTATTAGGTGTATGGAAAGGAATTGTATCCAAGATCATGATAGTAGAAGAACTCGTGACAAGGCATCATCAGAAGAGAAGAAAGTGGACGAAAACGAAACCCAGGTAAGTAAAAGCAATTCTTTAATTTTCATTATTATTACTTGTGGTAGATATAATTGATAATTATTATTAAAAAAAAAAAAAACAGACAGATGCAATCTCATGTGAAAATCAGAACGAAGGAGCACTTAGCACACAAACCGAACTGAATATGGACACTGCATCACACAGGACAACAACAGGGCACTCTACTATTTACTTTACTATTTACTATTTACGTGAAATAAAGATCAAATTGGATAAGTGGAAAGGAGATAACTAAGATAAAAAAAAAATAATTTAACGTTCCACGATTTTATGACCTTTGTATCGTGTCCAGGTTCTGTCCCTGTTCGGACGGTAAATTTGTAACGTTCCTGGATTCGGCTTCTGGTCGTAGCGCCAAATTTATAACCGGTAGGGTTAGGAACTGGACATATCACTAATTGAACAGCCAAATGCGTCAGTTCCTGTGTTCGTATTCTGAAAGGCGACAAATTTATAACAGGAAGTGGTCGGTACCATACTAGTCTCGTCATAAAATTGACATTCCAGACCGAGACGAGTATGGTACCGAAACACTTCTGTTATAAATTTGTCGCTTTTCAGAATGCAAACACAGGAACCGAAGCATTTTAATGTCATATATCTGCTGTCCAATTAACATGTCCAAATCCTAACCCTACCTGTTATGAATTTGGGGCTCCGAACGGGAACTGAATTCCGGAACGTTATAAATTTGCCTCCTTAACAGGGACAGAACCCAGACATCTTACATATATGGTGCCCGAACAGGGACTTGAACCATCGACTGTTACATATATGGCGCCTTTACGAACAGAACTACTGTAATGTTCTAAATTTGGCGCCCGAACAGGGACAGAATCGGACATGTTACATATACAGCGCCCTCACAAACAAAAGTACTGTAAGATTTTATCTTTAGGCTAAAGAAGATGAATAATTAATGAAATTAAATGAACATGACAAAATTGGTGGGATGAGAATGTGGGAGAAAAATAACAAAACCCACCATAATCTCACATTGCCTGAGATCGAAACGAAACTATATTTACATTTAAAAAAAAGTATTTTCACTCCTGAAGGAAGTGCTTAACGTTCCGTTATGTTAATCTAGCTCAAGGCTGTTCGCATTGCATAGATTTCTCAAATAAATATAACAGATTCTCGTAATTTAAGCACTAAGTTATTCATTAAAACGAAAAAGTCATCATCCAAGACAACAGATACGAGCTATATATTCTAGTGATATCACACGTACATCATCACCTTCAAGACTAAACATGTGCTTGATTTGGTGAAGATTTATTTAGTGCAGTGGTTAACGCAAGGTAAACAAGAAACTCGGGCTCGACTTCCGACTCAGCTGCGCATTTTTTTGCTTCTGAAATACAATAAAAAAAAAAAAAAAAACTACCCACCCTAAGCGAATTTTTAATTCAAGCTATGTATAAAGGTAAACTTAGACGTCTCGGCCCTATTATCCATATTGTATTCAGTGTAAAGCGTATACAGGATGCGGAATGGTCCCATATCTCGCGAAATATACAGATTAGGAAAACAAAAATAACACATGTTAAATAGTTTTGAAAAAGCTACCCAATGATATCAAACGCAACCCCTTGTCCTTGCTCCCTTCGGGGGTACGAGGGGTAACTTTAAAATTTTAAATGGGAATCCCCATTTCTTATTGCAGATTTGGATTCTCCAGAAAAAGTGACAGTGATTTGACCCAAAATTGAAAACAGTGGCTTCACAGACGGCGCTTGAATCGACACACAAAAGGGGGACGGCAAAACATTATGAAAATGTTGACTCTCCGTATTGTACTTTGTGCCCATACGGTTAGCGTACTGGACTGCGATATCAGAAGTCGTGAGTTTGATTCCCGCGCAGAGAAAATTTTTTGTGAATTTTTAATATCCAAATAATGAATTCATACATTTTAACTTTAAAAATAATGTATTTGTCCGTATTTGTTAATTTTCAAGAAAATAAAAACGGCGACATTTTTTTTATAACCCTATGAACTCTAACCCTATTACTAACAACTACTTCGTACAGCTAGTTTGCAAAACAATTATCGAAATTTGTATTCTTTCTAACTCCAAAAAAGTGGTAATTGAAGTTAAAAGGTAAAGAATTTATTTGAGGAAATGAAAAAAGATTTCCTTGTATGGGGATCGAACTCAGAACCTCTGACTCCGCAATCAATATGCTAACCGTACGGCCACAGAGCACGGGACTGGCCATTCGCATTTTCGTAACGTTTTGATTCACCGTCTTTTATGTGGGTTGATTCAAGCGCCATCTGCGAAGACACTGTTTTCAATTTTGGGTCAAATCACTCACTTTTTCTGGAGAATCCAAATGTGCAGTAAGAAATACGAGTTCCTATTTAAAATTTTAAATTTACCCCCCGTACTCCCGAAGGGGGTGGGGATAGCTGTTTGCGTTTGGTAACACTAAATAGCATTTTCGAAACTATTTAGCATGTGTTATTTTTGTTTTGCAGATCTTTATATTTCGCGAGATATTGGATCGTTTCGGGACTTTTTCCGCACCCTGTATATTTTGAAGCGCCATTAAATTTCAACATTTATTCTATTGTTCAATTATTTCCGGTCCAAATGTTTCTATTTACTTATATATTTACCAATGATTCAGATACAGATCAATGTCCATTTTACACAAACAATGTAACATCTTTATATATATTTATTTCTGTCTGAGAATTATTGAATAATTTTCATGCCCGTATAGGGCATAGGATTTTTTATTATTATTCAACGAGCATATGGAACACATTATAATACTCATCAAGTACTCAAAGTACTCACCAAGTAATGTTCCTAGTCAATTTCCTCCAATATTGTTAATGAAATATTCGGTCACTCTTCGTTAGGCACATATAATGGCTTAAGTCCTTTTGAGTGCACAATCTTCTCATTGTTTTGTGTCGTAACAGAGTGAATTCCATTCTAAGTGATCAAGCATGTGCCGCTCGACCATCTCCAAAAATGTAAGCTTTTCATGAATGTTTATCCTATATCACAGTACTTCAAAACATATTAATTATCTTTTACAATATCCCATGACGACACAGGGGCCCATTTTGCGTTTTTTTTTTTCGATTTTAGGCGTTTACGTTGTTTTGAATATCTCAGCGTGTATTTGTCCCAACAAATTGAAAATTCCTGGACGTCTCCAACTCGTGCAGAGTTAAAACTTTGATCTCTTAGCATTTTTGCCTAAAAGTTTTAGCTCTGCACGAATTGGAGACGTCCAGGAATTTTCAATTTGTTAGGACAAATACATGCTGAGATATTCAAAACAACGTAAACGCCTAAAATCGAAAAAACGCAAAATGGCGGCTGCCATTGCGTCGCCATGGGATGTTGTAAAAAATAATTAATTGTGGTTTTGAAGTACCCTGATATAGGATAAACATTCATGAAAAAAATTAGATTTTTTTGAGAAGGTCGAGCGGCAATTTGTCTTTTTTCTCGATCACTTTGCATGGATTGACCCAACAGTAGTAATTATGAATATTGCTAACATTTTTTTGACACTCATGGCAATCAATACTTTCTCTTGTTATTTAATTAACACAATATCTATCTATATTTCCCGACAACTCTTCGTCAATAAAGACCGTGTGGCACAATCACATAGTATATTCAATTGGAGGAACAAACATTTGATTTCCACAGACATTTACGTTTGTTGGGAAGAGGGGGAGACACTTGAATTTCAATTAAACTCCCTGGTAAATTAGGTTGTCGCCGAAGGTTGGAAACCTGCCCTTTATGTCCTAATGTTTGCGCCACTGACCGTTACGTTATGTTTTCTGGACTGTTATTATACATTGTATCTGCCTACATAATGCGTAGTAATGCATAGTAATGCCTATAACTGAGTACTAAGACCACTCCTTTCATCGGTAACTAGGTCAAGATGCTCCTTGAGTATCACAGTTAATGAAATTTATGCCACCACACAAAATCCTAAATATCGTTGAATGTAATTTGAAATACCGCGCAGACCCCTACGAATTAGTGTTGCCTATTGTAAGCTTCTTCAATACAAGCTCATTTCGATCTACCTTTGTTTGAAAAAATAACCAGGTATCCCTTTAGTTCACAACGCTTAATTTTGCAATGCCCATTTTTGGAAAGAGCAGGTGTCACTTCTTTGTAAATTAAATTCGACCACCAGCAGTGCGCTTGTTGGTATTCGAAATAAACGGCTCTGAGGTTCATTTTTCCGCGGTTTCAGCATCTTGTAACTCCGAAACTACGCTGATACGAGAAAAGTTGCACAGGATTTTCTTTGTTTTTTGATCTCAAGTACCTGCCCTTACATCTTTTGTACGCATTAATCGTTCACGCTGTATATACGTATATTAGACACATAGATAATTGTGTTAATTAGTAAAATATTAAGAGCAATTTGGAACTCCTGGTGGGAAGGTAAGTGGTCATAAGTATCGAAAAAATCTAAGCAAAATCCATAATTACTCTTGTTGAAACACAAAAAGGAATGTCAAGATGGTGGCGTAAAAATGGATTTAAACCATACTCTAAAAATGGATTTAAAGTGTGTTTCCCTTAGGAAAAGTAACTGTGTTTCATTCAAAATATTGGAAAGACTGATTAGTAACATTACTACACCCTGTTCGACCTAAGCTCTAAACTGCGATAAACAAAGCCACGTGAAACCAAATCTCGCTGATTTGCTGTTGGCCTACCGACGCTTGTACTCCCCCGCAAAATAGTTCATATGATTTGATTATTACTTTTACTATGAAGCTCCATATAAAACCGCTACATTATTATAAGTGACAAACATATAATACGGATTATCTAATAAACTGCAATCGAGTTTGGTTAATGAAACAATAGAAATAAACACTAAGCATGCGCAGTAATTATGGCGCAAATTCAACTGTGGACGCGTGTTCTGCTTTCAAACCCGAAAGACGGCTGGCATGAATCCCGGTTTCGCGAGTGTTGTGGTGAAACACCAACAAGGTAAACCTTTACTCACTAAGCAACAATTGTTTACCAGCGAAATTCAATTTTTTTTTAATCTTTCGAGTTTTTTTTTCTTTTCTGTTGCTGCTGTAAGTATCTGGACAACACGAAACAGTATTGTCAAAATGCACGTGTATAATTTGCTCCTCCCCGTGGGGAGTGGGAGTGATACATCACTAGCCAATCGTATTCGTGACAAGCGGAAGGATACAAATATTTTGTTTATCGGAGTTTAGAGCTTACGCTGAACAGAGAATAGGTAAGTATTTAGCAGAATACCCGTTCTTTGCACGGGTAGCAAAATGAAAATGAAATCTTTGAGTTCTACGTCCCATGGTTAGGCTAAAGGAGACGGTGATGATGAGAAATGAATGAAATGGTGGAATGAAGAACGTGGTAGGAAACAGGAGAACTCCGAGAAAACTCATGCACACGGTGTTTGTTCACCACAAAGTTCACTTGGCGCGAGCTAGGATCGAACCAGGACCCCACGCACCACAGATGAACGCTCTACCTCTGAGCCACCGCGGTCTCCGCACGGGGAGAATACGTTTCATTTTGGATATAAAGGGGTGAATTTGGATTTAAACGACATCGGAAGTGTCATTATTCATCTTAGCGACCTAGAAAACGATGGATTCGACACTAATATTGGTCATTTTCGATCATTTTTAAATATCTTTCAAGTTGCACCGTCAAATTGAAATGATAAAAACGATCCCAGGCTCGAACCTCATCTATGCTGAAAATTTGATCGAGATCGGCCGGGTTATTCAAGAGGTATGAAGTCTTAAATATAGCCACTTTCATTTATATATATTTGTTTGGAAAGTTTGCGAGTGCCAGTGAATGACTTATGGCTTCAAAAACTCAGGAAGACCATCGCGGAAAACTTGCCAATAAATAATATCAAATGCCAGCCCAATCTCAGCAAGGCGATGGTTTAACATTTCCTAGTATTTATTTCTATATTGTCCTTGCACCTGTTGGACTTAACCAAAGGTCTCTTTTCACAAAGGCTGCCTAATGGAACTCCACGATCTGTGCGTGTATATCCCACAGAAGCCACTGTCTCACCTGTCTGAGACGTAACGAATTAATTACCCGCTTTGTATTTGGTGAGGGGTATATTCTGAGGATTTGTGTATCATATACTTTAGCTTCATTCACTTTTTTTTCACCTTACTTTACCTTGCTCCATTCATTTTTTTTCTTCACCACATATTTTCAACTATTTTCGAACAGTGAAAAAAAAAAACTGTACTGAAGCGATAATTAGTAAAACGTTAGTCATTGTACTCTTACCCTTGCAGTGATATAATGTTTCCTGCACTTTCAACCCAGCCTCCGCTCAGCATTGCTGCAAAATACTGACACCGTGATGATAGGATGCATTTATGTGCTTTGATTTTTCTTCCTGCTACTTCCACAGTCACGTCAGTATTAATTTCGTCCAGGAACATACGAAGGAGGTCTTCTCCTAGTCGTGAGCATGGCCCTTTACCGGGACAAGACGACGAAACATCGGTTTCTTCAGTACTTCCCTCTGAAATGGAAAGCTTAGTTACAAAAGCAGCTCTTCAATCACAGGCTAAATATTACTACGTACATACATACATACACAATTTAGATATATACGAGGTATCATCAAAAATACAGTGAATAACTTTATTAGAAACAAAGTAAGAAGCTTACATGGAATTTGATTTAATCTCCTTCAAAGTACTGTCGTTACCTAGCAATGCACTTATCCCAACGTCGAATCCATGACTGGAAGCATTTCTGGAAGGCTTCCTTTGGAAGGGCGTTCAGGTACTCTGTCGTAATCCTTTCAGTGTCAGGAATGTTGTAAAAAGTTTTCCTTTAAGCATGGTTTTAATTTCTGGAAAGAGCCAGAATTCGCGTCAAGCTATATCTGGACAACACAGCGAATGTGGACAGAGAAAAACATATTTTCGGCCGAAAACTCGCGAATCAAAAGCAAGGTATGGCACGGCGCGTTTTCGTGGTGAAGAAGGAAGCCATTTGCCAATTTAATCGGCGGCTAGAATGCTTTTCACGGACCCATACGAGATGTTTAGTTCTTCGGAAAGCTGTCATTTGTGTCACTTTTTGCACGTTTTAACCTGTTTTTGAGGTCGAAGGACGTCTCAAACGTTGCTCAATTTCAAACGACTGCTTGCCACTTTTGAAGCGCTCATACGAATTGTAAAAGCCTTGAATGTCACCGCTTAATCGTCATACACTGATTTTGACATTTCGTGAGCTTATTCGGCACTTTTCTGCAGATCAGAATACAACTTAATGATGGTGAGCGACAGACACTCTTAACACGTCCTCACTCTTCTGCCTCTGGAAGCCAACTAACATGTCACAACTCGTTCAAACTCGATACTGACTGTAGCAAAGGTTTACGCTACCGGGCTTACTAGTTGAAATGAATACAACATCGATAGATGGCACTGTACAACTACATTCACCGTACTTTTTGATCACACCTTGTACGTGTGTACGTATGTTACAAGGGGATTGCACGGGCAAGAACAAGAGTAGATTGATCTGTTGCAGTTTATTGGGGACGTCAAAAGCGAGGCTGTTTTTCCCCAACATTTTTTTTTTTTTTTTTTTTTTTTTTTTTTTGGCAACGTATATTAACAAAAATACCCTAACTTGCAAGCAAGAACAGGTACAACTCAAAGCTTTAGAGATCTACCCGTACTAAAAAAAATAAAATAAAAAATAAAAATAAATAAATGGGAAAACTTAGTGAGCAATACCTGAAACAAAACTTTGCACATGATTAAAAAAAATAAAAGTTAATATCATTGGGTAGTTCTGACTGCTGTCAAAAAATCTCTCTCCTCTACGAAATGCTTACTGAATGGTGCTTGAAACATATACAAGTCGCTGGAAGGCATTTTATAAATTACTTTAGGAACATAAGTGTTGCTATTATATTTTATTTACCACCAGTCTTTATACGGTTTTGCGAGATGTGCCGTTTGCTCCACCTTCTCATCAACTCGGTATCTCAGGAAGTCCGTCGCCTATAATCCTTACAGTTTCTTATGCCGATCGGTAAATCTCGTAATATCAGATAAGGTTCCGGTGTAAACGTCGAAACGAAAATTTTCAGATACGCCTATTCGTTAATCCAACGTGGAATACAAACTAGATGATCTGTCGACGGGAATAAAATCCGGGTCTCCCGCGAAGAAGAAGCCTTAAATTTACGTCAGTGTAGAGAAAGTAATGATGATGTAGCCTTAAATTTATATACTGTAAGGAAATGCACCAGAACATTTTTTTGCTTGCAACTATCTTCGGAAGATCAACGTCCCACGATTATGTCCTTTAGGCTAAGGGAGACGGATGATTAAGGCAAATGAATGATGATGGAAGAATTGGTGGAATGAAATTGTGGGAGAAAACGGGAGTCGATGTCGTCCATCGGAAATTGACTGATGATCGAACCAGCGACCCCACGCCCCAGACGTAAGCGCTCTAACACTGTGCCCAACAGAGGTTATATGAGATGTGTACCTACAGTTTAAGGTAGAATCTGAACTGTACTGCGTTCAAATTTCAAGACTGAACCCGTGTCAGGATAATCATTAGATATCTATAGTTGGGATGACCAGTAATACTGCTAGAGTAGATTGTGGATAAATGAAAAAAATCAATATGGAGTTTAACTTGATTGTGTGTAAGTGTATGGTATGGAAATTAACATCGAAAAGTCGAAAGTCATGAGAATCTCCTGTGGAAGCGCGCCATTATGGGTTAGAACAGAACAAAGAGAACTCGAAGAGGTCGATAATTTCAAGTGTCTGGGAAGTATTTTGACGAGAGACGCTTACTGCACCAAAGAGATCAGATCACGAATTGCCATAGCCAAAGACGCATTCAACAGGAAAAGATCATTCTTAACTATCAGGCTTAATATTGAACTACGGAAGAGGCTGCTCGAGTGTTATATATGGAGTATTAGGCCGTATGGTACAGAGACTTGGACACTACGGAAGCTAGAGAAGCAATATTTGGAAAGCTTCGAAATGTGGTGTTGGAGGAAGATGAAGAAGATAAAATGGATGGAGAGAGTAACAAACGAATATGACTTAAAACGGATAGGAGAGAAGAAGACGATTGTAGGAAGCATCCTTCATTCGAAGGCCCATTAGATTGGACACATCTTGCGAAGAAATTATCTTCTTCATACCGCCATTGAAGGAAAGATGGGAGGAGAGCAAGGAACAGCAAGAAGAAGAACACAAGTTATCAATGCTTTGAAAAACAGAAAAAAATATTGGGAGTTAAAAGAGAAACTGACGCTCGAGAAACGTGAAAGAAACATTTCCAGCCCCAAGTCTAAAATTTAAAAAAAACTCATTACTCCCGGGACCTGCCGAAAAACAGAATACTTAATAATAATAATAAGTGAAGGTTAGCCACACATGATAAGACTTTATTCTTCAGTCGGGCTGAGTGAGTGCGATAAAAAATTGAAAACTGGCTGAAGTTTGTGCTGGGAAAGCATAAGGTTGTCTGAGTGTCCTGCTAGATTAGTGTCGGCTACTTTTGGTTAAGTATGGATCGGTTGAATAATGTCTCAGAGAAAGGAGAGGTATATGATATGGTAGGAATAAATAAATTCCGACATGGAAAACTAATTCCTTAACTAAAGTAAAAACATTATCACATCAACACTAACGAGGTTCACTACAAACATTTTAACTAAATACTTCATCAGATAAGAACGGCAAAGTAGGAAAAATTAAATACAGAATAGTAGATCTGAAATATCTACGTTGAGGCTATATTGGATTACACAATTATATATATATATATATATATATATATATATATATATATATATATATATATATATATATATACAAACTACATGAACTGACATAAATTAAAGGGGTATTTACGGTTCAAGTGGAAAGTTGAAATTTCGCATGATTGTAGTTTTTCCGGACTAACCGACAGAAAAGTTGCCAAAAGTAAATATTTTTAATTTTTAGGTGGTCTAAAGGAAGAATGACAAATTTCCCTATGTTATATTTACATGGGTCTTTTTTGGACCTATAATCTCATGTTTTAGGTACTTACAATTAAAATAAAATCTTGAAATTCGGTATGCTTGTACATTTTCGTTAGCATTACTTAATTAAATCAGTATAAATAAAAATTTCCAAATTTATAGTAGTTTTATGGGGAACTATAAAATCTTTCCCATGTTATTTATATTGGACACCTTTTATACCCCAAAATGTTTAGGCACTTCCGGCAGGATTAGAATGATGAAATTTGGCATGATTGTAGCCTTCCTGGACTAACCGACAGGAAAATTGCCAAAAGTTGATATTTTTCATTTTTAAGGGGTCTAAACGGGGATGAAGAAATCCCCATGTTATTTAAATAGGCGTTTTCTTGGGGCACAAAATCTTATCTTTTAGATAGTTGAAATAGGAAAAGAAATTTGAAATTCAACAAAATTGTGGGTTTAAAACGTGCGAGGCCGTAGGCCGAGCAAACGCAGAGACGTAAGAGCGAAGCCCCCAGCTGGGCAAATTTTAGGAAATATGAATAGCAAATGCACGAAATTCGCCGTTGATACAAAGGCTGATATAAATGCATGGCCAAAAGTGACGAGGTGATTGTGGACATTCAAATAAGTAAAAATGTTCCTATAAACATGGGTTCGATGCCGCTTCGTTTCGGAGATACAGAGTATTCAAATGTCGAGCTCCTCCAATGCCTCAATGTGGGAAAATGAATGTGAAATATTCAATATTACAGAAATAATACAATCAAGTGGAATTATGCCTGTGCAAATTCATTTACACTAAAATAGAGAATGAAACTAATCAACATTTGAGGTTATTGGGTTTTCAGTGTTGCCAACCTCGTACCAAGTGTTGAGTCTTCCAATAGCATTACACGCCCACACGTTAGCATATGATTGCTGACATCAAAACGTTCCTAAACATGGGGTACTCTCTTCCGAAGCTTATGTGTGATATAAACGATCGCTCTGGCCTCCATCGAATACCTTTATCGATTACTTATCTTTGGAAACATGCAACAGTTGTGATCTATGAACCGTTGTTTACTATTGTGAGCCGTTAGTTAACTTCACACTTGGTCGCTTTGTCTTTCGGAAACGAAGCGGAATCTGCCTCATGTTTAAGAACGTTTTGATGTCAGCAATCATTTGCTAACGTGTGAGCGTTTAGTGCTATTTGAAAACAACGCTTTGTACACTCATGTCCAAAATTATTGTCGCATGTCTAGAAATATGTTGTTCTAGGAATATAATTTGATAACGAATGTTAATATGTGTATAATCGGCAAAGACATGTATGTGGCAAATTTCATGTTAAAGGAGCAGTAAATAAGAACAATAAAACAAAAATAAAACTTTATTGTCCATTTAGCAACATTTTGTTTTACTCATTCTAATTTTCGTATTTATAATTATTTTCCTATGAAAGGGTCTTTCCTAGTAAGATAGTGAAATCGGCCCTTGATCCAAATTGGGTCGCTATTGGCCAAAAAGGTTACCCTTGACCTAAAACTACCTCAAAAAAATTTTTGACTCCGTACCCCCTCCCCTTACCGAATTACCGTATCATACATGCTCAAAATTGAATATTTTTTAATTTTAGTGAGAGTGGTCCAAAAATTTTGAAAGTTTAACAGATTGTAGATACTATCTAGATGAAAATGTGCAATTTTTTTCAAAACTATCGATGCATATTTTCTTTATTTTTTTTCGAGTTGAAAATTTCAAAAAATTGTAGAAAAATATTTGGGGGGGGGGGCACGTTTCTGATTTTTTTGGTTAAAAAATTTGTTATATCCTTAGGTGCAACATATAGTTTTGGGGGGGCCTGAAAGTAATAAAGCTGAAAACAAACGTGTTTTTCGCACAGTTTTTTCACCATTTTAGGGCTCTCAAAGCGAGGGCCTTTTCAAACAATTCTTTGCCAAAGTTCACAATTTTCCTTTCTCTTGCGTCCCTTCTGCATCTGTCATTCTTTGGATGCTTCGATATTGTCCATTTCGAAATAGAAACACAAAATATATCTCCGTTACAGTGCTTCAACTTCAGCCGACTCTTGCAAAGTTACACATACCTCGCGTCGGTTCCTCGTATCTATCAGTGCTTGATTCAGTGGGCGCACACAGTGGCGCTCTCTACCGCAAGCTGTGTGTTACTTTGTTGTGCAAGAGTCGGTTGAAGTGGAAGCACTGTTACGGAGATATATTTGGTGTTTCTGTTTCGAAATGGACACAATCGCAGCAACCGAAAAACGACAGAAGCGGAAGAGACGTAAGAGAAAGGAAAATTGTGAACTTTGGCAAAGGATTATTTGAAGGGGGCCCTCAACTTGAGGTCCCTAAAATGGTGGAAAAACTGTGCGAAAAACACGTTTGTGTTCTGTTTTATTTCTTTTTGCCAATGTTGCCATCACTTTCAGGCCGCGAAAAAAAATATATATTGTACCTAAGGGTATAACATTTTTTAACCAGAAAATCAGGAACGTGTCCCCCCATTTTTTTTCTACATTTTTTTGAAATTTTCTACACGCAAAAAAATAAAGAAAATACGCATCGATAGTTTTGAAAAAAAAAATGCACATTTGCATGTAGATAGTATTTATAATGTTAAACTTTCAAAATTTTTGGACCACCCCCACCAAAATTTTAAAAAATTCAATTTTGTGCATGTATGATACGATAATCCGGTAAGGGGAGGGGGTACGGGGTCAAAAATTGAGGTAGTTTTAGGTCAAGGGTAACCTTTTTGGTCAATAGCGACCCAATTTGGATCAAGGGCCGATTTCACTATCTTACCAGGAAAGACCCTTTACCACAAATATGCATTTCCCGACTACACACATAGTATCAGTATTAAAAGTACCCTGCAAAATCATTATCAAATTATATTCTTACAAGAATACAGTTATAGATATGCGACAATCATTTAGGACATGAGTGTAAAAGGTTGGCAACAATAACCCAATAACCTCAAATGTTGATTAGTTTCATTCTCTATGTTAGTGTAAATGTATTTGCACAAGCATAATTCCACTTGATTGTGTTATTCCCTTAATATTCATTATTTCCATTCAGTATCAAATAGTGAGCCATTGGAGGGACTCGACACTTGAACACCCTGTATCTCGGAAACGAAGCGGCATCGGACCCATGTTTATAGGAACATTTTTACTTATTTGGATGTCCGCAATCACCTCGTCACTTTTGGCCATGCATTTATGTTACATCCTAGTGTGTATATATATATATATATAAAGAGGGTGTCCCAGGAGGAAAGGCCAATACTTGGGAAAAGGTAGTATAGATGATTCTAAAGAAAAAGTTCATATGAACATCGATCCTGGTCTCAACGGTTTGAGAGCTACGGGTTGTGAACCATTTTTGACTTTATATTGCGAATTGCTCATCCTGTATTATTTCTACGGAGGTGAGACGTAGCGGATTTAAAAGGTGATGGAATGGCGTTTCCAGTGGTATGCAATATGTGGCAGTTTGTCTTAGGTAGAGAAATTATTGATGGATATTTGAGAATCAGTGTTGCCACCCAATTTTTTAAAATAACTTTTCAAAATTTCCCTCAATAGCTTCCCTTCCAAAAACAACACTGCCACATGTTGTATATCTTTAGAAAGGCCATTCCATCACCTTACAAATCTGCTATGTTTCACCTCTGTAGAAAATACACAGGGTGAGCAACATTCAATATAAAGTAAAAAATAGTTCACAACATGTAGCTCTCAAACCGTTGAGATTAGGACCCATGTTTATATGAACTTTTTTTTCTTAGAATCACCCATACTACCATTTTCCCAAGTACTGCCCCTGCCTCCTGGGACACCCTGTACATTGTATGGTGTTAATTTGGTTTTAAAAGCATTACTTCCCATTTTCTTCGATACTCATATTTACATTATTTTATACAAAAAAGCACGTTTATCTGCGTTTACACGACATGGCTCTCCAGCGGGGCATGTCACCAAGGTCTCCCGCGTCACTGGCGGGAATATTAACCACTATATAGGTTCATTCCCCCACCCCTTGTACACAAATTTAGTTTAAACATTGAATACTTACCTAAGCCTGATCTCTCAACGCTGCTCTGCATGCTACTCATGTCCGACGCTTCTGAAAACTGGGTTTCAACATCATCCGTATCCTGACTTGGGCTATGACAGGAAGGGAAGCTGGCACTCGTGCTTGTTTGTGATTGACTTGTAGGAGATTTACTTCGCCCTCTTGTTAACACACCACTACTTGTTAGACTAGATGGGGACTGACTTCGGGCGCCAGGCAATGGTGATTGGCCAGTGTAAGGCAAAAGTTTTCCTGATCTACTCGGAGCTAATACAGAAGATCTCACAAGCGGTCGACTTTCGGCTCTTAACGATCCATCGTCTGAGGACTTCATTTTGTCCACATCACTATCCTTATCTTTTGTGGATACTTGACTATCAGAAGACTTAGTCATATGTTCTGTTGAAACCTGAGGAACTAGCGAATCTTCAGTTTTAGTTAACAGATCTTTTGACTTGCTTAGGTCAAGCTCTTCATTAGTCGTTACGTTATCCACTATTTCCTGTGTCGTTTCGGCGACAGTCGATTTCGTAATATCTGTTGTTATGTCTTTAGATGTAACTTCTTCAGCAAGATTTGCGCCACCTACTTCCTCAACATCCGTATGTTTCTCTGTTGATTCCTCTCCTTCAATAGAGTTACCGTATGAAGATTCAGGCTTTAAGTCAGCAGCCACAATGTCACTTTTGTTCTCATTAGGAAGTTGTGTTTCCTCTCTATTCTCATCAGCAGTAAAATCCTGTTGAATACTTTTTTCTTGTCTAGGTAAATCACCTACCCTATCCAAAGATTTAGAACTTTCTCCTAACACAGGTTTTGTAACACAAACCTTACTGTCGAAGCTTGAACAACGACGAGTTATTTTCTCACGAAGTTTTGCGTATGAAGACAGTTGTTTTGTAGAGCTGCTTTTCTCTTTAATATGAGGAGAATCTTTGAAGCTATTTGTTGGGATGTTTTCAGCGTCATTTAATGACTGAGTGCTACTTATTTTCTGTTTCGTTATCACACTTTCTTCTTTGGTTGATTTTATTATGCTGCCCTCAGTCTCAAAGATTAAGTTTTTATCAACACACAAGCTTTGAGCTCGTTTATGCTTTCTTTGTTCTTCTGCGATTTGAGCATCTACGTTCCACGAATGTCTTTTGACGGTTGGTCTTGATCCAGAAAGGGTTTGCCTACGAACTACTGGAGGATCTGCTTCTATAAACATGAAAAATCCTTGTTTTTCTTTCTGAGGTTTTTCCTGCTGTGCTCTTGCAGGTGTTTTCTCTGGCGGCGGCACACTGGCATCAATAAACATGAATACTCCTTTAGATTGCTCACATACTTTAGGTGTTGGCTCGTCACTTGGAATAATGTCATCACTTCTTGATGTCTGGATTCCAGATATACTTCCCCTACATGGAATGTTATCAGAAAGTCGTTTCCGAGACGAAATTTGTGCTGCTGATGCTGAAACAGATGTACGTTCTCTTACTGACTGTTCTGACGAGTCTCCAGATGTTGATTCCTTTGAGACATCACTAATATCAATGAACATCGAGAACATATTCCTTTTCTGAACTACAGGTTCTTGTTTAGTATGTGGAGTACTTTTTTGATCCTTGTCAGATTCATCTTGGGACGTTGTGTCTTCAGACAAATCGACAAAGAAACCAAGGGCAGTACTTTTCACTTTCCTATCGAAAACTTCTTTCTCTGGAATCTTACCAGGGCTTTCAACCGGTTGTTCAGAGAACTCAACAGCCTGCAAGCCACCAGAAATTATAGGAATACAATCGCTTTGCCGTCGTCTTCGTCTGGTTTCAGGTGATTTTGTCCCACAATCACTCATATCTACAACCCACGCAGACAGTACAGGAGTTGCATCCCATTTTCGTGGACATTTTGGACTTCCCTTATATTTTGGCTTATCAGATTCTATAACTAAGGTATTAGCACCAGAAAGGATAGGTGTGGATTCAGTTCTTCGTCGAGTTTGAGGACTATCTCTAGGCTTTACAGCCGCTGCGACAAAATCTTCGGTAGACACCCCTCCAGAAAGAATTGGAGTTGATTCGGTTCTTTTTTGTCTTTTGGGACTTTCGTATACTTTAGGGTCCACCACATCACTACATGTCAGTGCTCCAGAAATAACAGGTTTTGATGAATTATCGTAACTACTAGATAATCTCTTATAATTCTCCTGTTGCTGATTCTCCTGTTGCATATCACAGCTCTTTGACATTCTCTGAAAATCTTGTGGATTAATCCGTTCCTTCTCGAGATATTCGTTTACTTGTTTTTCAATTATTCCACCAGTTTCGTCACACTCTTTGTCATCATTTGTGATGCTATTGTCATAGCATCTTTCATTTGAAGTGTGTAACATGGGGCTACTTAACTTCCATGTCTTCTTCGATACAAACGTAGAATGCTTTGAATTGTCTATTATTTCAGTTTCGTTTACTGTAACAGTTTCCGGAAAGAAGGCTTCTAGAGGACCGTCATTGTTTAAGGAATCGGGAGAATGAATATCATCTTCCAAAACCGGTAAGTGGTGTGCACTTTTTTGAATTACGTCTGACTCAACAACAGGAAGCACAACGTTTGAAGTCAAAGATGCTGCGGGAAGAATAACATTAGGGTGTTTGTCAGCAACACTAGTTGTTTGAATTACATTTTGAGTATTAAAAAACCTTTGAATTTTGTCTTTTTCTTCCATTGGTTTGTCTTGAAGGATTACTTCAGCTGAGGCGTTTCCGTGCTCAATAATCGTATCTTGCGAAGTTTCCAAACTTAAATCAACAGAGTCTTCGATGCAACGGCCATTAACTATACCTTCACTTCCTGTCACATGTTGTGAATACTGAGGAATACAGCTTTGAAACAAAAGACTACCTTGACGTCTCTCGTATTCTTGTCTTAACCACGCAACTTGCTCATCATCAGGATCAAGTTCGAATGTATTTCTTCTTATAAGCGGTGGTCGAGATTCGGATCCCTCTGGGCTACTGGTTGATTCTTTGACACTGTCTGTCTCGGACGTCGTTCCTTTTGTTGTTGCACTAGTCACTTCACTTTCTCTAGACAATGGACGAATGTCACTCTGTGCGTCCGAAATAGATGGAAACCGTACATACGTTTCTTCATCAGGCAAGGAGGAGGTCGGTTTCTTCTCTTGGTCGAAATCAATGCCCATATTATGTTCATATTCAGTATCTATAGCAGCTTCATCTTCTTGCGTATTTCCACACTCATTACCTTGAGCAGTTTCATCTTGCGTTTTATAAATGGATGTATTTTCTACATAATCTTCATCATCATCATTACAATTCATTCTTTCTACTTTAGGTAATACCTCAGGAGTTACAGTATCATTTCTTAAATCATCATGACCATTCTCTAGAAGTAATTCAGCTGATTGCATGACACAAAATTGATTAGAAGTGTCTTCCAAATCAGGTAAACCATTGCGTTCAAATTCGGTGCATTCGGAAGTTACTTTGAAATTAGTTTCAGTCAGTCTTTGCTCTTCATTATTCTTAGATATTCTCGGTTCGACATAATCTGTCATTTTGATTTCCTTATAGAATTCAGCTATCATTTCCTTTCCATTTGAAGCATGTTTCTCTCCATTAGTCTTGACATTAGTACACTTAGTTTCCTTAGGCGAAGAAACATCACGTCCTATCGATGCTTCCCCATTAAGCGTCACTGTAGAGAAACTGTCTTCAGAGCTTAATTCATCTCGACACGTTATCTTTTCTACCTTTAAGGCATCGGAAAGAGACATCGCTCCCTCTTGTAGATTTTCTTTAGTATCAGAATGTGCTATGGGAACTTCCAGATCATCTGCTAAAAGGACATTTTCTTCCATAGATTTGTTCTCATCATTTGTAACTATTGTTTCTTCTTGATTTACAAATGTTGAATAGGGAGGTTCGGTTGCTGCCTCCTCTTCAGTCGTATACTTAGTCACATTAAGATCTGATGTTTCATTACCTAACGAACTTGGTTGCTTCGAATCTGTGAGAGTAAAGGAAGAAAATTGTGCTATTTCGTCATCATCAAGAAGAGATGCTGCATCAATAAAATAATTACCCGATGACTGGGTAACTAAACTGTCTGGCTCCATACTAACAAAAGGTTTCTCGTCCTTCGTTTCTTTGCTTTCAGTAGGGTGTTCGCTTGTGGTTTCTTCCTCAATTGGTACAGTATCAATACGAGTTTCTTCTTCTACATTTTTATCTATTTCACCCGTGTGAACATCTAATTCTTCGCTAAATGTCGCACCAGAAAATGGTGTAACAGTTTCTGTATTTTGAGTTAAATCAGTCAAAATAGTGCCTTCAGTTTGGTAAGAGGTAGAATCAGTATTCACTTCTTCAGTTCTTAATACAGCAACTGGTTCAGCGCTGGTAGGTATTCCACTGTTTGGTTCCACATTTACTTCTATGTCAGATGCTACCGCCTCACCAACATCTGAATTAAAATCACTAGGTTTCAAGCAGTTTTCAATCAGACTTTCATGAACAATAGCGTCGACAAAAACTTCTTGTCGAGTATCATCACTGGTAGTTGTAGTTGTGGTATCGGGTCCGTCATCGTCAGGCGGGAAAGCGCCATCTTCTTTATCTGATGCTTCATCTGGAGTATTAGGAGTTCTTAACAAAGAAGGTTTGTGCTTTGAAGGTACATTTACATCTGTATCATCATCTGGAAAATCTTCACCTACTGCTTCAGTTGAAAGCGTTAAGTCAACGCCAGATGTTTCAGAGACTGTATGTTCCCTTGCAGGAAGGGGGCTTGTGGGCATTTCAGCTCCATGAGGAGAAGCGGTTAGATCACTACCCGTGCCATGATAACTAACGGTAAGTTCAGTTCCAGAATCTACACCTTTGCTGTCTATGTGGTTTTCCATAACGTCGGGACTAACAGGACTATCTAGGAATTCTTCATCACTAGGGGACGGGACAGGGCTAGGGTTGTCTCTAATATGGGCTTTGTTGGACCTACAACATATCACACAATCCATGATAGTCTTTCTCTTCTCTCCGTCAAAATCATCGTTAACTCCAACGAATTCATTGTCCTTTTTCTTAAAGCTCGCTTTTACAATTTCCGACGACTTAGTTTTTGTAGTTTCTTGGACATTGTTTCGTTTAAATGTTTTGAACGTAAAACTATCACTTCTTACTAAGCCACTAGCACGTTTTCTTGCTTTCACAATATTAATGCTTCGGTCACTGGAATTTAAGTCTAACTTTGGTCTTGTTTTCTTGAAAGTCTCTCTTCTTATACTGTGATTATTTTTTGATTTATGAAACACTTCTTTTAAATACGATTCACAACCAGACTTTTGTCCTTTGGTACTATGACTAGATGATAACAGGGAATTGGGTTTTGGGAAACGTTTTCTATGTTTTTTGTTTTCTTTGGAAAGAATAGACTGAAAGCATTTCAAGAGCTCATCTTGTTCTGCAAGTTCCTTTTCTAAGATACCGTTTTCGTCAGAATCGAATTTGTACTTCACTTCAGGAGTCCTTACTCGGACGACATTTCCTTTATAGCACGCTTCATCCGTTGGAATTCTTGAGTAATAAGGAACACTTGTCTCAAATGCATTTTCAGCGCGAGAACAAAAGCTTATAGTATCACTATTCTGAACGTTTGCTTCACTTTGTACCTCAGGCAAAGTCTCACAAATTGATTTCACATTATTGACGCTTCCGCTTTCGGCTACATAAAAATGGTCACAGATATCACTCGGCGAACAATCTGGCGTAAGATAAATAGAATCGGGGCTCACTACAGAATCAAGGCTGCTCGCTTTTTCAACAGTTCTACTGAGATGCCTCTGGAGTCCGTCAGCATTCAACTGTTTTTGTAGATATTGCAAAATATTTTCTTCCTCTTCTTCGAGAAGGAAACTATTTGTATACAAGTTTCTGAAAAAATACAAAAATAAATAAGTACTGATACAAAGGTCTATATTTTAATTAAAAATTCCTTTCTAGAAGTAAATAGAAATATTACATAATAATAATAATAATGTTTAGATGTTTATTAGGCAGCAAACAGCATATATAGCCAATAGTGAGCCGAGACAAAAGGCACATGATACATACAACCCTACATATACAACAGTATTAGGTTATATACTGTATTTAACAGAAGAAAAATACACCAACAATACAAGCTATACAAACAGTCGATATCATTAAATAATAATAATAAAATGAACATACAAAAAAGTATAAGAGATTACATATGACACGTAAATAAAAACTCGTAGCTAAGATAAAAAAGAAAGTGGAGTATCCCCCCAACCAAAACATATTATATATATATATATATATATATATATATATATATATATATATCCAGTATGGCGCTAAATTCGTTGTACAAAAGCAGAGGAGTGATTCCTGGGAGTAAAACAAACAAAAAAGTCCCAATAAACATAGGGTGAAAACCGCATCGTTTACGTGTTATAGGCTGCCGAAATCATGAAAAAATGAATTTTAAAGGTTCATAGCTCCAAAACTATGGGACCTACCTTGGTCGGGTCAAGACTTCACTTAGGAACTAGTGTTTGCCCTATCCAAAAATGCGTGTTTCAGAATCCTGAGGTGCTTCCACAACAATTTTTTTGGAGGGAGTTTGACTACGGGCCTATGATATAAAGTTCCCTCCAACTACCTCCATAAAAATTGTTGCGTGAGTACTTTAGGATTCTAAAACTTTAGGATTCCTGTACATTTTCAGTATATGTAGCTTCAATAGTGTGCAACACTGTACCACTACAATTCACTGTTATGTTTAGTGATAATAGTGCATTTTAAATCTATGCAAATTTGTGTAACGTACTATTTATAATAAAATATTTTTATGCTGAGTTGGCAACACTGCTTCAACTATGGAAACACTGTTTATGGTTTTCGATAGGGCATTTTGTTCTCATTATATTGTGCAACTTTTGTTTTGATTGCTTTAACGGTTCTCAAGACATTTACTTTAAACGTACATAATTCCATGATATAATTCTTTGGATATTTAAATTTTGAATCCCCGTAGCTCCTATCCTTCTGGTCCATAGCACCTTAAATTTTGCTCAAGTTCATTTCTCATGATGCTCTATCAGATGTGCTATGTGGCAATCAGATTTTAGCGACAACTTGTGGGACCCTCTCGTGTTAGATGTTTTTGGTTGTATGGTGACCTATGGTAGGATTGATCCATCATGTCTTTCTCCTTCGAGGCAAAACCATCACCGTGGATCGCTACTGTCCTGAACTTCACAAAATGCAGCCCAAACTTATTCGCAAGTATCCATCAATGGTCGATACCCACGGTGTCCTCATGTTGCATGACAATTCGCGCCCATATGTCGCTCAAAGGATGGTGCTGACTACCTGACGTTTCTACCTCCGACTACCACTTTTTCCGGGATCTTAATCACTTCTAGAGGGGGGGGGGGGGAGATTTTCCCTCATGATTAGGCAGTGCAACACGCTTTAAAAACTTTACATCTGAGACCTCCAACTTCTTTCGCCACGGAAACCAAGCTTTGCCTAACAAGGGAAGAGAGGGAGATTATATATCGAAGTGGAAGATGGTTTACACACCAATCGAAAGCACTAATAACACTTATTACGAAACTGTAATAAAAATTTTCCGAATGCATATACCGTGCAAGTTATATTAATATACAGGGTGTCTAGAAAATCCGTTGCCACCCTTAGAAATGGCAAACGATACGACAGATGCCAAAACAGGAAAACACGTGTTTGATCATTTTAAAAGTACAATGTATCAAAGCAAAAATTGTTGTCCCAGGCCCACCTGCAGGGTCCCAGTAGGGATCCAACTCAAAATTTGCGAATGGTGACGAGATCAAGTAGCGTATCATTGGAAAGCTGTTGGGAAATGAACGAAGACGAAAGAAGTCTCTACTCTCTAAAATTGCCATGTGCAAAATGGTAGCCGGTCAAAATGTCAGCAAAAACGTCATTGTAAAGTCTATGGCCACTCTCATAAACCTGAAATGGTGCGACAGATGTCAAAACAGGAAAACACGTGAGTCATCATTTCGAAAGTAGAATGACTGAAAGTAAAAATATTTGTCCCAGGGTCCTCCACAGGGTCCCAGACGGGGATTCCCAACTGAAAACTTTCAAATTTCAAGGGGGGTCAAGTAGCATATTGTTTGAAAACTGTTGCTAAATGAAAGTAGATGGAAGAAGTCTGGACGTTCTACGATAACTCTGTGCAAACATCTTGCGTTTTAGTTCTTTTTTCTGTAGTCGTGTGTTCGTTTGTTTTCACTATAATTCGTGTACGCAACGTAAAGAAAGGAAATGCGCCTACTATGAGATTCTGGTCTTCAGGGCCCATTAATGTGTAAAGAAAGAAAGAACGAAAGAAAGAAAAGAGAAGAAACGACAAGAACAAAAAAACGAAAAGGGACGGAGATTATTATATTGAAGTGGAAGATGGCTTATACACTAATCGAAAGCACTAACTATGCTCATTAAGAAACTAATATTATTATTGGTCCGAATGCATGTACGGTGCGAGTCATATGCATGTTTAATTGTAAGTTTTCCCATTTTCACCGCATATTGTATCAGATAGCATCGGAAATAATTTGAATAAAGTCTGAAACTGATTTTCTAGACATTTGTGTTTGACAAAAGTGCTAAATCGTAGTTCATTTTACATGCACAGTGAATAGCTTTAGAATGGTGGCTTTGCTGACATTTTGACCGGCCACCATTTTGCACATGGTAATTTTAGAGAGTAGAGACTTGTTTCGTCTTCGTTCATTTCCCAACAGCTTTTCAATGATACGGTACTTGATCTCGTCACCATTTCAAATTTTGAGTTGGACCCCGCCTGGGACTCTGCGGGTGGCCCTGGGACAACAATTTTTGCTTTGACACTTTGTACTTTTAAAATGATCAAACATGTGTTTTCCTGTTTTGGCATCTGCCGTACAGTTTGCGATTTCTAGGGGCTTGCAACGGATTTTCTAGACTATATGAAAGTGAATCTTTTACGCTCTGAAAAGAGCTTCAGGTAGAGATCTTACAGATGAAATCTGTCCAAAATGACCTGAAGTGGTCTTGAATCCCTTGTGCAATGAAGGCGCCAATTGATTAATTTTGTACAATTACTGAATTTCGAGGTCATTTTTATGGATAATGGACGGGCACTTCTTTAGCGTTCTAGGCCTGTACGATTGCTCTTATGCACTGAAAAATGAATGTAAGTTTTACGTCCCATGGTTTTGTCGGCTAGGCTATAGGAGACGATGATAAGGAGAAATGAATAAAATGGTGGAATGAAGGAAGTGGGAGAAAACGGGAGCACCCCGAAGAAAACCCACGTACACGGTGTTTGTCCATCACAAAGCTCACCCGGCACGAGCTGGGATCAAACCAATGACTCCATGCACCAGAGGTGAACGCTCTACCACTGAGCCACCGCGGCCCCTCGTATGCTCTAAAATTGGTAGTGTAAAGCTGATTAAACATAGACAGCAAATGGGAATTATAAGTGGGTATACTGAATGTTAATTTCAACGTAGGTACGATAGAAATCTATGCAAAATTTTATTTTGATTAGTGAATATATTGGATGCAGTTTGTTACTGAACAAAATGTTTTTTTAATTTTGTGAGTACAATATGATATTCCTATCCAATAGGAGAATTTTGTTAGTTAATTTAAAGAAATTTGTTTCTTGGTGTTTAAAAATCTTCAATGAGGATTTTAGGATTTGGATTTCTGGGCTTTCGGCATCTAAGGCCATGTAGCCCTTCACGATTTGAGGGATGACGTCCCTCGGCGAGCACACAATCCGGGGAAAGGGAAGGAAGAAAGGATTGGGAAAGGAAGGAAGCGGCCTGGGACCTATAAGTTAGGTACCACCCCGGCATTTGCCTGGTGTGAATGAGGAAAACCCAGGAAAACCTCATTCAGGGTGGCTGGCCTGAAAAAGCTGTTACACTTTTTCGACCGAGTGACCCCACCGGGAATCGAACCCGGGACCGCTCGCACCGAAGGCGAGAGCGTTAGCGACTACGCTACGCGGGGCCACAATCTTCAATGAGGATTTCCATAAAATAATTACGTCTACGACAAAGAAAGTTCGGTTTTTCAATGTGTTCACATAGTGTTATATCAATCTGTGCATTTTATTGTACTCTATCATTCTACGAGCCACATCCAGTGGAACTTCAGCCAATTCAATCGGCACTTTTTAAATTTTTTTTCTAAGAAAACATATTAAGCACTATATATATATATATATATATATATATATATATATATATATAAAGACAGACTGAAGATGGAAAATCAAATTTCAAAAATTTGTGAAATTCACGCTCATCCAAATATTAAGAAAAGTTCTTCCTAAAAAGCAAAGACATACTTCAGGCTTGAGGTGAGCATGGCACCCAGCTCTAGCACATCTGCAATATAAAGACATACAATACAATAAATCAGTTTCACTTCTTTTCTCCTCTGTAAGGACACATTTCCTTAAGTTTATTTCCTCATGTGCCATATACTTTGTACATTCGTCTTTGTAGCAGCAAACAGGAAAGTCCTGAACTTAATATCGAATTCAAACCTGATTTCTGTTTTAATTTTCGACACAATAAACTAAGTAGCAGCTTCCTAGTTTCCTCGAAGCTCACATTACCTCGACATCAGGTTATATGCTGTCACTTTCCCACGCATTATCCTGAGATATGTGAGGAATTTCGAAGACATGAGTTTCCAACTTATTTTTAAATTCTCTTAATATTATATTTAAAATACTAACTTACTTTAGTATTATCTTAGTACTTTAGTCTTATCTGCTATTGTACCTTATAAATGTTTCCACGTAGTCCACAGAACACTTCTGAAACGAAATGGACTGAAAGCCACTTTCCTTAGGTGTGACGATAAATTCTGTACAGAACTCTGCGAAAAATCTTGCTGCCCGAACCTGAAGAATACTTTGGTGCGTTCTGATGGTCTTTGAATTGAATATTAATTCCAAGTCCCAGTAGAGTGAATGTGTGTAGACCCTGTGAAAAAGAAAATATAAACTTGATGATAAAATATCATCCAGATGACTACATTAATCACAATTCAAGGAACTCTACATTTTGTAGATGTGTTGTTTGCTGTATAGTTGTTGTCCTGGAACTCTGTGCCAACATCAGCAAGAAATTTCAGTTGGTCTGTGAAGAAAGATAAACTAGGTACCGGATGAAGGGAAAAACATACCATCACAAATTATTAACTGGCAGTATCTGGTGAAGAGCCCACATATCCTCATACCTTATAATCTATATCTATAAAATAGTAAACTTTCAATCACTCACAGATTCACACATTATCAGATTATTTAAATCCTTAAGCCTAGCAACCTGAAACACAAAGAGTTTCACTTTACATACTTGTAATTGAGGTTCACTGAAAATAGTTTGTACTTCCTAGCTTTCGGAACTTTCTTCGAGTCTTGTTCAAGTAGAATAAAAACAGAAGGAAAATCAATGAAAACATCGGGAAAAATGAAAAGGAACAGGCTCACTGGGGTACACAATTGCAAAGAACACCTTAGCTACTAGTCACCCGTCAAATCATTCAACGTGTGACTAGCAACTAAATCATGGTGTTCTTCGCACTTCTCTACTCTAGTGAGTCCGTTTTTTTAATATATTTTTCCCGATGTTTTTATTGATTTCCCTCCTGTTTTCATCCTACGTGAACCAAGTTCTAAGATAGATCCGAACGCTAGGAAGTAGAAAGTATTTTCAGTGAACCACAATTACAAATGAGTAAAATGACTTAAAATTTCTGAGTGTGTTAGCATATTGTCTGAAACAAACGATTTTCTCGAGTCCCAGACTGTGTATACTTCTATCTTTTCTAATTCACTTTAAAACGAGGGAGAAGCTTAAGAGTGTCGTCGCAGTCCGAAACCTTATCGCTACGAACGTGAGATTTTCCACAAATGTTTCCTTTAAACTCTCGACTGTGAGTAAGACTAGATTGTGAGAAATTCTATCCTTAAGGGAAGAAAGAGCGGATTCAAGATTCTTTTATATTGTTGTATGTGTCTTTAAAACCACAGGAGACGTGTATGCGAAATGTGGCATATAGGGATTTTTTTTAAAAAATACACAGACAACGAATTTCTCCTTCACTTGCAAGAGTTTGCAATTTTATACTAAGAGAATGATGCAAAGGAGATGAGAAGATTTTTCACTATTAGCACAAGTTTCTCATGAAACATTCGACGTATAGGTAAGACATTACGGTAAATGAATATAAACTGTTTAGTAAATATAGTCAGAATTATTTTCAAAATAAAACTTTCGAAAATAAAATTTTAAATTAGTCAAGTACATGATCCATTCAATAAATAATTAAAAAAAAATTGTATAGAAAAATACAAAACTTCGACAAAGTTTGTGCTTCTTCGTTATTTTTTTGGTGGTGTCCTACAACTATTATTAGATTGACCTGGCACGTCTGCCTTGCGAACGGGATGCTAGGAATCAGTGAAACAAGTTGGCTCACCCTTGCAGGTTTGCACCTACGTAGCGTAGCGGAGTGTCATTAGATTTCTGTTAGCTGAAGGGTTGAAACTAATCGAAGTGCAATATGGCGAAAGATGTTCGAATCGAACACAAGTGAACGAGTGGCCTAATAAGTTGAAGCGGGGTGTAACATCATCATCAACTCTTTCAATATCGTTCTCCGTGACAGTCACAGCGTCCTGTGCGTGGCGAATCTTCAACACTTGTTACACAGCATTTGAACTTATCTGCCTACTCGTACACTTGTGTTCGACTCACAACTTCCACCATATTGCACTGCCATCCGGCACTGAATTTTGATTGGCTTCGTCCTTTCAGCTAACAGAAATTTAATAACACTCCTCTGCTCTACATAGGTGCAAACCTGCAAGGGTACCACTGATTCCCAGCATCCAGTTCGCGAGGCAAGCGTGTCATACCCATAATGGTTCTAGGACACCACCAAGAAATAAAGTACAAACTTTGTCGAAATGTTGAATTTTTTCTACAACTTTTCCGGTTATTTATTGAATGAATCTAGTATTTCTCGTGATTCCATGGATGAATATGTTTGAAATAGTTTCATGGAAATCAGCTTCCTCAAACTAGTATAAAAAGGGCAATTACAAATTTAGTGAAGCGAGGGCACTTTCTAATAAATGGCGAATGTTAGTTTCTGTTTTCTTTTTCCTTTTTTTTCTTTCTTCCAAGTTAATGGAAAACTAAATGCTTGCGAATTGTACATTTGTAAGAAAAAGAGGGATATCTGCACAAAATAAAAATGTTTCTATTAATTTGTTCTTAAGGGCGTACAGAGTGGTTTCATTAAAGCAAGATCTCGAAGATCGATCAAAGATAATTTTTTATCTAGAAAAGAAAATTGTTATAGCACAGAAACCTTGAAAAATGGGAGAAACAAGCTTTAGAAATTTTCAACGAAGACCAAAATCAAAATAAACCCAGAAACAATTCTACTGAAAATAAATATAATTTCCCTTACGGCCAAGCTCGACTTACAGATTCAGAAAACAACTACTAAATTTCGTTTCAAAGTTTCATTCAAATCACCCAAACGCTTAGAGAAGTCGCTTACCGGTTATAAGAATTATTTTGTTGACGATTTGGTCCACTCTGGTGTATATGAAGCCAGTTGTGAATGTGATAAATCATACATTGGCAAGACTAAAAGGAATATAGAGATCAGGATTAAAGAACATGTCATCACGATGCAATAGAAAGTGACGTGACAGTTTCTGGGTTATCAGAACACTTGAATACGTCAGAACAAGAATTTAAAATGTACAAGTTCTAAATAAAACTACATCGTTTGTGGAAGGACAACATGTATGAATCGTATTTTGTAAAAAATAAGAACCTGGATTGAACGGACAAAGACAATGGGATTGTATATTTAACAATTTTATTAACAAACAATTACAAGAGAATGAAATTAGCAATCAAAATTCTTAAAAATAAAATTTAATTACAAAAGAACACAAAATGTAACATTATGAATCGAGAATAAAGTATACAAGAAGGAATTAACAACTTTATAATAGTCAGTAATATCTAATAGTTTACACCGGAATTGCATAAAAGACTTTACCGTTAAATTATAATTGGAATATATGTAATCTAGTTAATAAAGGGGAAAAAATTGGGTTTTGTTGGGACTAATTAGTGAAATCTGAAAAATTGTCAGTTATTATATCATAAAAGGAGTATTTCCTCAAAAGTGTCCATCCTTCTCCCCTCCCAAAGCCCTAAACATGTAAATCTGCATACTTACATTGAAATGTAAATAGCTCGATTAAGGCAGCTCTATCAATATGATTGTAAAAGTTAGTTTCCTCACATTACATTCTCTACGTCCTTATATGCTTTTAACTAACGTGAGTATACATGGCGCTATTGAAATAAATTGATGAAGAAGTAGATATTTTAGTATAATGTTCAACATTTTTATTACTATTATTATTATTAAAAGCCTGATAACGTTGCAACAAAATGTTTAAAATACAACTTTTACCTTGTTTTCTTAGCTTTAGAATGATATACGCATTCATAGGTTTGTAAGAGTGGAAACAGTGTCAAGCATGTTCTTATTAAATGATTACAAGTGTGGTTAGTCACCCTGCCGGGCCGGCTACCAGCGCGCATTCTTCAGTACTTAAACATACTGTACGTAATTTCTGGCCCAGCTGTATTCACCACGGCTTTGATACTGTCTGCCTTCATATATCAGTTTTCGTGGGTGATTTATGAAGTTCGGATGTGCTACGTGATTTTGTGCAAGTGGAAGTGAGAAGTACTTAATGACTGTCTAGTAGGACTTTAATTTTTTTCTATAACCCTTTTAGATTATAATTTGAAATATAGGCATATATTAGCATGCGTGGTTTATTCTGGTTTCTTACCTTAATCGAGAATGTAATCTTTCGTTTACATGCTCATGATCAATTTAAATTTCTATCTTTAAAAAGACTTACGTTAGATTTAACTGCAAAATTGCAGTTTTCCAGTGTAAGACAAGCATTGTAAGATTTAATCACTACATGGTTGTCCACAGTCAATTTACAAATAGTATAAAATGTTATGTAATATGCCTGAATAAAACTCCAAATATGCTTCATTATATACATAAAACTTCTTTATAACCTTTTGTGATTATACAGTATTTAATAATTTTCGAGCTGGAAATATTAGTGTTTTTTTTTTCAACATCACTTACCGTAATTAATAAAGCAAATAGAAGGTAATAATCCCAATTTTAAACTTAAATTTCCATGTCATCTTTATTAATGAAACTTAACTCAGTATAATATATTACATTAACAAGAGTGTAGTATTTTTATATTGTTCCAGGCTACCTGAGCAACATTACTTAACGAAGACACTATAGTTGTAGAAAATTACCTATATTTTACTCGTGAAGCTAGTGTACAAAAAAGACGTGCATAAAAAATTACGGGTAAAGCGTATTTTTAAAGAAAGCACAATTGAAAATGTTTCTAGGAGAAAAATGTACAATGTTCATAAAACTGTGGACCAATGATATAAAGATAGAAATAAAAAATGAAATCTTTGAGTTTAACGTCCTACGACTATGCCCTTTAGGCTAACGGAGATGATGATTAAGGCAAGTGAATGATGATGGAAGAATTGGTGGAATGAGAAAGTGGGAGGAAACGAGAGTACCCGACAAAACCTACGGACACGATGTTGTCCACCACAAAGTTACTTGGCCGAGGATCAAAACAGGGAACCCACCCACAGAAAGTAAGTGCTCTACCACTGAGCCACTGCGCTCCCGATATATTTGTTGACCCTGAAGCCGAACGAAAGAGAATCGTTTTAGCTGTAATTTTCATTATAAGGAAAAATATACAAAAAATGAGATAACTGCAGTAACTACCCTGACTTGGATACAATTAAATCAGGTGGCAAAAATCTTATTCCAGAAAGAGCTCCTTCGTGACTAAGCGGTTAGCGGGTGCGATTCACGGTGGGAAATCATGTGGTTCGGATTCCACGTTAATCACTAGATCCCGTCTCATTTAGCCTCGCTGCTGAAAGGGACGTTAAACTCAAAATCAACTCAACTCAACTTATTCCAGAGAGTCTTTACATTTTTACATCACAAGGTACAAAAAAGAAAACTTCAAATGAACCCCAGAAAATTAAAAGGAAGTGCATTGTTATAAATCACGTACTTGTATCTGCCATAAGACTTAGATCGTTTTTGTCACCCATACAGGTAAACCTTGCTCTAAGTCTACATCCTTTATACTGTTCAAAATACCTCATAAACATATTGTAACCAATGGGAGTGTGCACATCTTATTATGAAGCCACAACCTACCTAGCATCGCTTATTAACGCCGGCTGCCTAGATATTCATTCAGATGGGTTTCTCCACCATGTTTATGATAATGTTGATGTATATGTGCGAACTCTTGATGATGTTCAGCGTGTCACGCCAGACACTTGTGCTGAAACTCATATAACAGTTAAGAGAGTTGCAATTTAGTCTATTTTTAACACTGCAAATTTTCAAGAGTACTCATATCCAATGAAAAAGAGAAATGTCAGTCTTTCTTTAACGTTCATTGAAGATTTAAGTGAATGTCAACAAGTAATATCTATTACGGCCCTCCCCTTAAACTTATATGGCTTGGATTTAAAGTCGCAGCCAGGATGGAGTGGATTTATGACTAGCAGAATAAGAAACTCGGAAGTATGTCCAACCACATATATATTTTGCAAGTACCAGACTCATCAATCTTCGTTCTAGTAACACGTCAGCAATCTACACACATTGAATTTTGCAGCTAATCAAAGCATAAGACAAAACCGGTTGTAGTGATTGATGGAGGATCTCCTATTCATTATGTTCCCTGGCCGAGAGTCTGTACTTAATGGAAATGTTATTCAAAACTGTAACAACTACATTGTAAACACATACGCAAGAAACGTCACTGTCGTTTTTGACGGTTATCCCGAATATTCTATCACTAAATAAAAACAAAACAGAAGATCAGAAAAAAATGTGAAACTTTCGATAAAAACACCATGACTACAAAGGATAATTTTTTAGGGAACAAAAGGAACATGATATTTTTAGTTTCTTCAGAACTCACTCCAAAGCACTGGAACTGAAGCAGTAATTGTCGATGATTAAGCTGATGTTCTCACTGTGAAAATGGATATGGAAAAACTGAAAACAAAATCAAATGGAATAGTTGTTGGCAGACACTGATTTCCTGATGATGATATCTCTTGCACCTAATAACCAATCTATTTATATTTGCAAATAGAAAACTAGAAAAATCACCAGCATTTCCAAAGTTGATTCATAAGTTAGATGATAAAAAGATTCTCTAGTTGCTTACTTATGCCATAACAGATTGTGACATGAGGTCGTGTTTCTTTGATCATGGGGAAAATAATGCTACGGACATGATATAGTCTTCAAAAGAAGCCCAATTACAAGATTTGGTATTTACCATTAAGATGTTTCCAAAATGAACTGTGAATCAACGGAGAATACTTTAACTCTGTATGGAATGCAACGATTCTCCAACCTTAACAAACCCAGTATTTCGATTATTATGCTGGCCAAAAAAACTAAATTAAGATCGAATTTTGATCTCACAAAGGTTCCTTCGACATCTGAAGCTGCACATGAGTATTGGTGTCGAGTGTACTTGCAAGTACAGGTATGTCTTGAAAACAAATGAGATGCCACATTGGGCTGGAACACGCTGCATTCTGGTGGAGACATTATCAGTAGTTTCTACTCTTACCAATAGGCAGAGCAAATGCAGTTTAAACCAGTTGTGAGGGTGGATTAGTGTGTGAGGAGCATTGTTTTGTTTTTCGTTGTGCTAACATTTCTGTTGATATTTCATCATCATCAGAAATCGAGAATTATTTAGAGGCAGATGATTTACTCATTACATACTTTTATTCTTTAAGTTATTAAGGTTGCAAATCACCGTGGTTATCGTGCCAACTGATATTCTTTGGTAGTGAAACATGTACAAACATGAAGGAGTAAGATGTTCTATAAACCGACATACCCTTTCATTTACAAGTCTGCAAACCTGTCAGAGGCTGTAAAGCTACTCAAGCGGCAGTGATAACTTCGTCACCGTATAAGAAAGAACTATTACCTACGATTTAGAAGAAGGTGTAGAGAGAAACTAAACTGAACGCAGGTAGAAAAGGAGACTCAAAAAGAAATGCAAGTAGGGTTAAGTCCCAATCTACGTCCAAGTCAAGAAAAACGCTAAGGTATGAACAAGCAGACAATGATTCATCATCAGATTAAGGTTTAGTGTTCAGGGTACCAGAGAGTAATGATGCTTTTTTTTTTTTTTTTTTTTTTTTTCTATAGACTCTTTTAGGAAGATACTAGCTGAGAAGAATAGGTTCAGGTGTATCATGTGAGGTCTGGGCACACACGGAATGTGTTGGTGTGGAAGGGGATCTTTACATCTGTGATTCTTGTCATTGATTTAGACTGAATGTGTAATTTCACAGCGATATTCTCTCTTAATGCTTACGTAACTTACAAAATACCCATAATGTGTAGACTATTTACAACTGTGAATTGTGCCTAATACCATGATAAGACAATTTCTATCAGCACTTATTTATACTTTTAATAAGCAAAGTATGGTACAGATCTAATAGTATCTTACAAGTAAACTTACTTTTGTGCGTAACAGAACTTAAACAAGGATATCAAAATACAAATTTAAAAAGATATCTTCTTTTCATTTTGCAACATAATTTTCTGAAGGTCGTATGTCGGTTTTGGGGTCTGGTTTCTAAAAATATGATTTCGGAGGCAATTGAACAAATCGTCCTAATCGTGGCACTATATGGCAATTTTTAAAACTGCTTACATAATTTTATGTTGCTGGTTTAAAAAAGTATATTTACTTATTTATTTCATAATCACGGTCCTTCAAGTTCAGCTTTATGAGCCAAAAACATAATGGTATGTCGGTTTTGGTGCTTTCTTTCTTTCTTTCTTTCTTTCTTTCTTTCTCTCTCTCTCTCTCTCTCTCTCTCTCTCTCTCTCTCTCTCTCTCTCTATCTATCTATCTATCTATCTATCTATCTATCTCACTTTTTTATTTATATATGAAACTAGCAGCGTTCACCCCGCTTCGCTGCGGTCACCCCGGAACGCAATAAACGTTGTTACTTAGATAATTTTTACTTTTTCGCTTTCAAGTGATATGATAAAAACCATAGAAGATTGCATTAAATGTTAACATTATATCGCCTGTCATTTATGTTAACCCGCCCCGCTTCGCTGCGGTCACCCCGGAACGCAATAAACTTTGTTACTTAGATAATTTTTACTTTTTCGCTTTCAAGTGATTGCAGTAAATGTTAACATTATAGCGCCTGTCATTTATGTTAACCCGCCGAGTGACACGGTCATGCGGGTTGCATATAAATACGTTTATTTTTACCTATGATGATCTAACAAAGGATTTGTACGTTATGGACACTTGAATGGTCAATTATCTCAAGACACTGGTAATTAAAAATTAAAGTGATATGAAAAAAACCATCTAGGGTCCAAATCCTAATAACCCCCCAAAAATAAAAGAAATTGGTTCAGCCGTATTAGCGTGATGAGGGAACAAAGGATTTGTACGTTCTCTTTTATATATATAGATTTGGTACTGTCAAACCGGATTGAGAAATATTTTTCCCTCGTAAATATTCAATATATTGCCATAAAACTTGCCACAGTCAATGTGTAATTCCATAGTATTTTTAAAGGCAGATTATGTTCAGGTATCTATTGACGGTGTATCTCCAAAGGGTATCAAATTAAAAAAGAAGAATTTTTTGAAGAGAACGTTCCCTATATTACCAGAAATTTCCTTTCTTTTATACATGCAAACATGTACATAATACCATATGAAAGCATGTGTCATTCTGAAGAGAATGTATGTTCCATAATACTCAGACGAATAGTACTGAAGCAGTAGCTACTTTACTGAAAGTCAACATTTTCCTCAAAAAATGTAAGAATCTGAAAGGGTTAAGAGCGGTAGAGAGGAAAGCAAGATGGGAGGGGTGGAGTCTTTTCACAAAATACACCCTATATGTCGTCTAATGCTGCTGAAAAAATATAAGCTTTTTACTAATTAGTCCCGACACAAAACCTTTATTGAATGGACTAATGATCTAGCAAGCGGGAGGTCACAAGTCTTAATTGAAGTCAAGTTAGAGGAAAAATCGGGCAGCTCTGGAAAGAGCTTTTTAGGTTCGATTAGTAAATTATTCAGGGTTTTATTGAAGATTAATATCTTGTGTAGTCTCCATTAGCTTCTATGGCGGCTCTCAATCTCCTTGGTAGAGTTGGCGAAATATCGATACTCCTGTTCAACTTCTTCCCGCGCATAAAAAACGAGCTGCCATAAATCGACAACTCTCCTTGATGGCTCATCAGGCCAATTTTCTTGCAGCGTTCTAGTAACTTCTCCCCATAGATTTTCCATCGGATTCAATTCAAATGCTATTGGAACCCAGTCGAATAATTCAACATTCAGTTACTGTTGAAAACAAGCTAACTTCCCGCAGCAAGCAGGATAGAATTTAAATTTACAATTAATCGAAACAACTGAAGATGTAGAAGACGAACGTAGAGCATCTATAAGCACGATTCATCGATTGAAAGAAAAGCGACAGTCTGCTGTTGAAACTGTTGACGTGACATCACTCATATTACTGTAAGTGAGTTTCTTTTGACACTATGAAATTCGGTTCACTTTGAAACAATGAGGATTCAATACTGAAACCAGAAATGGTATATCTATCACTAACGGTAGTAATAGAAATAAGATCGGAGATAAAACTTGCTCTTGAGACGCTGAATCCACATAAGAAACAATTCCTCGCTGTCTATTACGGTTCTTGGTTGAAAGAAGTTATTTCCAACACTCCAGCGTGTGCCATAGAAACGATCTTTTACGATTAGAGCCAGGATAAAAAGAGCACGTTGAGAAAAAAAGGGGAAGAGAACAAAATGGGAGGAACTGAATAAATCAAGTGTTGACATTGTGCTAATCCACGGGTAGTGTATCTGCTAAAACATTGACTACTTCCTGTCACCACTGTCTTCTATCAACGCTAAGTCTACTGTCTTCTTGCTCTATCTAAGTGGTTTACAGAGAATCCGAGCACCAAACTGTCACGTTAAAGAGCAACCAGTTCGAAATGACTGGTCTAAAAGGATCAAGGTTGACCGAAAGCAGTAACAGATTCCTCTAGATTTCGATTTTCCTAGAAAGATGAGATTGGAGAGAACCTATTTTTCTGACACATAATCCATATTAAGAGCAGCTTGTTACTATCTATTACCGATTTCTCCTTTGTATCGAAACTGGAAATCAAAAATACGGTCCTGTGGTGGATATAGATACACACACAACTGTTGGGCGGTATCGCGATCTCTCGGCAGACTGAGTTCTCCAACATGTCCCACGATGTATTATCCTGGGCCACTTCTCCAAGACGGTAACGAACATAGCCATCTCACATATTCTTTGCAAGAATGATTTGAGGAACACAGTGAAAACCTCCATCATTGTCATGAAATGAAAATGAAATCTTTAAGCTTTACGTCCCACGGTTATTCCGGTTAGGCTAAAGGAGACGGTGATGATGAGAGATGAGTGAAATGGTGGAATGAAGAAAGTGGGAGGAAACGTGAGAACCCCGAGAAAACCCACAAGCACGATGTTTTTCCGCCACAATGTCCACATGGCGCGAGCTGGGATCAAACCAGGGACCCCAAGCAACGGAGGTGAACGCTCTACCACTGAACCACCGCGCCCCCTCAGCATTGTCATGTCCCGCAAACTACCCGGATCTAAACCCTATTGAGCACCTGTGGACGCCATGAAACAGCATACTCAGTCTCTTGAAACATCTTGTTTTGAAAGCCGCGTTACATGCAACTTGGCTATACTAGCGGACTCGCTCTCCTGACATCTCATTACATCGCTGCTGTGTGTGGAAGTAATGGGTTAGTGCATATCACATATATATACAGACCGATATAGTTTCACGTAATACTCAAGAGTAAACTATAGTAGAAAATAATTAAAACAGTGGTAAAATAGCAATAAATCGGTTCGTGTGTAATAAAATATATCAACACCAGCATTCAGCAGTAAATTGAACTTCTTATCACCTTATTGTACGATATGGAGCTTAATTACAAATAAAAACAACGTAGTACAAATTATAGTATTATTAACACGTTTTCGTATCACTAGAATAGAATAATTTGAAATTATGCAGCATGCATGCCCAAACATGTGTTGGGTTGCATAATATTTCGGGTGTTTTGCAGTCCAATTTAACAGTTATGCTTCTCTTTCTTTTTAAATGTTTTTCGAAACTAGACGAAAGAGAACCCAGATAAAGCTTCTCATCCTACCAACAAATGCTGGCTGACAGCTTAGAGCAACAGCCGCAAGCTAAAAAATAAAAGGTGCAGGCTATCACAATAAACTTTTTCGCTCCAATTCCTTGATTGTTTTGATTTTAAGTTTAGCGTCCCTTCATATCGAGGTTATAGAAGTCATTGACCTACAGCTTAATGTGGGATCCGAACCACATGAGCTCCCGCCGAGAATGGAACCAAAGGCGCGTGCGCTAACAGCTTACTCACGAGAGAGCTCTCCAATTTCTTCAAATACTGTTATAGTGTAGTTATTACTGGAGCATTCACCCTCAAAAGTAAATTACTCCTTGTGGATATTTTTATGAGAAACGATTTACGCAACATTATAGGGTTATTAAATATTATTTATTTGAGTAAAATGAACAAAATTGCCTGCGTACATTGAGAAATTTGTTCGAAAAGATAGCTCACTCCCAAGAATAAATTCTTGTAGATTAAAAAAAAAAAAAAAGAAAAAGAAAAAAAAAGTTATCTCTACTGTAGGGTTATTAATGAAACATTTGGAAAATATGAACGAAATCACTTGAGCTTGTTTTAAAGAAGATCGTCTTAAAAAAAAAAACAGAAGAGTAAACTATCCCTTGTGATTTCTTTTTGAAGACAAACAAGTTATGCCTTATTGTTGGGTTATTAATTCAGGAAACATGTAGAAAATCGTTAGAGCAGTTTTCGAAAAAATCGCAATTTTTATTTCCACCATTCAGTAAATTACCCTTAATTCTGAGGATAGGAAGAAAATCGGAGAAAAAAAAATGCCTCTACGAAATCTTACAATAACTTTAAAATTTGGTTTGGATACGTTGAGCGGCACGGTACCTCGGCGAGTGAACACATGTACAGTCAGTGACAGACGTTCTTTCCGTTTGATGAAACTAGTTTCGTAAATAACTTCAGAATTGAAGGACAATTTGAATTCAGCTCCCAGCAAATTAAAAAGAATCTAATTTTCTGTACGTCCCAGCCATATAACCGTTATTAATTAAATAAATTTTACCAAACGGAAAGAACTTTCATCGCTTGACTATATATCGGGATGAACGGATGGACGAACATCCAAAAATCTCTTTTCCGGCACGCAGGGGGTCATGAAACGTGCAAATCTATTGGAATCTCTAACTCATTTTTTTTCACGATTACTACTTTTTTCCTTCTATCGTTGCTCGAAATTACAAATAAATAAATAAATAAATAAATAAATAAAATAAAATAAAATAAAACTAGAAAATATGAAATACAATTAATTTAGTATTTTATAATAAGCCTAGTACATATACGTATCAGGTTGATATTGAGGTCAAGTTAAAAATAATAAGGTCATTTGAGGATATTATACATTCTAGAAATAGGTCAAGAAAGAAACTACTTGGCTGCAGCTTAGCATCTTACTATACAGATGTAGTACGTATTTATAACGCGTGAACTTCAAGATAAATGCAAATATTGGTGATACTACAGTGAATAATTGCGCAAAGACAGCACATTCACTGCTATTCAGCTACAGAACACCTTCCAAGATAGAGAAAAATCAATATTTTTATATAACATTCTGGTATTTGCCTCTACTGGAGTACTTACGTACAGTTTTAAAACAACAAGAATTTTAGGAATGATCCAAAAAACGCATCGAAAGATTGTGATCGTGGCTAATAATTAGTTTTTGGATGAGGTGTCACAAAATTTTTGAACGGACCCTAAATCGAGTTTTTATTTTTTTTTTATTTTTTTATTTTTTTTAACGAAATAAGCACATCATACTGAGTTAAGCAATAGTTTAGGTTTGGCTACACTATACGTAATTCTCTAGATGTAGAACAAGAAAATGATTGATTGAATGAAATATATTGGATTTTTTGGATCAGGGGCCACAAAATTTTTGAACCAAGTTTTAATCAAGTTTTCGCATTTTTTTTTACTTAAGTGATAGTTTGGGCTTGTCTATACTATACGTAGTTGTCCAGATATAAAGCCTACAAGAATATTTTTGAACGGCCCCTAAATCAAGTTTTCATATTTTTTACGGAATAAGCACACCATACTGATAGTTTGGGTTTGGCTACACTATACGTAGTTCTCCAGATATAAGGCATACAAGAAAATTTTTGCCTGAAATATATTGGATCTTTTGATCCAAAAAATAATTAGAAATACTAATATATGTCGTATTTGTCTCTTGAAAAGTAGTCTAAGTTACGTATCGCAATAACACGAAGCTTTTGTTATTTCTAAGTGAGGAGTTGGTTCCCTTTTTTAAATATGTGATAAAGGAAGAGAACCTGAGTTATACTGAGTTAAACTGAGTTATATCCGATATTAAAATTCCAGGGGAGGGGGTATATATTCAGAGTTTACAAAGTTTCTTTTAACTGTCAATATGGTGTCTTTAAATGTCTTAGATCTTTGGAACAAAACGTACTATATTCTGAATGAATCAAACATTCCGAATACGCAATAGTTTTATGCCTGCATAAGACATCGCGTGGTGCAAAGGAACGCGGAAAAATGAAATTTCACTTATTTTTTAGTAAGAACGGCGGTTAACCCCTTCTCCAAAGCAATTAAATCGGGTGCGCAGACAATACTGATACGTACATAATCCCAACAAATACAATGACCTCGGTAAGATACTGTGAACTGTGTTCGTTGATTTAGAGTTGAGCGTCCCGTTCAGCACAGCGGGTATATGAAACATGACCTATAGCTTAAACATGACGGGAGAACCCCGAGAAAACCCACGCACATGGTGTTTGTCCACCACAAAGTTCATTTGGTGAGAGCAGGGTTTGAACCCAAGATCCCTAGCACCAGAGGTGAACGCTCTATCACTGAGCCACCGCGGCCCTAAGCTGTAAAATATTTATTTTTTAAGATACATTTGTAAATTATACACACATGTGTAGATGGGTACTTCCTCATCTCTCCACATAATCCCCATTGAGATTCAGACATTTTTTCTCACCGTTGCACTAATTTGTCTAAGTCCTTTGCAAAAAATCAGGGCTCTGGCTATTTAGCACCCTCCCTTCCCTCTCCCAACACACACACACACACATACAAACACACGTATATATCAGGGTGGTAGGTAACTCCACAGACAAACTTTGGGAGGCGATTCCTTATACGAAATGAAAGAAAAAAGTTCTAATAAACATGGGTCGAAAAACGTCTCCTTTCAGAGTTGTGAACTACCGAAAATTCGAAATATCACGTTTCAAAACATCCTGGATTAGAAACTATGTGGCCTATCCCAAGCGGTTTAAGGAATTACACAGGAACTGGTATACGCTCTATCTAAATATCCATGTTTCAGAATTCACCGGTACCAGCGAAACGAACGCATCATTAGTACTTAAAGGAGTATCCCTATACTTCAACTTCCTTTTCACAGTTCCTTTCACCGATAACGGAAGATGGTAAAGCATTAATATTTAGATAGAGAACATACCAGTTCCTGTGTAATTCCTTAAACCGCTTGGGATAGGTGCTATAGTTTCTAAGTTAGGGAGTTTTGAAAAATGATTTTTCGAATATTCAATGGATCATAACTCTGAAAGGAGGCATTTTTCGGCTCATGTTTATTAGAACTTTTTTCTTTCATTTCGTATAAGGAATCACCTCCCAAAGTTTGTCGGTGAAGTTACCTACCACCCTATATATATATATATTCTATGTCACTTAGTCATCTGATTCGAAACGCTCACCTTTTAATGCAGACTTTAACACTGGAAAAAGATGGAGGTAATTCGGTGCTAAATTGAGGCTGTATGGAGAGAGGGGCAGCCGTTCCCACCGTTATTCTTCAATTTTGTGTCTGGTGTGCATGCTGAGTGGACTGGCCATTATCATCAGGAAGAAGAGATCAGGTCGCTTATATCGAATTGTGTTTCCATGAAGAAGAGTTTAGGTTCGACACAAGTGACCTGACCTCCTGTCGACTGATGAAGAAGTGACGCGAAATGTAAGGAGAGCCTTTTTTTTTTTTTTTTTTTTTTTTAATGGTGATCCGTCTTGAAACCAAAAATACACTTCAGTTTATGAAAATTGCAGAACGAATCCAAACCTTGCGAACATGTATAAGGATGTTCTAGAAGGAACTTATTAAAATTTCAGAAGATGGAGTCCACGTATGGCCGGCAGCGCCCTCTCATCTGTGATCGGAGTGGTACCACACAAAGTCAGTGCATGTCGCAGGGAGGCGGTGTATAGTGGTCAATAAAAGTGGAAACGCGTACGCAGGTTGCAGTATGCTTCGTTGACGTCAAAGAACATAAATATATGCAGTTGAGTGAGTTCGGACGGGGCAGAATGATCCGTCAGTGAGAAGACGGTTTGTCGTTCCGCGAAATTGCTGCTTGTACAGGACACGCTGCGACGACAGTGATGCGTATGTGTAAGCAATGGACAGAAGAGGGTCGTACAAAGCGACGAGCAGGAACTGGACCACGCAAAGTGACCGAGCACGGGATGACAGATACCTTGCCGGATGGTCATAACGGACCGGACAGCAGTATCCACAGTGTTGGCTCAACGCTGGTGCACTGTAACGGATGTTGCCATGTCTGCGTCGACCGTTCGACGTCGTTTGCTGAAGGCTGGACTCGTGGCTCGCATACTGTTGCGACGGCTTCCCTTGACCAGAAACCACAAACGCATCAGGCTGATTATGGGCATGTAAACACTGGTGAATAGCAAAATGTGTTTTCGGACAAGTCGCGTTTCAACCTGTCCTACAGTAATGGCCGCATACACGTACGACGCTACCGTAGTAAGCGCAATCTGCCAGATTGCATTGTGGACCGTTATTAGCGGACAAACGCTCAATTTGGTGGTGTGAGGTGCCATTGGTTACAACATGCGATCGCAACTCATCGTATTGCAACTCAGGGCAATCTGAACAGCAACTGGTATATTAGTGAGGTTTTAGAACCCAGGATGATGCCCTACCTACAAGAAACTCCAGACGCCATATTTCAGCAGAACAATGCCAATCCACATATAGCTTGGAATGTGCAAGCTTTCTTCGCAGAACGCCAGGTATCACTACATCCCTGGCCTGTCCGGTCGCCTGACATACGGTTGGGGACAAACTTCTCCGTCAGGTCCGCCACTGGCAAATGTGGATTCTTTATGGACTCGTGTACAAACCGCGTGGTAGAATATCACCCAGGAAAATATCCAAGAGTTTATGATTCCATGCTAGGCGCTGATCTCATCACATGGTGGATTCACACGATATTGATTTTCAAGATGTACAGCTCTGTAATTCTAATCATTCACAGGGGATGTACAGTTCTGTAAGTCTAATCATTTGAGTCTTTTCATGTACCTAATCTCTGGAATAAATTTTATTGCTCTAGCATAGGTCTCTTTGTGGGTGTTGCGAATTTTATAAAGAGCAGTGTAGTATACTTCTACCACTTCCAGCTTAAGATGGAGATGAAACCTATTCTTCCAACGCTGAATCCATAAAAGGCGCTTATCGCTAACTCTTGTAGCCTTTGTTTTAAGGCGATCAATGTTGAAACCAGGAAAGATACCAAGAGTTCTACCACTTTCGGTCGTAACAAAGGGTTAAGGGGAGAGGTTCAACCTGTATTTGGGACACTTGAATATGCATAAACATTTCTGTCTCTTACTACTTTTGCTGATACTTGCTTGCAAACAGACGAACAGACATTGTCCACATTTACGCACAAAATAGTTTGGACGTTTAAAACTACGAACCCTATTGCAATAGCTCAAGAGAGGGAACATAGCTGGGATGGTAATACACATTCAACTGAGTAATTAAGTAATTAATGTAACAACTCCCATCATTAATATTACCTATTAACTTAGATAGCTCTTTAGATACCTTACATTGTTAAACAACAACAAAGAATGAACTCAAGACAACACGCACCAACACTTACCATTTAACTACGGAAGCACCAAGACCATTAAAAGTAATATGGAAAAACAGAAAATCTAAGTTTCTCAAAGCATAGAAAAAAGTAGTTTACTAAGAAATTGTAAGAATCTTTCAGACACTTTTCACTGTTTAACCTAACATCGGCTCAAACTTGTTAATATTCATTTCTCTTGGAGCTGGTGCGAATTACATCAAAGCATTCAAATAAAAGAACTTACCACAATTAGAAACTGTCTTTTGTGTTTCGGTAGCAATATTCCTTTTTACCAATAGTTAGGTTTGTTCACAACATGAAACTGTAGCTTAAGCTACGACATCAGTGAACAGAAGCACTTTAACGCAAAAGAATACCGTGAAATGATGATGCTTTCAAGCAATCTACCTAAAATATATGCAGACAACAGTGGCATGACCATACGAATTTGAATTTCTACTAAGAAGTGAGTGCAAATGGTGCATGAATGATGAACGAACATAAAGTAGTGGAAAAGAAGCATATTTTGACTTCAAATTGAAAGAAATCAATTTTATGAGATACAACTATGTTGCTGTGGGACTTATAAACAAACATTACGAAAGAGATTACCTAGACTAGTTCTTAGGTGAAGCATTTGCCTTTTGAAACACAACACAGAAACATTAAATTCTTCAGTTCTAAAGAAACACCTGTTGTTAAGATGACTTCCTCAATTATAAAAGATCTGCCAAAGAAAAGAATGAAAAATACTAATAGAAATCATTACTAACACAAAACAGTAAATATTTACATATTCTCTTAATAGAACGAACACATTTTTTTCTCATTCTAAACAGATTTTTTTTTTAAAAAAGCGAACTCTATTTTCGGAAAATACTCGTATTCAGAATGAACTTTTTTTTTTTTTCTAGATCAATTCCAAACATGTACGTTCAGAGTACATTGATTTGATGATAAAGTATTAATTTTCATTTTCATAAAATATTAAACTAGAAATTGTCTTGGCTTAAACAGCGAATGTATATAGAAATAGAGTTAATAACACTTTTGAGGCGTGGCACAAAAACACAGCCATTCGTTCCGGTTAGGACGAGTGTGGTATAAGTTCAACATCCGGACGGAAATGAGGGCGTGGTTTACAAGCTTCATCTGCGTTTAATATATATGAAGTAAATCACTCAATTCACAATCATGGGTTTAGATGGCTTTTAGGGTGTCTTTTTTTTTGTGTGTGTGTGTGTGTGTGTGTATAAAGAAATACTGACAGCCGTCCCTAAAGGTTATAAAGGGTTAAAAACCTGATTTCTGTTCATTGCTAAAAGTGACACAGTGAAGTACGGTAGAAACAGGCCTGGGTTCTCTCCTTTATTTTACGAAGAGTTTGTAAACAAGTAAGGTTTATCGAGTTTCATGCTCCTGTGATGAAACTGCATATACGAACCACAAATACTACATACAAGTCTATAATAATACAGAGAGGTTAATTACAGAGTATTGTTATTGTTCAAATAAAAACACAAGGTGAACTAAAATAGGCGCTAACTGGACCAAGACTGAACTACAATTCTGGATGTGTTTTCGAGATGTAGGAGCCATGGTGATAATTCTGAAATCAGATAACATAGTGACAGAATACGACGACGAAACCTCGGGGGGAAATTCGCATAGATGGAATTAGCTACAATATGGGATCAATTCATACAGGTTTTCCTTTTAGTTTCAATTCTAGTTCCTTTTACTCCTTCAAAAACCTGAAGTTAAACACCGTATAGCTTTGAAAATTTCTGTTTTTCTTTCTTTCTTGTCAAAAATATATAAGTAAGAATTCCAAGAATTATTCTGTATTTGATTACTAACATAACGCCCGTTCTTCGCAAGGAGAGAATACTTTCATTTGGACATAAGGGGCAGTAAAACTGTCACCAATCAACTTAGGAACCCTAAAAACTATGAATTCGACACTAATATCGGTCATTTTCGTTCATATATATAGGCCCGAACCTCATCTATGTTGAACATTTGATCGAGATCGGTCGGGTGGCTCAAGAGTTATTAAGTCACATGGTCAATCTCATTTTTATATATACAGATTTTGGTATGCTTTTCCTTTATGGAAGCACGCTGGCTCAGTGGCTCTGGTGCTAGGTATCCTTGATTTGACCCCAGGGCATGTCAGTTTGTGGGGGACAAAATCGTGTCCATCAGTTTTCTCAGGGTTCCTCCATATTCTCATAGCACGAATTCTTCCATAATTATTCATTTTCCTAATTATGGACTCTGCAGCGTGGCATGGATTCTGGTAGTTGCTGATATGTTCCACGGGGATCTGACACCATATATTCCTGATGGCATCCTGCAATGAGCCCACAGTTGTAGGTGCAGGAGTCATCGTGCGAAGAGCTCGTTCCACAACATCCCATAAATGTTCTATAGGATTAAGATTTGGTGAGTTAGGGGGGCAATTCATATGCTGCAGGTCCGTGGAATGTCCCTTAAGAGCCTGCCTTACTAAAAATAGTACAAAATTTACCATTTTCTTTTGCTTGATTATTCATGAGTGAAAGGAGATAGTGAAATGCACGTTACCACAAGCATAGATAATGCTATTCTACAACAGAAAATATGAACCTGAAGAATGTTCAGTGTTGCCATCCATAGAAATTACAGTGTTGCCAGAAAAACAATTTCCCTAAAATCTAAATTAAGACAGCGAGTAGAAGAATGAATTCAACTGCATTTGATTACGTATCATGTTGTTTTGGTTTCTTGTGAACTACTTTTTAATTAACATTATTATTTAGTTTTAATAACTGTATGTTAAAACTATTTTGTTTATTACAAACTAAATACAACTAATATTTAAAAAGTAGTTCACAGGAAACCAAAACAATATGATAACGTAACTAAATGCAGTTGAGTTTGTTCCTCTATTCGCTGCCTTAACTTAAATTTTAGGGAAATTGTTTTCTGGCAAACACTGTAATTTCTATGAATGGCAACACTGAACATTCTTCAGGTTCATATTTTCTGTTGTAGAATAACATTATCTATGATTGTGGTAACGTGCATTTCACTATCTCCTTTCATTGATGAATAAACAAACAAAAGAAAAATGGTAAATTTTGTATTATTTTTAGTAAGGCAGGCTCTTAAGCCAAGTTAAGTACAAACAAGAATTTTAGGAGTGATCCAAAAAATGGATCAAAAGATTGCGATCTTGGCCAATAATTAGATGTTGGGTCAGGAGCCAAAAAATTTTTGAACGATCTCTAAATCGAGTTTCCGTATATTTTACGGAATAAGCACATCATACTGAGTTAAGTGGTACTTTTCGTTTGGATACACTATATAAAGTTCTCGAGACATAAGGCGTACAAGAAAATGTTTGATTGAATGAAATATATTGGATTTTTTGGATCAGGGGCCACAAAATTTTTTAATGGACCCTAAATCGAGATTTCATATTTTTTGCGGAATAAGCACACCATACTGAGTTAAGTGGTAGTTTTGCTTTGGCTACAATATATGCAGTTATTGAGATATAAGGCGTACAAGAAGATTTGTAATTGAATGAAAAACATTGGATTTTTCGGATCAGGGGCCACAAAAATTTTGAATGAACCCTAAATCAAGATTTCGTATTTTTTACGGAATAAGCACATCATACTGAGTTAAGTGGTAGTTTTGGTTCGGATACACTATATGCAGTTCTCCAGATATAAGACGTACAAGGAAACGTTTGGTTGAATGAAATATATTGGATTTTTTGGATCAGGGGCCACAACAATTTTTAATGGCCCCTAAATCGAGTTTTCGTATTTTTTGCGGAATAAGCACATCATACTGAGTTAAGTGGTAGTTTTGGTTTGGCCACACTATATGTAGTTCTCCAGATATAAAGCCTACAAGAAAATTTCTGCCTGAAATATATTTGATCTTTTGATACAAAAATGAAATGAAATCTTTCAGTTTTACGTCCCACGCTTATGCCGGTTAGGCTAAAGGAGACGGTGTTTATGAGAAATGAATGAAATGGTGGAATGAAGAAACTGGGAGGAAACAGGAGAACCCCCCCAAAAAAACCACGAGTACGGTGTTTGTCCACCACAAAGTCCACATGGCGCGACCAAGTAAGTACAACCCTGGCTTGGTGGGACTGTGCATTGTCTCCTGGAAAATGCCGTCTTCTTGTGAGTAGAAGTGTTGCATTGTAGGGTGTACGTGATTCTCTAACACATGCCGGTACATAATGAATGTCTCGCTGTGGTCCATGCACACCAACAGTCCCGGTCCATACAAACAGAAGTATCCCCAAACCGTGAGTCGCCCTACCATGCACGAAGGGTCCATAGCTTCGTGCGGTTGGGGACACACATGGACATGCCTGTCCGAGAGGAGTAGCACAAACCGTGATTTAACGGAACAACACACCGTTTTCTAATCATCCACGGTCCAATTAGCGTGTTCCTGTGCCCAAGCGCGTCGGCGGTTACGGGTAGTAAGAAGTCGGTGACGAGTGTGTCGTCTGCTGTAGAACTTCATACATGCCAGTGTACCGTGTACAGTTCCATGGGATATGAATATTGTGCATCCACTATTGTATTGGTCACGTAATTCCCGGACACTGATGGTTCATTTAGCTGTCACCAGCAGTTTGACGCTACGCTCACCCTACGTTTTGAACTTCCGTACGCCCCTGCCGTTCTGTCACTTTGAGACCATTGCCCGATTTTCTTCTCATTCCTTATAGTCGCAATTCAGTGAGCACTAACTGTATTATTCTTTATTTATTTAGAAAAATGTTAAACGAAGAAGAAAAAACTGGAAAACTCCAGAGATCTCTTAAGGATTTTTTTTTAATATTACATTTTATTTTCAATAGTGTTCAAATCAGGCTTCATTTTGTTAAAGCAATTCATATATTCTGATTTAAAAACAGCAAATTTAAGAATTCAGAAGCGGCGTTAATAACAAAAGCTCAGTAGCGCACATCTATGAAAGTATCGAAGAACTCTTGTGTTAGTCTTAAGCAGAAGTTATTTACACACCAACATGCATATCGAGTTAATGATTAGGGCCATCAAAATTTCACTCCTAGAACTTACCATATAAGTGCTCAATAGCATCTTCAGGGTCTTTCGGAACACTATAGATTACGCATTCTTCTTTTAAATTTTACTAAATGAACCTGAAAAGTATTGTAGGCTGATGTAGTGAAAGAAAAATGCCGCTGTTCTTAACATAGTAAATATACTAGTGTTAATTTTTTAAAAAAACTTTTAAAAATAATAATCTCTGAACATATCCTTTAAAAAAATATTAGTTAAAGGTATTGCTTTTTTCAAAATTATGAATTACTCTCACTGACACCGAGAAATATATGTGGTTGGTTAACTTGTAAATAAGGAAGAATACTACTACGTACAAAATATTTCAGTGCAGACATAGTACTTTGACAGTACAAACAGCAAGTCATAAAGTAGAACAGTTATTTGCCATTGGTATTTGCAAAATTTTCATTTAATTTGTATTTTAAGCTTTAAGAATAATTACATTTATTTTGTTTTCTGGATTATAAAATTTGAAGACAAGTATGATAAACTATGAATGGATAGATTTAAGTTTAGTGACCTCTTTGAGCAGAAAGGCTATGTGAGACTTAGTTTTGTAACCTAACGTGGGATCCGAATCACATGATATCTAGCCGGGAATCGCACCCGGGTCTCCTACGCTGAAGGAGCGTACGCTATTCACATAGCCACAAGATGAACGAACGAACGAACGACCGAAGGTCAAAAAAAGTGCATTATATTTCTATTAACTTGTATGTATATATTTGAAGTGGTTTCTTATAAAATTCTTTTGTAAACTGTATACATGGCTACATGAATCTAACTGATCTCTTTTCTACGTACGAGAAATTTTTTAGTGGTCTGATCCAACAGTTACTTTAACAAAAATTCAGATAAACAATCCTGAAATAATGGTTCAGATTCCACCTTAAATTGTAGGTCCATATCTCATACAGCCTCAGTGCTGAAAGGGACGGTAAACTCCTGTCCAACCGATAGTCCTGAAGCGTACCCACGTCCTAATTGTACTGCAATATCGCTTCTCGTGACATTAGCAAAGTCAGCACTGCCAAATCTTTTCAGAGGAAACATGGGTGACTGTTCTTAACAGATGGCGCTGACTTGCGTCGTCCATCCAGCGTCGTCAAATAATTGGGGAAATACATGAAAGATAGAAGTAGCGAACTCCGGTCTAAAAAAACAGAATTAACGTTGAGGGAAGCACATGTGCTGATCACACATCTCCCCAAAGCCATGAGTGCCGAAGGCGGTTGATAGGCCCTGATTTCGTGAGGGGGTTGGGCCAGGGGTTTAGTTTTAAGTTTCTCAACAATCCTAACGTGGTTCAGTAAAGAGAATGAAAGAGAACAAGATGATCCTCTGAATGACGAAAGAAAGATGAAAAAATACAAGACAATTTCGAACGGAAACCGATGAAACAGTCACTGAAACTGCTAGAAGTTTGGGTCACTTTACTCCAACTTTTACAATCAAATACGAATGAATAAAGTATCTTTGAATTGCACTGGGCTCAGACGCTGGCAAAAGTGAACTTGTTCAGTTATCTCCCGGATTGGACATCTCCTGGCCCAGAAACATCTTCTAAATTTCTGTAGCAGATTAGAACACGTATAGAGGCCGCAGTGGCTGAGTGGGATAGTGTTAACTTCTGGTGCGTAGGATCCCTGGTTTGATTTCAGCTCACGCCAAGTGAACTTTGTGGTGAACAAATACCATGCGCATGGGTTTTCTCGGGGTTCTCCCGTTTCCTCCCACTTTTATCATTCCACTATTTCATTCATTTCTCATCATCGTCATCTCCCTTAGTCTCGGTGCATAATCGTGGGACGTTAAACTAAATATTAAAAATAATTATTAGAACACGTATATGTCACTCAAAAGTGAGAATAAGCAAGGCAAATTCAGAAATCATTGTTTAACACCAGACCCTCTCTCAGCACGAGAAGTTGCTATAGAAATAGTATGACACTATAGAAATCAAAAGAGACGCAACATGCACCATCGACAACAAAGTTCACCAAGTACGAAAGATGTATCCCGATAACGTGCATTAGAAGAGCTACAAGAGTGCCAATTTTTCAATCATTTTTACAGATTCTATTTTCCTTAAATTTTGCACGTATGTTTATCTTCCATATTAATACATCAATTGTGGTCCAGGCTCTAAGCGTAAATTACTTCAGAATTAAATAAACGATTTTCTTTAGTAGAGCCTTTAGCAAACATATATTGAGAAAACAAATAAACGATGGTGGTCCAAAAAGCTAATGTCTTGGATGTTCAAACGTATTACTTAGATTTCAATTCTAGTCCGAGTAGATATATTGATAAATATACACATAAAAATTCCGTAGCTTCAGAAAAGATTTAGTTTTAGCCTTTTAGTGCATTACATCTGCACGGCAATAGGCTAATTCCGTTATACTGCAATAGTAGCGCCCTAATAAGTACACTATGAACCTGAGAGGTCAAAAATAGGTCTTAAATCGTATCAAAATACAATGATCCGAAGACTATAAAAAGTAAAGCTATATGGTTGCCTATATACAGAGTATCCCCGGAGGAAGTGGCAATAGTTTCAGACTGGTAATATAGGGAGTCTAAGCAAAAAATTTCATATGAACATGAGTTGGATTTTGAACGGTAATTCAGGTATGTACAGAAATAAAAATGCTGCGACAAAGATCAATGCACTTCACATTTTAGAAGTAAACAGGTGAGATTTGTTTCACAGTGTGAAACTACGGCAGACTTTCAAACTATGCAAATTCAGTACTCAAAACTGAAGTAGTCAAAAAGTCAATACTTGCTATCTCTTACTCTTTTTGCTCTATAGAGATTAACATTAAAACCGGAAGTGGTAACTAGCCTATCACTTCCGGTTGCAAAAAGTAGTAAAATCAAAAGGGAAACATATTCTTGATACTAAATTCATATAAGAAAATGCTTGTCGCTACCAATTACATTTTTATCCATTATGCAATCAATGTTGTAACCACAAAGTCATAATTTTCACCAGTTTTAGTTTCAACCAAAACTAAACCACCTGGAGTAACAGCCTCTTATGGGCTTGAGCTGCTCCAACGCCATCTGTTAGCGATCAGCTGAACTACTTCCAGCCTAGCGACGAACACGTAGTCAGCGCACTACGTGACCCTGTCACTAACAAGCGTATCAGGTGCTTTCTAGACTTAGTGGCCGTTACGTGTTTTATTCACACGACTCCTCAGTTTGCCTCACGACGCTAGGTGGATGCCAAGAATTGAAAAGCATCGGCCAGGAATCGAACCCGGGACCACATGGACGCTCTAACCATTAGACTAAAGTATCCCCTTTTAGTTTCAACATCTATCTATTAAAATGCTACAATAGCAATTAAAAGCGCCTGAGCTCCAACCTATAACTTTAGCTTTCAAATCTTTCATTTACGGTTATGTGTGATTTCACGTTTAACAGAGACAAACATTTTAAGTATTTGTACTTTAAATAGTCTAAATTAGTTAACTATATCTTTTCCTAAAGTTTATGATATAAAATTGTTGTTCAAGGCCTTTGTATTTTAATAAGCCTTCTCTAAAATCAATGCATGTGAATTGTGCTTTCATCTTCCGAGTTCTTTTAAATTATGTTTATATGTTTGTGGTCAATCCTTTCGACAATGAGTTCTCGGAAACTACAGGCTCTAGAAAGATGACGTTTCCACTGATCGATTGCAAATTTTGCGTAGATTGTCCAGTTCTAATTGAATATTTAAAAAAAAACATGGCCGTTATTTCTTTATTACATTTTTTTAGGGTACGCTGGAAGCGTTGAAATTAAAAAAACAAAAACTAAAGCATCATATCCTATGCGTTATACATTCCAACACCACAATGTTGTATATTGGGGTTGTATATGCCTCAGGCGTTTTTTTCCATGGCCAAATAATAGTGAAAAAGGAAGGATAACCATTTCTCGAGTCTTAAGATAAATATTTATTTTTTGACTGTTTTCCCCTTTATGAACACCATATATAACTGACATTATAATTAATTCTATATGTAATGTATTTGCTTATTACATACTGCATGCAAGAAGAAAGAAAACACTGGTCATACATGAATTAGAAACTCCAACCGGAAGTAGGCTCAAATCTTGCAAACGGTGCGAGATTTTGAGAAAAAAAAAATCGAAAAAATTTCCCCTTTATGATACCCCTTGCCAATTTAAAAAAAAAAAATCAAAACGTCTTTCACTTGTGTGTGTAAAGGGACATGTACATATATTGTGAGGAATGAGAAGGAGATTTATGCTCATATGCTAATGATGTGCTGTGTAGAGAGCGCAGGTTCAGCTAGTAGCTATATATAAAAAAGTTGACATAAAACTCATTCTTGGGATACTGAATCTGCGCTAAAAAACACTTTTTATATGTTTTGTCGTTTTCGCTCTATAAAAATCAAGATTGAAATCAGAAGTTCTAGTAAATTTCAACCACTTCTCAGTTTTGGTAAAGTGTTGGAGGAGGTGGTAATGTGTTTTCTAGTCGCTGAACCGATTGCAAAAGACTACTTTCACTATCTGTTACGGTTTTTGTTCCACGGCGATCAAGATTAAATCCGCAAACGGTTGATTTCTACCGGTTTGTATAGAAAGTTAACGGGGAAGATGGGACCTATTCTTGGGATACTGAATCTACTGCAAGAAATAGCTTCTCAATATTATTTACCGTTTTTGCTCTATGAAAATCAATATGAAATTGAAAGTACTAGTAAACTTCAATTACTTCTAGTATCCGTATTGTGTTGCGGGTGTCGACTATATGTTCTCTTACGATGCTCAATCGATTTCACGAAACAGTTTGTTGTTATCTATTACCATTTTTGTTATAGAGCAAAACACGTTGAAACTGGAAATGGCTAATTTTAACCATTCTCGATTTGAATAGTAGGCTAACGGGAGAGATGGAACCTATTCTTGGGACGCTGAATCGATTGCAGAAAACTCCTTCACGATCTCTCTCGTCGCTTTTCCTCCTTTAGCCTAATCGGCATAACCATGGGACGTAAAACTGAAAGATATCTCATCGCTTTTGCTCTGGTACCTGTCGACAAGCAGACGGACGGACACAGCCACCCTTTAAGACATCCGACACATTCCTGTAGCATAATTTGGAAGTCTTAATAATCTATTAAAGTAGGTAGGGGCTACGTAGTAGTTAGCAGGTAGGCAATACGTCCCTAGACAATTACTGAATAGTAGTTTTGAGGCTCGTACCTGTTAAAATGATTGTCAGTTACAAATGTTTCATACCAACTTCGCAAGTTTGGCAACAGCTGGCAGCACATTTGACAGAGTTACTCAGTGAAGCATTACTACAATGTTGTGAGAGAGTGTACCTGGAACACGTGTACATTTCTGGGCTGCTGCTATCTGGGTTCTTTCCAAAACATTTCACGCACAGTTACCGTAAAATGGCACCTACATACATGAATGAGGAGTATGCGGTCATGGTGTTTGTGTACGTGCTTTCTAATGGAAGTGCTCACACGGCTGTTGAAAAAAACAGATGTTTTCCATTACGTAGAACATCAAATAAGGCAGTTTACTAATACGTCTCGCGCATTGAAAGAAAATGGAACAGGCCCCAGTCGTACAGTGATTTCAGAACACGAAATCAAACAATCTGTGGAAGAATAAGAGGAAATAATAGCCCTGGTAAAACGAAATCCTACCAGAAGAACCAGATGAATGTCTACACGTCTGAGTTTTCTACTACGAAGATATCATTACTAAATGTTATGTACTAAGATATCATTACACAGATCACTGCGCTTCTTGAAGAGGATGAATGTCATTGTTGGTTCCAGTAGGACACTGCCACATGTCAAATTTCTAACGACATCATGCATTTCTTGCGTTAGTTTTTTGGAAAGCGGATCATCTCTAAAGGATTATGGCCTCCATGTTCACCCGGTTTGTCATTGCCTGATTTCTTCCTGTGGGGTTACCTTTAAGGTAAGTTCTATAATAACAAACTACACACACTCGAGGGAGTAAAAATGAAATTAACATCATCAGTGTACACGTGCTCCTCAAAGTGGCCTCAAACACAGTACACAGTGTTCGTACTTGCATTACTGGACAGGACAGCCGTTTTGAGCATACGTTGTGAAAATATACTTTAACAACAGTTCGTATGTTGTGAACATATACACGTGTAAAAATATATACTGTATTATATCAAATAGTATTAAGTAGTATTATTGAATGTCGTCTGTCTTTTATTATTATTTTGATGTAAAGGTTTTTTGGATCACTCGCCACAATGACTGAAGCTTCCAGAGTGCTCTGCCACTACGTTAATCCATCCTACAACTTCTTTATAGGCTATCCTATATGTTGTGAACTCTAAGGTGATTTCTTTTCTTTCCTTTCTTTTTTAAAAGAAATCTTTGACTAGACCAAGAAGAGGGAAGGATAACATGAAGCAAAATTTTAGGCGGAGGATAATAAAAGTCCACACTACGATTGTCATAAGATGAGCTCAACACATCCAGCTATTTTCCGAAAATCTGATCCTAAACTTCTACTGATGAAACCCCACGTAGGTACGTTCAAAATATCCACTATGAAATGAGCAAAGTGCATTTTTGTAAACGGACAAAGAGAAATCTGAGTATTACCTTTCAATATCTTCTTGTAATTGTTGTTCAAGCTTCTCCCTTAGCTTCCTCCACTCGTAGTTGCATTTCTTGCGGAAGGTGGTGGTGGGAGCTGTGGGATTTCTGGGAGAAGTCACTGCTGCCATGTGGCATGACTACACCAATTCTCAGAACAGGCCATTCCAGAGACAGCTCTGTCCACGGCGCCTGCAATACAGAATATATATGAAAGCGACCTAGAATACAGAAAATTTAACTTCCGTATCAATTTAGTATAACACAATGTAGGACTTCATAATAAGTACATCCATATCAGTAAGTTTTCATATAACTGATCATTTTGTTGAAGAAAAACTATTCTCTGTATATTTGGATTTGAAAGTTTGGTACGAGGAGAATTTGTTTAATTACCAAAAGCCAAATTATTTTCTACGAGTTTTTTTTTTTTTTTTTTTTTTAAACCTCCGGTAAGCTACCAAAGTAGAATCATATGAGAAGATGAAAGCGGGAACAAGACAAAACTGTTCATTTGATTTCGCCCACCCTTCACACTGGTAGACAGTCTCTGTCGTTCAATCCTTGTTGGGTAGCGAGCTCGACTGACTGAACATACTGAGTGCAACCCCCGCCAAGTGTGAACTATATAATATAATTAAATTTTTCAAGGTGCTGATCTTAAAATTTCTGAAAACTCAGTAAACAGTTCAGATACGCCTTTCACGAATCACATGATTCACACGTTCAGCAATGTCGTCTTCCGCCACAGTTTTCCACCCTTGGCTGCCCTTGTCGTGTATACCCGTACGCCATTCTTTAAAGTCTTTACAGCAGTAGTGCACACAATCATTTACAAAATTCTCATCGTAATCCTTACTCATTCGACGATAATTTGCAGCTGCATTATGCCCTTCTGCCTGGAGCAATCCAATTCCATAATGTAGTTCACACTTGGCGGGCGTTTCGATTGCACTCGGTATATTTTCACGCTCGCTACTTCACAATAATTGAACGGAAGAAGTCTATTCCGATTTGTGTGATCTTGGAATTAAAGGGAAATCAGTTGGTACCTGGAGAAATCGAATTATATGACGTAGTTCACACTTGGCGGGCGTTTCGATTGCACTCGTTATATTTTCACGCTCGCTACTTTACAATGATTGAACGGAAGAGTCTATTCCGAATTGTCTGATCTTGGAACTTCAGAGAAATCAGTAGGTACCTGAAGAAATTTTTAACTACATCACGTAGTTCACACAAGGGTGCTTCGATTGTACTCAATACGTTTTCACGCTCACCACTTTACAATGATTGTACGGAAGAGTGTGTCGTCGAGTGGGCAAGGGAGGAAGGCAACGACCAATGGAAAAACTTTTTATCTCCGTTTCATCATCTTACAGGAGTTCTCCTTTAATGGCTTCATGGAGGTTGAAAAAATATATAACCCTCGTATGAAGGGTATTTTACCCGAAAACACAAAAGTTATTAGATAGAATATATTTAATAGCTACAGTAAACTTAGTACATAGCTGTATAATGGCTCAGCACAATATGCACTGTTCAAGCAAGCGAAAGATTCTCGTTCTCTCCATATTCTACAAAATGGGAATTATTTAACCCGAGACATTCCATGCTAATTTTACCCTTAAAAGGCCCAAGAGATGCCTCTGAGACTCCCTGCTACATATACAAGCTACCTGAACCCACCGCGACCATTTTTATTTTCCATCATCAATAGAAAAGGCTAGTCACTACTTTGCTATGCAATCATTTCTCAATGGTAATAAAAAATTAACAGTATCAAATAATTAGAAACGTACATGTTTCAATAGGAGCCTCAGAGGCACCCCTTGGGCCTTTACGTTAGTATAAAAAATAACCCTATTTTTTCTTAGGTAAAATAAAAAAAAATGCTTAGGAAACGGAATCAGAGGGTGTATTTCAAAGAGATAGAATTCTAAAGCGCAGGACACGGGAGGAAATGTCTATTAAGAATAATGGCATTAAAAGCGAATCAGGGTGCCTCCAAAGCACCCCTTGGGCTTTCTTGAGTTAAATCTTCAGCGGGAGTTGAGTGATTCCTCATATTTGACTTACTTCAACTGTGAGAGTGGAAATAATGTAAAAACCTCAACAACACACACATATCATATTGTGTTAAAATCAAATGATATTTAGGAAAGTTATTATAGATCAATTTTTTTAAGCTGGGGGAGCGGGCACTCACTCTCCAGTTCTCGATTGGTTTTAAATTCAAGTACTTAGAATAATATTGTGAAGCCTCACAAAGTACACGCCATACTTCACGAAAATATATTTTTTTTTTTTTTTTTTTTACGAAAAATATCTTGGACATATTATATTTAATCTGAAAGGGGCAGAGAAGTAATTAATATCATATTAGGGGTCTAAATTCACCGCTTATTTTTGACTGATTTTAATCTCAAGCATAGGGGATTACGGAAAAAGAGCCAAAGAAATTATCCATAATATTTACGAGTTTCATATAAAATATCGTGGAATTCTTTCCAAAAGTCGGGGGAGAAAAACTGATTACAAATTCTTAGTGATTTCTTAAATTACTAATTCTTTACTAATTTCAGCTTCATTAGGGTGAATGATTGAGAAGGCTTAGAAATTAATGTTGGACATATTGCATTAAAATCGAACAGTTAACGGAAATTATAGAGAACCATATTCTTTACATGGGGATAACATATATCACATAAGGGGGGGTTACAGCTCATTGACTGACTTAATTCAAAGCACTGGGAATTACGCAAAAGAGTCAAAGAAAATGTACATTATATTGTATCAAAACCTAATGAATTAAAAAAAAAGCTTATCGTTGAACTCTAAATAGCCCGGAAGGGGGAGTAGCATAGGAGGGTAACTCCTCTACTTTATTCCTTACTGATTTTAAATTTCTGCTAGGGGAATGTTCAAAGAAAATGTATGACATGTGACGCCAAAATCGAACAATTTTTAACGAAAATGATCATTGAACATATTACTGAAATTGGGGAGAGGGTGAATTCACACTTTTATTCTTGACAGATGTTAACTCCAGGTTGACAGGATATTCACACTGCCACAAACAAAATATACACTAACATTTATCATAATCGAAATTTGTTTACGTAGTTTATATGGAAAAACTGTCTTGCATGTACGTTCCTATTCACTAAATTTTGCGCGTATATTATAGTTCACGATTTTTCGCATTTTATTACATTTTTCCTCAGCTTTTAACTAAAGTTAAGTAATTAGTAAATGGAGATCATAGAAAGTATTCCTTGTATGAAAATGTTCCCAAAAGACATTAAAAATAATAAAATTATAAGCAAGAAACAAAATTGAGCTCAACTGACTGAATCCTGGCAACTGTAAAGTCGAGGGACTTTTGTAGTAGCGAAGGAAAATTCAGAATTTCCGTTAAAGTAAACTGGTAAGGGCAGTGGTGGTATTCTAATTGTTTAACAACCGTATATATATATATATATATATATATATATATAATGTTTTATTTTTAAAATAAACTCTCTTATATGATGTTGCTATGATCATAGGGGACACTGTGGCTCAGTGGTATAACTTTCACCTCTGGTTCCAGGAGTCATTGGTTCGATCCCAGGGTAAGCGATGACAAATGTGGAACGTGGAGAGAACGGGACGGTACTAACTTGTATGTTAGTAACAGGAGTTTACATTACACCGTTTGTTGTTTTCAAGGACAAGAAACCGAAAGTTGAGTATCGCGATGGTATGCCACCAGAATCCGACGTGTGTATGACGGAATTTGGATGGGTGAATGAGGAGGCTTTCATGAAATGGGTGTAACATTTCCACAAACATCGAAGTCCTGGTAAAGTTAATTTAATTGATGGACATTGTTCGCACACATCTCTGTAGTAGACGTGTGTGAAAAATATGATATAGAAGTGTTGTTGTTGCCACCTCATTTAACACATGTTCTTCAGCCGCTTGATGTTCATGTTTTTAAGCCATTAAAGGCATATTTCAATCAGCAGGCAACAAAAAAAGTTTATTTGAGGCATTTGCATATCACAATCATTGTGATCCGATTTTCCCAACACTGATCCAATTTACCTTACAACGTTGCGGTAAATCGGATCGATCTATCATCTGTTACAAAGTGAAATTTTTGGGGTAAGAACTATAAAATTTAAAAACTTTTCACCACAGTTTATTAGATGAAGATTCACTTATTATTATACATGTACTTTTCGTTTAAATAGAAGCATATTAAACTTCCAAATTGATGTTTTCTGCAAAGGTGATCCGATTTACCCCTGCCTACCCTATACCTTGTTCTGACACGGGAGGGTCCCACAAGTTGTTGCTAAAATCTTATTTGCTAAATATCACATCTGATAGAGCATCATGAGAAATGAACTTGAGCAAAATTTAAGGTGCTATGGACCAGAAGGATAGGAGCTACGAGGATTCAAAATTTGAATATCAAAAAAAAAAAAAAAAAATATATATATATATATCATGGAATTATGTACGTTTAAAGTAAATATCTTAGAAACCGTTAAAGCAATCAAAACAAAAGTTGCACAATACAATGAGAACATTATGCCCTATCGAAAAATATAAACAGTGTTGCCATAGGTGAAGCAGTGTTGCCAACTAAGCATTAAAATATTTTGTTTGAAATAGCACTATATACAAGTGTGCACAGATTTGAAATACACTATTATAACTAAACAAAACAGTGAAGTGTAGTGGTACAGTGTTGCACACAACTGGAGCTACGTGTGCTGAAAATGTACAATGGAGAAGTATGATATGTGGCAACAGATGGTAATAAAGGAATCTGGGTCTCATACTACGAATTTAGTTCAAATGCATAACACAGATAGTATAACATAGCAAAATGTCAGCAGTGTCACAAAATATTGATGCATTTGAAAAACGAAATTGAGTGGTGCCATTTTTACGTCCTGTGTCAACTCCGAATCTATGTAGGAGTGTAAAGTGGGATCCGAATCATTATGAAAGAGAAAAATTACAGTGAAATGTAAGGTGAAAAGTACAACAAAAAATATCCTGGCAGACTTAAAACGAAATGAGGTAGTAATAAAATAATCATATTTCCAATGTGAATATGGTAATATTACAGTGTACGAACATAATTTGGTATGTAGGAGAGAAAGTAAAAGAATATGTCACTTAACACGAAAGACAGAAAAAAGAAAGTACTCTTCCAAATATTGATAAAATAATAGAGAACCAGTTTACAGAATTAGAAAACAGTGTTTCTTTCCTCGCATGTATCATTTTGTTTTCGCGAGTTGTCTGCTTATTCATCGGGGATTTTGCAGAAGTATAATGCCCAATCCTCACTTGTTTCTAGTGCATTTTTTTATTACCCTCTGTTGCCACATATCACACTTCTCTATTGTACATTTTCAGTACATGTAGCTCCAATAGTGTGCAACACTGTACCACTACAATTCACGGTTATGTTTAGTGATAATAGTGCATTTCAAATCTGTGCACACTTGTAATTGGTGCTATTTCAAACAAAATATTTTTATGCTGAGTTGGCAACACTGTTAGAGGTTTTCGATAGGGCATTGTGTTCTTACTATATTGTGCAACTTTTGTTTAGATTGCTTTAACGGTTTTCAAGATATTTACTTTAAACGTACATAATTCAATGATATAATTCTTTGGATATTCAAATTTTGAATCCCCGTAGCTCCTATCCTTCTGGTCCATAGCACCTTAAATTTTGCTCATTTTCATTTCTCATGATGCTCTATCAGATGTGCTATTTGGCAATCAGATTTTAGCGACAACTTGTGGGACCCTCCCGTGTGAGAGATCATATGTTAAACCCTGCAGCTGTAAGAATTTCTAAAAAAACAAAGATAAATTAAAATTTACTATTCCTGCACATAACTGGGTAAAATTTACTGTTATGTCTGGATATAACAAACGGTTCTGCGAACACGAAATATTTTAACAACCGGTTCTAGCAAACCGGTGCGAACTGGCTGAATAGCACCATTGGGTAAACGGTGAGAGGGGCGGAGGAAAGGGAGTAAAAAGTTGAACCTATTGATTTAAACCTAGTGTCTAGAATCTGTGGCCAACACATATTAGATTCTGTAATCAACATTTAGTACACAAATAACTAACTAACTAACTAACTCTATGGCCTATGGAACCCGGAGGTTCAGTGCCGCGTTCACAAAAGCTCTCCACTGACTTCTATCCTTAGCTAATTGGATCCAGTTTCTACTTTGTATTCCTATCTCTGCGAGATCCATCTTAATATTATCCTCCCATCTGCGCCTAGGTCTTCCTAATGGTCGTTTTCCTATAGGTCTACCAGTCAAGACTTTGACAGCGTTTCTACTTTCTTCCATTCTAGCTACATGACCTGCCCACCTAAGCCTCCTAGACTTGACGACCCTAACAATGTTGGGTAAACCGTATAAACTATGTAGTTCCTTGTTATGAAGCTTCCGCCATTCCCCATTCTCGTTCCTCTTGGGTCCGAATATTCTTCTCAGGATCCTGTTCTCAAATACTTTCAGTCTATGTTCTTCCCTCAGAGTAAGCGACCATGTTTCGCAACCATACAGAACAACAGGCATGATTATCGTTTTATATATTTTAAGCTTCAAATTCCTCGACAGAATTCGCGACGACAAGAGATTTTGAACCGAATAGTAACACAAATTCCCTGCTTTTAGTCGACATTTAATTTCTTCGTGAATATAATTTTCGTCTGTTAATATTGATGCTAAATATTTGAAAGTATCCACTTTATCAAAAGTATTATTTAATATTTTAACGCCTCCACAATTTGCCGTATTACGGTCCCGACGCACTTCCATGTATTTAGTTTTCTCTGCATTTACTTCTAAACCCATGTCCCTGCAAGCGTTTAATAATATCTCTGCATTTATTTCTACTGTTCTCCTATCATCCCCTATTAAATTTACATCATCAGCATATGCCATAACCTGGTGAATGCCGTTCAACTCTAGGCCCTGGTTGCTATCTTTGATTTTCCTTATGGCGTATTCCAGCACAAAGTTAAATAATAATGGCGACAACGCATCTCCTTGTTTCAGGCCATTTTCGACGTGGAAGCTCGTGGACAAAAATTTTCCTACCCGAACTTTACTTTGGGATTCACTTAAACATATCTTAATTAATCTAATTAGCTTTCTCGGTATTCCAAGCTCTGTAAGAACGTTGTATAATGTTTCTCTCCTAACCGAGTCGTAAGCCTTTCTAAAATCAATAAATAGTTGATGTACCGGGGTATTGTATTCCCACTTCTTTTCGAGTATTTGGCGAATGGTAAATATTTGGTCGATAGTTGATCGATTTCGTCTAAATCCGCACTGATAATCTCCAATAATTTCATCTGCGTATGGGGTCAATCTTGCTAACAGAATATTTGAAAGGATTTTATAGGATGTTGACAGAAGAGAAATGCCTCGATAATTATTACAGTCAGTTTTGTCGCCTTTCTTGTGAATTGGAACAATGATTGACTCTTTCCACTCTTGTGGCAATTCTTCCTTGTTCCAGATAAGGAGAATGAGTTTGTGTATCTTGTTCCACAATTTTTCGCCTCCAGCTAAAATTAACTCAGCCGGAATTTCATCTACACCCGGAGATTTGTGTTTCTTTAATTTCTTTATAGCGGCTTCCACTTCTATTCGATTGGGTTCTGGAATATACGGTTCTGCGGTGTGTATCTCCTTTTCTCCACGCACATTAGTTTTTGGCTGCGTGTTCAGCAAATCGTCAAAGAAATCTTTCCATCTATTTAAGAGACTATCCGTATCAGTGAGAACTGTTCCGTCAGATTTCTTTAATACATAAGCACGAGGTTGATAGCCTTTCTTAAATTCGCTGATCCCCTTATACATGTCCCGAATATTTTTATTTTTACTATTATTTTCAAGTTCCTTAATTTTAGCTTTCAAAAAATCCCGTTTCTTTGTTCTAAAAGTTTTGGAAGTTTCCCGCCTGATATCTGCGAAATTTTGTGTAGTTATTTCATTCGGATTTCGTAGCCACCGTAATTTTGCCTGTTTTCTCTTCTCTACTAGTTTAATGCATTCTTGGTCGTACCATGGTTTGTTCCTACGTATTTCCGCGTGTCCCAATTTTTCTACTGCTGAACTTTTAATGCTATCTCTAATTTCAATCCAAGTATCCTCAACACTAGTGCACTCCGAGTCTTCTAAAACCGAGAATCTATTCGAAACTTCAATCTGGTATTCCTCTCTTACCTGGCTCTCTTCTAATTTCTTTAAATTAAATCTCTCCGTTTTCGGACATTGAGTGTTACCTTTATTCAACGATAATCTCTCCCGTATTATCGCTGCTACCAGGTAGTGATCAGTGTCACAATCAGCCCCTCTAAACGACCGGACGTCAATTATGCTAGATTGTCTTCTTCTATCTACTAAAACGTGATCAATTTGATTATGTGTTTTTCCGTCTGGTGATGTCCAAGTGTATTTATGAACGTCGCGATGTGGGAATTTTGTACTTTTCACGATTAGGTTTTGGGATGTTGCAAAGTTCACGAGTCTAACACCGTTGTCATTACTTTCCTTATGCAAACTTTCGTTCCCTATAATCGGTTTGAAAATATCCTCTCGTCCTACCTTCGCATTGAAATCCCCTAATAGAATCTTCATATGGTATCGCGGGAGTTGGTCAAATATCCGTTCCACTTCTTCGTAAAAACTATCTTTTATATCGTCACCCTTATCTTCAGTTGGAGCATGTACATTTAAAACAATAATATCACACCACCGTCCCTTAAGAGTAATAAAAGAAAGTCTGTCAGTAACAAATTCAACCCGTTTAATTGCTGGTAATATTCGTTTGTGAACGAAAAACCCTGTTCCTAACTGGTGATTTTTATTTCCTTCCCCGTAAAAGAACGTGAAATTTCCGGAATTCTCAGATCCATTTCCTTCCCACCTAACTTCCTGAACTCCTACTAAGTCCATCCTGTATTTCTCTAACTCACTCGTTACAGATTTTAACGCGCCTGCCCTATAAAGACTTCTAATATTCCATGTTCCAAATCTCATGTCCATTTTCTTTTGCTGATGTCGTGCCAAGTTATCAGTCCTTGTCCGAGGCTTTTGTGAATGTTTCTGAACAAGTACCTTTTTTTACAGGATGAGGGTCTTAGCCTTACCCAAACCCCCAAGCTGGAGGACCACTCCTAGTCGTCTGTCCGCGACTGCTTATTCAGTATATTCGCAGCTAACCTCTATATCTAGAGGCCTTCTCCTCGATCCGCAACCTGAGGACGCGCCATGCCGTGGTGACAGGAACCCACGTTAACACAAATATACAAGGAAACAGAAAAACTCGGCAGGCCCGAAACCAGCCATAAAGGTTTGGGGGGCATGAATATGTTAGGGGGGCCAAGTCATTAAAAATTCTCTTAGAAATATCTAAATTGTGTTTTTCTGTATTAATAATGGCATTTTGTATTGAGGTCTGGAGGGACCGCGAAAAGTTTAGGGGAGCCAGGACCTCTTAGCCTGCATCTGGTTGTGGGCCTGAAAGAATCTTTTCAGGTCGAAGCGATGCGCTGCGGCTAGAAAACCTGAAGGTATGATTAAAAGTAGGAAGCTCATCCAGTGGAGTCAAAGTGGGTGAATGAACAGCAGTGTTGCCAACAACGTTAACAATAATGTCACTAAACGTACTGAGAAAATTCACTAGAAACCTTAATTGTATGGAAATAATGCTAGTTTATTCGTTGTACGACATTTCAAAAGTTCCCAAATCTCTAGTTTAACAATGGTAAACTAAACAAATCTTGTCTCTAAAATATAGTATCAAATCGCTTGATTTAGCGACTAAATCTTTAAATTGGCAACACTGATGAACAGAGCGAAAGGCTACAAACTTACAAAGCATTTTGATATCGGAGAGAATTTCGGTCTCTTAATTTCTTTTTCACTTTTTTCTTCTTTTCTTTTTTGCACTTCTTACAATAGGATACTTGCAGGAGTTAAGAAAGTAACTTTTAAGTTCTTCCTTTAGTCTACGTATCTACTAAGAAGCACAGTATTGTAGGTAACAGCTTTTGTATGCTTACTCCTCCCGCCACGTCGTTGCAACTTCGAACTCAGATAACCAGAGAAGGAGAAAGAGTGAGTCATAATAATAGACGAGGCTCTCTATCCCTTTTGGGATCTTATGGTACAATTTGTACCATACGGGGTGTTTCATGGTAGTACATTGCGTTATAACTCTCCTATTTGAGCTTTTTCGTCCGTTTTTTTTTCAAGTCCAGAGGCATTGTAGATGATGTTACGTATGGTTTCACACCTTCCTGCGTCGAGACATAGGAGGTGATGACGTTATAACTTTAAACAAAATATTTTCTTTTATTAAGTCTATGCTCATTATTTTTTGGTGGGCTTATTTTTGAACCTAGAAGATTGAAATTTTGCACAAACATTCAATCCACCGAGTAGTATTTACTAGTTTATTTTTCAGATTTCTGCGTTAGCAGAAGGGGGGTCCAGGGGGGCAAAAAGGTGAAACAAAAGGGATTTTTTAAAAGCAGAAAATCCCTTTTTCACTATTTTTACACCTCAGATACATGATGAAGACACGTAAATGGTACCGTCTGAAAGGTACCAGTGAAAATGATTGGGGAAACTGAGAAAACTGTACGCTATATTCCACCAGAAAAGACTCATCGCTGACCCATTTTAGCTCCAAACAGTTAAAAGTTATCCGTGGTAACGTGTGATAACAAAAGCAATGGTGGTTGGAACGAAGCAGTCAGCATCAAATATAGAAGAATGGGGGGAGAAAACAGAACAGATGGCTACTATACCTGGGCTGTACTATTGATGAGGGCATGAAGTGAGAACGGAAAATAAAAGCAGGGATAGGGATGGCGAAAGCAGATTTAGGAGGTAGACTGGTATATTTTGTGGGTCTTTGAATAAAGCATTAAGAAAAAAAAAAGACTGAGACAGGTTATCGTATGATAAAGGAGATGTTACATTCCCTAAACTGTTAAGAGCCTTTTCATATCAAGTGTTCCCTCGGAAAATATGTGAAACATACTTCGGCCTCACCCCGCCGCCCTTTTACGGATGAAACTATCCCTTTGCTTCAAGGAAGGAAGTGAATGACCTCGACTGTATTGCCAATTTGACATTCAGTCGTCTGATCTTGGCGAGAGAAGAACGTAGGCTAGTTAGAATGGCTAAGAAGACAGTGCACACGGACCCTGTGATATGATTCAATGTGGCAATCCTGTCCTCATCCAAGTAGTGTTCGATTTGTAGGGGGGATGCCTGGGTTTTCTCCCCCTCTGGAAAAATAATCCTGGCTTCTGGTTTAGCTAATGTCGTCCCAACCAGGAATAGTGGTTTCCTCCTCTCTGTACATAGTTCCTTTATCATGGAAAATATTTAAAATCACACTCTTAGAATATTCCGTTTTCTAAGTTTGGATGATGCTTCTTCTGTTTCACTTCCATTTTCTTCTTTCCCGTAAATGAGGCTGTATTTTTTGTGCTAGCTACTTGCGTAAAAATACCGTTTTGGGGAGTTTTAAACGAATCTTGCAAGAAAACAAAACCAAAGATGCGTGTTGTTTCAAGGTCTGTAGTATATTTGCAAGGTCTCCTTCCTCTTTATCAGCAAAGACGAAGGCGAAGATTTGATGTTTAAACTTACTATTGAAACTCGGAGCACCGGACATCAATATACCAATAATGCGTTTTTTCTTCCGCCGACAAGAAAAGAAATAATGGAGGTACTAGTAAAAGCACAAGTGGACCAGAGTTTTCCCTCTTTCCCCGTGCATCACATTACAGACGGAAGAAATGTTTATTGCTCTTGCGGTCAACATATGTTTGAAATTTTGGATCCTACAGCCTCTCCAACCAAAGGTAAGAATGAATACAAGTCTGTGAGAACTGGAAAATTTGATCTTAGGGGAACACTGGAAACCTACGCTATCACTAGAATAGAATGGTTGTTGAGAAGGAATAAAGGCAATGGGGAAAATTACAAGTATAGAGGAAATTCAAGCTACTATATATTCGCGCTTGCGGGGTCAATGCCATATTTGTTTTTCGTCTTCGGCTGTCGCCGTGACAGGTCCGTTTGGGACATCAAGTTTTATTGCTCACTGGCCGTAGGAAAACATAGATGCTTTCCTCTATCGGTCGTAGCCACATAAGAGCCGGCGTTAAATTGACAACAGTACACCACTTCGGTTAATTTGGATTTTCAAACAATCGAAGAGTTATGTAGGTTCCATTTGGCTTCAAAGAAAAAGAAAAGAAATAGGCAGGGCCAGGACTTTAGAGTTGTTCGCAGCAAGTTAGATGTGGATGAGCCCTCTAGTGTTCTCTCGTGTTGAGTTGATGGTAGCTGTGCGTTCGTTCTTGCGTGGAGTGCATTTTACACCGGGGTAAACAGAATACTTACTTATATCGATCAATATTCTGCTAGTTCTATGTGTGTGTATTATTTTTGAACATTTGTGTTCGTGTAACTAATCTTAAACATTAAAGTGCGTGTCTGTAGTGCCATTTACGTACAGCCGTATAATGGAGGAACAACGAATAATATTGTCATTTTATGCTCTCAGTACGAAACAACAGTAACAGAGACCGCCAAATACAACAGCAAATGAAGGCACTTCATCGGGTAAGGTAAAACTTTCTGATGAAGTGAATGCCGATATAGAAGTCCCACCAGCAGAAAAACGTGCTAAATGTGATGCTAATAGTATCGTTTTCACAGAGTCGGGAAACGAGAGTAGTGCAGATGTCGGTGGTTGTGTTGAATTATCTCGTTTTAATAACTGGAAGAAGAGTAAGCAGACCGTGGTTGACATATAAATAAAATGAAATTAGTTACTTGTTCCGTGTGCAGTGAAATTGGATCTCTTAACGTAGATACTATGGAACGCGTACGTATCGACAATGCGTTTATAGACGGTGTTTCTGCAACTAACCCCAAGAAACTTAATGACAAAATTGGTGATCATGGAAGATGCAAGTCCCACCTCAAGTGCATGGAAATAATGGATAATCGGAAGGAACAGCACATTGAGGAATCCATACAAAAAAAGCACGAGTCAATGACAACTCCAAAATGAAGAAAAAATTAGAACAGCAGCAGCACTGATGCGTAATGCATTTATGATTGCTAAAGAAAATCTATCTGTCTTGACATATTCTTTGGTTGAACTTCAGAGACTAAATGGGGTTTCCGTGGGAAATATGTTATACTCCGATCATGCGTGCAAAAACATGATAATGTTTATTGTTGAAAAGATGAAAAAAAGTCTTGCTAAGTTTATTGTGGAGTCAGGAGAAAATTTCAGTATTTTAATTTACGAGAGCACAACAACATCTAATAAATATTGTATGATAATTTATTTTCGTGTAGTTTTTGAAGGTGTTGCGTGTAGCTATTCTTTTGAAATTGTCGAACTTGACAACACTATAGCAGAAGCTATATTAGGAAGCTTGTTAAAGACTTGATCTAACCATGGCGTAAAGGAAAACGTTCTGAAGAATCACCTTGTTGGTTTAGCAACAGATGGCGCGGCAGGGTTGTTACAATGGAAATGAAATGAAATGTTTAAGTTTTACGTCCCAAGGTTATGCCGGTTGGTATGCCGCTAAGATCTATACAGGAAATTTAGAGTGTCTCGTGCTTGTAACCTGAAAATTTAAACTTAAAAGACCGAAAGTGGAACTCTGTAGTATGTGTAGAACACCAGGGGCGGATAACCTCCAAGGTGGGGGGGGGGAGGTCAGAGCTGATGGAGATGAAATATTCCTCTAATGATCTAAAGGACGAATGAACAAATGTAGATCAAATCATCCCAGAAGCCTCAGTGACATTCGCCAAATGTTTTGTTGAAGATTACTTCCGATACTTTTGTGCGTTGAATTACAGGAATTTCCCGAGCACTTGTTGCAAGACAGTTCTTTTCAGAAAATTAATTTAAAACAATTAAATATATGATTCATATTTTATAAAGTAAATGTTTCAAAAAGTCTTAAATGAAATTAAATATTTTCCGGCGTAAAATAAATGGTTTTAATGTTGAGGTATTCATTTCCGATGCTTTGTGCGTTCAATTGCGGGAATTTCCCGAGTACTTCTTTCACTACGATCCCCCCCCCTCCTCGAAAATGCAGCTTGCTTTCTTTACTGTATATCGAAGCTTCAATTATATAGTACGGAATTTTGAATTAAGCACTTGAAATAGTAAGCGTTACGCAGTCTTCGGAACTCCGAACATTCTTTTAAATTTGACAATAATTTTTACGCTATTGCTGGTGTTGATTCTACCGAATCTTATTTGAAGAGTAGCAACAAATAACTGAACTAAAATTTTGTTGTTGGAAAACCAAATTTTACTGAAGAATACTTGTGTTGCCATCAAAGGTAATAAAAATAATACTAATAGTTTTACTAATGCACTGCATATTTATTAGTAGTATTGGCACCTATGGCCTTAAACCCGTCAAACATATGAGGGATAACGTCCCTCGGCGTCGCCGAGCATACTATTCATTTCTAAAACATAAAATTACATATTTTACTTCAAACAGCCTATAAGCATAGTCCATACATTAATTTGTTCTATAATTATCTCAAAGTAAGGTAAGGTTTCTTATTCATTCACAACTTTATAAAGGTCTTATGTTGAAAGGTGTTCTATACTTTAACGAAAAAGCATCTAATTCGCCCAAGGAAAGGCCAAAATCTGATAAAAATCACTTTCAATGTGATCACCTTAACCCTGGAATACACAGGGGGGTGCTGGGGCACCCCAGACGTTATATTCATCGCCATTTTAGCTCTTTTCTCAGGCGCATTGGTTGGTGCTTCCTTGTATTCTCATTTTGGAGCATGGCATTCACGGTGGTGGGTGTGAAGCAAATTGCCTCGTTTTAGAAGAGAATATATTCAAGGGATGGGGTTCTCCAGCACCCCACCTGTGTATTTACGTATGTGAAATTCAATTTTTGACGAAATTCGTTTTAGATACTTTGCGTGCATATTTGTTTTAATTGCATGATGACGAAAGTGTGTACAGGTTCAAGCAAGTTTACAGACTTTGTACTGAACACATTAGAAGAAGATTATGATTCCGAAGGTAATTTTAGTGAGTCCGATGACAATACTGAAGTATGATCAGAAGCTGATGATGAAATTAGTGGAAGTGAAACTGAGAGTAACATCAAAAATGATCCAGCTATAAGGGGAGCCGCTATATTAGGAGAAACGGTCATAAATGGAGTTCTCAACTATTCGTTAGGAGTTTCTAAAAAAAAAAAAAAAAAAAACTTGGGGTGCAGTTAGCTAGACCGTACATGCTGGAGCGTCTCAAGAAGAATCTTTCGACTACAGTAATTTGTCTATTGGTATCAGAAATATCCTTGGAATTCAAAAAGAACTATCACCTATAATTCATTCATCTAGTCTTCCAGAGCAAGAACTATGTTGGATGTGCCCTAGGAATAAGGACAGAAAAACTAAATCTTTTTGTTTCAGATGCAAAAAGGCTGTTTATGCTGAGCACAGAAAGGAAGTTTGCATTTCGTGCAGTAAGGAATAGCTGTGTCTGTTTAAAAGTACATACAAACTCCTATTGTGTCTTCTTGTAACTGATAAAATAAAATAAATAAGTTCGTCTATTATAAATTTAGTAGCGTTTAATTATATGGGGTGCGCTGGCACCCCACCTGTGTATTCACGTAAGCTTTTTTTGTCTGTGTATTCCAGGGTTAATTGTACCAACAATATACTATCCAAAAGCTCAAAAACCCACGTGGGTTTTAAAGTGGTTTTTTCAGGTGGGTCCAACCCGAAAAAAACACCGGGTTTTTTCGGGCTGGGCCCACTTGGACAAACCCTGCAGCAGGGGCACATTTGAAATAGAAAGACCCTACACAAGTGCTGTTAGTAAATTTAGTGTTTTGATCAATTTTGTTTTATTCATACATATTGAATATTTTCAAGTTGTAATAAACAAACAAGAAAAAGACCTATAAAATGTTTTGTGTGGAATATTGTATTCATGGGATATATGGATAATATTACAAAATCCCCTCATATTAGCAATAAACACCACGTAACTCATATTAGTACACAAAGCACCTGTTTAAACGCCATTGCTAGCAAGGAAACAACAAATATCGTCGTCACAAGCAAAACACTAAAAGGAGCCTTCCGATACCCTTCCACAGAAACTTTGAAAAATACCTATATAAGCAAACATTACAGAGCTAAAAACATCAGTTTTCAACTGGTTACTGCTTTCCTAATATCCCTAGCTACAACAAGCAGAAAATATTCCTTTCTCTCCAAGCTGTAATGGGCAGGCGAGACTCTTCTAACCCTATCTCCATATTGCAACACGCAAAAAACTTAACCCTACCTCTATGCTGGAACGGGCGAGAGTTATTCTTATTTTTCCTCCGCGCTGCAACGGGCAGTAAAAAACCCTAAACCCAGCTGCTACGGGCTGGGTTATTCTTAGTCGCCAATCTCAACTTCCGTTACAATGGGCAAAAGATTTCCTTATACTTAAAACACTTATTTCTAATATGTTGTATCATAAACCATATAAAATACTTTTATCGTTTTCATAATAAAAGGTGAGGGTCAAAAACACCCCTGTACCGTTTGTTCTAGCAAATATTACAATACGCAAAAGCGATACAAATTGACTAGAGGCTTTTGAAATGTAAGTGTATAGAAGAATGCAGAGAATTAACTGGGTACAACGAACAACGAATTGAAAGGTTTTAGTGGATGACACAGGAAGAATTTATACTAACTAGAACGAGAAACTGATTGTGAATTGGATGAGAAGGAATTGTATTATGAAAAGCGTGCTAGACGGTATGGTGGAAGGAAAAAGAGGGACACACAACAATTGATTGACGAAATTAAGAAAGCTGATTCTAACGTGAAGACGAAGAGAGGTTAGATGAGAACCATGGTACACGAAAGCTTTCCAGTTTGCGGCAAGTGACCTGCTAATAATGGTGGAATATCTATGATGATTTCGTCTTAACATGGCGACTACATGTCAAATAACTGAATTATATTATAAGAAATGCTTATTGACTGAATGAAATTCTCTTATTAATCAATCTTAATTCTTGGAATGAAGATTAGTGATATGAAACGTTAGAAGAAGAAATTTTGGGAGAATGTGACTAAATCAAATCCGAAATACCATTTCTAGTAACTCAGGAACCAAAGCTCGAACAACATAATATTTCACAAGCTTGTATACAGGTCAAGGTCTACCACCAGACCGAGTTTAATCCAGAACGGATGAGTTCGGTAGAATTCTCTCTCTTTCTTTCTCTCTCTCTCTTTTTTTATAGATTTCTGAGCTGTCGATATCTAAGGCCATTTAGCCCGTCACGTTTTGAGGGATGACGTCCCTCGGCGAGCACACAATCCGGGGAAATTAAAGGAAGAAATGATTGAGGAAGGAGGGAAGCGGCCTGGGACCACCCTGGCATTTGCCTGGTGTGAATGAGGATAACCCATAAATACCTCATTGACGGTGGCTGGCCTGAAAAAGCGTTTTACACTTTTTCGACCGAGTACCCCCACCGGGGATCTAACCCGGGACCGCTCGCACCGAAGGCGAGAGCTTTAGCGACTACGCTACGCGGGGCCACTTTTCTTCTTCTTTTGTTCGAATAAGTGACTAAGCTCAAGTCCAAATTTGATAGTCCATAACTTGGGAACCAAAAACCTGCACGTCATAATATTCCAATATTTCAAAGCATGTATAACAGGTTAAGGTATATCACCATATCGATTTTGATCCGTATCAGACGAGTTTGATACATAGTGCCCTTGGTTTTTCAGGAAAAATCACTGATGAACGATAAAAAGATGCTTCAAGATCATAGATATAAATTAGGTTTCTTTAAACTTACTTCTTTTTCCATCACCACCACCACCATTATTATTATTATTATTATTATTATTATTATTACTAATTCCACACAACCTAATGAGCGCGTGTGTGTTTAATACAGAAGGATCCAGGTTCGGCTGCCAGTGCTGCCATAGAATGTTCAGAGTTGACACAGCATTCAGAGACAGTTAGAAATTACTTCAGTTAAGAGATGGCAGATTTAATTCAGAAATTGCAATGTGCTGACTAACATTACTTTACCAAAAGGTGTTAGCAGAGCCATAGTTGTTCTACGTTGTAATGTAAGGTAAGGTAATTTACATTTTGCGAGTCATTTTATAAGAAACATGTGTCAGTCACTGGCCTATTCGTGACCCCCATTAAACACCTCAACAAATTGATCGCTGTCTCAGTAGAAGAGCTTATCCAAAGTGTGAATGGTCAAAGGTTCGCCCCAAGATCAAACACTTTCGTAGCAGAGATCTTGTTCACGTGAAGTTTCGACATTTTCTCATTTCCTCCACACATTCTATCGTTAATCTGAACTCATCAGGAATGCTTCCAACTTGTAAAATGGGTTTTGCATATTCTCAAAAAAAGATTTCGCTACTCAATCTGAAGGTATAATTTCTAAGAAACTTTTAGTCGCTAATGAGCACAAATGACGACGTTATGGCATAATAAAAATTTGGAAAACAAAATAAATGAAATTCCCTTAGGGTAAGGGAGATGGATGATTAACGCAAATAAATGACAGAAGAATCGGTGGAATGAGAGTATGGGAAGGAACGGAAGTACCCCGAGAAAACTCAGGGAAACGATGTTTGTCTACCACAAACTAATCTATCATCTATCTATTAAAATGCTACGATACCAATTACTAGCGACCGAGCTCTAACCTATAACTTTAGCTTTCAAATCTTTGATTTACGGTTATTTGTGGTTTCACGTTTACAACAAAGCCAAATATTTTTAAAAAGCTTTACTTTAAATAAATTACTTAAAGAGATATTTTTCACAAAGTTTATCTTTTTAAATTATTGTCCAAAGCCTTTGTATTTTAATAAGCCTTCTCCGAAATAAATGCAAGTGAATTGTGCTTCCATCTTCCGAGTTCTTTTAAACTATGTTTATAAGTTTGTGGTCAATCCTTTCGACAATGAGATCTCGGTAACTACAGGCTCTAGAAAGATGACGTTTTCACTGATCGATTGGAAATTTTGAGTAGATTGTCCAGTTCTAATTTAATATTTAAAAAAAAAACACGGCCATTATTTCTTTATTACATTTTTAGGGTACACTGGAAGCGTTGAAATTAAAAAAAAAAAACTAAAGCATCATATCCTACGTATTATACATTCCAACACAACAATGTTGTATACTGGGGTTGTATATGTTTCAGGCGTTTATTCCATGGCCAAATAATACTGAAAAAGTAAGGATAACCATTTCTCGAGTCTAAGATAAATCTTTATTTTTTGAATGTTTTGCCCAATGAACACCATATATAACTGACATTATAATTAATAGTATATGTAATGTATTTGCTTATTACATACTGCATGCAAGAAGAAAGAAAACACTGGTCATACATGAATTAGAAACTCCAACCGAAAGTAGGCTCAAATCTTGCAAACGGCGCGAGATATTGAGAAAAAATAATCGAAAAAATCTCCCCTTTATGATACCCCTTGCCGATTTTTTTTAAAAATCAAGATGTCTTTCACTTGTGTCTGTAAAGGGACATGTACATATGTTGTGAGGAATGAGAAGGAGATTTATGCTCATATGCGAATGATGCGCTGTGTAGAGAGCGCAGGTTCAGCTAATAAATATGTATAAAAATGAAAATGTTTCTGACTTAATAATTCTTGAACCACGAGACCGATCTTGAAGAATTTGCGATATAGATGATGTTTGAGTTTGGGATAGTTTTTATCATTTTACTTTGACGGTGCAACTTAGGGGACGGGGAAGATACATAAAAATGGTGACTACGTTTGTGACTTGACTCTTGAACCACCCAGCCGATCTCAATCAAATTTCAACATAGATGAGGTTCGAGCCTGAGATGGTTTCTGTCATTTCACTTTGACGATGCAACTTTGGGGAAGGTGGGAGATATTTAAAAATGATCGAAAATGACTACTATTAGTGTCGAGTCCATAGTTTTCGGGATCGCTGAGACGAACAGTCACACTTCCGATGCCGTTTAAGTCCAAATTCAGCCCCCACTGTTCTTTATGACCAAAATAAACTTATTCTCCCCGTGCTAAGAACGGGCAATCTGCTAGTTGATTATCTTTGTTCATTTCCACAACTAGAGATGTAATCCACTCGCGTCCTATGTTTTTCCGGTTGCCTATCGTATATATGTAAATTCACAACACTCCTCTTCATTAAGAATTTCATCCGAAAACAAAAACGAATTCAGAAGTACAAGACTTTTTTTTCTCATGCCACAATATCTTCCATAGTCCTTTTCTAATAAAATTTTTACTAAAATAAGTCTATAGTCAAAGTCCCATAAAACATCACGTAACCTTTGAATAAAATCCCACATCATTACAAATGCGGATACATGTTTCAGTCTATATATTTAGGTAATTCTTCTCTTACTTTCAACAGCTTTTCGTTTCAAACATAAACTGCTCCATAACAATCATGATATTTTTGTCTAGGCTTTTCAAATGTACAGCAGAGGCAAAGATATAGGTCTTCGGGTTTCCAATAAATAATGCACTCTTTAAGACACTCTAATGACATTTTCTTCAAAATACAATCACAAGTCAATTTCAAATACTCCTCCAATTCCCAATCCTGTATTGGTGAATTACTTAATGTGGGCGAAGTGGCGTATACGGTGTTTAGGAAATAGTGCGGCCAATAAAGCATCAGCCTGGAGCTCCGATTTTCTTCTCCCCATGAATTTGCCCTAACTTGAGTGCAAGCGATAGCTTCCGATGCGTTGAACACGCCTGTGAAGAAACTAAGGTGGTCAGATGCACCGTTCCTGCAATATTGCGTTCCAAAAGTGTGGGATGCCACGATATCCCAATTCCCGCAAATGTGATTGGAGGAGCTGTATGAAATAACTTTGGACCAATTCCAATTGCGCAACGCTTTGGTTTACTACGCCCAGCACACAGCATCCCATGAATAGGGATGCGCACGAGACGAGTCGAGACAGGATTTTCCTGACAAAATTTGAGTCGAGACACGGCTCTTCCAATGGAAAAATATATATTTTTCGAGTCGAGACATCACTTTTACAGCAATCTTGTCTCTTGCGCATCCCTACCCATGAAAGTGTCTTCTTTATCGGCCAATATGAAAGACCAGCGCGCCACGGGCTTGAAATTCAGATTGATTTCAGCAACTTCGACGTTGCGCTGCCCATTCTGGTTAAGGCAAAAATGAAGTCGAGATATCCGAATCGAACTGAACACTACATATTTGTGCTGACGGATACGGCGAAGGCAGGTAGAGCGGCAATCATTGCCTACTACTGTACGTGCTCCAGACTCGCACATACAGTAGGATGCTGTTCTCACGTGGCCATACCAGTATTTGGTACTTCTCTTACGGCCACAACCATGAATTTGTTGTGTCCGGTGACCGATTGTTCAACGTTTTTCTTCGCATTGAAAATGCTTCCCATCCGATGCTGTTGATGTTCCTGATTGAGTTTCATAAACTAAAGTGGCACGTCGATCTTGACCTTGATGCTGGCGCCATCTTGTGGCATCTCACACCTTTGAAGCGCGATATCTCAGGAACGGTGCATTTGACCACTCTGGTTCCTCCACAGGCTTATTCTAGGCATTGGAAGCTATCGATTGCACTAATGTTCGGGCAAATTCATGGGGAGATGAAATTAGGGCTAAATTTGGTCGCACTCTTTCTATTTCTTCATGCTGAATCTCCTTTCTTACTTTTAATTACAATATTAAATTTCGCACACGAATTAATGTACTCTCTTCATCTATTTCTTCTTCAAATAAATCAGAAGATTGTATTCCCGGAAAAAATCTACATTCCTGCCGGAGGAGTGTGTGAGCTTAGAAATCTTTGTTCCCGGTGACTCCCTCACAAATGTCAGGAAAGGCGCTGCCGACACATGCAAAGGCGATGATACAGGACCCAATGAAACTGTCGGTGTCTTGAGTATTCTTAAAACAAATGGCGCTGATGTTCCAACTCTGTACTTCATAACTATTAACATAAACACGATTTTACATCACGCAATCTTACATATTTGTAGAACTTTAAAATTCAGAATATTCGACCCTACGAGACCATGGTATGTATACAATTCATTATTCCTCTCCTTTATTCAACAATTCATTTCTGGCAAATAATTACCAAATGCTATTACAAATAATTAAAATTACGAATACGATAAAATATTATTTCTCACGTGTGTATAAGTTCTAGCCGATTCCATACTTATTCCCACCTACCCCAACTATTTGTTCTCAGGTGTCATATTCTCATTTACATTGTACTGTTTAATGTTGCCCACTTCCAGCTATTACTTTGGATGATTAGTTACTTCCAGCTGATGAGAATTTTTTAAGAATCTAGTTGATTTTTGGATAATTCAATTTGAGGGATATAATTTTGGGTACAAATTTCCAAAAAAAAAAAAAAAACGGAGAAAATTTTCGAACTTCGGGCGTAAATGATTCGGTATATGAGAAGGGTAAGAGTGTCCTTACTGGCTTCGATTCTCCGATAGTATGTACAGTGACGGCTAATGTTAGTGTTGCAGCGTTGTGCAACGACCAAAGTATTTCAAGAAAAAATATATTATTATCAATATTAGTAAAGAAGGAGGGTAGTAAAGAACATATATATACTTTTTAATACTCGTATATATACACTTTAACTAATATTTTTTTTAAATTCTGGAACCGTCCGTTCCGTTAATCCATTTTAAAAAGCGAAAAATAATTCGTCACAGAGTCTCCAATTTATATTGTGTTGCAGCGAGCATACAACGACCAGATTCCTTCAGCGCGGGAATCGGAGCAAATGTTAAGTCTCCTTTCCCCTATCTCAGAAGTTAAAGGGACCGGTCGTTGCAGTGCTTCTGCAACACAGCACGGTTTTCAGTGAACGAGGTTTTTCGCGCTAAATAAGATTTCTAAATTTTATTTCACTAGCAATTAACAAATGGAATTTGTTTTTATGCATTCATATTTTTAAATTACAGGACCATACCGAAGCAAATCAATATAATGACAATTAAAAAAAGTGATTGCAGAATTACAAAATAAGAAAGAAAGTATCTAGTAGAGCAGAAAACAAATTAAAGTAGACTCACATTTACAAGTTAATTCTTAGCTTATATCGATAATGAAGGCTTCTTCCACAGTAATTTGTGATTCAAATATTAATAAGTCAGTATGTAGAATTGCCCCCTCCCCCTGTGGATAGCCTAGTATTTTAGTATATACATATTTCTTTTATAAAATAAGTGTATTTTATACTCTTGATAATTTCCACATAAAACTGTACGATGGGGAACGCCACATTGAATTTGGGACTAGTTAGCAATGCTCAGCGGCGTAGCCACGAAGGGGCCACTGGGTCCGGACCTCTCCAAAATTTCGAAACTTGACTAACATTTATAGACTTTCCTAACGAACTATACTTGTTTAACGGAGAAACGATTGATGTAGGCTAAATATTTTATTTTACGCCTCATCATGTACTCCTTCTTTTCTTAAAAACAATTGTTCTATCATTTTTTGCTAAGAATATAGGTGACAGTTATTACTTATCGTCTTTTCGGATGCAGAATAAGAAAGGTATATATTGCATAGACGTATCGAACCCCTCCCAACACACATTTCTGTGTGTAGAACTGGCAGTACTGTTTGTTTTGATGTTCTTCGATTTTTACCTTCTGTTAGGTATACATGCTGATCCTACATCTGGCGGGTTTCGAGGTTTCCTTTCCAGAACATATGACATTGATAAGCATTGTTTCGCCTCATGTGGAAGTATATTGTGTTCGTTGTGCATTGTGTAACAACCAAGACGGATGATTTGGAATGTAGTTTTTTTTTTCTTTTACGCACATGTGTGTGTGTGTTGATGTATGAATATGTGACATTCGGAATCCATATACCAGTACCTCTTTTGTATCACTGTTTTGGTTTTTATTTATTAGATTTAATTTTATTGTGTGTGCTTTAATTCTGTAAATAACCTACAAATTCTGAATGAATTGTATACCGTGACTTCTGTAAATAACTTACAAAAACATTGACCAGCTTTCAACTGAGGAAAAACTTGCAATTAAGGCTTAGACAAAACAAGCAAAGGACAATTCAGGAGAGTGTTCGAAAAAAAAAATCCAGTTTAAATTTGCAGGATGTTTTATGGCAGTAATGTTGTTTGCACTAGATACATTTCCTCAATTTATTTTAAATTTTCCTGGATAAACTGTGAATAAAGTGTGTTCAATGGACATTTTTTATAACACTAATCTCTGTTACGAACTCTCTTCAGTCAACGCTGAAGGCGAATTCGGATCACTATCAGTGACTGAGTTCGCTAGAATGAATCGTTCGCAATAATCTAGAAAAAATATTTAGTGAATCAACAAAGCTTCTGAAATTAATATTAACTGTGCCTATGGCGTCAGCAAAAGACGAAAAGTATTTTTCTACATGAAAAAGAATTGACACTTTCAAGGAATTGAATGTCCCAAGAAAGGTTATCACCATTGGTTATGCTTTCCAACGAAAAAGACCTGACAATAAGCATACCAGAGTTCAACCAGCATGTATTAGACAGATTTGCTCCTATCAAAGAGAGGAGAATGAACTTACTAATTAATTAAAGTGAATAATCGGATAAAATGTTCTGCATTTTTTTTTTTTTAAGAACAGAATTTTATTTAATTTCACATGTCACATAGCATTTGCATCTAAAGTTATGCTGATTAGTCAGTGAGTCCACTTTATATCTTCTGTCTCTTATCATTCGTACTGCAAAACCCGAAATCACAATCCACCGGCCGCCACTGAGTATGTCATTTGTACTATCAAACAAAATTGAGAATTATTTTTTGCCTCGTACCTATTACAGATATTGTAACGAAACTCAGCATACGCATTACATACAGACATACTATTTTGAAAGCTAGATTATAATCGTGTTCCTGTAGCCATAGTTGCTCCAGGAGGAAGCAAATTTCTTCAAAAGAAAAAAAAAACAGAGGATATTTCCCTATTTATCCCAAATATTCCTTATTTTATACATTATCAACACATACGAATAATACCATGTGAAAGCTTCCTTCATTCTAAAAGGGATGACGTATTAACCATGATATTTGGATAAATTGTACACGGTATGGAAACTTTTATTTTGTGATGTAAACTGAACGACGAAAGAAAAAAAAATATCGGTCATTTTCTACTACTTTTAAATGTCTGGGTACCCCCCTCACGCAAGTGACCCTGGACCGCATAGAATGGGGGCTGTATTTGCAAGCCAACGCCTGCGGAAGTATCACCATTCATCTCAGCGACCGTGAAAACTACGGATTTGACACTAATATCGGTCATTTTGGATTATTTTTACATGTCTCGGTATCCTCCCCTCCCCGGTGACCTCCGGGCCACAGCCGAATGGGGGGAATTTGGAAGTTAATGAAACTGATCTCGGCGATCGTGAAAACTATGAATTCAACACTAATATCAGTCATTTTCTACTGCTTTAACATGTCCCAGTAGTAAACGCCCCCTGAGACCCCCTGCTTCCCAATCGATGGGGCCTGTATTTGGAAGTCAATGCCTGTAGGAGTATCACCATTGATCTCAGCGATCGCGAAAACTATGAATTTGAGATTAATATCAGTGATTTTGAATTCTTTTTACATGTCTCGGTATCCCCCACGTGATCCCCGGCCCGCATACAATGGTAGCTGAATTTCAGTCATATTCGCTAGTGGAAATGTCACCATTGATCGCAGCGACCGCGAAAACTATGGATTTGACAATATTGGTCATTTTGGATTATTTTTCTATGTCTCGGTATTCCCCTCCGCAGGTGACATCCGGCCCGCAGCCGAAAGAGGTGAATTTGGAAGTTAATGTGATTGATCTCAGCGACAGATCGGTCATTTTCTACTACTTTTACATATCCCGGGAAACGCCCCCTGAGACCCCTTTCTTCCCAGCCGATGAGGGCTGTATTTGGAAGTCAACACCTGTGGGGTATCACCATTCAACTCAGCGACCGCGACAATTATGGGTTGACACTAATATCGGTCATTTTGGATTATTTTTACATGTCTCTGTATCCCCCTCCCCTCGCAGGTGACCCCCGACCAGCAGCCGAATGGGGCATATTTGGAAGTTAATGCGATTGATCTCAGCGACCGCGAACTATGAATTCGATACTAATATCGGTCATTTTCTACTACTTTTACATGTCCCGGTAAACGCCCCCTGAGATTCCCGCTTCCCAGCCGATGGGAGCTGTGTTTGGAAGTCAACGCCTGTGGGAGTATCACAATTCACCTCAGCCCGCGAAAACTATGGATTTGACACTAATATCGGTCATTTTGGATTATTTTACATGCCTCGATACTCCCCTGCTGGTGACCCATAGCCGAATGGGGTAAATTTGGAAGTTAAAACAATTGATCTCAGCATTTTACATGTCTTGGTAACCCCCGCACGTGACCCCCGGCTCGCATAGAATGGGAGCTGAATTTGGAAGTCATCGCTATTTGAAGTAAGAGCATTGATCTCAGCGACCGAGAAAACTATGAATTCGACCCTAATGTCGTTCATTTTCTACTATTTTTACATGTCCTGGTAAACGCCCCCCTGAGACTCCCCTGGTTCGAATTTTAAAAAAAAACGCTTCATCTTGGTCTGGGACCTGGACCAAGGTATCCGTGACCAAAATTTGGTAACTCTCGGTCAACTTGTCTGCAGGGGCGTCATTAGGAAGGGCAGGAGGGGGCAATTGCCCCCCCCGAAGAGTTTGAGGAATACATATACTGTAATCGATTGTCTACTAACATATTAGTACAAAACGTGAAAGTTTTATGTCGGTGGTGTTCTTGTCCGACCCCAAGCGAAATCTGAAATGACGCCCCTGCTTGTCTGGTCCCGGTAAACGCCCCCTGAGACCCCCCTGGTTCGAAATTTGAAAAAAAATGCTACATTCATCAGTGACTTTTTAAACTCCTACGCTAAATCCATTGTAGATCCAGTCATCTATGAACTATTCCATAAGAGAAGAGTGTTATTAGCAGATCTCGTATAGTTCTTGTAAAAGATATTCTGTCATTATTGGCAGGATACTCGCCGCAAACTGAGAAACTTCCATACACAACGGTCTACAGCTAACCTCTTCGTATTATATATATATATATATATATATATATATATATATATATATATATATATATTAGATAGATAGATATAGCTATAAAACGCTATTATTCAGTTCAAAACAAAGAAGAAAGTTACACACTGATTCTCCGGGACCCCTTCAGCCGCTATGGGGAATCGAAACATCATACGTGGCAACGTCGTAGATTAACTTGGAACCATTAGCATTGCTCCTCGGATTCATCAACCAGTTACATCGATTGTTACGCTAATAAGTGGTGTTAGCGTCAACGACTATCGACCTTTACTGCTACAGAAAGAATTGATGTAACAACTCGATGGATTGATCGATTTTCTATGAGGTTCTTTATCTGTGACATTGCCACAAAGTGCAATTCACGTCTCCAGACGAGGACCCGATAGGTATATAATTATATACATTTTTTGCTTTGACTTGTAGAATAATGCTCTGTAATCCTGGGCGCCAATTTTAGAACACCTAATATATATAATCCGTTGCCATTAATACAAGGGCTGGGAGAGGGGTGGGGTGGGGCGGTAGGTGGATAAATTTTGTAAGAGTATGGTGAATGGGGGCATGTTTGAAATGGGGGCTGGCCATTGACACATTAGCGTAAAAGACAGTAATCTCATTCGCCTATGTTGTGGGTCCAGGTAAATGCCTACGCTGCATTTTCAATTAACATTGGGCGCATAAAGAGTGTACAGCCCAAATGGCTTGTCCGATTTAAAAAAATCCTTCAGTTTAGATTGAAAATATCATATTTGAAAACAGTTTCCCCTCTTACATTTTCTTGTAACTCTGATAATAACAGAATTACCATATGTCAAGGGACTTTTGAGACACCCTGTACATATCGGATAATCTGCGTTTGGCGGGCTATATCGTTGGAATGGGAAATATGCGTTGTGAATTAGTGTAAGGGAAATAGATGTAAAGAAACAGTTTGATTTCTTGTTTTTGCACAAATAAACATGTTACGTAAGTGGAAGAAACAACTGATTTTTCTTAATACCGCAGCCCTCATAGATGCAAATGGAATCAAATTCCCTCCACTTGTTATATAAGATGTGTTTATTTTGTAAGCAAATGGAAAGAATCAAACTTTTTATACTATAGCTCCTTCAGTGCAGATTTTATTACAATTCGCCCTCCGCAATAGTCTACGGGCTAGTACGTGCACTTTTGGCGTACGGGACCCGGAGTTCGATGTCCTGTGTGTGTATTCTGAAAATCGATACTAAATTTAGATAAACAAACATAAATAAAATTCAGAGTGAAAACCGAGCCGAGAATCGAACCTGTATTCAGCTTTCTTTGTAAGAGTGTGTCGGTTTCTTCCTCTATTTCTTAATGGATTTTTATAAAGACACTGGACAGTCCAAACTGCAAAAGTCCGAAAGGATACGCAAGGATCTCAAGGGCGAAAAAATGTACTTGGTTTAGGAACAGACTAAATGGCATAGTGCAATGATACTGTAAGCTAGCTGGATCCCCCATCCAGTCGTATTTTTTTTCTCTCCTGGAACTTCATTAAACAAGAACTGATTAAAAATAAATAATTTTCACTCAATGTCACTAAAAATGCACACGAGTTGTATTTGAGTAATTGGCACAGAGAAAAAGATCTCAGAAGGACTGAAGGTGTGTACTAAGCCATAGTGTGACTGTTTTAGGGCAAGAAAACTCCATTATGTAATAATAAAGTGAATTCTACTAAAAAATACTATTAGAATGAGAGGAACGACCAACAGCTTTTTCTTTCGTTCCTCTATCCATTCATAACTAACTTTACCTAACAACGTATCTCTATCAAAATTAATTATAATCTGTAATTTACATTTGGTATCAAAAATAGAGTACTAGTGCCTTATTGCATTGATACTAGTACCGTACGTAAACAATTAGATTTGAATACAACAAACACTTACATTCATGCGCGCCGACTACGTGGGTGCTCCGGGGCTCCAGCAAACACACAAATAATCTTATGGGTGCGCTGCACCCACAAGATTTTTAGTTTGATAGAAATAAAACAAGACAAATATTTCTCATTTGCCACTATCAAAAAATAAGCAATAAAACTGAGATGTAAGCTAAAATTTCTAACCTCTAAAACACAATTGTTTTTGTTTCAAATGTGTTTGTGCAAAGGCAGTCCCCACAATAAAAAATGGAACCATATTTTAAATAGAATCGAGCACAGCCTTTTATGACAGTGTTCATAAAAGATTTTAACTGAAAGGAAACCAATCAAAAATTATCGAGATTTCCTTGAAAACATATGACACGTCCCGCCGTTGATATGAACCCACATAAATTTTGTAAAGTCCATGCCGTTGCTTACATTAGTCCCCATAGCAGAATATGCCACAATCTGCGATGTGATCGCAGAAAATTTGCCGCACCTGTGAAGAAAGCGCCAAAGGGAAATAAAAAATAGCAAACACAAAAATATAAAAACATGCCTGCTATGTGTAGATGTCTTAAATGTACGGACGACTCGCATAAATATAGTTTGAACTGTTTTTCACACCGAGTAAAGCGTATTTTTAACAATCACAAGTGTTTCTTCTCCTGGAACTGATCATCTTGATTTTTTTATTTTGGAATTCCTGCAGAATATTTTTTACTTACAAGAGCTCATCGCAGAAAGACAAAGAAAGTTCTGCCGTCGGGGCATTAGTTATTACGTATCGCAGTTCTAATAGAAAAGTGATACAACATAAAATTGACTCTTATTGAGATATGATGTTGAAAATGGTACTACACACTAGGCGAGTTTTGTGTAAAAACATCGAAGGTAAAGGTGTATATCCTATTCCTATAAAATAACAGTATCAGATATCCACTCAAGTTAACATGTAGAAGCCAATCTTCAACTAGCTCTCTTAAAAACTTAATGATTTTGAGTATCTCTATTAAAGCTAGGATATGATCAGACAGTCCCGTGTCTGCTAATCACGCTGTCTGATTCTTCTTAGATCTGTACATGGAACTCCTAATAGCTCAGTAGTTAGTGTACTCACATTTTATGCCATGATTCCGGATTCTGTTTTCGGTAAAAGCCCAGTTTCTAAATTAACTCCCGCACGTTCCATAGAAAAATATAGGCCATGCTGGGTATTATTTAATTTGTTCCCCAAATCACTTCGTAGTGATTATGGTTCGTTATTTGTAACTGTGATGTAGTCACGAGTATAAATACAGTGTGGATGTATGACATAAAAAGTACAGTGCATAAAACACGAACCAACTTGTGCTAGGTAGCCACTAGAAAGCAGGAATGCCATCTATCTGAGTCAAGGCAGGAGCGCATCAGAAGAGCACGAGCGGCGGCGATCGGGTGTGTCTGAGGTGAGCAGGCGCGTTAGCGACAGGGGTATATGCATAAACGAGGTCGTTTAGAACGCCTCACTACAAGTCACAGACAGTACCGGCTCCGGAGCCGTTAATGGATTTGGGGAGATACTAAATGCCATCCGCTATGCTAATATAGGCATGTAGAAAATAGACAGAACCTAAGAAGTTTGTACACATAAAATGAAAATGAAATGAAATCTTTGAGTTTTACGTCCCACGATTATGCCGGCAAAGCTAGAGGAGACAGTGATGATGAGAAATGAATGAAGAAAGTGGAAGGAAACGGGAGAACCCCGAGAAAACCCACGCACATGGTGTTTGTCTACTACATATGAAGGGTAAGGGGAAAAACAAGGAATGTCACAAAACTGCATTTTCGAGAAAACGGCGTTTTAATATTGAAAACCGCGTACAAAGAATAGGGATATAATATCTTTTGCCACTTTTTACATGAACATTTCTACTACAACTACGCATGCATGGTGCCAAGTGTCACCAACAGATAGGACAAAACACCCGAAAAAGCACATACAAGGACATTCCTTGTTTCTTCCCCGTACCCTTCATATGAAAAGGACAGAAAAATAGCGATGATGAAGAGCAAGGAAGAGAGAGGAGAATAAAACACAGAAAGATGTAAAGTAAATTTCTAGTTTAACGTCCTACGATTATATCCTTTAGGCTAAGGGAGACAGATGATTAACGGAAGTCGAAGATTATGATATGACTAGTAGAATGCGAACGTGGGAGGAACAAACGGATTTACGTTTGATGGTGTCCTAAGCTATCGTGAGTCCACGAAGAACAAAGTAATCACCTTATATACAAAAATAAGGAAACTAGTCTAGTACTTTAGAGACCAGGCTAGGGAGACAGTCCCCATTATTTACACCAAAGGATCTACGTAATACAAAACACTGTTGCTGTATGTAGATTCAATTTTATTCGTTTTTAATCTCATATCTTGGGGGAAAAAAACTGTTTAAAGCCTACGATTATGCCCTTTAGGCAAAGAGAGACTGATGATTAAGGCAAGTGAATGGTGATGGAAGAGTCGGTGGAATGAGATTGTGGGAGGAAAAACGAGAGTACCTCGAAAAACCCACGAAGATGACGTTGTTCATCACAAACTTACTTGGCCAGGGATCGAACGAGGGATCCCAGACACTAAAGGTAAACATTCTACCACTGAGCCACTGTGCCTCCCCCCTCATATCTTGGAGACGTACATCTAGTTTTTCTCTTAATTTTTTGAGGATTCCTCAAGAGAATGGAGCCCTAAGCCAGCGTTTCCCAACCTTTTTCAACTTGCGGCACACTACGGGTGTAACTTGGATTCTCGCGACACACTTATAGATATTATTATTTGTAAATATAAAACACAATGGTAGTTTTTTCTTTGACTGCTGATTTCCTTCACACAGAGAACAAAGCTAGATCACTGGTTTTACCCGTAGTAAATCATTATGCTTATTTTTCATTCTAATTTAAAAACAGAAAACAATTGCAATGAAATATTGGACTCAAGTGTTTAAAAATACGCTTTCTTTTTCGAAAACTGTGTCCAACCTTTTACTAAGAAAGAATATCACTAAGTAACTAATGAACAACAAACAGATCTCCTTTACTTTTGAAACACAAATGTAGGTAATTTGTCGAAAGGATTGAATGTTATTTTAAATTTTCAAAAATGAAATTAAATCTTTGAGTTTTACGTCCCGCGGTTTTGCCGGTTAGGCTAAAGGATACGGTGATGATAAGTAATGAGTGAAATGGTGGAATGAAGAAAGTGGGAGGAAACGGGAGAACCCCGAGAAAACCTAGGCACACGGTGTTTGTCCACCACAAAGTTCACTTGGCGATTTAAATTTTGAAGTCACGAAATAGACTGCAACAATAAAGAAGCAATAATGGCCATAACAATAACAAATACTTATTTTCAACATCAGAAATGTGAAGAAAAGTAACACGGCATGAAACTTAAAATTGTAGATTCATAGTAGAGGTTCATAGTAATGTGCAATACAAATATACATTTTCCCCTACGTTTTGCAATTACATTGCTATAGAATTAATAATTTTGTTTTGATTTCCTCACGGCACACCAGCGCGGCTCATTCACGGCACACCGATTGAGAAACGCTGTCCTAAGCTATGGTTTCTTTAGCTTACCTGTAAATCCGAGACTGGGAAGGTAATGGGAGAACACCAGAAAAAAGTAACAGACACGATGTTTTTCACTACAACTTACATGGCCTATAATTGTACAATCTGCGGCAAAAAACCTGCAACATGAGGATGTAAGTTTATTGTGAAACTACGCCTAACAGCACAGGTAATGAACATAACGTCTAAGTGGAACGAATCACGTCAGGATAAACCGCGGTCTCCTCCCGTGCACACTTATTTTGGAGCAAAAGACTTCGTCATTTCACAATAAACTTATATGCTCATGTTGCAGGTTTTTTGCCGCGGATTGTACCAGGGACCCCTTGGACCAGAGGTGAACGCTCTATTATTGAGCCACCATACCCTCTACAGAAAGATGTGGAAAGAAGATAAAGATATACAATGAAGAGAATTAAGAAAGCCGCTGGATTGACCTCTTATACACCCAAATCCGCCATAGATACTAAAATTGGAGATTAATGATGATGGTGATCAACATGTATTTACTCAGTTATATATATGATCCTATGAGTAATTTAAATAAACTGAAAGCTACACAATGGAATAGCTGGAGCCATGAGAAAAGCAGGGCGCAGGCAAAGAACTGTAAATATTGTAGTGCACTTGTAGCTTAAGTATTATTTCAATCATAAAACGTTAAAGCACAATTTCTAGTTGTTAATGCAAGGCTTATAAAAACTCATATCAGGTTTTCTTTTTTTAACTTCCTTGTGCAAGCATTACTAGTAAAAATGCAAACATGCTTTTAAAAAAAAATTAACGGCATAAGAGTTCTTCCTTTACTTTTGGAAGTTTTAAAATAATAATTATTTCATTTTTATTTAAATTATTTTTCCTCGGAACATGCTGTGTGGGTCACGATAATATTTCGGTTGGAATTTCCACTATCTCACGCTTTCTAAGCGGTAAAACGCTATATTTTGAAACTTTAAGCTAATATCCGGAAAGCTTATGAGTGCAAACAACGCGTTTTACTTTTACCGTGAAGGATTCTTTAACAAAACCAGAACAAACTTTAAATGAATGGAGAGGGAAGAATATCTGTGATTGTTCCTACATGTAAAAGTACTTAGGTAAATCCTTTTATCCGCCCCTTCTTCTGTTTTTCGCAAAAATTTGCAAAATATCATCTCTCTATGACTTACGGTTCCCGATTTATGGCTTCTTAAATCTCCCGAAATTCGAACTTTTTTGCTCAATATCTGGGGAACGGTGGCCAGTTGACCAGTGACCACCGGTTACTATTTGCTAGCCGGTAGTCACCATCCTCTTAGATATTGATCAACACCGAGATATGGCTCCTTAAATCTCCCGAAGTCGGAACTATTTTTTGGCCAATATCACCGGAACGGTGTCACAGAGAGATGATATTGGTGTTAATTTCTACATAAGAGGTTGGTAAATATTTTGGTACCTATATTAATTGGTGGCCACTTGCCAAACCAGTGGCCATCGGTTACTATTTGGTACAAAAATATTTACCATCCTCTTAGGTATTTGTCAACATCAATATGATCTATCTATGACTTAGGATTCCCGAGATATGGCTCCTTAAATCTCTGGAAATCGCCCATTTTTTGGTCAATATCTCGAGAACGATAAGAGTGACGCGAAAATGTCACCACTTTCTCAGATAGTTTTTGATACTCTATCGAATGGAGGGCTCAAAATTGAAAAACATTGCAAATAACAGACACAGATAATTCAGAAAGAAACTTTTTAGGTTGGTTGATAAATTTTGAAATAGACAGTACCAGTCAATGCTTACAGCGACACCATCAATGCTCGCCCTCTAACCTACGCTAACGTATGTCGTGTGTTTTCAGCAAAGTATGCCTGTCAGGAAAGGTTGGAAAATACTTCACTGCATGTATAGCCATTATACGTGTGCTACCCTATTATAAATGTGTACGGTAAAAGTTGCAAGCATGAAAAAGCTGAATTGTACAGCGCTCACTTCTGGTGCTGGTTACCCTGGTTTGATTCCAGTTCCATGAGACGCATGTGGACAATAACAGTGATCATGAGTTCTTCAGTCTTCCCCACATTCTCATTCCAAAAACTCTTCCTTCACTATCATTAGTCGCCTGGCTACTTTAGCTTAAAGGACTTAAGATGACCTCATTTCACTTTTTCGTTTTCAATAAGATAGTGTTGTGACCACCAATAGTGTATAGAATTTTAAATTTGTATTTGGGATCTTCAAGCGTACAAAAGTTATAATCACGACTTAGTGAGTTCAGCCACGGCATCCAAAAGGAAACACGCAACACTAGTTCTGTTTAAGAAAGCCGCTGCTAGAAATATAGGACAAGTTACTGATTATGACATCAAAATGTCGAAGATAAAGTTCGACAGTACGTCCCGTAACAGGTTTTAAAGCGCCTATATTAGATAAAGAAATTCAAAATTTTGTGCACTGTACAATGCACTGTACTGTAGAGGTACTATTCAATTTATGTTGCTGTGTATGATGTTTGTGGCACTATGTTAATAGGCGGTAACTTGTACTTGGAATATCACGTAATAAAAACATTTAATGTACTGTAAATAAATAAAATTTAAAAGAATCAATCTCTCTAATCCGGTACCTTCTCTGTAAGAAATAGTCGGATTAGTGAGTGTAGTGTGCATACATACAAACATACCACAAACTATCTAACCTCACTATTTATTGCCACATCTACTTAACAATTTGGTTTTATTTAGCCAAAAACAAGACGTCTTTCTCAGTATATGTCTCCCTGCTAGTGTCAAATATATTGACAAGAGCAGGGCTTGATTTAGGGTGGGGTGTATCGGTGCACGTGAGTAACACCCCTTCGTTTTAAATATACACTATATTAAGTAAGAATCTTGCAGTGAAAATAACATTTCTTTTCGAAAATTTCTGCTCTCATGTTTTCGTTTGGGCTTAAAAGAAAGCAGAGTTTTGCAAAACAAACAAGTAAAGTTTCTGAAGGTGGAAGGAAAAGGATTAACTGAGAGCAGACGCTTAGGATTTCAACGGCAACTCCTCATTCATGTCACAGACGCATAAGACATTTAAAAAAATCAAATATACTTGTAGTTTTGGTGCGCCCCCCGTCAGAAAATCCTGCATCCGGCCCTGGAGAAGAGTATGTTTATACGTTGTAATTTTAGACTTTACTGTGGCGTTTTGATTAATATGACACGTAGTCAAGAAAAAATAAGCAGTCCTTAAACTCTTGATTTCTGAAATAATATTAATCACCATATAGAAAACTGAATGTCTCTATGACAAAATTCTCGCTCAAAAATCACAAGTGTTACAAAATCTAAGAGTAAAGAAATAGCTCCAAATAAATTCAAGTGAAAAAGTGTACAATGAAATATTTCAATTCAAGAATTTCGAGAAAATATTTAAATGTCTTTCAACGATTCATTTTCGTTCTAAGAAAATATAGTGATGCAGTGTGAGTATCATAAAACCGAATAATTTCTTTCTTACTCCGAAGTTGTGAACAAAAGAAGTCTTGCAATGTGTTCAGTTTTCCATTTTATTTTCATATTTTATACGACTATAAAGCAAAACTAATTTTACTTGTAATTTATTACAACTGATGACGAGTACCTGGACGTTAGTTTGAAATTAAAATTGACAAGATTAGAATTCCTCTTTATACTTTGAAAGCGATTTGAGAAAAGAACCTGTATTTAATATCAAATGTGAAATAAATGTAGGCTTACCGTAACCAGAATCTGAGTCGCTTTGAAAAAAGAAAGAAAATAATGGTTGCCAACTGCTTAGGCCAGGTATTTCTCAAGTCCAATTGTTGTTTATGAAAATGTGTTGTTGTTCGTGCTTTTAGAAGTAGATTCCCGATTTGCGATAATTTATTCGCGATATATTAGGAAACAAAGGTATTTCAGAAGATGTGAACTTATCTGCAACTTAATTTGAGACGAAAGTCATTGGAACTCTGACTCACAATGTTTTTCCAATAGTGCCAAAATACAAGGCAAAAGATTCAAACGACATTAAGGGAGTTTTGTTCTTAGAAAGACTAAGAAAAGAAGTCTTCTAAAAGCGTCTGGAATGTCCCTGGATATGTCCATATAATATTAAGTGTGAAAAAAATGAAATGAAATCTTTCAGTTTAAAGTCCCATGTTATGTCCTTGAGGCTAAGGGAGACAAATGATTAAGACCAATGAATGACAATGGAAGAATTGGTGGAATAAAAATGTAGGAGTAGCACCGAAGAAGCCCATGAACACTGTGTTTTCTACCACAAACTAACAAGACCGGAGGCCGAACGAGAGACCCCACGCACCAGATGTAACGATCTACCAGTAAGCCAGTGTGAGCCAAGTGTGAAAAAAAAAAAAAAAATCAGGATTTTAGATACAACGACAAGCGATAAAATTTGAAGAAAAAATGTTAAGAACTAATTACTTTAGGACTGAAATTAAATTGAATTCACTTTGGTAACGTTCCACGACTCTGTCGTGTAAACTTAGGAGATGAGTGTTACCACTATCCGATTAAGAGCCACTATCCGCCTCCTACTTTGTAATACTGAATTCTCAGAAAGGTGTTAACACTAACATTTCATTGAAATTGTTGCAGTCCTGTATACACAAAGTAATGTGACTAAAGTACAATAATACTTGTTAAGCTGGCTACTAATGCACTTCAGGCATTTAATGTGGAACCAAAATGTGAATAATAAATTCCTCTGTAACACACTGAGATACGCATTAATGCTGCGTCTGTGTCAATATGATTTTGCTATTTATGGCCGTAATATCTAAGCGCTACAAGTACTACTTTTGTACTAGTAACTTCCTCAGTACTGTATATTCCCCGAATCGAGCGCAAATAGAAGTGAACTGCTGAAGTGTAAATGGGCCAAATCCGTGAAATATGATCTTGTATGATTGTATATGACCTACATGGTTCGGAGCCAACATAAATAGTAGTACCATTAATTCTTCATATCTTTGTTGTGTGATAATGTAAAACAAACACCGATCAATCAACCAAATAACAGTGTGCTTTTGAGTCTTCCATTTTATATTTCAATTAATAACAAACCACTAGCTTAGAATCAATAGGGTTTTTTCCATCATGCTTTGAGTACTGATGAGAGATTATTTCAATACTCGCTTTCGGCTGTGATTTTTAGCTCCAATTGATGATATTTATCAACATTGAATGCAATTATCATGATTGCCTTGGATTCTTATTTACGCCTAACCTAACCTGACCTGACCTAAGAATAATTTTACAAATGTTTATTAGCTGGTGTTAACGTTCTATGAAATTCAGACTGACACAACACAATTCTTCTTGTGTCTTCTGTCTTCTTCAATCCATTGTACAGTAATGTGAAACATGTCGACTGGAAGAACTTTGCATTCCATTTTTTTTAAAAATATACGAAGTTCTTGAACTTCTTTGCAGTGAGATGAAGCTCCTTCTATTTTAGTTTTTTTTATGAATTCTGAAGGAAGCGTATAAAAAATATTTTTTTTAATAAATAAAGACCTCACTTAATGAAATACTACTTTCAACTCCACTTAGACAGTTTTATTAATTTAAGTGTATCTGTTTCAAATGAATCCTTATTTTCATCGGGACTGACTGCTACGGAAAATAAAACGAAATGAAATTTTTCAGTTTACGTCCTACGATTATGCTGCCTAGACTAAAGAAGACGGTGATGATGAGTAATGAATGAAAGGGTGGAATGAGGAAAGTGTGAGGAAACGGGAGAATCCTGATAAAACCAACGCACACGGTGTTTGTCCACTACAAAGTTCATTTGACGCGTGCTGGAATCGAACCAGGGACATCATGCACCAGAGGTGAACGCTCTGAGCCACCGAGGACCCCTGACTGCTCTGTATTGGTCAGTCACGTAGCGGTGATAAGTCATCGCAAGGTATACGATTAAACTAATAAGAAAAGGTGCTTATGTGGAGTTGAAAGATAGTGTTTCGTTATCTAATATGCATTCTGTCAGCTCATTTAGTTAAGTTTTGAATTATTTCGTCTTACCGTTATAACTTGGGAAGTCACATTTTGTTTAATATTACCGAAAACATGAGTTTGCAGGTCGTATGTTTCAGTATGGTGACTACTCTGTAACCTTACTGGTTTATTTTTCTTTCTTTTTTTTATCAATAAAAAATGAAGCCTGAGGAATTTTGAAAGAAAAGTCCATCAGAACCCACGTTTTAAAGATGCTATTCCAACATTTGCACACAGTGAGGTAGAGGAAAACATCAATAGGGCTAGCTGGTGAAGGGATTCAACCCAAGCTCTTCGTATTTCAAGCTGTGTGCACACGCTGAATCAATTCTATGTTCCTGGTGCAGATGAATTATGCACCAATGAACTACACGTGATATGAACAAGAAATATGTTGGATAATTATACCTCCTGCTCCTCTTTTTGTACTAGAGAAACTAGTTAAAATTTGATTTCAGCTTCATTCAAGCTTCAGTATTTGAATATTTAGATTTTACTGTGTGAAAAATAAAAATTGAAATGTCATTTTTTAATAATGTTCAGCAAAATCTCAACGGAATTCAATGTGTTTCAACACGGTGATCTCTTTTTTTCTTTTCTTTTTCTCTTTTGTTAATAAATGTACAGTCATGCTTAAGAAGAATGTCAACGAACTTCCCTTTTGAAAGTCCTTTAGTCTTAGCCATTGGCAGAATTAAAGAAATAAAAAATAATCTTTCGATGTTCAGTACATTTTGCTAAAGTCAAAGTATTGAAGTATATTATGAACAGTTTCAGTAGAATGTATCTTAAAAAGAGATGGTGGTTAGATTGCTTTTAGCAACACTACATCGTTACTTCTCAGATAGAAATATTGAATGCAACTTCATTCGAGTGCTAAAGCATTTTCGAAATGCAAAATTTTTTCACCATACTGTTCGAAATGGAAAGTAAATGAAGGTAATGTGCAGAAATAAAGGCAGCTTTTGCTTTTGGGTAAAAGCGTACAGTTAAAAATTTTGGAAATTCATTTTGTGTGCATGTGCACGTATCTGCTGCTGCTTTCAGTACAAAATAAATTATTTTTTTCTCAATTAATTATTTAAATTGCAATCCCAGTATAAATTTTCCTTCTACAAAAATATAGAAAGAAAGAAAAGAGAAAAGAACTTTACAGCCTGCCATTCTGATGTTTCCTTGCACTGAAATTTACAACTCTGAAGTACATGGATAACGGCAAACATAATTATCAATCTATGTGTGTTATACTTCGAAACTTTAACTACATTGCATGTATATTGTAAGAATAAAAACAAATGTTCTGGTTTATCTTTGATTCGATGACGGTATTCTAGTTTTAAAATATGAGGAATTGAACTAGGATCGACCCAATTAGTTAAGAATCGAGTTATAATTTACAGTAAACTCCGTACTCAAAGAGAAACAACAACGTATTTCACTTTATTTAATATTGTGTTTTTATTATATTTTTAATACCGGTAGTAAAATTCAGCTAAAGCGTTCTGTAAGCATAGTCATAAAGCTTACTCGGTTTCTTTTTATCTCATGTATTTTTTATGAGCTTTATTGACTTGGAATGCACTAGCTAAGCTCACGATCATAAAGTAAGTAAAACTAAAAATAAATTGTTACAAGTTATTTGCTGGATAAGTTAATTAGTGTGATCAGTTGAATTTAGTTTTAGTCGTGCGTGAGCCCATGAAGCACTCGGAAAACGTACAGCCAAATTCGCTTGTAATACTCCTCCTGAATTCGCTGCATATTCCAATACATTTAGTTTCATGCAAAATACTATAGTTTCAGTACACATTGAAATTAAGGTTCATGAGTTAGAATTAGCTAAGATATTCTAAATCATGATAAAAACACTCCTTCAGAGTACAATTACAGGAATTACTTATGCCTTCCTAGTGACGATGAGTTTTAACAGTAAAAATTACTTAAATAAAATTACAAGTAAACTGATTCATGACTTACGAAAATTATATCACGCTCATCATAATATGTGGTAGAGGAATTGTAATGCACTAACTAATCAGGTCCTCTTCTTGCCGTCATCTTGACATAAGCCGTCTGCGCGGTACAACACTAGTCAAAAACGCAAAATAAATTCATCTTTTGTGTGGAAATTAAGGAGTAATACCGAACACTACTTTCAAAAGTACAAAAGACGGGAGTGGGTACCACTTCGTTGGAGATTTTATTTTTATAAGTACATAATTTTTTTTACGAACTGAAACGGTTCATTGATTTCTTTCCAGCAGCAAGTAGAACTACTGGAATGAACGAGGTGGGCGGAGTCCATGGATACTATCACGGAGATTCCTCTATGATATTATGAACCAGAGATTCGCAACCTTACTCAAGCCGCGGTCCAGCAGGTTATACCAATGTCCAATTCTCAAGTTTCTACTTTGGGAACTGTGTTTAATTTAGCTTAATGTCATTAAATGTATACTATAAAATTAAATTAGATGTATAGTTTACATAGATCACCAGTAAGATGAAAGAAAGAAAAAATGAAGTTGCTTCTGGTTGTTTAATTTTCTATGTATATGTTTAATTTTCTATGAAAATTAATTCAGCTTAATGTCATTAAATGTATACTATAAAATTTAATTAGATGTATAGTTCACATAGATCACGAGTAATATGAAAGAAAGAAAAAATGAAGTTGCTTCTGGTTGTTTAATTTTCTATGTATGTTTTTTATACATAAAACAGTATACATTAGATAAAATATAGTGCTTGCAAGCAATCGATATCATCTTTTACCATCCAGAGGGATTAAATAGTTCCGCTGACCGGTAGTGGTCTGCGAGCCGACGGTTGACTAGCTGTTTTAAGGTAACATTTTAAAATTGTGTACTAAAACTTTATTTTCGTCGCATTTTTTTTCTCCTGTAAACTCCACCTCTTTAAAGAAGTGCATTTATTAGCCTAATTGAAGAGTCGCTCTAGAAAACAATGTAGGCCTAAGTGGCACCTTGAAATTGTTTCACTTATTTTATTTTTTAAATACCTTTATGCCTTAGTTATATTTTCATACTTCGTTATATGCTAGGCTGTATTTTTAAGCAATAGTATTTTCTATTTTATGACGCTTGGGCACAATTTACTATTTTTTTGTCACTACTGTTACAGTAACTATTGTTTTTAGTACTTACATTGTTTTCTACAGCGAGTCTTCAATTATTGGTTATTTTTTTTCATTTCAATTGTTGCCTCTTGATGTTCAGAGAGAACACATTCGTAACTTCACTGTTTAAAATTTTGAAGGAACTACAGTCCGTGGCAAAAACAACCATCTCCTCGTCGTAAAATAATAAAATTGCCTTTGAGCCAGAATATCCTCATTTTCAGGTGCATTTCAATAGTGCAATATTTACAACAGTTAATATGTAAGATTTTTGCAATTACGTATTATGTATATAAAGGAGCCGGTTCTTACATTTTAGAACATTATTATCTATTGTTGTGTTCCAAATTACACGAATTTTCCATTATGTATGTTTTATTGGTATTTTGTTCTTGTCCATTTTTATTCCCAATTACGTGTACAGAACATGCAATTTAACAAATATAAGAAACAAATACAATATCAAAATAAACCTAATTACTAGAGCAACCTACATTATGCTTTGTTTTTAGTTTAATTATGCTTTATTTTTTCCAAATTATGCTTTATTATGCTTTATTGTTAATTTCAATCATTATTTTACATTAATCGTGTATATAATGTATAATATTTACTTTACATTAAATGTTCTAAATATCTTGATCTATTTATTTATATTTTATGCAACCAGTTTCTTTCATATTTAACGAACTTTCTACTTATTGCACTGTAAAGATATGCTTTACTCGAGTCAGTTTTTGTTATCACTTGTGCGCGCCTTAGAGGTGCATATATACAGAAAGGACAGTAATATTTGCCACCAAAAAGTACAGAAAGTGCCGAAATTCAAGAGGTACCCATAACAATATAGTGCGGAGTTCTTGTATACTATTCATTGTTGAAGGAAAGTTTTCTTCTTTATTTCCTTTCTTCTTTTCTCCATACCAAAGGCTTACACCGAAAAGTTTACAGAAATAAAAATTAGCTTTTCATTGTTGCATTGTTATGTTCTCAATGATTTTGCATTGTAAATATTGGTTTTAAAAATATTAATACAGTATATTATACTTGCAGTTAAACAGAATTTTCCAATAATCGTGCTATATATTTTAAATTATGCTTTATGCTTTATTTTCTAAGATTATGCTTTATTATGCTTTTGAAATTAATTTCTTCTGGACCCTTAAGCTACCACAACCATATTCAAGGTACCAACCATATGTGTAAATTGCTATTATGCTTTTGGGTTGCCCTACTAATTACAGTACAATAATGTACGATTTAATCTTTTTTCACAATTCTCTACTTTCTGTGTCCACCTTTTGCGATTTGTAATGCTTCAAGTCGACAAGACATGCTACCAACTAGATGGGAACTTGTTGCACAGTCAATTTCTCTATACCAGATGTTAACTAGTGCCTCGATGAGCTCTCACCAATTATAGATGTTCTTGTTCAGGAGACGCAATGTAATTATGTGCCACAAATTTTCTATGAGATGAATTTGGTGGCCAAAGCTGGATTCACTTTAAAAAAAATGATATGCTACTGAGTTCCTTTAGTTCTTTATTCAAAATGGAATTCCATCCTGTTCAAGCTGCCCGTTAGAACTTGTAAAACGTTTTTGCACAAAATTATTCCCAGATCATCTCGTATTTGGAGTATTCTTGATTTCCAAACTATGCCATGCATAACTATTGGAACCTTATAGAATGGGATGTCCGTTCGTCCGTCCGTCAACAGGTATCAGAGCAAAACGGTAACATATATCGAGATACTTTTCTTTTTCACAATCGATTCAGCTTCCCAAGAATAGATTACATTTTCTAGTTAACTCTCTACTCAAAACAGAAGTTCTTCGAATTAGTCATATCCGGTTTCAATGTTTATCGCCACAAAATGAAAATGGTAACACATAGCCAGATGCGGTTTTTTACAAACGATCCAGCGTCTCAAAGAAACATATGATGACTCGAACACTCTTTCAAAACTGGAAATGGTTCAAAGTTAACATTACTTCCGGTTTCAATACTGATTTCCTCAGAACAAAAACGGCACCGGAAAGGAATATCGAGATGCAGTTTCTTTCAATAGATTCATTGTTCCAAGAATAGATTCCATCTTGTTCATTAATCCTCTAGTAAAAGCGGGTGTGGTTCAAATTAACGACTTCCGGTTTCAACACTTATTACCTACAACAAAAATGGTAATATATAGCAACAAGCTGTTTTCTGCAATCGATTCAGTGTCGTAAGAGAGCATGTCGTCACAACCTGCAACACTCTACTAAAATCTGAAGTGGTTGAAGTTTACTACTACTTCCGGTTTCAATACTGATTTCCACAGAGCAAAAACAGTACAATATATCAAGCTGCAGTTTCTTGTAAATTGATTGAACGTTCAAAGGATATACTTTATCTCCTCCATTAACTCTCTATATTCAAACCGGAAGTGGTTTAAACTAGCCATTATCGGTTTCAACGTTTATCACCAGAGAACAAAAATGGTATTATATAGCAACAAGCAGTTTCCTGCAAACGATTCAGTTTCAAAAGAACGTGCAATCATAATCCACAACACTACAAAAACCGGAAGTTGTTGAAATTTATTAAGTACCGGTTTTAATACTAATTTCTATAGAGAAAAAACGGTAATAGATATCGAGATGCGGTCTTTTGTAATTGATTCAGTTTCTCAAGAATAGGCTCTACCTTCTTCATTAACTCTCATTCAAACCGAAAGTGACTCAAATTAACGGTTTTCGGTTTCAAGATTTATCGCCATAGAAAAAAAGAATGATAATATATACCGACAAGTAATTTTCTTCACTCGATTCAGGGAGTCAAGAGGACATGCTATCATAACCCGCAACGGCTTACCTAAACCGGAAGTGGTTGAAATTAGTTCTACTTCCAGTTTCAAAACTGATTTTCGTAGAGGAAAAACGGTAATATATATCGAGATGCAGTTTTTTGCAGTCGATTCAGCTTCCCAAGAGTAGATTCTATTTCCTCCTCTAACCACTTATTCAATCCGGAAGTGGTTCAAATTAACGACTTCAAGTTTTAACCTTTTTCGCCATAGAACAAGAACAGGAAACATAGCGAGTAATAGCTGTTGGATATGGAGTCAACGTCCTCCGATGAACAGGTTCTATCTTTGATCTTATTAATCTACTGCAGCCGATAGTTTTAGAGGCACTACTTTGAGTATTGAATTCTCATAGTTTGGAAGTCTACTGTAGTTTCACACTGTGAAACAAAATTAACTTTTTTTGGTGTTAGTAACACATTCATCTTTCTCTTCTTCATTAGTAACACATTCATCTTTCTGCTCCTCATTAGTAACACATTCATCTTTCTGTTCTTCACCATCCTCTATTCAGTATTTTCACACCACCGTCTTTCCAGTATACACGAAATTTCTTTTCGTCACTATAAATGACATGTCTCCAGTGCTATTCACTCCATTTCTCCGACATTTCAAATAATTTCCAACAAGCAGTGTGGAAATTGAAGGACTTTGAGGTGGGGGGAAGTTAGTATATGTCTAAAATATACTTATACTAGGGGAGTGCTCTTGCAGATTAGGCGATAATTCCTCACTCCAAAAGAAACTTACTCGCAGGAAAATACCCCTGTACCACTGGCACTATTATGGAGCTATCGGGCTCCAGCATCTACGAAATAAATTTGATAGTTTTTCGCATTTCACGTACCTACAACAATAATCCTTCTTACAATTTCTAAGAGTTTAATTGACTTTCCATATTCTTATGCTCTTTATTCAGAAATCATACTGTATTTATCAAATTTCATTCTATGTAAGAACTATGTTCTTTCTTTCTTTCTTTCTTTTATTCTACTCTTATGTTTCTTTTTTTTAATTGTCACTGTCTTCCGCTTCTCCTATCATACTTGCGATCATTGTTAGTTGTGATTCAAGTCGACCGTCGTCAGTAACACTAAAACTAAAGAGAAGCTGATAAGCAAAACTTGTGTTCCACACCTATATGCACGGATGTCAACATAAGGAAACTTTAGTTATTATAGCAAAGGAATATTTCCATCGTTTAGTTATAAAGAAAGGTAAATGCTTGAATTAAACAAAATCAAGAGGGAAGGAATAAGTAGCCCGGGAAATTAGGTAGGCCAAGAGGATGCTTTCTTTCTCTTCTATGAATAGAATAAAAGGTTGGATCCACTGCTAAATTTTTGTGTGTATCATATCACCTGGCTGCAATTCTTGCCATTAAAATTGCAATAATTATATTTAAGCTTCAACTTCTCTCAACATTTTCTTTCAGGTAAAAACGTACAAAAGTAAAACTGAATATTTGCATTTTTTCTAAAATGAAATAAGTTAAGTTGGAATGAGATTATAAATAGTTAACGTGTGTTTGGAGGAATGTCATTTCGGATTTGTCAATAGGGAGGGGGGAAGATCCTCCACCAACGTACGAGTTCCATGTTTTTTTTCTAATATACTATTTGACAATCGACTAAAATATAATTAATTCTCAAACTCAGGTGAGCAATTCCCCCAAACAAAATTCTAAATACGCCACTGCCCTGTACAATATGTAAAAGGTTATGATTTTTCAGTTCATAGTATTTTTCTCACAAAAGACTTTAAAAAATCAGTTTTTCTAATGTACATAGCCAGTGCCGGATTTAGGTTTGATGGGGCCCTAAGCTATTGAAAGTAATGTGGCCCTTTATATATATATATATGCGGATCCAAGGGGAGGGCTCTATGGCCCCTCTTGACGCTCAGATATACACTGGATAAAATGGGTTTCAATCCTAATTTCTTTACACTGAATAAAGCGGCAAACTATGGTTTAGCCCCTCCCTTGATCATATCTTGGATCCGCCCTTATGTATATTGTAATATCCCATGTGATGTTGTAAACAAACAATCCCACATGTCAGTGTTTACAAACACCACTACGTGGTTCGGCAAGAAGACTTCACACCAGATGGATCTACAATCACTTGCAGACGACGGTTTCTAGCCTCTCCCACAGAGCAGAAGACGACATCGGGGCAGCAGCGCCACCGCCACCCAATGAAGCCTATAAATTGGATGGACAAAGGCAATTCAGTACCAGTTTTCTGGTGACCCTCCTACTGTCTGCTTCGACACTTTAGGAGTAACCTAGCCCCAGGGCCTCTAGTCTGCTTCGGGACTACGCCTATCCTTTCTCCTGTCTTAGGCTGCTCGGGGCTCTGATTAGGAATCCCAACCTCAGCCGCTTATTCTGCTTCGGGGCTCTGTTGGCCAATTAACCTACCCACTGCTTGCTTCGGAGCTTTGGGCTCCTAATTCCACTCCGCTTAGCCTGCACGGGGCTTTGCAGAGATCCTGTCTGCGACCTTACGGTCAAAGACCACCTATAATTAACGTTTGATATTAGAGAGATTAATTTGTACAGTATTTTGTGAAAATACTTTTCATAGAGAAATTTTATAATAAAATTGGTAGTGGGAGATCGATTCCGGACACTCTTTTTATTAACGCTCTACCTATACCTATATGGAACAAAACTTTACAATATATATATACAGTGTGACACACGGTAGATGGACGATTTTTAATGAAATAACACTCAGCCAATTTGAAAATTAATGCATGTTTATTTACACAAAATCAAAGCTCATTATTTGCCATTTTAGTTAACAAAGCTCATTACCTGCCATTTCAGTTATTTGTGAAAAATAATGTCGTCAAGGTGATGTCCATCATTTCAAATGCAGGACTCAAGTCTCTTCTCAAAATCCTCCATCACACGGACTAACATCTATGCAGGGATTTTAGTAATTTCTTGAATGATTGCATTCTTCAACTCGTCCAAAGTTCGTGGTTTGTGGATATAGACACAGCTTTTAAAGTACCCCCCACAGAAGAAAGTCACACACTGAGAAGTCGGAAGACCTGGGAGGCCAAGGAACCTTGCCAAAACGTGAGATAATCTGTCCAGGAAACATGCGTCTAAGAACTGTCATTGAAGTCTTCGCGGTGTGTGATGTTGCCGCATTATGCTGGAACCAAACACGTTATAAGGGGAGTCGTCGTATTCTTAGTTCTGGTTTCAAGAATGTTTTAAGCATACGAATGTATCGAGCCGAATTAACATTAACTGTGCATCGTTCTCTTCGAAAAAATAAGATCCAATAATGCCAACAGAGCCAAGCGCGCACCAGACTGTTACTTTTTCAGAGTGTAGAGGACGTTGGTGGATAAGGTGCAGATGCTCTGGAGCCCAGTAACGTAGCTTTTGCTTATTCACGGTCTACTTTAAATGAAAATGAGCTTAATCGCTCATCAATAAATTGTATTTTCATTCGATCCCAAAATCACTTGCATTCTGCAAGCAAAGTCTTCGCGTACAGCAAAATCAGTTCCCTTAAATTGTTGGACAATGAGCATTTTGTAAGGATGGAATTTTAATTCTTTATCCAAAATCCGTCTAACCGATTCACGATTGATCCGTAGCTTACTAGCATGGCGTCTAGCTGACCGTTCTGGGCTCTGACTACCGCTTCCCTTACCCTTTCATCATTTTCTGGTGTTGTTACACTGCGTCTCGGGCCAGGATGTTTCTTATCCAGTATGTTTCCAGTCGATCTGAAGTTTTTCACCCATCTGAGGATTGTGTTACGGCTCGGAACAGTTCCATGTCGACCAACATTAAACCGCGCACGAAACAATCGCTGCGTAGCTGTAACAGACTCACCAATTCTCATGAAACTGTCATAGACAAACAATCGACGTTGCAAGTCCCTCTGCTCCATAGTGACTGAGTAAATGAAATGGCGTCTTGTGAGAGCAGAATATCCCCACCACGACCACCTGCCACCACCGCACTCTCAGTACTACGCAGTTCAAAACCGTCCGTCTCCCGCATATATATATATATATATATATATATATATATATATTCAGATACAAAAGTCGCCATTTTTGGAGTTTGAATATATGCTATATGGTACTAAATACGTTTACACATCAAAACATCAAATATGTATTTTATTAACTTACAACATTTACTTACACTTACTACTTACAACATTGCAATTTTTTTAGAAACAAAATACAGACTCGCAATTTAGTCTCTGGAAACTTGCTACAACATGGTGTCAATATATTACGCAAATAGCTAATAATTATCCAGGGCAAGTCAAAATGATGGACTCGATTTTAGAAAATTATTCTGTGAAATCTAATAAACATATGTTATTGTGAGACTTGCGCTTCGAAAGGCTAACTTGCAAAAAATACGGGACAGGGCAGCACTAGAGTTCTATCAGCATACAAGTACAAGGTACCATAACACTTATGCTGTGAAGTCCTATTAAACTAGCTAAATGTAATGGCTGGGAAACAAGGTCCTCTTACAAGCAGGACTCTGAAACAAGGGCCCCATTAAAAGCGGGGCAGGGAAGCAGGTGCCCATTACTTGCAGGAGCTGGGAAATGGGGCCCCATTTTGAGCGGGACTTGAAAACAGGGCCCCATTACAAGCGGGGCTAGGAAACAGGAACCCCATTTCAAGCAGGGTTGGGAAATGGTAGTCCCATTATAAGCAAGGCTGGTTAACAGGGTATTACAAGCAGGGTTGGGAAACAGAGCCCCATCACAAGCGAGGCCTTCATCACTTGCTTCAAAATATCGTTGTTGTATGTGTTTTATCTTTTTTTCTTACTATTTAGAAATTATATTACAGCCAGTTTTTGTCTTTAAAATGTATGGGGCCCTTAAGAGAGTGGGGCCCTAAGCTATAGCTTGTTTAGCTTATACGTAAATCCGGCACTGTACCTAGCGTATAAAGGTGCTTGGGTACCCTCTGTGAGACCGTCTCCATAAAGTATGATCATAATTGTAATTTTGTAGTTGTAATTGTAACTTTGTATTCTGTCTTCTGGGGGTAGATTCCATTTCGATACAGATTCCTTAGTAGTTAGTTGAAACCTGATCATTTTGTATTTATTTATACTTTTATTTTTTATGATTACACAGGAAGTTTTTATGTTATTTCCAAGTTTCCCTCTTAGAAAGTACAAAGGGAATGAGGTTCCAGGGAAGTGCTAAGAGGTGCCTGGGAATTTCTCTCCTTTCCCCCTTCAATTACCACACTGCCAACAAGTGCGCTTTTCTTACTCTGTTGGGTATGGTTTCTATTTTGAGGTTTTTATCTCTTCACACCTTATTTTCGTTGTTCGTTCCGATTCGCTCCAAACATGAGCTAATCTGCGAGTAGACAATCTACGTGAATGCTTCTCATGTTTGCTATAAGCTTCAATTTTCTATCATCCTTATTTTTGTAACCGTTTCTTTCCACTATCCTTTCTAAGGTCTGTACTTCCAGTCTCTGTAATCCGTCGAGCAATATTTGTGACAGTTTTTGGATGAATATCTAGTTTACGTGCTACTATTTCTTGGACCCATGATGCTTGAACATTTGAAGTTCCCTTCCTTGCTTTCTTGAAGTGAGATCTATTAGGCCTTCGTTTCTTTCCATATCGATCAATTTTCTGTGATCAAAACTTCTGTAGATTGAAGCAAGTAAAAGACTTCTATAGCAGTATCTCTAAATTATAAACAATTGTAACAATTGAACTTCACATCAGAGAAAAAGAACAATAGCGGTAGACGATAAAGGCAATAAAGCCTAACAATTTATTCAACTGACCCTTTCTTTCTTCATTGCTAGATCTTGTATAATATCAAAAACTGTTAAAAGTACGTAGTACAATACATAATGCAAAACTGCCAAATAATTTTTAAAAAATGAAGACATACTGTTTCAACGGCAAAATTTAAATTTTATGGACGATTCTTTTTGCCGCCGAGTGTAGTTCTTTCCAAGGTCTCTCGAACCGGCCTTTCTGCCCTCTTTTCCCCCCAGCATACTATGCACTAGGTGACGTCATACGGAGGTATCGCTCAAGAGAACAGGTGGAATACTGCTTATTATTTACGTTGTATTTTTTGTAGTTAGTATATTGTTTAAAGCATGAGTAACAGACATTTTATTTGGGCAATAACATTGTAACAATAGAGAAATCAAGCAGAGTTGGCGTGGGACAATGAAAACTGACTCACCACCAACCGTGACCCACGACCACTGACCCACCACCCACCGTGACCCACAGCAACACCATGAACCACTCTTGTCCACTGAGACCTACTCTGACTCACCAAAAATCCATTGTCATCAACTCTGAACACGATCCACGGCCTCTTCTGTACTGACTAAAGAGTTTACACCTGTAATAAAACAAGACTGTGAAATTGTCACTAATCGGAGTTTGAATTTCTAGTCTATCACTCAAGCAACACTCTGTTACAATAACGGTGGATCTGACCTTTACAATATCAAATGGTAAAGTGTTTATCAGTGAGGAAATTGAAGCACTTCGAGGTGGGGGGAAATTAGTGTGTGCCTAAGATATACTTGTACTAAGAGAGTATTCTTGCAAGTGTTAATTTCTCAACGCATTCCAAAAGAAACTTCTATTCACAGGAAAATACCCCTGTACAATATGGAAAAGCTTATGGTTTCTCAGTTCACAGTATTTTTCTCACAGTATTTTTCTCAGCTACAAGTTGTTTCGTGACTCATTGGATCCGTATAGCTGTATTGGGCTAATTTGAACTGAATTAGCAATTAATAATAAGTTTAATTGTTAGTTGTAATTAATAATTGAAGTGACTAATTGTCAATTGCTAATTGCAGCTGGTTATTAATCAATGAGAGTTGCAATAAATCGATCAGTTAAAAGTGATTGCAAGTTATTTACAGATCCATTATTCTCAATTGATTAACACTTTCCGGATCCGGGGTTTTTGGGCTATTTTTTAGACTTTCAGTCAAGCAGCTACTGCATCGTCACTATTTATCCTAGGATCATGGTTCATACCTCATTCTTTTCAGAATAGAGCTGGCTTTCAAATGACACCACATTGCATGCTCATACCATATACCAGGAGCGGGAAAAATGATGTCAAAGGAAAATTTTCGGAGGGAAATTTTTTACTCGCACTTTGGGCCCCTCTGGAGCGGCCCGGTGTAAACGTAGCCATCTAAAAAAAATCTGGTAAATAGTACTTGGTATACTGAATGTGTGTGCCAAATTTCAAGTTTCTATCCTGAATACCAAGGGCGGGAGAAATATTATTAGGAATTCCCACCATGCCCCAAATTATCGTAAAACACCATGATTCAGGCAAAAAAATTCCTGAGACATCCCTAATTACCCTAGGATCATGTTTCGCCCATCATTCTTTTCAAACTAGAACTGCCTTTCAGGCGGTATGATTCACGTGTCTCCATCATGTATCTAAAGCGGGAAAATGAGGAAAAACGGGATTTTTGGGATAAAAATATTCTTTTTTTCAATTTTTAGCCCCCCTAGACCCCCCTGTTTTATCGCAGAGATCTGAAAAAATCTGGTAAATACTACTCGGTGGGATAAATGTTTATGCACAATTCCAATTTTCCAGGTGCAAAAGTAAGCCCGCCAAAAATATATACCGACAATGTCTCATATTCCCGTATACAGAGGGAATTTTTTAAACATTTCCTGAGACATACCTAATTACCCTAGGGTCATGTTTCGCCTATCATTCTCTTTAAAATAGAACTGCCTTTCAGGCGGTACCATTCACTTGTCCCCATCATGTATCTAAGGCGAGAAAATCCCGTGAAAGGGATTTTTGGTAAAAATTTACCTTTTTCAACGCTTAGCCCCTCTGTACCCCCTGTTTTAACGCAGAAATCTGAAAAAAAATCTGGTAAATACTGCTCGGTAGACTGAATGTTTTTGCACAACTTCAATCTTCTAGGTGCAAAAATAAGCCCGCAAAAAAAATAGTACCGAAAATGTCCAAAATTCCCCTATACAGAAGTATATTTTGATAAGAATTCCCTGACACTTCCCTAATTACCCCAGGGCCATTTGTCGCACATCATTCTTTTCAGAATAGAACTGCCTTTCAGACGGTATGACTCGCGTGTCTCCATCATGTATCTAAGGCGGGAAAATGAGGAAAAACGGGATTTTTTGTGTAAAAATATCCCTTTTTCAAAATTTAGCCCCTCTGGTTGTGCAAAATTTCAATCTTCTACGTGCAAAAATAAGCCCGCCAAAAATACTTTACATACCCCCCCAAAAAAATATTACACGAAAATATATATTTTAGAATTATGACGTCATCACCTCCTATATCTCGACGCAGTTAGGTGTGAAACCATGCGTAATGTCTTCTACAATTCCTCTGGACTTGAAAAAAAAAACGGACGAAAAAGCTCAAATAGGAGAGTTATAACGCAATGTACCATGAAACACCCCGTATGGTACAGATTGTACCATGGGATCCTTAAAGGGTTAATTAATTGCAATTGGTTTTCATTGATTAATGGCTAACATTGTAGTTGTGTATATATTCAATTGGCAGGTGTTTTCGTATAACAGTGTAAAAGAATACTCTACCTCTAAAGAAGAATGGTATCGGGGGGAGGAGGGTTAGAAAAACAAAATAACAGACAGAATAATGCCGAAGTTATGGACTCTGTACACATACCGACTAACTGCCAATTGCAAAATATCAAATTTCAGCAGACCACTACAAACTATAGTGGTCGCGAGGACTCGTGAAGCTTGACCTAGATGGGCAGATATTGGATATTATATATTAGCCTGGTTTAACTTCAACAGCTGTAAATACATGTGCGATTTCAAAACCAGAAGCAAATCATTATGATGAAAGTGGATGGGAAGGAATCAAATGGGGGAGAACAGATGAGGAAATAGAATTTCTATTAAGACTTTTCGAGGATTTTGTTCTGATTATAATTATGTGGAAAGGTGGATTAAAATACACAAGGGGATCTGATGATAATGCATTTTTCATTTGAAAAACGAAGAAACAAGATGGGACCTTTAAGAATGATCAACCACATCCAGGTAAAGTTAAGATTACAAATATGGAGTTGAGAATGCCTGTTAATGATGAACCTAACTATGCTACCTTGCTAAAATCCAACATGTTAGAAGAGGGTAAGATCGCTATTTCCTTCAACACATCACTGTTTACAGAAGACAGTTACAGGCAAATGTTTAGAATTCGATCTAACCACACAATTTAACTCGAGTGAATTTGGTATGCCTAATTATGTAATTGCCTTCTTTCAAAATGATAGAAATGATAACCAAGAAAAAGACTCAAGCAAATTCGATCACTGTAAAGTACGGAATATCCATTTTCGTAATTCTATAAATGAATATTACCCTTAGAGTCTTTGAATTTAGATTTCGAAAAACAGATATCTTAAAGCTTACGAGATTTATAACATATATAAGAGAAACACTGAGACCACAATTGGAAACACTGAGATGTATTACTATCCAAGGGTGTTCTTAAAAATTAGACCAATGTTTGTAATTAATACAAACAAACATAAATCAGTAACTTTAAGTGACAGAACTAATTTGAAATTGATTGTTAATTTTGTAACTGATGTTCCAGATAAAACAATTTGTTATGTTGTTATGATTGGCAAGAAGAATTTTGAATACGATGTACAGTAAGAAAAAATGATAGAGAAAATGAAATTCACTATATGTTTATTAGATTTGTTTAGTTTGGGTTTTTATGAAATTATCATAAAAATCATTTAATAAAATGAATATACCAGATAACATTCCACGAGAGAATATTATTGCGTTAATTGAGGATACTATATAAACTTTTGAGAAATTATTAATAAAGAACAAAACGAAGTTCAAGAGAATAAAATGCGTCTATATTACTCTTATTACGTTATCCATTCTAATATTAGCTTCTACAGGGTTTATTAATTTGTTTATTCCTGTTCTGTGTATTCAATCATTACAACTGCTTTTGTTTCCGGGTCTGCCATTATCACCGGACTCTCAACACGATTTATTATAGCTACGAAGAAAGAGTATTATAAAAATATTGTGAATCAAATTGAGTTGTTTAAAGATGAGCTTAATGTAATTAAGTTAATGAATGGTGAATTAACAGATGAAAACGTAAAGACTATTGTTAATAGAATCAATGATATACTTAACGTAAGTCGAGACTATTAGAAACAAAAAAAAATGAAGTTCATAAAAAGTTGCTAGATAGAAGTGAGACGCTAATATTAATATGGAATCTCAGTAGAAATTTATCCTTAGCAACAATTTCAATGTAATCGTCAAAAATGTTTAACAGAACACTGAAGTGGTCTCTTAAATCCATGGCTGCCTATTTTCTTTGAACTATGATCAATGAACTGAGTTCACGAAGTCACTGTTTCCCATAGAGAGCGAAATCAGCAGGAGATTCCATTACTGGTATCCTAACTTGTAAGCATGTAAACATATAATACATACAAAATAGGAAGTATAATTTTATTGTTATATCATAAGTGCCTTTGCGTAGACCATTGTAAGTATGTAAATACTTTCCTTCTGTGCTAGCGGTCAGTGGTGTATTGGGCAATGTCACTAGTGTGTTATGGCCCGTGACGGGTGGTGGGGAGGCGGTTTCTAAGAAGGAACATTTACCCTCCACTAACGGTGACTTGACGCGGATACTGTGCTTTTTCTAGTTCGTGAGGCAGCGACACACTACTCTGCATGTACACACTCATCACATATGCTTTACTTACATTCAAGATTATGTTAAAATGTAAAAATAAATCATTTTAATAAATGCTGCTATGTGAAATACAGTGGAGCGGAAAAAATAAATTCAAGTCATATATAATGTTAGAAGAATATAGAAAGATATATGTTTGTTAATATATTCTTTTACTAGACCGGTTTATGTAAAAACGAAGCTTGACACATATTCCATATATATTTGGTAAATACATTTTATACAACACTATCACTACACATAACAGTCCAAAATTTTTTAGCACTTTATCAATACACATAGCAGTCCAAAGTTCTACGGCATCTTATTACTACAAACTGCACTTATGTTTTTTGAAAAAGGCAGAATCCTTTCTTGAAATATTGAATTATATATTTTCCCCAATAAAGTTTTCTTTTGAAGAAAATGCATAGAATAGGCAACATTAGGCACTAAATCAATTGATTACGCTGAAAGGGGCAAATAGGCAAAATAAAATTGGTTTAAATTGAAACTTCGAGCCCGATATAAACTTTAAAACGTTGTTTTTGATCATATATTTAGATAATATTAAAGAACTGTCATTTTGCCTAACATTTGGTCTCTAGTTATAACACGTTGGTCATATCTTGAAATCCCTTACGATTGGAGACATATTTGAGATATGAAACTCATTATTACACTGAAAGTCATAAACTGAAAGTGACTATTGGCATCTAGTAGGTTGTATTCGATATGTTAACTTTTTGCTCCTGATTGGCTGATCCGTTTCCTTTTTTGCCGATTTCTGATTGGCTGATGCCACCTGTACATGGTGGAGATATAAGAATTCATGTCACATCTCTGTAAGAGACGTGGGAATGCAATGTGGAGGTGTTGGAAGGGGTGAGAGTAACATGTAACATGTTGAGGAACAATATGTATTCTCATTCTGTTTTTATGAGGATGCTTTGAAAGTTATATGAGAAAAAAAGGATTTGTTCCACCAATTGGGTAGAATGTTTGGCGATTTATTACAGAGAACATGTCAACTGAAGAATAAAACTGTTTTCATGATGAAAATTTATTTCTGTGAAAGTTGAAATTTTTAGGAAAGGGGAAGTCGAAAAAATGAAGAATTCTTGTGTGAAAGCCATCGAACAGTAGGAATCCAAATATTTCGAAACACAATTGATGCAACTCAGTTTATTGTTTTTTTTAGATTTCACTCTGATTTTTGTGTGGGTTCTTGGTGAAAAAAGTATTGGGTAATAGATGACATACATATGATGATAGATGATAATAGATGACATGCTGCAAGTGTAGAAAGAGCTGTGTAAGGTCTTATTTATTGTTGACTTTATGTCAGAGAAGTATTTATGGTTTTTTGTAAGTGTGAGAACATTCTATACACTGGCTATTTAGGCATGTTACGTGAAAGGTGTCCTACAGAGAGCCTTTTAGTAAAATTTTGGAGAATTTGTTTTGTTTGAGAGAAAGACACCCTACAGAAAGAAAGAGTAAAAAATCACGATAGTGACCATGATGATTATTTTGTTAGAAGTCAATTTTGAAAGGGTGAAGTGATTTACGAAATCCGTCCTTGTGCATTTGTGACGCATGAAAGTGGAGTAGATTGATACATTTACTTCCTTTCTTCCTTTTACGAAAGAGTTACTAAAATGTTAAGAGACGTATCTTTAACGTTTTAATACGGAAGACCCCCTTTTTGTTACGTGAAATGCGATTTGTTTGAGTCTCTTTAAACAAAAACTTTGCCAGATACTGGGTGAATGTATTGTTACTTAACCTTGAGAACCAGGGAAAATTTTATTTCCTTTTAGTATTGAAAGGACGATGGATTGCAGAAAAGGGAAGTGAAATTGTTGTTGGGGAATATCCTGGTTAAAAAAACGAAGCGCATAGGGCATAGCAATCTTTCTAATTGCTTAGTTTTGCTTTCCGAAGTTGGTGATTGTTTCCTGTGTGCATAATACAATTTGTGTGATTTTTGTGTGTTTTATTTCGTTGGTGTTGATAAATGCTTTGTTTCTCCGATTAATACAACATTAAGGTAAGAATTTGCATTATTTTCTATGCATATGAAATGTGAACATAGGGAGGAGATGTGCCCCTTAGCGGCTATATGTTTGGATGGTTGAGCATTTACTCTTTTGTGTTAGCGTGAACGGAATTCGACAACGGTGAAATGAAAATAAATATATTGATTGGTTAATAGCACAGAAAGCAGACAGATTACATACGTATGTTTGCGAATAGAATTATAATAATATTGTAGAAGATACATTTATTGTTTCTGGGAATCGATATCCGAACTCTTGTATTGAAGATATACGTGTTAGAATGCATTATTTCACAAAGTTAGAATCGTAACTTACCAGTTTTTTCATTGTAAACACGGATTTTATGGGGCGACTACTGTTATGACGGAAATATATGTGTGAGTTGTTGCTTTACTATAAACCATTGATATTCTAAAATTAATTGGAATTAATAGAAGAGAAAAATGATATGCTAATTTTATTGATTTTATGTTAAAATATATAGGAATTATAGACATTTTTGATCTTATAAACCAGGATTCAGAAATCAGGCTACAGAAACAAGAAATCAGAAGGAGTTAATATTTTCTCTTTCTTGAAAAACAGGTATAACCTAGTAAATGAACCATTGAATATATATACGAGATGTTTACTATGAAGAAAAAGAAAACTAGTACGGAAATCATGAATGAAATATTTCGTTCACTTTCCGGGGTATAAGTTGTAACGCCTTGTCAATCAATGGATGAATGACGACTCGTGTCGAGGTAATTTTGTTTCCCTTCCTTTTGGGCTGGTTTTACAATATCCTGTCATTCAAACCCATAGCAAAAGTTTATGACATCAGGTAGACGAGGAAAAAGCCTTTCCTGTTTTAATTGAGTAAATCGGAATAGGTATCCATTGGCGATTTTTTAAATAGATTAATAAGATTAAATATTCATGAATCAGATAGAAAAACATTTTATATTCATTTTCCACTGGTGTAGCAGGACTTTTTTAGGGGCTCGGGAATAGTGTATTTATGCATTTGAAATATGTAAAATAAAATGTCAGTTTAGTGTCTCAATAATATGCATGTTGAGCTAAGGGAGACGACATGATCAAAAAGTAGTGAATGAAGAATGTGGAATGAAAATAAGGGAGGAAAGATAGTATACCTTCCAAAGAAGGCAGAGAAGTTTCTATTGTATTCTGTTTGAAGTTTCATTGTAATAGTACATGTATTTGATATTTGAACCATTTTTTGATATTAACCCTTTATTTTCAAAGGAATTTGGGGAATTTGGGTGTGTAGGTTTTATGTTCGTTTATATCTCTGTATATGTATATATATGTGTGTGTATTCGTATGTGCATTTTGCATATGCGTATATATGTATGTATGTATGTATATATGTATGTATGTATGTATGTATGTATGTTTGTATGTATGTGCGTGGGATGAATGTATATGTGGGTGGATGGACATTTGTATGTATGTATCTATATAATCGGATTCATTTCTGTTTGTACATTTGTGAGTGAATGTTTGTAGGTATGTATGTATCTGGTTGGGGTGTTGTGTTTCTTTATATTTGCAGATGTATGTTTGTGCATATGTATGTATCTGGATGGTGTTTGCCTCTCTGTATTTGTGTGGATGATTATTTACAAGTATGTATGAATGTGAATGGGTGTATGTTTTTCTGTATATGTGTAGGTGGATGTTTGTAGCTATGTATGTAACTGGTTGGGATGTATGTGTCTATGTACATGTGTAGACGTATGTTTGCACGTATGTATGTATCTGGATGGTGTTTCTCTCCCTGTATTTGTGTGGATGGGTACTTAAAAGTATGTATGAATGTAAATGGGTGCGTATTTGTTTCTGTATATGTGTAGGTGGATGTTTGTTACGTATGTATGTATCTGGATGATGTTTGTCTCCCTGTATTTGTGTGAATGGGTATTTCCATGTACGTATGTATATATTCGGGTCCATCTCTGTTTGTATATGTGTGAGTGAATGTCTATAGGTGTGTATTTATCTGGTTGGGCTGTATGTCTCTCTCTATATGTGTAGACGTATGCTTGCAGGTATGTATGTTATTGGATGGTGTTTGTCTCCCTGTATTTGTGTGGATGGAAATTTCCATGTGTGTATGTGAACGTATGTATGTTATTTTTATTAACGTTGTACAAGTATATTGGTAATGATATAAGAATACATGTATTCTTAAATATACATTGTGGATGGAAAGAAAGAAAGCTTTGAATTTTCCAATGCTGGATTTCTAGTGTACACGTTATGGAGAATGCACATAATGTTTCAGTGGGAACTGTACTCGATATTTTGGAAAAATAAAATGAAATCCTTGAGTTTTACGTCCCACGTTATGCCGGTGAGGCTAAAAGAGATGGTGGTGAGTAATGAATGAAACGGTGGAATGAAGAAAGTAGGAGAAAACGGGAGAACCCCGAGGAAACCCACGCACACGGTGTTTGTCCACCACAAAGTTCACTTGGCGGGGGCTGGAATCGAACCCGGGACACCAAGCACCAGAGGCGAACGCACTACCACTGAGCCACCACGACCCACCGTATTTTGGAATAAAGGCACACGGTGACTTTTAGGGAGCATTTGCATGTCACTGCACTCAGTAAACTGTTAACATATATAGAGTACACTTTTTGTGTACGATAAACAAAGAAGCAAATATTGTGGCTTATCACTTGACGAACAAATGGAAATTGCTGGGCGAATGTTATTGTGAATCCGTTTACCACCCATTTTTTCGCGTACGTGCTTGCGAAGCGTCCACCGGCGCGGGGGAAGCGCGAAATAACCATAGGCGTGGAGCACACTAGGTGGGGTGGGGCGTCCGGCATTAACAGCGTGCGGGAAGTGGGGAAGGTGCACACACGCGGTCCGGTACACTAATGGTGATGGTGCGTGGAGTGGAAAACAGATGGTGCTGTTTGAAAAAATAAAGAAAGCGTTCACTATTTTAGATAATACCAGCTTTTTCTGCATGACACATTATTAGCGGCAAGGCATGTTATCTTGTAGAGAGTATACAATACTGCATATGCATAGGCAAAAGAAATGTACAGCAAGTAGTAAACGAATGCTAATATGAACATAGTATGCAATACTACGTGTGGATGCATAGGGGATAGTAAACTCCACCGATAACATAACATTAACGGCATGCGACGTTACCTTGCACACAGGATACTTTGCACCACTTTGCATCACCTATGCAATACTGCGTATGGATGTATAGGGGATAGTAAAAACAAAGGATAATATAACATTAACGGCTTGCCACGTTACCTTGTAGCATATTGCGTATAGATACGGAAAATAGCTGCACAGCGGGTAGTAAAAGGGTGATATGATGCACATAGCATACATTATGCCGTATGGATGCGGAAAAGAGCTGCACTGAAGGTAGTAAAGGCAAAGGATCACAGCATCAACGGGAAGGTCTGTTATGTTATGGTCTGTTATGGTCTGTTATAGTCTGTTATGTTAATAAATGCTGCTATGGATGCACAGCGGGTAGTAAACGGGTGTTGAGATACATAATACGCAGTAGGAATGCAATATTGAAAATAGAATATGGCCGCCTCTAACAGAAGAAGATGTGCTAGGCATCTGTCATTTAGGTGTCACCGCCACTTTTATGTACGCGACACTTGGCACATATGATATTTATGTGCTAAGTATGTACTTCAGCTACCTATACTTTTAAGTACTTGTTACACCTAATTGATATTTGCAAATATGTACCACATATACCTGAGCCAGTTTCGCACTGTAACAGTCATTTGTTTTTATGTCGTCACTTGGGGCATATATCTCTCACGTTCTAGGTACGTCCTTTAGATACATACAGTTTCAGATACCCTAACAGCACAAGATGTGCTAGGCATTCTCAATTTATTGTTTTAAATTCATCTCTCACCTTCGATGCACTGGTTGCTTATTTTTCTAAACGAACGTGCACTAAAAGCAAGAAACGCATCAACTTTATTAGACGGCAGCTGTCGCCGATCATTTGAAAGTGAATATGGAAGAACAATGAAATAAAGTAACTAGACACTCGTCATTTTGTTATAAAATTACATGGCGAGTAAATTTTATCTGATCCCAAATGGTTATCGTTGAATATACGCTGATAAAGGAGCTCTCTGATTAGCCAAATTCGAAAGACCTAAAAATATATTGCTCTATAAGCAACGTTTTCTTCTTATCCTCTGTGGCCAAGTCGGAAGAGCATGCAGCTAGTAATCCAAAAGGTTGGTGGTTCACACCCACCCTGGGGTACATTTTTATTTGTTTAAGATATTCTTTAGACTCACCTTAATGTAAACACATTACGCATATAGGTGATTTAACATATTTTCGGGGAGTAATTTTGTGGATCGTTGAAGCTTACATCATGGGGAGCATACCTAGAACATATTAGGCACGTTCCCCAGGTACATGTCAAACATGTGGCTAGGAGCGGACATAGACTGACTTTCACTTGCCCTCCATGTGATTTCTCTCTCACAGGTACATAAGGTACATATCGGACACATTCCCATGTACCTGAGCGAACCTGATAGACGCATGCCTGCTATGTAATTGTGCTCTTAGGGTCGATGTTTGGTGCTGGAAGAAGTAGACTAAGAATTCCTCATTAAGCAAATATTTACCCTGGAATGAATTTTTGGTACAACATTTGGTAGATCTTCCGGGAAGCGACATTGACAAACTTTGTTTGCCTAAGAGTACCGCTTGTTGCATATCTAAGCATACAGACTCTCGTTTTAATTTATCCCATTTAACAGAGACAACTCGTGACACATTAAAAGGTAGAGCTAATGTCCTATGTAGACTTACAGGTGTAAGCTTTAAAGGGAAAGATGTATGTGATTTTAAAGATGGTGAATTATTTCCATAAAATTTGATTCCGAACTATCAAATTATTATTTATAAAATAGTTCCGGAAATGATATGCGAATTTAAGTGCATTTCCGAGAAACAGATGTAAAACGACCAGATTTGCAGGTAGCAAAACCCATTTATATATTATGATGAAAGTCAAACTATTGGATATTTTCGTCCCATTAAAACTATTATTTCATTTCTGAGAAGTAAGAAGTGTTGTTTAGCAAGCTTAATGGGCTTAAATGGTCTTAATCGAACACACAAGTGTGACGTAATGTGTTCATCTTGCGAGCACATGCATAAAGTAGATATTACCATGTATAAAAGAAAATGCAATGCATGGAACGGATATTTCACTAGGGGTGAATGTTTTGACAATCACTTAAAAGGTAATCAAATCGGCAAGTGTGTGTGTGAATATGTTAAAGTTTGCACCAACTGTACTGTATTCTATGACTTAGGAAGACGGAAATCGGATCATACATTTGATGAATATTTTTGCAGTACTTGTCATGAACATGTACTTGAAGGTCACTCATGTGAAGAAACGGAAACCTACTCACATCGAGAGGTTTCTTTATATTTTCTATGACGTACCCTAAGAGCACAAGATGTGCTAGGAATGTGCCATTTTGGTGTCACAGCTACTTTTATGTACCCGACACTTGGATCATATGATATTCATGTTGTAAGTATGTACTTCAGCTACATGCAGTTTTAGGTACTTGTTACACCTAATTGATATTTGCAACTATGTACCACAAATATAGCATTTATATACCTGGCTCAGTTTCGCACTCAAAGCATTTGTTTTTATGTCGTCACTTGGTACATATATCTGTCATGTTCTAAGTACGTTCTTTAGTATATCCTGTTTCAAATATCCTAAGAGCAGAAGATGTGCTAGGCATGCGCCATTTAGGTGTTCTAAATTCAACTCCCATATTTGATGCATTTGTTGCTTTTTTTCGTAAGCAATTGTGTACTAGAAGCAACAAACTCATCAACCTTATTAGATGACAACTGTCACCGATCATTTGAAGGTGAATATGGAAGAACCACGAAATAAAGTTAACACACACTCGTCATTTTGTTATAAAATTACGTTGCGAGTAAATTTTTGTCTGATTTACCAAACGATTATTATCGAATATACGTGTTTAAAGGAACACTGATTAGAAAAATTCAAAAGATATCAACGATTTATCCCTCTAAAAGCTGTGTTTTCCTCATTGCCTAATGGCTAAGTTGGAAGAAGACGCAACTACTAATCCTAAGGTTGGTGGTTCGCGCCTATATCGGGGTAGTATTTTTTCTTGTTAAAAATGTTTTAGACTCACCTTAGTGTAAACAAATTACACATATGGGCGATTAAACGTATTTTGGGGAAATAGTTTGTGGTCCATTGACTCTTACGGCATGGAGAACATACGTACTAGCCTCATTCCCCAGGTATATGTCAAGCGTGTTTGTAGAGTCGGACATAGACTGTGACTATCACTTGCCTTCCATGTGATTTCTCTCCATGGGAACATGATAGGCATATGCCTGCTATGTAATTGTGATATTAGGGAAGAGATCGTGCTTAAACCGGAAAATGAGCGTGGGGAGCGGTTACATGTATGTGTAGTGTGCTTTTGAAATGTTTTCCATGAATCTATAAAGAAAGAATTGATGAGCTCTGCAGTACATTTTGTGATGGAAACGGTAGCCGATCGTTTTATTTTAAAGCCATTGATGTGTTGTTACACATATTTTATTAGATAGACCTCTTTTTAATATGGTCTTTGTGGCTGCGCATAATGGCAGTAGATTTGACAACATTTTCTGTTTGAGATCTCTCATTGAATCCCAGCATGTTATTCCAAAAACGTTAAATCAGGGTCAGTAGATTTTTAGTGTTTCTATTGATAATAAAATCATTTTCGGGGATTCTTATCTTTTCCTCGGGGTAAAGGTGTCCAAACTCCCGAAGACATTAGGCATTTCTGGAAATTTGAAGAAGGGAGATTAGCCGTATTTATTTAATATTTAGGAGAATCAAAATTATATAGGACCGTATCCGGGAATAGAATACTATGACCCTGAATCGGGAAGTACTGAAGAAAGCGGTTGGAGGCATGGCACGAAGAACGTGTGAGATTGGGAGAGCAATTCAATTTGCAAAAGGAAATGCTGGAGTACTGTGAAAACGACGTAAGAATTCTCACAGAAGCGGTTATCAAATTTAGTAATATTATAGAAGATAATACAATACTATTATAGAAGAGAATACGGGTGGCTTATAATGTTGTTTTTATTTCGTGAACGATTGCAAGTTTAGCCATGCAAACATATCGAACATCATATCTTCCAGAAGAAAGTATCTCTATTATCCCACCTTTGGTATTCCATGATAAAAGAAAAACATGGAATGGGATGGAATGGCCAAAATGTATGGAACACCAGATGGATACAGAAATCCAGCATGCTGGACGAAATGGAGAACAATGTTTTGGAAGTATATTGATGACGGATACGACGGAGAGCTCAACGCTGTCTTTGAGTTCATGGGGTGTTACTTGCACGGCTGTAAATTTTGTTTGCCTATAACCGAAATGCCATTGTGGATAATGAGCATCGTTCGTAGATCACATTCGAAAAAAATGTACGAACACACGGAACTCCGTTGAATATATTTCACAGAAATTCTAAAAATTATTTTGTATGAACTATGAAAGTGCTCTTGGGATGATAAGGTACGCACAGATGTAGAGTTGAAAGAGTTTCTTAAAGAACATTGCACTAGAGCAGGCGACATTGTTATTCCTAAGGGTTGCTACAACGGAGGACGTACAGAATTCTTTTATTCGTATGTGAATTGTGCGGACGATTAAAAGATTTCCTACTGCGATTTTACTTTGTTATATTCTCACGTCATAGCAAGGAAACCTGTTCCTGTGGGACCACCTAAGGTACATAACGGGGCGTTTTTCTCAGATGTGAGAAAAATTGATGGGATAGTGAAACGCACCGTATTGGGCCCGAAATAACTCTTTTCCCATCTTACCGTACGTTGCGCAACGCCGATTAGTATTCAGACTTTGCAGGTTATGTATGGAAGAAGCAGCGAACGACAATTGCACATATACGAAATTCTGGAATTCGAACTTACGGGTTCTGAAGATCGGAATTCACCTAGTTTATCCCGGGACTATGTAAATACGTTTCTGCAGATGAAGCAGGAAGCGTCAGGCTGTAATTCTTGGTGTGAAACTAAACAAGACAAGCAAAATAAATCAACGATTATTATGACCATGAAGGCGTAAGATTAAATGAAAATAATAGTAGGACGAACCCTGGACTTAGACAATTTGCGAAATTGTACCTCAATTCCTTACACGGAAAACGGGGGCAGCGTACTGATATAACGCAGTGTGTGATTGTTGATAGTGGGGCAGAGTTGCATAGGTACCCTACTACACCGCGATATTAGTTTCATAGTGTGGTTTCAGTTGGTGACGAACATCTGACTAATATAAAGACCTGGATACTGAGAATGTACCTCTGGAATTTTCCAACGTCATACTTGCCTGTTTTATTACCTCATGGGCCAGGCTAGAATTATATGACTTACTTGTGACTGTAGGGCCTGATGCCGTAATTTACTGTGACTCAGACAGTATTATGTTTACTTGCAAAAAAGTTAGGGAATCTCCATTGAAGCTTGTTAACTCTTTGCGTGATCTGACTGATGAAATAGAAGGGTGGGAGTTTGTAACATTCTTTTGATTAGGGCCAAAGTTTTAGTATGAGACTTAAGAAAGCCTCTGGGGAACTTCGTTACATTCAAAAAATTCAGGGAATTTCATTAAATGATAGGACCTCCCAAAAAAGAAACTTTGAGATTTTCTATGGATCAATGACAGGAGAGATTAAATTCAACAACCATAGAGAATCCAAATAATATTGTGCAAAAACAGGGCTTCACCATCTTTTCAAGTAAAAAGTCGAAAACCCACCAAGAAGTTAACAAAAACTGATTACAAATTTACGATATACATAATGACGGACCAATAGCAAAGACACAAAGTTTATCTCATGATTTTGTAGAATAATTTTAACCTGACCTATAATTGATAATGTGTGAATGTTTCTTGTAGAAACTCTACTTGTTTATTGGATCGTTTGCTGGGCAAACTCGTTGTTAAATGTTTGGGTGTGAATTAATGAAGATTAATTTATTCTTAATTTATTTCCGTAATTTATACTTAATTAACTTTGTGTGAATGTGTGTATATAAATTTTCTGTTGTATGCATTCATGTTAATACAAAATGTTAGTTGAACATCCCTCAACCATTTTAATTGCTGGTTCTTCACTTGCATGTAAAACGTGTTTTGTAAATAGCTTATTAAATGAACGTGATCAAATATTTGAGTTGAGTTGATTTTGAGTTTAACGTCTCGTTCAGCAGCGAGGCTGTATGAGACGTGGACCTACTGATTAACGTGGAATCCGAACCACATGAGCTCCCGCCGGGAATCGAACCCGGGCCTCCCACGCCAAAGGCGCGTACGCTAACCGCAATCAAATATTTAGTATGAAATTTAGTGAAAGTGTTACTTTGCAGTAATACGAAATTTGGGTGCAAAGGCACAAATTCTATTCATAGAAAGAATTCCAGATATGAATAATTTTGAAATACAAGAAAATTCATTATTAATATTAGATGATTTAATGTCTGAAACCGATTGTGATGTTGCAAAGCTATTTACAAAATATGCACATCATAGAAATAACAGTAATATTCATTGTACAAAATTTATTTCCAAAAGAAAAACATGCACGTGATATAAGTTTAAATGTATGATCTGTCAAGAATTCAATGTTTCCTTCTATGGTGTTTTTAACAACTTGTGAAAACGTACGTATTAAATCACCGGATGCATGTCATATAATTTCTTTTCGCTTTGCACTTTTGCATTTGCACAAAGCACGGAGAGTATCAATGTGTTGTTTCACCTTCAATATCTTGAACTAAACTAAACGCAAACGACTGAATTGCTGTCTTTTGCGATTGTGTATACATATAGTGTTTCATCAGGAAATTTATTAGTACGTAATCGTAATGCATCATTTGTTTTCTGAGTTAAGTCAAATAACAGATAAGTGTTAGATACACGTGTTACATCTTCGAACCCATTCACGACTTGTTTACTATATTGTGGCATAATTTGTCTTGCTAAGTAATGTATTTGTAATTTATCACGTGGGTTTTTAAATACTATAATATAATGTATGATTTGTCAGGAAAGTAAATGTACACCTATTTTTCGAGTCTGGCATTCCTGCGCTCCATCCGTGGAGAGTATGAGAATTAAATTAATCAAATATTTACTGAGGGGCAAAAAGAAAAGTTTAATCTGAATAAGACATTGCAGAGGAGCACAAGCTGTGAATACGAATAGTGCATAGTGTAAATAAAGGACGACACCGAAAGAGAAAGCCAGAAACAGCTGATAAGCTTAGAAAAAAGAGTAAAAATTGTTGAAGTGGGAACATAAAACACAAATACAAAAATACGCCGACAACTAAACGTTCACCATGCCATGAGCTTGGTGAAGTTGTCAAGGTGCTGGCTTACAAATGCAAAGGACGCAAGTTCGAATCCTCGGCAAGGACATTTTTAAAATTTTTTGTTAATAATACATACAACTCATGAGAGATGGTAAAAGAGGTCGTATTTAGTTTTTCGTAGCAATTATTATTGGTAATGTTTAGTATTGATAATACTTTTTGTCTTTGCGTATTGCTTTTGTTCTTGTCTTCATTTCGAAAGAGAAGAATTTCCGAACAAATGCCACCAAAATTCCTCATATTTTGAATGTAAACGCCATTTGCAATTAGTGAAGAATAAAAATTGAATGGTCCGATGTAGCTGCAAAAAGTAAAAAGAAAAAGATGGAAGTCGACCATACTCATGGTTACTAAAAATACAATTTCTACATGCCTTACACCTCCCGACCACGTTTCTACGTTAGCAAGTAAGAGGCTTGTGTTTAGGTTAGGCTCGTCAATACGTTTTGCAAAGGGGCCCAGTTTAGCTCTGACGCACCACAGGTACGAGAAGGGAGAAAAACACTTTTTCTCTCTCCCTCTGTGTGTCTATTTATCTATCTATTTGTATATATATATATAACGCTATTTGTGAATGCCATAACCACCCTAATTTTCAGCGGATTGAGACGAAACTTGGCACAAACATTAATTGTTGAAATATCTTGATGAGTTCGTTAACCAGAATAATCAGATGAAAATGTTCAAAATGGTGGCCCTTCAAACTCTTAAAAAGTTCCAAGGGAACCAAATTTCGCCCATAAATAGGTATTCAAAAAGTTTGAATAAATTTTCCTCTTTTACTGAAATATTTGTGTGCAGGGACTTATTGAAATATTGGACCCGATTAATCGCCTAAAGAAGGTTCACGCCCTTTCGCTACGATCAGTTTTTTTTTTCTTTGCAGGAGGGGGTTATTTTCCTATCGGAACAAGATGATTGTTAGTGATGGTATGAAATTACACATTGAAAGTGAAGTAACTTGTGTAACGTGTTATTTGAAAGAATAATATAATAAATGTGCTTTCCTCTAACACAGAGAACTGTAAATCATGTATTTTGAGTTCGGGAGCCTGAATGGCGAGGAGTGTTATTTGATTTGCTTTTTAGTAACACATTGCATTGCAAATAAAGGTAGGCAACATTAGTGGTAAGTAAAACAACAATAATATTATTATTATTATTATTATTAATACTAATAATAATACTAATAATAATAATAATACTAATAATAATAATAATAATAATAATAATAATAATAATAATAATAATAATAATAATAATAATAATAGGTGTTGTTTGTGGCAAGGTAATATCTTAATCAATTCTTCTTCAAACGTAATGATTGTAACGCCATATCTTCCTTACAAACAAAATATTAGCAATTTATATCGAGAGAACGAGAAACTGTAGAGCGATGGGAGCAACGTTGGACAGTATGCACTCATAGTACTCAGAAAAGTAAGCGATTTCAATGCAAAATGAACGAAGAGTCATTGTCATGGGTAGTCATGGAGCCACGGCAGAGCCCTCTTTAGACAAAATGTCGATAGCTTATATCGAGAAAACAGAAGGTGATAGTAGGATGGGACCAACGTTGGACACCGTGGACCCATAAGGCGCATCGAAAAAATTAGGGAGGCGGGCGCCAGCCAGCCTTACTTATTTCCACATAATAATATAAAATTATATTGTCGAAATACACACACGAGTTAGCTACTAATATTTCATATTATTATTATTATTATTATTATTATTATTATTATTATTATTATTATTATTATTATTATTATTATTATTATTATTATTATTATTATTATAGTTATTATAATTATTATTATCATCTACAGCGTCTTTTCATTACGTGAGCATGTTTGACATGAAACCAAAGAGAAAATCCATCCTGTAGCCAAAAGAAACAATACTTTCTCTCAAATGGATAAAAAATCAAGCCGAGATTGATTCGAACTCGCATGGACGGCGCGAAAAGCCAGTACTTTGTCCACTATTTTTATAACTGACTCACCGAACGCGTTTCAGTAACTTACTTATTGCTAATTTTACTTGCTTCACTCGTTTAACTTGCTTTTTCTAATAACTTATAACGACAGGGACACGAACACAGAAACATCGAGAACAGTTAAAAATGATAGATGCTCTCCCGCCGAGAATCGAACCCGGGACTCCATACACCCAAGGCTCACGTGCTAGCCTCTAGACCAGCGGGGATGGTAACGCTCACTCCCTGTGTCGTTAGGGATTACGACCACTGTATTGCCAGCTATCACTTCTGTGGGTTGTATACTATGATCACATGTTTCTTCTTTGCTGGAAGAGTAAAACCTACATTATATGTAATACATGAGGTATTTAGACCTACATGCTCTTCATATAATGTAATAAAAGGGTCATGCTGGGAATAAGAAAAAGAACATTCCTTGGACAAAACGGATTTTAATACGGAAACTGCTGTCGGATTTTAATACATGACGTATTGCAGGATACAACATGCTTTGCATTACTTGTTTGTTTGTAGACAGCTACTAGCTTAGTGTTCTGAAAGGTTGTGTATAAACTAGGGATAGCCCGTTCCGGAATTATTAGTTTTCGGACTCCCGAAAGTAAAGCCGGACAAATTCCGGAATTCGGAAAATTCCAATTTTGTAATAATTTCGGATTTCGGAAAAATCCGGAATTTAGAAATTTCTGATTTCGTTAACATTCCGGAATTCGGAAAATCCGGATTTTTTCGAAAGTCGGAGTTTTTCTCAATTCCGGAAATTTCTAAATTCCGGATTCTTTCCGAGTTCCGAAATTCTGAATTTCGGAATTTAACTGAATTCCATAATTTTGCGAAATCCGGAAAGTGAAAGTTCCGCTTCCGAAAAATGAATTTATTTTGGTTAATATGAATCGTGGCGGAAATAAGTCTTTGACCAGGTAATGGCGACTGCTTTGAAAGAAATGGGGAGTATGAGAATTCAATCTGTCATATTTGTAGTTTCGTGTGGAGAAAGAACGAACTTGTGAACCAGTGGTTTAAGAAAAACTCAAGTTATTAATGTAAACTTTGCCGACTTCATAAAAGAAATACGAAAGACATTTTGAATCGAAAAATATAACATACAAGTTTGCAAGCGGAGACAAAGAAACCTAACGTAACCAGACTAAAGACGAATCATTTACCGCGTAGCGATCGCTGTTCAGTGGTCAAGGTGCTTCTGCGAATGCACGTTGCAATTTTCTTTTTCTTTTTTTCTTTTTTTTCTTTTTCTTTTTTTTTTTTTACTTTAGAATTTTTGATGGCGATTGATCAGCGATAACATACGTTTTATTATAATCAGATATTTGAATACTCGGATGTTTCAATACTTGAACTATCAAATCTTCAGGAATAATAATAGTAATAATAATAATTATTATTATCTCGTAGAAGATTAAAAGCTAGAAGCTAAATTATCGCTCAGGTCATACCATTACAAACAGAAACGTGACATTTGGAAAGAATATTTCGGTTTGGTTTAATGTTGCTCACGAGAAGAGGAGTTTCTCATCTCGTTTCTAAAGTGAACTTTGTGGTGAACAAACACCGTGTGCGTGGGTTTTCTCGGGGTTCTCCCGTTTCCTCCCACTTTCTTCATTCCACCGTTTCATTCATTACTCATCATCACCGTCTCCTTTAGCCTAACCGGCATAACCGTGGGACGTAAAACTTAAAGATTTCATTTCATTTTTTCATCTCGTTTCTAAAACAAATAAAATAACATGAGAATTAACATTTTGCATTCGAGACGGGTCAGGGCTAAATCAAAATTTTCGTCTCTCTTTGGAGATGAGAATCGAGACGAGACGAAAAGTATTGTAAACATTTCCCGTCTTGTCTCGATTCTCGAAATAGTGTATGTCCATTCTTTAAGTAACAATTGCTCTGTAGACTGAATCTCATAGGCTATTTCGTTACATTGTATTTCAGAGCTCATTGAATTATGCTCTGTGTAGGTATTTTTGTAGCAAAGCTTTTATATTTACCTCTGCATATTCTAAAAATTAGTTTATTATATGCCTTACTGTCGCGTGATATTCAGTTATATTTATTACAGTTATTTTCCTCAAAACATACAGTAGAATACTTTCTACATGAAACTTCAATGAATGGTTCTAGTTTAAAATGTTGGTAGTTGCAGAGGTGTGTCTTGAAGGTACGGAACCCTTTCCCCGAAATCTCTACTTTTAAGTAAGTTTTGCCAAATTTCAGGGCTAGTTTAAAACTTTTATTATTATTATTATTATTATTATTATTATTATTATTATTATTATTATTATTATTATTATTATTATTATTATTATTATTATTATTATTATTATTATATCAACACCATGTATAATCTTTAAAAGATATACGGTTTGTATCTGAATAGTAAAAGCTAATTGACTGTCGATCTCGGTCGTCTGGAAGTCTTCAGGAGGCAAGGACATCGGTCACGTTCTGGATTTGAGTTCCGAAGGGGCAAGTATTCGGGTTCGAGCAAAAAATTGTTAAAAGTTATAGGCTTCAGCCAAACATATTCAAAACAGCTGGGATCTTGTTTGGGCTTCTCAACGGCTCGAGCGGCTCGGCTTACAGCTCATTCAATATCGAACCGAATCGAGAAGTGAGCCGAGCCAACAGCTCACCCAACCGAGCCGATTTGAGCCATCGGCTTAGTTGAGCTGAGTCGAAACGTGCTGATGAACTAGTTTCAACTTAGCTGGCTCGAACCGGTTCACATGAGCCGAGTAGGTGACCCATCCCAACCGAGAAAGCTCGAGCCATCGGCTCAATTGAGCTGAGTCGATGGCTTGTTCCAACTAAGCCGGCTCGGGTCATCGGCTCATCCCAACCGAGCCGACTCGAGCTGTTCGCTCAGTTGATACGAGCCGAGCCGGTTGATATCACTACCCGAGTTGGTATTCTGCTTGGGCTCAAGAATTCGACCGTGCAGATCTCAGCCTTGATTTTAAGAACTACAGTATATACTTATATTGGTGATTACGACATTTGAGGCTGTCTCGTAATAATAATAAAAAAAACTCTTGTCTTCTCGTTATCTAGACGAGACGAGATACACTAAAATTGCCCCACGAGATGCACTAAAATTACGAGATGAGACGCACCTCTGTCGTGAGCAACACTAAAAGTATTCCACATTACTGCTTACATTTCTCATGGCTTTTGCTTTCCAGTCTGATCAGGCCAATATTTCAAAACGAGTTAAAACGAGCTGAACGAGTGAGCGAGCCATTATCAAACTCAACTCAACTCGAAACTCGACCTCGAAAACAGCGACTTGGCTCGGAACTCAATTCAAGCAAATTACCTTTGACTCGACTCAAATTGTACTCGAGTCGAATTGAATTTTGGCTCGACTTGTGCTCATCCCTATTCGTGTTTGTATTTTATGTTTCCACTTCAACAATGTCTACTCTTTTTTCTCCTTTTACCTGCTGTTTCTGGATTTCTCTTTCGGTGTCGTCCTTTATTTACACCGTGCACTATTCTTATTCCCAGCTTGTGACCCGCTTCAATGTCTTATTCAGTTTAGGCTTTTCTCCTTACCTTGACTACACATGTGATTGATTTAATTCTCACTTTCCGCGCAGGACCGATGAAAATTTTTTATTTTTATTATTATCATTATTTTTATATATTATTATTATTATTATTATTATTATTATTATTATTATTATTATTATTATTATTATTATTATTATTATTATTATTATACTATTGAACTTGCACGGCGAAATTACTGTATAATACGATATCATTTCTGTAATTTTACTCCATTGTATGTTATTTAGTTTATTAATGGGCACTAAATTGTCTCCAGATCAACGAATAAATTAACTACTTCATGCACTTTGGTGGAAATATCATTACAATAAGATTATTGGTTCGTTCCAAACATGTTCATGTAATGATATTTCCACCAAAGTGCATGCCGTAGTTAATTTATTCGTTGATCTGGAGACAATTTAGTGCCCATTAATAAATTAAATAACATACAATGGAATAAAATTACTGAAATGATACCGTATTATACAGTAATTTCGCCGTGCAAGTTCAATAGTAAAATAATAATAATAATAATAATAATAATAATAATAATAATAATAATAATAATAATAATAATAATAATAATAATAATAATAATAATAATAAAACATTTTCATCGGTCGTGCGCGAAAAGTGAGAATTAAATCAATCACATGTGAAGTCAATGTAAGGAGAAAAGCCTAAACTGAATAAGACATTGAAGCGGGTCACAAGCTGGGAATAAGAATAGTGTATGGTGTTAATAAAGGACGACACCGACAGAGAAATCCAGAAACAATAGGTAAACGAAGAAAAAAAGAGTAGAAATTGTTGAAGTGAAAACAAAATACAAATACGAATAGGGATGAGCAGGAGTCGAGCCAAAATTCGACTCGACTCGAGTTCAATCCGAGTCGAGTCAAAGGTATTTTTCTTGAGTTGAGTTCCAAGCCAAGGCGCTGTTTTCGAGGTCGAGTTTCGAGTTGAGTCGAGTTTTATAATGGCTCTCTCGCTCGTTAAGCTCGTTTTAACTCGTTTTGAAATATTGGCCTGATTAGACTGGAGACCGAAAGCCATGAGAAATGTAGGCAGTAATGTGGAATACTTTTAGTGTTGCTCACGGCAAGGGTGCGCGTCCTCTCGTAATTTTGGTGCATCTCGTGGGGCAATTTTAGTGTATCTCGTCTCGTCTAGATAACGAGAAGACAAGAGTTTTTTTTATTATTATTACGAGACAGCCTCAAATGTCGTAATCACCAATATAAGTATATACTGTAGTTCTTAAAATCAAGGCTGAGACCTGCACGGTCGAATTCTTGAGCCCAAGCAGAAGACCAACTCGGGTAGTGATATCAACCGGCTCGGCTCGTATCAACTGAGCGAAGTTGTTGTATTACTATACATCTGCTTTCGCCCCTGTCAAATCTGGTCGATCTCGTTGACGCGACATATTTGCTTTTTAATACCCCTTTCTTCGTTTACTGAACAAAACAGAAACTATTCTGAAATATACTACTGCGCATGCCTCGTAGATAAATATTTCTGATGCCAATAGTTTCCGTTTTGTCCAAGGAATGTTCTTTTTCTTATTGCCAGCATGACCCTTTTATTACATTATATGAAGAGCATGTAGGTCTAAATACCTCATGTCTTACATATAATGTAGGTTTTACTCTTCCAGCAAAGAAGAAACATGTGATCATAGTATACAACCCACAGAAGTGATAGCTGGCAATACAGTGGTCGTAATCCCTAACGACACAGGGAGAGAGCGGTGCCCTTCCCGCTGGTCTAGTCGCTAGCACGTGCGCCTTTGGTGTATGGAGTCCCGGGTTCGATTCCCGGCGGGAGAGCATCTTTCATCTTTAACTGTTCTCGATGTTTCTGTGTTTGTGTCCCTGTCGTTATAAGTTATTAGAAAAAGCAAGTTAAACGAGTGAAGCAAGTAAAATTAGCAATAAGTAAGTTACTGAAACACGTTCGGTGAGTCAGTTAAAAAAAAAAAAAAGTGGACAAAGCACTGGCTTTTCGCGCCGTCCATGCGAGTTCGAATCAATCTCGGCTTGGTTTTTTATCCATTTGAGAGAAAATATTTCTTCTTTACGCTACAGGTAGTCCACTCTTCGTATTTTTCGCTGTCGTTCACAGCTAAAGTAACTGACTATTATTCTTTCTACGAATGATGGATCTTCTCTTTGGCTTCATGTCAAACACGCACACGTAATGAAAAGACGCTGTCGATAACAATAATAATAATAATATGAAATATTAGTAGCTAACTCGTGTGTGTATTTCGACAATATAATTTTATATTATGTGGAAATAAGTAAGGCTGGCTGGCGCCCCCCCCCCCTATTTTTTTCGATGCGCTTTATGGGTCCACGGTGTCCAAAGTTGGTCCCATCCCAGTATCACCTCTCGATATAAGTTATTGACACTTTGCCTAAAGAGGGCTCTGCCGTGGCCCCATGATTACCCATGACAATGACTCTTCGTTCCTTTTGCATTGAAATCGCTTACTTTTCTGAGTACTATGAGTGCATACTGTCCAACGTTGCTCCCATCGCTCTACAGTTTCTCGCTCTCTCGATATAAATTGCTAATATTTTGTTTGTAAGGGAGATATGGCGTTACAATCATTACGTTTGAAGAAGAATTGATTAAGATATTACCTTGCCACAAACAACACCTATTATTATTATTATTATTATTATTATTATTATTATTATTATTATTATTATTATTATTATTATTATTACTTACCACTAATGTTGCCTACCTTTATTTGCAATGCAATGTGTTACTAAAAAGCAAATCAAATAACACTCCTCGCCATTCAGGCTCCCGAACTCAAAATACATGATTTACAGTTCTCTGTGTTAGAGGAAAGCACATTTATTATATTATTCTTTCAAATAACACGTTACACAAGTTATTTCACTTTCAATGTGTAATTTCATATCATCACTAACAATCATCTTGTTCCGATAGGAAAATAACCCCCTCCTGCAAAAAAAAAAAAAAAAAAATGCCTGACCGTAGCGAAAGGGCGTGAACCTTTTTTAGGCGATTAATCGGGTCCAATATTTCAATAAGTTTCTGCACACAAATATTTCAGTAAAAGAGGAAAATTTATTCAAACTTTCTGAATACCTATTTATGGGCAAAATTTGGTTCCCTTGGAACTTTTTAAGAGTTTGAAGGGCCGCCATTTTGAACATTTTCATCTGATTATTCTGGTTAACGAACTCATCAAGATATTTCAACAATTAATGTTTGTGCCAAGTTTCGTCTCAATCCGCTGAAAATTAGGGTGGTTATGGCATTCACAAATAGCGTTATATATATACAAATAGATAGATAAATAGACACACAGAGGGAGAGAGAAAAAGTGTTTTTCTCCCTTCTCGCACCTGTGGTGCGTCAGAGCTAAACCGGGCCCCTTTGCAAAACGTATTGACCAGCCTAACCTAAACACAAACCTCTTACTTGCTAACGTAGAAATGTGGTCGGGAGGTGTAAGGCATGTAGAAATTGTATTTTTAATAACCATGAGTATGGTCGACTTCCATCTTTTTCTTTTTACTTTTTGCAGCTACTTCGGAACGTTCAATTTTTATTCTTCACTAATTGCAAATGGCGTTTACATTCAAAATATGAGGAATTTTGGTGGCATTTGTTCGGATATTCTTCTCTTTCGAAATGAAGAAAAGAATAGAAGCAATACGCAAAACAAAAAGTATTATCAGTACTAAACATTACCAATAATAATTGCTACGAAAAACTAAATACGACCTCTTTTACCATCTCTCATGAGCTGCATAGATTATTAACAAAAATTTTTAAAAATGTCCTTGCCGAGGATTCGAACTTGCGTCCTTTGCATTTATAAGCCAGCACCTTAACTACTACACCAAGATCACGCCATGGTGAACGTTTAGTTGTCGGCGTATTTTTGTATTTGTGTTTTATGTTCCCACTTCAACAATTTTTACTCTTTTTTCTAAGCTTATCAGCTGTTTCTGGCTTTCTCTTTCGGTGTCGTCCTTTATTTACACTATGCACTATTCGTATTCACAGCTTGTGTCCCTCTGCAATGTCTTATTCAGATTAAGCTTTTCTTTTTGCCCCTCAATAAACATTTGATTGATTTAATTCTCATACTCTCCACGGATGAAGCGCAGGAATGCCAGACTCGAAAAATAGGTGTACATTTACTTTCCTGACAAATCATACATTATATTATAGTATTTAAAAACCCACGTGATAAATTACAAATACATTACTTAGCAAGACAAATTATGCCACAATATAGTAAACAAGTCGTGAATGGGTTCGAAGATGTAACACGTGTATCTAACACTTATCTGTTATTTGACTTAACTCAGAAAACAAATGATGCATTACGATTACGTACTAATAAATTTCCTGATGAAACACTATATGTATACACAATCGCAAAAGACAGCAATTCAGTCGTTTGCGTTTAGTTTAGTTCAAGATATTGAAGGTGAAACAACACATTGATACTCTCCGTGCTTTGTGCAAATGCAAAAGTGCAAAGCGAAAAGAAATTATATGACATGCATCCGGTGATTTAATACGTACGTTTTCACAAGTTGTTAAAAACACCATAGAAGGAAACATTGAATTCGCGTCAGAAGCAACGTTTACGTAGACATAGAAAGATCTTGCAAGCTTTATCTGCGCAACTTACAGCACTTAACAAGAAACAGAAAATTTTATTACAAAAAAGTTTTACCATTAATATTAGGATCATTACTTGGTGCAGGAGCAAGTAGTTTGTTTGGAAGATAAATACGTCGGAATTTCGTAAAATCATATTAGTTCCTGAAAATATAGAGCAACAGATGCATGCAAATATAAAATCAATAGATTCACATCAATCGCGTTTAGATGAAGAAATGAATAGTATTTTACAAAGTCGTAATATTAGTATTGATGAAAAACGGAAATTGTATCAACAGGCATTACGACAGTATTTATACTTCATCAGTTTCACAAAATCCTACATTATGTACATGTAATCCTACATTATCAATACATTATGTATTATTAAAAAAGATGGTCCTGGAACGTCAGCATCATCATCTGAAGAAAAGAATAATTCTATTTTACCCTTTGTATCAGACATTTTACAATCAGTACCGAAAACACAACGAAGGAAAACAGATCTATTATTAAAACAGTTAACAAGTTCTGATAAAATTCATTGGGATAAAACGGGAACAGTACGTGTTGAACGAAAAATAATACCAGGTTCTAATATTATTGATTTACAAATGATGTTGTTCGTACACTTAAATAGTTTAGAAAACTCATAGGTATTCACGAGTTTAAAAGTTTATTAGATGAGAATTTATTTCTACACCTATAGTAAAATCTCATAATAAAGTTAAAAAATCAAGAAGTCCGTCAATAGTAGCAAATATATTTAAAAATTGGAAGATTATAAGATGAAAAATGGTAAAATTGTCAAAATTATATTATGATTATACGAATTCTGCGTTTTTATCAATTATTGAAACAATACAACGTAAAACAAAATTATCAAAAAAGAAAATTAAAGATTGGTTAGCATCCCAAGATGCATATAGGTTACATTCACCAGCACGTAAAGTGTTTGAATGTAAACAATGTTATGTTAATGGACCAAATGGAACATTACAAATGTATTTAGCAGATATGCAAAATATTGCAGTTTAACAAAAATTATAAATAGATATTATGTTGTATCGATATTTTTCACGATACGCATATTGTGTTCCTTTTAAAAAACAGTTACTCAAATGACGAAAGCAATCGGAAAAAATAAAATAATCTACCCGCGTTTAATGTACAAACTGACTTAGGTATAGAAATTTATGTAAAACGTTTATTTGAAGAATATGAAATTAATCATTCTAGTGTACATTCAGAAATTAAATGTGCATTAGCAGAACAATTTATGATAACATGAAAAGAAAAATTGTATCGTTATTTTACTGCTAAAATTCACATTGTTATATAGATGTTTTAGATCAATTTGTAAAAAAATATAATCATACGTATCATAGTAGTATTAAAGTGGCACCTGCAGATGTAAATCATTCTAATGTCGATAATGTTTGGAATACGTTGTACGGGGATAAAATGAATAAAAAGAAATTAACATGTAAATTTCATTAGGGTGATTATGTATGTGTTAATAAATATAAACATATGTTAGAAAAGAGATATTGACGAAAATTGTTACAAGAAATTTTTATCGTACATAAATGTATTTCCTCAAATCCTATTACGTATAAATTAAAAGATTAGAATGGGGAAGAGAATAAAGGTATATTTTATACATAAGAATTAGAAAAAATAAATGTTAGAAAAAGTAAATGACCAGGATATTTTACTTCTGTTCATTCTATTTTAGATATGATCCCTGGACATGATCACATGTTAAAACATTAAAAAAATCAAAATCAAATTGTAATTAAACTTATTAAAATATTTTAATTACAATTAATATTTTAATTACAATTAATATTTTAATTACAATTAATATTTTAATTACAATTAGTACTTTAAAATTAAAATATTTTGTATAATTGGTATGAGAGAGGGATTACAACATTTACTTGGATTTATAAATGAAAATATAACCGAGTTTCAAGATACCGCTTTTCTAAAACCTGCTAATGAAGAAGTTCCAGTAATAACACGTGCAAAATTTCCATGTAATTTAGATTATAATATAACAAACATTCTCAATATTTGTGTTGATATTGTGAAACAACAAAAAATATTGGACTGACAGTTCGTAAAGTTTGTGCATATATATTAAAACGGACATGTAAAATGTTTTCTATTTCATACACCGCAATATATTAACGTTGAGAAATCTTATTTTAACACGATTGAAGAAAATTTAAAAGATGAACACGGTTATCCGCCTAACTTATAATAAAAGTCGTCCCAAATTTTATATTTTTTTATTGGTTATTTTTGTACGTTGAAGTTAAAGGTACGTGGAAGCAAACATTACTAAAATTGTCTAAAATTTAGGCCTAAATTAGGCACTTGAAAATAACCGATTTTAAAACCACGAGTATATTCGCCCGTATTAAAAACAGATGTATCTTATTGTTAGTCTTACCTTTTTGAACACTTTTTGTGTACATGAAGCGGGAGCAAATCTTTTAAAATATTTTATTCAGTTCTTTCAATTTATTTGAACTACAAGCTGATCAAAAGTGAGATTTAAATTTTTCTACAAGAAATATTAAAATCACGAATATGTGCGTTCCACAATAAACATTACCAAATTACACCAGCATCTTGAGAAAACGAAACATTGGAGAAAATGAGTACAGTATAAGTAGATATTCTCTTGAATCTACTACTAATTTTTGTATTATTTTTCCAAAAGTACCATTATATCTAAGAGAAATAACAGACAAATGATTTCACATTACAATGTAGATATGCTATTTCAGTTCCGTCATTTCGTGAATAAGCATTGGCCTCCAATGCAAAATATTAGCTGAAAATAGTTAAATAAATCTTACGCAAAGGCACCGATCCTGGGGGCCGGGGGGCCCGGGCACCTCCAAAGCTCAAGTGGGCCCCCTAGTGTATTTATGAATATACAATATTTATCATAATTTGAATGCGATTTGTCCTAACATCCTCATATATACACCTTCTGCGTCTGAGTGGGCCCCCCAAATTTGCGGCTCCTTTCATCTTACCTACATCTAGCGGACACCCATATATTCAGCTGCGTATCGCGAACGTAAGGAATCGCCGTTTAAATTTATATTGAGATCTTTTTTTCTTTGCACGAATATATTCGTGATCATAATTTTTGGGGCAAAAAATACAAACGTAATAATTCGTGGTTTTAAGTTGAGCAGTTAAAATTGTCATTTGAATTTGGAACTTCAAACTTGACACTAGATTTTAAACGGAAATGATTTCTGAAAGTATAGATAGTTTTTACATTACACTTGTATCAAACGCAAGCACTGATGCATATCCTACAAATAATGCATCACATTTTATAAATCAAGTAATAAATAATATTCAATTATCAGAAACCGATTGGTATGTAGGATTAAGTGGATTACATGTTCCGTTAACATGTTATAATGTCACCGATGGGGAAATGCTATTTGGTATAAACTAAAAAAGAAGAACCGTAGAAAAGTAAAATTGCAAGTGGATATTATCAGTCCGTACATCATATCATTGATGAATTAAATAGTGTCAAAATATATAACATTTTCTGTATTAAATATTGTACAAGCAGATTGTACTGATCGTGTTGGATCAATTACTTTGTCACCACCATTAGCATTGTAACTTGAATTTTCTGAAAATAAAAATCTTGTATTTCATTCTCGCGGGTTTAAACAACCGTATGTTGATATTGATTACCCACATCATGTTTTTATTTATTCTGATATCATACAATATCAGTTTTTAGGTGATACGAAAGCAGCATATTACCTATTGCAACAATATCGAATGGTAAATGCTGTAAAGTGCGAAAAATAACATTTGAAGACATTCATTATCTTCTACTTGCAAAATTTTCCTTTAACACTATTGAGATACTATTAAAACATGGAGGGCGAAAGTTACCATTTCGTTCTGGGACACTATGTGTTACATTTCATTTTAAGCGCTCTCCTAATAAAAAATAGTTAATTTTATTCAAAATGAAATTTAGATGACATTACGGACACGGACGGTATCCCATACTTTTCAGGACCTACATGTATATGAGCGGGGACATGGTATAGGTAGTTTCTTCCAAGAATTGTTTCGTTTTGCATTGGCATTTTTTAAACAAGGTAAAAAACATTAGGTCGTCAAGCATTACAAACGGGAATACAAGTAGCGGGTAATGCACTACAAGATAAACCATTTACAGAATCTGTTCGTGCACGCGTAAAAGAAGCTGGTGAAACGTGAAAGACAAAAGCTGCTAACAAAGTTGGTCAGTTATTAACTGTAAGTGGTAAGAGGCGGCCACGTAAACGTATATATCCAGCATTTGTTTGTTTTGGACCTCCAACGAAACCTAAGCGCACAAACAAAAATAAAAGCAAAAGCAAAAGAAAAGTAAAAAGGAAAAAATCGTGTTAGAAATATATTCTCATAATGACATTACTTAATTCAAACAATGTAGAACGCTGCATCAACGATTTTGATTTATTTAGTACTCCAATGACACAAACTGCAATTGAATCTTCCATCCCTGCTGAATATCGACCAATTTCAACATTAACTTCTGGTGGTCCTATTGAATTTTTTATTCCGGGTGAAACAGGAGAATTTATTCGTACTGCATCTTTTTCTTTACGTGTGTTGTAAAATTACAAAGCCTGATGATACGCCTTTAACTTATAATGATATTATAACACCAACAAATAATTTCTTACAGTCATTATTTAGTCAAATTGACATTTCGTTAAATGATAAATTAATGACTTTTTCATCAGGATTTTATCCTTATCGTGTATACCTTGAAACATTATTAAATTATTCCCGTGATGCTACTGATAAACATTTTTAATTAGGCCTGTGGTATAAATATACCGGTGAACAATTTGATATATTAAGTGGTGATAATGTACGTTTTCAACAACATGCTAATTATATTAAAAATAGTAAATCGTTTGAAATGTATAGTCGTTTGTATACAGATATTGCTGGATTGCCATGAGCAATTGTAAATAAAGTAGGTCTTCGTATAAAATTATATCGTACTAAAGATGCTTTTTGTTTAATGTCTCCTGCAAGTACTCCTTATAAAATAAAACTTGAAGATGTTACTTTACACATACGACGCATTGATGTTGTACCTCATTTGACAATGGAAATCAATAGTAACATGAGTCATGAGACAATAAAATACCCCTTACAAGAGTTCAAACAAGATAATATATTATCCTTGCAAACGTTAATTCATATAATCTTGATAATATTTTCCTGGGTAACGTGCCTAAAGGTCTCGTTATCGGATTAGTTTCTAATTTGGCATTTAATGGGAAATCTGAACTAAATCCATTTCATTTCCAACACTTTAACGTTAACATACTGCAGCTACAGGTCAGATCAAAATCTTTTCCTCCCAGTCCTCTCAAACCCCGATTTTAGAAACGATTTGTACCTTTTAAGTTACCATTATCTGTTCTCCGCTACTGGTTTATATTATAAAAATGATGCATATACTACTACTCCTGAAGAATATCCACACTTTTGTACTCTTTATGCATTTATCCTATCACTTACAGAAACCTTAGATGATTGTACTTGGGACCTTGTACGTGATGCATCTTTAAATGCTATTTTCCTTTTCTAAAAACTAACTGAATCTATAACATGTGTTCTATATACACAGTTTGATTTTCTGATTCAAATTGATAAAGATAGAAATATATATATATATATATATATATATATATATATATATATATATATATATATATATATATATATATACACCGATAATACTTTTTAAAAGCATCATTGTAATAAAACAAGTATAAGTGTTCACTTCTAAGCATTTAAATTATATGTGTCCTACTGGTACATATTATTGGTATTGGGCTAGACATATTATAGTGTAATATATTGCCTGGTTATTATTACTCAAAGAGTTGCAAGGTATCATACCATGATGTGTCTCAAAAGTATTTTCCTGGAGTTAGCACCACTCATCACTATTTGAAAAGTTATTAAAAAAATCTGTGAATAACATTTTGAAGATGTTATTTCAATTCATGAGAATATTTCATATACTCCAATAGGCCTTCCAACATATACGCGTGTCTGTGATGTATTTCAAAAAAGAAAAGTGATGTACACCAATGATATAATAAAAGTGTTACTTTGTGGTAAACTTACTGGTGTAAATGTGCATGGCATTTATGCTATTGACAGAATACATAAAAGAGTGCAACCACTGGTTGGACTTATCATGAGCCTGGACAGTTCAAATTCTGGCGGAACACATTGGATGTGTGTATTCATTGACGAAAAACCAAAGAGGTTATTATTTCGATAGCCTCGCATTGCCATTCCCAAAGCAAAGAAAAACTTTTTAAAATAAACACTGTAAAATATATTTTACAAATAGATTCACATACCAAGATGAAAATTCCATCTTGTATGGACACTTTATTTTATACTTTCTTCATCATATTGTAGGCAAGAAAAGCTTTGAAGCATGTTTAAATTTATTCAGAAAAATAATCTTAAACAAAATGATAAAATTGTATTTAATCCTGTAACGAATATATAAAAAAAGTACATTAGATGAATAAATTTTTTATTTACAACTTTAAATCTTGCGTTTTTATTTACAAGAACAAATCATATCATTTCATATCCTTTTACAACTTTGCAAATGCATTAGTTAATGTTAGTGTACGATGGAACTTCCATCAAAACATAACTGCTCTGCATTACGATATGCACATCCTGATTTTTCTCAAGTTTAATATTTTGTTCATGAAAAGTACAATAATCATTAAATAAGTTCGCATACAATGTGTTTAATGATGGACAATGTTTACTTTCCAATTCAATAATATTAGCTAGTGCAAAAATATTTTAATCCAAAGGGGTTTTTCTGCACCTTTGCAATAAAAGGTTGCATCTTGTTTACAAGGTTGATATACAAGGTTGCGTATGTGTGATACAGTATAACCGCATTTATCATCCGAAGTTAGTCCGTGTAAGTTTAATGTTAACCATTCAATTTGTTTTCGACAACCTGATGGAAGTAAATTGTATGCTACTTGTAATTTTATTAAACATTGCAAATTTACTGTATCATCAAATGCAGTTAAACAAAATTCACGAATAATAAATTCATGATTTGAAATCTTTAAATCTTTTATGTCTATAATGTATTCATTAATACATGGTGAAATTTCATGTTTACGATGCAAGAAAAACGCAATAATTCTTCCAACAAATTCCGTGTTGTTCAAAAATTCACGCGCTTTTCGTATAAAGTTTATACTTGAGATTTCAGTATGTTGTTCTTCAAATACTTCAAGCAAATCAATAAGAGTTATTTCATTGGATAAATGTTCTACAGCATAAGTCCCAATATCATGAAGAAATAAGCAATGATGTTGAAGATTCAATGTACATTGTTCAAAAGAAATATTGAAATGAAATGAAATCTTTGAGTTTTACGTCCCATGATTATGCCGGTTAGGCTAAAGCAGACGGTTATGATTAGGAATGGATGAAATGGTGGAATGAAGAAAGTGGGAGGAAACGGGAAAACCCCGAGAAAACCCACGCACACGGTGTTTGTCCACCACAAAGTTCACAGGGATCGAACCCGGGACCCCAAGTACCAGGGACAAGAAATATTGTTTAAACGTAAGTATACACTTATATTTTTTAAAACACAAACTTCACTAATATGTTCTTCACTACATGATACACAAGAATTGAGGGGGTTAGCGCAACAGTGGCCTAAACCTCATTTTTAAAAATGGAGAAAATCAAGTTAAACACATGTGGTTTTCTTTACAATATATGAATGTACAATGTATGACATATTCAACCACTTGCGGTTGCTTTTGATATATTGTACAGAAAGCACGTTTTTAACTTTAACTTGATTTTTCTCCATTTTTAAGAATGTGGGTTAGACCACTGTTGCGCTCACCCCCTCAATTACTATTAGAAAACATTTCGCACACTACCTTTTCTTAACACACTTCACTGTACGAATTCGATCTGTCTTTTTCAAGTAAAATACGCATAAGATTTTCTTTTGCATTCATATCGATGGTTAGTTCACCATATGTAATATTAAAGTAATCTCTTGTTTAATGGTCCAATAGTATGCGTTAGTCCATTAATGTCAAACAATTCGTCCTGTACACGGGGACTCACCAGCACAGACCAAACACGTATGCCTAAAATGTCTTCATGACAGTAAAAACATTCATGAGCCCATTTTAATGTCTCATTCCAATAACATGCATGACATCAAATAATCATTGGAATTCCATTTCACAATACAGTCTCTAATATAATTCACGTCCACCTAGTTAACACAACATTCACACTTTCAGCCTAATTCCGTTGAAGGTGGCGGCGTACCCACATTTGATACCAGGCCTTTGTTTGATTCTACCTCGAAATCTAAGTTATCCTCCGAAAATTCGTACACTTCGTCATTGGATAAATCATCTCTTTCTTCACTATCAGATGATAAGCATGGGTAAACTTTTACATTATCATTTTCATATCTTTCTAATTTCGTTTCGTTCAATGATGAATCCGGAGAATCTGCATAGTCTTCTATCTTTACTTTCTTCTTACAAGCAGTATCATTCTGAGCTTCTGACTTTCGCTTCTCAACATCGTCTTCAACAAACTGACGGTTCTCCATGGCTAACAAAACTATACATGTAAATTTTAAAACCAATATTTAAACAAAATTTCAAATGACGTCACGCCCTCGCGCACGCCCACGCGGGTGTTTTACGTTCGCACGCCTGCTACCCGCGCACCCCGCGCCGCACCGCGTTTCCGCCATCGGCCGCCGGGATATGCGTTCTAGCAAGATTTTCAATTATGTCAATGACCTCTATGTGTGCAGTCCATGGGCGGCTTTATCATAAACATCAAGGAGATAATTATTATTCTTTAAACCGCTCACCTGTAAAGCACTGTATAGGCGTTCTCTTTCCCCACCACTACCATCTGCTAGTACTTGTTCTTTTGTTTACATTCTACATCCGTTCTCATCTCCAGCCCCTTCCATCTGCTGCTACTATTCTTTTCTATACAATTCATGTAAACGCAAGTCAACAACAATCCTTACCCACACCACCTCTTTTCTTTTCTATACAATTATTCTTTAAATCCTCCACCTGCAAAGCACTGCACACAAGTTCTATCCCCCAATCATTACCATCTGCTTCTATTCTTTTTGATTACATTCTATACCCATTCTCACCCCCACCACTACCATCTGCTACTATTTCTTTCGTTTACATGTCGTCAAAGGACACTATACACATTATCACCCCTCCCAAACTGTCACCATACATCAAAAAGATAAAGGAAAGGGACCAGCCAATCAGGAGCGAAAAGTCAACATATCAAATACAAGCTACTGCATCTCATATTCACACTATTTATTAACGCCCGCGCATGAAATCAACTACCGAAGTGCGACATTCTTCGTCAGTGCGGACCAAATATATGGCAAAGATACTGATGTCACACCATTACGTTCAGTGATAAAACCAGAAGAGTATTTGTAAACTGTATCATGCAATGCATGCCTTCCAATTGAACGAGACAAAATTATTACTAAAATCAAATGTTTAACGTGCATAAATTTAATAATGGGGGGCACAGTGGCTTAGTGGTAGAGCGCTTATCTCTGATGTGTGGGGTTCCTGATTCGATCCCCGAGTGTGTAGTAGACTTCGTGTCCGTGGGTTTTCTCAGTGTACTCCCGTTTCCTCCCACTTTCTCATTGCACCAATTCTTCCATTATCATTCACTTGCCTTAATCATCAGTCTGGCTTAAGGACATAAAGGCACGTTAAACTAAAAGATTTCATTTCATAAATGTTATAATTAATTGCAGAGGAGGTTAATTTATTACGTGCCTTTAAAAGTAGTACCAGAGCAGAAGTGTCATTACTCCTTCCCCTTAGTTGAGGTATCAATAGTATACTTCTATAATATTTCTGTATTTCTGCTTTCAATAAGGAGATTAAAAGCCTTTTATTTCAAGTAGTCCACCGATTGTCTCATAATGCTGGATCAAAAATCATAAACGTATCAATCGGTACTCAAACTAGAAAGCTTTGAAGGTACGCCTGTTAGCTATGATAAAATAAGTCAATAATTTTTCAGATGTATAAATTCAGCAAATAGACCATTTTTACAAATAAGTTATTTTGAAAAATCTAAGAATGTAATACTTCATTTCTTCCAAAACTTACACACGGAATTTTTACACACACTAATATGTTCTTCTAGGGATTGCTTTATTATGTATGTCTCTGTTTAATAGATTTTTTCGCACCCCCCCCCCACACTCTCTCTCTCTCTCTCTCTCTCACACACACACACACACACAAAAATGGAACTATGGATCGCAACTTTTGCATGAAAACTCAGGTTATCAACTATGTGCAAATTCTCATTGTTTATCTTTAATTATCCTAAAGCACTCCCGTGCCGTAAACGTCGCCAACACGTAGTAGCCCACTTGCCGGTAAATATCGATCGTCGATATAGTGACGCGTCGAAGGATTGAAGCGAGTGTGCCACTGGCGGTAGGATTTCGTCGAGTCAAAACAGATATCTAGAGTCGGAGTATTGAAGTTACCACTGCGTAACTGCGAGGACTCGTTTTGGCCCGCGCTCTTTCGATTCGTCGCGGAGAATCTCGAAGGGACCAACACGAACTATTATTATACATTATCTTTTCCTGACGAATTGTTCCTAAAGTGAGCTCCGGGGGTCAAGAATAACCCCTGCCTCTACACAATGAAGTGAAAAATCTTCAGATGAGTGCGTATAATTGTATTAATTTAGGATAGTGAATATGGGAGAACTATGAAACAAAGTAAATAGACGTCCGTTATTTTGTTATAAAAATAGATGACAAGCGCATTTTGTCTGATCCCAAACGGTTATCGTCGAATATACACTGTTGAAAGAGCACTCTGATTAGCCAAATGAAAAAAGGCCTCAATGATTTGTCCCTCTACAAGCAATGTTTTCTTCATCGCCTCCGTGGCGAAGTCGGAAGAACACACGGCTAGTAATCATAAGGTTGGTGGTTCGTACCTACCCCGGCGTACTATTTAAAAACTTTTTAAGTGATGTTCAGACTCACCTTAATGTTAAAAAAATACGCATATAGGCGATTTAACGTATTTTGGGGGGTAATTTTGTGGTTAAGTACGAACTGTTTCTTCAGAAGATCAATATCTATGGAAGAGGAGAAAGCAGGCCAATATCTGTTAATAATAAAACTCCCCACTTACTGATGATAAGAAGTTATTAGCTTTTGTAATTGATTCATTTACAGTTTGCGTGTGGTCTCTAATGTCCTTTCGAATGCTGATAATTTTGGCAATAAAAGTTAGTTTCTTTTGTAATTCCAGTTTTCTTATTTGTGGATACGCAGATGAAAATTTAGAAAAGCGATAAAAACAAATAACTTCATGAGCTCACAAAGCAGGATCAAAAGGTTCTTTGTTCTTTTCCCCCGTGTTTCTTTAGGAAGCATGAAAGAAACAAAATATATTTTCGGAGGGTTTGTTTATTCTGTGTGGTTTTGTTTCTTCGCCCAACTATCTGTACCTTGTTGGCTGTCACTAAACGTGATTTAAAGTCACAACTTGTGCGTTTGTTTAGAACAGATATAATACGGTATCTGTTCATTCTTCTTGTTTCCAGATTGATATTGTGTGTCTGAGGTGTCAGAAGTGAGTATAGAGACCAGGGCGATTCAATTCCTATCCACCATTACATTTGTGATTGTTGAAATATTTAAAATATTTGATATGTCGTGTGCAATATTGTATTTACTATATTGTTCGTCATGGAGAGTGAAGTGGGGAAAAGACGTTCAATTGGTAGGCTGCGTGGAAGAGAGCGTTGTGGTTAAAAGGTATTTAGGATGCGTCTTTTCTCCTTTTATTTTATATTTACAGATCTTTCGTTAATATTTACAAATGCATTAATAATTTCTATTATAGTGCGATGGTTCATTTAAGCCTCCTGGTATTTGTTAAATATCATACTGTTGTTCTGCGGATAAAATCGGACCATCGGAAGTGGGAAGCAGCCCCCTTCACAGTACACTTTACGATGTAACTTTTGTTTGACAAACGAAATTGGTTTTGCGGATATTTTGCGTTTGCGCAATACAGACGAATGAGCCTTTTCGTACGTCATATTTTCTCGTCACGTATCACTATCCCACTACCCCAGTTTTACTCTTATCCAACTTCAGTAGCAGTATTTTACCCATTGCTACTCCTTAGTTTGATGCACAATTATTATAGGAAATTTCTGTGTGAAACTGTTTAGTCTCTTATTTATTTCAACCATATGTTTTCTATTCGTTTCATATGTTCTTTCGATTTCATATTGCTCTTATCAAAATTTTATTTCAACGATTTATAAACCATCATAAAAGGAAATCTCTAACACGCAATTATTAGACTGTTGTTTCATACCTTCCAATTACTCGCTCCAAGTGAATTTGTCTGAATGAAATGACAAAAGGGTTCCAAATATATGACTTTAAGGAAAGCTTTATTTACAGACTCTGTCACTCTTTCGATCTTTCTTGTTCTTTCTTCAGAAGAAAACATGCGGCAGAAGAAATGTGGCAACAGCGCGCTCCATTTACTCTGTACTGCAATCTAAGAGTGAGACGCTCTTATAGATTTGAAACGGGACCACACAATACCACATGAGATTTCTGACGTACAAATGCCGTATGCATTGCTTTTCTCGGGGCTTTTCTGTTTCTCTCTAACCGATTCACATCTTCCTTCATTCGCGTCTGATTTTTGCAATCCTGCAATCAGTCACGTATGGCTGTCTCAACTGTTCAAGCATTTCACTTCATTGGGGGACTTGCATTAAGCAGAATAAAGTGTAGTAGATTTTCCTTTTTATTTTCATAATTCGTTTAAATATTGCATACTCATACGCGTGTAATATTACGTTTTCATAAATATGTAACATATGTAATATTACATATTCTTATATAATATTACTGTAAATATTTCTTACATTTTTAAGCGATTTTGTTACATATTTATGTACATATTTAAGGGGTTGATATTACATAAAAATCCGGACTCAATTAATAGTAAATGCTTGATAAGTAAATACAAAATATATTGACGTTCAATTGTTTCCCATGCAATCTATTCTCAGCCAGGGACTTCAACGCTTTGCATTTGATTGAAGACTAACATTAAGGACTTATTTAAAAGTTTTGGAAAATTTCTCAGACTATGCATTGCTTGTTTAAAATTTTAAGTCTTTTGTGAATTTTCAGATGAAGCTTTCTTTGCTGTATTCTCAATGATTTGTTTTGGATTTTGATACGTTTCAACCAGGGTTGGAAAAAATACAGATTTTTTAAAAAAGAACAAAACATGGGCTTAAAACATGAAAAAGGTGTTCAAAATGTTTTAAGCATGTTTCAAAACACATAAAAAACATGTTTTAAACATTTTGAACAGTTTAAAACATGATTTTAAACATATTTCAAAATCGTGTAATAAAATATTTGTTAAGAGTTTTTTGCTCTTACAACCGATCTTTTCATTTATTTTATTCTCGTTAAGACTACACTGTGTTGGGTACAGAATATTTCAGTATAGATTAGTAATTCTCAACTTATTTCATATCACGACCCTCTTTTATTACACTCTCTTGCCAATGACTCTCGCAAGTATTTTCTTGGTTGTAATAAGCTTTTTAGGTAGATTTTAAAACCTACCTCCTATAGAGATTACAGACAATCTATCAATATACATGGCAAAACAAAAATACTCACCATTCTTGTGTGTTGAGAACGGTTTGAGGGAGAATGATGAAACTTGGAAGTGGTCTAACACATCAGGTGATGCTATCACGCATCATGGCAGATATCTTTGTTTGGTATTCGAAACTTCAAATGCAAAGGGTCTCATGTTACATGTTTTAAGACCAGAATTTTACCAGAAATACGGTTGTGCGGTTATTTTAGCCGTAAAGCAAGTCATTTCGGAGTTACCGCTTCTGAAAGTTTTCTAGTTATGCCTTTAGGGGCTAAGCTCGCGTTTCGTGGAGGCGGGTGAGATTTTTGTTGCAGAATTTAATTACTATTTCAGAACACTGATGCTAATAAAATTATTTTAAAATAATAAATTTTCGAAAAGCATAACGCTTGAAGCACACTTCATGTTTTGCTAGCTTTAGAATATTTTCTGCAAGCCTATGTCCTTGGTTGTATTTTGAGTCAATAATTTATTGAAGAAAGGTAATATTTGGGGCGTTCAGAGCACAATGGATCCAAAACCATTTTCAATAAAGTTCAGCTTTGCTCAGCAAATGAATTCTATTTCAAAACGTAATATCTTCGCAGTCAAGAGTCCAAAACAGATGTAACTAAAACCATGCGAAAGGGTGTGGGATAATTTCATATGGCAGCCGCTAGACAGGGGCGTTAGTGGGACAGGAAGGCAACCGCCCCATTCCTACTCTGGATTTCAGATTTTTGGGGAAGTAAGGCAGTTCTAGAAATCTTTTGATAAGCAAAGTTCAACAGACCAAGCTTGAGGTCCTTACACCGAATAAATACGGGGAACATACAAATGATTAAAACTGGAAAGTTGCTTAGGCCTAATTTCCAGAATTTTAAACATTCCCGAAACTCAAAAGTAGAGCCACCTTTAGAATCCTTGGACCAAAAAATATACAAGAGAGCAATATGGGCCTATAGCTCCTTACGGTCAATGGAAATGGATTGTAACTGATCAAAATCGGTATTTATTCGGCATAAGGACTTCAATTTTTTTTATGTTGGATTTTGCTCAGCAAAAGGTTTCTAAATCTGCATTACTGCCGCCAAAATCTGAAATTCAGGGTAAGGGGCGGATGATATCTAAACGAACGTCCCTCTCTAGAGGCAATTATATAAAATTCTAGATTGCATCTTGCCATGTAGTTTTTGTTTCTTTCGTCGCGGATTCGTGACGTGACGTGAAAATATGACGTTTTCCGTCTATGTATTCTTTTGGACTCTCTCCGCATTTATTTAACGTAATTATGCATCATTGGCTATGGCATTCGGAGCTTAACTTGTTAATCATTATACACAATATAATGTTAATATCTTAAATTTATGAGCTAGGAGCGGGAAATTAACCCTTCTTCCCCATTCCATCTACGCCCTTGTCTAGCGGTTGTCTTATGAAACTATAGTCCACATCTTTTCACGTGGTTTTTGTTTCATTTATTTCGTACTCTTGGCGACGAATATACTACGTTTACTGAGCAGAAGTGAACCTTTCTGAAAATGTACTTATGCCCCTTGGGCTCTGAACGCCCCATATCTAAAAATATTTTATAAAAACTGAGCTGGAGAAATTTTTTTCCTGCAATCCAAGTTTGTTCGAAACGCATAAAATTAGTTTGTTTAGTTTGATTGATTACAGTCTTGCATCAGCAGCAAGGCTATATGAGACAGGGCTTTTTGTTTAAAGTGGGATCCGAACCACTGATTTTGAAATTTTACGTCGGATCGAAGTCAAAATCTATACAGCAAATTCATCATTAGAATCATCAGAAACAATTTTTGGATCGACACTTTTACTATTTTTTTGGGGGGGTTTCCAGTTTTTTCACAGCATTCCATTTCTCATAATGATTCTTTGAACTAAATCAACCATTTCTTTCTTAAACGTCTTGCAACGGGCTCGTGTGGTCGATTTGGTGGAGTTTGGGTTACTTATCTGGTGGAGTTTGAGTTACTTTAATAAATTTGCTCCAAATGATGTCCTTTTTCCTTCCCGTAAAACTAATGTTAAACGATTCCAAGTTTTACAGAGATTGAGAACCAACATGTACTGTATCAACGAATGCATGCCTGCGATATTTTAATTTCAGAACCGCAATTTGACAAATAATCTTTTGTTTCTTTCCTGAATACAACACAAACATTTGTTTCCATGATAATTATTTTATTTATTAATATCAGTTCTACAAATAGTCCAACCTTCGACTACGACACTTTCTGGCAAGTTAACTGAGAAGCATTTAAACAATATACGTTAAAAACAAGGGGAGAAAAGAGACAAAATAAATTATAGATCACCACATTGGCCTGCTGTAGCCACGAGAAATCAAAACATTCACATGGGAAAAAAAATTGTCTTCTGAATGGAGAGCACTTTTGAGGATTTTTTCTCTGGCAGATTTTTTTACAAAAAATAAAATAAAAATAAACATATGTTTAAAACAAGTCTTAAAAATACACGTGTTTAAAACAAAATGTTTAAAATGTATACAAATTTTTTTTTGAACAAAGTCAATTGTTTAAAACAAGTTTTAATAATTTGTTTTAAACATTTTGTTTTAAACAAAACAACCCTGGTTTCAACACAGTTTCAAAATTGAAAACTGAGTTAAAAGATATATGACAGTGTCGGAAGAGTAATGTGCTTTTAACAGGGAATTAATTGATATCAGGTCCCTTAAAATATAACTCTGGTCTCTTTCTACAACATCCAATACAATTCTGTATTTTATTAAACTATAAAAAGTTCTAGTGGAACCGATCCATTGGCATATACTAATTGATCATTTATGCGCGAAAATGACTTCGTCTATTAGCGGGATTTTTTATTTTGAAACTCAAGTGATTTCAACATTGAATAGTACAAATATCAGACTGTCTAAATAGTATTGAGCCTTTTGGCACGAGAAGGCGTTAACGAATCAAATCTCAGGGTGTGAGTCGCAGCGGGCCAGGTGTAACACAATTTGACAGGTGACAATTGAAGCTAGTAGATATCCCAAACGTTTTGGAATTCATACAATTTGACGTGATGCATTGCGCCGCTTGGATGTGTGAACTTTCAGCAAACCTACGCTATTTTTAGAATTTCATTCCGATAAAGACGCAAAAATTGTTCAGGTGCATGAAAAAAATATGCTTTTTATGGGAAAGATATGTTTATGAAAAAGCAATGATAAAAATGTTATTCAGTTGCTTTCGTTCTGGAAATTTCGATGTCTAAAATGTACTCCAAGTAGATGACAATTACATAAAAGTGGATAATACTCTGGCAAAAACCGAGCAAGACTTGTGTGTAGGAAGTCATGATATTGCCAATGATCTAATCAGGAACATATTTCACTTTGCCTATGTCCGCAACCAAATACCCCGAAGCCAAGGATGAATTCAATCACCTAACTCCAACTAGTTCGTTGTTCACCCGACAGATGGCATAATGTCTAGAGAGTTCACTAAGTAGTCTATCAAGTGAGCCATCTTGCGGGAGAAGGAGATAACTACGAAGTCTCACACATGACATTACATTACAAAGTACATGATCTGATCACAAAACTTTTTTTTTTTTTTTTTTTCAATCTTCCGTTTCAACATCCGCTATCAAACAATGATAAGTCATTTGTACAAAGCTGGCTAAAAAGGGAACCTCAACATTTGAATGTCACATGACAAAAACATTTACTCTATGAAATTTCTATCTACGAATTTATACAGATACGTGATGGATTCGAGCCATTTCTGAAGCGGTTGGTCACCAATGATGAAAAATAGATAGCCTACAAGAATGTCCGAGAAAGATCGTGATTGAAGTAAGGGCAAGGACGTCATTTAGGGGGTTATGAGGGGCAATTGCCCCTCAAGAGTTTGTGGAATACATATACTTTAATCGATTGTCTACTAATATACTAGTACAAAACATGAAAGTCTTACATCGGTGGTGCTCGTGCTCCCCTCAAGCCAGGGACGTAGCTAAGGGGGCACGGGGGGTACCGGCCTCCCCAAATCTTGGCTTGGCCCGCCCAAATATTTGTTTAAAATTACGTTAGAAAATGTTTTCGTCCGACAGTAAATGAAAAAAAAATATCCACAGTAAACTGAAACTATTCATACTTCTAAGAAAAACTTACTTTTAAAATCCATTTATAGGCTATTTCTTAAACGTTAAGTGAACGGTAATAAGAACATAAGTTCAGTAACTTTGGGTCTGGGCGTCATCTTCGTTAACATTGCGAGGTTCTTCCAGCGCTTAGAGGGCTAAAAATGTATGTAAATGCACTTGTTATAACCGACTAACGTAAGACAAAACTGAAAGATCGATCCGACTCAAAGGCTAGGAGGATCCCTCTCCCCCATTGCTGAGTTTTGCAACATTGTATCTTATATTTTAATTGTTTTACGAGAAAGTATTGAGTGTAGATTTAATTTCTTATTTTATTTTCATTATATTTAACAATGATTCTGGCAAAACAGAGGAGAATAGAATATATAAACTCTTTAGACTTTTGTCTGTGCTGAAGCTGGCGGGAAAGAGTCTATTTTCTTACTGAACATGGAGCGCGCAGTCTTAAGTTTGTTTTGTATGTGTTCTTGAAATTAAGTTAAATATGGAGAGATTTATAAAATCTGGATATTTTATTTCACATGGAAAAAGTGGTAAGTAATTGGTGAGTACCTGCAGTAAAACTGATTAGATGCATGTTGCTGCTGAGGAAAATATTCATCTGGACACTGTTGATAAAGAAGTTGCTAGCGCCTCATAGCAAAATATTCATGTGATTTTTTCCAGAAATCAAAGAAACTGGAGATGTCCTGGATCTGCAATACCACACATCTAGAGAAGAAATGACTGCCCGTCGCAAGTACTTAAACTATAGTAGCAATTGTGATCCATTTGGGTCGACAGGGACTGCTTTTCCGAGGCAACGATGAAGATGATAACAGTCAAAGTAAAGGGAATTTCTGGCAAATATTCGAGTTGTTACTACGTTTTGACCCTTTTTTAAAGAATTATACAGCACCAAGGAATACCACTTATTCCACAGAAATTCAAAATGAAGTTATCTTGTGCTGCGGTGGGGAAATCATCAATGACATTGTAAGTGAACTGAATGCCGCTGAAAAGTTCAACGTTATTGCTGATGAACAAACTAGATATTAGTATTTCTGAACAACTTAGTGTTTGCGTGAGATATGTGAGAAATTCTAAGCCGGCAGAGCACTTTTTGAAATTTGTTGAACTTCGTGAGGTAAATGCTGAATACATATCAAAAACAATTATGGAAACTTTGGATTCTGTAGGTTTCAATGACTCAAAATGCATTAGGCAAACTTACGATGAGGTGAGCGTTATAAGAGGCCACAAAACGTGCAAAAGTTTTTTTTTTCCGAAGTCTCATCCCTTCGTACTGTATATATCCATTGCTATGCTCACCAGTTAAATTTAATAATTTTAAAAGCGTGCTCGTTCGAACAAGCAAATACATTTTTTGATTTATTGCAGACTTTGCATAATTATTTCTCCGTCGTAAAAGCTCATAGATGATTACAGCAAGCTCAGACGGCGTTAGGTTTGAGTAGTCCAGTATACCTGGCCTTTGAAACATTCGTTGAGCTTCATAAGCTTACATTCGTTCACTGAATGCTGTGAAAAAGAATTCTGGAGCTGTAATCTCTACATTAGAGGGTAAGGATGCTAAGAGGACGACTGGAGCTGAGGATACTGCGGACAAACTGAAATCATGCGCAACTCTTTCATGCTTGATTGTTTTCAGCAAGATTTTGGTGACCTGAATAATTTTCTACAAGAAGATATTACCCTAGCAGAAGCCCACCTACTTATTTGTTCGGTTGTTGAAGCCATAAAAGAACTTAGAACAGAGGAAAATTCACTGCGTCTCTGCACTGAAACATTGGAGTTTCAGAAACAAAATGGTGTAGAATGTTTTAATCAACCAAAGAGCAGAGAAAAGCGAGATAGCAGTAGTACGAAAGATTTTCTGGTTTCGTGTAGTATTCCGAAGAAAATAACACAGGGTTACACTGAAGCGAATTTTCATACAGAACTTGTACGTATATCCAGTTGTTGACAACATTGTGAACGAGTTTGAAAGACTATTCTGCAAGGAAAATATATCTGCCATTCATGGCAGTCAAGTATGTCGTCCTAAATTAAAACTGTTCTTGATGAAGGAGGCAATGGAAAAGTTTGCTACGCAATTCCAAATAGATTTTCCTGAACATGAATTCGTTGTTGTAAACAATTAGGTACAATCTCTTATGAAGGAGAAAGAAATTACAAATATCTTGGATGTGCTTGCTGCTCCGCCCAAGACAATTTCCCCCAAACTACAAATTTGCTGGAAATAGCTTTGACGCTATCTGTGTCATCCGCTTCTTGTGAGTGTTCTTTCAGCTCAAAATTATATCTTCGTTGTAAGTCTGGTTAGGACAGAACATCAGCGTTAGCCGCACTTGAAATATAACAAGGGATAGCCTCTAAGCTTGAAGAAGATAGAGTTATTGACATATTCTCACAGTTTGTGTTCAGCAAGTAATTTGTAAATACAGTGTGGCAGAACGCTGTCAGATGATGCCAAAACAGCATAAACAATAGTGTTGTAACATTAGGCTAATACTTTATCAAATATTATTTTATTATTATTATATTCTCAAAATCATCAAACGATGAAAAGTTTTAAATTATTAAACACTAATATACATCGTGATTTCTCCTTGTGAAAATTCTATCAAGATTAACAATACGATACAACCACGAAAAACAACACGTCCTACGCAAACGGATTTTTCAGTGGCATCAAAACATAAAAACCTTCAAAGTGATAATATCAAGCTTATTCAAGGTGATGGTGTCCAAAACATATTAGTTAAAATCTTCAAGGTGTCTATTTTAAATTGAAAAAAACATATTTTCCAGAATAAACAGTGCCTTGTTAAAACTAAAACAGTTTTTAGTGATACTATAAAACCAGGCATTTTTAAAAATTATCATCATTCGACCTACACCTGCTAAGAGTGTGGTATGGTACAATTATTCTGCGTCCAGAGGAACCACCCAGGACTGACAGCGGTGATGGAAGGCCTGTGTTTGTGAGTATGAGCTTTGCGCTGATGAACTTTTACATGACATAAATGTCGTGAGGGGAGGACTACAAGACATTATAAACACACGAGAGTATCAGGGATTTCTCCTTGATAGACCCTACCATCGTACTACTTATATTTCACATCATGATATTGTAAATATTGTTTGTATCTATATCGTTTACATTTATGGTGACGGTTTTAATAAATACCACAAATATATGACACTTGTCATTTTATTAAAATTCTGACTACTTAACGTGACAGTTTATTGTTGCTACATTCAGTAACATAATTAGTATCATATTATTAGTAACATATTAAACATATTATGGCTCCCCCAGAGGAATCTCTCTCGTGTGGTTCTTAGTGTTTGTGTTCCTCTTTTCACACATATAAGGCACTTTTTTTGCTTTGTTAACTCCATTGTGGTCATTTCATTTCTCACATTCTCTTGTCATGCCCACGACTCGCAGTCAGGCTTCTTTCATTCCCTTAAACACACCTCAAGTTCAAAATTCCAACAATATGGCAGGCATTTCTTCCATCATTCCCGATATATACAGTGCGTCCAAGGAACAAAGCGCGGATTTATTTTTACAAAATTTTTTGAAGATCGCACTGGTCAATAACTGGGATGACTCAAAATGCATAAAGATTTTCGAAAAGTCCCTTTCTGGACCCGCTCAACATTGGTTCTCCACCCAAAATCTCTCTACCCTTCCCTGGTCAACCGTCCAACAAAAATTCCTAAAACAATTTGGCGACGAGCAGGTTCCACGATCTCGCATTCATCGGTATAGGGCTCGAGTTCAACTCCCTAATGAACCACTTTCTCATTACGTTTTCGCAAAGAAATTTCTGGCAGATCAGGCATACACGCAATTAGATTTTCAGGAGTTTCTTTTAGAATGCGTGTCGAGTATGACACCCGAGAACATACGTTGGTTTGGCACTCGCACCATATCTGACTATCCCACATTTATTGATGAAGTTACAACCTTAGAACGCACTCAGCTCATGGCCCAAAAGCGAGAAACGGACTCTTCCTTTTCACGCCAAACTTCAGATGTCCCAACTTCTAGCGCCATTCAAGAACTAACTCATCAAGTTTCACAGTTACAGCTTCATCTCAACACCCTTTCAAATTCTCAACCTACCTCTGTTCATTTCGCTCCTACCCGTTCTCGTTCTCCTAGTCCTCACAATCACAACACCCTCTCTCCTAACCATAAATCCCTTCCCTTTCCACGGTCCCTCTCACCCCATCCGCCGTCCTCCTGTCTCCAACATTCTCATTCCACCAATCCAACCTCTTCTTCTTCTAACTCGTGTACTCATTGCTCCACACACCCATCTCATTGTTGTCAATGTACCGCCTCATCTCATTGTCAAACTGTCCCTCAGTCTCCCCCAACCCGTAACACTCCACGAAATGATTACAATAACGGCTCTCGTAAAGGCAAGAACAATAAGCGTTTTAACACTAAGCATTCTTCCCAACCCCAAAACGTCTATACTACACAACAGCCAACCATACCCATTCCCCCATATCCATTCTATCATCCCTTTTTTCAATATCCTACCCCTACCCACCTACCCTCCCTCCCTTCCCCTTCCCCTGTCTCCACAAACTCTCGTACCAATAAACCAAAAAACGCCCAAAATTAGCGCGAGAGCACACCAGTCTCCTCGCGCTTAATTCTTCCTCATCCCCTTCTTCCCCTCCCTCTTCCTCAGATTACCTCCAATTACCGTTGCATTTCAAAGGCAAATTACCTTACGTAAAAGCCCGTTGCATGACCAAGGATGTTTTCTTTTGCCTTGACTCTGGTGCTGAAGTCAGTCTCTTTCCAGCCGACCAACTCGACCCTTCGGTTCGTACTTTTAAGCTTCACACGGTTCTAAATGGTCTTTCATCATCTCCGGTACATCTCTCCCGTGCTACCATTCTCAACTTAAATTTTAATGGTCATCAATACTCTGTACTTTTTCGTTTGGTTCCTTTCAAAAACTTTCCTGCTATCCTTTCCAGTAAATTTCTTCAAGACCATCAAGCAACCCTTGATTTTGACAAAGGCATCCTATCATTACGTCATCTAGGTCGCATGCCTCCAGCCGATAATGCAATACACAGCGTTAATACAAACACATTTCACTTTTTCAAAAAACATCCCACTCCTCACATTGTTTTTCAAGCACGTAGGAGACTTGTCATACCACCCCGTTCAGCTAAAGCAGTTCCTCTCAAGGTTAACGGTCACTTTCCAAATACATCCTTCCGGCTACATACTCCTATCTTACGAAACTTAAGTAACTGTTATATGACGCATGCTGTTGTTTCCACAGATAACCTTGTTTTGCCACTTGCAAACGTCTCGTCTCGTCCCCAGATTATAAAGGCCAATACTCCCATTGTTATTGGTTCTATATTTTCACCACCGGAACAAAACACTAACGCTTACACCATCAGACAGGTTCATTTTCCCACGGACGAGGACGCTTCACGACACAAAGCACAACGCCTTAAAGAAATCGGTCATCTCATTGACATTAACAAATTTCACTTTTCCCCTGACATGAACGAACATCAAACTGCTCAAATGAAGGCGCTACTTTCTGAATATGCTTTTCTTTTTCAATGGCACGACAATGATTTTACAAAAATACCCACCTTTTCGGCCACGTTAGACTTAGAATCAGACGTTCCCTTTCAGTCCCCCCAATTCGTCATTCCACACAGACTTAGACCGCGAGCAAGAGAGCTCGTCCTGCGCCTCATTAATCAAGGAGTGTTTGAACAATCAGATTCTCAGTATAGAAATAACATATTATTTGTTTTAAAACCAAATTCCAAAACTGAGCTAAGGGCCGTTTTTGATCTCAGGGGCCTTAATTCCCGTTCCAGAACAATAGCTTCTCCTTTAGAAGATATACAGGACGTTCTAGAGTCTCTTTCTGACTCAGTTTGGTTCAATTCCTTTGATTTACACTCCAGTTTCTATCAATTAGACTTAGATCCCAAGGACAGACCGGCCACTGCGTTCTCCATTAAGGGTCTTTCTCTCCCCTTCAATCATCTTCAATTGACATCTGTTCCTCAGGGTTTCAAAAATGCCTCCATTTTACTTCAACAAGCTCTTCAAACCATTTATAGGGACATCTTCCCCAACAATATTACATCATTCGTTGACGACATGTATGTCCACGCAGATTCATTCGATCAGATGATGATTGTGCTTCGTGCCTTCTTTCAGCAAGCCGCCAAACATTCTCTGCTCTTTAACATTAAAAAATCAGTTTTCGGATCAAAAAGAATTAAATGTTTAGGCCATATTATTGACAATCACACTCTACAACCTGACCCTGATAAGATTTCAGCTTTAGCTCAGGCACCCAGACCGGCCACTCTCAAAAGCCTCAAAAGCTGGTTAGCCAGTGCAAATTTTTTCCGACGTTTTTTCAAAAATTTTTCCATCATTCTTGCACCCCTTTATCAGGCTCTGTCAAACAATCCTAAAAAGCTCATCTGGACTCCTGAGCGCGTTCAAGCGTTTGAAACAATGCAGAAACTTCTAACCTCACCCCCCGTACTTGCTCTATATTCAACCCGCAATACACACCACATTCTCATGACAGACGCCGCATCAGTAGGCGTCGGGGCGGTGTTATTACAGAAAGATCTCACTACTAACGTTGTGCAACCTGTTTGCTATGTCTCTTCCAGACATCCCAAAACCGTTTCCCCCCTTCCCATCTTCCATCAAGAATTATATGCAGTGTACTTTTCTCTTCGGAAATTAGAAAAATATTTGTTAGGCCACCATTTCACCCTAGTTACTGACAATATTTCTCTTCTTGCCGTTCGGAAAACAATTGTTCCATCCCCAAAAATTTTGAGATGGTTAAACTACATTAATACATTTGACTTTACAATCAAACATGCAAAAAGCCATCAGAACCCCATAGCTGATTATCTTAGTAGGCATCCTGCTCCTCTTACGCAAGACACGATAGACATGGACAATGAAGTTGTGCCTGATTCTGTACTTCTAACTATCGATAACAACTTGGATCTATCTCGCCTACAGGGTGAAGATAAATTCTTCTCCAAAATTATCGAGACTCTTAACAAACGAGACGAGACAGATCCTTCATTCCAACGTCTCAACAAACATTACGTTATTCAGAAAGGCATACTTTACAAAAAACTGTACCGAGTACCTAACTCTCGATTATTGCTCTGCGTACCCGACAGTCTTAAACCAGCTTTATTCGATGAGTATCATGACTCAATGACTCACATAGGTTTTACCAAGATGTATTGGATGTTGCGATACAAGTATTTCTTTCCGCGCCTAAAATCATGGCTAGCTCAGAAACTTAAATCATGTAAAGGCTGCGCCATCTTTAAACGCAATTACATGCCTAATAACCCCACAATTCAGCGTTTTCCTCAGTCAGGCCTATTTGAAACCTTTTCTTTGGACCTAGCAGGCAAGCTAATACCCAGCGATCCCGAAGGTTTCCAATACTTTTATGCAGCTACGGACCACTGTACTGGATTCACCATTACTCATCCCATAACAACTCCAAACAGCGACAACTTCATCAATTTCATCACAAACCATATCATTCTTCCATATAATACTCCTCGCACAATCTACTTAGATCTTCAGAGTTCACACCGGTCTACCGTATCGTTAAACTTTCTCAAGTCTCTTAACATAACAGTTAAGTACGGCCTACCCTATCAACATCGTTCTCTAGGCACAGTCGAACAAAGATTAGGCTCCTTGCAAACGAGTCTCAAATTTCTGTGCCAAGACAACCAGAAATTTTGGCCTCGCTTCCTTGCGCATGCCACAGCGGCTCTGAATAAATCACCCTTAACTTCCATTGGTCTCTCTCCTCATTTTCTCCTCTATGGCGTTCATCCCACCTTACCATTAGACAATTTGCTACATGTTCAACAAGAAACTTTGAATACTAATGATCGCCTACTTGCACTCAAAGAAATGAGGGACCTCGTTGAATTTCGAAAACACCAAGTTTTCACTGATCTGAAGAAGCGCATTGAGAAGGTCAAAAATCCAACACAGTTCTTCCCTGACAGTTTAGTTATGGTCTTAGATACCTCAACAAAACCTAACACTTGTAAGCCATTATCCCGTCTTTATAAGGGACCCTACAAAGTGATTTCGAATGTTTCGGCTGATGAATATCTTCTAGATATTGATGGGAAGCCAACGGTCATTGCTAAGACCCGTTTGAAACTGTACATCCCACCTACAAACCCAGACCCCGAATTTGAGTATAAGTACAAGCGCTTCCTCAGTACCTCTAAATAGGATCCGACCACACATTACTTCAAAACCCAACTACCAATTACATTTCACGTTATGTTTTGATTATCTAATTTAACGTTCCTAGCGAAACATGATCCCTTTCTGTAGTACCACACTGGCAAAACTTCCGACTTTGTCTCTCGTTATGCCATAATTACAGATACAGGTAGGCAACACACATTACAGGCAATATTTCTCCCGTGCGGAATTTTTTTTCTTCCGGTAGTTCATTATTATTGCATATGCTTCGTCTCCTGTTTTTAGGCAACCCGCTGTACATGCACTATTTCTCCCGTGCAACGACTCCTAGTTACGCTCATAACAAACTCTACGCTTTTCCTTCTCCCCATAAGCAATATACCGGCATCATTCATTATTCACGTCATTTTTCTTTCCTAGGCGCGTAAGGAAAGACTCTCCATCTCGTTTCCTTCTTGCGTCCTTTTTTGGGAACGGCTGGTCCGACCCCACATGATATCACTAAGGTCGCTAGGACGAAATGCTTTCTCTCATCCATACACAATTTTTTGGTACTTACCTCGTACCCTGTCCTCCGCCATTTTCATTCCTCGTTCTAGATATCTTAACAAATCCTCTCATTATGATGTTAATAAAACACAAACCCACCACCACACATTCGCGGACGGCACACATTAATTGCCATTGCTACTCGCGTCTCCATTTTTTTTTCTTAATACCCGTATACAAGCTCCTTTTGCTCACGACTGGCAACCTCATGCAGTTTCTCCCGAATCATTTGTCTTCCAGGTCAACTTACGGTACCTTGGCCAGGAATAAACTACGTCTCACTAATATATATATATATATATTTTCCTTCTGTCCTACTTAATGGCAAATTCACTCTTCATTTCTATACTTCTTCTACTATAACGGAATCTTTCGCTATCCACGACCATACTTCCGTACACAGCACACACAGTAATAGTAAACATGATCATAAAAAAAAAATCAATAAATAAATAAATAAATAAAAATAAAATAAGGGGCTCGTCTCTTACAATTTTTTTTCTCTCTTTTCTTTTAGCATCCTCTTCTTTCTGGTTATACCCGGTGTTGCAGCTGGCGACTTTATTCCCATATCTTTATACATTGCAATCCCCCTCATCTTTCTCTTCTTTATCATTGGTGGCTTCTTTTACATCAAGTTTTTTTTTAACTCATAAATTTCGTCGCTCCTTTACCCACCCAACGCCTACCAGCCACACTTACACCGTATCTTACACACCTCCCGCTGCTCCGAACCCAATCTATCTTCCTCTTTTTCATACCAATAACGTCACACACCCCGGAATCTCCGTATCTCCCTAAAGATTGATCAGGTGCCTTCTTCATTACAGTTCGCCATTATACATATTTTTACGTTATCCCTTTTGTTCCTTGTACGTTACTTTTGCAATTATCTCTTCTCCCTCTTTTCTTTCTTTTAGTCCTTTAAAAAAAAATAGGTTTTCACAATGGTCTTTAACAAGTAATTCAGTGCCTCCTGTCATGTAATTTCTTTTCCGCATCCGGCCTATTTTCACAAACGCACCTGGGCTACCCATCATCTTGCTACCCGTTTCCATGGATGATGCCTACCAAGTCGCAGTTTCCTTTTCTGGATGATGGACCTCTCGACTTCCAGACCACAAGATGCTGTCCATTCTGGCTCAAGGATCAAGCCTTCCAGATAGCAGACTTCCAGGAGATAGCCCTTGACTCTCGACGTGCTGCACCACCACGATCAGGATTTCCCGAGTTCCAGCCTTCCCGGATACACTATTGGGATCACGCTCGACATCTACACGGATCCAGCAGTTTTAGTGATTTTTTTTTCTCGTGTGTGTGTTTACTAGTGCCTCCTTCCTCTAGTGTTTTTGTTTCTTTCTTTTGTGCACCAGCCTCATGGTTATAAAAGTCAAACGATGAAAAATTTTAAGGGATTCCATGTCACTGGTTCTCATGAACAGTTGACCATTGTACTTTATTAAAAGGGGGATTATTATATTCCCAAAATCATCAAACGATGAAAAGTTTTAAATTATTAAACACTAATATACATCGTGATTTCTCCTTGTGAAAATTCTATCAAGATTAACAATACGATACAACCACGAAAAACAACACGTCCTACGCAAACGGATTTTTCAGTGGCATCAAAACATAAAAACCTTCAAAGTGATAATATCAAGCTTATTCAAGGTGATGGTGTCCAAAACATATTAGTTAAAATCTTCAAGGTGTCTATTTTAAATTGAAAAAAACATATTTTCCAGAATAAACAGTGCCTTGTTAAAACTAAAACAGTTTTTAGTGATACTATAAAACCAGGCATTTTTAAAAATTATCATCATTCGACCTACACCTGCTAAGAGTGTGGTATGGTACAATTATTCTGCGTCCAGAGGAACCACCCAGGACTGACAGCGGTGATGGAAGGCCTGTGTTTGTGAGTATGAGCTTTGCGCTGATGAACTTTTACATGACATAAATGTCGTGAGGGGAGGACTACAAGACATTATAAACACACGAGAGTATCAGGGATTTCTCCTTGATAGACCCTACCATCGTACTACTTATATTTCACATCATGATATTGTAAATATTGTTTGTATCTATATCGTTTACATTTATGGTGACGGTTTTAATAAATACCACAAATATATGACACTTGTCATTTTATTAAAATTCTGACTACTTAACGTGACAGTTTATTGTTGCTACATTCAGTAACATAATTAGTATCATATTATTAGTAACATATTAAACATATTATTATATATGCACTTCGTTGATTAGATTTTTATTTTTATGTTCATGAAAGTTCAAGTATGCTTTATGTTTGAGACGCACGGAAGAAGTTAATGATTTTGTGAACAATAAAATGTGCTAATATATAAAGGAAGTCAGGATCTTAGAAAAAAATGCTGAAATTTGTTAACTTATTAAATATACACGATAGCCAGTTGAAATTATATTGAAGTTTAGTATAGTATGTATTTTCAACTATGTAGAATATTACATTTTAACGCAAAAATACATCTTGATAGTCTGCGTTCAGTTTAAGTTTAGGTAGCCTAATGGAAGGGCACTTTTTTAAGGGTAGTGAACGCTGTTACTAGGCTATATTATTTGTAACTATTTTCTCAGACTACAAAGTATATATAAATGTATCAAAATGCCTCTGTTTGAATGAAGTATTGTGTTTTATAATGTTCTAGTTGGATGTCCTTGCATAAGTAAACACTAATAATACATAGTTTTTAAATTATTGTTTCATTATCGCATTTCGTAGGAGAGGTTCATTTTTTTCTAACCCCCGAAAGACTAGTTGAAGTTTAATTTAGGACGATTTATTGGTGAGTTCTCCAAACGATATTTTCGTGTTGATTATCCGCGGTTGTCGTGCCACTCGATTCCACGAATCATCGTGAGTACATATATATATTATGGGTTATTCCATTTGCAAATATGGCCCCCCAAACTCAGAACTCTGGCTACGTCCCTGCCTCAAGCGAAGTCTGAAATGACGTTCCTGAGCAGGAAGGAAGAACCTCTGCAGTCTGCGGTGAAGCCAAATTAACGTCTAGGAAGATTATGCTGTGCGTTTGGTGGGATTGGAATTTCATTGTGGATCACGGGCTGCTGCCACCAGGCAGAACGATACACTTTGAGCTGTAGTGTTGATAACTAGCGCGAATGCACCTAGCAATTCGGGAACTTGTCAGCGGAAAGTGTGTCGTATACCACGCTCACAACGCAAGACCGCATACATCTTTAACGACCAGTCAGAAGTTGCGAGAACTTTGTCGGGAGGTGTCAATGCATCCACCGTATACCCCGGACTCGGCATCCTGAGACTATTATTTGTTTCGGTCTTTGTGAAGTTCTCTGAATAGTACTAAGTTAACTTATAACGAAACCTGTAAAAAATGTATCATGTATTTTTTTAAAAAAACAGAAACAATAGAAATTCTAAAGCGACATCATTATGGTGCTGCGGGAACAATGGAAGAAAATTATCAAGTAAAATGTTACCTATGTGGTCTCATAATATTATTCCTAAATGACAATAAATGTATTGTCAATTTTGACGTCCAAATGCTCAATACGTTACAAAATCCTAATTTACCTATACTCGATATTACTCGGAACAGCGGTGGCTCAACGGTAAAGCATGGGGTCCCAGCTTGCGCCAAATAAGCTTTGTGGTTGACAAACGGAATACCTCTGTTTCCTCCCAACTTTCTTCATTCCACCATTTCATTCACTTCTCATCATCATCGTCTCCTTTAACCTAACCGACAAAATCGAGGGAAGCAAAACTTAAAGATTTCATTTCATTTTTTCGAAATTACTCTTAACTTTCAATGACTTGTTATGCCATATTTGTTACTGTGATAAATTGGTTGACTGATTACTTGATTTGAATTCAATGTATCTTTTCTATAACTACTTTTAGAATAGAGAGAACTTTAAAGTGCAATACAAAACACTACTCAATTTTTAATTCAAACACTTTCCTTAAGCAAAACTCCAAACTATACACGATCATTATAATAACAAGAAAGTATATATTTCTTCATTCATTCTACAATACTTGTGATTTTGCCCTTCCGATATGTATAACAAGAAACAAGTGAACTATTCTATTCTAGTAAACATTGGGGAATGATTTTATGTTACGACTCAGAGGATTTTAGTTAGTTAATTAGAGTTTAGCGTTTCTTTCAGCAGAGGGACTATCTGACACGTGGAGCAGAAACTAGACATTTATAGTGGAATAGTAGAAGAAACTAGAGTCCCCTTTTTCCTACAGTCTGTTTTCTAAATTTTCTTGGATTGTAGGTATAATCATCGAGACATTGTACGATATGGGAAACATATAATAGGCTTTATATGATAACTAGCCTTTGGGTATCTGGGAGCCCCGCCCCAAACCCCCACCTTTTTTCGGCCTACGGCCTCGTATCACTTACACGTCACCTTTGCATCAAGACTGAATTTTGTGCATTTGCTCTTTAATTACATTTCCTGAACTTGGCTTTGCCACCTGACACCCCCCGTTTACTCGGCCTACGGCCTTGTACACTCCGCATCAAAAAATTGCAACACCTAACGCCGTGCAGCTAGGCCACCCAATACACATCTTCTTATCCCATAATCATGTCTGGTAAAGAGACCCCCTCTCTCTCTCTCCTCCTTTCTTCTCTCCACAACTAAACTTAGCTAACAACATGAACGCAATTCTAATTTCAAACTACACATGCATTAGTATCGATGAAATGAAATAACAAAACCGAGACGAAACAAGATTCATAAGTTGATTTAGGGAGAAACTGAAACACACACAATGAAAAATTTAAACCAATGGATGTATATTACACAGAGGTTCAGAAATGAGGCAGAGAGAGAAAGAGAGAGAGAAAGAGAGATAAGGCGAGAGAAGAAGAAAAAGAAAAGGGAGAACAGATAAAGATGTGGAATTTTAAACTTAGTAAGAAAACAACCTAACATTATAAAGTTCCGTTACCAGAAATCCAACAGTAATATAGAAATAACGTTTGATTTTATATTTTTTTCAGGACTATTCGAATATATAGAGGATGCTTGAAACATTCATTAAGTCACTTTCAGAAAGGATAGCATACTCAATTTCCAGTAGAACTGTAGATCTCACAGACACATCTAAGATAATGTCAACAGTTTAACACACATCCTTTGTTTCCGCGTGGTTCGGTTGTAAATTCGGAAATGTTCATTGAACGTACTGATGCAAACCACATTCTAATAAACCCAGTAGGTAGCGTAGATTATTTCTTCCATTCCAGACAACTAATGCAAAGTGAAAAAAAAAAGGAAGAAAGAAATAAAGATAAAATTGAATGAGTGCTATTTTACTGGTCAATTTTTATCAGAAATATTCAATATAGAAATTAAAAGTCCAAACCGGATCATTATGAAAATTACAAATGTTCAAATGGAAAATTGGATGTTCCTTATAGTTGTAGCAAACCTTCCATGTTTAGATTTCAACGTGAATAAATCACATTGAATTATAGGATGGAAACAAATTTGTGTCGAACTAGTATAAATAAAATTTTGTTTTCAAATAACCAAGGAGGTTGCCATTTTCTAGTCTTTTCCGAAGATTTATCTGTTCCGAACATCCAGCATCACTTTCATCTCTTGCGGATATAACGTTGTAATTTGCATAGAGAGAGTGAACACGCTAGAGCTCAAATAGATGTCTACTTTCTATATACCCTCAAATAGATGTCTACTTTCTACTGGTATCGGTTAATATGCTTTTGTTTTTAATCCCTCTACCCGTTTCACAAATGAAATGAAATTTTCAAACTTGAAACACATTGCTATGGCTTATTCTGATTAAGGTTTTTGAATACTGCGGCCGTCTTTATGGTGGGAAGCACTTTAAATTTTGCTTACGCTCGTTACTTGATATTCCACACTTTTCTGCTAAGTTTGGTCAAGATGCTAGATTATGACCTTGATAGGTTTACTTGTAAAATTATGAAATACTGGTAGAGAACCATCTTGAAAAATTGCGAGGTACAAGGGTAAAATATATATTTTAAAATACATTCACTACCTGCATTTTCATTTGAGTTATTTCTCAGAAAAATTAGCTGCTATAACCAATGAACAGGATGAGTATTTTCACGAGAATATTTTGCAGATGGAAAAACGTTATAAAGGGAAATGGGTATAACCACTAGACCAGCAGGAAGAGCGATATCGGGTCCCGCACCACCTAAGGCCAGCCCTGATCCTAAGGCCAAACTCACATTTCTTTTCCATAATTTGTTTATTAGCTGCACATATAATTAGAGGGCGAGCACATTAAACCTGTAACCGATTGTTGTATGCATTTTAACACTTCTCATAACTTCGTACTGGCTAGCGATGTCCAATTTACATAAAGTGTCAACATCCATGTTTTCAATTTATAAACTGTATGTATGATTTACGATGGTGGATTTCAAGATGGTGGCTTTCATTGTTCTGTGTCTTCTCCAATTTCTCCTCACCTTTATTATTCCCCTACATTGTTCCTTTGGTTATATTGTCCACTGTTTGACATATATGCGAGGGGTTTCCACACTTTTGGGCCACCCTGCATATATAACTGCACGTATTGCAGCAGGGGTTCTTTGAATCACTTTCGCAGTAGTTGCAATCGATTCAGAAAGTACAATTACGTATAGAAGGATAGAGAAACGTCCGTCAACTTCCATTGTCTTGGAATAAACTATTTTTGCAAGTTTCCGACCATTGTGCGCCTGTGGGAGTATCTCCATTCATCTCAGCGACCGCGAAAACTATGGATATGATCCTAATATCGCTAATTTTGGATTATTTTTACATGTCTCGGTATCCCCCCGGTAACTCCCGGCCTGCAACCGTATTGGATGAATGTGGATGTTAATGCGATTGGAGTTTCACCATTGATCTCAGCGACCGCGAAAACTATGAATTTGACACTAATATCGGACATTTTCTACTACTTTTACATGTCTCGGCAAACGAATCCCCTCAGACCCCCTGGTTCGAATTGTTAATAAAAGCGCTTCGTCTTGGCCTGAGGCCTGGACCAAGGTACCCGTTATCAAAATTTGGTAGCTCTCAGCCCACTCATCTGGTCCCCAGGCCGCACACAGACAGACACCCAAACAAACTCTTTATTTTATTTATATTAGGTTTGCCTGTAAATTAGATAGATTACAGTAACATTTCATTGATTTTGGCTTATTTAATATTGTTGATGATTAATTTTAGTGTTTATATTGAAGTTACTCTTGTGTTCACCAGTGAAGTTATACGAAATATAGAAGTAAAGCTTTTATGAAGATTTGATTAATACGAACTTCTACTGAAAATTGAATTACGATGATAAGAATGAAAGATACATAGAGCGTATAATGAAGGGATGTGTGAAAACACAATAAGAGAACTTTAAGATATTTGAAGTACATGATTAAATACAAGACCTAATGATACAGAAGGACTATCATTAGGTTAACAACAATATTATTAAATTAGTACGTATTTCTTTTACATTTATGCGCAATGTAATCTTGTATTTATACATGACTAGTTTACCGTTTTATTCTTTATAAACATTGAATATTTACAACATTTATTGATTATTTGCTGATTCTCTTATTATATTTTCAAGGCTAACATACATTACGTGTAGACTTACAATATTTGGGGCTTTACTTATAAAGGTGTCGTAATATTTTTTATTATTATGTATATGTTATTATATTAATGCTGTTGCGGATTTATTATTAAGTCTTAATCTTATCAACACAAGTTTACTTAATCTATTTACTTATTTCTGTAGATTATTGTATCTTGTGTACTTGTGTGCAGTGGTGTTATTCTAATTCTTTAACAACCGATTCTGTATAAGGTGATTCCTGACACCAAGATAAGACGAAAAGTATAGACCAACCTGGGTGCACAAATGCTTCTATACGGAGTTATAGGCTGCCGAAAACATGAGAAAATGAACTTTAAAGGTCCATAGCTCCAAAACTATGGGACCTACCGTAGTCGGGCCAGGACTTCACTTAGGAACTAATATATGCGCTATCCAAAAATACATGTTTCAGAATCCTGAGGTACTCAAACAACAATTTTTATAAAGGGGGTTTAGCTACGGGCATATAACTTGAAGTACTGTCCAACTACCTCTATAAAAATTGTTGCGGAAGTACCGGAGAATTCTGAAACTTAGATATTTGAATAGGGCACATACTAGTTCCTAAGTGAAGTCTTGGCCCGACTATGGTAGGTTCCATAGTTTTGGAGCTATGGACTTTTAAAGTTCATTTTTTCATGTTTTCGGCAGCCTATAACTCCGAAAGGAAGCATTTCTGCACCCAGGTTAGCCTATACTTTTCGTCTTATCTTGGTGTCAGAAATCACCTTCCAAACATTGTCGGTGTTGTTTTGAAACACCCATGGGGAGAAAAAGAGAGAGATAGAAAGTAGAGGGATAGGTATAACTCTCTTAGGAAACAAACCATATAAAGTAGACAAAATAAACCTTGTACAGGATACCACAAGTGACAAGTGGAGACGTCATTATTCTAGTACAAGCTGGTGTGAAAAAAATTAGGTTACACTGCGAATATCTTGGAAACGAATTATCCAAGATAGATAGCTGTCAAAAATATTGGAAAGACCTCAATTCAGCAATGAATCGACATATTATTAATAATGCTATGTATATGTTTCAAATATAAATAACACTCACCATTAGACTCATGTGCTCCCATTCTTCGTTCTTGATATCTGAGCATTTGGGATTAAGAAATAAACGCTTATACCTTGTTCTGAGAGACCATATGTTTAGCTCTGAAGCTGTGAGAATTTCTAAAACAAAGGTAGTTAAAATTTACTGTTACTGCACATAACTAGTTAAAATTTATTGTTGTCTGGTGTAGCAAATGGTTCTGCAAACTCGAAATATTTTAACAACTGGTTCTACTGCACATAACTAGTTAAAATTTACTGTTGTCTGGTGTAGCAAATGGTTCTGCAAACTCGAAATATTTTAACAACTGGTTCTACTGCACATAACTAGTTAAAATTTACTGTTGTCTGGTGTAGCAAATGGTTCTGCAAACTCGAAATATTTTAACAACTGGTTCTATTGCACATAACTAGTTAAAATTTACTGTTGTCTGGTGTAGCAAATGGTTCTGCAAACTCGAAATATTTTAACAACTGGTTCTACCGAACCGGTGCGAACCACCTGAATAGCACCACTGCTTGTATGTCGTTTTAGTTTTTATTATTAGTGAATATATGAACTTAATATATTGTCCTTGAGTTGATCATGCCTTGAATTTACTCAAATTGAAGTATCTTCAATTTGATAGAATAGACATGAAAGTTATTATTTTTATAATGTAGAAATTTACTGCTATGCTTGTCGTGAAACTTCAAATACTTTGTTTTACTTGAATGTTTATTCTTTTGGTAATGGTAGTACATACTTATGTTTAAATATCATTTCAGTCCATAGGTCATGATATCTAATGTATCATAGACCTGTTTTGTGTTGAAAGTCTTATAATTGATATAAACTTATCAAAAATATATTCATTAATTTATGATTTATTGTGATTGTACGGAAATACTTTAATATATACAAATACATTAAAATAAATACTAAAAGTATTATGTTGCTTACAAAAGTTGTAATAATATAACTTAAACCTTTTCAAACAATTTATATTATAAAATTGAAAGTGACTATGTTTGTGACTCTTAATCTCTTGAACCGCCCGATCTGTCTCTATCAAACTTTCAGCACAGATGAAGTTCGAGAGTGGGATGTATTTTATCATTTCACTTTGACAGTACAACGCAGGGGAGATATACAAAAATCAATATAAATATAAATAAAAGTGACTAGGTTTGTGATTTAATAACTCTTGAACCACCCGACTGATCTCAATCAAATTTTCAACATAGATGAGGTTTGGGACTGGAAAGTATTTTATAATTTCACCTTGATGGTAGATCCTAGGGGAGGGGGAGGGGAGGGATATATATATATATATATATATATATATATATATATATATACGAAAATAAACAAAAATAACTCCTGGACCACCCGACCGATCTCGATCAAATTTTCCACATCGATGAGGCTCGGAGATGGAATGGTTTTTATCATATCACTTTGACGGTAGAGCTTAGGGGAGGGGAAGGGAGGGAGAGATATATAAAAATAAATAAAACTTAACTCTTGAACCACCCGACCAATCTCGATTAAATTTTCAGCATAGATGAGGTTTGGGCCTGTGATGATTTTTATTATTTTACTTTGATGATAACTTAGGGGAGAGGGAGGAGGGTATATATATATATATATAAATATAAATAAGAATGGAAGTAACTATCCTTCTGACTTCACCACCCTTCAACCATCCAACCGATCTCGATGAAATTTTCATCATAGATGACGTTCAGACCTGAGATGGTTTTGCCATATCACTTTGACGTTGCAACTTAGGGGTGGAAGGAGGGGCAGGAACATTTATAAATGATCGAAAATGACCAATATTAGTGTCGAATCTATAATTTTCTGGATCGCTGAGATGCACAGTGACACTTCTGATGCTGATTATATCCAAATTCAGCATCGCAACTTGGGGGGGGGGGGTAAAGGACGGAGATATATAAAAAATGATCGAAAATGTCCAATATTAGTGTCGAATCCATAGTTTTCGGGGTCGCTGAAATGAACCGATTTTTCCGATGCCGTTTAAATCGATGCCAGAATAAAAGGAAACCGGCATATTTCACGGGTAGCAAACATATGAGATACAGAGTTGTGCATTTAAATTTTCATTTTCACCCAGCAAAGCAAGTAATCGATGCTAGTTTTTAATAAAAGCTTATGACAAAACATTAGATGATTGTATTTACATTATTTCAATCTGTAGAAACGAAGACCTGATTAATAAATATTTCAATACTCACCTCATCAATATACCTCTTTAAATGTCAGTAACTGCGAAGATTTCACAATATTTAGTATCCCAATACCACATGCAAATTTTACACATCTGGTCATAGAAACCTAGACAGCGAAAAAACAATGTTCGAAAAAAAACCCAAGATCCTTACGTTCTTCAGATCTGTGCTTATAGGAAAATCTATTCTCCTTTCATTATGCTACAGAGTAACATGACCATTTCGAGCAGAGATATTGACTATTTGGACGTTGCCGTCAAGTTAACATGCAATTGCCGTACCCAAAAGGGTCATAAAAAATGACAAAAAGGCAAATGAAATCAAAACATGGCTCACTGGGTGATACAGAATACATGATTATATGGGGTGTAGATCATCAAAACCTATTTTTTACAATAGTTATGGAGGAACATTTTTCTTTTAATTCGAAGGAGAGGCTTATTCACTGTACATCAAGGAGCAAATAAATTACTGCCCACTCTTAATATTGGAATTAAAAAAAAAAAAAAAAAAAAATTGGGAGGGAGGAATAATTCACTTCCTCTTCCGTGATCTTAGGTCCATCCAGAAATGATGATTTGGAAGCTCCAAAGAAAATATTCTATTATTCTGCATATTGCATAAAAAAGAAATTACCTTTCTGGAATAAAATTTTCGTGAAACATATTTCTCAAATTGGGAGGGAGCGGTGGAATTCACCCTTTCATTATTGGTAAATTGTAACCCTAAGCTGTGAGGATCAAAAAGGAGAAAGAAAATTGTACAATATGTTTCTTCGAAATCGAATAGTTTTTGCTTTTGTTTTCTATGCAAATGGTCAAACTTGCAATATGGGGTTGATTTCGCTCCCTCTTTGACCTTCTTACTCTTCGTGGATTTTAACTCCAAACAATAGAGTTAGTTCTGTATGTTGAGGAAAGGCGCTTACCAAGTTTCGTTAAAATCGGGTAAGCCTTTCGAGAGATTTTGGTAGAACAAACGGACAGATACATAATTGCCAATCGAGTCGAATGGTAGAAGGTTCGCTTTAAAGAAATATGTTTTAGTCATATTAAATTAAGCTAAAAAAAATCTAACGTTAATTTTGGATGAGGGTAACTCGACAAGAAGTGGGATATAGCACTTGACCTAGTGTCGAACCAGGGACCTCCTAGCACCTGAGATGAGCGATCGACGACTGAGCCACCGTGTCTCCCCGCCTCTATTTTCTCCAGAGTTTACAAGTTTAAGGATTTGTCTATTGGTGAAAATTTGCACCTGAAGTGAAGTGAAATAAATTAGAATGAAATATTTCACATTGTAAACATGTGTAAATTTTAAAAAAAGTTAGTTACCATAGTTACCAATAAATCTTCCAACGGGGAAATTAAATATTCTCCAAACGTATCGGAACAACAAGCTAGGATAAAAATGGATGAGAGAATTATAGTATGGAAAAGGAATACATACCACCAAATAAGCGTACCGTAAGAGGTAGTTGTTAAGAAACCACGAGCAGAGCGTAGTGCGAAAGAATGAGCTGAGTTGAAGGAAGCGCGGTGTCTATGTTACGTCACTATTGCCAGATCTAAAATACATCAAGGGTAGGTAACCAGACTTTATCAATATTACCAAAATCCAAATTTAAGATCGGTTTATATTTATGAATAAAGAAAGAATGATTCTTTAATCTCCCGTTATTTTTTGTTTTTGTTTTTCTAACCTGTTTTATATTGTGTTTATGTCGTTTTAGATGAAGTGAATATCCCGACATACCCCCTTCTTGTGACTTTTTTTTGATTGTCTAACGTGTTCTTTAATTCGAGTGTTAATTCCCACCATCTTCTCATGCGCCTACATAATTTTAATTTTAATAATTTTAACATGTGTAAATAGTCGCGTCTGCTATATTTATGTACAGTCTAGGGGGAAAATCCTGGTCACCCACATCACTGTAGATTCACAACTGTACATAGAATAATTCAATATTTTGGGTTAAAGTAAAAGATCTGTAATAGCTTAACATGATTCACATTTGTTTGCTTTACTTCCGCTTATGTGTAAAATGAGTTGGGTGCCCAAATTTTTTTTTTTTTTTTTTTTTTTTTTTAAACAGGACTGTACAAGTGTTATCTGTAAGTTTTGAGTTAAGTGTGTGTAGGTGGTTGCCAATAGTTAAAAAAGTGACTGTTAAGAGTAGTATTTTCTTTGAACGGGATTAATTTGGACATACAGATTGCACATTGGGAACAAATACGTGTTTACGAAAATTCAAATGATGCCCCAAACTATTTTTACGCTGTATTGAATAAGGCAATTGATAAAAATATTCCTAAAAGGAAACTACATAATAAACAGTCATACCCATGTTCGTTTTCTCTAGAAATAATGGGCCTCTTAAAGGAGAAACAATTTCACAGAAAAAGGAGGGAAAAAAAATCATAATTGTATTAAATTTGTTGAACTACGTAATAAACTAAAAAGACTAATTTGCCATTCATACGAACCGTATATACATACAGTAGAAGAGAATACTCAAGAAAACCCAAAGCTTTTCTGGAAGTTTATTAATAATAAGAAAAAAAAATAAGAACAGAAACATAAATCACATGAAGGGAAACGTTTAAAATCAAGCAAGAGAATTGCAAGACACCTTTGTACAACATTTCAAAAATGTATATTGCTCAAGTCCATCTTGTTATGAAATATCTGAACAAACATCTAATAAAATGCTTTATTGCTTAGATGTTAGTACAGTGGCTGAAAATGATTATAAAGATTCAATAAAAAAAGTTAAAATCGAATAAATCTACAGGTTATAATGAAATTCCGACTTATATACTTAAAGGACGTGCAGATTTGCTTCCTGTGCCTCTGTGTGATATATACAATTTTATGTTAAAAATTCAAGTGTATGCAGACATTTGGGAGATAAGTAAAGTGACACTCATATTTAAATCTGGATATCCCAATGAAATTAAAAACTATCGACCGATATGTCTTATAACTACACCATCAAATATATTTGAAAAAGTTATATAGAAGCGAATATTTATGCACGTAAAACTATTTATTTCTACTCATCAGCATGGATTTTATCCAAACAGGAATACGGCTACAAACTTAGTCACCTTCACTCAATACTTATTTGATTCTTTTAATGACGGTACGCGCCTTTGGCGTGGGAGGCCCGGGTTCGATTTTCGGCGGGAGCTCATGTGGTTCGGATTCCACGTTAATCAGTAGGTCCACGTCTCATATAGCCTCGCTGCTGAACGGGACGTAAAACTCAAAATCAACTCAACTCTTTTAATGACGGTCATTCTGTAGATGTTATTTATACGGATTTTTCAAAAGCCTTCAATAAAATAGATCATACACTCTCATTTCAGAAGTTGTCGAATTTCAATTTATCCTATCGTTTATTAAGGCTAGTAAATTCTTACCTAAATGGGAGTAAACAGTTTTTACATATAGAGGGGCAAAATCATTTATCTTTGAAGTGAAATCTGACATACCACAAGGTTCAAATTTGGGACCATTATTATTATTATTATTATTATTATTATTATTATTATTATTATTATTATTATTATTATTATTATTATTATTATTATTATTATTATTATTATTATTATTATTACTATTATTATTATTATTATTATTATTTGTTATTTGAAGACCTCGGGGGAAAATAATGATATCCCACACTGACATGATTTTGAAATACACGGCTTCGAATGTTTGGGTACGTAGTGAACATTATTGAGAAACCTATAACGAATCGGCCATATCTCTGTCAGCTGTTGACCAAACTCGGCAATTCTTTGAGGAATAAAAGATTCACCGGTGTCAAGCAGCATAAGCTTTTTCTCTCATTTTTCACGATTTTGAGGGTTATCATTTTTTCCTCCGAGGTCTTCATTTATATAAAATCTTCCACGCGTCATAAAATTTCCAAATGTCCTTTTTTTGCTGATGATCTGAAAATATACAAGAAAATGCAAAATAAATTAATTCTATAGATTGTTTAGAGCCAAAGAACGACTTAAATGAATGTTTTGAATCGTCGATGAATAACAAACTTTAATATAACCAAGTGTTTTGCAATTACACATTCTAGGCAATATACCTATCTTAACTTTGAGTATAAAATGAATGAAGGGTTAATTAAAAGAACAACTAATATAAAAGTTGTAGGTATAATTTTAGATAGTAGACTTGCTTATTATCAACATGTCGAAAAATGTGTTAATGATGCATACAGAACTTTTTTACTGCGGAATTCTAAAGAACTTGTAAATAACTTGTAAATAACTTCAATGACATTATTTAATAGTTTCATTAGAAGCAAGTGGGAATATGTCTCGATTACATTAAGAAAATTGAGAGAATACAGAATAAATTTCTACGATATTTATATTTTAAGAAATATAAGAAATTCTCATATAAAGAAAATAATTCATACACAGGACTATTAGAAAATTTAAGTGTTGTAGTTTACGTGCCAGAAGACAAATTGGCAGACCACTTGTTTTTATATAAATTAGTTAATGGCATATTTTAAAATGAGCTTTTACAGAAAGTATATTTCAAAGTGCTGGAAATCACTTTGTCAAAATCAGCGATCACACGTTACGCGGTGGCGATGAGAGTCACATGCTGTATGATGCAGTAAATTTGCGCCTTCTTTTGCTCTCTAGTGGAAGGTTGTTATTCTCGTGCTGGGATTTTTGTTGTTATGCCAATACTGTGCGAATTTTGTAATTGCTGTTTTCCATTCATTACTTAACTATTCCTTGTAGAAATTTACGTTGGGTATCTTAAATGAATAAAGAAGTTTTCAAGTACCAATCTGTCTACTTTATTTTTGACTCCCAATGAAATTTTTGAATCTACTTTATGTTGAATTTCTTATAAATGTTTTGACAGACCTGTCACCGGACTTCCACCTTTGAATCTCTAATATGTTCCTTGATACGCACTTTAAGTCTTATGGCAATTGCAGTTTATTTCATAGATATCCGGTTTTTTACTAGGATCCGTGTAATAACTCTTAAATTGGGTGATGTTGTTTTCTAAATTTTTGAAGGGTTTCAAAGCTGTACGGAAACCATATTTTATATAGATCTTATTCAATGCAGTTGTCAATATGGGTAAAATAGGCAAATCCGCCCATTTTATGTCATTCTTTTCGGTTTTAGGACTATCGAAACGTAAATTTGTTCTAACCTGATCATACCAATTAATTAATAATAGGACTGGATACCCGTTCATGCTATCTAGCTTCAATAAATAGTCAATCTATACCTGTAAGTTTGTTTCCAAAGTCGGACGGTACGTAAAAGGAAATTCTTCCAAATATTTGCTTTGGTATTTGCAGTATGAGAGGACTTATAATGCATGTACTATGTGCCGGATGTAGGTTTGTGGTGGACACTAGTAATGAACTTATTATTATATCTTCTTACATTGAGATATAAATAAGTTTGCCTTGGTTTCAATTCTCTACCAGAAAATTGAAATTATTATGGATACTGTTCAACTTATTTGGTTGAAAAAAAAAAGCTGTGAATTACGTATCTTTGTACAAGAAAGTACACCGTCTACATATCTATACTAACGTACCATACCAAATTAGCCAGTAAAGGTGATAGTGGATTCTCCATTGCTAGTCCTTCAACCTGGTGATAAATGTTACCTTCAAAAGAGAAAATATATTTCAAGCATCATTCAAGGACTCTGAGGATTTCGTCCACCTCAAAGTACTAAGATTCTTATTGTACAATGTGGTTGTAACTGATTCAAAGATCCATTGCAAAGGGATGGACAGGTACATACACTATATCTATTGACGTCATTTTAATATGATTGGTATTAGAACTATTTTATCATTTTAATATGATTAACTAGATTACAAATCTGTTGTTACATTCAAAAATATTCTTCACGCAATGTGTAAGAAAAATATTATAATAGTTAATTAGCCATTTAGCTAAATTATACGTAGGATGACGTTGTCCTCAAATAACAGGTCTAACGGGGACATCTGCTTTATGTATTTTTGACAGGCCATAAATTACGGGTAAGCCAGGATCAGAAAGTTTTAGGGCTTTATTAGTAGAATCGTTTAAAATATGTGATTTGGTATTGATTCTATTAGTATTGGCCATGGACTCTTGAAAAGAGTTGGATTCTAATCTATGAAATAATAATTCTAACCTTACACTTTCCCCAAAACTTTTGCTTTAGTATGATGACAGAATTGTTCCATTTGTAAGCCTTTATACACCAATCTTCTCTAATTTTAAACAAAAATAAGAAAAGTGTTTGAATCTTACGTAATTTGGTGCTGTACTAACAATTAAGATGAAACACACTTTTTAAAACTTTTGTTGTAACATTCGGAAGACACCAGCATAAAATACAGCTAATTAGAAATAACTGAAAGGAATTGATACTATTTAAACTTTAATTTTTGTGAAGGTATAATTGTCCAGTGATGACCCATGTATCAATGTATTGATATTATAAAGGTAAAAATACGACACTGCAAATTAAAAGCCCTTTTTTGACCTTTTCTGCAAAAGCAAGAAAAACAAACTTATGAAACAAAAAATTGATGCCACACGTTAAATACACCAGCTTTTAAAATGAAAGTGAAATGTTATGAAGCTTTCCATTGGGACATATACAAGACGGCAGTATAAAACATATTTAATTAGAAATCGGTCGATGTACGGAATAAAAATACAACTTTAATATTTATTACTTTATTGATGTCTGAAGCTGGATTATATTTTTATGTATAGATCACAACCAACTGAACAGAATGGCATGCTTTATTGTAAACATTCTTGTGTAGTTTTGACAAAGTAAGAAAAAGAAGATTTTGAAACATATAATTTCGTGTTGTATGATAACTATAGAACTATAAGATGAAATGTAAAATACCATTGTTAAAACTTTCGGTGTGACACTGGAAGCAGGGCCGGCTCTACCATATGTGCAACACGTGCATTTGCACGGGGCGGGAAGTTTCGAGGGGCAGCAAAATTTGTCATAACTATATTATATAAAATATTTTTTGTTGTAAACAAATTTCATGATCATGGTAGTTAAATTTACTAAGCTAACCTTCTATTTAAATACTACATCTATAAATCATGTTTAGGTCGCATTAGTTTAAGGTCACAAGGACAGTGCTAAAGCAAATGGTCAAACAAATTCCAGCATGAATTGCTTGATTGTTGTCAAAAGAAGAACTCAATTCTCGAACAGTAGTGAACACCTGTTCCATTCAGTTGGTTATCACAGTTTTGATACGAAAACTAGTCTTGTTAGAAATAAGTTCCTTATCATTGAAGGTGGATTGCTTCTGAGGCGTTGAACCTCTTCTCCTATGATCCAAGTGTCTGAAGCGAGGTTCTTTTCAATTGAAAATGATGTTGTTCTCTTCGATTTTGCACCTTTGGAAAAACTACCACGACCAGTACGTCGAGACGTGTCTCGTGTAGTTTTGTTGAAAGGGGACATTGATGCTAGCGTTCGTTCAACTAGGAAGCTCTTGCAATGCGCAAAGGAATGTGATGTGGAAAGAAAGGAACACTAGTGTTTCGTTTATTGGCTAATTTATAATGACAAAACTAATATGCTGGTTTACATAAACTTGTCTGAAAATGTACACTCAAGATTAAATGTTTTGTATAGGCTGAATTAATATTTTAATGTAGTCTGATTTTAAACTGTTTCAAACATTCAATTGTTAGATTTTTACACAATATAGTAGTAGCCTGCGTTATTGTAAGATACTGCACATTAATGCAATGCGGTTTAAATTAACCAAATAATCCATTTCTAAGGTAGGTTCTTACGTATAAAATATTTGAAAAAGAATATAATTAATTAATTATTTGTTCAAAAAATGAAATAGTTCTTGCAGTGCCTGATGAAAGAACCTTATCCTATAATATGCGGCACTAGATAATCAACTAAGTAAGGCGGATTGCATGTCACCAGGATTGAGAACGTTCTTGTGGCCAGCTTTCTTCCAATGGTTTAGCAATGGTGATGTATGTAAGGTGAAAAGCAATGTCAAAACTGCTCACATACAGGTTTGCTCAACTTTTGCCGGAAAATATCATCCACTTCTCTGATTGTTCGCCCTTTGAAAGGAGCATCTTGAATATCGAAATTTCCATAACGAAAGCGAATGAACCACCTCTTGGCCGTTACTTTGGATAACACATCCTGCCCATAAACAGCAGGTTACATTTTTTTTTCATGGGGCTGCGCTGCATATGCGCCTTTATCCAAACAAAATTGCAAGATTTAGCACAAATTTGCGGAAAGTTTACTCATATTCACCGTGCAGTATCTTACGTCTGGCTAAAAGAATTTCATTCCTTTTTCCTATCTACCAGCTTCAACTATTAGCTGCCAAATAACGTTAGGCAAGCAGGCAGGCATTGTCGGGTTTAATTGAGCGTAGTTCCGGGCGTGATCCCTTGCCTTCCATTTGTGTTGTGCTTAATATGACTTTTGCTTTCTACGTCGTATTATTGTAGGACTGCAACTGTCGCAGGCTCTAGTTTGGTTCCTGCTGGGTCTATTGGTTCAAGGTGGTCTTGGCATCCAGTAGATTCTTCTTTGTGGATCTCCGGTGGCGATGGCTGTGAAGTACTGATTCTCATGTCGTTGTACTGAGTCCCAGAATCTTCGTGAATGTATCTCTCGTACTTCTGATAGGAGCGGGAGCTCCCAATCTTCGTGAATCTGGGCTATTCTCGTGTCACGGCTGTGACCCGTTATAGCCCGAGCGGCTCAGTTTTGTATGATTTGTAGACAAAATTGTGTTACTCCATATACGATACGAAAATGAAATTATAAATGAAGCATCAAACAGGTTCACTACATTACATAAACAGAACAGCACACTAAAGGTAAATAAAACAATAATGAGTCGTAGGCCCATTTCAATAAAAAATGTCTATTTTTAGGTACATTAGAAATAATATATATTCGTATATTATTGTCAGACTTGTCAATATTGTCCCCTTAATTAATTTATCGTGTATGGAACGGGCCCAGAGGCGTAACTAACGACGCCGCAGACCTTGGTGTGTGGGAGATTCCAAGAATTTCATATATCCTCTGATCTCATGGGCCGATAGATAGGATATCAAGAATCATGACCTACATACAGCGGAAATTAAGGCCAACTGCTGTCGGCCCTCGTGGCCGAGTGTTCTAGGGCAACGTCCTAGTTATGGGAATAGTTATTGGCGTGGGTTCAAACCTTGCCCAAGGATTTTTAAAATTTTAATAACACTTCTTTCATTAAAATAAGCTTGTGGTTTTACTATACAGATCCATAGTAAAAGTAATAATAATAATAATAATAATAATAATAATAATAATAATAATAATAATAATAATAATAATAATAATAATAATAATAATAATAATAATAATAGTAATAGTAGTAGAGGGAACGGGTTAGAAGCCCCGAAAGGGTTGGTTAGTTTCTGCTCTCTTGCTCAAACTTTTCTGCACCTTTTACATGATCAACTTCAAACAGCTGGCTAGGGTAGCGCGCGAATACTGAAACTCTTGGGATCGGCGTAAATTCTACCGGCTCTTCTTTGGAAATTAGGAGTTACGATGAGGAAGAATAGTAGTAATGTAAATCGGGAGCAGTTAAAAACGATGAGGTAGCCTCAACTTGAAGAACGTTTCGTCATATTTTCCTCATTGACGAAGGTCTGTATAACTTGCTTTTGAGTTAAAGAAGGAAATGTCGAGTAAGTCATTGTGACACTCATAAGGAACGTCTTCTCATACGAGCATTAGTAGTTTAAGCTAAATGTTTAAATAAAAGGTTAAGTGACACGGTAGGTAACTGGTTAGCGTATGGAGCTTCTTTTTGGCAGGCCCGGGTTCGAATCCCGGCCAGGTTGAAACTTTTCCAAATGTTTCAATTTCAATTTCTAGTGACAAGAAAGATCTTCTCTCCTCCAGAAAGAAAAAGATGTTGGAATGAGGAGAATTGGAGAAGGTCTCTCAATGAAGGCAATCATTTACAAAGTTATTTCCATCAGTTGTTCTAGATTTGATATTTTCAGCACTTTCAAGCATTTTCTGATTCATGCGTGGTCAGTATTTTTATTTCTCCAGAGGAGATACTTTTGTGGCTGAGTGTACACATCGGGGGGAGTTGTCCAGGATGGCTACAATTGATTGCACAAACGCAAATTTGTGAGTGACATCATAAATGAAAAGGGGGCACCTTTCTGGGTGGTAGGTTGGCGGTTTCTCTCGTTGTGGCGTCGCTGCCGGTGCGGTCTCGGGATGATGTGGTGCTCTCACCCTGTGATGCTTGCTCCTTGTCTTGGGTGCAGTCCATTTTGTCCTCCGAGTTCTCCGCGGAGGATAGTGTTGTGTAGCTGTTACGGCATGCTGTCTGAATTCCACTAGGGAAGTGACTGGTCTGGACGCTGCTCGTTTCATTGTCTTCCGGGGAGGCTGAACGAAGCCGTCATCTGACATGTTGGTTTCTTTTTCTGAGGTCATTGGCGGGGGTGGGATAGGGGACACTGCTACTGCGTTCCCGGGATCGGCCTGTGCTGTAGCTTCCTGTTCTCTCTGTGGGACGGGGGAAGTGCTACGGTGACTGGGTCCTCCTGTGTTGTTGCCAGGGGTTTTCCTGTGGAGTTTTCGATTGCTTCTTGGCTTTATTGATGACCATTCTGCGTTTTTGGAATGGGCCCAGAGCGGTAAACTTGAGGCCCTGGAGCTGCTTTGTTACGGTGTTGAGGTTATTGGAAGGAGCTTTCCTGGGGCGGGGCATCTTGGAAGATGTTGGATTGCCCTTGCGTGGAGCGGGAGCTTGTATGTTCCCCTAGTTCAAGGTCTGACTCTAAGAAGGGCCAGACCTATTATACTACTGTCCTAGTGGCTCTTGTAATTACACCAATGTCTTGGAGACACTATTTTTCACTAACTGGCGGGGGTTGAATTGTACGCCGGGAGCTTCTTAGGCGTGCTCCTGACAGGTTAGTTTTTCTTTTTGCTGGTTAATTGGTTGTTGGTGTTTATTAGGGGTCAGGAACTTATTTTTGTGTTTCCTAAGTTTGAGCACTGGGCTCCCGCATCAGCGGGCAACTGAGCTGAACGAGAAACAGAAACAGAAAAGTTATGAAAAAGGACGCCGCTCAGGAGAGCCCGCGACCTGACAGAGAGTAAGGCATCAACCATCTGTCCACATGCCTCTCCTCACATGCAGTTACTACACTACACTATCTGTCGGATGGAGTGTTTTCCGCGGTTTCTATCTTAGCGAAGACATTTACACGCGAGTCTTCTCTAAAGTGATCGAAGAAGGTACGAAAGCGCGAATGAGGTAGTTTTGATTTTGATAGAGGGACAAAAAACCTGGAAACCAGAATAAAACCCTTTGGCGGTCATGCTGCATGCAATAGTATTTACATACCAAAACCACAATAGAACGACGGCAAAAATCCATGCAAACATGTCTGTAATAAGTTAAATTATCTGTTAATGCTAAGAACCTATTTGAATATCAACGATACAATTCTGTGTTGTCTGTAATGAGGTGTATATTGTTAGTGGGGAGTTTTGTTATTTTTTGAACATGCTATCCTTGTTCGTCTGGCCTTCTGCATCTGCATCTGAAAAGAGACTTATGTGTTTGTTGTTATTAATGTTTAATACATGTCTCAGGTTTGTCAGTTTCGAGTTTGGTTAGTATTATAAATATTTGGCTTACTGCTATTTACATATTTACACTTATCATAGGTGTCACAATACATGCACTTTACATACCTATTTACATACATACACATATTCCTACATACATATTTACACACACACACACACACACGCATATATATATATATATATATATATATATATATATATATATATATATATATATATATAATACTTATTAATATCTGCAGTATTATATTGGGATTGCCATTTCATGTTTTTTTCCTTTTTATAATTTTATTTATTTATTTTTACTTTTTTATTGTTTTGTATTTTCATGTTTTTTTTATTATTTTGTAAGATAAGATATTGATTACAACATTTGTTAGTATTTGAATATATGTATCACTTGAGTATATGTATATTGGATTAGTCTGGTTACTATGTTAGTGTTTGTCTTGGTATTTTAAGTCTGTTGTAGGATCCTATGTCGTAGTTAACCCCTTCTGTGCGTAATTTTCAGATGCAAACCGCTGTAAAAAGTGTAAGTTTTTTTTTAGAACTTTGGAATTTGTCACCTTTTAATAACTTTTGAACCTCGCAAGCAATCACAATGAAGTTTTCGGCATAATGATCTGGTGTTGCTTCTAATTAGCTACTATAACTTGTCATAGTCGTATTTATGGTTATCATCATCATCATCATCATAAGGTTAGGTTACAGAAAATTTGGGAATGCCTCAACAGATCTAGCTCAATGTTTCTGTGTGGTCTCTTGGGGTACCTAGGTAAAAATGAATGTTAGGAATTTATTACGGTAATCAAAATAAGCGTCATCATCATCATCATCATTGATAAGCATATTCACATATATTCATGAAGTGAAAAATCAATATTTTGAATGAATATAAATAATATTTTCACATTTTTTTTTCTTTATGTGTTTTCTCTTTTTTCTTGAAAGGTACAAAGGTACAATTGACTAACAACAAGTGTGATCAAAAAGTTCTGGGACTGATTTTTATGTGTCTTTTCTGCAATACACCTTTTTTGTGTGAAAGTCTTTGAAACATGGCAAAACGCACAGTCCAACATCGCACTGTGTACATTGGTATCGTGACTCTCTTCTGACACCTTTGGAGTGACACACTTTATACCTTCTTGTAAGATGTTTGTTACAAAGTGTTTGGGCACAAAATCGGGAAAGTGGCGTTCAATAAGCCTCATCGGATTAGGCTCAGCACTTGGTCTTCCAGATTTCTTGGCTATGTTCTGCGAGGGGTATTTCTCTACATCAGCGTTTCCCAACCTTTTTCAACTTGCGGCACACTACGGGTCTAACTTGAATTCTCACGGCACACTCATAGGTATTATTATTATTATTATTATTATTATTACTATTATTATTATTATTATTATTATTATTATTATTATTATTTGTAAATAGAAAATACCGTCGTATTTGTTTTCTTTGATTACTGACCTCCTTCTCACAAAGAATAAAGCTCGATCACAGGTTTTCCTCCATCGTAAATCATTATACTTACTTTTCATTCAAATTAAAAAATAGAAACCAATTCCAATGAAATATAGAACTCAGTCTTTTAAAAAATACACTTTCTTTTTCGAAGAATGTATCCAACCTGTCACAAGGAAGATCACTAAATTACGAACGAACAAACAAATCTCTTGTACTTTTAAAACAGAATTGCGGTAATTTGTATGAGTGTTTGCTTTGTCGAAAGGATATAATGAGATTTTAAAATTGCAAGTTACGAAATAATCTGTAACAATAAAGAAACAATAATGGTCATAACAGTGATAATTAATACTTTTTTCAACATTAAAAATGAACAGATAAGTAACACAGTGTGAAACTTATAATTTATTAACATGGTTAATATACGTCACAATTTTAAATATTAATAAAATTCTGTTTTCGAAATACAATCTATGTAGTAATAATGTATGTAAAATAATATATTTTTTCATTGTAGAGGTTCATAGTAATGTGAAATTTAAATACACATATTTCCTGTCTTGCAATTAGGTTCCTATATAATTAATAATTTTGTTTTCATTTCCTCGCGGCACACCAGCGGCCCATTCGCGGCACACCAGTGTGCCGCGGCACACCGGTTGGGAAACGCTGCTCTACATGTTGGATCATAAACTTTAAATGTGATATACGTCCTCCCATTTTCTGTGAGTGCAATGTGCATTGAAAATGCATATATGCAATAGATGCAAGAACTCCTTCCTGTAGTATTTCTTCATCCGCTTCCTTTCAATAGGGTAGTTTGTCATAATTTGATCTGCTTTATCAACCCCACCCATATATTTGTTGTAATCTTCAACAACTGATGGAATAATTACTTCCTTATTTCTTCGTGTAGTCAGAGTTTCATCATCGTTGTGGCAAGTACTAAGCAGGCGAACTTCCCGCTTGTCCTTCCACTTCATTATCATCATTGTCCCTTTTTCTTCAAACAAAACTGCTCTCTCGTCTTTCTTGAGTTTCTTCTCGATTTCCTTCGGTATTTGCTTCCTTCCCTTTTTCACAGTTTCCATAAGGTCCGTTTTCTTCTCATTCAAAAGCATTGCTAACTCTGGAGTTGTGTAGAAGTTATCTGTGTATATAAAATGTCCATTGTTCCATAAATCCTTACACAACGTTAGCACTACTCGGGTAGCATGATAGTAATTACCAGGATCAAATTCGTTATCCTTCCCAGTGTAAATGATAATATTCCAAATATAGCCAGATGATGATTCACTGACGATGTAACTCTTAATTCAAAACCTTACTCTTTTAATTGGAATATATATTACCCACGAAATGTGCCCTTTCCACAACGGAAGACTTTCGTCCACACTTAAGTCCTTCTCTGGTATCTACACTGCCTTCAAACGAGAAACAATAATGTCAAAAACCGGTTTCATTTTCCATAGTTTTCTATCAATATCAGGTTTCTTAGAATTATCCACAAAATGCAAGAATTTGCTTATTAGAACAAACCTATTGAAACTCATTACATGCGCAAAGCCAGCTGTTTCAGACAATATTTTCTTGCTATAATGGAGTTTGAGTTCAAGCTTCCACACAATCGATTGCAAAATAAGAAACGCAATAAGACGCCATATCTCACTGCCACCCACTTGAGTCCACTCTTGCAATCTATTTCGTTTCTTCAGAGGGCCAATATTTGCTCTAAAAACTGATTTGCGTATCTTTTTGTTTCTTCAACAATAAGATCAATTAACTCGGGCGGAAGAAAAGCATCAAAATTCTAATGAATCGTCCTTTTCCTTCACGTTCACATTGAATCCACTATGACCACTGAAAACTTCAGGCTGTAATTGTAGTCCAGCTAACACCGTCCAAGAACAAAGCAATCACGTCATTGTCACTAAAATCACCACCATCACTTTCCTCCGACTCCAAACCTGTTGATTCTAAATCTGTTTCAAAATCATTTACATCAGAATCATTAATTAATAACTCTTCCTTGATGTCAGCATTGTTGAAATATCGTTTTGAAGCCATTACTGTGCTGTCTGCTCTCAAACAAAACAAAGAATGAAATCTGTATTTCACGAAGCACAAACTCTATTATAATTTCTTTCTTTTTCCTCTTCTTTTTTTAATTAAGCACCAATTGAAACCAACTGAGTGCAAACTTGCTAAATATTGTTGGAATAACATTACTCATACTATGGGCAAGTATATTCGCCATACGCAATACAAAATAGCCAAAGCAAAATGAAAGCGTATATATACGCCATCCGCACAGCAGGTGCGTTTTGAAGACACGAGTTAACTCGCCACCCACACTGAAGGGGTTAACTACTGAATTTAATAGTTTGTTTTCTGATTTTTTATTGTCTGAGTAAAATTTACTAGTCATGTTTTTGATTATTTCTTCCATGGCTATAATATTTAGTTTATATTGGAGTGAAATTAGTCTGGTGTATCTTGGACAATTAGTAATTATTTTGGTTATTTTGTTTTGGAACAGTTGCAATTTATGTGTGTTGAGTTCCAGAGCATGGCCCGAAGCTTGTGCTGCGTATGTTAATATTGGTTTTATTTGGGTTTTGTATAGTATCGACTTTGCATGTTCGCTAATATTCTGGCTGTTTAGGAAGCTTTTGAGCTCGTTTGTTCTTCCTATAGCTTTTGCGACTTGTTTGCTATCGTGTTCCTTGAAAGTTAGTTTGGAATCCATTATAATTGCCAGATATTTTGCCTTGTTAGACCATCGTACCGGTTCATTGAAAATTTCTATTTGTTCTGTTGGTGTCTTTATATGTTTAGTAAAGTAAATGGATTTACATTTGTTTTCATTAATTTTGATTTTGCATTTTTCGAACCACTCCTCAAGTTTCGGAACATGTCTTTGTATGTATTTAACAGTTTGATTTGGTTGCCAGCTATTGGCGAAGATGCAAGTGTCGTCAGCAAAGAGTGTTAAGTTCGTGTCTTTGTGTTTTGGGATGCCGTTTATGTATATATTAAACAATACCGGTCCTAGTAGTGATCCTTGCGGTACCCGTGCCTCTGTGGATTGTGCTTTTCCTACTTTGACAGAATTTTCTATCGCTGAGGTATGACAATAATATTTTTATGTAAATATCGGTTTTGTAAAGAAACCCTTCGGTACAGACTCTATCAAATGCTTTTTCTATGTCTAAAAATAGGGCTGCCGTGCCCTTGTTTTTGTTGTAGTTTTCGGTAATATGTTCTATTAATCTCATTAGTTGCTGTGTGGTTGAATGATTGTTTCTAAACCCGAAGTGTTCGTTTATGAGAGTATCGTGTGTTTTAATGATTTTTTTTGAATCTAGTGAGTATTGCTGATTCTGTTAGTTTGGGAAGTGTACATAGTAAGCTAATTGATCTGCAATTTTGTGGAAATAATGGGTCCTTTCCTGGCTTAGGTAAAGCTATTACTTTGGCTATTTTCCACTTGCCCGGAAAATAGGCTAGCATCATTATTGCATTGATGATATGAATTAAGAACCGGTTTGCTTTTTGAGGTAGGTTTCTGATGCAAATGTTTTGAATGTTATCATGTCGCGGCGCTATAAATGGTTTTAATTCGGAATTTAACCTTGTAATTTTGTTTCGGTTAGTTCTTTTTGCTGAAGTGGAAAAAGATATTTTGTACCCGTCTGGAATGTTTTTTTCTACTTCCTTTTAGTTCCAGTTTGCTCTCTTGTAATTCAATCCTAATTGCTCTGTGGTTAGATCTGGATTGGTTTTTATGGTAATGATTATAGCTTAGTGATCGGAGTCCAGTTCGTTTTCCGTGAAGATTTCCAAGTTGTCATTTATATTTTTGTAAAGTGCGTTATCTAGGACATCCGATCTATTACCATTCGGCGGGTAGAGTGCTGATCTGTGTTGGAATAATATTTGTAAGGGGGATCCCTGCAAGTAGTTGTATAGTTGCGTTCCGTCGTTGTTTGTTACTTTACTGCAAAAGAAAGGGTGTTTACAGTTAAAGTCCCCGGCTATTATTATGGCTGGTGAAATATTTGCTAATTTACGGATGTCGTCGATGGAGAGTTATATATACCAACAACTGTAATTGGGTTGTTTTTAGGTATATTTTTACTCCCGTGGCTTCTACTGTATTGAGCATTGGTATTTTTATTTCTGTGTTTTATATTATTTTTGGTTATGACTACTGTCCCTAATTTACAGGTTCTCGCGTTTTTGTCATTTCTATATAGTTTTCAATCTGAGATATTCACTTCCGTTTGCGAGACAAGGTTGGTTTCGCTTATTAGGCCAATTTCAATATTGTTTTTTTGTAGGTAGCCTGCAAGTTCGTCTACTTTTTCATTAAACCCGCAAGCGCTCCAGACAAGAATTTTGAAAGTATCATTACCATTTAATTGTTTATCCATCTGATCAGGAGTTGAGATCAAGGGCGGATCTAAGGAGGGCTAAGGGGCTATAGCCCCCCTTGACGCTCAGGTTTACAGTGGATAAAATGGGCTTCAATTCAGCTTTACACTGGATAAAACGGCAAATTATGGTTTAGCCCCTCCCTTGATCATATCCTGGATCCGCCACTGGTTGAGATTATGGTGTTTTGCTGCATTTAATTAGCTTTCCTACTCATTTGATAAAGTGTGAAAAGAATACTTCTAGGTGAAAGAAAACAGATTCTATGATAGGGTTTCCTGCAATTCTAACTTCTAAGTTATTGAGTTTAAACACTATGTTTTGCTCAACTTTTGCTTATCGAGTCAAGCTTCGAATGCCATAGTGACTGATGCATACTTACGTTAAACGTCACATTTTCACAACCACGAATCTGAGATGAAAGAAAGTAAAACTACATGACAAGGTTGAATCTAGAGTTTTATATAATTGCCGCTAGAGAGGGGCGTTCGTTTAGAAGGCATCCGCGCCTTACCCTGAATTTCAGCTTTTGGGGCCAGTAATGCAGATTTAGAATTTTTTTTTCTGAGAAAATTCCAACATAAGCAAATGAAGTCCTTATTCTAAATAAATACGGATTTTGATCAGTTATAATCCATTTCCATTGGCCATAAGGAGCTATAAGGCTATATTGATCTTATATTTTTTGGCCCAAGGATTCCAAAGGTGACTCTACTTTCGAGTTTTGGGCCTAAGTAACTTTCCAGTTTTAATCATCTGTATGTTCTCCGTATTTACACGGCGTAAGGACCTCAAGCTTGTTCTGTTGGACTTTGCTTACCAAAAGATTTCTAAAATTGCCTACTCGCCCCCAAAATCTGAAATCCAGAGTGGGAATCGGGACGGTTGTCACTCTGTCCCACTGACACCTCTGTCTAGCGGCTGTCATATGAAACTATCCCACGCCCTTTCGCATGGTTTTACATTTGTTTTGGACTCTTGATTGTGAAGATATTACATTTTGAAATAAAATTCATTTGCTGAGCAAAACGGAACTTTATTGAAAATGGATTTGGATCCATTGTGCTCTGAAAGTCCCAAATATTACTTTTCTTCAATAAATTACTGACTCAAAACACAACCAACTACATAGGCTTGCAGAGAAAGTTGGCACAACATGGAATGTGCTTGGGACATTACTTTTCGAAAATTTATTATTTTAAAATAATTTTATTAGCATCGATGTTTTGAAATGGTAATCAAATTTTGCAACAAAAATCTCACACGCCTCCACAAAATGCGAGCTTAGCCCCTAAAGGCATAACTAAAATCTTTCAGAAGCAATAACTCCGAAATAACTTGCTTTAGGACTAAAATAACTGCACAACCATATTTCTGTTAAATTTCTAGCCTTAAAACATGTAACATGATTCCCTTTGCATTTAAAATTTCGAATACCAATCAAAGATGTCCGTCATGATGCTTGATAGCACCATCTGATGTGTCAGACCACTTCCAAGTTTCATTAGTCTCCCTCAACCCTCAACCCACAACCATCATTCTCCCTCAACCATCATTCTCCCTCGTTCTTCCTAAAATTCTGCCTAAAAAGCTTATTACAACCTACAGGTACTTACGAGAGTCACTGGCAAGAGTGTGTAATACAGGGGCATATAAAATAAGAAAGTTTCCTTTTCTGGGAGGAGGCGATTGCACCGATCACCCCCTGGATCCGCCCCTGGTGTAATAAAAGGGGGTCCTGATATGAAATAAGTTGAGAATTACTAATCTATACTGAAATATTCTGTACCTAACACAGTGTAGTCTTAACGAGAATATAATAAATGAAAAGATCCGTTACAAGAGCAAAAAAGTCTTAATAAATACGTTATTACACGATTTTGAAATATGTTTAAAATCATGTTTTAAACTGTTCAAAATGTTTAAAACATGTTTTTTTGTGTTTGTGTTTTAAAACATGTTTAAAACATTTTGAACACCTTTTTCATGTTTTAAACACATGTTTTGTTATTTTTTTAAAAAAAACTTTATTTTTCCAACCCTGCTTTAAACACATACTATTGTGCCATGAATACTTGTCTAAACCATCTTCTTGTAAACTTTATTTCCCAAAAGCATGTACTACAAACACTGTTATAACATTTAAAAGACGGTGGAAATCCCCAGTTTGACCAAAGTGCAATTTTCCCATCTTTAAGTTACACGTTAAGTTTAAGCTTCCAGTGGAAGAGAGGGCTGAATATGTACGTATGTTGGCGGTAAGTTGAATGCTATTGCCAGTTTGTCATCTTCTTTTACCCTACAATTATTCTGGAATTACAGCCATGTTGCAGAAATATCGTTTATTGTTATACCGCTTGTGTAATTGATCACGCTGTTTGGGAAGCTCAAATTAGCTCAGTTTCGAAGATCCCTCTATCGCTGGACGCCTTAAGGATTTGCTTGATAAACCTTGAGCTGCACAGTTGATAACATGAAATGAAAAGCATATATAAAGTAGAATTACAAACTAAACCACCTTTCCTTATTAGCAGTTAAACTATCAAAAGGGCATGAAGGCCACGTACTGACAGTTAATGAGTCAAATTATTCCACAGTTACAAGCAGGGCCGGCCTTTAGCTGATTGGACCGATTTCTCTCAATCGGTCCCGCGCTTAAGGGGAACCCCGCAACAATGCCGTCTACTCTACTACTGTCCAGTCTAATTTAATCTCCAGTGCCGTTTTAACAGCAAACAAGTGTGATGTGGATCCTATGACTATTTTTTGCTCCTAATACATGTAATTAATACATGCCATTCTGCTCGAGGTACGGCCAATGCTTGCGGGGCTCCCGGCCAAGTAGCTCTGCTACTCTCGGTTGGCAAGTACAACACAACATATTGAAATACAGGTACACTCATGTCCAAAATTATTGTTGCATGTCTGTAAATGTGTTGCTGTAGGAATATAGGTGTCTAATTGATAATGAATTCGCCAGATATTTCTTATAATGTTAGTATGTGTATAATCGGCAAAGACATGTACGTAGCAAATTTCATGTCGAAAGAGCAGTAAATAAGAACAATAAAACTAAAATAAAATTTTCTTGTCTATTTAGCAAAATTTTGTTTTACTCATTCTAATTTTCATATTTACGAGGGAGGACCCAGAAAAAACCGGACTTTCGTTCTAAAAAAAATAATTTATTATTATTATTATTATTATTATTATTATTATTATTATTATTATTATTATTATTATTATTATTATTATTTTACAAAATTCTTTCAGTCTCCTTCAAAGTACTCTCCATTAAATGCGATTCATTTCTCCCATCTTCTTTCCAACTGTTTGAAGCACCTTTGGAACTCTGGAACTTTTATATCGTGCAATGCGCTCTGCGAAGTTCTTTTTACAGCCTCTACACCATCAAAACATTTTCCTTCTAGATTTTGTTTAATTCTCGGAAAATGTTATCATGTTGGTCAAACAGTTTGGATCACTTTCAATCTGATTTTTCAAGTCCTGGCTCAAATTCAGACGAATGATTTGATCCTGTGTGAGCAGGCGAGAAACAAACTTAGCGGCAACATGTCTCATTTGCAAAACCTCACGCTGGCACGAGCTCCAATTCACTCCTGCCTATTTTAAAATATCATCGATCATGAAACGACGATCCTCGCTGATTTTGGGGCAGATTTGTTCGATGTTTTCTTCGATTCGAAATGATGAAGAGCACCCAGAATGAGCATGATCTTCAACACTCATCTCACCACACTTAAAGCGCCCAAACCACTCAAACAATTGTGTGCGGTTCATAGTATCCTTCTTGAAAGCCTGTTGAAGCATTTGGTAAGTTTTCGTCTCCGATTTTCCAAGTAGGAAGCAAACACACTCCTTGTTGCTTTGAATCTGCCATAACGATTTCGCAGGCGGCAAACGAGAACAGTTGAGAAAAATAATAATATGATCAAACGTTAACCTCCTACGCATACGCCGCTTGGTCAACTGATCTGGGAAGGTCTCTACTAGACCCATCTAGCAGGAGAACTCTCTACTTCGCCTGGAAACGGCAGCGCACTTTCAATCCGGTTTCTTTTATGCCCTCCCTCGTATAATTCTTTCTTATGAAATTTACCACAAATAAACACTTCCCGATTATACACAAGTAAATTAATAGTTTGTAACTCTTTTTTTTTTTTTTTTACGTTTACAACTTCTGTTGTAAAACTATATATTATGTCCAGGGAGTATTCTTCACACTCACAACACCCCTAATTCTCCTCCAAATTTCCTTACACACACCCTTGGGCGTAAAAATATTGTTTTCTTTGAGCTTGTGTAAAAATGTGTACCATTATTCTGGGTGCACACCCTCTTTTATTTTGAACAACCCACTAATTAGAGAAGTTCGCGGGGTGTTACTCTGACTTCATATCGGTACTATGCTCAATCGACTCCTTTTTATATACAGGGTGTTTCAAAACAACACCGACAACGTTTGGGAGGTGATTTCTGACACCAAGATAAGGCGAAAAGTATAGACCAACCTGGGAGCACAAATGCTTCCTTTCGGAGTTACAGGCTGCCGAAAACGTGAAAAAATTGAAGTTTAAACGTCTATAGCTCCACAACTAGGAGACCTACCGTAGTCAGGTTAAGACTTCACTTGGGAACTAACATGTGAACCATCCAAAAATACATGTTTCAGAATCCTAAGGTACCAACGCAAAAGGTTTTAAAGAGGGAGTTTTGCTACGGGCATATAATCTGAAGTACTCACCAACTACCTCTATAAAAATTATTGTAGAAGTACCATAGAATTCTGAAATCTGGATATTTGGATAGGGCATATACCAGTTCCTAAGTCAAGTCTTGACCCGACTACGGTAGGTTCCATAGTATTGGAGCTATGGATCATTAAAGTTCACGTTTTCATGTTTTCGGCAGCCTATAACTCCGAAAGGAAGCACTTGTGCACCCAGAGTGGTCTCTACTTTTTGTCTTATCTTGGTGTCAGGAATCACCTCCCAAACGTTGTCGGTGTTGTTTTGAAACAGCCTGTATATGAGACAATTTCGCAAACTGAGACATCCTCGATCGTAATACAAGGATTTGAAATACAAGGATCAAAAGTTCAAAACTGAACAATTTTGCAAAAAGTTCGAAAAATCTATTTTTGAGATAGACGTTTTATTTTTGGTATTGAGGTGTTTTCTTCGGTACCCAATACGATGGTGAGGTCAAAATGTACGCATTTTGCAAGGTAAGGGCAGTTCTTAGGGTAGGAAGGAGGTGAAGGGTAATAGCGTCTTACAACTTGCAAATTGCCTCCTGTTGGTCACACCGTGTCGAAAAGTTAATAAAATGTATTTGTTACCCCTCTTCGACTGTATTACTATAATATCCCGTTCCTGTGTGGCCACCTTCAAATTGAACAATGACATTTGTTTCTGAAACACTTTGCCAGGCGTGAGAAATTCAGTGAAGAGCGCCATGTTATTCATATTTAATCTTGTGATAATCTATATTCCGATGTTCTTGCGCTTTGTAGGTAAGAGTGGGAACCATATTTTCTCAAAAGACTCTGTTACCAATGCGTTTTGCCCGGATCAGCTGTTCAGCAAAAGCTTTTGCACTTTGCGCACTACAAAATTGTATCATATGTTGAAAATAAAGAACAGTTTAAGGTTAAGATGAAGTTAAACTAAATAAATTATCCACCACAGATAGGCTTTGACAATTAATACGAATATCAGTTTACACCACCGTCATTTTGTATTTATAGTGAATCCCAAGGAACTGTGGCTTCAAACAGATCGCGCAGCGCCAGATCACCGGATGACTGCGGAACTATCCTAAGCGGTACTCCGAACCCTATCGGACTATGCTTATTCATTGCGGAAAACGGTGTTTCAATTCATCATTGCTTGTCATTTTTTTCAGCGAATTGAAATGCCGATTATGCGAAAATATTGATCAAACTCTAGTGAATTCAGCTACAAAATTTTTAAAAGAAATGAATAGCGGGAATGTGCACTCAAAATTGTGAACAAGGTGGCTTTTGTACTGGAGAAAACTGATGTTTGCATACATCGTCGCTAGCCAATTGTTTGTTTCTTAGCCACATTTATCGCCGATTTTCATAAAATATTTCCTGAAGATTCGGCACTATTTTCCAACAATCGCCATTAAAATCCGATGAAAAATTTAAAAAAGAAAAGAAATGCTAAAGATGAGATATTGTCACACTGTCTTCGAGAATGCATAATCAGAAGCTGACTGGGTTAATAGTTTCACTCACGTTGGTACCGCGGCCAAGAGTTTTGGAGGTAAATGTCATTGTTCAATTTGAAGGTAGTCACACAGGAAAGTGATAATTGAATTGAATGAATACAGTGGAATAGTCATTGCAAATACATTTTGTCAGCCTATCGATCCGATATTCCCAACAGGAGGCAATTTGCAAGTTGTAAGACGCTATTACCCTTCACCTCCTCCCTAATAAATATTCTCATCTTGCAAAATGTGTACATTTTTACCTCAACCATTGCGCTCGGCATCCAGAAAAGCACACCGATACCAAAAATGAAGAGTGTATCTCAAAAGTAGTAGTTTCAAACCTTGTGCAAAATCTGATCAATTTGAACTTTCAACACTCGCAACTCAAACACGCTTGTGATCGAGGATTTCTCTGTTTGCGTGATTGTTTCATATATAAAAAGGAGTCAATTGAGCATAGTATCGATATGAAGTCAAAGTGACACTTCGCGACCTTTCCTAGGAAGTAAAAGTTCCTGGCACTCTTACTGATTATGTCATGTGATACTACCGTGAATACCGAGATGGTATAAATAAATCAGCCTCAGTGCGACTTCTTTGCATATCCTTCCTCTTACTGTAGCTATACATTAAAGATACAAAACCGGAGGACAAACTTTGCCCTTTCCTGCTAAAAATCCCGTCGATGTATTTTTTTTTTTAAAAATCAAGTCAGGAAAACCGAAAATATACTAGTGCATACTGAATATGTGGCTGCTTATGAAGGTTTATCTCCTAACTCGAATAATCCAATGGAAAATATGTCATCCACCTTCCATCAGTTCTTTAAAGTTTGTGATCGTGTTATCACCATTTCATTGTGTCTGCAGTCGATAACGATTTTGAGCTGATTATCCCTTTCATAAGTAGCTACCTACGATGTTCTCACTAGCGTTCATATATATATTAGTGTACTACAGACTAGCGTACATAGGCTATATATTAGTTCTACAGACCTTGGTGCAAGTTAATTGTAAACGCGGGGCCCCGTAAAATGTTCCCAATCGGGCCCCGCACCACCTAGGGCCGGTCCTGGTTACAAGAATGAGCCACTTACGATTATCACCAGCAAAAACAAGATGATTGATTTGCTCTATCCGTTAAAAAAGGTTACTTCTAAATCTTAATCTTACAGAAAAAGTTGGTGTTGTTTGTGTGCAAACTATAGTACTTTCATTGCATTTGAATGGATAATTTTCAGGTTGTGGACCATTCGCACACGCCTAAAGTACATTTCAGCCTTTTACTGAACTGTTCTGCCATGTTGGTAATTTTCTTGAGTATTTTATGATTTATTCCTATATTCGCGATTTCTTGTATTTGCAATGCAACTTTATGAAAATTATTCATTTGTACAAGACAAAGATGTATGTATGGCATGCTCCGTGGGAATGGAATCGAGGAAGGTAGCGGTTATCAAGACCTTAGTAACAATTTTGGCATTCACCTGGGACGACCGAGGGAAAAGAATGACTGGGCCAAGATTTGAGATTGGAGCCTTCGGAATGGGACGTTAGTTCTTCATCAAATGAAATGCTACCACATGCTTTAAAATTATTGATTATCTTTTTTATTTTTTAAAAATATTTTCAATGATTTTTTCCTATTCGATGCTGCTAATTGAGATTATAATTTACCTCAGTTATAACGATTCTCATTTTCAATTTATGTAGTATGACAGAGAGTGAACCAGAAGTTCAGTTACAGCACAGTGTTAAATAAGTGTATTATGTAAGTGTAATGTCTATAAGAAGCTACACTTTTTAAAAATAAAAATGTGACTGCTTCAACATGTTACAACGTCTGTAATTAAGCTACACTCTGAGGTCTGTGCTTAGCTCTAGCTGCTGTCTTCTTTGCCTTTTTCATTTTCTTCAAGGTGTTAGGTTCGTAACACAATATTGTTATCACAAGCTGATGCAGATCCTACGCAAACATTTTAAATATTTTTGTAAGTTCAAGATGTAATAGTTGATCCTTAATCATTCCCTGCTGTTATTATTTTATTAAACATTAATTATTATTTTTGTTTTCAGAAACTGTGCGCCAACACAAGAGAAACGCAATTAACGATGAGATCGCGAAGATTATTGGGAATTAGCTTCAATATGCTAAACAGAGACAAAGAAGAGAATCAGTTAAGAATTCAACTGCAGTTCCACAAAATTTTACCTGACAATTCGCTCCGTCGAATAGATTCCAAATCAGAGTTAGTAGTGGAAATCAAAACATTATAAAGGATCAAATATGTATTTGTGGTTATTCGGAAATGTGATAGTTTTTGAAAGTGACAAAAAGTGACATTTCTTGAAAAGATCTATTTCCCATGCGCCTTAGATTTGTAGAACACATTTTCAGCAACGTACATAAGTATTGTTTTTTTTTAAATTAGTGTGCCAGTGATATAATTTCCTAGAACAGGTGTTTCAAATTAAGAGAATTCCTGATATTTTAAAAGATTGTTCTTTATCAATAGAAACAAATAATTCGAGCAGCATCAAGAAGATGCTACTGAAGAGAATCTAAAGAAATAAAGCAGAATAGTGTACATTTATATTTTTATTTAACTAGTAGCCGAGATAAACTTATATGTACGTATATATATATTATAGTGGACAGCGTAACTTATGACTACATAATGTTCGCTTGCTCTCATAATTTTAAGCATTTTTTACGCAAAATCTTATTTACATACAGAATGTCTCTGGGTGTCCCACTGCTGCTGCTGGTGTGTGGCCACGCCGTGCATGTATGTTGGAGTGTCTTATGTGATGTTACGAGATTCAAAGTCCATATTAGTGTGTTCACAATCATCGCTTGCCTGTTTTGAAAGCGGTTATATTGGATTTATTTTTTAAAAAGATAGGAAAAGGATTGTTAACAATTGTTTCTTGAATTTAATGGCTAAACTTAAATTCTTTTCCTATTTTTTTTAAGTGAATCCAATATAGCTGCTTTCAAAACTGACAGGCGAAGATTGTGAACACACTAATATGTAGCTTGAATATCCTTACGTCACGACACCTCAACATACATGCACGGCGTGGCCACCCACCAATAGTAGCAGTGTAACATCTTTGGAACGTTACAATTTATGTTCCAGGAGGTAACGTGGATATCTCAGGGATATCCCAAGGATGTAACCCAAACGGACATTTGGAGATTCTAGAGACATCGCATCGATTATCCCAGGTACGTCACATGGGATGTCCCTGGGATGTACCCAGAGTCGATATTTGGAGGTCGCATTTACGTCGTGTGGACTTTCTGTATCAGCCATTTTCTTTCTCATTTTATGCAGTGGCCTTTCTTTCTAAACCAGCTGATCTCAGGTAATTGAGAGATAATTAAGTACATTATTTGAATATTTCGAATTCTCCTAAATACGATTTCGAGAATCTAAGATGTCCTCGCTGGACTGTTATATTGGAAGGAGGCATAATGAAGGATAAACATGCGACTTCAATATTCACGCCAGTGAAGTAGCAACCACGGGGTTGAGGGAGAGAGCAGGTACGAAAGACGCGAGATTGAGTCCTGCATTATATCCTTCATTGTGTGTTTCTTTCTGTTCTCTTTGGTCCAAATAATTTCAAACCACACTCTCTTTCATTAAATGTTGTCCAACAGTGACAGCGTTGTACTTTTCGTTACTATTGGGCGGTATACTAGTATAGAAACAAAACTGTTGCTGGAATTTTAAAATATCCTTACATATCTTACCTTGTTTTCATATCTGCAATAGTAACCGAGTTAGCCTACGGGCTCCGGACTTTTGCCTCACCCTGTATACATATCGCCTCCTTGCTGGGAGCAAATAATGGGTGGAAAACAGCCGGCCAGGCTGCGACTTAGAGGTTAGAAAGACAGCGGAAAGACGACCTGCCGCAGGTAGAGTTCGGGTCTGCAATGGCGCGGCAAACCTACGACATTAGATATAAAAACAGGTCGGAAGACTACATATCGACGGTTGATTTACGGTCGGCAAAGCGGCGACGTAGCTGTAGGCGCTATGGCGTTTCGAAGGCTAGTTTAGAGTCGAGAAGTAGGATGCCTAGCAGATATGTTGTCTTGAAAACGATAGCGGCCCAGAGACTCTAATTTTCTTCGGCAGAGAGTCGGATCTGTGTCCGGCCCTGCCGCAAAGTCGCGTATTTGCCGACATACAGTCGGCAAAGAGTCGGAACAGGGTCGGTCAAGCGTCGGAGTCGCGGCTACCTGCAACCTCAGATCCGAGCCGGCAAAAATATGTTTTTTTTTCTGTACATAGTCGTGTATGATCCACCGCGGGCGGGTGCCAACGGCTCGCCACCGTCGACGGTGGCTCTCCCGCTTTCCGACCGCGATTTTCCCATGGGGACTGGTTCTTACGTTAACTTAAATCTGCTTTTGAGTTTTGTGTAATTTGCTTTTCTGCTCCTCACAATCTTTAGTTTGGAAACAGAAAGGACTGAGTTTGCGGCGAATAATTGAATGTTTCAGCTCACACAATGCACCCAAGTATTTTTCGCACAAATCACATTTTATGTTATGTCACAATAACTTACGTAAAATAGGTTGAATCCGTTGAATGATTGGTGTTGGAAAAACCGTAGCTAACAAGGGAAGTACATGAAGTGGTACGTGGGGATCTGCATGTGTTACATATCGTTGGAAAGGTCACACAGAGTATACTTCACACGTCAAATATCTCGCTTGAATGGGGCCTGTGTGGGGCGTGGCGACCATTTGAAGATCAGAACTATGCACGCTCTGAAATACTAGAAAACATGGAGAAAATAAGAAGCTATGACGTAATTGTTTTGAGACGTGGTGTATATAGGTTTTAAAGGTAGCTGAATAAGAATCTGACATCAAATGTTTTCAAATCAAAATGGAAGATCCAACATGACGAACACAAATTACAAAGAAACGTGCTATGAATCCCAAATTAGATATATAGAGATATTCGACGTCGCTATGTATGAGCCGGATACCAAAAGTGTAAAATTCAAAATAACGGACCTAATATGGCGGAAAAATGCAAAACACTGCTATGGAACTGAAAGCAGGTAGGTAGAGTTTTTCGTGGTCGCTGAATACCAATTCAACATTGAAAGTACAAAATGCAATATGACGGATCCAATGTGGCGGACGAAAAATGCAAAACAAAATATGTACAGAACGGGCATATGCTATTCTTACACATGTACTAGAAAACACCCATAGTACATAAGAGGGCAAGTAGGGGCAGGTGATGCTTTACAATAAATAGGGAACGTGTTTTGCTATACAATCATGCCAATAGTGAGGCACAGAATGCAGGGCAGGTTTTATAGAGCACATGAAAGTTTTATGATACGAACAGATTGCAATCACAGACAATAATTATTTTACTACCAACTCCCTCCCAGCCCTCGAAGAGATACGCGGGTTGGGCATGTGTTATATATCGTTGAAAAGCTGCATCGACTACACTTTACATCTGTAACATCTCGCTTGAATGGTGTCTGTAGGATACGTTGCGATTATTTGCAGATACCATCTGAAGACCCGAATAATGACAGTGAAAAGTGCACGTTCAAAACATCGTTATGTTTCCATAACTGTATTTCCGGTCACATTATCGTGTACACTTGTAAGCAATATGTATGACAAATGTCCACTCTCCGTAGTAGGGATGGTACTGACACCGAGAGTAGTTTCGATCTTGTCTCGGTCTCGTCTCTAATGTGCTTTTCCAAATCAAGACGAGATCGAGACGGAGCCCAGCTCGTTTCAATATACATACGTCCATTCTGTACTTTTGCACCTTTTGTCCACCATATTGGATGCGCCATTTTGCATTTTGTACTATAACATTGAATTCGTACACCGCGACCACGAAAACCTCTACCTACCAGCTTTCAGTTCCATAGCAGTGTTTTGCATTTTGTCCGCCATATTGGATCCGCCGTTTTGAATTTTAAATTTTGGTATCTGATTCATACAGAGTGACACCGAGTGTCTCTATATATCGAATTTCAGATCCATAGCTTGTTTTTTGTAATTTGTGTCCGCCATTTTGATTTGTGAACTTTTGATGTCAGATTCGTATTCAGCTACCTTTAAAACCTATACATACCACGTCTCAAAACAATTACATCATAGCTTCCTATTTTGTCCATGTTTTCTGGTGTTTTGGAGCGTGCCTTGTTCTGATCTTCAAATGGTCGCCACGCCCCACACAGGCCACATTCAAGCGAGATATTTCACATGTAAGGTATACTCGGTGTGACCTTTCCAACGTTATATAACACATGCAGATCCCCGCGTACCACTTCATATACTTTCCTAGTAAGAGACTTGATATATAAACCTGCTGAACGTGGGGTTTACTTTTGTTGCTTTACTTTGTTTTCTCGTGCACTGACGAGACTGTCCTACACACTCTATATATTGAAATGCTAGGTTTATGTATTTGTCTCCAAAGAAAAGATTATGGGCCTTGTGCAGAGTCGTTTTGACGTATGATTAGCGTCATACTAAATGCCTGACTGGTGCAGGAAACATATGGTAGTCGAAATCTTTAATATGACGCTAATCATGGGTCAAAGCGACTCTGTATAAGGCCCTATATGTTTGTGGCCAATCCTTTCGACAGTGAATTCTCGAGAACCGTATGCTCTAGAAAGATGCCGTCTTCACTGATCGATTGAAAATGTCATGTAGATTGTTCAGTTTTAATTGTTTATTTTAAAAAATGTTCGTTATTTCTTTATTGCATTTTCTAGAGGTATACTGGAAGTGTTGAAATTTAAAAAAAGTAAAGCATCATATCCTGCGATGTATACATTCTTACCCCACACATTTGTATACGGGGTTAGTATATCATCCTGCGTTTCTATCATGGCCACATGATAATGAAAAACAAAGGATAACCATTCTCCAGTCTAAGATGAATCTTTATTGTGTGGAATGTTTTGCCCAATGAATACCATATATCACTGATATTATAATTAATTGTCTGTGTAATGTGTTTGCTTGTTACATACTGCCTGCAAGAAGAAAGTAAACACTGACCATACATGAATTAGAAACTCCGACCGGAAGTAGGCTCAAATCTTGCAGACGTGCGAGATATTGAAAAAATAATCGAGAAAACCTTCTTTTTATGATACCCCTTGCCGATTCTTATCAAGACGTCTTTCACTTGTGTCTGTAAAGGGACATGTACAGATGTTGTGAGGAATGACAAGGAGATTCATGCTCATATGTGAATGATGCGCTGTATAGAGAGCGCAGGTTCAAGTAATAAAATAAAAAATCCATAAATTTCCGGACTAAACCTTCAAGCACTTGTGCAAACATATTTCAAGCTAAAACGGGTTAAGCTCAAGGTAATAAAGTCTTCATTCTTTATTACACAAATAAACAGGAGAAGCAGAAAAAGAAAAATTTCTTCTACTAATCCCACGAACTCTCTTGTCGAGTCCCCTATCTTATATAATTTGAAGTTCACTATCTCCTAGTACAATTCCCGAACTGACAGCTATCTCTTTGCCCGTACTATACTCAGGGAAACTCCCATCTCACGTTCGGAACCAAAACTGAGTAGAGACCTTTGCCTCTCTCAAGAGAAACAAAATTAGTGGTTCCTGATTGCGTAAATCTTCTCTTTATATATGAAAAGCGCTTGGAACAGTTGGCAATTGCTTCCTTGGCAAATTCTCTTATCTATACCCATATAGAACGTACTGGAGGGACTATTAAGAAAAATATATGGGTCACCGTCTCCCATCGACTTTAACTTACTGGCCAGGAGGAGCGGAACAATGTTTCCAACTAAACTAAAGTAGCGTCAAGATGAAGATCTTTTGGTGCTGAAATATATAAAAGATAATGAGCAGGAATTATTACACAAGATACATACAAAGATATACATGAGGAACAACAACAATAATATGTACGAACATTAGCGGATCCAGGACGGAATTCTGGGGGGGGGGGGCGGTGGGTTGTAATACTTATACTTACATTTACTTTTAAGAGCTCCAAACTCTGGGATGGGTTTTATTTATATATACAATTAAAAAAAGTTTCCTTTTCTGGGCCGGGGGGGGAAAGATCGCCCCGATCGCCCCATGGATCCGCCACTGTGTCCGAAAAAGTTAAATGTAGACTAAAAGCAGAGAATTCGTGTTATTATTCAGTTCAAAATCTTTTGTTGTCGCGAATTCTGTCGAGGAATTTGAAGCTTAAAATGTATAAAACGATAATCATGCCTGTTGTGGTATATGTTTGCGAAACATCATCGCTTACTCCGAGGGAAAGAAAGTAGACTGATGGTATTTGAGAACAAGATCCTGTGACCAATATTCGGATCTAAGAGCAACGGGAATGCTGAATTGTGGAAATTTCATAATGAGGAACTACATAATCTATACGGTTTGCCAAACATTGTTGGGGTCATCAAATCTAGGAGACACAAGTGAGCAGGTCATGCAGCCAGAATGGAAGAAAAAGGAAAGTTATCAAAGTTTTAATTGGATATTAAATTGGAAAACGACTATTAGGAAGACCGGGCGCAGATGGGAGGACAATATTAAGATAGATCTCGCCGAAATAGGAATAAAAGTAGAATGGAGAGCTTTTTTGAACGCGGCATTGAACCTCCAGATTCCATAGGCCACAGAGTTAGTTAATATATATAATTTTAATATATATATATATATATATATATATATATATATATATATATAATTTTACATACTACATGCTAATTTTTCTATTGTTTACCAGGAAAATTATATATATATACAAACATATAAACCAGCAAGTAACCTAAAAGAAGTCACTTGTATAACATACCTATATTATTGTATAAATCATTTTTTATTTAAAGAATGCGGAAAATTGTTTGCTTTTCGGGGATATCTTTTAGAGACAATTTGCTTTAGAACTGTTTCATTGTTTTTGTCTGGTTTCCTTAAGAAATAGTTAATTTACAAATTTGTAATAGGCATAAACATTTTCCATACACAAATTAACAAGTTAGAATTTACTCTTCGGGTTATGAATGTTTTTCTAAACAACGACCCAGTCAATTTTGTTTATCTTTCTTAAATAAAGATTTCCGTAACAACCGCATAATATGGCATAAATAATTTCTCATTAAAAAACCTACAATGAACAATTTGCTCTTGGAGATATTTTCTCTGGTACAGTTGTCCGAAAGCGTCTATTTCATATGTCATAATTTTATTCATATGTCGTAAATAAACAGTTCCGTAATAACTACAGCACGATATAACACATCACTCAATAAGTTTGTAGGATGACATATAGATGTCGCCACTAATCATAAATCCATATGATGTGTAGGAAATACTAACCTTTAAGGTGGATCACTACCCGGAAGTCAGTATAAGCATTAGTTCATTGCCTTAACCAACTCGTAAAGAAATGGCACATATTATAAATATTGCACTATAAAATAGAGTTACGCGTCAGCTACAACATAAGATACTATTTCCTGTGCTTATGTATTCTGTTATCTAAAAAAGTAACATATAAGAGGAAAACTTGATGAGTTTTAAGATGAGTACGCAAGATGGCGCTTGCTGTTAGATTTTGCTACTCCTGTGCTCAATTTTATAAAATTTATACTTACAAGCATAAATTATTTTATAAATAGTTTTCTCATCACGGAATATGGATATTATATGACCATTTTTCGTGTTATGTTTTGCATTTTATCCAAATATAATTCTATGTTTACGAAAATAGTTTTAGCGGCTGAATCTCATGCTTGCGCAGGACGCCATAATGATACGCGTCAAAATTTCACGACAATCTGACGTTTAGTTTACAGATTACAGTGGTTTTAATGACGCTACTTTTGTAAAATTCAGAACAATGGGGAAATCTGAATTTCATGTGTTGGTAAAGTATTGCTATTTAATGGGAAAAAATTCCGTTTAAGCAAAGCAATGGCTTTGCAAGTGTTATTCGGATTCCGCTCCATCGAGACTATTGTTTACTGATTTTAAACGCGGCCATACAAACACCAATGGTGCTGAACGCTTTGGTTGTCCAAAGTCAGTAGTTCCAGCAAACATTAAAAACCTACAAAAGTTTGAGGCGATCGTAAAATGAAGTTACATAAGATAACTGACACCTTAAAGATATCAGAAGGCAGTGTGTTCACCATATTGCATGGACTTTTGTTCATGAGAAAGCTCTGTTTGAAGTGGTACCGTGTTTGCTCACTGTTGACCAAAAAGAACAACGCGTCGACGATTCAGAGCGCTGTTTGGATCTGTTTCAGCCAGTAAAAGGAATTTTGCTTGCGGTATGTGACAATGGATGAAACATGGATCCATTACGACACTTCGGAGTCAAATCGGCAAAATTGACCAAAAACGCAAATGTCGGCTGGTAAGGTTTTGGTCTCTGTATTTTGGGATGCACATGGTATTTTATTCATTGGTTACCTTGAGAAAGAACGAATCATCATTAGCGAATATTATCTAGAGTTATTGGTGCGTTTGGAGGAAGAAGTTGCGGGAAAACGACCCCAAAAGTAGAAGAAAATAGTACTCGTTCACCAAGACAATGCACCGTATCACAAGTCAATCACAACAAAGGCAAAATTGCACGAACTGCACTTTGAATCGCTTCCCCATCCACCGCATTCTCCGGTTCTGGATCCCAGCTGCTACTGCCTGTTTGCAGACCTAAAAAGAATGCTCCAGGGAAAGAGATAGGCTCCAATAAAGAAGCGAATGGGGAGACTTAAGCCTATTTTGAGGCCAAAAATAAAGCGTTGTACCAAAAAGGCTTCAAAATGTTAGAGAAGCGTTCGAGTGAACGTATCACTCTTGAAGAAGACTAAGTTGACGAATAAAGCCGATTTTTGCCTAGAAGTTGTTGTTTTATTAGTCACCCTATGAACTTATTGAGTGATGTGTTAATTCAATTTAAGAAGTGAGAGCGTGAAAGTTTAGTGCAGTGTCCCTGACTTTTATTTATTTACTCAAGAGGACACACAGATTACCCACAGTATAGTATGAACCAGAAATGAAGAAACTCGGTAACTTACTTACAAAACATAATGGACTATAGACAGTGTTCGAAGTCGAAAAAAAGCAGAGACGGTATGTTTTATTACGATTTTGACTGGACATACCGGCTATCTAAATGTTGAAATACAGTGAGGGTATGTTGCCTAGAAGATTGTATTTATTTACATAATGACTGAAAATCACTGGAGAGATTCTCTGTAGTTGGAGGAGGGGGGGGGGGAAGACAAGGAAAGACATTGATCCCCAGCCAATAACTTTCTGAAAAAAATATATATCCCCTTATGTTGTATTAGAGAGAATTATGCACGAAAATGCTCAAAAAACCGAGTTTTTATCCTAATTTCCTGCGGGAGAACTACCGGACCCCTCACTCGACTGAGAAATATTCCAAGTCTCGGAAGATCCGCCTCCCACAGTAGACAACCCATAAATCCGCCCTTGCTCAAAACACGATATTTATATGCATTAAGACAAGAAGACACACACATACATAAGAAAGAAACAATTCAGTGTGGGACATCAAAATATAAACTAGATGAACTTCTTTGAAGATATATAGGAAAAAGATAACAAAAATGCCGGTGTTGTCAACTTATAAATTATTTCTACATAAGAAATAAAATCTATTTACGTTCAAAGCTATTCGCCATTTACTGTGTATAAATGGATTTATTAAAGATATTTAGCATCTACAACCCAGTGACGGTATGCCTTCATCACTGAAAAACCAGAGGCAGTATGGCATTCCACTACATGCTGTCTCACTTCGACCACTGACTATAGTCGTTTACAATAAGAGGAAGTGCGCTAAAATATTATTAAAAAATAGCAGTGTCAATTGTACACTGCCTGAAGAGTTTGGTTTGTATCGCGTGATATTTTCTCAATTAATATTGAAACCAGAAGGGATAATAGATTTCTACCAATTCCGGTTTTGATAGAGAGATTAGGGAGGAGAAGGAATGTATTCTTGAGACGAATAATTGATTGAAGGTAATCTTTTCTCGCGATCTATAACCGTTTATACTGCAGAGCAATCAATGTTAAAACCGGAAGTTTTTTTTATTTCCGTCATTTTCTGTTTAAATATAGGGTTAATAGGGTATATGATACCTATTCTTAAAGCCTTTCTATTTCAAGTGTGCTCTCGAAAAAAAATATGTGAAGCACACTTGAGTTCCACCCGCAGCGCCTTCTTACGGAGGAAACCTTCCCTTTGCTTTGGGGAAAGAAGTGAATGACCTCGGTTGTATTGCCAATTTGTCATTCAGTCGTTTGTTCTTGGCGAGTGAAGATCGTAGGATACTTAGAATTACAAATAATTGTGTGCACAACAAAGCCCGTCAATGTGGCAACCATGTCTACGTCCAAATGTTGAAAGATCTCAGCCAAAGCCACTTGTCCCTCCCCCTCAGCAGCGCCAGCAGGGGCACACTTGAAATAGAAAGATTCTAGACAGTAAATCGATTTAAAAATATTGTTCTTGCTATCATATCGTATCTTTGCTGTATGTAGATCAATATCGGAACCGGAAGTATTTCGGTCCCTTCCAGTATTAGTAGAAAGTTAGAGATAGAAATTAAATGTATTCTTGCGACGTTTACTAAATTGCAGGAAACCGCTCCTCACTGTTTGTTACCGTTTTTACTTCTTCGTGACCGACATTAAAAGCGAAAATGGTTGATTTGTAGGACTTCCGATTCGAATAACACCTCCGTTAACAAGATTTATTCGTAATTTTTGTTCTTTACGTTCTGGACAAAATTGCGATCCAACAAATAGTTTTTGATATTTCGTGTTTCTCGGACGGAGGGATACACACAGAGATAGACGGGTTGAATATGGAAAGGAGTTTTGATAAACCGATCTCCTTAATTATGAAAATAATAGGACTATTGTTAACACAAACAACATTTTGCAGTGTGTACATCTACAACTCTTTATAGTTTAGTTTGACGTATTCTACATTGAATGCTCACTGAATTGCGACCACCTCTCCACACAAGGAAGTGTGGTCAGTAGCCGAGCTGGTAACATGACCACTCCGACTGGGAGTATTGCAGAGAAAGAACACACTCGAGGCTACATGTTGGCAGACATCACACTGTTATAATGGGAGGTGGCAGGATTTATCCGCATTCCAATAGGGCATGATTGTGGGTACTCGAGCAATAGGTGCGTCAACAACACACAGCAATACTTGTCGGATGCACCCGTTCCTGAGTAGTGAAGCTGTACAAGGAGTGAGAAGAAAATGGGGTAACAGTCTCCAAGAGACGGAACTACAGGAGTGTACGGAAGTTCAAAACGAGGGGTGAGCGTAGCGTCAAACAGCTCGTGACAGCCAAAGAAACCATCAGTGTCCAGGAATTACGTGACCAATACAATGGAGGATGCACAACATCCATATCTCATGCAACTATACACGATACACTGGGACTCATGAAGTTCCACAGCAGACGACCCACTCGTCACCCACTCCTTACAACTTGTAACTGCCAACTTCGTCACGCTTGAGCATAGGAACAGCTAATTGGACTGTAGATAATTGGAAAACGGAAGGGTGTATTGTTCCGATATATCAGCGTTTCCCAACCGGTGCACCGCGGCACACTGGTGTGCCGCGAATGGCCGCTGGTGTGCCGCGAGGAAATCGAAACAAAATTATTAATTCTATTGCAATCAAATTGCAAGACATTGGGGAAAATGTATATTTGTATTTCACATTACTATGAACCTCTACTATGAATCTACAGTTTTAAGTTTCATACTCTGTTACTGTTCTGTATATTTTTAATGTTAAAAAAGTTTTTCTTATCATTGTTATCACCATTATTGGTTCTTTATTGTTGCCAATTACAATTGCCTGTGTGCTCCTATGTCAATATCCACGGAACAAATGGAACAGTTTCTACACAGATCTCTTTCACTTAAGAGTCAGTAGTTTTCTATAAGGTAGGACAACTATACTAACTTGAATCATTAATACCGAAGTCATTGACAAGAATATTGATTAATTCGTCAGTTTTCGATGTTCTTGCTTAAAATAAGGTCCAAACAATTACTCGGGTTTATGTCAAAGGAAGCATCTTTGCAGTAAATCAAATCAGGACCACGTACAGAGGAAATACGTACTGTATCTACTTGACCACTAAAAGTATGTGTACAATATACAAGGCATGTCTGAAAAAAAATAACTAATCTTGTTCTTTTCGGCAAAAGTAGTGATGATACTACGGCCAAACAACGGTAAGTGGTAAGAGTGTCGCGTAGTTCATTATCTGGTAGACAATCGATATTTTCTGTTGTATAATTCGTGTTCGTCACGGCTGTAAGGGCTAAGGTGTAGAGCGTTCACCTATGGTGCAAGGGGTTCCTGGTTTGATCCCCAGACCATGTAAGTTTCTGGCGGACAACATTGTGTCCGTGGGTTATCTCGTGGATTTTGCAATTTCTCCGATATTATTATTTACTTTCATTCATCTCTTTTCCCTTTAACCTACATGGCTTAACTTTAGGACGTAAAATCACAGAAATTTTATTTCATGTTTCTGCTCGTTGTGAGATGCCAAAATATTTATGTTTCGGGAAAAGGAAAGTCAAGAGAGCTATGTCCAGATTGTATGAAACTTGATGAATGAGGAAAAAGTCAGTCTGAAAACACCTAATCCAAAAAAATGAAATTAAGTCTTTGAGTTTTACGTCCCACGATTATGCCGGGTAGGTTAAAGGAGACGGTGATGATGAGAAATGAATAAAATGATAGAATGAAGAAAGTGGGAGAACCCCGAGGAAACCCACATACACGGTGTTTGTCCAGCACAGAGTTCACTTGGCGCGAGCTGGGATCGAATCAGGGACCCCAAGCGCCAGACGTGAACGCTCTACCACTGAACCAAACACCTAATCGAGTGGGCGGTTCCGTCATCTTGTCTGAGTAGCACTGCTAGGAGCACGAACTACGCAACACACTATACCGGTTGTCCACCATTCGTTGACGGGCATTGAAGTACGCGAATATCACGCTACTCCATATGCTTATTCACGAAGGATGCCACCACTACTGCGTGTGCAGTATTGACATTTTACAGTCGCTAGTTTTTTCTAAAAAAAAAAAGTACTTTCCTGATACTTTAGACTTGCCTCTTTATTTCGTGTGTATGCATTTCTGCAGCAAAAGAACTTTAGCCAGTGGTCGATCTAGAAGGTAAAAACTAGGAGGCCAGCGAGAAAGACTATGATAAGTAATTATATGAATTTATGCAAATCATTTTCATTTGAAATCCGTTCACACACTTTGTTAACAGGAACTAGGAATAAAAAGTGAATAGTTCCTTTCAGCAGGGAGACATAAAGCACGAATTAGCAATTAATAAATTGTAGGCACTTACAGATACGGTAGCTGAACAGCTTAGCTTATGAAATTTTGGAGTTTTACGTCCCACGCATATGCCGGCTAGGCTAAAAGAGACGGTGATGATGAGAAATGAATGAAATGAAGAAAGTGGAAGAAACGGGAGAACCGGGAGGAAACCCCCACACACGGTGTTTGTCCACCACAAAGTTCACTTGGCAGGAGCAGGGTTTGAACCCGGGGCCTTAAGCACCAGAGGTGAACGCTCTACCTCTGAGCCACCGCGGTCCCTGTCATTTTGCTTTATATGGCAAAAAATGTATTAACATTCAAGTTAGAAACTGTAGAAGAAAATAAATATGGATTATAAATATATAAAACTCACCACTATTAATGGCGTGGTAGACCCGGGTTCGATTCCCGGTGGGAGCTTAGGTGGTTTGGATTCCACGTTAATCAGTAGGTCCACGTCTCATACAGCTTCGCTGTTGAAAGGGACGCTAAAACTAACATCAACTCAACTCATCACTATTAATGTTATCCTAGAAATGTCCTGTGAACCTCTATTGGTAGAAGACCATGCATCAACACTAATATTCTGCGCAAATGAAGAATTTCATATGAATACTCATTTACCCGATTACGAATAATGTACACAAAACTTGGTGCAACAATTAGTTTTGGATTCTCGTGTAGAATAAGAGAAATCACACATAATTGTTGCTTTTCGTCTTCATTTTCTTATATTTTACTACAAGCACATATTGACATAACACATAATCGCGATGCATTCTAGAAATAACTTGTCGATTGCCTGTGTTTTGCAAACTGAATAAAATTTTTCATGAATCCTACAGAAGTCTCCAAATTAACTCTCTCCCGATGGATATTATGGCTAGGTTGGACGCTGACATTGTGGACCTCAAGTGTTGCTTTACACATTGCATTACAAACAACTGCAATTAAAGCTATATCTAATGTTTCAAAAATTTTCCAATAAAGAATAAAAGGCAACGTTTACTATAAATTTCCTAAAATATATAACGGCTTCAATTATTTATGTCACTCCAAAACTGGGGTGCACTGCTCCCCAACCCCTGGTTAGATCCGCCACTGAGTTTAACAGTTTTTCATTCTTTTGTTTGCAGTATAATCTCCATTTTTAGTTCAAAATTTATATTAGATATTAACCAATAGTTTTAGAACGATAAGAACCACATGAGTTCTCATCAAAAACCTAACTTTGGTTCCCCTACACTTAAGACGATAATGCTACGATGAAGTTTAAAAGGGTCTGCACACCTTCAGTTTTATTGCGCATTTTGTAATGTGTGACTTCATAACTGAACGATAAATTGAGCAGTTGAGATAAACATACTGTTCTTTCAGTTGACAAGGAAATCCGAGGCAATTGAACCAACTAAAATGGCGACTGCTCGGTAACTTAAAGGTATCCCATACACTGTCAGTTCATTTCATCGCTCAGTTTTTTACCCAATTTTTAGCACAGTGAGATTGCACAGGATAAATTGAAAATTTATGGGCCCCTTAAGATTCCTTGACCATGTTGTGAAAGATGAAGGAGACAAATTATTCATAAAATAATTCGTAAAATAATAACACGGAAGAGAAAATAAATATGTCTGAGAAAATCGCGGATAGCATGTTATCTAACGAGAAACACACAATCTATGAATGAGACTCCAGAGATGGGCACTGCACTATTGATTTGCCGTATTCTTGTGCATTTTTGTTGAGTTGTACTATGTTACTTTAACAATGCACAATATTCTGACTATCTTAGTTACAACTCAAGCGTATATGTTATTGTCCTTAAATTAGCTCGGTGTTAAGCATACTTAGGAGAGCTTCCTTGTGCAGTGGCCTCGAAAGCCTGGCGTAAAATAAAGAATAATTACGTCGTGGAAATTTCCTCAACATTGTTGACATAAGCTGTTACATTTCATGCAAGTGCATCAAGGAGTGTGGACGCGCCCAGAGAAAGTAATTAAGGCTCTCTGGGTAACTGTCAACACTAATTTCTCTTCAGGATCAAACAGTGTAATGTGGGGAATCCGAGTGTGGAAAAGACAGCCTTAGGTTGGATTAAGCTGAGTTCTCTTGGCTTTCGATGTCAGTAGCGTTTTGTCTTTGACTATTGGAAGGAGACATTGTCTGTGTCATTCATGATTTTTCGTGACTTTTTTTTTATTGCGATGGACAATTATTTTTTAATCTTTTCATGTCTATCTTACTTTAGACTAAACTTTGGCAAGGTCGTTGTCTGAGTTGAAATAGTTTAACGTTATTCTTCTTTTCTTTACATAAAATAAAAGGGTCAACATAAAAGCTTAGAAACGTTCTTATTCAAAGTGGGTTTATGTCAAATGCACTAGAAATAATGTATGCTGTACTTTTCGAGATCCTAATCGAAAGCCCTTAGAAACCACATTACTAGATTTTAATCGATAACATTATCAGATTTACGAGGGTAATTCAGAAAATAACGCCTCCTTTATTTGTGTTTGACAGATAGCACCGATATAGGTATCAGTGGAAAGCTTGCAATGTCAGCTACAAATAGTGAATTGTATTTCAGTATAGTCCCCATCACGGATAACACACTCGCACCAACGCGAAAAAAGGTTTTTCATGCCGTCGGCGAAGAATTGTGGTGCCTGCTGGCGACACCATGGCCGATCTCCTGCTTCCGCCTCCGCGTCACTACTGTAGCGTTGATCCTTAAGGTGATTCTTAAGTTTGGGGAATAGCCGAAACTCGCAGGACGCAAGATCCGGACTATAGGTAGGATGAGGCAGAATGTCAATAACACTTTCTCAGCAGTTCGGACAACTTTGAATTTTTGGCGGAGGAAAGGACGTGTGGTGGTACTCCATCGACTGACGCTTTTTTCCGGCTAGTAATGGTGATGTATCTACGACTCGTCGCCGGCGTTGAACGTTTCTGGGCGCACAATCTTCCGTAGTCAGAAATTCAATGATAGCCCGCTACCGGACCACTGGGTGCCATGTATTGCTCCATTACTCTGGAACGAGAAAACATAGGAAGGTGTAACAAGTGATATTCTATAGTTTAAACATCAGTGCATTAATGTTAAACAGTTCAGAATGTTTGCAGTACTATTGGCCATGCGGTGGGCTTGGAGGCATTACTTTCTGAATCACCCTCAAAAAATTGAGTTTATTATCAACATCGATACTATATCAGATGTGGACATAGAGATTAACGTGGGATCCGAATCAGATGAGCTCCCACTGGGAATCGAAATTGAGTCTCCCGGGTCAAAGACGTGTAGTCCCAAGAGGAGACATTAAAGTCAGAGGCTGAGATACTTCTGTTTCGAACTCTCAAAGTGCACGGTTCGCAACTTTGATTATAATAAACTTTGAAAGCTTATAAAGAAATTGAAGTTGTGAACAAAGACTTTCTATAAATATGAAAATACATTATGATTTAATACATTATCTATTTAATCTAATTCATGAAGATCTTAAACTATTAGCGCAATAATAGAGAGGCAAATATTGTTAAAAGAAAAAGAAATGGTGTTAAAAGACACACAGTTATAATAAAATAAAAAGAAAATTAAGTAAAAATTATAAAGCAGAATCTAGTTTCGGATAGTGAAAGTGAAGTAGATTTTTAGATAACGAAATTGCTTTTGACAACATATTTGTGACTTTGATCGTTTATTCCCATTACAGCTGTGTTACTAATAAAATGCGTTAATAAACGCACAAGTTTTCCAGAGTTTTACAGATATTAACTGTCGAATTAGAAAATGAAATGCATAATATCCTGCTCGAAAATTTTCTATACAATAAATAAGAGATAAATTATATTAGTAGTAACGTTAAGAAAGAAATTAAAATATTAAATCAAATCCAACGATGAAAGTAGAAAACAAGAAAATAATAAAAAAATGAATAAGTACACTGTAATTAAATTGAAAAAGTTATGTAAAGAAAAGGGAATATGAGGTTGTTCCTAATTAAGTAAATTTAAACTGATTAGTGATATTAAACAACATGACGAACTAAAACATCCAGATAACTATAACAATTTAAAAATTATAAAATGTTTCCAGTTATAAAATACATTTTTGAAGGACCAAAACCAGATAAATCTGAGCTGAAAGTTGAATGAAAAGAAACATAATTTAAGAATAGATTACAAATATTTATAATATAAAACCTTGGAGGATATAAAGATCCTACCATTTTTTTAAATGCGAATTGATATAGTTCTTAAAAATAAAAATTAAAGATAGTTTCGAACTTCTTAATGCGCTTACATTGAGTACGTATTTTGCTTATTTGTAAATATAAAAAAGGAAACAAAATATAAAAACGCAACTTTAAAACAACAAATGAAATAACGTTTGAGTTCATAGATTTAATCGAATTTTACGTAAACGCTATGAATAAAACCAAAATATAAATAGAAGAATTTCAAGGCAGAGGATCATGATAGATACTGCATGCTACCGAGTTTTTAGAATTAAGAATTAATAAGTGTATTCCAATGAATGGCTCTTCTTAGATAAAACTTCCGAATGTAATTAATAAAAGAAGAGCGTGGGTTAACAAGAAGAATGAAAATCAAAAATATTTCTTATGGTCAATCTTATCAGTATTATATTATGTTAACAAAAATGCAGAGAGAGTTTCTAAGTATGAAAATAATGAGTGTGAGTTTAAAGAAGTCTTTCAAGACATTCCTTTTCCTGTTAAATTATAGATATAAGCAAGTTAGGCTCAGTGGTAGAGGGTTCACCTCCGGTGCTTGGGGTCCCTGGTTCGATCCCAGCTTGCGCTGTGTGGACTTTGTGGTGAACAAACACCGTGCTTGTGGGTTTTATCGGGGTTCTCCCGTTTCCTCCCACTCTTCATTCCACCATTTCTCTCATCATCACCGTCTACTTTAGCCTAACCGGCATAACCGTGGGACGTAAAACTTAAAGATTTCATTTCATTTTTCACTATTAGCTCCAGAAAACTATATAAATAACAAGATACTTCCAGAAATATTAAGAACACTTAATGATAAAGATAATTATATATTACATAATCAAAATTTAAAGTTCTGTTCAGTGTAAACTAAAAATATTATTATTGAAAGAATCAGCGTGAGTGAATAAATATGTAGACTTAAATACAGATCTTCAATCACAGATCTTCAATTACAGCAAAGAATGAATTAGAAATAATATTTCTATAAACTTTCAAATAATGCTATGTTTGATAGAGTTTGATAAACATAAGAAAGAGAGTAGATATAAGACTTATTCATAATACAGTCAGTGTAAAAATTAATTGCCGAATCTACTTTTAAAGATGAAACAATATTTTCTGAAAGTCCTGTTGCCATTCATATGTATATAACTAAAATTACTTTTTAACGCATCTAACTACTATATGAAAAAATATGTATCAACATTTGCACATTTGTACATGTCTATTTATGGACAAAATAATAAAAATAAGTTAAAAAGAAAGTATTAGAAATATTTAAAGATGAACTTAAAGGTACCATAATTTAAAAAGTTGTAGATTATAAATAAAATATGTACGCTATTAAGAAAAATGGAGATAAGTAAGAAGAAGAAGATATAAATAAGAGAAAGAAAAAATAAGAAAAAACGAAAGGAATAAAATCAAAGGTTAACGAAACGAACTTTCAGAGATTGTGAAGATTGTGTTTTAGAAAATAAGGAATTGTGTCAAATACAAAATGCTATTCGAAGCAAGAAAAACATAATGTATGCTCAGTGGAAGAAAATAAACTAGAACTAGGAGCGTACGATGATAAGATATGCATTAGAAGATGGAACACATACCTAGCTTGGGATGTAGCCAAGTAGATTTAAAGAAGAAGCATTAATAACGAAATGAAAAGAATTAGACCACGATTATAACAGAAAAAGTTAAAACAGAGTATAAAAGAATTAAATAAATACTATTAAATTTAAGTTTAGATGTAACTAATTAGCTATGGATGTATTTTTATGGATATACCCATTAAAACTTATAGAATAGTTTATTTCTCTAAATCTTAATGTCACCATCTTCACTCTCCGTTCTAAAAATATTTTATATAATCTTTCCACTTTTTAACACATGATTAACAAAGAGATGTTGCTTTTTAAAATTAAAGTAATAATCTAAATCTTTATAAGGTAGAGCATTCTCCGCGAATCGTTTATTTTACGAAGATGGTAAGTAGCTCTTTCATAAAGTTGAATCGTTTTATTATTATAATAATCATAAACATCTAAAAGCATTGCTTTGATATAATTAAGCTCATTTTGTAAATCTGAAAATTCTTTCTCAGACGGTTGTCAGAATTTACGCCATATGAGAATGTTCCTTTATTTTTCACTGTCATTTTGTTTTCTCATTTTTTAAGGAAAGCTTTACATTTGTTATGCCTACTCTTGTTTTTTCTGGGAAAAATTGGAATTGTTCTAATTTACCACAAATAATACACTTATTCATTTATTACATCAAAAAAGTCAATGAAAAATAACTTATATATATAGTTAGAAATTCTTATAATCATTTATAATTTAATCAGTCTAATTTGATAATACAAAATTTGGAGCAATATTCTCGTAGCATGTGCTCATGTACTTTTATATATAAATTCACTTTTAAAATGGTGGAGCTGAACATGGTAATCTTATATTTACTCTAGGACCGGAAATTTGTTTTATTGGCGTGTGCTGATATGTGAAAATTCACCTCATCACTTATTAAAGACGATCCAGAACGCATTGATCTACTGGCCACGATGTCATGGTTACTGAAACTGCAGGGAATGCTGAATACTTTAGCACACATAGTTTTCCCACTACTACATTGATGTTACATACTGATGTATCAGAAACCGTCGTAGCCCATTGGGCCACCCGGTATTTAGCATATATGTTTATCAAGGAAATATTACTTAATGTGTGCAGTGAATATCTGTATAGTGAACTGCAACAAATAAATACATTTCCATCCATGTCTAGTTATTGGCTAATCTGTAAATGCTAAATATAGATCATGTGTGACATACGACGAACCACAATATTTAAATGAAGCATGATAGGTTATAGCCAATGTCACTCCCTGCATCACATAAATTACCCTGTGCAAAGATGGCTTAATCCAATTAAATTTGGTTAATGTAAATTCAAACATCTTTGAGGAAGTAGCTTCAAGGAAACACACAAGTGACTCATAAAGTGTTCGTTTACTCAACGCTATAAACATAGTTCTAATACGCGCCTTATTCTTAATCTAAATCCTTAACAAATCCCTGCATTCCAATTTTTAAATATTCAGCTTCCTTAGTAATATAGAGTATTACATGACTGTGAGGAGAACACAGAAAGAAGGCAAGATTGAACGAGACAAATTATCTACAAATAAATCAAGTCAAGGGGGTGCGGTGAGTCAGTGGTAGAGCGTTCACCTCCGGTGCTTTGGGTCCGTGGTTCGATCCCAGCTCGCGCCGTGTGGACTTTGTGGTGGACAAACACCGTGCTCATGGGTTTTCTCGGGGTTCTCCTGTTTCCTCCCACTTCCTTCATTCCACCATTTCATTCATCTCTCATCATCCCGTCTACTTTAGCCTAACCGGCATAACCGTAGGACGTAAAATTTAAAGATTTCATTTCATTTCATTTCAAATCAAGTCAATACAGTTTCGTTTTACACATTAACATACAAAGTTGTATATATTTTTCTACAACTAAAATTCTCAAAATATGTGGGCTGATGAATATAATCGTATCACAATTAAAGAGCAGAGGTAGTTTGAGTACATATTAAGAATTTTGAGACAATTTAGGTCCGAAACTAGTGTCAGAAGATGTGCAGTATGTTGTATATATTTTGTCCAGAACTTTCAGTAGAAAAACAGTACTGAATGGTCGTGGGATAAAAATAACACATATAGCTGAGTCAGTTAATTCATTTAATCCTAACAATCTTTATCAGTCTTAAACCCATAGACCATTAGCTTCGTTCACGCCACTTCGCTGAAATCAGGAAAGAGAAATAAAATAAATTGGGAATATATTTCCTTAATATATATCCATAGTTAAAAGGTTTAATATATATATATATATATATATATATATATATATATATATATATATATATATATATATATATATATATATATATATATATATATATATATATGAGTTTTTCTTAGGTTTTGTTTTTTGGTGCACAAAGTCAAATTTACTTAGCCTTTTCTAAATTTTGTTTCGCATTTTCGGCAGTGTAGAAAACTATTATTCTGTTTTGTGCTAATAACAGGAATTTTAGGAATGATCCAAAATATGGATCAAAAGATTGCGGTCTTGGCCAATAATCAGATTTTGGGTCAGGGGCCACATTTTTGAACTGCCCCTAAATCTAGGTTTCGTTTTTTTATTTTTTATTTCTTTCTCTCTCTTTTTTTTTTTTTTACGAAATAAGCACATCATACTGAGTTAAGTGATACTTTGGAATTGGCTATATTATGTTTAGTTCTCGAGATATAAGGCCTACAACAAAATTTTTGCCTGAAATATATTGGGTCTTTTGATCCAAAAATAAAAGATATCAATTTGTTGTATATATCAAAAATACTGATAACGACAGACAACGCAAAGTAAAAGTAACGTCAGTTGTATGTTTTAAAAAGGTTTCTTGTCCTGTACGTTGTCTAAATTTGTAGCTGTTTTTTAATGCATCCATACCGAGTTTTCTATCAAGTACGAAATCCGTGACTCCATCACGAAACGAAAATTGAAATTTTGAAGTCTTCCAAATGAACATTCATTTTTACGATAAAGACACAATAAGTAAATTTCATCACAAATGATCATTTCATAACACTATGTTACGAAATACTACTCAGATCCAGTTCATTTTTTTCCACTTATGTAGAATTTCTAAACAAAACAATAATTTTCCGTTTCCATTTCTCACGGAAACCAAGAGGGCTTAACAAGAAGAATATACTCTGGGCCAATGACGCGTAACAAATAGATGCGTCATTTACGAACATTTTACCAGAGTTTGATGGAACAATGAAAAAGTAAATCATTGATTGGAGTAACTAGGATATTTTACTCGGGGGTGAAGCATGGCCCTTAAAATCTAAAAAAATTGCAAGAATCTTAGAAGACCTGTTTATAATAATGTTTATATTACATTTTGAGCCCCTTTTCCCGCCCTCATTGTGATCTCTTTAAATTCCTTATCTCTCTGACTCTCCTTTACTTCTGGGGTCTTTCACATTACATTGCTTCTGTAGATTGGTCTCATTCATTGATTCTTTTATTTCTATTTTCTAGCTCGCTCTTTATTAAAAAACACACATTTATGTGTTTTTCCAGACTGTGTTATGTAATATAGATCAGTAAATATTTATTATCAGAAATCTGTTTTAACCCCTTTCTGCATGATTTTTTTTTCTTTTAGCGAAAAAAATAATCGGTATTGGAAATCCTCATATGGGAACTTGAAAAATGAATTAAAACTTTAATTTTAGATTTTTCACTTAATTCCGACGAGAAATAAGTAAGTGCCATATATGACAAACTTACAACTCGCAGAGAACATGCCAGATGACACTAAAATCTGTTATTCATACACGTCAATATCTCACACAGCAGACAAAACAGTCATTTCATGCCTTTGATAAATCACAAAAAAGCTAAAGTGAAAAAAGGGTATGTGCGATATATATGGCACGGTATGCGGTAAGGGGTTAAATTAAATATTTGCTATGTTATGTTGTTACTAAATAACTACCTAATAATAATGAAAACTCATATATATATATTTTAAGAAAAATATATATTCACACAATTCACTCGTGTAATTCTGAGCAAAAGCGAGCATATTCGTAAATGAATCGCTGATTTGAGAAACGTCATAAGTCAGCCATATGCCGAAAATGAGTTTACATGCAGCTCTGATTCTTGAAGGGTAGCTACACCGTTGGGTTGTGATATGTCAGAAGTCACGCTAATAGTTCTTGCAATATCGAGCTGCAACAAGTGTCTCTGACTTAAGAAATATCACAAATTATTAGCTTACGACATTATAGACATTATTGACTTATGACGTTTCTCAAATAAGCGATTCACATGTAACTCAGTTCCAGTTTACCCTTACTTCTTATAGGAGCAAACACATTTACATGCAGTGCCATATAATTTAATATTGTAATATTTTAAAAATCAACCAATGGATTAATATTTATTCATTGTTATACTTAAAGCAAATTGTGAAATATTTAAATTGCACATTAAACCGCTGTTGTCTACTGATGTTTCAGCTTAACTACACAAACCTTTGCTGAAAAAGAAACTGAAATACAAACATACTTTTTATACGCAAAACATTTCTTAGCCAAACAAAAAACAATGGTAATGTGTGCTACAAATTCCAAATTAAAATAACTTACTATCTTAGAAACTTCTTATAGTTGGGAGCAAAGCGTAGCTCATTTGAAATTTGTAACACCGTGTATTAAGACAACACAACGATGAATTTTACGATTTTTTTAGGGTAAGAAATAAAATAATTAATTTCCTTTGTATATTTTAAACATCACACCACAAACTATTAGGATTCTAAGTGGTTTTAATTATAAAAATTTACTAAGTTGTAATAGCACAAAAACTTAACTATTACGACTATTTAGCATTGTAAATAAATGTAATACTCACTGGCTAGTTTACCTTGGACGATTTCCTATCGTCGTCTTTTCAGTATCAGATCTTAATTACAACTCGTCAGTCAATTTTCCGTATTTAACATTTTGGGGGGGGGGGGGGGAATCGGACGTTTCCTGATTGAAGAGTAGAGCTGAGCTCAGGGTCTCTTTACGAAATGCCTTACTTTGTAATTTCCTTATAGAAAAACTTTTTATAACTGTGGTGTGATGCTTACGTTATTCGTTTTTATTTTTTTTAAAAACAAATAGTTCGATTATTTTTTCCTTGCTTTACAATAAACAAAATAAATTACCAAAGAATATGTTTCAATGTTGGGTACTATACAATGGTATTCAAACGTGGTTTATTTGGAGAACTACAACTATTTTCCCGTAAGACTCAAAAACCTGTAAATAGGGAGAAGAGAAGTATATAAACCATACAGGAAGAGAAAGCTGGTAGACGGACTTGAAGGACAGCAATAACATAACAGTCAAATTAGAATTGTAGTAAAAACATCACGTTTATCAAATACATTACTAAGATTGGTAGTAAATACAAATTTCTATTCCTTCAGTTATAATGCACTAAAAATACAATCAACATGTCTAATATAAGTAAAGAGAAAATGGACAGGGTGTTTCAAAACAAAACCGACAATGTTTGGGAGGTTATTCCTGACGCCAAGATAAGACAAAATGTATAGACCAACCTGGGTGCAGAAATCTGTCATTTCGGAGTTATAGGCTTCCGAAAACATGAAAAAATGAAATTTAAAGATCCATAGATCCAATACAATCCAGTAGTGGGTCAAGACTTCACTTAGGAACTAATATGTGCGCTATCCATAAATTCATGTTTCAGAATCCTAAGGTACTCACATAACAATTTTTATAGAGTGATTTGGGCTACGGGCATATAAGTTGAAGAACTCACTAACTACCTGTATAAAAATTGTTGCAGAAGTACCGCAGGATTCTGAAACACGGATATTTGGATAGGGTACATATTAGTTCCTAAGTGAAGTCTTGACCCGACAACGGTAGGTCCCATAGTATTGGAGCTATGGTCCTTTAAAGTTCTCTTTTCATGTTTTCGGCAGCCTGTAACTTCGAGAAGAAGCACTTGCTCATCCAGGTTGATCTATACTTTATGTATTACATTGGTGTCAGGAATCACCTCCGAAACGTAGTCGGTGTTGTTTTGAAACACCCTATATATTATTTCTCTTAAATTGTCCGTGGTCTACAAACCTCACAATATAAAAAATGAGATAGGAAAATGTCACAAGGCACATCGAATAGAGAGCAGTGTTTGTACCATAGAGTCTTCTGTCGTGGCACCCTGGAGCCATCCACAAAATAGATGGTACGGTATGTAATTTGATACATAATTGAAAAAAAAATATGGCAAGTTAAGGAACTTCTTTTAGGGAATAGTCTCTCATATGCGACACCGTTTGCAGTTACCACCATTGAATTCTATTTTTTTTCTCTTCAAAATCAGATAAAACTCACAGTTAAATTGTGTCCATTTTGTAAACAGTACCCCATTCGAAAAAACTTTTTCTATCAAAGTTGTTTTTCCTCGATTCTGTCAATGAAGTATCAAATTTCATACCTTTCGATTAAATTTTATGTGTTGCCTCGGAGTCTTAAGAGAATGATCCTGTCAGTGGCGTAACTAAAGGTTTGAGGGCCTCCCCGCAAACAGCGTGGAGTGGGGCCCCTTCTCTACGTTCAACTTCACGATTTGGGGGCCCCTGATGGCTTCAGGCTCCCCCGGATTGCGGGGTCTGCGGGGCCCTTATTTACGCCCCTGGATCCTGTGGAATAAGCAGAGCACTCAATTCGATGTGCCTTCTGGTATTTTTCTGTCTCATTTTTTGTTTCATACTTCTGCCTCCAGCCGTTAGTAATTTATAACCATTAGACATTTTATCTGAAACACCCGGTATAAAAAGAAAGAATGTTCTGTTTATATATATTTTGGATGAACTTAGATGAAGCAGAAACTAGAAATGAGTAAAAAGAAATTGATTGTAAAATTTGAAACAACAGACATTCAATGAAATCATAACATTTGACCAGCAGAAATAATTGATAATAGAGAAAGCAAGTGAAATCAAAGGGTATAAATAATTTTTATTTCGAAGGAATAAAGACAAGATGATGAATAAGTAATATATAAAACGTTTTGCAGCAAATATTAAACAACACTTACAATATTTGTGAACTGCATAGACCCTAGGAGTCTTCTTAGCGTAGGGTTGTTTAAAACTCTAACCTCTAGGTTTCACAAAACTGAAAAATAATATTACTGGCACTGGCTCATAATCCTCAAAACAGATTAAGAATGACTATCTTATAACCCCTAAGGGAAATGCCTTTTAACCCCTTAAAAGGCATTTCTATGATTTCGTGTCTCAAACTGCAATGCCACACCTCTTTGAAAGATGATTATATATATATATACATCTCGTATATCTATATATATACATATACACCTGTATATATATACGATATATATATATACATATATCTCGTATATACATATATATAAACATATGTTTGTATGTGTTACTGCATTTTCAATATGTTAATTGATAATAAGTAGCCTTAAATTCAGAACGTTCATTCATTAAGAAATTAAGTAAATACTACAATTTCAAACATATGTAGTAGGTTTTGGCCACGCGATGTTTTGGGTGGCGATGTTTTGGCCACGCGAGGTTTTGGCCCATCGAGATTTTGTCCCGCGAGGTTTTGGGCGGCGATGTTTTGGCCACGCGAGATTTTGGGCGGCGAGGTTTTGGCCACGCGAGATTTTAGGCGGCGAGGTTTTGGCCACGCGAGGTTTTGGCTGGCGAGATTTTGGGCGGTGATGTTTCGGCCGCGAGATTTTGTCCGTATCCCCTCTAAATTAAAATGTGGTCGTCAACATCTTCCATGGGCTTTCTTGTGGTTCTCCTTCTTCCCACATTCTGATCCCACCCACTCTTTCATAATCATTCACCTTCATTATTCATCCAGGTTCGATTTCCGGTGGTGACACTCGGTCGACAATGTTTAAAAGCTTTTCCAGGCCAGGAACCCTGACTGAGGTTTTCCTGGGTTTTATCATTCACACCAGACAAATGCTGGGATGATACCTAACATATGGGTGACAGGCCGTTTCAATCCTTCCCGAATTCTTTCTCCCTTCCCTTTCGTCGGATAGTGTGATCGCCGATGCACGTCATCTATTATACATGAAGGCTTAAAGCCCAGAAATATAAATCTAAATCCTAAATCATTACTCATCCGTCTCCTTTAGCCTAGAGACCTTAATTATGGAACTTTAAATCAGACTGCATTTTCTTTTTAACTTAAAACGAACAGCGGTAGCTGTTAGTACTATCAACTTATTCGAGAGTTTCTTTTTTAAGACAAAATTTATTTTAACTATTCACGGTTATCTCCCGAGGATAATTTATACGACGGTAAATGAAAGGAACAGTGGAATGAAGGTAGTAGGAGGAAACAGAAGAAGGGAGAAAACTCACGCACGTTATCTACCCACCACAATCCTCACCACTTGGTAGGGCTATCCAACCAGGTAAGCCACCTCAACAGAATTAGTGCGTTTCAACTAAACCACCGTGATCCAAAAAAAGCGTGATTTGAATTACATTAGTTTTACCCATCAAAGTGGATGAGGTTTCTGTCCTCAGTAAATAGCGGAAGAAGCATTAAGCTACAACACTTCGCGCAGTAAAGAAAACCTGGTATTACCTTACATTGATTTGGAATGTGTTGAAACTAAAATTTCGGAAACCTTATTCAGCTGAAGAGAAAAACTGAAGAGATGCAAGCAATTACAATGATAATATCAATCTTTTATCAATAACAAGAAAATAGGAGAAACAGCTCCAATGAAGAACTTGATTAATGAAAAACATTTTTACATTTGAAAAGGTCAGGAGGAAAAAGCGTGAATCTAATTCTGGTCAAAATTCAGACAGCAACGTTTTCAGTTTAACATATGAAGTATTTGTTCCTTTTAATAGTCGCCAGATATTATAAGGTTCACAGATATTTGAAGAACGAATAGCAAAGTTTAAAGATTTTGGGCCTTATGCAGAGTCGTCTTGACGTATGATTAGCTCTATACTAAAGGTTGGACTAACGCATGGTTATGAAAAGTGTATTCAGAATCCCTGATTAAAACGCAGGAAGCCCCCGGCCTTAGGCAATTTGCCGCCTCGTGATTAGCTCTATACTAAAGGTTGGACTAACGCATGGTTATGAAAAGTGTATTTAGAATCCCTGATTAAAACGCAGGACGGCCCCCGACCCTAGGCAATTTGACGCCCCCTTTCTCAGAAAGAACAAACATTAAAAAACACGAGTTTAAGTATGCTACCCCATCATGCAGAACGGAAAGATGAGAAACAGCACTCGCACTCAGAAAGGAATAAACACTACAAATACAATCTGGTTGTGTCTGTTTCTTTAAATAAAAATCTATTATGTTAGTGAAAGATAGGACAAACACACCTGCAGAGGAAAAATGGTAATGCTTTTTATAGAATTCAATATCGAGCTTCAATTTCAACATAACAGTTTGCACTTCCAGTGCAAGTAGCTTATTTACCTTTTTTTCTTGATTTTCCTTATACATCTTTTAACAAGTTTTTTTAAACTTGTTCCCACCTTCAATGATAATGGACTTGTTTGTAACAAAGACAAGATTAGTTTTTATATCAAAACTGTGATAACTAACTAAATGGAACAGGTGTTCGAGAATTGAGTTCTTGTATTTGACAAAACCAAGCAATTGGTGCTGGGATTTGTTTGACCATTTGCTTTAACACGATTTGTATGATCTTAAATTAATGTGACCTAAACATGACTTATGAATGTAGTATTCAAATAGAACGTCAAGCTCAGTAAATTTAACTACCACCATCATGATGTCTGTTTCCATTAAGAAATAGATATTTTAAATAATATAGTTATGACAGATTTTGTCACCCCTCGAAACTTGCCGATCAGTGCAAATGCACGTGTTGCACATATGGTAGAACGGGCCCTGTTAGAACGGAGTAATTGACTAACGTAAGTTAATCACATGTGAATAATTAATTTAGAGCAGAGGGTACCCGTGTTTAATCACAATAAACCTACATTATGAGAATATAAATGGAATTAGTTACCTATTCGTCTGTTTTTCTTTCTTTCTAATCAATTCAGCGGGTGATTTATCTATGAGGCAGCTATTTAGCCGACTCCTCTACAATAACAGAACTGTTTTTTTTAAAGCGAACAGTGAGAGATGAGAAGAAACTTCCCCGTTTTCTGAAGGATACACATAACTGATCTATAAATTATCTTCCCTTATAATTACCACGTAAATCTTTCTCTTGTTGCTAATATTAATTGACTTCTACTTATTCCCCGAAAATACGACCCTCAGAAATGAATACATTAATTATAGTTCGATTTCGTGATTATTTATAAGTAGAGACAAGAAATTTTCGTTTTAACGATAACATCGAAAACTTGAAAAAGGCAAAAAAAAAGTATATAGATATACCTAAATATGTGGTCGAAGAACGTTTTTGTTTTTTCTTTAAATCGCGAAATAACGCGAATTTGGTACTTTTTTCAAAATAACACCGAAATGCACTACATAAAGCGATACATTCGCGAAATCGCCATGTTGGCCGGTAATACTAATAAAATAATACAGGTTTCCTTTGGAACAAAATGTGATTCTCAGAAGACCATCAGCTCTGTTATTTTCAGACCGGTTGGTCAGTAAAAGTTTGCCCCTGAGATTTTGCTGCCTGTGCTCTTGAAGCAATATCTTTGACAGCTTCCAACATTGATTCTGAAAGATATTTAGGTAGTTACGGTAAGGAGGCAAGACCTTAAAGATGAAAATGTGGAAATATTGACAATTTTGTTCTTTGAAAGATAACAAACTTTTGCAAAAACTATAAATTCGCAATTAAGTGAAAATGTGTGTTGATAAAGATATGAATTGCGTTTTAAATAAGTTTATTGTGAATTTATTGTTTTTTTGAAGTGAAGAAAATGTTAAGAAACACTGCAGTGTGGTTTTTGGTCGATATATGTATTAAAATCATACATTAAATGGATGCAAATTTAGGAGGAATATCGAGCCATTTTTTCTCAGAAGGTAAGTCCAAATATATAATTTATTCTTTTAAGTTTAAAATGTCAAAATTTAAAACTATTTGTTTGATTATAAAATTTTATTTTATTTTAATTATCTTTCAAAGGCCACTTTCTCTGTTTACAATATACTTGTTTTTCAAAATAATTACAAAATAAAGCAAATAACACCTATTTGCTTGTATTAAACCAATAAAAATAACAGCGATTTTGGGCAAAATAACACCGATTTCAGGGATAAAATAAAACGAAAACTTCACGCCCTTATTTGTAAGCGTTTTGATGTGAAACTGCAAATAAAACATTTCGAATTTCGTATTTCATATATTTTCATTTTTACAAACTACGCATGCACACATATCGTTTTCCGTAGTTGTCACATTTATTCTTCTCACCCAATGTATTGGGGTTATATTAGTTAATCATGCCCAAATCAGCTTGTTAACTGAACTTCAAGCAGAGTCTGAATACCAAACAGTATCCCCTCCTAAGTATAGAGCTAATACGATACTAACTAATCGAGTGACTAATGCTTGATTAACGAATCCGCTCTGAATACTGCCCCGCAAGATTAGCGATATCACTAATCATTAATTTACCTATTAATTACACATGAATGTTAATCACATATGGATTACTGTAATTAATTTCCAAATTTCTAACGATAGTGTCACTTTATTTACCACCCCAATACGAATCCTTATACACTGAGAAAGATCCGTTATCCAGAGAGAGGTATATTGTATACACACGAGCAAAAGTGCTTTCACACTTCCAATTTTCATATCCTGCAACATTAGACAATCAACACTACTGTTAATGTTCACTGGTTGAGAACAACATAAGGCGTTCTAGAAGTGCACGTTTGTTCGAAACATGTCAGTGTAGCAAACTTCAAGAAATAGAAAAATATCCATACCTCTGCAACGAATAAAAAATCGGTTAGAATACACGGGTTAGTATTTACAGTGCAATTAACATCATGAGAGAGTTACAGAGAAATTTTATTTAACCTTAGATATACCAAGAAAAATCAATGTTGGTCAAACATTCACAGATTACAGCATTTTGTAAAATCTCCGAATGTTTTACATTATTCGTTTCAACGTTACCTTCAGTTTTGTTAGATATCAGTTTTAGTATATCTACTAAAACTTTATGAAAAAATATCAGATCGAGGTATTTTGACTTCGTCTTTGTTTCGTGAGAATATTTTGTTATCAGCAAAACCATCGTAGTGTTCATTTTTTAAAATGCATTATTATTACTATTCATTTACACATTAAACCTAAGAAGAATAATTTCTGGAGTTACATTACTGGTTTCCAGTGTGTTTGGAAAATGAAATAGAAAAGAAAAATAAATACAAAGAAAAAGAAAAAGAAAGACAATCTAAGAAAATAAAAACAAGATGTGCAGCGTGTCAGTTCAATTTGCGAAAACCATTGCATCTGTTGAAAACATGTCATATGTTTTAAATATGACAACTACTCATATTTTGTGTGTACATAACATGAGTTTGTGTAATTTATTCTCTAATTAATAATGCAAGCATGTATTTATTAGCAGTACATACGATATCAAAAGAATACGAGTTCTCTCTTGTAATACGCCGTAATATATCATTCACTATCTCTTGCTATATTCTAAGTAATCGAGAACTGTAATTTCGTAAAGAAGAGTAAATAAAAATAATTAAACATAATCAAATATGAATATATTTGGTCTAGGAATTAATTCGTGCGGGTGGACAAGAGATGGCGCAACGAACGGAGAGTCCCACAGTTCCGTGTATCCACACATGTGTTGCAAACCCCTGTCATCGCGTATCGTTCGTAGTATAGGGCAGTGGATTAAAGCGTCAACAACACCAGTTTGTAGTTAAGTGAACATGGCGCAATTTGTGCCTGATAAAGTGTTTTTGCGGGGTGTCCTGCTGCATTACTTTAACATGCAGAAAAGTGCGACTGAAAGTCATCGTATTTTGGTGGAAGTGTATGGTGACCATGCTCTAGCTGAGCGAACGTGTCAGAAGTGGTTTGCACGGTTTAGAAGTGGTGATTTCGGCTTGGCAGACCAAGAGCGAGCTGGACAGCCAAAAAAATTTGAAGACGAAGAATTGACAGCATTGCTCGAGCAGGATTCGTGTCAAACGCAGGAACAACTTGCAGCAGCATTAGGCGTTGATCAAACAACAGTCTCCAAACGCTTGAAAGCCATGGGAATGATTCAAAAGATGTCACATTGGGTTCCACATGAATTGAAAGACAGAGACGTTGAAAGACGAAAAAACATTTGCGAATTGCTGCTTCAACGACAGAGCAGAAAGGGGTTTCTGCATCGAATTATTACGGATGATGAGAAGTGGATCCATTACGAGAACCCTAAACGAAAAAAGGCCTGGGTGAAACCAGGTGAACCAGGTCCATCACAACCAAAACGAGATATTCACTGTGCAAAGGTTATGCTGTGCATATGGTGGGATATGAAAGGTGTGGTGTACTATGAGCTGCTGCAACCGGGTGAAACTATGAATGGAGAACGTTATCGACGACAATTAATGCGTTTGAAGCAAGCTCTGGCCAGAACACGACCAGAATGGGAGAACAGACATGATAAACTTATTGTTCAACATGATAACGCTCGCCCACATGTCGCGAAACCGGTCAAAACCTATTTAGAAAATGTCGGATGGGAAGTTTTACCCCACCCGCCGTATTCACCAGACGTTGCTCCTTCGGACTACTACTTGTTCGATTGCATGAACAACGATTTGATTGGACAGCGGTTTACTTCTTCAGAAGATATCGAAACATGGGTCTCTGACTGGATCGCTTCCAAGGATGAGGACTTCTTTCGCCACGGAATCCGTACATTGCCTGACAGATGGGCGAAAGTGGTGGCTAGCGATGAACAATATTTTTCTTAAGGTATTTATGTATTTTGTGTTTGTACTACAGCTTCAATGTGTGCGTACCAACCGCACGAATTAATTCCTAGACCAAATAGATGGATGTTCCCGATCATATTTCAATTGGAGATATCTCCACTCTCTCTTTCTCTCAGTTAACATGTGCATGATTCTTGCATCTCATCTCTAGATGGAGAACTTCGAGCAAAGAGAAGTACAAATACACCATGAAAAAACAAATTAAACTTAAGTATTAAGTTGACTTTGAGTATACTTGAACCCATGAGCCCCGGAGGGGTCCAATACGTCTATGCAATATATACCTTTCTTATTCTGCACCCGAAAAGATGATAAGTAATACTTAATTACTGTCACCTTTATTCTTAGCAAAAAAATGATAAAACGATTATTTTTAAGGAAAGAAAGAGTACATGATGAGGCGTAAAATAAAATATTTAGCCTACTTTAATTATTTCTTTGTTAAACAAGTATATTTCGTTAAGAAAGTCTACAAATGTTAGTCGAGTTTATAAAATTTTTGGAAGGTCTGGACCCTGTGGACCTCCCCCTCGTGGCTGCTCCCCTGAGAATTGCTAACTTGTCCCAAATTCAATGTGGCGTTCCCCATCATACAATTTTAGGTGGAAAGTTATCAAGAGTATAAAATACTTATTTTATAAGGGAAATGCGTAAGTAAAATTTTCTAAAGTGCGTAAGTAAAAGTCCCCTGAAATTGTAAGTTTGGCAACAACGCATTCTGAGTGACAGAAGGGGAAGGAATGAAAAACGAAACAAGACTTATGAACACAGCTTACAGTTTGCTGTTTGAAATTCTCAGTTCCTCTTTTGTTACTTCTAATAACGATACTTCTAGTACAAAACAGTGCCTTAGCATTAATGTAGAAAACTTTTTTTTTTTTGTAAAGAAAACACACACATTTCCCGACGAAAAAAAAAGATCGTCATAAAAACAATGGTAGTTAAGGAGTTCGATATCTATCAATGGAACTGAAGGAGCCTTCTCTAGTGTTCGGATGGCCATGCGTGTTAACTAGTCTATTATTTTTGTTGATGCAATACTTTTTAACCTGGTTCGAATCCCACTCGATGCATTTATTTATTTTATTTTATAATATCTCAGTCATTCTTGCTGTACATTTTTATAGTATATGTATTACACAGACGTGATGCACAACTTCTAATTTATCCAAAAATAAGGTGTACAGACGTAGAGCCTTTCCTATATATCCCAATGTGATTCCCCCTTAGTGCAAATAACTTGTTGCATCGATCCATAAAATTTTCGTAAACTGTAAATAAATCTGGAGACCTAGTGTTCAGGAAATCAGTATCAGATCTAATACCTCCTTTATCACTACCAGAACGCAAGTCATATTATTATTATTATTATTATTATTATTATTATTATTATTATTATTATTATTATTATTATTATTATTATTATTATTATTATTATTATTATACATGTCTTTAGCGTGGGAGACCCGAGTTCAATATTCGGCTTGAGTTCATGTGGTTAGGGGTCTACGTTAAGCTGTACGTTCGTTCACTTCACATGTAGCCTCCAAGCTAAAAGGTGCGCTAAACTGAAAGTCAAATATACTATTATTATTACTATACGCATCTCTGGCATTGAATACCTGGGTTCGATTCCCGTCGGGGGGTTGATGAGGTTCGGGGTCTACGTTAAGCTGTAGGTTTACTCCTCTTGTAGCCACGGTTCTGAAAGTTTTGCTAAACTCAAAATCAAATAGGTTTTATTATTATTATTATTATTATTATTATTATTATTATTATTATTATTATTATTATACGCATCTCTGATGTGGAAGGCCCGAGCTTGATTCCCGGTGGGAGCTCGTGTGTTTCGGGTCCTACGTTAAGCTGTAGGTATACTTCTCATATAGCATCGCTGCTGAAAGGGGCGCTAAACTCAAAATCAAATATACTATTATTATACACATCTTTGGTGTGAGAGATGTGGGTTCGATTCCCGGCGGGAGTTCATGTAGTTCGGGACCTACGTTAAGTTGTAGGTTTACTTCTGATATAGCCTCACTGCTGAAAAGGACGCTAAACACAAAATCTATTATTATTATTATTATTATTATTATTATTATTATTATTATTATTATTATTATTATTATTATTATTATTATTATTATAAGTAGGGAATAGAAAAAAGGTTTGAGGGTACTAAATTTGGTGAGACATCTTATTTCTTCCCAGCATGGACTTTATTGTTTCTCTTGGTGTTTCAGAACCATTTTAGATAGGTTTTCACGACGATCTCATTTTTTTTTTCACTTAAATGTCTTATCAGCTCTCAATAGTATCATCGCTTGCTACAGTCTATCTCACATGAATGCACACACTTTCTTAAGACATTGGTCATCACCTTACCCCGAACGTTCTCACTTAGTATTTTACGAGAGGGGATGAGGTGTGTTCTCTAGTGTTTTCGTATCGGCTTTGTCTCAGGTTCAAAATAGTGGATGTAAGCCATACATTGAATTACGATATTTTAAAAACAAACCTGGTTGTATCCTGAAAAGTGAGATCTGTTTCAAATTTTCCGATAGAAAATCTTGTCTGAAGAGAAATCAAAATAAGTTGAGGCCATAGTGGAACACTATTTACTATATCTTAGATCCTGCGCAGGCCGATGTTTCAACTTCGAGGAGAGAGGTACACCTAGAAGAAACACTGAACTCGCTAACGACTGTGTTCAGCATTCAGATTTGGGAACCTGCCTATTGAATATTTTCCTCATGCTCTGCTACACATTTGTATCTTCAGGTCTTGATCAGAGGATGTAACTTCTGATGCAAAATGCCTATAATTTCTATAGCACACCTAAGGTTTTGATTTTACAATACTGTCATGAATAACATCAATGTTTTCTGGGTCAGTATTATTGAAGGTACGCTTGCAGCGAAGTTCATTAACAATGAACCTTTGACCTTTTAGAAATCTGCAACTCAAATTATCACAGTATCATTAGAAGTTGCACGGTTCCTCAACAATTGACATATCTAGATGGAGTTTTGAGGTGATATCCTTCTAGTAGAGGTACTCAATAAAAGCTCGGTAGTGCGCACCACGGAGCCGTTATGTTGCGATAAGCTATCCACTCTGTTCGACTCGGCTCAGATGAACCATCCTCGCGAGTCGGCTTGGTAGACGTGATATATGATCGGTCTTTCTGAGCTCGGCTCTGTGGTAAACAAGCCGCGAGCCGAGCAATTTAAACCAGTTGCACAATTAGAGTCGGCATGTTTCATTCAACGCATTCAAATGAACCAAGTTTGGTCGCTAGAGGTTAGATCGGTTGTCGCTTTTATGGAAGTGACTGTATGTCCGGCTTAGTGATTCTTCTGGTATATGATCTCTCCTTAAAGAAATCCTTGCTTCGGCTGTGAAGAGGATTGTTACAAAACAAAGTTCTTGTAAAGTCAGGTGTAAATTTCCAACTCGATAAATTTCTTGTATAGCTACCTTGAAGAATTAATAGATATGCGCAGTGTTTAGTAGCTTTTATCGGTTCAGGTGAGTAGGGCCATGGTTTTTATTGGACATTTGAGAAGCAAACACTAAAAAGAACAATGTTTTTATTATTGAAAATAAAACTTCACAGGGTTTGTTTAGAACACCATGGTTTGCATCCATGCAGCACCGCAGGATTTTCATTGGAGAAAAGATATTCAAGTGACAATTAACTCACATTTTCTTTACTGTTAATGCACTCTGCTGTTCTGTTGGAGATATCAGTAAAAGTGTTTAATGAGCATCAATTTGAACAACAACGACACACTGATGTTTTCTCATGTTTCACAGCGTAAGCGTGAAGATTCATGAATTATCTGAAATTATTTTTTCTAAAAGGTAGTCCAAATATTTGAATATATGTAGGGTAATTTTGAATAGGTCTAATATGGTCACATTAAAAGAAAACTGATGATATAGAAATATAATTTGACAGAAACGTAATATATCTTGTCTACGAGTAGAGTTCAATCTGTTGGTTAAGTTAGTTTTAAAATGTATCACTTTACATTGTCATCAGCTTTTCCTTATATACAGTATATGACACAGATTATATACTAGGTGATAGTTGTTACTAATAGAACTCATAGTCGGTTCGGAAGTAGCGTGCTATTTGTATCAGAGCTACAACAGCTAGCTACAAGTTTTGTAGCTATAGCTATAGCGGCGCTACAAGTCTAAAGCTGTAGCTGAGCTACATATTTTTAAAGTGTGTAGCGAATTTTGCACTAAAGTTACAAATAAATCTCTTCCAGGACGCAAAATTATTTTGCAACTCCAACATTTGCTCGCAATTTTTAGTAAATTTTTATATGATGATAGGGAGTAAATATGATTGTTTTCTGATTTCTGTCTCCAATTATTTGGCAAAATATTACAAGAAAATTTTCTGAAAGAAATTGCGTAGTGACGATCGGTCGAAAGGATAGTAATGACTTAAAATAGACCTACATGAAATTCTAGCAGCGAAAGCATATACATTTTTTGGAGGGAAGAGGGAGTAATATATATATATATATATATATATATATATATATATATATATATATATATATATAGACTTTAAAAGAACAGAGAAAATGCATACTTTCTGGGTAATGCAAATTGACGGACAAAGATCTTATGTAATATTTTCACCAAAATTTTAAGTTCAGCTACGCATGTAGATGTCATTACATTTACATTATAATGCATGATGTCAAGTAAACTGTATTTGTGACAAGAGCTTAAGTAGCGAATACGTTTCTGGAAAATTAGCTAATAGTTGTAGCGAGCTACATTTTTTATCATGTAGCTGTAGAGCAGCTACTTTTGAAAAGTAGCTTTCCGATCACTGCTCATGCTAAAATAATGTTGGCAAATGGTGAATATACTATAGACTTGCATTCTACGTGTCTCCCGGGTCTAGTCTAGGCGATCTTGCTTTCCTCGATTTCAACAAGTGATAGAAGGAAATTTATCACCTTTCTCATTTGTTGTTTTTTTTTTGTATGCTCAGAAAACTTTTAAAGTTAAGGATATGATTTAGAGTACCCAAGGGACATAACCAAAGAAGGGGCAAAAAAAACATGGCCCTACTCACCTGAACCGATGAAAACTACTAAACACTAATTAAATCGATTAATTCTTCACGATAGTTATGCAAAAACTTTATCGAGTTGGAAATAGTGGTGTCAACTGGCTCGGCTCGAGCGATAAGCCACCTACCCAGCTTGAACTCCAACTCGATTCAACTGAGCCAACAGCTTAATTCGGATTGATTGGAATGAGCCATTGGATCGGTTTGACTCGACACAGGTAAGCCATTCGCTAGAACCGGGTCGGTTGAGATGAGCCACAGGCTTGGTTCAGCTCGGCTCAGCTAGGGTCAGGTAAGCCATCGGCTCAAGGCTGCTCGGTTGGGGTGAGCCATCAGCTCGGTTCGGCTCAGCTCAGGGAAGATATTGGCTCCAGTCAGCTTGGTTGGAATGAATCATCGACACGGTTGGATGAGCTATTGGCTCGGCTCACTTCTCAGTTCAACTCAGTGGTGACCGTGCCGGAAGCTGAGCTGCTCTAGCTATTGACATCAGTTATACTTTGAACCAGAAAAACACCGATTTGAAAGCAGTAGAGAACACATTTCATCTCCACTGGTAAAATACTCATGAGAGATTGTTCGGGGTATGATGATGACCAATGGTTCATGAAACTGAGGGCATGCTTGTGAGATAGACTCCTGATGCCTGATGCCCCCCACAAATTACAACCCTGGGTGTAACAACAAACTGAGAAATAAAATGTGTCACCAAATTTAGTAACCTCAAACCTTTTTCTATTCCCTACTTAATAATAATAATAATAATAATAATAATAATAATAATAATAATAATAATAATAATAATAATAATAATAATAATAATAATAATAATAATAATAATAATATGAATTGCGTTCGGGTAGTAATGAAGGAGGTATTAGGGCTGATAATGATCTCCTGGACACTAGAACTCCGGATTTATTTTCAGGTTTACGAAAATCATACGGATCGATGCAAGTAGTAATTTGCACTAAGAAGGGATCACACTGGGATATATAGAAATGGTTTTACACCCCTACACCTTCTTATTTTCGGGTAAATTAGAAAGTTGTCCATCACCTCCGCGTAATGCATATACTATAAAAGTGTATGGCACAAATAAATGAAAAATTGCATAATGAAAAAAGTAAGATCATCGAGTGGGACTCGAATCAGTTCAAAGTACTAAATCCGCACAGAAAGCAAGAACTTAGCACTCATGACTATCGAAATAACTATGGAGTTCCATTCTCATTGTATGGATACAGAACGAAGTTGTTAACAACTCCTCTTCCTTTTTTTAACGAATATTGTGGTCGAAAAGCGTGTTTGCTTTACTTACAACCAAGGTTTCTGCATTTACCAAGTACTATGATGTTTTAAATGTATCATTACATTAAGTTATAAAAAGAGAACTTAGTATTTCAAACGGCAAACTGTGAGCTGTGTTCGGAAGTCTCGTTACTTTTTTCCTTTTACTTCCCCTACCATTACGTCGACTACGCTGTTGACAAACCTACAATTTTAACGGACTTAGAAAAATTCGGGGATGCAATTATATTTCTGAGAAGTGTACTAATATACTATCCACATAGGGGGAATTCTAATGTTGACTTATTAATATTTGGTTCACAAATTACTGTACAAGAAGCCTTGATTATAAGCTAAGAATTAACTTGTAAATGCGGGTCTACTTTCATTTGTTTGCTGCACATCTTCATATTTTCTTTCTTATTTTGTAATTCTACAATCGCTTCCTTAAATTGAAATTATATTTGTTTGCTTCAGCATAGTCCCATAATTTAAAAATATGAATACATAAAAGTAAAGTTCATTTGTTAATTAGTAGTGGAATAAAATTCAGAAATCTTATTTAGTGAGAAAAACCTTCTCGTTCACTAGAAACCGTGCCGTGTTGCAGAAGCACTGCAATGATCATACCCTTTAACTTCTGAGATAGGGAAAAGGAGACTTAACATAAGCTCCAACTGCCGCGCTGTAGTAATCTGGTCTTTGTATGCTCGCTGCAACGCAATATAAATTAGAGACTCTGTGACGGATTGTTTTTCGCTTTTTAAAATGGATTAACAGAATAGACAGTTACGGAAGTAAAACATATGTTATTTAAAGTATATATGGTAGTATTATAAAGTTTTTATTTCTTTACTACTAATACTGCTACTAATATTTTTTCTTGAAATACTTTCGTCGTTGCGCAATGCTGCAACACTAACATTAGCCGCCACTGATCAAACAAAAAAGCTGTACAAGTAGAAGTAGAAGTAAAAAACTCCAGTTCTTCGGTCAACTCCAAATTGAAACGATTGAAGTCTTCAATTTGTTTATGGTTGTTTTTTAACAAGCATTACAGAAAAATAATCATTAAATAGCTAGGGTGGAGATGCAAACCCAAGACACTTAGGGCCTTATGCAGAGTCGTTTTGAAGTGCTATTAGTGCCATACAAAAGTGTTCGACTAACATAAGTCTTCTGCAGTAGTCAGTAGTTTAGTATGACTCTAATCATACGTCGAAACGACTCTGCATAAGGCGGTTAATGACTATCTCACTGTTCAAGTACGTTATCCACTCATCGAGTAATACACAGCAGAAATTTCAGTAACAAACATAATATCTTGGACTAGTTGTAATACTTTTTTGTATCTGCCTTAAGTGCTAAGTATGAAGATATGTTCTGATTGATTTACAGCTTGTTGTCTAAACTGCAACATTAAAATAATTATAAATAACAATTTTATTCATATTTGTTACTTCAATAGCTGTGTTAAACATAATTAAGTTACGAAATGGATACGTATTGTATGGACTGATTGTTCATAACAGATTCCAGGAAGGATTAAACAATGCAGACCCGTGACAAAAATCTTTTTGACAGATAGTAATGTATTATTTCACCACACAAAACGCTTCTTTAAGATTTCGGAGTAATTAATTACATACCTACACAGCTTTCTATTGTAGAAAAGAAATATTGTGTCACACTCAAGATTTCCTCAAAAGGGTTGTCCTAACCGAGACTTGGCTACTTAAGCCTTCATTCGGCACACCGAAAGTTTCTGTTTATTTCTGCTATTTTTTTTTTTTTTTTTTTGTAAATCAAAGTTTTGTTTCCCTCCGACCATTATTTCGTGACAGTACTCTCAGGTTGGAAGACTTCTGCAGTAGTGAAAGAATAGTTGAGGTGTTATAGGCACTAGGTTAGAAATCCGGGCTCATGGGTTCAAGTCTACTCAAAGTCAACTTAATACTTTAAAATTTAATTTGTTCTTGCAGGGTGCATGATGACTTCTCTTTGCTCAAAGTTCTCCATCTAGAGATGAGATGCAAGAATCATGCACGTGTTAACCGAGAGAAAGAGAGAGTGGAGATATCTTAATTGAAATATTATCCTAAACATTCTTTGATATGCATATTTGATTACGTTTTAGTTCATTTTTATATATTCTTCTTTACGAAATTACAGTTCTCGATTACTTAGAATATAGCAAGAGATAGTGAACGATGTATTACGGCGTATTACAAGAGAGAACTCGTATTCTTTTGATATCGTATGTACTTCTAATAAACACATGCTTGTATCATTAATTGGAGAATAAATTACACAAACTCATGTTATGTACACACAAAATATGAGTAGTTGTCATATTTAAAACATATGACATGTTTTCAACAGATGCAATGGTTTTCGGAAATTGAACTGACACGCTGCACATCTTGTTTTTATTTTCTTAGGTTGTCTTTCCTTTTCTTTTTCCTTTGAATTTGTTTTTCTTTTCTTTTTCATTTTCCAAACACACTGGAAACCAGTAATGTAACTCCAGAAATTATTCTTCATAGGTTTAATGTGTAAATGAATAGTAATAATAATACATTTAAAAAAATAAAAACTACGATGGTTTCTTGCGGAACAAAGTTGGGAGTTAAATCATCTCAATCTGATATTTTTTTCATAAAGTTTTAGTAGAGATGTTAAAACTGATAACTAACAAAAGTGAAGGTATCGTTGAAATGAATAATGTAAAACATTCAAAGATTTTACAAAATACTATAACCTGTGAAATAAAATGAATGTTTGACCAACATTGATTTTTCCTTGTTATATCTAAGGTTAAATAAAAATTCCCTTTAACTTTTATGATATCAAACGCTCTGTAGATATTAAACGGTGTCTTCTAACTGTTTTTTTTTCGTGCCAGAGGCATGGATATTTTTCTATTTCTTGAAGTTTGCTACACTGGCAGTTTCCAAAAAACTAGAGCACTTGTAGAATGCCTTCTGTAGTTCTCAACCATCAAAACTTAGCAGCATTGTGTGTTGTCTAACGTTGCAGGATATGAAAGTTGGAAGTATAAATGCACTTTTGCTCGTGTACATACAAATGTACGGAATCCATGTGTTTATTACGGAAATCTGTACGGAGGATACGTTATACATATATACTATTACATATGTACTGCCTCTTTCCCGCTTCGATGTTACATCATGTCGCTGCAAAATATATGACATCTAACAGTCTTCCGTATATTATACACGTATATGTATGTGACATACGTCAGGTATATGTTATATACGTTCATCTGCATGTGAGATTCTTACCGCTTATATACAATTCTTTCTTTTATACGGAAAATACGTATATTCAGAACACTTATGGGGAAATTATTATAAAACGTACGTTTTTAATTGTACGTTTGCTGCAGGATGTTAGCCATAGTCGTACGTTAAGTCCAAAACTACGTGATTTACACATGTAACCAACGTTTTTACGTATGAAACATACCTTTTTTCTCTATGTAGTTGAAGATAGTTCCGTGTTTCTTTATCTTTATTAGTTTAAATGTTACAAAGACAATTGGTTCACTTTATGTATCTAGATAGAAACGTTTTGTAATAAAAATGAGGACGTGTATAGTATGTAAATGAATGTAAAGCTAATGTTCATTAAGTATCTCAAGGTTGTTTCTTTATAAAGTACACAATTATGTGTAGCAAAGGGAGAGTGGAAACGAGAGAGAGAGAGAGAGAGAGAGAGAGAGAGAAAAGAGAGAGAGGATTAAATATATGTTGCTGTTATGAAAGTAGTCTTTGTACAATCGTGTCTACTCCCCTAAAATTCATTCCAGTATCGAAAACCTCAAGATTTTACAGAATAAATTTAACGCATCTGATTTTAGAATTTTCTAAACGGTGGTGTCTTGTATAAAGAACATAAAGCAAAGGTGATTATGGTTACCTTTTTGAAAGATTCTCAATTCAACCTGAAATATGCGGTTATGTTCTTTATTCTTTCGTGTGTGTGCGTGTCATACATCTTCCCTCTTTCATGAATAAATTTTACCCGTCTAAAACCTTGTTACACAGAATTAATTGAATTACCCGTCACACGAACGTTAACTAAAAATGAACAAAATTTTCTTCCTTTATCTATGTCGAGTAGAATTTCGTTAAGGCTGGGACGCACACACACTAAAAAGTGTACCCATTCATAGAACGAGAACCCTGCAATAGAAATTATGAAAGCTTTTCTACGGTGGTCTTGGCATTAATCAATAATTGAAAGCAATGCGGCTTGTTATTTTTCTTGAATCAACTGTGATAATTTGTTAAGAGCTATAATATTTGCATTCAGTATATTACAAATTCAAAATTTCCTGTGTTCTTGGTTTAATTTTCTTAGTACCATTAAAACACAAATTGATTAAATATGATGATTTCTCTTCTTAAGAGGAAATTAGTATCGATAACATTTCTTACGGTTTCAAAAATAATGGAAAGGATTTCTTTGCGAGTGGTGAAATAATTAACGTTTCAAATGTTGGTAGAAAAGACCTGCTTCGGTTCCTTGTATGAAATTAGACGGTTCAAATGTTATGCTAACTTTGTACTACTTATAAGTATTTCAAAACACTAGTACTGGAAATGTAAATATCCAATTGGAAATATTTTGAAAATATTTTCATTATATCTACAGAGTAACGTTTTCTTTTACCAGTTTTGTTTTATTTTAAGTTTTGGGTTCGATCTTAACGATAAGGCCATATGGAAGTGGACCTACAATTTAAAGTTGAATCCAAACCATTGTAATGCATTCAACGCTATTCCACGTGGAGACGATCTCGGGACTAGCCACTAGACAAGTAACGAGCGTTATTCGTAATTGACCTTGTAAGATTGTAACCCTGGTATGTCCGTTACTCCACACGATAATTCATAAACAAAATCGAATTTTTGAGTTTTGTTTTTCCACAATAGAGAGCCAGAGCAATTATCCCAGCCAAGTTCATTAAGGGAGTCAATAACATTTAACTGAGTTATTCATATCCTAATCCCATACATGGACATACGTGCTGAGGTTATTTTTTTAATTTTAAAAATAAAATACTTTTGAGGTTAAAAATCTTTATTGAGGCTAAAAGTATTTTTGAGTGTAACAGATTTTTGGTTATTTTTTTAAATAGTGATTTTAAAACCTCACATACTTGGGACATAAAAGTTGTATATAAAGCCTAAAGAAATGTTGTTGTTTAATCTGATGCCACTATAGGTAAAAATATAATGTACTTCCTAGAGGTTGAAAGATTCCTCGGGTAATACTAAAACATATTTGTAAGGTTAAAACCTCACATACTTGGAATGTGAAAGGTTATATAAATCCTAAAGTGTTGTTGTGGGTTTGCCTGTATTTATCCACAAATATAAGAAGTTTTGGTCAAACCTGAAAATATTGGAAAGGTTAAGACCACTGACCACCGATATGTAAAATACTAACCACTTCAATTACTAATATAAATGCATTAATAGTTGTAAGTTTTCCTTAATTTTCTTTCCCTTCTTTATCACATTAAGAAACTAACGAAAAGTCACAGCTTATTTGTGAAATTGACTCGGTTGGAAGTTAGCAGATTTATTTTGTGGGGATTTGAAAACACTCCAGGTCACTAATAAATTGCGAATATGAACGACCATAAGAATCATTCGGTGTTAGTCTTCGTAAAATTCTGCGTACAGCAACGCTACGCAGAAAATTAAAAAAAGTCATTATAATCTGATACGCCTATTATTGCAAACTAAATCCAAAATTTTGCGTTGCAATCACGCCACACAAACTCTTACAGAATGTGCCAGCAAGCCGTGTATGATCTTGATACTAAACGTAATCTTTAACTTCAGAGAAGCAATCAGGATAAAATACAATAAAAGCAGAAACAATACTAAAATGTGAGTTTCATAGTGATCCATATGCTTTTCCAAAGAAGAGAATGATAGAAGAAACTGATAATCGAAAGCCTATTAGAGGCAAAATGATGTTTTAGGCAGCTACATGGAATATGGTGAGAAGTTGAGACGTGCGATCATAAAGCGGGACAAACGCCAGCTTGAAGAAAGCTGGAATTTCCAGTGGAACGGCTTACATGCGTAGGATCGACGTGTTGTAGGACTAAAATGACTTACGATCGAAACGTCATACGATTGAAACGACGTACGACGGAAACGAGATACGATCGAAACGCCCTGCGTTCGACTTGCGAAATGTCGACACTGTTTCGAATATCACCGTGGGCTGCACCTAGAATGTTTGAGTATCATTATTTGCGAAGTCATATTATTCTTAATAGTTAATTAAAGCTCTTTGACATCGGTAAAGATAATATTTGCATGATAGTTCTGCGGTGTTTAAATTTTTGTGTATGCTAAGTTGGAACATACAAAGTACATCTAATTGTAACCTAAAATCGGTCGGAGTAGAATTTGCATTTGGAAATCTTTTATTTTTGAGAAGATCAATGCTATTCTCCTTTGCGACCTGGTGTGAACTGTGAACAATATTTAATCCTGATATCTTAACATAGAATTGTCCTATAAAATATTTCTATTTATGTATTCACTATCAAAAGGAGAATTCTATAGAGTGAAGAAAATCACTTAAGCTCTAAAATCTTAGAAACATTCCATGAAACAAGGATATAGGATTCTGTTTCGAGCAAGTAAAAACAAAGCTGCAAGGAATTCAAAATTATACTTTCTCAAATGAATTTATTTCGAAGAGTGGCAAGATAAGTATCACATCCAATTACCTATACGGTTTACAATAGACATAAAAATCATAATAGCGTTTACAATAATTTGATATTTCAATTCATTCCGGATATATGGGGAAAATGTTCAATTTTGATATATTGTTTAAAATGGCGTATTTGTGCAAAAAACTTTCTAAAATACTTTTAGATTTACTTTGGTAGACATAATTAGAACTCAGAATTATGTAATATTAAGCAGTGTTTCAAACTTTACCTGTTTTACCTGTTTTGTCTCCAGAACGGTTTGAGATATCAGAACGCTGTAAACGGCAATCTAACATTCATGTCTATTGAAAACAATCTATTCAATTGTACGAGTTACTTATGTAAGCTAATTTTCGAAATAAATGTATTTAAAAAATATAAAATTTTCAATTTCTTGTGATATTGTTCTTATTCATTTGAAATTCATCATGTCTTAATCATAACATTAGATAAGAAAGTATTTTGGATGTGCATTGCCCCGTTTGTTTCACTCAAGTTATTACTAGTAGAGGCCGCTAAAATTTGAATGTTTGTGATACTGTAGCGCCCTTAGTTTAAAATATTGAATAATAAATGTAAAATCATAAGTTTTTATTTAACATGCGCGCTTGAAAATATGCTGATGAGCTAATGTAGTGCCATTTGAAAGAATACAACTTAATGTAGGATTGGCAGCAGCGTTAACATTGTAGTATAACAAATTATACCGAAGAATATCTTCCTGCTGATATTTCAATTGTACAAAGTTTCATCGTCTTTTGTTCATTAGTTTAAATGTTATAATGGTGTATCAAGATAAATGATCAACCATGTATATTCTAACTCCGAACGTGATTGCCACCTCCATGTAATTGTGAACTCCACTGTTGATGTGCATGGTATGAACATCAACAGAAGTAGACGACGACGCACAGTGGGAGATTTCATCGATCTAAGGGAACTTTATTCAATTTTGCGACCATGCAATATAGCAAAGAATATCTGCGATGTAGGTAGCTAAATATTCCGTTGGTATGAAATTGACATGAATTCAGACGATGGTCGCGTGCAACGGTTGCAAATGTGGCCTGAAAGGAGGCAACCAAGTGCACGTGCGTAGAGCCTGCGACAGGTATGCTTTGTACTAGCAGTTCATTTGACTCGTGTCCTGCTGTGCTTACACAGAGTGGTCAGTGCAGTGCTGTAATAGTATTGAGGGTCTCCGAAGGAAAGATCGAGCGCTTGAACTTTGCATTACATTTTAGGGTTCCTAGGGAATAGCGTGGGAAAAGAATGTGTGAGAACGTGTGGAAAAAAATGTTATGTGTGAATTACAAACAAGATTTCAAGTAGGTGTTCTGTGGTGTTCAGCCTGCGGATTAAGTTCACCTGAAAGCTTATTGAGGTTGGAAGTGAAAACAATCGAGAAACCTTGCGCACGTTTGCGCAAAAACGTGAGAACGTGGTGTAAAAATGGCTCCCGTGCTATATTAGATGTGTGGGAACAACATGCGTCAGAAAGCGGTTGAAATTTTATCAAATTACATAATGAAACAAACCGGGGTAGTAGAACTGACTACTAGTTCGCGAGCAAGAATAAGAAAATGTATTAATGATATACGTAATGGTTAAACGGGACAAAGCCAATCGGCACCAGGAGAGGTTGATAGAAGACAATGTAACATGGTTGGAAAATGAAGTGGACTTCAACTTAGCGCCTGTTCTGCCAACGGATACTTCTGTTGAAAATAAATGCGGTAGACCGAAAATGTACCTCAAAAGTGCAAAGTTAAAGAACTTATAGAATCAACCAGCAACGAGGAACTGACGATGGCGACTGAATTAAAACTACGAAGGGCAGGAAATCGCGATTCGGCAGCGATCGCCAAGGAGTTTTGTTGTTCTTTCCCCACACGGGGTACGAAAAATCAAGAAATCTGGTAGCGCTGCACTTCCCATTCCGGCGAAATTATCAGAAGATGAAGCTTTGGCGTTACTGGTTGATGCGAAGTTTTGGAGAAACCAGTAAAATGTCATGCGTGATGAGGCAAAATAAGCAGGCTGTAAAATGTATCCATCTTATGATAAGGTTAAAGATGCTAACCAAAGGTACTATCCAGATTAAATAAAAATCACAGAGACATCGGTTGACACACCGGTGCAATCCCTTCTTCTGATACCATAAGAAGACTCAGTAAACACAAGAAGATGTGTTTCGAACTTTGTCTGATGTTCTGATATTTCTAAGTTTTATGTTTAAAAAAAAAAAAAAACGGTTGAGGTTGTACAAAATGAAGTCCAGAAAATAGGAGACCAAATCGAGAAACTCACTCCGACCATAATAACTATAGGTGACAAGGAATTTATCGTTCGGCCTAAGATGATTTTTTGTATGATTGATGGAAAAGCGTGTAATTTAGTATCTTCATGTGCGTCTACGCAGACGTGTTATTTATGTGGAGCAAAAACGAAAGAGATGAATAATCTTGGTATTCTTTCTCATAAAACTGTAGATCTGAACTTTTTGACTTTTGGACTCTCTCCGGTTTATTCTTGGATACGCCTTATGGAATGAATTCTTCACTTTGCCTACCGCCTAGATATTAAAGCATGGCATGTACGAGGCAAAGAAAATCGGATGAAAATGGAATAAAAAAAGAAACGGTTCAAACAAAATTTTTGTAGTGAGCTTGGACTATTGGTAGATATGCAGAAACAACAAGCAGGAAACACCAATGATGGCAATACAGCCCGCAAGTTTTTTCGGAATCCTGAAAAATCGTCCGAAATAACTCGGGTAAAATATCCTCTTAATTAAGCGATGACACATTATTTTAGAATGCTTAAATTGTGTTTTTCCGACTGATACGAACAAATTTTAGTGAGTGCGCTCGTTGCACTTTGGAACTGTATTTGCAAAAGTATTCTTGGTATCATATGCCCGTAAGCGTACTCGAAGTCCAATTTCTACCGATAGGTCAGTTTTCCTAAGAAGCACAGGAGTCTCGAAATAAAGACAATAAGAAATATAGGAAACTCTTCACAAGAAAATTATCCAGAGTGAATACCAACACGGATTTAATTCATAGATTCCTGATCATATATTGCTAGTAAACGTGCTCCTGCCAAAATCAAACATTCAGACATAATGTCCGAGGTACTATGATTGCTAAGAGCTCCTTATATGAATGATTTCTCTGATCATTCCGAACAGAGCAGTGACTAAGACTAATGAATTTGTTTTTGCCGTTAGTTTTGTGTGCTCGCTGACTCTTGTTTATTGTCCTATCTAATGTAATGTACTCATTATCACTAAACATTTATTTAGATATAAGTTGATCACATCAATCCTATTGTTGTAATTTTACCAATTATGTGTAATCTTGTTTACCTTTCTCATACATGCGTTACTTCTTTGGTAAATAATACACAAACAACATTCTTTCTCAAAGAAATCGCATATTTCATTCGAATAGAACGTTAAAACCTGCCACAGGCAAATGTGCATCACACACTAAATAAAGTTCCCATAGATCGATGAAATCTCCCACTGTGGACGCCTTGTTACTATGACCTGTAGCCTCATTCCAAACACGAGCCTCATTCCGTACAAGTCTCATTCCCAATACCCTCCTCCCTTTACGTAAATAGATTTCACCTTATAGAGAACAACTGATGATACATACCACTTTCTATATAACTCAAATGAGCTCCCGCCGGGAATCGAACGCGAGTCTCCCACACCAAAGGCGCGTACCTAACCGTTTAGCCACGAAGGAGCTCAATCATCTTCCCATTTGTCTGCTTTATTAGATTCATCATCAGATTTGACATATAGATTTGCACTTGTCATTGGTTTTAGCATTTTCGTGGAAGGTTCAAACTTGTCACAACTAGGGTTGCCAACTGGCGGCTCTTACAGGCTTGGCCGGAAATATTGTTCTTATTTTGATTAAAAGCCGATGACGGGTACAAATTTCTTACTAGCTCCTTTACGATCATTTTTTTTTCAAATTTGTACCTAGTTCGAAGCAATTCTATCTAGTTCAAAGTATAGATTTAAAAAGTAACTTTCAATCTGTAAATCCAAAATTGTCACCTTTGACCATCTATCAACGATTAATATATTTTGTTCATCTGTTTAGATAATTTTAAAGAGATTACAGGGACTCGGACTGCATCAGGGAAAGTTTGAAATTTATTTGTAAGGAATTTTATATATTTGTTGAGAGTGAAAAATGACTTCTTAAAGCAATTTCCTGTTCCTTGAAGTAGGAAAGAATAAATTTAATCTCTAAATCCAAAATTGTCAGGGAAAGATTAATATACTTTTGTTCATCTATTTCGATAATTTTAAAGAAGTGGCTGTTACTGGTAAATAAAATAAAATGATCAATGCCCATTTCAGTTTCTCATTTATGGTACAAAGTATCTATTAAGCTGATTAATCAGTGGTGTATACTGGTTTGAAGGCATAGGCTACCACTGACCTTGTATATATTATTAGTAATTATAGTAATAATAATAATAATATCCATAACAACGAAAAACTAGTGGTTGGTGTGTTTTGTTTGAACTTTTGCTTTGAGACAATTAATGTTTTTCACCGTGAATGAAATTCCATCATACATTTGCGCAGTTAACTTCTCGTGGATTGCATTCGTAAAATGTTAATTTTTACCAATATCACTTCTCTCAGGAGTCACCTCTGTTACTGACTTTGGTTGTCATTCCGTACCAATCTTCGCAAAAATTTTGAGAGTAGCAACGTACCGCAAAAATACAGACAGCCATTATAATTGTTATGTCCATTGTCGCTACCTAAATCGCAAATTTTTCGTTTTGTAAACGCAAACGGTTACGGAATATGCCCGGTTATATTTTTCGTCCATCAATTTGCACCACGAAATATGTATAGTGGTTTTGCTATTTGGTCTTAAATCCATTAGTGTATTGATTTTACCCTTACAAGAAACGTTCTATAATCAATTTACTTTGTAACAAAAATAAAAATTGATAATTTTCTTCGTAGCATTTCATATTCCCGCTAAATATTGCTCACAATGCTTACCAGAGTCATAGATGTTAACACATTCTCCAATCTACAATACTGTCTGCGGGCCTCATTTCGTAATGGTTGTAGCAAAATCAGCGGAGGTGCTAATGCACTTTTGTTCACGATAGTACATTTCCTTCCCATGGATGCGCCCGAACAGAGATACTTCACACTTAGATCTATATCATAGGAAATTTTGCGGGAGAGCTGTTTTTTTTTTTTTTCAGATTTGGCAGCCCTAGTCACAACATGTAAGCTGGACACATTCAGAAACTAAAAGATCCGATAAAGAACTTTGTGCTTGAAATAAAGTTAAGACACAAGAGTTCAATTTTTCTCCGAAAAACTTTCTTCAGCAAAAGAGTCGGTTCTCTCTATTGGTAAGAGGGAAGGGGAAGAAGGGCGAATTTATATTTTATGAATGGATAACATCTTAAGAAATATATATGAAACATGCTGCTTCCGACACAGTCCTGAAGCTTTTCTTTTAGCGGTGCATTACTAGCTGTCCTCTGACGCTCAAGTTGTAAAGTGGGAAGGGACAGAAACATTCCAGATAACCACACACTCAGATTTCAGTTAACAGTATTAAAACTATGGGTAGGTAAACAGTCTTTTGTAGAATCACCTTTTGTTTATTTTTGAACATTTCTGTGAATTCAACAATACAACAGCGGAAATACTGACTGGTTTTATTACTCCTACTATCGCGTCAACTAAAAGGGATAATTCCCGATGGTCATTTAAGTATCTAAATTTTCGTTCTTTTTCTGTTCTCCAGAAGGGAGAATGAAATTATGCTAGATCAAGATGCTAGATGCTAAATGCGTGTGAACTATACCAGATCTAGCACCAAGATGCGAGATATGGCTTCACAAAAGAAAGAAAAACGAGTGTATTTTTCTACAGGGTGGCCCAAAAGTAGATATACAGTAAAGTACTGATTAGCTCGTTGCATTTTATATAATTTCTTATTGTCATCCATCAGATAGACTTAGTTTTTTTATTATTTGTTCTTAATGTGTTTTTACTTATATCTTAAGCTTCGAGAAGCCGAAGCAAACAAACCCATAAACTAGAATGTTGTACTTGATCAATACAGGGGTGTATACCTACTTTTGCACCTCTCTGTATATTTTCGGCACTGAGGAATACTATTACTCTTTCAGTGATCTACTGTACGCAGTTTGCGTTTTACTAACGATATTCAAGCCTCATTCATAATACTTGTTTTCTATGTTGCCAAGGCGCCTTTTCTTCAAGGGACTTTTTTATTACACAATCGGAAACAAGGATAGAACGACTCGAAACCTGAGATGGTCTGAAGGATGACCCACTATCAAGAAACCAACAAAGGGAAGGGAAGACCGAGTGAAAAAATGTTTTGTAATCCAGAGTCGAGGCACTTTTTCTTGCAATAACCGACCCTACAAAGAAAAGTGTCTTGAAATAATAGTAATATTATTCTCAGCTTGCTTACGTGGTAATAATGTAAGATATAAAGATGCAATACATTTTTCAATATATATATATATATATATATATATATATATATATATATATATATATATATATATATATATATATATATATTTGATAACTTATGATATGCTCAACACATTAGTTGGGGAAGTGAATAGTTCACAAGTTATTATTGTGTTGAAAACAGATTTAATGAGAAAAAAGGGGGTATAGACACACCCTAAAAGGTGATATTCAAATAATATACACTTTCAGTGGGTGTGATTAATGAAAATGGTTAATTAAAAATCTAGAGTTAGGTTTGGCAGATGACTTCAGAAACCGTATCTAACGCTGTCGTATTAGAGCATGAGATGCAGGTTCTAATCTCTTCTTTATAGAAGTAAAGTAAAAGAACCTTAATTTACCTCAAGATGCTTAGTTATAATTTTATTTACACCATGTACACCCAGCCACAAAAGTAATTCCCCCTAAGCGCTCTAATTCCATTACTTGGGGCCCAGGTAATTTGCAGTTGTGAGAAAGCATAGAAAGATGCAACCCAACTTACATGTAACTTTTCTCGCCACTGACAGCAGTTGGTAGCGATGATCCAGGTGTGTATGTGAGTAAAATTGTAAAGTAGGTGACTATCGAAACAGTTCTCTATTCTAAGATCAATCTCTCTGGTTCAGCGCGTGTTGTCCAATGAACATTACATGTTAATCTCAATATTGTTGTGTATGTAATGTATTTTTTCATTATATACTGTATAATCAAAGAAATAAAAACACTGATCACATATGAATAAGAAAATGCTTGAAAGTATCTAAAAATATCAAATCTAGAACAACTGCTGGAAATAACTTTGTAAATGATTGCCTCCATTGAGATACCTTCTCCAATTCTACTCATTCCAACATCTTCTTTCTGTTGGAGAGAAGATCTTGCTTATCACACTGAGTACGCATTGAAATTAAAATTGAAACAAGAAAACTTGAAAAAGCTTCAGCCCGGCCTGGACTCGAATCCGGATCCACCAAAGAGAAGTTTAATACGCTAACCACTCACCGAACGCGTCATTTAAACTGCCACCCAAACTAATACCTAGTTAAAATCGTTTCATGGAAAAATATAAACAAAATACTCAAATATAACAAAAATATATAAAAAAAATATAAATAAGAATTAAAATAACAAAATATAAGCAACTTGTTTGAGCGTCTTAATGACTTACTCGAGATTTCCTTGTTTAACTCAGAAACAAGTTGCTCAATGAAGAAATTATCACGAGATGTTCTTCAGTTTAGCCTAAGACATCGGCAGAGCCGTAACTTGTTGGGGGGCAACTGCTTCCCAGAGAAGCTCCTCGCCGTTCGAGGGGCCCGTTTTCAGGCAAAATTTTCTTACTACATATACGATAGGAACATGAAATTATAAATGAAGCATCAAATCGGGTCGCTACATTACATAAACAAAACAGCACACAAAAGGTAAATAGAACAAAAATGAGTCGTGGACCCACTTGAGTAATATTTATTCGTATGGCTTTGAGATTTATCAATATTGTCCCCTTAATAATTTTGTCATGTATGTAATGGGCCCAGAGAGTAACTAACGGAACCGCAGGCTTGCCGTGCGAGAGGGCACACAGGCTCCGTTGGGCCCATAAAGTTGGAGAGAGGGAGCCCAATAATTAGAAATCAACTTTTTCTATGGGCCCAAATAAGCTTATTAACGCTTGCCCCCCCAGAAAAGAGATGAGTTAATTTTGAGTTTAACGTCCCCTTCAGCAGCGATACTGTATGATACGATTAACGTGAAATCTTAACCACATGAGCTCCCGCCGGGAATTGAACCCGGGTCTCCCACGCCAAAGCCCCCCCCAAAAAGAATCTAAGTTACGGCGCTGGTCATCAGTTGCAGGGATGGTCCCGACTTACATTACATTTCGTCTTTAATATAACTTCTAATTTCCAAAGAAGAAAAGACGACAGAAATTATTTTCACACTATTTAAGTTGTATCAACACGTGTAGAAATAGACAGTTCTATGTTTATGTTCCATAACTACTAGTTTAATTACTTATGTTCATATGAGGAATTTGTGGCAAATTGAGGCCACATGATCATGAGGCGCAATCCACTAGGGGTTCGAATTTCTCTGACGAGCAAGGTCGGAATTTTAATTGTCCTCAGTATTTCTGTGTTCGTGTTCCTGTAGTGTTTAGAATACGTCGAAAGGAGATGAGGTGCCAGTGGCGAATAATACTACGGTTAGGGCGATTTGTTTTAAAAAAATTGTGAAAGCAGGAAATTTCCATTGCAGCTACTTAGGTTCAAATCCCGTCGTGGTAACGTGGTAATTATTAATTTTTCTGAATGGGAAGATAATGTTTATGTAATTGGTATTGTAATTGTTATTCCTTTATTATTATTATTATTATTATTATTATTATTATTATTATTATTATTATTATTATTATTATTATTATTATTATTATTACCACAGAATAGTCAAAGGTATTCATAGGAACAGAAAAGATATGGAGTATGTCAGATGTTTCTTAGGTTTACACATGAACGCAATAATATTATTACGTTTACGGATTTACAGACAGAATTATCATTTTATGACAAGAAATGGAATATAAAGATTTGTTAGCTGATGACAGTCATGCATTTTGTTTCGACCTTTTTCTAAGTAGAAAGGAGAGGTGACATCTGAAACAGGATCATTCTCGTGACTAACGATCACTATTATAAGTTCGATCGCTATTAGTAATTTGTGCAAAGCTACGAACAATTCCTTGAAACTCATTTTTGGCCCATACTACAGCAGTAAGGACATGTTTAGCCCTTATGTGTTCATCAATTCTTGTTCAAACACGTTACTTGCCAGACAGTTACGAAGGTTGATACAGATGACGTAATTTTGTGTTGTTGGAATCTCGCCTGTAAAGGGGGTCGTCTCAACTCTTAGACCCAGAGAAATTGAATATTTTTCATGTTACTATACATCAGAAGTATCAGTTTTGTAGATTGTAAGAAATTCCTGAATTGCCACACCCGGAATCGATCTCGCGTCTCCAACATTACGAAACTAACGCTTAAGCCACTACTCTATGACAACACTGTTCTGGGACAAGGAAAAAATGAAGCTGTAGTGAATTCAGTATTTACACACTTTCACGATTCCAGTGTAATAATGCTGAAACTTTCTGATTTCAGTCGTGATAAAATAGTAAAGTATTATGCAGAAAGAATAGTCTAGAGAAGTCAACTTTAAATTGACAACTCATATGTACGGAGGCGCTGCCATATGTTCTCGTCTCGGGCCCTGATTTTTCACGGCACGGCATTGGACAGATACTTATATTGATTGGAATCTTGTGTTTCAGGCACTGGATTATTTTTTTAAGTTAATTCATTTGACGAAGCTCTCTGCTCACTGCATTGTAGACAGAATCTTCTGACGCGACTAAACGCCAATGAACCACAAAATTACTCCCCCAAAATATGTTAAATCGCCTATATGTGTGATTTGATTACATTAAGGTGAGTCTAAAAATACTGAAAAAGTGACAGAGAATTACTCCGGAGAAGGTTCAAACCACCAACCTTATGATTACTGGGCGGGTGTCTTTCCGAATTTGCCACGTAGACAATGACGGAGCCATCGCTTGTAAAGGGATAAATCGTTGAGGTCGTTTTAATCTGGTCAATCAGAGTGCTCTTTTAACCGTATATATGAGACGATAACTGTTTGGGATAAGATAAAATGCTTTCGCCATGTAATTTTATAACAGAATGACGTGTGTCTATTTACTTTATTGCATATCTCCCATACTCACTTTCTAATGAACAACGACAGTAGGTCCATTCTCATATAGCCTCGCTGCTGAAAGGGACGTTAAACTCAAAATCAACTCAACAAATAATACAGTGCTTCGCATTATATATCCATATATGCTTACCATGCGCTTTATAATGATTGCTAAAAGCTTGTTTATTATATGGAGCGCTTAGAGCACAGGGCAGTCAACCCATAAAGATGTGAGAAAAATAGATATAAAATTTGTAATGTAAGCTTCTGTATGTTGGTCTACGTACCTTGATTTGGGAGTTTCAAATTTCATCCGCTTTTCCACTGAGAAGTATTGATAATTCAACAAGGAAATAATTAGACCATGATAATTTAATTGAAATTCATCGTAAGTTTGCCCATGGCAAACACTTTACCATTTTATATCGTAAAGGTCAGATCCATCAATAATGTAAGAGAGCGGTGCTTTAGGGATTGACCGTAGAAATTCAAACTCCGATTAGTTAGAATTTGACAACCTGGTTTTATTACAAGTATAAACTCGTTAGTCGGTAGAAAAAGAGGACGTGGATCATGTGCCAGAGTTGATGACGATTTCTTTGGTGGGTCAGTGGTTCATGGTGGGTGGTGGGTCGGAGTGGGTCAGAGTGGACTAAGGTGGGTGGTGGATCATGTGTCAGAGTGGGTCGCGGTGGGTCAATTTTTCATTGACCCACGCCATCTCTGATCAAATCTGTAAAACCAAACCAAACAAAGAGCAGTACTACTACACAAAACGCTCAACATCTTAGCTATTCCTGACAAACTATTGCATGATCCCAATAACTCTAGTATATCCACAAATCATCATTTGTCATATTTTACAGAAATACGTCATGACTTTTCTGGCAACCTGATATTTGAAATGTTAATACGCAAAATTTATTGATCTCATCACTTATTCACTTATTCTCTTATGATCATCACAACCTTTAGGGTACTTCCCGTAGATATAGAAAGGTGAAATGTAGTATCCAGGCTTGGTGTAGCGTGCAAGTAAACCAATGAAATGCAATAGGATAATATTTCCCTCCTCCAAACCCTATAAAGTGGAGTGTGTTGATTATTCAACAAAAAGACTTGAAATACAATCAGAAAATTCATAAAATAAAATATATGTATCCGTCTCAACTTTGCAATAATAATAATAATAATAATAATAATAATAATAATAATAATAATAATAATAATAATAATAATAATAATAATAATAATAATAATAATAAAGAAATAACAGAATTACAAAATCAATTACGTAAACAATACCTTCCAGTTAAGAAAAAATGATTGCCACGATGACGGGCCGTAACTTGTGGGGGCAGGGGGGCCACTGGCCCTCACCCCCAGGGAAGCTCCCCGCCGTTCAAGACATTTTAAGACAAAATTGTCTTACTCCATATACAATACGAAAATGAAATTATAAGTGAAACATCAAACAGGTTCACTACATTACATAAACAGAACAGCACAATAAAGGTAAATAAGAAAATAATGAGTCGTGGGCCCATTTCAGTAAAAAAATGTCTACTATTAGGGGCACTGGAAATAATATATGAAATGAAATGAAATCTTTAAGTTTTACGTCCCACGTTTATGCCGGTTAGACTAAAGATGATTGAAATGGTGGAATGAAGAAAGTGGGAGGAAATGGAAGAACCCCGAGAAAACCCAAGAGCACGGTGTTTGTCCACCACAAAGTCCACACGGCGCCAGCTTGGATCAAAACAGGGACCCCAAGCACCGGAGGTGAACGCTCTACCACTGAACCACCGCAAAATAAGCTTACAATTTTACTATACGGATCCATAGTAAAAGTAATAATAATAATAATAATAATAATAATAATAATAATAATAATAATAATAATAATAATAATAATAATGATAATAATAATAATAAATAGAATTAGTAGTAGCATCATTGAAAACAATTATATTGTTTATGTAGGATATTTGAAGAAAGTACTTGAAACTACACACAGAATTTGGCTCCATTTTCTTTGTTTTGACTCGAGTTTTGATTCGAATCGAAACTTGAATCAAATTCGAGTCAAGTTGGAGGAAATTTTTCGAGTTGATTTCTCGAGTGGAGCTCAAAATGTCTGTTTTGAGTCAAGTTTTTGAGAAAACTCGCTCTAACTCGCTCGTGCCCAACCCTACCATAATTCTGTACCTTCTAGTTTCCAAAGAAGAAAAGACGATAGAAATTATTTTCACATTCTCTGACTTATATCAACACGTGTAGAAATAGTATGTGCTATGATTATCTAACAAAACTACTAGTTTATTTTCTTATCCTTGTCTGAGGAATTGATGGCAAAGTGTGAGAGAAGAGAACTGCCATTACAGTCAACCGGCTTCGAATCCCGATGTGGCATTTATTATTTTTTCTTGATTGGAAGGTATTGTTTACGTAATTGATATTGTAATTCTGTTATTCCTTTATTATTATTATTATTATTATTATTATTATTATTATTATTATTATTGCAAAGTCGAGACTTGGCTACATATTTTTTATTTTATGATTTTTCTGATTGGATTTTACGTATTTTTGTTGAATAAACAACACACTCCATTGAAGGGGTCTTGGAGGAGGGAAATATCATCCTGTTGCTTTTTATTTCTTTACTTGCATGCTACACCAAGCCTGGATACTACATTTCACCTTTCTATATCTACGGGAATTACCCTAAAGGTTGTGATGATCATAAGAGAGCAACTGAATAAGGGCTGAGATTAATGAACTTTGAGTATTAACAACATTCAATGTATCAGGTTGTCAGAAAAGTCATGACGTTTTTCGGTAAAATATGACAAATGATGATTTGTGGATATACTGGAGTTATTCGGACCATGCAATAGTTATGTTATGAATAGCTAACATGTTGTGCGTTTTGTTTAGTAGTATTGCTCTTTGTTTGGTTTGGTTTTACAGATTTGACAACACATAGAAGATGGAAGACCAAAAATGGCATATTCTCCATATTTTATTGTTTTACTTCAGACAAGGGAAGAACGCGCGAATAGTGTTTGTGATTTTTACTCTCCTCAATGTTTCTGTCTTTTGTCCCTTTTCTTACAGAGTTAGTGGAAAAAATGTAAAAGTGAGTAAAACGCGTAAAAATAGGAAACAAAGTACTGAGGAAGGTTCGTTAAATTAATTAACTTAAAAAAAATATCCAGTGCCTGAAACACAAGATTCTAATCAATTGTAAGTATCTGCCCAATGCTGTGCCGTGAAAAATCAGGGCCCGATGCTAGAGCATATGGCAGCGCCTCCGTACATATGAGTTGTCAATTTAAAGTTGATTTCTCTAGACTATTCTTTCTGCATAATACTTTACTATTGTATCACGACTGAAATCAGAAAGTTTCAGCATTATTTCACTGGAATCGTAAAAGTGTGTAATTACTGAATTCACTACAGCTTCATTTTTCCTTGTCCCAGAACAGTGTTGTCATAGAGTAGTGGCTTAAGCGTTAGTTTCGTAATGTTGGGGACGCGAGATCGATTCCGGGTGTGGCAATTCAGGAATTTCTTACAATCTACAAAACTGATACTTCTGATGTATAGTAACATGAAAAATATTCAATTTCTCTTGGTCTAAGAGTTGAGACGACCCCCTTCACAGGCGTAATTCCAACAACACAAAATTACATCATCCGTATCAACTTCATTCGTAACCGTCTGACAAGTAACGTGTTTGGACAAGAATTGATGAACGCATAAAGGCTAAACATGTCCTTACTGCTGTAGTATGGGTCAAAAATGAGTTCCAAGGAATTGTTCGTAGCTATGCACAAATTACTAATAGCGACCGAACTTATAATAGTGATCGCTAGCCACGGGAAGGATCCTGTTTCAGATGTCACCTCTCCTTTCTACTTAGAAAAAGGTCGAAACAAAATGCATGACTGTCATCAGCTAACAAATCTTTATATTCCATTTCTTGTCATAAAATGATAATTCTATCTGCAAATCCGTAAACGTAATAATATTATTGCGTTCATGTGTAAACCTAAGAAACATATGACATACTCCATATCTTTTGTGTTCCTATGAATACCTTCGACTATTCTCTGGTAATAATAATAATAATAATAATAATAATAATAATAATAATAATAATAATAATAATAATAATAATAATAATAATAATAATAAAGGAATAACAATTACAATACCAATTACATAAACATTATCTTCCCATTCATAAAAATAAATAATTACTACGTTACCACGACGGGATTTGAACATAAGTAGCTGCAATGGAAATTTCCTGCTTTCACAATTTCTTTTAAACAAATTGCCCCAACCGGAGTATTATTGTTCGCCATTGGCACCTCATCTCTTTTCGACGTGTTCCAAACACTACAGGAACACGAACACAGAAATACTGATGACAATTAAAATTCCGACCTTGCTCGTCAGAGAAATTCGAAGCCCTAGTGGATTGCGCCTCATGATCAGCAGCCTCATGATCATGTGGGCTCAATTTGCCACAAATTCCTCATATGAACATAAGTAATTAAACTAGTAGTTATGGAACATAAACTTAGAACTGTCTATTTCTACACGTGTTGATACAACTTAAAGAATGTGAAAATAATTTCTGTTGTCTTTTCTTCTTTGGAAATTAGAAGTTATATTAAAGATGAAATGTAATGTAAATCGAGACAATCCCAGCAACCGATGACCAGTGCCGTAACTTAAATTTTTTGTTGGGGTGGTAAGCATTAATAAGCTTATTTGGGCCCCCTAGAAAAAGTTGTTCTTCTGATTCTTGGGTCCCCTCTTTCCAACTTTCTCTTAATCTTTATGGGCCTCCTGGAGCTTGTGGGCCCTCTCGCACGGCAAGGTCTGTGGTTCCGTTAGTTACTCTTTGGGCCCATTTCATACATGACAAAATTACTAAGGGGATAATATTGATAAATCTCAAAGCCATACGAATAAATATTACTTCTAGAGCCCCTAATAGTATATATTTTTTACTGAAATGGGTGCAAGACTCATTTTTGTTCTATTTACCTTTTGTGTGCTGTTTTGTTTATGTAATGTAGCGACCCTATTTGATACTTCATTTATAATTTCATGTTCGTATCGTATATGGAGTAAGAAAATTTTGTCTCAAAATGGGTTCCCCCTAACGGCGTGGAGCTTTTCTGGGGGGCATTTGCCCCCTGCCTCCACAAGTTATGGCTTTGCCAATGGCGTAGCCTCAACTTGAAGAACGTTTCATGATATTTTCCTCGTTGAGGAACGTGTATATAACTTGTTTTTGAGTTGAACAAGGAAATCTCACACAAGTTGTTTATGTATTCTTATTTATATTTTTTATTTATATTTTGTTTATATTTGTTTGTTTTTGTTATATTTGAGTACCTTGTTTATATTTTTCCATGAAACGAATTTAAGTAGTTATTAGTTTTGGTGGAAGTTTTAATGGCGCGGTTGTTGAGTGGTTAGCGGGTTGAACTTGTATTTGGTGGATCCGGGTTCGAGTCCCGGCCAGGCTTGAAGCTTTTTCAAGTTTTCTTGTTTCAATTTTAATTTCAATGCGTACTCAGTGTGATAAGCAAGATCTTCTCTCCTCCAGAAAGAAGAAGATGTTAGAATGAGTAAAATTCGAGAAGGTCTCTCAATGGAGGCAATCATTTACAAAGTTATTTCCAGCAGTTGTTCTAGATTTGATATTTTCAGCTACTTTCAAGTATTTTCTGATTCATATGTGATCAGTGTTTTTATTTCTTTCATTATACAGTATATAATGAAAAAATACATTACATACACAGCAATAGTGAGATTAACATATGGTGTTCATTAGACAACATGCTCTGAAGCAGAGAGATTGATCTCAAAATGGAGAAATGTTTCGTGCGTCATCTACTTACAATTTTACTTCCATACAGACTTGACTCAGTGCTACCAACTGCTGTCAGTGGCGAGAAAAGTTACGTGTAAGTTGGGTTGCATCTGTCTAGGCTTTCTCACAACTGCAAAAGACCTGGACTCCAAGTAATGGAATTAGAGCGCTTAGGGGGGAGTTACTTTTGTGGCTGGCTGTACCATAAATCAGAAGCGAACTGGGAGTACAGGAGCCCACCCAGAGAATGATGCTTAAGGGCCTTGATGAATACCGAGTTGGTTGATGGATATGAAATACTAGGAAGAGCTCCGGTGGGGAGAGTGAAAGACCCTCGCCCCCTGCCATTGGACCCGACTATGATTGCAATAAAGCTTTCTTAAATTGTTTCCGAAAGTTCAAAACTGAATCATGAAACAGAAGATAAGCCATAGAACCAATACAATGTCGAGAGGATACTCCTCTTATATGTTTTTTCAACTTTAGGTCAAAGAAAACAAATTATACAGAGAGCATCGGTTTCGTCTAGTAGCTAATACGTTGGACTTCTGGTTACGCTGTCCCGGTTTCGATTTCCGGTGGGGTGCAACTTTTCGGTTTTCACCCAGCGTCGTAAGTTTGCTCTCGGAGCAGGCAATTGGGTAGGCGAGCGAGTTCGAAAATGCCATCGGCTATCCCGACAGGTTTGACATGGTTTCCCTCAGTCACACCAAACGAATGCCGAGATGATACCTTGAATAAGGCCTTGAACGCTCCCTTCCCAATCCCTTTGCTCGAAGGCGTGCGTTGGGGGATATCATCCCCGGTCTTGAGACGGGCTTAGGTAAAAAATGCCCTAAATGCCTATTCAAATAAAGTTTCCCTTTTCCCTATGCAGATAGCAACTTAAAATGGCAATTTCCTTCGTAAAACCTTATTCCCTTCCAGCTATTAGGCTATAATACGTCCTGTGTAAGTGTGAACTTTGACACATGTAATGCATAATAGTGATGCTTATTTCCAATCTATCGGCGAATGTACACTCATGTCCAAAATTATTGTCGCATGTCTATAAATATGTTTTTGTAGGAATATATTTTGATAACGAATTCGCCCGGTATTTCTTATAATGTTATTATGTGTATAATCGGCAAAGACATGTATGTGGCAAATTTCATGTCAAAAGAGCAGTAATCAAGAACAATAAAACTAAAATAAAACTTTATTGTCCATTTAGCAACATTTTGTTTTACACATTTTAATTTTCGTATTTATAATTCTTTTCCTATGAAATTTACCATAAATATACATTTCCCGATTATAGACATAGTACCAGTATTAAAAGTACCCTGCAAAATCATTATCAAATTATATTTTTACAAGAAGACAGTTATAGATGCGACAATCATTTTGGACACGAGTGTACCTGTACATGCTTATCTACTTATAATTAATTCAATGTTATTGATTTAACACTAGAGCATATATGCAAAAGTTTCATCTTATTTTTATTTTCCTTAGCTACCTCTTTTTTATTTTTTTCTGGGGGGAGTTGATTTTTTGAGTAACTTGGAGGTCTCCATGGGGATTTATTTGGTACTGGCCATGGGTAACGTTTTCCCCTTGTTATTTCTGTTGAGGTAAATTGCTTTGTCTCTGACATCTCACAATTTCAGATATAAAAACAAGTTATAAAAAGTTATAAAAATAAAAATATAAAGTAATAAAGTTTACCTTTACTGCTTGAGAAGTTGGTAGAAATAGCCATTTTCGCTGCTTTGGATCGCTTTCTGCTGCGACAAGTGCATTATTCTCTGCTTCTGTACGTTTCTGATATCTGGAATTTTCTATTCGATTTTGTTAATCGTGTACCTTTTCTCGATTCCGTCACTTTCAGAATGTAAAGAAAACCAAATTCGCCAAATGAAACAGTTCTACGCTTAAAGTATCACATATAGAACATAATCCTTACTACAGTTTTGACGTCAAAACTATGCAGCTATTTGCGTACTGTACACTCTAATCGTTAACAATAGTTCACAAACCTGGCTGAATTGTACTTAAACTAAACTAGAATACTCCAAATATTGTTTACGTAGCTATAATGGAATTTATTTATTTATTTATTTATTTTGGCGCTTTTCAATTCTAGTTTTGAAAGGAAGAACAAGTTCGGGTTACAACAATGAGCGCGATTCTTTTTATTCCACATAACTAACTAACTCGAACTAACTCTATGGCCTATGGAACCCGGAGGTTCAGTGCCGCGTTCACAAAAGCTCTCCACTGACTTCTATCCTTAGCTAATTGCATCCAGTTTCTACTTTGTATTCCTATCTCTGCGAGATCCATCTTAATATCATCCTCCCATCTGCGCCTAGGTCTTCCTAATGGTCGTTTTTCTATGGGTCTACCAGTGAAGACTTTGAAAGCGTTTCTTCTTTCTTCCATTCTAGCTACATGACCTGCCCACCTAAGCCTCCTAGACTTGACGACCCTAACAATGTTGGGTAAACCGTATAAACTATGTAGTTCCTCGTTATGAAGCTTCCGCCATTCCCCATTCTCGTTCCTCTTGGGTCCGAATATTCTTCTCAGGATCCTGTTCTCAAATACTTTCAGTCTATGTTCTTCCCTCAGAGTAAGCGACCATGTTTCGCAACCATACAGAACAACAGGCATGATTATCGTTTTATATATTTTAAGCTTCAAATTCCTCGACAGAATTCGCGACGACAAGAGATTTTGAGCCGAATAGTAACACGAATTCCCTGCTTTTAGTCGACATTTAATTTCTTCGTGAATATGATTTTCGTCTGTTCATATTGATCCTAAATATTTGAAAATATCCACTTTATCAAAAGTATTATTTAATATTTTAACGCCTCCACAATTTGCCGTATTACGGTCCCGACGCACTTCCATGTATTTAGTTTTCTCTGCATTTAATTCTAAACCCATGTCCTTGCAAGCGTTTAATAAGATCTCTGCATTTATTTCTACTGTTCTCCTATCATCCCCTATTAAATTTACATCATCAGCATATGCCATAACCTGGTGAATGCCGTTCAACTCTAGGCCCTGGTTGCTATCTTTGATTTTCCTTATGGCGTATTCCAGCACAAAGTTAAATAATAATGGCGACAACGCATCTCCTTGTTTCAGGCCATTTTCGACGTGGAAGCGACGTGGAAGGACGTATTCCACATAACACACACATAAATGCAATACAAATTAATGTTTTTTTTTAAATTATACTATTAGTAGAGTAACTGAGATCGTGTGCCCCCAACCCTCCGCAATATTCGCAAATGGGTCCCCGTCAATATTCTTGCACTATTGTTAGGTAGGCCTATACCGAATTAGAAACCCCATCTTGTTATCCCCTTCCTCTTTATCCATTCAAACTTAAAAAAAAACTATGATTGCATGAGCAATGGAGACCCCTTCCTGCCCGAGTTTTGAAAACAACTTAAAAAATAAGATAAAAATCACAAGTTAAAAAATAAAGATTTGCAAGAAAGGAGTGGTGCGTTTCTTATTCCTCGTGTACTTTAGTATACGATAAAAAGAAATTGTCCCAATCTAATGTCCTGTTAATTCCCACAGTCTGTCCCCTTTGTAATGTCTTTGTTACTCTTGGATAATAACATGGAGAATATTCCATGAAAATCCTCCTGCAGTAAGAAAACCATGCTAGACATGGAGTTGGAAAAGCGAGTTGTGACTGAAAAGAACCGGGTCCCCTGAGGACAGCGGTGATGTTAGAAATCTATATACAAGTGGCATTAAAGAAATCTAGTATTTTGAAGAGTAATACGTTAATAGGAAGAGCTATTTCGTGGCTAAGCGGTTACCGTACATGCCTTTGACATAGGAGACCCGCGTTCGATTCCCGGCAGGAGCTCATGTGGTTTGGATTCCACGTTAATCAGTGGGTTCTGTCTCATATAGGCACGCTACTGAAAAGGACGTTAAACTAATAATCAACTGAACTCAACGTTGATAGAAAGGGTGTATACATGAGAATGTATTTTGTTTATGTCAAGGCGAAAGGGGACACGTTTGGTGTGGAAAACGCAATCAAATGGACGTGATTTATGACGTGGGTGGCTGGACTTTTTTAAAAAGAAAACAAAGGAGCCAAGTGTCTGATTTCGTTCTTAAAGCCAAACAATCTACAAAGACCTTGGACAACACGTGATATGCGCTTGTGTTAATCTTGATATTGCTGGATTCCAATCAACATCCATCAGCTCAAATAGGTTCATTCCCATGGTTTCAGTATTACTTTCTTCTTTCCCGTTTTTTATTTTTTCTTCTTTTTTATTTTTGTTTTACTCTCGCTCGAATATTAAAGATTCTCTTTTGCATTTGTGTCTCAGTCGTAGATGCATTTGATATTTCGTTGCATTTCACTGTAATTACCTTCAAAGTTTCGGCTTTCCTTCGTTTACTTTCTGGTAGCTGTGACTTTGAAAGTACCACTGGAAACTCTTTTACAATATCCACAAATGCACTTTGATTGAAGCTATCGTTGCTACTTGCCCGTTTCATGGCTTTTAAGATACTACGCCATAGGTTAAAAACAACGAAATGACTGCGCGATGAATGGGAGAAATGAGTAATCACTTCTTTTATTGATACGACTCAGTGCTACGTGCAGAAGAAGCGCGAGTAAACGTTCATAAATCTGGAGCAGACTAGACCTGAGTAGTGGCTTGTTTTATTGATGCGAAATTGAGGGAGGAGATTACTCCAGGTGTAGTTACTCCGATTCTCGAGCAGGACTTCTCAGGAGTATTTACTTATTTTTATTGATATCACCCCCTGTGTTAACACACAGATCTCAAAATAAACTGAAAAATATTAAATGGTGTACGAAACGTGTGTACAAAATTTCAAGCTTCTATCTTGAATAGTAAGGATGGGAGAAACAAATTGCCAATCAGCTAAGAACATCCCCACAGTGGCCCAGATGACTTAAAAAGATTCGGATGTAATATAAAAATTTTCTGAGACATCCTAGGGTCATGTTTTACACTTCATTCTTATCATAATAGAACAGTGTTTCAAACGGTACCATTTATATGTTTCCGTCATGCATCTGAGGCGGGAAAAATTGCAAAAAATGGGATTTTTGTTAAAATATCCCATTTTTTAGCATTTCTGGACCCCTCCAACCTGTGTTAACACACAGATCTCAAAATCAACTGAAAAATGTTAAGGGCATAGTGAATATGTCTACAAAATTTCAAGCTTCTATTTAGAACAGTAAGGTAATATATATATATATATATATATATATATATATATATATTAACACATGTGCTAAGAATATCCCACAATACCCCAAATTCCCGCATAAAACGGGAAATTTTCTAAGACATCTCTATTTACCCTAGGATCATGGTTCGTACCTCATTCTCTTCAGAATGGAAAGTACTTTCTAACGTTACCAATCACATGTCTTCATCATGTATCTGAGGCGGGAAAATCTCGATAAAGGGATTTATTAAAATATCCCTTTTTAAAACCTTTTTACCCGTTTGAACACAACTTGGGGCTCCGCAGAGATCTGAAATATATCTGTAGAATACTAAGGAGTACACTGAATGTATGTGCAAAATATCAATCTTCTAGGTGCAAAAATAAGCCCGCCAAAAAATAATATGCCCACAGTACCATAAATTCCCGTTTAAAACAAGATCTCAGGTAAATATTTCCTGAGTCATCCTTATTTATGCTAGCATTATGGTTCGTACCTCATTCTCTTCAGAATAGAACAGCCTTTGAAACGGTACAATTCGCATGTCTCCGTCGAGTATCTGAGCGGGAAAATCAAGTGGTGCATAAGCAAGTAACAAAAAATAGTAAAAATAGGCCTAACAAAAAATTCTTTAGTTTTAAGTTATGACGTATCACACCCTATGTTTCAACCCAGAAAGGCGTAAAACCATACGTAACGTGTTTTAGAACGCTTCCACTCTAGAAAAAAAAGCTTTATTAGTACTTTTTAAATCGAATAATGAAAATACAACCCTAACGTATAAACATATATGATATATATATAAGGGTTAATGCCGTGCTACTGTTTTTAACCTTCAATTTATTTCCTGCTCAATAGTAGGCATACCTGTGTTTTGTCAATATTTACTTCAATATCACGAAATCGGGGCTTTTGGCCCTATACTCTAACCAAAACATCACAATTACATGACCATGTGTGACTTTTAGTAGATACTCTACTATTGGTATGTGCAGGACAAGGGCGCCATTTTCTGTGTAACTTTGGAGGGCCCTATGAAAGATATGCATTAGTAGAAAGGAAAAATGAATGACCATGTACTGTAGAAATAGGATAACCTGCTTCAAATTAGCAACTTGGCCCCCCTCGTTAGAGGGCCATTTCAACTTTGGGGGTCCAAGACCACTAAACCCCCCAGGATCGGCGTCCTTGGTGCAGGAGTAACAACTTATGGGAGCTAAATGAAGTTTTTCTAAATAATCAACCTTCACCTAATAAGAATATTAAGAATTAATACTACTACTACTACTACTACTACTACTACTACTACTACTACTAATAATAATAATAATAATAATAATAATAATAATAATAATAATAATAATAACAGCGGTTCGAAGTTCACGCATGCATAGGATATATTTAATGAGAACCAAGCAGCCAGCACCATTTTTGCTTCAAAGCAGAAATTATTTTCGAAATCATACGTACTTATATGTAAATTGGTAGCATGAGTCACTTGCATGCACTCGTCACGAATTACTAGTGTGTTTATACGATGATTTTTGTCAAGTGATTTTTTTCACCCCTTGGAAATGAATCACCAAGCAGGTGAGTTTCCTTCGAACATGTATATTGTAGTTAACCTAAATATTTGTTCACTCCTTTGTGGATTTGTGCAGGAAACGAGTTCCTTCTGAGAATCTTTTATGTCTTTGTTTCTTTTCTTGTTGCTTTTTTGTTTTGCTAACGGTACTGTGTCTTAATAACTACATACTTCCACTACCTAACACAATAATATCGTATTTTAATATACACTTACCTCCGTTTTTCTTAGCAGTTCTCTCCAGCACTAGACAAACGAACACACACAATAACAAGTCAGAATTCGCTCCATAACAACACGAAAACCAGTCGAGCATGCGCAGTAAGTGCTGGAGACTATCTTCAAAGAAAACACGACAGGTGACGCTCACATCAAGAAGAAATGCATCAGTACCGATGCAAAAATCTGCGTCAATTGAGTAATCTTAAACCACAATGCATTTATATGTCTCAAATGACCCATTTTTTATTTTCGATCGTTCTCTCGGGTTGAGAATGCTGCGCATCAGTGACAAAAACGAAATTTATACATATTAATGCGCCATTTGATGCACGTAAGTATTTCAAATTTCCTATGATGCACTTGTAGTTCTGTGTGATAGGGGTCTACTATTCTCTCTTAGTGCTATAACAATAGTACCATATATCGCTTCATTTTTTAACTATATTTCTACAAGGGAAATGCTTTTGTGGTCACCGTGGTAATATGAATCTGAAGAAAACTAGTGAATAGAGGCAGACAGATGGTTAGACTGTCGAAAGAGCATCATAAACAAGAAAAGTTCTCGAAATGTTTTTATGTGACCTAGGCGCCGGCTCTCAAACCCAGGCACCGTAATAAAACAATTTCATAAATGGGCCTACATAATTTTATTTTAAAATTAAATCATTTAGAAACCAGACTCGTATTTTCAAATCGCCTTAACTACCTGGCGTCCGGGATTTTTCGAGCCTGAACAAGAGGAATATTGACAGAAATTCACTATGCATTACATGTGTTGTTACTTTGAAACTTGAACATTTTCTTTTCAATAACCTCAAATGAAATAGTGTTCTAAGTATACGAGCATAAGTTTACTTATATTCTTTCTCTCGTTAGTTCTGAGGTGATTAATGTTTGGTACATGGTAGTACAAGTACATTTGCAAAGGATTATATCGTGAAAGTATTGCGTTTTGTGTTTTCCGAAGTTCATAACGGGAAAAAAATCCTAATTTAAAAGCAAACGTTTGAAGAGTTCAGCCCTCTGTTAAATTTTTCCGTGTAGAATGATTTCTCTTATATTGCTTTACTCACTGGAACAGAACATTGTGTGTATTACTAGTCTGACATAATACGAACATTGATTATCAAAGGATTCGGTGGATCAAGAGTGAAACGCTCACCTGTAATGTGAGGGGCCTCGTGTTCGAATCCAAGTCATATGAAATTTTAGTGGACAACATCGTGTCCGTGGGTTTTCTCGCGATTCTGACTTTATCTCCCACATGATCATTCTACCAATTCTTTTACAATGCATTACTTTCATTACTCACCCGTCTCTCTATACCTAGTGGGCATATTCGTGGAACATAAAAGTAGAAATTTCATTTTATTTTATTCGGTAATAAGCCAATTGTAACTAGTTTGTTATCATTACTGTGTTACCATATTTGTTTACTTGTTGGTTTAAGTTTAGCTCATGTATTCAAAACACTTCAGTCGATCTCAGTCACGGACTGGGGAGTATAGGGCCCCGGCAGGAGCCTCACTTGGAGGACCCTACCTTCCCCTTCCGTGTAGCATGTAGGAGCATTCATGGGTCCCCAATACACATTTAGACAATATGATACTGGGGCCTCATTCTTTACATTGTTGAAATATATTCTTCCTAGACCGCAAACAAAAGCACCAAACGGGACCTTATAATACTGTTAGTTTCATTCCAATAATGAGACCTCAAAACTATACTCATTGTTGGGGCCACCGAACTCTGGGAATGGAACAAAGTACAACGAGTAACTATCCCCAACACAGCAGACACGTTTTTATCTCACTTTCCATGTTATTGAATATTCATTATATATATATATATATATATATATATATATATATATACGAGGCGCATCCAGAAATTAAGTTTCCCACCCGTCCCATAGGTAGGAAACGATATGTTGAGCGAAGCGACTACGTGTACGTGAGAGAGTAAGGTCCTAGCATGGCACATGCACCAGCGGAACTTCCCTAGTCCTCTCAGTAGCGTCGCGGCAGTGGTTGAAGATGGACGTTCATATTCCTGCTCCCGCCGCGTGTGAAGTGCGAGCAGTGATAAAGTTTTTGAATGCACAGGGCATAGCATCAATCGAAATCCATCGTTAGCTGTGCTAATTCCATGGGCCTAACGGCATGAGCAAGCAGTTCCTGCAGATTTTCCGCTCCTTATTGCACACCACTGTAACGGAGCGCCTGTTGATCAAAAAGTTTTGTGTTGAAGCAACTGACCCTAGAGCACAAAGCAAGGCGCACAGGGTCAGCATTGACATTTTATCAACGATACAGCTGACGATGGATTTAAATCGGGGCTATGCCCTGTGCATTCAAAAACTTTATCACTGCTCGCACTTCACACGCGGCGGGAGCTGGAATAGGAACGTCCATCTTCAGCCACTGCCACGACGCTACTGAGAGCACTAGGAAAGTTCCGGTAGTGTATGTGCCATGCTAGGATCTTACTCTCTCACGTACACGTAGTCGCTTTGCTCAATATACCGTTTCCAAGCTATGGGACGCGTGGGAAACTTACTTTCTGGATGCGCCTTGTATTTTGAGAGGGCCACGGCAGGATCTCTGCCCTCCTGCCCTGGCCAGCCCGAGCCTGGTCGATCTGTAGATCTTCACATAGACTAATAAAATTATTTACGAGTGTGTTCCATGGGCTGAGAAAAGGGATAATAAGCGCGAAGGTATTATGGTGTAATTAGTAAAGTAAATCAATAATAGGAGTGGTGTATTCTCAGAGTGCTCATGGACATGATTATCATCTTAAGCTTGTGCATCATTGAAATGAACTCAATAAAGAAATTGTTATTTTTACTTGGGTAAATGTCTTTTCATGTATTAATGTCCTCGTGCTTCTCCCTGAACGGACAACTATCGAATTCACGATGAACTTGCATACAAGAAATTAGCACTATACTATCAAATCACTCTGTTTTATATTGTTAATTTTTTCTTAAGAATGAATAAAATTTGCTTCGTAAGATCGTTCGGTGACCCAACATTGAGAACATTAATTAGTTTGTTCTCAGGCTGCAAAGAATGTTAATAATATTGCAAATTAGTACACTATAACTTTGTCCTAAGATATTCAAATATTTTCAAATAATTGGTAATAAATAAATAGACCAATACCTTTCTTTTTAAAGAAGACTTAAATTCTGTTCTTTTCTTATTCTTTGTGTTATTAACAACGTCGTACATATTTGAAAAAACATGCATCGTATCTTTCACTAAGCCGTTTCCCTGCTGAGCGACGCAGGTCGTTTTCCCTGTACCGATCTGTGACGTACAAATATGGTGGTCATTGTTTTAAGCGCACGAGTAGCAGACCGGAATTCAATCGCAAATTTCGACTTCTTAGAATCATCGCACGAAGAAACGGAAGTGTTCTCCGTAATCAGCTTGGTCTGAAGATTTTATTAGGATAATAAAAAGAAAACTGAAAATGTCCATTGGCGATGAATATCGACTTGATAACGTCCAGCGGCGATGGGGATTTTTTTCTTCACAATTACCGGTTACTCCTCAACCGAAAATTCTATGTCCCAGGGCAGTATCAGAAATGCGTCTTACTGTGACTCAACTGCTACACCTAGTGAACAAAATCTGCACTGCTTAGAGATGAAGAAAGGACGTCTCCGACGCCGCAGTTGCTTTCCTGAAATGAGAAAAAATGTAGACTTTAGAATAAAACGTCAATTAAATTTGGTATGCACCTCATAAATATATGTGATTCTCTGACTCGCATGTTGGACTGATCGATTATTAATTGGTTATCGTATATTGCCATTAATCAACTTCCAGCGAACTGTGACATGAAAAGAGTGTATTTTTCGTTTTACTGTTTACTGTGAGCATTATATACTGATCATGATCTACCTTCGTCTCTTGATTAGTTATTGATCGGAACTTAGAGAAAAAATAACCAACTCTCATTATTTTTCTCTCTTAGTGTTAATTCTTGTGTACATGAACGTTGAGGAGAACAACGAACTTTTTTCGTTTGGGAGCTACAGACAACTAATGTGTTTTATGCTGAATCATTATGTTTTCTCTTTTATGTAACTTTATGTAGTACAGTGTTACAATTACGAGTAAATTGAGAAATCACCCATAATTTCACCTTAATCACGCACTTTACGCTCACTCCTTGGCCATTTTTCTACCAAACCGGTTGTCTATCGAGTCTAGATAGATATTTTAAATACACTCGTCTACTTCCGAACTGGTCAGTTCTCTGCAGAGGCTAGGACCTGCAATAATCCTTCTTTATCGAGTGAAGTGAGGTAGAGTGGAAGGCGAGATTCCAATACTAGTACCAAGGCTCTGGGGAGATGTAGGTTGATTTCTGACAGATGCAGTTATTAGGTAGTCGACGAAATATCATTGAGACTTGGAGCCGTCTAGAACCCATCATAGCCGAAGCGGATATAGCCAAGATAATTTACTGCACAACCTGAAATTTTATCTTTCCCTAACCAACAACCTGTCCCTTTTTCTCAAAAAATTCTTGCGATGTCAGTGTTGTTCGGACTTAAAAAATTTGGATGTTTACAGATGACTGCATACTATATCGCTCTTAGTTTGTAGTACTGATAATGAATGTGGTATCCTAAGTTATCGTTTAGTAGATTTAAATATGTAATAAACTAACGTAATTTTGTTTAAAAATATGGTTTTGCAACAATGTTAATCGGTTGGTACTTCAGAGCATAACAAACAATGCCCCTGTCGATATTTGCACGGTACAGTTTCATTGAATGTTGCTTACCACTTTAAGTGTGAGGCGTGGATCCACAGCTTAACGTAGAATGCGAATCACTGATCATCCACCGGGAATCGAACCCAAGTTTTCTGTCTAAATGATGTGTGTAACAATAATTTTACGAATGATCAAAAAAATGATCAAAAGTTTGTGATCTTGGTCAATAATTAGTTTTTGAATAAGGTCCCACAAAATTTTTGAACGGCCTCTAAATCGATTTTTCGTATCATTTAAAGAATAAGCACATCATACTAAGTTAAGAGATAGTTTCGGTTTGGATACATTATGTGTAGTTTTCCAGATATAAGGCGTACAAGATTTTTTTGACTGAAATATATTGGATCTTTTGATCCAAAAATTAAAATAACTAAATAAATAAATAAATAAAATGTGTAAGCACAGTACTATTATCTTACAGCCTATAACTTTCTCTCTCTCCTTTTTTAGACTTTATTCTCGACTTAGAATATTATTGTAATCCTCTTACCTTTGTAGCTAAGTAGTTAATGCTTGTGTTTCTGTTCGCGTATTCAATTTCTAGTAGGTTTATGAAATCTTAGACATATCACAAATAATGATTGAAATGAAATATTTCAATTTTGTGTCCCACGTTATGCCGGGTGGGCTATAGGAGGCAATGATGATGAGAAATGAATGAAATAGTGGAATGAAGAAAGTAGATGGAAACGGGAGAACCCCGAGAAAACCCATGCACACGGGGTTTGTCCACCACAAAGTTCACTTTTCGCGAGCTGGGATCGAACCAGGGACCCCATACACAAGAAATGAGTGCTCTACCACTGAACCACTGCGGCTTATCAAATAATGATTGAGTTCCGGCTTGTCTTATATACTCTCGGCACTGAAAAGCGACAATAAACTCTACTGAATAATACAATACTCTAGTTTGTTTCCTTCCGGTTGGATCAGTATTTTTAAACACCATATGCCATTTAACGCACTAGATAGTAGTGAGAGTGTATTTATACGAATCGTAAGGTAGGTGCAGGTATATAAGCCATATTAAGGGTGTTGGATTTATTATGGTCTTAATTTTCATGAAACACAAAGAACAATACATGTGCGTTGCAGAGTAACCTTTTCCGCGTGTAGAGAAACATGTGGCAATGAAGCGACTTAATTCTATTTTATACCCGAGGTAAAAGAAAACACTGTTAAAATGTGGCGTATTTACAAACGCGTGCAGGTAGTTACACCATGTCTTGGATGCTACTAGAAACCTACCTATAGGTATAATAAATCTTGCAACTGCATACATCGTCTGTATTATACGAACACAAATATCACTACACAACATGGCAGAAGCAAAAAATAGAATAACCAAAGTGGAGGACGAAGACAGAAAGTAAAATGTAAAAACGATAATCTCCAAAGTTGAAGTGAAGTTCCAAATTGAAAAGTTTGAATCCATAAGAAGTTAAACAAACAGTGTCACTGTACTGTGACAAAAAAAAAAAAAAAAAAAAAAAAAACAAACTCTACACCCATATTACATGGTGCATGTGGGAGAAATGAAAAATCTTTCTCTTCTGCAGTCAGTCCTGCACAAGCCCTGGTGTATTTCGCTGCACCATGCTTGGTATTGATTTACTAGTCATGGAATCACAACTTACAAAACAAAGTGTTCCTAGACCGATATGAGATAAGGCGTACATTGATGTAAACAATCGGCAATGTTCTGACTTAGCACGGTACTAATAACAGGTTCTTATCTCTATTGAAATAATAACGTCCTTCCACGGATCCTTCCCTAAGCAAACAACACCGAACGGCGTAGCGGTCTCAGCACTGTCTCCCGGAGTACTCGTCAATTCGGAATTGTCCAAGACCGTGGCACATAATAGAAGCGGATTCTGGCGGATTTCGTCGGAAATGTCCCAGTACTGAACACTTGGTGTATTTAGGTGCCCTGGCATATATACCTGCAGTTGTCTTATTTAAAATTTTACCGTATTTTTATTTACTATGTGTCAGTTAGAGTCTTCTTTGAATTATCTATTTACTACAGAACATAGCAGTTATTATCTTAACAAATATTTGTAATTTTTTGTTACAATATTCCTTATTTCCAGTGGAGGAAATAGTTTATTTATTTATTTTTTTTTTTTTTGTTTTCCACGTACATACATTAGATCTTGAACAAAAATTAGAAGGGTAACGTGGATCCCAACTTCCACAGAAGTCGGGGATTCACGGTACTATGTCTGCCTTATAAGTACATTTTACCTTCAGTTTTTCACGTACGGTTGCACGTTCTCTTTGGAGTGAAACTTATAAGTACATCTATACAATCACTTCTAATAGCATTATTGGTTTTCTAACTAAACTAGAGAGAAAATGAATTTAATTTTTTCTTGATTTTGTTTCTTGCAATGCAGTTCTATAAGTATCTCTTAGCTAAAAACAAATTATAACAATTTACAACATTAAAATCATGATAAAAAATGGAGCAATATACCATACCTACTTTCTCAATTACTATAATAGTTACAGTAGCACTTTTTTTTTTTTTTTTTTTTTTTTTTTAGAAAAAGACACTACTTGTAATTTATATTTATTACATACACAGAACACAATATTTTCCTATTGTAACAACTAGAGCAAAGCTGATTAATAATAAGGCACTAGCTGATAAGCAATCGCTTGTGGATTGCATATCAGTTGAGGATATTTACCCCGCACGATAACTAATAATCAACGAACTTAAAAAATTCATTACTGAATTCTCTATGTCTGTGTGTCTGCCTGTTATTTTCGATTTTTTCAATTTTGAACCCTGTATTTGAACCCTAGAACATCAAAAACTATCAGAGAAGTGGTTAAATTTTTCGCGCTACTCTTACCGTTCCCGAGGTATTGGCCAAAAAATGGCCGAATTCCAGAGATTTAAGGAGTCATACCTCGGGAACCGTAAGTCATAGAGATCATATTGGTGTTGATGAATATTTAAAAGGATGGTAAATATTTTGGTACCAAGTAGTAACTGGTGACCACTGTCCAACTGGCCCTGGTTTGCCCAATGCTTAGTTGGCCAGTGGTCATCAATTAATATCGGAACCAAAATGTTTATCATCCTCATATGTTCATATCGCTAGTCATATATTCTTTGGGAAGACTGGTGCTTCTTTCCCAAGTTTAGTGGTTTTTGTTTGCTTGGTGCATAGCAGCCTTTGTGTACAGTGTTTTGTAGTTTAATAGTTTGTTCTACTATGGAATGTAAGAAGGATTTGCAATTTCAATTCATATTTGACCGAAGATATAGAAGCGCCAAACGTAATGCTAGCCAAGTATATCAGTGGTTGGAAAATAAGTTTCCTCGTATATTTGAAAACATTTGTGTGCTCCAGTTACAGATGGTGATCAGAAAAATGGAAACACCTGCAGTTGGCAAAACGTCAGCTGTATGGATTGGCAGTGGTGTCGTGGCGCCCGCAGCGCCGGACCGCTGCTGGTGGTGTGTTAGGTCGGTCTCCATACTACGTCAGGCGCAGTGGAACAGCAGTGTTCGGTGGCTGCCGCAGACGGAGGTAGTGTAAAATGGGAGACCTCTCAGATTTTCAAAGAGGGCAAATTGTTGGTGCGCGGTTATGTGGAGTGAGTGTGACGTCAGTGGCTACTGTGTTAGGTGTGTCGCGTGGGACAGTGTCGAAGGTGATGACGGCCTACACAACACACAGGAAAACCACATCGGGGAAGCGGAACAGTGGGCGGAAGAAAATCATGAGTGACAGGTCACGCCGGGTATTAAAGCGCATTGTCACTCAGAACCGTCGTGCCACTGCGGAGCAAGTGATGGAGGAACTCAATCAGCACCTTCCCCACCCTGTTTCGACGATCACAGTCCGCCGTTAATTACATGACATGAACTTACGGGGTCGTGTTGCACGAGACAAACCGCTCATCAGGGACCATAACGTTTTCGCACGCCGCAAATGGTGCTGCGACCATGCAACTCGGACCGTTGAGAACTGGAAACGTGTGATATGGTCGGATGAGTCGTCCTTCACCCTATTCCCAACCACGGGCCGTGTTTGTGTGTGGAGAACGCCCAAAGAAGCTTATGATCTGCAGTGTCTCCGCCCAACTGTGAAACATGGCGGCGGCTCGGTGATGCTTTGGGCCGCCATATCATGGTTTTCATTGGGTACTGTGGTCACACTTAGGGGACGAATCACTGCCAACGATTATGTCGCAATTTTAGGAGACCACTTGCATCCTATGGTCCGGATGTTGTTCCCGGACAATGACGCCATCTTCCAGGATGATAATGCACCCATTCACACAGCTGGCGTTCTTGCAACGTGGTTTGAGGAACATCGGGATGAAGTTCAACACCTCCCCTGGCCCGCCAAATCCCCAGATCTCAACATAATTGAACATCTGTGGTCCGTCTTGGAAACACGACTCCGGTGACGATTTCCACCTTTATCCTCTCTCACAGAACTGGCCGATGCCCTGCACGAGGTATGGTGTAAAATTCCACTTGCTACCAATCACGACCTCTATGCGTCCATCACATCAAGGTTGTTCTGAAGGCGAAAGGTGGCCCGACACCATATTAATCTGGTAAGTTGCAATTTCGTTCAGGTGTTTCCATTTTTCTGATCACCATCTGTACATGCGGAATCATGTTTAAAAATTTACAATCCTATGAACATTTTGCCGCAACAGCTCCTTCGTCTGTAAAATTCACCCACGTGACTAGGGAGACAAGCACAATCCGGATCGTAGCCGATGTGACCAGATTCGGTTGGTTCGTATATATGAGTTTCCTCTTGAATAACTGTTATTAGTACTAGAAGAGCATTTTGAAACTTATGGTAAAGTGCGCAAAGTGGGACTACAACTATAGAATGCCTCCTTTCCCCTTGGCGTAGACAGTGGCGTACATATTGTTCATATGGAAATACATAAGCACATACCGTCTCGTATCATAGTTCAAGGTTCTAAAGTGAGTGTGACTTATGAAGGGCAGCCTTAACTTGTTTTCGATGTCAATCAAATCTTCACACGATTGCCACCTGTCTACTGAAGAACACAAAACCAGCTACAGCTACCACTGACCAGACGCCTCCACATATGACGGAGATTGGCAAAGTGCATCGCTCCTTTCCCTCTTCAGGATCGCTTTCGCTCTTTGTCACTGCCCCCTGACCCTCGTTAAGAGTTCACTTGGGTTGCCTTCTTTGACTGATAACAACGAGTTTCCTGTATTAGTGCGAACTCCCCCAGTGAATTCATCCGTAACAGATAAAGCGCTAGTTACAGGAGATCCCGAAGTGAACCCGGCACCCCCGTCATTACAGGATACATTTGTGGATGTCACGGATCTTGATTCTTCTCGTCCGTCGGCGCAGGAAGTGTTACCAGTGCTGCCTGGTTCTTCACGTGGAGTACAAGACAATAATGCCCCGTCTCCAGCTGAACATACCATTACTTCTGTGTAATCTGATTTTTCTTCCCAGCAAAAAAGACGGAAAGTCACTCGAACTTCTACAAGAAAGAAAGATCAATGTTTCCTTGAGGTTACCCGCGGGGCAGATCAAGCAGACACACGCGAATCACGTTCACAACATCGGGCAATATCTGACTCAGAACTTCCTTGAGGCGTGCGGCGTTTAGCCTTCGGTATTAACCTTCACACTTGCTTTCCAGGTTTTCGTCAACATTGTATGTTGTATCTGGCAGTGTTTGTTTTTGTGTTCGGAAAGGAGAGTTCTCACATAAATACGTAAATTTACTACAGCGTTCATGGGAAAGAATCACTTTATTTTTCTAAATATTTTCTTTTTCTTTTTGTTTTCTTTTTGCGCGATTTTAAAATGTTAACAGTAAATTCCTTTAAGTTAGTACCTCTCAATATTCACCGTATCAGTTCAGATCATAATAAGGCCCTTCTAAAACAGTTTATCGAAAGCCGCCGACCAGATGTTTGCTTTCTAGCAGAAATAAGTTCTCTCCTTACATCTTTGGAGTTTCTTACAAATTTTAAAGCTATTATTAACCGCGATCAAGAGACTGGGGTCGCGATTTTGGTACGAAAGGGTCTCAGTTATGATTGTGTAGTGTTACCACTTGAAGGAAGGGCTATACGTTGTTATATTCAGACTATTTATTTCGTAGCATTATATGATCATTCTAGGTTTTTACGTACAAAAGAGAAGAATAAGTTTTACGCAACTACCATTTCTTTCTTACTTCCTCCTGGGATTCCTCATTGTATAATTGCCGGCGATTTCAATGCTGTTGTAGATTCCCGAGATTCTAGAACGCCTACCACGCCTTGTCCTACTTTGCCGGAGCGTCCTAAAGTTAAAAGACGCTTTATTTGTGTCAAACTCCCCACATGCTTTCATCCACCGCACTTCTACGACTAAGAGTCGAATCGAGCATACATTTCAGAGAGTTTCTGCATTGTGGCGAAGTAGTTTTCAAAATGCCTTTCTTGCTACCGCCAGCTCGCGGCGATCCCAATTGGAAGATTAATACTGAAATCATGTCTCGCGTGAAGGGGTGGTGGAATTCTCGCGTCGATTACCTTATTGGTGCAGCACGCAGCGGTACTAGCCACTTGTGATTCCCTGATGGAATTTATTTTGTAAACCTAAATTGCGCAGCTCCTTTCAATGGCAAAATTGGGTCGCGAGGAAAGTCTGCGAATTATGGAATGCTCCGCCGTCCTTAGATAACCTGGCTTGCATTAACGGCATCAAACACCGATTGAAAATGATTTACTCCAATACGTCGATCTGTACATATTTGTTGGAAGATTTTATCATCCTTTTTCAGAGGAGACTATAAGTATTTGTCATTTTGATTTTATTTTGCGACAACGGCATTCTACCGCCATTCACTCTCTCATTCTGGGAGATGGCACGACCATTACTGATTCTAATTACGCAGATTTTACGAGAGCTCATGCGCTACTATACAGAATTTGCAAAGGCACGTCCCATAGACTTACAAACATGCCCCGGAGTTTCTGTTAACGTTATTTCACCATCTCACGCATGACGAGTTTCAGACATGAATCAATCCTATTACTGAGGAGGAAATTTTCACGGTCCTTAGGCATACAAAAGGTCGCAGTGCCCCCGGTGAAGATGGATTAAGCATTCAGTTTTATAAACAGTATTGGTCTCACCTCAGTCCCTATAGACGAGTAAAATTGTAGTTGAACCCTGTAATAAAAGGCATTTTATTATTTCTTGTACTATTGAGTGTCCTGAATAACGTATCAAAAGTCTACCAAAATCTGACTATGGAAAAGCCGCCATTTTATGCCGCCATCTTGGATATTTTCATAAACCATTTTGATACACTTTTCTTGTAATATTTTTGCAATGAATCAAGCTAAGGACTTGGTTTTTGTCCCAAATCGAAGCTAATAAACAACACAATCATAAAAATGTACAATTGGTATAATTGTATGCAGAATTATTTAAACATCGTTACTGTTGAGGTGAAAACGTTGTTAAGTTGGTCTTATTTTGTTACTTCCAAGGCTAATAATTATGAAATCCTCAGAGATACTGAGAAACACCCTGAAATAAAATTAATAGATCTCAATCTTACCTTTCCATCGACACCAAAATTGTTTACCTACGTCTGAAAGTAAGGGGGCTACGTGGTTTTATGTGATTGAGGGTGTTGTATTTTTGTGTCACTCACATACGCAATTTAGGTACTGTGGTTAGACATCAAAACAAGAAAGAAGTTGGAAGAAACAACAAATGACATTTTCAAATGCTGTTTTAAAAAGTAACTATCATTTTGCTTCCATAAGACCGACTTTCATCAAGTTGGTGTCAAAGTAAAGGTCATAAGATATAGATGAAAGAGATAAAGAGGGTTTTTCAATAAATTACAATTACATGTGTAATTAGATATGCTTTGAGTTGAGTTGATCTTAACGTTCAGCAGGGGCGAGGATAGATCAGACAGGACCTACTGATTATGTGGAATTCGAATTACATGATCTCTCTGAGGGAATCGAACCCGGGTCTTCCACACCAAAGGCGCGTACGCTAACTGCTTTGCCACTAAGGATTAAATATATTTTATTTACATTATTTGGTACGAAAGATTATGTAGGAATCTCATATGTAGTAATGATAATAGCTATTTTTTTTACATGTTTTTTTTTCACTTTCTGTCATACAAAATGCGAAAAATGTAAAAATTAACTGTTATCTTTTTGTTGTAGAAAGTATATTGCGCTACAAAGCTGACTAATCCAGTGATATCTTACGTTTATCAAAGCCACCAACATTATCACTATTAATGAATAATTTATATACAGAATTTTTTGTTAACATATAAAGTTGTTATAACAAATGTAGGCGAACAACGAGAGAGCTTTCTTATTCCATGGCATTGTATAAATATGTTCAAATAAACGAACAGTTTTTCTGGTTGCTTTGAAATGAACCAAAAATTACAAAAGTAACTTAGTGAACACCAAGAAAAATAATATACATTCTTTTCATAATTTATAATGATCGAAAAGGAAAAAACAAACAGTCAAACGAAATTATCTTTCTTTAATCACAATGCACGAAGCAGCAGGTGAAGCACTGACAACATATTTAGTCATCATCGCTTTCAGGTTCACTTCTGTCGCATCTATTACATTATGAAATGTGATTCCGTGGCATTCAGAGCAAGCACTTGAACAGTTAGGGTCATGTTTCTTGCAGTTGCATTGAATGGTAGAACACAGAGTTGTAGAGCAGCCACATTTTATGAACTTCACCAACTGGTCAGGTGCGGGAAGTTGAATCATCTTCACTGGTGACAGATGTTCATCACGGAGTTCCTAACCCCATTGGAGCGGATCGAGGTCATTGGAAAGCCAGGTCTGAACGCAAAGATATACACATAGAAAGTGATAGTAGCAGACATCTTCAGTAAACGGCAGTACTTCAGACGTCACTTGAGCTGTCGATTTAACTATTTATGGAGATAAACTTGTGATAGCGAATTTCATTGAGAGTTTGACCAATTCGACCCACATATAGACACGCCATAGCTATATTACCAGATGTCTTGATTTGTTCTAATGTTCTCCCTGCAGTTCTAAAGATTGCGGACTGTTTTCGGAAACACTCGTTCTTCCGTAAGAGTAGAAGGAATCTCGTTTCCCTAACCCATATGTAGTGTTTGGATGTAGTGTCATATCCCAGTAGTCCATGAGCGGAGACTATGTGTGAGCAAACGGCATCACCCAGTGTTTGTTTGATTGCCGTAATGTCATAGACCAACACACTTTTGGAACTTTTCTTTGGTTCAGAACACAGGAAGACATCATTGAGTTTGTTGTCAAAACAGTGGATTAACAGGACTAGAAGGTCAACATCTTCACCAATAACTGCTGTCGGACACATATGCTATCTTTCATTAGCTTGTTTTACAATCAGGATATGTGCGTCATCAGGAGCATGTTTGATACCATATACAGCTTCCGTAAACTTCTCAGCCAACAATGTTACAAAAGTCTGCTTGTTCTCTTTGTTGCTCAAGAATATGTTCTTGGAGATGGCGAGAACCGTCGACTGAGTTACATGCACCTCCAACATGAGTTACAGTGGTCCCTCCAGACCTCTGTTGCATTTGCTGACTCAGACGTTGTTGATAAGTGTTCTCCTTGGTAGGCATAAAATATAATAGTTGCTTGTCCGAACTTTGACTTAACATACTGTACATATCTTCAAATGTTTGTTGCTTACTCCAAGGCAAACGGTGAAGCAACCACCCACTATCAATAACATAATATAAATTTCCTGGTGTTGAAGGGGTTGCCTGGCATTGGCCGCGCAAGTACGTTGTAAGATGGGCCTTTCCAGAATTTCTCCTAAGTTCACATGTGTCTAATATTGAAGCTTGGTATATACATAGCTTGTAATGAAAAACACGTTTCAAATCGAATTCACTGCTTTTTGCGCAAATGAAAAGATACCGGGAAAGCAGATGGGGGTCATTGTGAAATGCGTCATTCTTCGCTTTAACTACCTGTACTGCCTTAATTGGTTTCACCATTTTGTTTCTCTTGAATGAAAATTGTGTAACATATACATATATATCGTTCATATCAACAAGAATTATGCTCCCTACTTCACCAGCATTTCAGGATTTGTTCCTGCAGAATATGTGATGCCTGCAATTACGTTTCTTAGATTTTGATCAGGAAAACGCCGAGTTATTCCATAAATTCCATAATTTTTGTGCGTCAGCGTTTTCCCTCCTCACTCGGGATATCGTCAACGTTATATCTTGCTCAGTCATCGCATGTTGAATCCCAACACTCTTGCATTCCCTAGTCGACTAGTGCACAAATGGATCGCGACATTACCCATACGAGCTACTGCTCTTGTGTCATCCCTTTACCATGTGTTAACCCATTGCTAATGCCTTTTATGTTCCTCATTAATACCTGCTCAATTATCAAATTCGTGAAGAGTCCGTCCCAAAACCTATTACTTTTGCCTTACAGCATGTAAGGCACTCATGAAAGCTGCGTGTAAGTTTGAGCCACATTTTCAAGTTCTAACATGCTTTGTAAGAATATTCCTGTTAAACATGCATACCACATGCTGCGAAAAAAGGAAGCATTTAATTTACCGTATGCAAATTCATTTCCCAATTTCCTGTTCTTTCAGCTTTAATAAATGATTTCAGGATATCCACCATTTCAATGTATACCATCCACGTTACCGCAGTTCTGCTGGTTTTCAGTTCAATTTTTTAATACTATACTTTTTTGTAAAGCATGTTAATTACGTCACTAGGAATTTCGGAAGCCAACATTTCTTTTTTCAGAAGTCGTTAAAAATGTTAATCGTGCTATTGTTATATCCGTGCTTTCAGTTTCTGTTTCCTTAGCTAGAACAGTATTAAGAATTGATGACACTAGCATGTGGCCACAAATAGCTCTGGCAATTGCTTTGTCTGACTGCATATGCTACGCTGTGTTTTCTGCATACGCAACCTTCAAAATTTCAGCCAAACCGAATCCTGTGTTGAAAAAACCAATGCACTAAAGGAAAATCATAATCGTGTGCAGAGTTCCTAGTCTGAGTATACACTTCTTTAACCTACTACCTTGTGATTCGTTGCTACAGTAGTAATCTTGTAATTTGTTGCTTACGATTCCAACTGCTTTAAAGAACAACAACTGATCAAAGATTACAATGGGAACTTCGTTGTAACGTGTTGCATATTTTGCTATAAATAACAGCGTTTACAGAATGCAAGACTCATTGGTTGGTTCCATGCCAATAATAGGAGGAAAACCACAGATGATACAGTATGATGTTCACCCTCGTGAACCAGTTGCTCAAGCTCTGCCAGTCAGGTACACTTCGCGTTAGAAGATGTGAAATATTCCACAGTATGTCGACATTTTTTTTTGAATCATTATATTATACACCTCTGTTTGGTTTGTACTTTACAAACCGCAGTTCACTGGCCTGTGAGCGATAATGAGTGATGGGAATGATGAAATTCAAAATGATGAAGAACTTTTGATGGAAATCGGTCTTACGGAAGCGGAATGAAAGTTGCGTTTTTACACAGCAATCCAAAATGTCATTTTTTGTTTCGTCCAACTTCTTTCTTGTTTTGATGTCTAACCACAGTACCTGAATTGCGCATGTGAGTGACACAAAAATACAACACCCTGCATCACATAAAACCACGTAGCTCCCTTACTTTCAGACGTAGGTAAACAATTTTGGTGTCGATGGAAAGGTAAGATTGAGATCTATTAATTTTATTTCGTGGTGTTTCCCAGTATCTCTGAAGATTTCATAGTTATTAGCCTTGGAATTGACAAAATAAGACCAACTCAAAAAACGTTTTCAGCCTATCAGTAATCATATTTAAATAATTCTGCATACAATTATACCAATTGTACATTTTTATGATTGTGTTGTTTATTAGCTTCGATTTGGGACAAGAACCAAGTCTCTAGTTTGATTCATTGCGATGATATTACAAGAAAAGTGTATTAAAATGGTTTATAAAAATATCCAAGATGGCGGCCCAAGCTGGCGGCTTTCCCATAGTCAGATTTTGGTAGACTTTTGATACGTTATTCAAGACACTCAATAGTACCAGAAACAATAAAAATACTTTTTATTACAATTACTTCTAGGTTACCCCCTTTTTTGGCATAAATTTACTCGTCTACTAACTGATCGCCTTATTCAGTGCTTTGTTAAGAGGTGAAGCAATGGGTCGTAATTCCGCTATCTTAGTCCTCATTCCGAAATCCCGCGCAACGCATTATGATCAGGACTATCGACCTATTTCTTTATTGCCCGTCGATCTTAAGTTGTTCACCAAAGTGCTTACAGCCCGACTTCGACCAATCATCTGTCACTACATTAGTCCCTATCGGGCGGTACTCCATGTTACACATAACCTTTCGTATACACTTCGCTCTTTGCGCGTTATATTTTCTTATTTTCATTTTCGGCAAGTGCCCGCGGATGCATTAGCTGTAGATTTAGAAAGAGCGTATGGCAGTTTAGATCACGGTTTTTTGTTGTAGGTAATTGAATCCTGGAGGTTTCCTTTAGCGTTACGCAGGTCATTAATAATTTGTATACCACGGCCAATTTCCGTATCCAGGTTAACGGACACCTGTCTCCTCTTATTCCGCTAAAACGTGGACTACGTCTGTCTACGATACTTTTTGCACTCGCATTAGATCCTTTACTCAGAACGTTGGCCTTCCTGCAGCCCCTGGGCCCTCTCGTTTCTTGAGTCAAATTATATTTGGGTATGTGGATGACGTCACAATCACCGGCGAGGATCCTGTTGTTATGGTGCGGGTTTTTGCAGTGTTGCAGCGTTTCGAACTTTGTTCCGGGTTACAGTACAATGTACAGAAAACTGACCTATTACAGTTCAATGGTTTTCGTTTACCTGCTAAAGAGCCTGGGTTGCCGTGTGTACCTCAAGTCGCATCGTTGAAGATGAAGATCCTTCGTATTCCGTTTCCGTCACAACCTACTCCCCTTTTCGAAGAGTTTTGGTCACCGTTTTTGATACAGATCCGCCAACTTTTGTTTTTCTAGCGTTTCCGTGGCCTTCATTTAATTCATCGTATCCATTTCATCATTATTTACATTGCACCCAAACTGTGGTACCGGGCTCGATTTTTTCCATTACCAGAAATGTTTTCTAAACGGTTTGACTTTATTCTTAAGGAATATTTGGCCTGGCTTATATTTTCGCATTCCACATACAGGACTATATTTTCACCGTTCGCAGGGAGGATTGGGTCTCGTCCATCTCAGATTGAAATGTCAAACTCAGTTTATGCTCGATTTCTATACTGCCGTTGCTACTAATAAGTTCTTTACACACCAACGGATACGATTTTTCTGGCCAAGTTATGAATTCCCTGTGAGCTCCCCGTTTATTAACTTCGCTGGTTGTTGCCTGGCGTACATTACTTCATTAATACGTTATTGGATATACGCCGGTGTGGTTCTCTACCGCCGGTGTGGGGACACATTTCGCGTTCTTTCTTCAACTTCCTTCTCTCGTTGATTTACGATCAGATTATTCTCCAAATTCGTCACTAATGCCCCAGATTATATGGTGCCAGGAATGTGCTAATATCTCCTCCCCGGTATTACCTATACAGGTTTAATGGTTTCAAGTTGTTCATCAGCTGGTTCCTACGCGAGCTCGTTTATTTGAGCTGAATCGTGTTCCTGGCCTACTGTGTTATCGGTGCGCCAAAGGGCACTGGCCCATCGGTACGATCAGTGTGTGGGTGCTCCAGCAATCTGGATCTGTTTCATGTCCTTCTTAGAACGCATTTATCGACGACCTCCACACCAGTTCACAGTGTCCTATTTATTTTGGCGGATTTTCTTTATTTCGCCCACACTAAACATCAAGCTGTGCTCTTTCTTGTGACGTGTACAATTGTCTATATCCATCGCCATGTGCCTTTGCTTGATGCTCGCACCTATTTGTTTTTTTTTTTTTAAACGTACTCGCCGAAAGCTCTTACCCTCAGAGTTGGATAGGCAGTATTTTAGTCGGTTTTCAGAAGTAGTGTTGCAGTAAGCTCCTTTTTTCTCGTCATAAAAAAATCATCTGCCATTGGTGTATATTTATCTTTTCGTTTTCTATTTTTATTTTATTTTTCACTGTACTTTTGGCGGTTATTGTTGTAAATTTCGGTGTTCCTTTTTCTTGTATGTGAAAACTATTGTATTGTACTAAACCCTGAGTAAGTCCGTCTCTTTTACACGTATTTGTATAAAGACAAGCACATGGACAAAAAAAGAAAAATCTAAAATCTACAGCTGAAAACAAAATGTTAAGTATGTTCATTACTCCATTTTTATCCTCTAATTTATAATGAAAAGCCATTTATAAGCAGTGGTGGTTTCAGAAGATTCTCCCCGGGGGATTGTCAATATATAAGAGAGAGAGTACTGCTGAAAAACTGGTAAAAACTAGAACATTGATTGAGCAAATACACATTTCCTTTTTACTTTGAAGTACGTTGACGTAGTGAGTATATCCTGGTGGTTAGCAGAAATCACAGCTCATTCTTAATCTTTTTTTACTATTTTTTATTTCGTACATTTCACGGAGCTGCCTATACCACTTGATGGAGTTGATATTTAGTGGCATGTAGCAGACAGTGATGGCATACATTTAGTCCACCATATAGAACAATAAAGTTTGTATACATATGAATTTTAAGAAGACTTGGAAAATTTAAAAAAAGGAAATTATATATGAATAAAAGATATCGGCTACCTCACTAAACTTTCTTGCTCCAATTTCTTAAACTAAATCACGTAGTGTTGCAAGTATTAGCAAAATATTTTCTTGCGAAATACAAACAAAATCATATGATCTCTCCGCAAAACTTTACTCAAATAAAATACCTTCAAATGCAAACTATACCTTGTAGATTTTTCCATAAAAAATATCTCATGTCATATGTTAGATTTATTAATGAAATATTTGTTTATAAATTAACAAACTCGGGTCAGTCATATTTCACAAAAGTGTTTAAAAATTCACTTCAAGAGTTAACTGCCCCTTGTGGATATTCTCATGGAAGCGATTTACACAATATTATAGGAATAATAATGAAGTATTAACAAAATCTCCTGTTGCTTTTGAGAAAGTCGTCCGAGAGAAACTTGCCTCAAAAGTGAACAACCTTTTATGATTTTTTTTTAAATCAGAAGTAATTTATGCAACATAATAGAATTGTTAATAAAATAAAATACTTACCTCCTCGTAGATTTGTTTTAGAATTAGTGTGTTAGCCATTCTGTCAGGTTATTAATGGAATATTTATTCACGAAATATAAAGAAAATGGCTTAAGTAACTGTTGAGAAAATTGTCTGAAGAAAAAAAATAATTCCGAATAAAAGATTATTCCTAGTATATTTTTTTTGGACAAATGCATTATTTCATATTATCAGTTGTTAATGGAATATTTATTTATGAAATGTGAACAAAACCGCATGAATTCTTTTTGAGAAAATTGTCCAAAGAAAAAAAACTTGCCCTGAGGATGAACTAACCCTCGCAGATTTTTCAAACAAACTATTTATACCATATTGTCAGGCAGGGGCGGGTCCACGACGGACTTCTGAGGGCCGGTGGGTTGTAATACTGCTACTTAGAGTTATTTTTAAGAGCTCCAAACAGTGGGATGGGTTTTATCCATGTATTAAAATGCTATTAAAATGCTACAATAGCAACACAAGTTTTTCTTTTATTACAAAGTTAGAGCGTTTAGGGGGTACACCCTTTCTTCGGGAGACCGTACTGCCTGGGAATCTCTTTGGAAATCTGCAATTTCATATTTTTCGGTTGTATAAAATGTTTTCCTCAAAATTAGAGTAGGGGAGTACAGAAGAGAATCGCGGAGAGGAATGAGATATGCTGTCGAAGATATTAACTGAGTCGCACTAACAGTAATGTTAAGTTGTTAAACGAGTCATGCTTCTGAAGTAATACGCGCTTCATAATATGCAACTTATAAGTCATTATTACGATATTCTCCGAGTTTGAGTAATGTTCAAAGGATTCAAGATAGACAGACTTTACTGTCATGTGTTCTGATCAACAAGTTTGATAGTGTGGAGGACATTTTATATCAGCTGAATGCAAAACTGTGGAGAACGATCTTCTGGCGGCAAGGAACTAGCAGTGCAACAGGTATAACATTCTTATTTTGGCCAAATTCTTTATTATTATCCTTCGCAAATTCCAAAAAGTTAAAACATGACCAACCTAAATATCTCGAAACCTTAATTTGTACAAACCTGTTCCCAATAAATCAAATTAACATAAACATAAAAACTTTGCTATTTCCGAAAACAACTTCTATAATTCTCGGGTGTTTGTGCAGAGGGTTTTAAGTCACAAAATTCCATTTTTGAGTTTTTACTATCATTGGAAAGAGTTTTTTTTTCCTCTACACATGTGTATAAGAGGCTAAGTCAAATTCGAATATGTACCGAAGTTAGTAACTTGTGTTTTATGAGGTAGTTCAATAAATTTCGAATACGGTTGTGCAAGGAGTTGTAAGTCAAGTTTGAACTGACTTAGCACTCTTTACCCTCACAGTTTGTCCCAAATGTGTATGTGCAAAGTGGGCTAAGTCACATGTAAATTGACTTAACCCCCTTTTCCCTAAGCAGAATCCGTTCTTGTGTGCGGAATTGGGTAAGTCACACGGGCGTAAACCTTATGCCTTTTTAATAGTGACGCTGCTGCTGACCAACAGATGGTACTACCTATATCACACCTTATGATGAGCCTACATAATTATTTTTTTGGAACTGAAGCACTAGTCTGATCTTCAGAATTAATTAGTTAAAAACTTTAAAATGAATATTGCTTACATTTGAATAGTATCCAATGAATGAAATTATAGAATAAAAGTTATACTAAAGTTTGTGTAAATTGTTATTAGATTTAACTGTTTACAAATGCACGAGTATTCACTAATGTGTTTTCTACTGAAAGCACGTAGTCTTAGCTGTTCCTAAGTATGAGAGCCATTACTCACGGAAAGATTCGGACAGAAGATACTTGCCATCATATCTCACCACTTCGGAGCTTTATGACGAGTACAAATGAACCTGCAAGGGATCTCCTGTGAGTCGGACCCTTTATGAAAAAGAGTTTCGCAAAATGAATTTAAGAATCAAGAAACCACATGTGGATACATGTCAATTGTGCGACAGGTTGTCATTGCAGATAAAAGCAACCGGTGATGAAGATTCAAAAATACAACTAAATGAACATCATAGGCAAGCTGAGCTAACCTACCAGGCTAAAGCTAGAGACAAGGAACTATCCAAACACGATCCAGGAAAGAAAACCGTAACTTTTGACATGCAGCAATGCCTACCGACACCTTTGGTTAAAAATTCAATAGCGTTCTATAAGAGGCAACTATGGACTTTTAACCTAACAGTGCACGATTGTGATGATGGCCAAGAATACTGTTTCATATGGCATGAAGGTTTAGCTGGTAAGGGGGCAAATGATGTCGGTTCCTGCTTGTACCAATTTCTTCGACACTACTTGAACCCCGATGTCAGACATGTCACAATGTATTACGACACCTGCAGTGGACAAAACAGGAACAGCCATGTAGCAGTAATGTGCATGACTGCTTTGCAAAATTCTCCCCATTTAGGAGTTATCGACCATAAGTTTCTCCTACCAGAACATACTCATATGGAGAGCGACATGGATCACAGGTTAATAGAAAAGAAAAAGAAGAAATTCAACGGTAGTATTGACCACCCTCATGATTGGGCGCAACTTATCAGACAGGCTGGAAAGAGTAAGCAGTTTGTTGCGAAAGAAATGTCCCGCGAAGAATTTTTGAACTTCTCTTCTCTTCTTAAGGGCCCCCTCCAACTCCGTACAGTTGATGAAAGTGGTTGCAAGATAACGTGGCGGGATATGAAGTGGCTTCATTATGAAAAGAAGAATTTGGGAATAATGTATTATAAAACTAGCTTAAATGAAGAGGAAGACTTCAAGCAAGTTAGTTTCAGGAGAAGAGGAAAGGAGCTCTACTCTGACTCCAACTTTTACATATGATGGGCCAGTACCCATAACCACCGAAAAGAAGAAAGATCTTCATAATCTTCTGCCATTTGTGTCAAATGTATTTCACGATTTTTACAAATCTCTGACAACAGCGAAAACTGCACGTAATGTCTTGCCGGACACAATGGGGAACGTTTCAGAGCCTGAAGAACTGTAACTTCAAATATTTTTTAGTTTGATAAAAAATGTATGTGTGTAAGGCAGATAGAAAGTGCGTGTCTGTATAATATGGTGTAGAGGTAAGTCTGATTTTCAAAAGTGCAAAACGAGATAAGTAAGAATTTTTCAAATGGTACATTTTTGTTCTCTTAGAAGCATAAAACTTATTACATGACATTAGCGATATAATACACACTGTTTGTACACATATGTCTCTTCATAAATCTTATATTAAAGTAGTGTTTACTCGTCATCCCGATTTAGCACGATTTTTTAAACTTTCAAATCAATTTTCCCAAAAAGTGTATTTTTTGACTTAACACCCTCTGCACAAACACCCGAGAATTTTCAATTTAACTAAGCCAGGTTTGTGGTTTACTTAATTTCTTCTCAAGTTTTAGGAGCATATTTAAAAGAAACTTTTCAATTATTTCTCTGATTTTCGTCTAGTTCTTACTCAGATGCTACGATCCCCATACACAAGTAAAATTAAAGTAAGGCCAGTGTAATTTTATATTAATAATAAATTATAATAAAATATAAAAGTTACGTGTTGCTATAATGAAGTAATATAACTAATGAAATTATAAGTAATGATACTAATATAATTTAATAAATTATGTACAATATTAATGTTGTGATGTATTATGTTGTGGCTGATATATATACAACCTTCGGCTCATATATGGATAAACAACGAGATTTCATGATTACTTTAGTAATATGAATTTTAAGTGGTTGCAATAGGAGTTTTATATCTGTAATCGTGAAAACATTTGTCAAAATAGGTAGTCCTTTATTTAAAATCCAGCATGCATTTGCGCAGTATGCAATTAGGATTAAAGTCATTGTTTGTGACTGTAAACATGTTAAAATTCTGATTATTGGCGTACATCCTTTGCGTTTGTTGGCTGTCAAACAACAGAGAACTTAACCCTAGTCTGAAATCGCATTAAGTCAAAACAGTATATTATTGACTTCTTATATCAATCCGAGAAAAGTATTGTCTTAACCTGAGAAAAGTATTTATTTCTCGTTAAATATTATAAATCCTTAATGTGGACATCTAAGTCTGATCTTTGAAAAGACTTTTAAAATCCATCTGTTTTTCTTTTAACCCAAGTTCTGTACGCTACCCAGAGTCTACACTTAGTGTTGACTATAAATCGTAACCGTACTTATTTAAGTATCTATTAAACAATTAGGGAAATCTTTAACTTGTGCTTTGCACTGTCCATTTTACCCGATATATATATATATATATATATATATATATATATATATATATATTGTAAGGATATCCACGTTGCCGTACCAGGTAATAACCACGGTACCTCAGGTGAACTATATGTGTTAGTAATAAATAAAAACAAACAGAGGACGGTCCCGAAGAGTAGTCGATCACCATCGCCAACAGACGGAAGGACGAGAATCAACGAAGCCGACAAGACAGGATAAAAAGGACCTGCACGTCTCGACCAACATCAATCTTCCCGGATTGATCGAAACACCTAAAAACCCTCTCACGACGCTCGGTCACCGAGAGGTACCCATCCTTATACCCACGACGCTCGGTCATCGGGTTCCTTTTCTCTTTCTCACGACGCACGGTCACCGAGAGTACCCCACCTCAAAGCCCACGACGCTTGGTCACCGGGCTCCTATCTAATCTTACCTAAATATTATAATTTGTGTATATAAACTTTTATAATAAAAAGGTGAAGGGAAAAGTCCAAATCTCGAGTACATTTTATTGCTCTACCCAAGAAATTTTACAATATATATATATATATAATATATATATAATAACTTATTTGCTTTCATTTTCCTGTCCTTTCTCTACTTTAAATACATCAATAGCATTTCTGTATACATAATCAATTGTTTATTATTATCTATCTATATTTATTATTATTTACCACTTCCGATACATTAACAAATGTTTGTAATATTGTAAAATCTTTGTATGGGATAGGTGATAAAAAGGTGAGGGCTAAGTGATTTAAACTTTATTTCGATTTATTTATTTTCCTTTGGGGTTGGCATTTATTCATATAGTTGGGCTTTCATATTCTTCATTCAGGACATCCATTTCATATCATCGTACTATGCAAATAGGATGGGCATCATTTAGGTATCTATAACCTGCGAGAAATTGAAAGTAGGACTTCATCCACGGGATAATGAGATGATAGATGAATGCAGTGCAAGTGGACAGGACAAACACAGGGAAGATGTTAATATAGACAAGTGCAGGGTTAGCTTCTGTTCTGTGGCAACTCAGAACTAATGAGAACAAATGAGCCTCTGGAATCACAATGATGCGTACTAGTGCAAAGATGGATAAATGTGCCGTGATGGATGTTCAGGGTGGTAGATGTCAAAATCTTGTTTAGTAGGATCGTTGTCATCAAGGGTGTTGGAGTACATTGGGAGAAGATGTTGAAGAGTTGTATAAAGATATTGAGAAGGTGTGTCTAGCAGGATGTCTATATGGATAGCGTCAAGAATAAGGGGATTGCCTGATTGAATGCCTTTGGTTATGTATTTGGAGCGTGTTTGTTCTAGATGTTGAAGAATGGTAGGAAAAGTAATTCTCTCGTAGAGTAGTGCTGTAGGGGACGGAAGGCGAATGCTAAAAGCTAGTCGAAAAGCGTGGCATTCAATGATTTCTAGGCGTTGATACAGTTTTGCAGGGGCAGATATCCATGCAGTATGGGCATGAGTGACTGCCGGTCGGAGAAACGATTTATATGTTGTAAGAATAAACAAAAGTCAGCTCAGCTTGAAGCTCAGCTTGAAAGTGTGGTTTTGTGTCTGGTATCGGACAAAAGTCCCTGACTCGATGACAGCTATAGAAAAGAAGATGATTAGACCTTTGGGGGGATGAGTTAGAATATGAGATACGACGACGTCATGTGACCTTCAGCTGCAACTGTCGCAGTAAGGGAGTAGAGTGTGGGTAAAGAGTTATGCTACAACCTTGGCATCCTGTAAGTTCATCGGTGTGTTTGCGCTGTGCCAATGGCTGAAATAGCGGGGTTGACGTGGCGGGGAAGGTTGGCCCACAAATGAGTATGGTGTTGACGTAACATGTCCCGGATAGGATATATGTTTAAGTCCTCTAAAAGTTGACTGTTACGCGTTTATCGGTCATGGCCTGTTATGATACGAGCCGCCCTGGTTTGCGCACTCTCGACCGTGGGCAAGTGACTGAGAGCCGCATGTTGCCATGCTGGACATGCGTAGGTGATTGTGGACAAAATTACCATTTTAAAGACGTGGAGTCTTGTTTCATGACTTAAGGCACTACAACGCAGAATAGTATAGAGGGCAGACAATTTTCAAAGGGCTCTGTGTTTAATGTCCCTGGTATGAAGACCAAAAGTAAGGCCTCGATCTAAGATAACTCCCATGTATTTTGCATGCAGACGGTGTGGAAGTTTAATGTTGGCATAGTATAAACGATGGATGGCTCTGCTGCGTCTTTTGCTATAACAGACTGCAACGCTTCTATCCGCGTTGATTTTTAGGCACCAGATGGTAGCCCAACGTTGAAAGACATTGAGTTGGCGCTGCATGTAGTGGTAGGAAAGACGAAGATTGCTGCTGTTTGTGAAGAAAGCAGTGTCATCGGCGTATGTTGCAGGAAAACAGTGTGGCACAATGGGTAAGTCTGCGGTGTATAAGGTATAAAGCAGAGGTGAAAGAACCCCGCGCCTTGAGGTACACCAGCTTGAATTCGTTTGGGAGCAGACTTGGCATGTCTCACAGAGACATAGAAAAAGCGATGAAAGAAGTATGAAATGAGGAGTTTGAGATAAAGTAAAGAGAAGCCTTGTAAGGGAAGTTTATAAATGAGGCCTGGTAACCACATTTTATCAAACGCCTTCGAGATATCAAGGTATACACCCACAACATATTGTCGTCAATTAAAAGAGGTAGTCAGGTGGTCGACTACCCTCACTAATTGGTTTGTTGTGCTGTGGTTAGCACGAACACCAAATTGATGGTGGGGGAGTATATCACAAGTGGTGACGTGTTCGTGAAGTCGGGCGAGAAGCACTCGTTCGAAGAGTTTGCTCACATGTGATAACAGGCTAATTGGTCTATAGTTTTCTGGGAGAGTCGGATTTTTACCTGGTTTAGGAAGAAGAATGACTTTCGCTTCTTTCCAAGCACGGGGAAAGTAGCAATCCTGAAGGATGCCTGTAAATAAAGCAACAAGATAGAGGAGTAGCTTCCGTGTCCCATGTTTCAGTAGTTCCGGGCGGATCTGATCAACTCCAGGTGGCTTTGTTGTTGGGCAAGTAACTAATCTGACGCTCAATTTCCCTTGGTGTTACGACCTCAGGCAGGGGAAGTATTGGTTGGAAATGGAGCATGCGCATAGTGGCCCGGACGTCCTGCCAAATGTGAGGAACGACAGGAGTCGCATTAGGTGTAAACTGGCGCTCTAGAGATGCAGCAAATAAATCTGCTTGCCCTTGGTCGTCATGTGTGACTCCATGCGGACCTTGTAGTATTTGAGTCTCTCGGCGCTGGAAAAGGCGGGAATACTGCCAAATTTTAGTGTCATTAAGTGTGACCCCACTTGGAAGTGTCTCTCAGCACTGCTGGGTTTTTCGTCGAGTGATAGTCTTGATTTTGCGGCTTAAGGTGTTCCATAGCGTTTTGTTGAGTGGATGTCTGGTGCGCTGCCAAGTACTTCGAGCCCAGCGTTTGAGATGGATATAAAGACGAAGTAATGGAGAGTCACAGTGTGGATCGGACTGCGAGTCAGGAATTATTGATGTGCTGAGGGAGTCAGCCGTACGTAGAGCAAGCGTAAAATGGGCAACCGCTTGATCAATTTCCGCAGTAGAATTTGGACGAGCGGCTATGTCGAGTAAAGAATTTAATTCCTGCCTATAGACATCCCAGTTCGTAGTTCGGGAGATACGAGCGGGCGCAGGACGGGAGATATGACGATGAGAAATTTTGAAAAGGACCGGATCATGATCTGAGTCCAGTGCTGAGATCACGTAAGGACGTGTAGCTAAGATGGTATCCTTGCTTAGGACGATGTCTAGCATGTCTCCGCCTGCTTTAGGATGGTGAGTTGGATCAGGTGGCCCATAGGCGATGAACGGAGATGTGTGCAGATACCGGTGTAGTATTCGTCCGTTTTCGTTGGAACGCCTGGAGTGCCATTCCCCATGTTTTGCATTGAAGTCCCCTGCCAATATGATTTTGGGGCCCAAAGTTGAAATGGCGTCGAAATCATTGGGATCTAGGTCATGTGCTGGAAAACGGTAGCCCGTGACCAATATGAGAGGTAAACAAAAGTGCCTGAGCTCTAACCTATAACTTTGGATTTCAATCATTTAATATACGGTTATTTGTGATTTCACGTTTAACAAAGACAAGTATTTTCAAGTATGTGTATTTTAAATAAATTATTTAAATAGACTTTTTCATAAAGTTTACTTTTTAAAATTATTGTTCAAAGCCTTTTTATTTTAATAAGCCTTTTCCAAAATCAATGTAAATGAATTGTGCTACGTTTATATGTTTGTGGCCAATCTTTTCGACAATGAGATCTCGGAAAGCACAGGGTCTAGGAAGATGACGTTTTCACTGATTGAATGCAAATTTTGCGTAGATTGTCCAGTTCTAATTGAATATTTAAAATACATGGCCATTATTTCTTTATTACATTTTTTAGGGTACACTGGAAGTGTTGAAAATAAAAAAGAAAAACTAAAGCATCATATCCTACGAATTATATATTACAACACCACATTGTTGAATATAGGGGTTGCATATGCTTCAGGCGTTTGTTTCATGGTCAAATAATAATGAAAAAGGAAGGATAACCATTTCTTCAGTCTAAGATGAATCTTTATTTTTGGAGTGCTTTTCCCAATGAACACATTATAAAAACTGACATTATAATTAATTGTGTGTAATGTATTTGCTTTTTACATACTGCAAGCAAGAAGAAAGAAAACACTGATCATACATGAATTAAAAACTCTAACTAGAAGTAGGTTCAAATCTTGCAAACGGTGCAAGATATTGAAAAAGAAATCGACAAAATCTCCTCTTTATGGAATGTCTTGTCAATTTTTATCAAGACGTGTATCACTTGTGTCTGTAAAGGGACATGTGCAGATGTGAGGAATAACAAGGAGATTCATGCTCATATGTGAATGATGCACTGTGCAGAGAGCGGAGGTTCAGCTAGTTTATATGTAAAATAAGAAAGTTTATTTTTTCTGTGGAGGGGGCGATCGCCCCGATCGTCCCTCCCCTTGGATCTGCTCCTTTTGTCAGGTTATTAATCAAACGTTTATTTATGAAATGTGCTCAAAATCGCCTGAGTTGTTTTTGAAGAAAGCGAAAGAAGCTCACCCGTAAACTACCATTTCTCGATTTTTCCCAGAAAAATGACTTACACCACAGTATGGGGTTGTTAATAAAATATTCATTTAAAAATAAAAACAAAATCGTTAGAGCCATTTCTGAGCAAATAGCAATTTTTCATTTTCACTCTTCGAAAAGGGGTAGGAAGAAAATTCGAAAAAGAACCCTGGAGGATCACATAAAGACCTTTACTTTAAAATTGTGTCAGATACGTTGAATGATATGATCTAGACGAGTATAAAACAGGGTGAACGGAATAAGAAACGAACAGATGGACAGATGTCGAAAAATCATTTTTCAGTATCAATGGGCTATGAATCGTGTAAATACATTGAACTCTCGAATTTGATTTTTTTTTCAATCACTTTAAGTTGTCTTCTTTCGTTGCTCGAAAGTAGAAAGTGACCAACAGTTAGTTTTCAAGCTGGATAACTAATTCGAAAAAAAAAATGTGAATCACATTTAACTGTAATTTTTAGGCCAGGCAGTTTGTTTCATAGGACAGCACACAAAATGTAGGATTTTTCTTCAGCTAAGCAGGTGGATTGTTTTTACCGTTAGCTACACAAAAGGGGCTAATAATGTAAGTAAAATCTTGGAAAAAAAAATATAACTTTTCCGGACTTATAGTGAAACAAATTTCTTGTAATAAAAAAACTGCTTGCGAAATTATCTCATACTAGCGTCAGTTACCCTCTTTTTTGGGTTAAAATACAAAAAATTGGTAATATGTTCCCTTAGTTAGTCACTTATTACTATTACTGAAGCGCCCTGAAATCCATAGAAACAACAACAACAAAAAAAAAGATATTGAAAAATAAGAAAATAATAAGTAATCTATATAAATAAAAATTAAATATCTGCCCCGGGTTCGATTGCCGGTGGGGTCGAAAAAGTGTAAAAAGGCTTTTTCAGGCCAGGAGTAACCTTCTTTCCCCAATCCTTTCTTCCTTCCATTTCCCCGGATAGTGTGTTCGTTGAGAGACATCGTCCCCTTCAGCGGTCATAGATGCCAAAAGCCCAGAAATCTAAATCTAAAAATCCTTAAGAATTAAATATTACTATTGTGAGCCGAATTTGTATTTAAACGGCATCGGAAGTGTCACTGTTCAGCTCAGCAACCCTGAAAACTATGGATTTGACACTAATATTGGTAATTTTCGATCATTTTTATATTTCCTTCCTCCCCTCCTCTACGTTAAACCGTCAAAGTAAAATGATAACAACCATCCTAGATACGAACCTCATATATGTTGAAAATTTGATCGAGGTCGGTCGTGTGGGTCAAGAGTAATTAAGTCACAAACATACTCACTTTCATTATATATATATATATATATATATATATATATAGTGCAAGAGCTTTCACAACTTAAATCTTTGAAGAGTTTCCTACCACGATGAAAGATGATAAAATCAGGTTGCACTTGTTTAATATAGTATCCCTCGTCTCACAAGTAATCTTCGAGTTCTGGGAATAAAAATGCTTATCTTTGTTCTTCCTCATAAATTTCATTTGGAACAAGTTATTTCCATCACTCTTGTTGTTGTATCTTTTCCCGAGAGGATTTTCTACTTATATAAATTATCATTAGTTAGACATATTACTATGTGTTCTTTTAATCTCCTCTAAATTCCGTAATTGTCTTGGTGTTCTGTGTAAATTTTTATTATTAATACCTACGATTATCGTTTTCAAACATCTACATTTTTTTTCGTAATTTTTCCTGCAATATCTCAGTAAAACGACTTAATTTCATTTTTATTCTTTCGCACTGCTTCGACATTTGCTTTCTTTTGTGCAACAAGTAGACGTTGAACTCTAACCTTTTCTTTACCTTTGTAAGCAATCTTAGACGTTTTTCTTATTTTTTTTTTACGTTTGTTTTAGGAGAATTTTAATTTGTTTCTGGCTTTCCAGCTATCTAAAATATTTGAGTTATATTTTCTTTCTTATTTTTCACATTCTTTTCAAGTTCTTTAAATTTCCTGCATGCTTTTCTGTTGCTGCGTTTTATATTTTCTTTCCCGATCTGCCAGAAGATAGACCATTATCACTTTTTGAATTATTAAAGAAAGGAATCAGTTCCCACATTTCCACAAATATAGAGAAGTTTTAAACTATTATATAGGAAGGGAGGTAGAATTCGGGGGTACACACAGCGAGTTCAATAATAGGAATAACCTGTACTTTCAATAATTTGCAATGGAAAAAGAAAGATGCCGCTTATTTTTTCCCTTATTGAAATATCTGTCTTTAATTCTCTTTGATAAAGCATCCCACTAGTGTGTGCCTGGGCACACCCGGCACACCCCGTGGCTACGCCTATGACGTATACTTATTTAATATACGGAAGACTGTTAGATATCAAACATCCTTCAGCTGCATGATGTAATATCTAAACGGGAAAACAGCAGTACGTATGTAGCATATTGATAATGTATGCTCCTAACAGATTTCCGTAGTAAACATAAGAATTTCGTATAGACCTTATTTGTACAATATACAGCTTTTCAGATAACGGATTTTTCTCAGTGCACACTGGCCGGAAAATTATTAGAGGAAGTGTTCAAAATGATAACTATCTAAATGATAACTGTCGTTTAGTTCACAATGGGCATATTTTCGAACATCTTGTACATTTCCGGAACTGTACGTTATCACAAATATGTTCATGTAGACTCTTTTGTTGGGTATCTTTAGAGTAATCACCTGTTTAAGCTTCGACATACCTTAGCGATCCATTCTGCATACTGAAAAGGTAATACAACTCATAAAATCTCGCCAAGTTAGCTTTGTGATGAATACTCAAGATATTACCAAAAAGTACGGTGAATGTACTTGCATAGTGCCATCTATTAATGTTGTATGCATTTCAACTATAATCTGTTTCACATAACCTGATAGGAAAAAGAAGAAGTTTTCCCCCCACCACGCTCAAGTAGAGGTGAATGTTGGTGTTCCGTCTTCCACTCAGGATTGATAACCAAAAGGAACAGCAGTGCTTTCTCAACATCAGGTGCGAGCGAATTGACGTAAGAATTTAGAGTTTTTACACGATTCTGTTTATTAGAAAAACTTCCTTCCCTGTGAAGGTCAACGACTTGCTTTCCCCTTCTGCAGTGGTAAGTGGTGGAAGGTAGGGGAGTTTACTGTCAGGTTGCTTGAAACAGACTTTAGTAAACCTGAACTTTTGGTACAGTCAGTGTCAAGTTTGAACGACTTGTGACATGTTAGTTGGCTTCCAGAGATAGAAGAGTGAGGACGTTTTAAGAGTGTCTGTCGCGCGCCGACATTAAGTTTTTATTTTTATTCGAAGCTGAAAAAAGGCAGAGAAGCTCATGAAATGTCAAAATCAGTGTATGGCGATGAAGCAGTGGCATGGAATACTGTTTACAAGTGGTCTGAGTGATTCAAAAGGGGCAAGGAGTAGGTTGAAAACAAGCAACGATCGAGACGTCCTTCCACGTCATAAATAGATGAAAACGTGAAAAGAGTGCCACATATGATTCGTTCAAACAGGTGAATGACGATTCGAGAGCTTTTCGGAGAACTAAACATCTCGTATGGGTATGTGAAAAGCATTTTAACCACCGATTAAATGGGCGAAAGACTTCCTTCTTTGCAACCTCCCAAATCCTGTCTGTCCACATTTGATGTGTTCTCCAGATATAGCACCATGTGGAATCTGGCTCTTCCCAAAAATTAAAACCGTACTTAAAGGGAAACGTTTTGACACCATTCCCGACATTGAGACAGCCACAACAGAGAAGCTGAACGCCCTTGCAGAAGAAGCATTCCAGAAATGCTTCCAGTTATGAATTTAGCGTTGAGATAATTGCATTGCTAACCAAGGACAGTACTTTGAAGGAGATTAAATCAAATTCCATGTATCAAATTCCAAGTAAATTTATTACTTTGTTTCTAATGATTTACTTTAATTTTTGATCACACCTCTTACAAAGCTTGCCTGGATTTTGTTGGGGCTATCTGGTTTTCTTCCACTTTTTCATTCTGCCATTTCGTTCATGATCGTGATCACCGTCTTTCTTAACCTCGGAGTATAATCATGGGACAATAAAAAAAACTCATTAAAGTTATCTCAGGATTTCCGCACTATACCAATATTTTGAGAGGGAGTTTCTAAAGATGAAAAAATATTAATGGTTATAGCTTATCTTTGGTGCTGATGAAACACGTCATTTAAAACCAGTTCGTCATGCTTTTCTTTAGACAACAACTTTTAATTGGGGTCTCACTTTTACTTTTACTTTTTCTTTAACAGCAACTTATAATTGGAAGGTAAGTTACACCTAATGTCTGTGAAAATTAACACGTGGGATGAAATAGTTAGTCTTTCTTATTGATCATTTTCTTTTCCTTTTTTGTTAATAGTTTTTTCATTCTCTTTTGATGACTACTCTTCCACTTTCATCATTGATTTTTCGACAACTTTTTTTTTATCCTCTTGGTTTTTCACACTTCCTCGCGTTCCTTTTACTTTCTTCTTTTCGAATTACAGCCTCCTCCCATTAGACATCGTATCCACTATCCATCGTATACAGATTAGTATCAAAAGAATGGGAACACCTGAACAAAACTTCAACTTACCTGTTTAACACAGCTTGGTTGTACCGTCTGTCAAGAAAGTAAATGTACATCTGTTTTTTGAGTCTGGCATTCCTCTGCTTTAACCATGAAGAATATGAAAATTAAATCAATCTAATATGTTGTAAGGAGAAAAGTCTAATCTGAATAAGACATTGAAGAGGGGCACAAGCTGTGAACACTAATAATGCATAGTGTAAATGAAGGACAACATCGAATAGGAAGCCAGAAACAGCTGCTAAATGGAGAAAAAAGAGTAAACATTGTCGAAGTGGAAACATAAAATACAAATACAAACAAATACGCCGACAACTAAACGTCTACCAACCAGTGACCATGGTGTAATGGTTAAGGTGCTGGGTTACAAATGCAAAGGACGCCTATTCGAATCCACTCCAAGGAGAACTTTTTTTGTTAATAATGCATACAGCTCATGAGAGATGGTAAAATATACCGTATTACTCGTTTAATATGTTAAGTGCAAACGAGATAAAAATTTCAGAGACATTTATTAGAGAAGTGAAACCATGAAAACGAGGAAGTAGGTATATCTAATCAGAGGTATATATCAAAAGGTGGTGATCGGGAAAACGAAACTTTCCCGAATTTCGAACATGTGAATCTCTACAATAAGCAAATTTCTTCAGAAATGTGCCTATTGAGCAGAGACCATCATGTGAGAAATGCCGCAAAATTTCTAGGCACTTTTGCCTACCATCACCCTCTGAGACGAAAACCACCTTCAGTTCGAAAGTTTCTCTCTCTGCATGTGTCTATCTATCTATCTGTATATATATATATATATATATATATATATATATATATATATATATATATATATATATATATATATATATATATATATATATATATATATATATATATATATGGGAAACCGGCCCAAAATGGCATACATAGACTTCATGTTTTAATATCTCCTCAGAATAGGTTTAAAACTTTCTCGTTTTTTGGAGAATGCTTCTTCGGAACGTTGTTTGAATATTGACGTGGAGATCAGTAAGAATGGTTATTGTTATAGTTCTTATTTTTAGATTTTTTAAAAAAGTTCCGAAAGTCCATTTTGCCCAGGTAAGCAGGGCAAAATGGCATACTACTTTGCTTCTATGAAGCGTACAAACAGAAGTATCGGAAAGTGAATACTGATTAATAGAAAAGCATACAGAATGGCTGAAGGAACATTTTCAAACAAATACATTTAAACATATTAATGTAAGCATAAGCTTTATTTGGAAAACAACGTAAAAATCACGAACATGTTCAAAGAAATTAAAGAATATTTAACAAATTAAAAATATATTTCAGAATTATTCCAACAACACACAATGTGAGAAGTGAAAATGAAGCACTAAGTATAATTCAACTTTCAGAAACTTAACAATCAAACTTGGCCCTTGGAGATAATCCAGCACTTGCAGCATGACTCCAGAGGAAACAGCGCAATCAACCTTCTCCGGCTTTGGACATACTGTAAAGTTCGCTACATGGCGCATCGTTATGATCTTCGGTGGCTTCCAAACCCTTGGATAAGGCACTAGACTCTTGTCGTCTTCATCGCTAACATCAATAAAGATCCTACGTTTCATAGTTCTTTTTGATATTCTTTGTGCTGCAGGTCTAATTTTAGATTCGCTCTTTGCCTTGAGTTCCATGAGATGGACTACATGGGAGGAGTTGAATTTATTTACGCGTAGACCTCTTACTTTTCTATGTTCGCGTTTTCATTGTAGCTCGTAGTACTGAAGAAATGTGCTCAATGAATGTTTTACGGGAAACTGCTATAGGAACCTCTGAAACTATTTCTTGCTCTGACGTAGATGGACCTGTTTCTGAAGGGGAAATATCCTCAACGAAAGTAGCGTTTTTATATTGCTGGTTTGTGACTTGTTCACTCTTTGCGTTCGAATACACACTCGGTTCACTTTCGTCCACTGATTCAGGGCAACTGGCAGATACAAATGGTCTGGAAAAATATCTTGGTTGAAAGAACACCTGCTGGTTGCTTTGAATTCATTGAGGGCCTTGAGTTTTGTTGCAGATTTCAAATAAGCATTCGAAAACAATTTGGCGACTTTACTAAGACTCCCGGTTCTTCCCGGACCTTTCCACCTCTTGATTGTAATATGTGGCAAATGTATTTAAAGAAAACTGCTCTAAACACTACAGAACTTCAGCAGTTTAAACCAGGGCAAAATGGCCTAGTACAGTATTTACTGTGCCATCTTGCCCTGATGCGCAGGAAAAACAAAAACAGGTAGCTGCACATTATGTGAAAGCTTAACCTTGAAGTTTCTACACTTAACCTATCTTTAATGCAATGCACTTTACAATTGATATGTTTAAATGTATGCACTTCCTCGTGCTGTAAAATAATTCAACATCAGAAACAGAAGAAAATAAAAGTTTTACCTATCAAAATCACTTTCTCGCAGATAACACCTACTGCATTTTACCTACACACATGCCACTTTTGCTCACTAGTGTTGCTAGACCAACCTCTCATTTAAACAATTTACTGCCTGTTTCTAACCAAACACTTTTCGAAAACAGCTACTATGCCATTTTACCCAAATAAGCCATTTTGGGCCGGTCTCCTCTAACTTTTTTTTTTTTTGAAATGCCATAACTGCCGTAACTTACAGCAAACTGAGACAAACTTGGCACAAACATTAATTGTTGAAATATATATTGAACGAGTTCGTTAGCCAGAATAATCAGATGAAAATGTTCGAAATGGCGACCCTTCAAACTCTTAAAAAGTTACAAAGTAACAAAATTTCGCCCATAAATGGGTATTCACAATGTTTGAGTGACTTTTTTTCTTTTACTGAAATATTTATGTGTAGGGACTTATCCTTTTTTATTGAAATATTGGACCCGAATAATCACCTAAAGAAGGTTTACGCCCTTTCGCTACGATCACGCTGTTTTTGCGGGGGGAGGAGAATATGTTCCTATCGGAACAAGACGATTTCTAGTAATCATATGAAGTTACACATTGAAAGTGAAGTAACTTGTGAAACGTATTATTTGAAAGAATAATATAATAAATGTGCTTTCCCCTAACACAGAGAACTGTAAATCAGGTATTTCGAGTTCGGAAGCTTGAATGGCGAGAAGTGTTATCTGATTTGCTATTTAATAACACATTACATTGCAAATAGTTTTAGGCAACATTAGTAGTACGTAAAATAATAATAATAATTATATATATATATATATATATATATATATATATATATATATATATATATATATATATAAATATATATATATATATACTACGAAAAGGCGTTGTTTGTGGCAACGCAATATCTTCCTCAATTCTTCATCAAACGTAATGATCGAAACGTCATATTTCCCTTACAGGCAAATTATATCGAGAGAACGGGAAATGGTAGAGAGATTGGAGCAACGTTGGACAGTATTCACTCATACGACTCATAGAAAAATAAGCGATTTCAATGCAAAAAGAACAAAGAGACAATGTCATGGGGAGTCATGGGGCCACGGTAGAGCCCTCTTTAGACAAAATGTCGATAACTTATATCGAGAAAACAGGAGGTGATAGTGGGATGGGACCAACGTTGGACACTGTGAACCCATAAGGCGCATCGAAAAAAATATGACGGGGCGCTAGCCAGTCTTACTTACTTCCACATAATAATATTAAATTATATTGTGCGAAATATACGCACGAGTTAGCTAGTAATATTTATTATTATTGTGGTTATTATCAACAGCGTTTTGTACTGCATGTTTGGCATGAAATCAAAGAGAAGATCCATTACTCGTAAAAAGAATAAGAATAGACAGTTACTTTAACTGTGAAGGACGACGAAAAATATGAAAAGAGTGACTACCTGTACCGAAAAGAAACAATACTTTCTCTCAAATGGATAAAAATTCAAGCGAATATAGATTCGAACTCGGATGGCCGACGCGAAAAGCCAGTGCTTTGTCCACTCACCCACTGTGTCCTTAGGGATTGCAGCCACTGCATTAACAGCTACCATTTCCGTGGGTTGTATACTATGGTCACGTGTTCCTTCTTTGCTGGAAGTCGACAAAGCTACATGCTACGTAATACATGTGGTATTTAGATCTACGTGTTCTCCGTATAATGTAATAAAAGGGTCATGCTGAGAATAGGAAAGAGAAGATTGCTTAGACAAAACGAAAACTATTGGCATCAAAAGCAATTTTATATATACAGCGTGTGCAGAAACATAGTTCAGAGTAGTTACTGCTTAGTTCACTAATTGAAGAAAGCGGCGAAGAAAGCAAATATGAAGCGTCAACAAGATCGACCAGAGTTGAGAGATGTGGAAGGAGAAGTGTACTAATACAACAACTTTGGTTAAATTGATAATTCGTTCTGTATCCTGCAATAGATCGTATGTTGTACATCACAACTTTACGGGGAGCAGGGAAAGACTTACTAACCCTATCATATAGAAAGCTTTACTAACCCGATCACATAGACACAAATGGATGCAACTGTGAGTACTACAACTTGGATTTAACGAAAGCCGTTTAGATATTCAGTGGTTCGCTGGGTTGTATATTCACTAAAAGATAAGACACAATACAATTCTTCATACCTCAGCTTCCAGTAGCTAGATACATGCAATATCTGGTTAGATAATGAAACGGCTGTCGGATTTTAATACATGACGTATTACAGGATAAAAATCATTTGCATTACTTGTTTGTTTGTAGACAGCTATTAGTGTTTGGAAAGGTGTGTGTAAACTAGGGATGGCTAACTCCGAAATTTTTACATTCCGGACTCCCGAAAGTAAAACCGGACAAATTCCGGATTTCGGAAATTCCCGGAATTCAGAAAAATCCGATTTTGGAAAAAATCCGGAATTCGAAAAAATCCAGAATTTAGAAATTTCTGATTTCTTAAACATTCCGGAATTCGGAAAAATCCGGAATTTTTCCGAATTTTGAATTTTTTGAATTCCAGAATTTTCAAAATTCCGAATTTCGGTTTTTTTTCTGAATCCGGGAATTATGCCGAATTCCATAGTTTTCCAATATCCGGAAAATGAAATTTCCGCTTTCGGAAAATGAATTTTTCTCAGTTAATATGTGCATGATTCTTGCATCTCATCTCTAGATGGATAACTTTGAGCGAAGAAAATTTATCATTCGCCTTCCGTGCAGCTGTTATTTTATGCCAAAAAGATGTTACCTGGTGTGGAATCGAACCGAGGTTTTCTGCTTGGAAGCCCAGCACCATACTCAGTAGGCAGGCAGGCAGGGGCGTACCCAAAAAATTAGAAAAAAAAATTAATCGCAAAAAGAGACGAGAAAGAGTAAATATATTTTACACTATTTTATTAATGGTAATTAATTATTTAACAAATAGCATCAACCACTACTGTAAAAGTAATTTCACCTTGTCATTAATCAATCAGATGTGCATATATATCCATCAGTGAGGGAGAGGGCCTATCCAAAATTAAAATCCGCTCCTGATGATACCGATACGCCATAGATTACTCTACCAAAAATGTGTTTTCAACAAATGCCGTAGTTATTATTTCTAAGACCAATAACATGAAAAGTGGATACTTCAGATTAGTGAAGTTTCGAACGGCACTGGTAATCCCCGAAATTTTATTTGTCCTTTTCCAACCAACATTCGTAAATCATCTCCGTGATACTAAGTTCAGCCCTGATGTTTGGAGCAAACCGATAATATTCTTCCTGTAATGATATTTCCATCAAAGTGCATGCCGAAACTCATTTATTCGATGACCTGGAGACAAATTAATGCCCACTATTAAACTAAATAACATGGAATGCAGGAAAATTACAGAAATATTAACATATTACACAGTTATTTCGCCGTACATATTCAAAAGTACGCTAATAGTAATAATAATTCACCTTCACTCTATAGTTTTAACTTCAACGAACTACTTACGTCTTCGTACGAGTGGACCTTGGTTCAAGTCCGTTGGGGACTATTGAACACAGTGGTTCTTAACATAGTTCGGCCACAGCTGTAAGTCCTGTCGTTAGGAGCTCAGCTGTTCGTTTTAGTGTTTCGTAGCAATTATTATTGTGAATGTTTAGTACTGATAATATTTGTTTTTGCGTATTGTTTTTATTCTTCTCTTCATTTCGAAAGAGAGGAATATTCGAACAAATGCCACGATAATTAATCTTATTTTGAATGTAAACGCCATTCGCAATTAGTAAAGAACAAAAATTGAACGTTCCGACGTAGCTACAATACGTAAAAAGATGTAAGTAGTGGAGCTCGAACCCATACTCATGGTCATTAAGAATACGATAACCACATGCCTTAAATCTCTTGACTACGATTTCTACCCTGAGTAAAATATAACTTATTCAATTTCTATACTGCTCCGATTATACCAAGTTTATACGGATGTTTCCTTTCCTTATTACAAAGAAATTGAAGATGCGGAAATAATTTTGATACTTGGCGATCATTGACAAAAATTCGAATAAACACTTTGTGCATTCTCTACGATATAGGGTGCATGTCTTCATTCGTCTTTCTCTCTTCATATCTTTCTTGACATTTCTTTATCGTGTCATTGTTTCTCTTTTTTTCTCTCTATTTATCTTTATCTCTTACTGATTACTTCTCTCGTTTACACACCCTCTCCCTTCTCGCACCTGTGCTGCTTTAGAGATAAACCGGGCCCCTCTACAAAACGTATTGACCAGTCTAACCTAAACAAAACCTCCCAGTGCTCAACGTAGGAATCATAGTCGAGAGGTTTAAGGCATGTAGTGATTGTATTTTAATGATCCTGAGTATGAGTTCGAATTCTTCCACTTCCATTTTTCTTACTTTTTGCACCTACGTCGGAACGTTCAATTTTTATTCTTTACTAATTGCAAATGGCGTTTACATTCAAAATAAGAGGAATTATGGTGGCATTTGTTCGGATATTCTTCTCTTTCGAAATAAAGACAAGAATAAAAGCAGTACGCAAAGGCAAACAGTATTATCAGTACTAAACATTACCAATAATAATAATTGCTACGAAAGACTAAATAGGATCTCTTTTACCATCTCTCATGAGCGGCATGCATTATTAACAAAAAAATTTAAAATCTCCGTGCACGGGATTCGAACTGACATCCTTTGCATTTGTAATCTAGCACCTTAATCACTACACCAAGATCAATGCTTGATAAACTTTTAGTTGCCGGCGTATTTGTTGGTAATTTAATTTTATGTTCCCACTTCGACAATTTTTACACTTTTTTCTCCGTTTAGCAGCTGTTTCTAGCTTTCTCTTTCGCTGTCGTCCTTTATTTACTCTACGCACTATTAGTATTCACAGCCTGTGCCCCTCTGTAATGTCTTATTCAGATTAGACTTTTCTTCTTGCCACTCAACAAACATTTTATTGATTTAATTCTCATATTCTCCATGGTAGGAGCGCAGGAATGCCAGACTCAAAAAACAGATGTACATTTACTTTCCTGACAGGCAGTACCATAGACATGTCAGATTTTTGAAGCTCCGAATCGGGACATTGTTAAACCAATATTTTATCAAAAATTATCATATTAAATTCTTAAGAAAACTCATGCATAATGAAAATTTATAGTGGACATTTTTCAAAATTGTACTATAAGATTTATACTTTCACCACGTGGAATTCAAACTAATTTACGCTACGTAAATATTAGAATGCTTAAAGTGTGTATTTTGATTTATAGTACCAAATAATAATAATAATAATAATAATAATAATAATAATAATAATAATAATAATAATAATAATAATAATAATAATAATAATAATAATAATAATAATTTAACCAGGAAAGTACTGTTGCTTTTTATCCCACCACCTTCGAACATCGATATGTCACCTAAGACGTACCTGGAAGATCAAAAATAGTCCCATTACCATCGATGACCTCTTGACAACGTTCTTAAAGGTCATGGTTTACATCGCGATAGAACTTGGTGAGCCATGAAGCGAAGAAGGTATCAAGTGCAATTTGCACCTCTACTAGGGATTTGAACTGGCGTCCTCTAAGGTGATTGTCCAAGGAATCGAACAGGTGATTATCGGTGCTATACCCGGGGAGTATGGAGGATGCAATAGTCTTTCTATCCAAGGCGTAGAATGGTGTCCCGGGTCATCCTACCCACGTGAGGCCTAGCGTTGTCCTGTAACAGGCGACCCATTTTCGATCAGAATTGCTGGGTACAGATTTCTGAGTTTTTTATGAACACAGCTCACTGCTGATAGTACACAGTTGCATTGGTGCTCTGACCAGCTGGTAGCAGTTTCCGATGCGCGATGCCTTGATCAGTCAACGAAACACACAGGAGGAACTTCTTTTGGTGCGGTGTTGGTTTCGGATGTTTTGGAACCAGTTCGTAGGATGCTAACCAATGATACTCACGCCGTGGAGCATTCTACATGACCCACTCTTCATCACATATCAAGACCCTGTCCAGAAATTATTCCTTTCTCAGACGAGACAGGAAAGAAAGAAAAGTGTCTGCTCACTTTGCTTTCTGGCCCGGAATCAAATCATGTGGGACTCTACGACCCAACTTGTAGTGCTTCCGAAGTTGCTGGAGGTGTTGCGGAATGCTTTCTCCACTCACACTGAATTTTAGTTCCGGTCCCTCCCATGAATGGCAACTATTTGCCTCAATTGTTGCCTGAAGTTCTCCATTTTGTATATGTGTTGGTCCTCCGGCACGTGGTGCGTCTTCGAGTGTTTCGTCACCGTCCTTAAACTTGCTAAACCACCACTGCACTGTCCGTGTAGTCATGAGACCCTCACCAAAGGAATGGCATATCTTCCGTCCCGCTGAAGCGGAATTTGACCCCAGATTGAACTCGTTCAGCATACACTCCCTAATGACGCTCTGTGGAGGTCCCATGTTCACTCTGTCCTTACGCAAGTTCACGGTGTAACTGAACTGCCCAACCACGTATTACGTTGGATATACCCACACCAACATCTCCATTCGCATTCAACTGACGGCGTGAGGGCCAATTGAACACAAACCTCCACAAAAGCGACAGAATTTTCTTTGTTAACTTTATAATAATAGAGGGCGCGGTAGCTCAGTGGTAGAGCGTTCGCCTCTGGTGCGTGGGGTTCGATATCAGCTCGTCCCAAGTGAGCTTTGTCGTAGGCCCTGTATGTGGGTTTTCTCGGGGTTCTCACGTTTCTTCCCACTTTCTTCATTCCACCATTCCACTCATTTTTTATCATCGCCGTCTCCTTTAGCCTGGCCGGCATAATCCTGGGACGTTAAACTTAAAGATTTCATTTCAACAACAACAATAATAATAATAATAATAATAATAATAATGATAATAATAATAATAATAATAATAATAATAATAATAATAATAATAATGCACAAATCAGGTGAAAGAGAGTGTCAAATGAAATAAAAAAAAACTTTTTTCGTAAAATTGCCAACTAGAATTGAACTTTTCAAAGAAACAAATACCGATTTTTCATTTCTTCCAACACCCGCTATCACGCGGTTGGGTACCTGACACAAATCAGTACTATGTTATGTAGAGAATTTTGAAGCATTTGCATCTGTAGGAACTAAACTAAACCCAGACGATACTTCGTCTATTGAAATTGTTCAAAATTTAGTAAGTGACAGAGACTTGGCTTTCATATCTGTCAATTTCGGTTTCGTGATTCACTCTATAAAGAAACTAGAAACTACGGGAGATTTATTGAGTACTTTGGTTAAAGAAGTACATAAAAGGCAGTGCATTGAAAGAAAGCTGAATGTTCTTTCTGCTTTGAAAGCTGAAGTCGTAAGAAAAAAAATTAAGAATATGTAAAAGAACATTGGGTGTAAAACCCTATGTAAAATATCTGAAGTATTTGAAGGCCAAAACACAAGTGAAGTTCATGGAGTGAATATACGCGGTTTGTGAATATACCCTTTTCAAATATGCGAGGGTTATATCGTGTGATGTATAACGTTCCTTTTCTCAGTATAAGGCATTATTCCGCGACAATAGGCATGGCTTTACGATGGACAATTTGGAGAAGACGTTAGTTATTCACTGTAATGTCCATAGAATTTCGACATCTGATGAAAAGGAGTTATTGGTGAGCACCAGCATTTATTATCTTATGTTGGGTGTTTTCTCATACTTTTCTTTGTTATTTTTTGTTAAATATTTTTTAATTTCTAGCAAATATTTTTCATTTTTAGCACATAAAAATTAAATATTTTAAAGTTTTTAGCACATAAAAATCCGGGCGCTAATGATTACAAATGACGAAATTTTTACATACGGTTTTAGTACTTGCAACCACTGTTTCTTTCAGAACATATGTTCGGGGGGGGGGGGGCGCACTTAGTGTTCGGAGGAGCACATATTATTTTAACACGGTACTATTCCTTTTATTATTATATTATAGACATATTCATTTGGTCTCCTCCGGGGTACACTTTCAGAACTCCGGGAGGCAGTGCACCCCCAAAAACATATGTGGAAGAAACACTGCTTGCAACGGCCTTTGTTAACTTAGTTATGCACTACCTTGAGGACAAATGTCCTTTCTTCTAAGGACGGGAGACAATGATACTATATGTGCTATTCCATATTTTGGAACTACTCTAATTCATAAGTAGTCCGTAACAGACAAAGGACGCTTAGGATAAGAAATATATGTCAATAATGACCACAACGAATGCTTTTGCACCCTGTTAAAATACGCGAAATCTGAAAGGAAACTTAGGTCAGGAACTAAGTGAACATGAGAAAGAAATAAAACCCGAGAATAACTGGCAGTATATGCGAATGTAGTAGGGTGGCCCAAAAGTAGGTATACACCCCTGCATTGATCAGCTATAACATTCTAACATATAGTTTTATTTGCTTCGGCTGTTCCGAGCTTAAGATATAAGTAAAAAGATATTAATAACAATTAATAAAGAAACTAAGTGTACCTGATGGATATTAATAAGAAATGATATAAAAGCAATGAGTTGATCAGTACTGGACTGTATACCTACTTTTGGGCCACCCTATATTATGCATAGGCACATCCTATATCTGGTTTCCATCTAAGAATACTTCGGTTGAAATAGCCTTGTGATATTTCTTCTTTGCGAGCTGTTCCATATTCTTCATAGCTTGAAAGCTCAGCTGGCGCTTGTTTCACGCGGGCAGAAAATCAAATGATCCGCCCACACTTGGAATTAGTGAGGAAAGACCTAGTTGCACGTCACGTGACCTGAGAAAGGGATGAGTTCACGACGCTTCAAGTAATGATCTGTCGTCGGTAGTAAACAATATTGGTTAAGGAAGAATGATCTACGTCTGCTTGGAAGAACTGAGTAATGTATTGTTGCAAGTTTCTTCTTAACATTTTATTTCAGCACAAAATATTATTATTATTATTATTATTATTATTATTATTATTATTATTATTATTATTATTATTATTATTATTATTATTATTAAACTCAGTTTCCACACTATTAAAACAGTCTTCAAAATAAGAGGAAATCTGGACTGAGTTTAAAATTGCCAGCTCATGTGGATCTACATCTTACTGTGGGATCCGAATCACATGAGCTCACACCAGGAATTGAATCCGGATATCTCGTGCTACGCTATTTACGTAGCTACGAGAGAGCTACATAAGTTGATGGTTGAGAGTCTGAGTAGACATGTTCTTTAGCGTTTTCGAGGAAATTTAAAAAAAAAATATATATGGCACTAAAAAGTACGATATCCAAACAGGGCTCCACGGCCTAGTGGTAGAACATTGGACTCATGCCCACGTCTCATGCTCGGTTCCAGGCCGTGGTATTCTAATTTTTCGCATTCACCTAGCATCGAGAGGCAAAACAGAAAGTCACATGAATAAAAGACGTGATGACCACTAGGTTCAGAAAACTTCCGACACGCCCCTTCTACTCAGAGCGGCTCAATGCGTTGACCACGTGTCGTCGTTAGGTTAGATGTAGTTTCAACAATCGCTAACAGATGCCAGTAGTAAGGGCAGCACCTGATCTAACTTTGGACTTTGACCCCGACCTTTGTGACGTCATAGGTCAAAGGTCAATGACGTTGGCCCGGGGTCAATGACCTAGGGGTACTTAGGACCACCCCTCTAAATTTTGGCAGGGGTACCTTAGCCCACCCCCTAAATTTTGTCAGGGGTACATAGGACCACCAAGTTGAATTTTGGAAATTGCCAAATCTAAAAATTGGGTATGGTAGACTAGGACCATAGTATGTACCTCTAGTAGTATTGGGGGGTCTATGTCGTTCTTTTTCATGGGTATAAACTTGCAAAAGTCAAATTTCGGAGGTTTTTGACCTAATTTATCCCCTTTGATGAGGTGTTATTACATTATATGGTTATATGGGCATATACAGGGGTCCATTACCTTTCGTAAGACATGGGTATATTAATGCACCCCTTTAAATTTTTAGAGGGGTACCTTGGACCACCCCTTAAATTTTGGAAATTGTCAAATTTAAACATTTGGTACCACAGTATAGAACCCTAATATGTATTATGATAAATTTGGATGGTCCACCTCGTTCCCTTTTAGGTGTAGAAAATTGCCAAATTTTAGTACAACCATGTGTTTGGTTTTTGGTCGATTTTATCCCCTTTGATGGGGTCCTATTACCTTATATGGTTATACGGTCATGTATAGGGGTCCATTCCCTTTCATGAGATATGGGTATATTGATGTACCCCCGGAGGGGTACATTGGCCCACCCCTTAAATTTTGGAAAATGTCAAATTTAACCATTTGGTATTATAGTACTAAACCCCCCAAAATTAAAGGGGTGGGCCAAGGTACCCCTCCCGGGGTGCATCAATATACCCATGTCTTATGATAGGAAATGGGCCAATATACATGACCATATAACCATATAAGGTAATAGGACCTCATTAAAAGGGATAAAATCGACCAAAAACCAAACACATGGTTGTACTAAAATTTGGCAATTTTGTACCCCTATAAGGGAACGAGGTGGACTATCCAAATTTATCATAATACATATTAGGGTTCTATACTATGATACCAAACGTTTAAATTTGACAATTTCCAGAATTTAAGGGGGTGGTCCTATGTACCCCTGATAAAATTTAGAGGGTGGGCTAAGGTACCCCTGCCAAAATCTAGAGGGCTGGTCCTAAGTACCCCTAGGTCATTGACCCGGGGCCAAGGTCATTGACCTTTGACCTATGACGTCACAAAGGTCGGGATCAAAGTCCAAAGTTAGACCAGGTGCTGCCCTTACTACTATGCCGTTGGAGGAGGCTCAAGCCCGCGAAGGACTGTTACGTCTGTGGTTAGTTAGATTTTCTTAGTTTTTATTCTCTTAGAAGAGATTTGTTCATTTATTTATGTGCTGTGTCTCAAATAAATACGTTAAGTTGCATATTTTTTTTTTGGGGGGGGGGGTGTTTTTGTCTAGCGGTGATCAGGCAATTGCCGCCCCGTGCAATGGCATCACTCGCTGCCCCCTTTATCCGAAAAGAGCAAATCTTAAAAACCATGATTTTAAGTATGCTACTCCATCATGAACAGCAAAGGGAACGAAAACAGCATTCGCATTCAGAAAGACCTAAACACTACAAATACAATCTCGCTGCTCCTGTTTTTTTTTTTTTTTTTTTTTTCAAATAATAATATATATTATCTTAGTGAAAGATAAAGCAAACAGAGAAAAAAATGGAAATCCTTTTTATAGATTTCAATTCCGAGCTTCAATCTCAATATATCAGTTTGCAATTCCAGTACAACTAACTCTTCTATCTTTATTTCTTAATTTTCCTTCTACATCTGTTATTTTTTTTAATGTTTCCATCTTCAGTGATAAGGAAGTTGTTTGTGACAAAGACAGTACTAGTTTTTATATCAAAACTGTGATAATTAACTAAATGGAACAGGTGTTCGCTACTGTTCGAGAATTGAGTTCTTTTATTTGACAACAATCAAGCAATTCATTCTAGGATTTGTTTGCCCGTTTGCTTTATACCACTACCCATGTGACCTTAAACTAATGAGACCTAAACATGATTTATGAATATAGTGTTCAAATGGAAGGTCAGCTTAGTAAATTTAACTACCATCACCATGAAGTATATTTCCAACAAAAAATATTTATTTTAAATAATACAGTTATGACAGATTTTGTCGCCCCTCGAAAAGTGCTGCCCGTGCAAATGCACGTATTGCACATATGGTAGATGCGCATAATTCCAACAGTGGTACTTCCAACAGAGGACCCATATACCTCTATTACTTGCAAAAACCTTGTAATAGAGCTTCAAAATTTTCCAATTTTTGGTGTGTCTTCTTCACCCTCGTCCAGTTTATTGGTTTAACTTGTTTTCCAACATAATTATATTGTACTCTATTAATATGTGCTATCCTTCCATCAATCCTGATTTCTTTTAAATTTAGAAATGCCAACTGTCGGTAGCACTTTCAATTAGCAACAGTTTGTGACAAAAGGAAACTAACAATTTAGAGCGTCATTGAAGAAGGTGAACATTAACAATGTTAATGGGACTATACCTCTATTTAGTTTCTGGAAAATGCAAAGTTTTTTTCAAAAGAAGAATAACACCAAAATATTAACAAGAAAAGTTTTGCAGTTGTATCTGCATTGAAGTAAAACTTTTCAACTTTTTCCCCCTAAACAATTACTTCCCGTACTTTGGATCTTTCTTCAAAGTATCAAGGTTTTCTGTTAGATACACCCTTATTATGTGTCTGAATGAAAGAAATTAGAATTTAAGTAGAAATGAGGATAACAAATCTGTTTTCAGGTAACAAGAACTTCTTAATAATGAAACTAGGTCTTTGGTTTATTCGGAAATAATTATTCAACGGAACATAGAGTTTCCACAACTGCTTGGTACCAGGTGCAAGAATTGTTACAGATTTTTTTTTTTTAATATTTGTGATCAAAATAGAAAAGGTTATGAATTGATGTTTGTAACTGGTACAAACTCTTCTTTTCATTTCTTTTATTTTTAAATGTAGTTTTTAAAGTCTTAATAATGATTAGCATAATATAAAGTTAGGCCAATATTTTGTATTGTGCAAGTTTGATTTTAATTGAGCTGGAAAATTCAGGGAGTTGTGTGGGAGTGATTACTTTTCTTTAACCTTTGATCTTCCACATGTAGCAAATGCAACTTGACCGCTGGAGTTTAATAAACAGCCAGCTGACTGGTTTCTGATTGCCAAAATTCTTCTTTACTTATTTCCTCATTGCAGGCAAGAGTTGACAATCCATACAAGGTTCATTCGAAAAGTTTTGAACCTTTCTGTGAAGGTTGAAGGCACATGCCTCAAAATTATTGTAGAGTTTAGATCTCTTCAACGTATTCACCTTTCAAGACAACTCACTTTTACATCACTTGTTCCCCTCTTTGGAGAGTTTTCTTTTTTGGGGGGAAAGGGGGGGGTAAAACTACTAGCCATCTACGCACCTGTTACAAGTAAGAAAGTAATACTGGTGTCACGGGCAAAACCCGCATCGTGAAAAACATACCGAGGAGTACACAGTCACTGAAGATTTCTTACCTCCCGTAAGATTTCACCGGAGATTAAAACCGTTTTATTATTTCAAATAATTTAAATTGGAGACTTACATAAGTGACACAAATATAATCGCATTTCCACAAATAAGTGTCAGAACAGCTGCAAGTCTTTTGTCGATATGTTCCCTTGATCTAGCGGAGAAGGTCAAAAACCTACGTTTTTTTTTGTTTTTTTTTTACTCCTAATGCTGTAGTAAAATATATACGTTGAAAATTTATTTAGGCCACATAAATCGACTATACATTGCAAACATCGATTAAAATAGTAGGGACAGGAATCTTAATTACTCTGATCCTCCAAGGGGTCGAAAATCTCCGGGGAAATTGTACCTGAATACTGTTCTAAAGTAGGGTAAACCATACAGTGATTGGCACCCAGATAGTAATTGACACTTTTCCAGTTAATATTCAAATAATAAGAAAACAAAACAGCTTTTAATGTATTTATTAACGGATGGCAGCACTAGTATTTGTTTTTATATTCTGTAAAGTTTCTTTCCTGCTATTTGTGTATTTGAGTGAAGTGGATTATGGAATAGGAGGGCATATTTTCTTAAAATTAAGTGTGGTCTTATTTCTTATGAATTTGTTAAGAATGTTTAAAGAATATTTACCATCGTTCTGACTTATTAAATGTTACTTATGTTTTGGTTTATTGCCATTGCAGGTCAGGAACTATCATAATGTGTTTTCCCTTCAAGCAATCTTGTAATTCATATCTCCATTGTTGAAAAAATGGGGGTGCCAATCACTGTATGAAAAAGTATGTGTCTAGATAGTAATTGGCATACCCGTGCCAATTACTATCAAATTAATATTTTGTATATGGTTATGATATAAGGCTTTTAAAAGCTTTCAATTAGGAAAAATACAAATATACTAAATTCTCGGGTTCCTGCGTTAACTCTTTCTAGTTAATGGCACCCCTGCCAATTACTGTATATTGTGGTGCCAATCGCTGTAATTCAAAAATAATCAAATTGAAAAAAGTTGACCACTTGAACTCTTAGTTTCGATTGCGTGAATCAGAAGTCATGGCTTATTAGTATAGTGTTATGTAACACTAGACCAAGGGACAGAATCTCATTATGAGATAATTTAGTCTCAAGTTTCTAAAGTGAATCGCATATAAATAAACTGGTGCTTGTCTTTAAAACTATTTGTAGGCAAACGCTGCTATTAATTGGTAGAGATTTTTATTTCCATGACTTCCCAAATAGAGTAAGCCATAAAACGGAAATTCTAAGAAGTGGCGTTTTGCCTATTGTGTAAAACACTGTCCGTTTTTGTTGTTTTTTCAATTGAATCATTGAGTTTGGAAACCTGTCATAACCATCGAACAAGTCTTTCCAGGATATGGCATGTTTTCAAACTAAAGAGAAATTTCAATGCTTAATATTTTCTACAACCAGTGAGAAGAGATGACTTGTTTTCAACCTAAATGGTGTTCCCACATCAATTTAGCTGGAACGTGCAAGAATCTCAATTTTGTCAAAAAGTAAAGATGATTGGTCATTGAACTCATCGATTCAATTTATATTTAAGGCGGCAAGTTGTGGTAATGTTAATTTTTATATGTTGTACTGAAGTAGTTTCAGAATGCATGTGATTCAAAACAGCTTCAAAGATGGACGGTACACCAAGATCTACACTGTAATTCCGTTTAAAAAATCCTAATTGCAGAGTACAGGGAGTGTTCTAGCTGAAAAGGGTGCCAAATCGTATAAGTTAATGCTAAAGATTCAATAGCAGTAATGTTTACATTTAACGCTAACGGCGATACAACTCCATCAATGATAGTGTACCGTCATGTCCATATTCCAAAAGATGTGGCAAAGTCTGTTGCAAAGGGATGGAGTGTTGAACGTAGTAACAACGGTTGGATGAAAGGTGAGATATTCTACGAATACGTCGCTAATGTGTTGTACACACAATAAAATGTTAAATTTCCAATCATTTATTTTGTTGATGGACATAAAACGCACCTAATGTACCAGTAGAGTCCGCTATGTTGTGAGTTACAAATATAACTTATTGCTTTGTATCTAAGTGGAACTCGAGTACTTCAAACAACACATGTTGCAGCATTTCGACCAATAAAGAAGGGTTAAGAAAAGTGGTTCGGAATTGAAGGCATAACCATTTCGATGAAGTACAAATAAACTGAATTTTGCTTTTCTTCTTAAAGAAGTATTGGATAATTATATTTCCTAATCAACTATTAAAATTGGCTTTCCCTTTTTTGGCTTGCTTCCCTTTGACCCAAATAGTATGGGCTATAGTAAATGCGTTAGGAACACATCTACGTCCTCACCAATGTTTCCTGAACATTCTTGTGCGGAAACAAACGAAGCTGTTGTCTTAACAGCTGAGAAGTTCTCAGACATTTTAAGACTAGATGTATTGCAATAGTTGGAAAACACTAAAGTAGAGAAAGACTCGGAAAAGAATCGTAGTGTGGAAATGTCAACCTTATTTTGTTTTCGGAGACATCTCAGAACATCTACACAAAGCAGTAACCCAGATTTATTAGGGAAAGGAATTAATCCAAATGTTCTTCAACATCCTCTAGTAGAGGACCCGTCAGTGAATTAAACAGAATAAACATCAGGTGCCGCCATATACGAACAAGAAGCAAACATAAATACTCGTGATTAACATAACTCCAACGAAGTTAGACCATCATTATTTTCTGGGATTGCAAATGTAGAGACATTTGAGAATGAAGTCAATGCATTGTGTTCAGAAAATGCTGAGATAAGTAAAGGCTTAAGCATATAGTTGAAAACTGACAATTTAAATTATGCGTCATTTGATCATCTGCATTGGCCAGAGACACCTAAGCGCAAGAGAAAACGCAATATAGAGCGCTTACCGTTTGTTGTCACCTCAGATAAATACCAAGAAATGATAAGAGAGAAGGAAACCCGAAATAAGCAAATTGAAGAAGAAAAAACTAAGCGGAAAAGAATGGGAGAGAGGAATCCAAGGCAGGAAAGGAAAGGAAAATGTCAACAAAAATAGGATATAAAGATTGTACAGCCAGAAATGAATGAAAAAATCGTACAGCTAGAGAGGAAACAGAAATAGACGAGAGTAGTGCCATAACCGGAAGTATTTCTCCTCAGAATTTAAAACAGGAGCAAACTGTAAAGAGAAATTTGTTCGGTGCCCAAATGAATGTCAGTAATTACTCCAATAAATCATGTCGAAAATGTGCACTACCGTTAAACGCTTACAACATGATAACGTGTTCTTTGTGTACAAATAGTTTTCATTTATATTGCATTCTCAGAGACCACAAGATTCAAACTCCAGAAGACCTACAAAATGATGATTTTGTGTGCCATATTTGCTACTTTCTGGACGAAGACAGCGAAGATATAGATATACCAGGTTATGATGATAATGAGTAATACCAGCCTCTGAATACAAATCGTGCGACCTTTGTTTCTCGTTTCCTTCTTCATATTTAAAGATTTATTAAGCTAGAGTTAAAAAAAAAAATATTGGTCGTTTTGCCTAAATTTAAATGTAATTGTTTGTAGAACGTTGTAAACAATTTCAAGTGATTTCTTGTAATTATTGATCAAAGAGTAACCTGATAGTATTATATTTCGGCACATAATGTAAAACTATGTTGTCTTTTATAAATAAAAACCATTTGAGTTGGGGATTACCAACAGTGCCAATCAGTATAGGAATGTGCCAATTACTGTATTTTCAGTGCCAATCACTATAGTTTTATACTTGTGTTCACTATAAGCTCTACAAACATTTTCTACTTCTGAAATACGTAAAAATATACGTTCTCCGTAATTAATACGAATTAATGTATATTTAGAGAAAAAAATCAAAAGAATATATTTAAAAAGATGAAATATGTTGGCATTTATATTTGGTCTAGGAATTAATTCGTATGGTTTTTAATAAAAAAATTAAAGCTTGATTTCAAAAAGAAAATAAATTAATACGTTAACAAAAACATTGTCCATTGCTAGCCACTGCTTTCTCCCATCTTTGAGGCAATTTACGGATTCCGTGTCGAAAGAATTTCTCATCATTTGAAGCAATCCAATCAGAGATCCATTTTCGATATTTTCTGAAGTGAACCGCTGTCCAATCAAATCGTTATTCATGCAATCGAACAAGTAGTAGTCAGATGGAGCAATGTCTGGTGAATACGGCGGGTGAGGTGAGAATTCCCATCCGACATTTTCCAAATAGGTTTAGTCCGGTTTTGCGACATGTGGTCGAGCGTTATCATGTTGCAAAATAAGTTTATTATGTCTGTTATTTAATTCTGGTCGTTTTCGGGCCAGAGCTTGCTTCAAACGCATTAATTTTTGTTGATGACGTTGTCCATTAATAGTTTCACCAGGTTTCAGAAGTTCATAGTACACCACAGCTTTCATATTTCTTCATATACACAGCATAACCTTTTCACAGTGAATATCTCGTTTCGGTTGTGATTAGTGTTGCCAACCTGATCAAAATATATCGTACGTAGCACTTAAAATTATCGTTTTTATTATAAAATTATCGTATCTTTTGTTTCCAGTCTCAATATCAGGCTTTATTATTATTATTATTATTATTATTATTATTATTATTATTATTATTATTAATAATAATAATAATAATAATAATAATAATAATAATAATAATAATAATAATAATAATAATAGTAAACATGAACGTTTACAGCTAAAACTATATTTAACAATCTCACAGGAAATAAGATTGAGGATTAATTCTTTACCAGTCTATCAAAAAAATATATTTTCTTCAAAATTTCATATACATAATTGTGAAACCTTATCTACATTAAGTAGCTAGTAATTACCCAATCTGAATCGGTTTGCTATGTATATGGTCGTAGTTCCCGATTTGATTACTGGAGAGATCACATGTCTGCAGTACAAATACTAGTACTAGTTCGGATCAATTTTACGGTGTGTTTTATCTCATACAGTATCGGTGTTCGAAATTGCAGTTATCCGATTAACCAATTACCTACTAATAATAAACATGAGTAAACAAGTGATTTGGTTTTATCATTTTAAACTACGATAAATGTAAAATATAGCTAACAGTGTAATACAAAATAATTAAATTTAATTTAATTTTCCAGCATTATTTACCTTCTAGAGACGTTGGTCGTTCTTGTAATGTTTTGAGTAATCCTGTCACATATGTTGTAAAATTCATATTCTTTTTCACGCATGAATGAAATTTCTTTCGAATTTCAAATATCTCCAGGATTATTTTTGCTTCTTACTAATTGTTGTTAAATTATCGTACACTTTCCTGTTATCGTACAGCAGCTATCGTACATCGTACAAGTGTCAAAATTATCGTATGATTCGATAATTATCGTACATGTTGGCAACGCTGGTTGTGATGGACCTGGTTCACATGGCTTCACCCAGGCCTTTTTTCGTTTTGGATTCTCGTAATGAATCCACTTCTCATCACGAGTAACAATTCGATGCAAAAAAAAAACCCTCTTTTCTGTCTTTGAAGCAGCAATTCGCAAACGGTTTTTCTTCTTTCAACTCTCTTTCTTTCAATTCATGTGGAACCCATTGTGACATCTTTTGAATCATTCCCATGGTTTTGAGGCGTTTGGAAACTTTTATTTGCTCAACTCGTAATGCTTCTGCAAGTTCATCCTGCGTTTGACACGAATCCTGATCGACAATGCTCTCAATTCTTCATGTTCATTTTTTTTTTTTTTTTTTTGCTGTCCAGGTCGTTCTTGGTTTTACAAGCCGAAATCACCACTTTTAAACCGTGCAAACCGCTTCTGACACGTTCGCTCAGCTAGAGCATGGTCACCATACACTTCCACCAAAATACGATGACTTTCGGTAGCACGTTTTTTTATGTTAAAGTAATGAAGAAAAACTCTCCGCAAAAACACTTTATCAGGCACACAATGTGCCATTTTTAGTTGAAAAAAAAATGTTGTTTCCGCTTCAACCAACTGTCATATACTAAACAAGACGCGTAATAACAGTAGTTTTCAACGCATGTTTGGATCAATGAAACTATGGGACAATAAGCTAGTTACGCCATCTCTTGTAAAACCGCACGAATTAATTCCTAGACCAAACATTTTTAAAAATCCTTAAAGTGCTAATCACTGTATGGTTTACCCTATATAGATTAAATTTAACTTAACCACTTGCCTTACTAGCCTGAGTAAACTCGGATTTCAAGGACATTATCTTTATTATTCTTCCTAGTTAACTCGGAAAGTTTTGAAAAAATACGTATTTTTGTACCCGCAGTATAGTCTCGGACTCAAGGGCGTAAATAAGGGTCCTGCTGAACCTACATTGCTGGGGGCCTCAAGCCATTTGGGGGCTCCGAAATCGCGACATGAGACATAGAGAAGGGGCCCCACTACATGCTGTTTGCGGAAGGGCCCCAAGCCTTTAGTTACGCCACTACCCGCACTGATTGGTTTCATGTTGTACCGTATTTGGTAAATCGAGTTCGTACACAGAGATTCGCATGTAAAGTTACATTGTTTTCGCTGATAGATGTCTCTATAGCACAACTTTTAATATATGTATAGATCAACAAATGAAACAAAGACCTATAGTTGTTGTGGGCTACAACGACACTATAGATGGGGTCGACCGCGTTGACCAACATCTTGCACAATAAGCAACGACCAGGAACCGCGGTAAGAAATACTACAAGACAATCTTCTTTCGTCTGGTTAACCTAGCCGTATGGAACTCGTGTGTAGTGTACAAAAATGCGGTGCCACAAAAGCACATCTGGAATACTGGCTTGAAATTGTAAATGACGTAAAAAACAGTATAATATCCCATCAATGTCAGCGAAATTTGGAAGACCAAGTGCACATCCAACTTCACTACAACTTTCACATCGTCATTTCCTAGAGTTTTTGTCACCCACAGAGAAGAAGTCAAATCTTACAAGGCAGTGTGATATGTGTTTCAGAGTTCGTTACGCCCGTGGCAAGAAAATAAGAATTAAATCTCGTTAATATTGTCCTGACTGCAATGTGACACCATGTTGCACCATGTTTTCACATATCATACAGACCTAATATTTGAAAAGTAGAAATATATGTATAGCAAGTGTACTGTCTGTCAGGAAAGTAAATGTTCATCTGTATTTGAGTCTGGCTTTCCTGCACTCCAGCCATGGACAATATGAGAATTAAATCAATCACATGTTTACTGAGGGGCAAGAAGAAAAATCTAATACTGCATAGTGTAAATAAAGGACGACACCGAAAGAGAAAGCCAGAAACAGTTGCTAAACGGAGAAGGAAAAGAGTAAAAACGGTCGAAGTGGGAACATAAAATACAAATACGAACAAATACGCCGACAACTAAAAGTTTACTAAGCAATGTTCCTGGTGTAGTAGTTAACTTGTTGATCACAAATTCAGAGGACGCCAGTTGGAATTCCCTGCTAGGAGATTTTTAAAATTTTTGTTAATAATGCATACAGCTCATGAGAGATGGTAAAAGAGATCGTATTTAGTCTTTCGTAGCAATTATTATTGGTAATGTTTAGTACTGATAATACTTTTTGTCTTTGCGTATTGCTTTTATTCTTGTCTTAATTTCGAAAGAGAAGAATAACCAAACTAATGCCACTATAATTCCACTTATTTTGAATGTAAACGCCATTTGTAATTAGTAAAGAATAAAAATTGAACGTTCCGGCGTAGCTGCAAAAAGTAAAAAAAAAAATGGAAGTGGAAGGATTCGAACTCATACTTATGACCATTAAAAATACAATCAATACATGTCTTAAACCTCTCGATTATGATTCCTACGTTGAGTACTGGGAAGCTTGTGTTTAGTTACGCTCGTCAATACGTTTTGCAAGAGGCCCGGTTTAGCTCTGACGCAGCACAGGTGCGAGAAGGGAGAGGGTGTGTAAAAGAGAGAAGTAATCAGTAAGAGATAAAAATGAATAGAGAGAAAAGAAAGAAAAACAGATACATGATAAATGTCAAGAAACACATAAAGAGAGAAAGACGAATGAAGACATGCACCCTATATTCACATTATAGTGAAGAATGCACACAATGTTTACTCGGATTTTTGTCAGTGATCGCCAAGTATCAAAATTATGTCCGCATCTTCAATTTCTTTGTAATAAGGAAAGAAAAACATCCGTATAAACTTGATATAAGGAGAGCAGTATAGAAATTGAATAAGTTATATTTTACTCAGCGTAGAAATCGTAGTCAAGAGATTTAAGGCATGTGGTTATCGTATTCTTAATGACCATGAGTATGGGTTCGAACTCCGCAACTTCCATTTTTTTACGTTTTGTAGCTACGTTGGAACGTCCAATTTTTGTTCTTTACTAGTTGCGAATGGCGTTTACATTCAAAATAAGATTAATTATCGTGGCATTTGTTCGAATATCCTTTTCTTTCGAAATGAAGACAAAAATAAAAGCAATACGTAAAAACAAAAAGTATTATCAGTGCTAAATATTAACAATAATAATTGCTACGAAACACTAAAACGAACAGCTGAGCTCCTAACTGTAGGATTTACAGTTGTGGCCAAACTATGTTAAGAACCACTGTGTCCAATAGTCCTTAATGGACTCGAACCAATGCCCACTCGCACGAAGACGTAAGTAGTTCGTTGAAGTTAAAACTATAGAGTGAAGATGTATTATTATCACTATTAGCGTACTTTTGAATATGGACGGCGAAATTACTGTATAATATGTTAATATTTCTGTAATTTTCCTGCATTGCATGTTATTTAGTTTAATAATGGGCACCAATTTGTCTCCAGGTCATCGAATAAATGAGTTTCGGCATGCACTTTGGTGGAAATATCATTACAGGAAGAACATTACCGGTTTCCTTCAAACATCAGGGCTAAACTTAGTAATATTTGGTTTCACGGAGTTAATTTACGAATGTTGGTTGGGAAAGGACAAATAAAATCTACGAGGATTACCAGTGCCGTTCGAAACTTCACTAATCTGAAGTATCCACTTTTCATGTTATTGGTCTTAGAAAGAATCACTACGACATTTGTTGAAAACACATTTTCGGTAGGGCAGTATGTGGCGTATCGGTATCATCAGGGGCGGATTTTAATTTTGGGTACGCCCTCTCCCTCACTTATGGATACATATGCACATTTGATTGACTAATGAGAGGAGGGAGTAGTGGTTGATGCTATGTGTTAAATAATATCCACCATTAATTTAAATAGTGTAAAACATATTTACTCTTTATCGTCTCTTTTAGCGATAAAGTGTTTTTCCAAAATTTTGGGTACGCCCGTGTCTACCCTCTAAAGCCACCACTGGGTATCATGGTTTCCTTCCATCTAAAAAACCGCGGTTCGATTCCACACTAGATAACATTTTTTCGCATAAAGTAATGTCTGCACGAAATGTGAATGATCAATTTATTTTCCTCAAAGTTATCGATCTAGAGATGAGATGCAAAAACCATGCACATGTAACCGAGAGAAATTCATTTTCCGGAAGCGGAAATTTCGCTTTCCGGATTTCGGAAAATTATGAAATTCGGTAAGATCCCTTAATTCAGAACAATTCCAGAATTCGAAAAGAATCCGGAATTCGGTAAAATTCTAGAATTCAGAAAAATTCGGAGTTCGGAAAAAGTCCGGATTTTTTCGAATTCTGGTACGTTTACGAAATAAGAAATTTCTAAATTCCGAATTTTTTCCAAATTCCGGAATTTTTCCAGAATCGGATTTTTTAAATTCTAGAATTACCCGAAATCCGGAATTTTGCGAATTCCGGAATTTGTCCGGTTTTACTTTCGGGAGTTCGGAAAGTAAAAATTCCGGAATTCGCCATCCCTAGTTTACACACAACGTTTCAGAACACTAAACTAATAGCTGTCTACAAACAAACAAGTAATGCAAAGCATTTTGTATGCTGCAACACGTCATGTATTAAAATCCGACAGAAGTTTCATTATCTAATCAGAAATTGCATTTATCTAGCTACTGAAAGCTAAGGAATGAAGAATTGTATTGTGTCTTATCTTTAGGTGAATATAAAACCCTGCAAACCAGTGAATGTCTAAATAGCTTTCGATAAATCCAAGTTGTAGTACTCACAGTTACATCCATTTGTGTCTATATGATCGGGTTAATAAAGCATTCTATATGATAGGGTTAGTAAGTCTTTCTCTGCTCTCCCGTAAAGTGTGATGTATAACACACGATCTATTACAGGATACAGAACGAATTATAAATTTAACCGAAGTTGTTGTATTAGTACACTTCTCCTTCCGCCTCTGTCAACTCTGGTCGATTTTGTTGACGCGGCATATTTGCTTTCTATACCCCTTTCTTCGTTTAGTGAACTAAGCAGTAACTATTCTGAATTATGTTTCTGCACACGCTGTATATATAAATATTTCCTCTGATGCCAACAGTTTCCGTTTTGTCTAAGCAATATTCTGTTTCTTATTCTCAGCGCGATCCTTTTATTACATTATATGGAGAGCATGTAGGTCTAAATACCTCATGTATTACATAGCATGTAGGTTTAAAGACTACATGTAAGAACATTTTCGATATCCAGCAAAGAAGGAACACGTGATCATAGTATACCACCCACGGAAGTGATAGCTGTTAACACAGTGGGTGAGTAGACAAAGCAATGGCTTTTTACGTCGGCCACCCGAGTTCGAATCTATCTTGACTTGAATTTTTATCCATTTGAGAGAAGGGATTGCTTTTTTCGCTCCAAGTAGTCACTCTTTTATATATTTTTCGTCGTCCTTCACAGTTAAAGTAACTGTCTATTCTTATCCTTTCTACGAATGATAGATCTTATCTTTGGGTTCATGGCAAACATGCAATAAAAAAACGCTGTTGATAATAACCATAATAATAATAAATATTAGTAGCTAACTCGTGCGTATATTTCGCACAATACAATTTAATATTATCATGTGGAAATAAGTAAGGCTGGCTGGCGCCCCCTCATATTTTTTTCGATGAGCCTTATGGGTCTACGCTGTCTACCTTTGGTCCCATCCCACTATCACCTCCTGTTTTCTCGATATAAGTTATCGACATTTTGCATAAAGAGGGCTATGCCGTGGCCCCATTGCCCCCCATGACATTGTTTCTTCGTTTTTTGTGCATTGAAATCACTTATTTTTCTATGAGTCCTATGAGTGCATGCTGTTCAACGCTGCTCCCATCCCACTACCATTTCCCGTTCTCTCAATATAATTTGCCTGTAAGCGGGCTATGACGTTTCAATCATTATGTTTGATAAAGAATTGAGGAAGATATTGCGTTGCCACAAACAACACCTTTTCGTAATATATACTTAAGTATATGTAATTATTATTATTATTTTACGTACCACTAATGTTGCCTACCAGTATTTGCAATGCAATGTGTTACTAAAAAGCGAATAAGATAATACTCATCTCCATTCACGCTTTCGAACTCAAAATACATGATTTAGTGGAAAGCATATTTATTATACTATTCTTTCAATTTAAACGTTTCACAGGTTAGTTCACTTTCAATGTGTAACTTCATATCATCACTAGAAATCGTCTTGTTCCGATAGGAACATATCCTCCCCCCGCAAAAAAGCCTTTCCGTAGCGAAAGTGCTTGAACCTTGTTTAGGTGATTAATTGGGTCGAATATTTCAATAAAAAAGGATAAGTCCCTGCACATAAATATTTCAGTAAAAGAGGAAAAGTCACTCAAATATTGTGAATACCCATTTATGGGCGAAATTTGGTTCCTTTGTAACTTTTTAAGAGTTAGAAGTGCCGCAGAGATATTGCGTTTTGGCACTTTGAACATTTTCATCGGATTATTTTGGCTAACGAAGTCATTCGAGATATTTCAACAGTTAATGTTTGTGCCGAGTTTGGTCTCAATCCGCTGAAAGTTACGGCGGTTATGGCACTCACAAAAACTATATATATATATATATTAATAGATAGATAGACACACACACACACACACAGAGAAACTTTCGAACTGAAGATTTATTTCGTCTCAGAGGGTGATGATCGTCAAAAGTGCCTAGAAATTTTGCGGCATTTCTGACATGATGGCCTCTCCAATAGGCACATTTTGAAGATATTTGCCTATTGTAGAGACTACATGTTCGAAATTCGGGAAAATTTCGTTTTTCCAATCACCGTCCTCTGATACATACACCTGATGAGATATACCTGATTCCTCGTTTTCATTGTCTCATTTCTCTAATAAATGTCACTGAAATTTTCGTCTCTTTTTCAATTAACATATTAAACGGGTAATACAAACTTTTTACCATGTCTCTTGAGCTGTATGCAATATTAACAAAAATAAAAAAGTTCTCCTTGGAGTGGATTTGAACTGATGTTTTTTGCATTTCTAATTCAACACCTTAGCCAGAACACCAAGATCACCAGTTAGCAGAAATTATCGGCGTATTTGTTTGTAATTGTATTTTATGTTCCCACTTCGACAATTTTTACTCTTTTTTTCTCCGTTTAGCAGCTCTTTTTGGCTTTCTATTCGATGTTATCATTCATTTACTTTATTAAATGTCAATGTAATTGAGATGTGAAAATGTGAATGGGACAGGATTGTGAGAAACGACTAAAGATTATAAGAGTTCATAAAAACTCAGTATAAGGACCTTGTCGATCATCTTGCACCTAAAGAAGGTTTTCATGGTGGTTATACTGAATGCTTCAATGCATTGTACGCATGTAGCGATGACGGAACCATTCAGTTTCTGGATGTAACAGCGTTATATCCGTATGTGAAGGCTCGTAAGCCGATGCCTGTAGGAAAGCCTAAAATACATAAAGGGCCGGACTTTCCAGAAATGGAAAGTATCTATAGAATGGTTAAATGTACCTCTTGCCCCCAAATGATCTATTTTCCGGTGTTGACATATACATGTAACGGTAGAATTTTGTTTGGTCTCTGTCGCGTGTGCATGGAGGAAAGTAATGTCAACAATTGCAGACATGGTGACGCCGAACGTACCTTAACAGACACGTATTGTACCCCTGGGATGCACAGAGCACTGAAGGCTGGGTATAAAATTCTACAAATTATAATATTGAAATCTGGGAATTCGAACTACTCGGTTCTGAGGAGGGAAATTCAAATAGTATTTTCCATGACTATGTGAACTCCTTCCTGAAAATGAAGCAGGAAGCCTCAGGTTTTCCTGCTTAGTGTAAATCCAAAGAAGACGAGAAACAGTACATACCAGATTCTTATGCCCACGAAGGTATACAGCTAGATGAAGAAAATATATTGCAACGAACCCTGGCTTGAGGTTCATAGCCATGCTATTCCTCAACTCACTCTATGGCAAATGGGGACAAAGAACGGATTTCTCAAATCGGTGGTTGTTGATACACCGGAGAAGCTTTACGGCTACTTATGGGCACCATAGTACGAAGTACATAACGTACTAGCCACATGCTGTGGTCACATACAAAAACGTTGAAAACGAGAATAAACCGCTAAAGTTTTCAAACGTTGTACATGCGTTGATGTGTTCATTACATCATAGACGCGGCTAAAGATTTACGATCTGTTAACGACTCTAGGACCAAAAGTCATAATTTATTGCGACACCGACAGTATTATGTTTGTTCAGCGGCGCAATGAGAAATCTACGCTTGCGTTGGGTTCCTACCTGGAGAGGTAACAGACGAAGTTCCTGAAGGGTGGGATATTAACGCGTTTATAGGTTTGGGGCCAAACAATTATAGTTGTCAGATGAAAGAAATTGGGATGGGTAAAATAGAGTATGTGTGCAAAATCAGGGGAATCACTTTTGACTATCGCGCATAGCAGGATATAAATTTTGACCATTTTTATGATTTAGTTGGCGGAAAAATTGAGAAAAAAAGTGTAAACATCCCAGGGAGGATTGCACGTAAGAAAGGGTATATCATTGTGACCAGACCCGAAACAAAGACGCACTAAAAAGTAGGTAACAAAAGACGACGACTTAACAGTGACAGTAAGACGTACTATAAGACATTGCCGTATGGTTGTTGCGGGTAAAGTTTTAGTCGTGTTCATGGTTCGTAAAAAACGCACGAGTGAGTGTGTGAATGTGATGTAAATATGTAAATATTATGCAAATGAAAATACAACTTTGAAAAAGAAGTTAGGATAAAAGAATGTAAATAGTTCATTGAGTGAATGGGGAAGGAAACATTATGATAATCCTACATCTCGCCCTTAAATATGTTGACATTCCCGGTTAAGTTACATTAACAACTTTTCTCAAAGTTTTAACCGCCTACCAAAACACCAATAAGTACGCAGTACAAATCATTCGCACCCCTTAAGATGTCACCCTCCTTTATGTAAGTACCATATTATATAATGTAAATAGAATTTTCACGTAATATATATTGTAAATATTTTTCATATATTGTAAATATTAATTGTATACAGCATAATTAAAATTTTTAAACCGTATTTTTAAATTCAAATCAAGTACAAACAAACCTATGTAAACAGCTATAGAACGATGTATAACAAATAAATATTATATATATATATATATATATATATATTCAAATACTTTTTTATTTTTTATTTTTATATTTACAATTTTATTTTTTTTGTATATACGTATATATACACAATTTTTTATTATATGTACAATTTTTATTACAATATTTCAAAAAAAAATACATTCCTGCATTTTATTTCTACGTCCTGTACAATTACCAAAAAAGAGTAATCATATAAGGTACAAAATACTAAAAAGTATGCCTATTCTATATAAGTTAAAGGAAGAATACTCATTCTTCTTGTCCGCAAGAAATAGAATATCAGTTAACATAATGCAATCAATAAAGATGTAATATATTGCCTATTTTTTAATTATAATATGAAATCCATTAAATTATTAAAAAAAACTAACTGATATTCTGAAAGGACATATATATATATATATAGATTTGGTTATCAAATCTATGTTTCTCCACGTGTATTTGTAATGTAAGTGCATCGGCTGGAACTGAGAAGAAAACAACAAGTGAAAATAAGCGACTGTGGAAAAAATGAAATATGTTTCGGCAAAAACATCGTGCAGAAATGCAGCAGGTAAAGCGGTATAACATCAAAAGGTAAGAAATTTTTATATTCTCACAGGAACACGAGTATAAAATGCCGACAAACAGGAAAATACCATTAGCTCCTCACGAGTCCATAAAAACTAACCGCGGCGGGCGTGGCGGACTGAAATCACGCGGTCATTAACATCATGCGAAGCAAGCCGGTATCTATAAAGGAAAGTCGCTACCGGGCAAAACAATCATGGCGCCAGAGGAAAATCTTACACATGTCATAAGGTAAATAAAAATCTCAGCTGATAAAAAACAGTGGTTACTAATGCCTAATAAAAAATAAACAGGACTTTCTAATGCATAATATAAAATGAACAGGGCTTTCTGAGGAAAATAAAAACAAGTCTTGATTTCTAAAGGCTGATAAAAATTAACAGGACTGTCTCTAGACTGCGAAAAATAAACAGGGATTTCTATGGATTGTTAAAAAATAAACATAAATTTCTATGGGTTTTCTGAGCGAAATAAAAAAAAACAAATCCACGATTCTAAGGAATAATGAAAATGAATCGTGCTTTTAAAATGAAATTCCAGGTGGATTATGCGTAAATCAGGTGACTATCAATCCAAAACAAGTAAAAAAAGACCCGTCTAATGACGAAAGATATCGTAATTCCTTATATAGCTCTATAGCTATCCTAAGGGATAAAAAGTTTTTGTCCATAAGTGGGCACAAACCTACTATACTGAGAGGAAAACATTGCACAGAAACGTTATATTCGTGTATTCAACATACCTTGCACCAAAGTTTACATTTCAATAACTATGGTCATACTGAATGTTTACTAATGAACTTGCACGAATGTTTTCCATATATATCTAGCTGTTGTATGTTTAAAATATAATGTTCTAAATAATTACTTTTTAAGTTTCATGCGATTTTCTCTAAAATTCCTTAAATCGTCTGCAAAGTAACCCCGTTGGACGGTACCTCTTATAAGTTTTCTACTGTTCTGTAGTGTTTTTCCCGAATGAAAAACGAATGATCGGTGATTGGTGTACAGCGTATCGAAAATAAAATAAATTATTTGCTTTCCTCGTCCGTAGCAATTACATATATTCAAGTGCAGGAAATAGAAGAAGCAGGTTATAGTATTCCTTGTGCCTTTTTGTTTAAAAAATATGCTAGCAGATAATACGAAAATGCATTTTCTTTCTTTGTCGGCTGTTAAAATAAGGATTAAAAGCATAATGTAAGTTGGATTGATGAATTTGTTGCAATATTGCAGTGGGAATGCCAGTTGTACCGAAATCAAACCTGTAAGCCCGCAATATGAGTGAAGGTCAATGGCTAAGATTTAGTTATCTTGTAAACCCTGTATGGTGAGTGCCAGAGTGAATTGAAAAAGGTAGCGAGCTAATGCTGGAAACAGTGAGCTAAAGAATGTAAAAGCCATTATTTTCCCCATGGAGTGAAAAGAGAAGTAAATGGAATGAAGGAGAACGATTGCTGTGTTGGAAAAAGAAAGAAAGAAAGAAAGAAAGAAAGAAGGACGATCACAAATAATGAAGTGCCTAATTACTGTACTATTTGGACAGAGGAAGTGGCCTGTAAACTTTTAATTCCTTAACTGCGCTGCTATTCAAAGCGTTCCCAAAGCGTTTTTATAGCTCATGCGTAGGCTTGGAATATGCTGACCATGCATTTAAATGTGGGTGGCTAATCGCAATGCGTTGCAAAACGAAAGCAATAAAAACGCATAGAATACGTCGCGTCGAGCATATCTGGCCCGTTTCGGAACAATAGACCGCGTGCTGTTTCGGAATCAGTGAAAGGTTTCCAAATGAAGGAAAAAAAAAAACTGAAACAGATTTTGCCAGGCAAGGGGATTTTAGCAAGGAACAGCTGCTCGGAAGATGCTTTGTCTAGAGTATTGGAACTCTGCTATTATAAAGGATGTGCATGTATAACAAAAGAAAATTCACAAAAATACAAGGAAATTTGAAAAATTATCTAATCACAGAAAAATCTATGTAACACAATAGGGTTATTTCTCGTGATTCGCATGAATGTGAATATGGGTGTGGCAGTAAGGCCTGGGATCCCTGAAAGCTCACAGTACGATTTATAACTCTTGACGAAAGTAAAATTACCGAGAAGCCACTTTGGTCGCGTTCGTTGCGGGGGACAACGCATCGGAAATGTATCCTCGAAAAGCCATACACTAAACAACATACTTGGGAGAGGCCACAGGTGTTTTCTTTGAAAAAAAAATTAATAAATAAAAAATCAAATAAGAAGGAAAACAGCAGTCCATTTTTCCTATGCGCCATAGTTTTCTGAACTGGGAGAAACAATTCTACGATTTCGCGTGGGTTGAAAGGGTGGAGCAAAGAAGATGTAGCTTCGGAATTGTATAAAACTTGAATGGATATTGGTAAGTGAGGAAGTTGTCCTTCTTCAATAAAAGTAAGGAATAGTATTAATAATAGACCGAGTATTTAAGCGACTCATGCGATTTCACGCGAGTCGTTCGATATGTTACCAAGGACAGCGAACAACTCGAAGATCATCGTTCTTGCTATTCGATAAGAATGTATTTTATTTTTTAGGTGGCACTTATGAGGACTCGGAAGCCCTAGAGGTCCGCCTCGGAGTGTGGTCTGTTGGACTAACCAATATGATGTTTGCTTCCGGCTAGCTAGATTTTCTAGAAATACGCGCTCCGAGCACTGGGCCATATACGGCGAATAACCTCGCACCTGGCGGTGACTGTTTCTTGTTAACACAATTCGGTCTTGTAATCAATCGCAAGTTTCACAAGCTTTAGCAATGTAACTGAACTTAAACCAAAGTGACATCCTTAGTTATATTCTTCAAGATTTTATGAAAAATTAAAAACGAGAAGGCGCATTATTGGATTTTTCTCAGTGTCATCATTTGGGGTCGAAATTATAAAAATGAATTACTGAATTCGGTTCTCAATTCTACTCCGTTTTTACATTGTTAGTGATATATTTGCCATTTCACACACAGTAATGAGTAACAATTCAAACAATGTATCAAGAATAGTTGCGAAGTGTTCTGATGTATTTCACCCTAGTATGGCGAATAATTAGTGTTGCACTTTAATTGAGTGTTCTAATTTTATGAGTAGCATAAACCGCTTTATTGTAATGAGAAAGCGACCAAATAGAGACAACGATTTTTATGCGTTGTTGTATGATTGAACGAATATACTTCTTTTAACCTAATAAATTGTTCAGGCTTTAAATTCCGTGGTTGCAATTTGTTCCTATTTGGACATATACAGGGTGTTCCAAACCAACACCGACAACGTTTGGGAGGTGAATCCTGATAGCAAGATAAGACAAAAAGTATGGACCAACCAGGGGGCACAAATGCTTCCTTTCGGAGTTATAGGCTGCCGAAAGCATCAAAAAATGAATATTAGAGCTCCATAGCTACAAAACTATGAGACCTACCGCAGTCCGGTCAAGACTTCACTTTGGAACTAATATGTGCGCTATCCAAAAATACATGTTTCAGAATCTTGAGATACTCAAGCAACAATTTTTATAGAGGGAGTTTGGCTACGGTAATATAATTTGAAGTACTCTCCAATTACCTCTATAAAAATTGTCACGGAAGTGCCGCAGGATTCTCAAACTTACATAGGTAGGGCACATAGTAGTTCCTAAGTGAAGTCTTGACCCGACTACAGTACTTCCCATAGTTTTGCAGCTATGAACCTTTAAATTTCATTTTTTCGTGTTTTCGGCAGCCAATAACTCCGAAAGGAAGCATTTGTTCACTCTGATTTGTCTATACCTTTTGTCTTATCTTGCTGTCAGGAGTCACCTCCCAAACTTTGTCGGTGTTGTTTTGAAACAACCTGCACCTAGGTATATACCTAGCCTAGGTATGAGACATAGCCCCGTTACATTGTCAAGCGGAGTCCCGCGTGGCAAGATTGTTACATTGGTTCTTATGAGTGCACACATAGTCACGCGGAGGCCTCCGCGTGGCCCTATCCGCCCTCAGCGCTCCGCGCTTCGCGAGACGGATAGGGCTATTGAGGAAATGGGTGTTTACATAGTCAAGCGGAACTCCGCGCGGAGTAGCCACTTCTCTTTAAAATCTGAAGAAAAACGTGCACGGTAGCAAAAGCAAAATGAAAATTGATTCAGATTTCTTTTCTTATTTGTGATAATGAGTTGCTAAATAATATTCTATACAGTTCTATAATACTATAATCATATTTTTATAGTGTTTTTTTTAAATAAGCTATAATATATTCGTTTAATTCGAGCTTCCAATTAATGGCTTTGCTTAATTGGAACTGTACCTATGGTGCCACTAATGCACCATTGCTAGCAGTACGTGACTATTGTAATTTTTCGTCTTTCTTTCAATAAATTTCAAATTTCAGTTTCAGTTTCAATCATCACGGAGGTTAAATTAATACTATGTTAATGGGATCCCTCTTGTGGGGAATACAAAAAGCGTAACTTTCGTGAACAATTGAGTTTATTGTCCCTTTCAGCAGCGAGGCTATATGAGACGTGGACTTATTGATTAATGTGGAATCTGAACTACTACATGAGCTCCCTCCGGGAATCGAACCCGGATCTCCCACGCCAAAGGCGCATATGGTAACCGCTTAGCCACGGAAGAGCTCTTCGTGAACAGCCATGGAACGAGATTGTAATTTTTTTTTAAATTAAGGTATGGACAACGAAAGAAGATAAATTGAGGCAAATAAGTTATCTCTATTATTAAATAGTTGATTGGATGAAAAGTGATTGGATGTGAAAGTTCTAACCAAATATAAAACATTCGTTATTTTTATTTGTTAAGAAACAGTATCATGACATTTTTTAAAGGAAAGTGTTGTATTTTAAGAGCGTGTATATAGATCCTATTTAAACCACATTTTTATCATTTCGGTGGGATTTTTTCAATTAGGTCATCGAACGACTGAATTGACGTATGGAAATAATTGAAGTACTTTTTTTTTATTTGAGAGGAAGATTTTAGGTTGAACAAGGAATGGGTTTTCTTATAGGATTTTGTTGATGGTTTAGTATTTATTTATTTGTACGGCATAATTCATTCCATTGGTATTAATCATCAATTATTTGCATATGGAACTGCCACTAGAGGGTTACGCCCTCTCTCTCGGCATGTGATGTGCTGTAAACAAGTGCAAACATAAATAACATTAGTTGTACAATGTGATATAAAGAAAACTATACGTGCAAAATAGAACAAGTACTACCAAAAGTGCATAAATGGAACAATATGCATGAACAGATATAATAAACACTAAGATACTGAGCATTGCGAAAGATATAACATGAGAAAGTTATGAACAAGCAAGAAAAATAATGAAGAAATAAACTGAAACGATATATAAAATAATTGCAATTCTTATAAATATATTAGCATGATTGATGAGATGAAAGTGCATTATACGCCACAACACAATGAAATGGTTAATATTAACAAATGCATGTTAGGCTTCTGTCTTGGGGCAGCTCAAGACTGATGTAGACATGGGGAGCCCTGATTATTGTTGAGGAAGAACTGTGCAGCTATGGAAAAAGATGAGGGATGACTTGATGAATGATTTGACGTTGAAAGAATCTGCGATGAAAGTGATCCATAGGAAGGTTGTTTACGTGAAGTGTAATCAAGATACTTAACGGTGTATGACAATATTTGAAAGTGCAATCCTGCTCTGAGTCTATGAATGTTGTGTTCAGAAAAACATCTTTATGAGATTCTAGGCATTTGGCTATGTATCGTTTACGTAAGAGTGAGATATGTTCTACAAGTGGTGGAAAGTCTATTCGATTGTATAGTTCTCGATTAGGATATGGTAATTTGATGCGGTAGGCTAACCGCACTGCATGGCGCTCCATAATTTCGAGCCTATTGTAGAATCTAGATTGTGCTGGGGACCAAGCAATATGGCCGAATGTAAGTATGCTACGCATGAACGCTTTATAAGTGTTAATAAGCAGTTTTGAATTTAGCCCCCAATGCTGTTCTACGAGCCTGGGAAGCAATTGTAGCCTGTTTTTTTTTTTTTTTTTTTTTTTTTTTTTTTTTTTTTGCTTTACGCACAAGTTTCTGGAAATGAGCAGTCCATTGTAATTTGTTATCGTATGTTATTCCTAAATATGTCACTGAGTTAGTCGGTTCTAACCGGTGTGTTCCAACAGTGATATCAAGCAGATTAGGGTTGCGGTGAACTTTACTGCGGCACTTAGGTGGTATGATGACAAGTGTTTGAGTTTTCTCCTCATTTACAGTAAGTTTTCATTTCGTACACCACGCAAGAAATTGATTAACTGTGAGTTGTAAGCTTCTATTAATGTGTTGTATAGTTCTTCCAAGAGTTAGGAAAGCAGTATCATCAGCATATTGGAATAAATAAGTTGGAGGAGCAGGTACTGGTATGTCTGATGCGTACAAAATGTATAGAAGAGGAGACAAGCTGGACCCTTGAGGTACTCCTGTGTATGGAAAGATGGGGTGGGAGATGGTATTGTTGATACATGCATATGCGATTCGATTGAGTATGAATGAGAAAATTACTCTAACATATGTAAGTGGTAGTCCAAATTTAAGCAATTTGTAAAATAGACCATAATGCCAAACTCGATCGAATGCTTTCTCTAGATCCATTAAAATTAAACAAGATGGAAGCGATCTATTATACTGGTTAACGAGAGTGGTCGTCAAACGAAGCAACTGGTCATTAATACTGTATGATGGTCGAAAACCGGTCTGGAAAATTGGAAGGAGTTGACGATCATGCAGATATTGATGTAAGCGTTTTACAAGAATTTTTTTACAATACTTTCCCCAGTGTCGCAGTCAGTTGTATTGGCCTATACGAACTGACAGAATATGGTGGCTTGTTCGGTTTTAGAAACATACAAACTTTAGAGACTTTCCATTCAACTGGGTAATATCCCGTACGGAGAATAAAAGTATAAATAGCTGCGAGAAGAATAAAACACTTTACTGAGCATTCTTTAATAAGTCGGTAGGATATTTTATCAAAACCAGGCGCTGTGTTGCGTTTTCCTTTGATACTCGTCTGTATTTCGTGATGGGTGATAGAAAATGTTAACGATTGATTTTCATCTAAGGTGTGAATAGTTGATGGCTGTAATAGTTGAGCGATGGTAGTTTTTTAGAATCTGGGACTATCGTCATGTTGACCTACGGGCGGAGTGAACACAGTTTGTAAGTGAGAGGCAAATGCGTCGGCTTTATCCTGATCTGAATGCAAAGGATCGTTGTTTCGGAACAGTGAATATCTTGTTGTTGTTTGCTGTCCGGTCAACTGATGAAACTTTTTCCAATATTGAAGTCTTCTTCTCGTCTTCTCGCAAATCTATATACACAGACACAAAAGCTCCCTTGCTACTTCTTTGAGAAACTAAGGGAAAATCTTGAGACATTTATTTTTCTGTGTTCTTCGGTTTCTCTTCTTACAGAGATATTAAGATGCCACTATTGTCGTTTCAATCTTGTTCATGTTGACTCGCAACACAGACTGAGAAGAATCCTGTATATAATCACGTGACGCGTAGCGTGTAGCTACGGATGACTGTCAGTACTGCCAATTTAGCCTATTTTTGGCTAAATCTAGCTTTATTTGGAGAGGCATTTAGCCATACAAATCTACGAAATGCTTATAGCCTTAAATATAGCTTATTTTATGAAATTATTTTGCCATTTTTGGCTTTTTATTAGCCCTTAACTTAATTCTAAAAATACTTTTTTCTTTGAAAATAAATTGCAATTTTTAAAACTTAGCCTATTTGTCATTATATATTATCGCATTGATTTCTCCACTTATGGGTGTTTTATTATGCAACACTTATTTTTCATTCTTCTTTTCTCTCCCCACCCACAGATTTACAACTACTTAACAATACTTACTGATTCAGAAAGAATTTTAATGTTGTTCCCGTAACGCCCCTTTTGCTACTTTTTAATTATTTTAATTTAGCATTACACTGCAAGAATGAAAGTTTTCTAACACAAATTTAGTAAACTGTTCGGTTCTTCAAGCCACAGAGATTGTTTTTGTTTATTAAAGGTAACAAATAGGATACCTAATTAGCTTGAAAACTAGCAATGCAATTATGATGATTCATGCAAGTGCATGGAGAAATAAAAAGTGTTTGTAAGGAATATGACCTGCCAAAAGAAGTACTACTAAAAATAGGGTCAATGGCAGTCTACACAAAACAACCAATCCACAATCTAACGATGGTGCATCCAGTTCCAGCGTTTCAATGGTAACTTATTTCAATTAGACCGATTATATGGCTGCTGCCTTTCACAAATCAGATGAGCTGTTGATGGATTTTATTATATGAAAATGAAATCTTTGAGTTTTATGTCCCACGCTTATGCCGGCTAGGCTAAAGGAGACGGTGATGATGAGAGATGAGTGAAATGAAGGAATTGGGAGGAAACGAGAGAACCCCGAGAAAACCCACGTAAACTGTTTTTGTCCATGGCAAGGTTCTAAAACACAGGTCCCTCTTTCCATTTAGCTGTAATAAAGACAGAAAAAAACGTGCTCTGCGGGACTCTAACCCGCTTCACTCGCTAACGATCGCTTGACAATACTATGTGAATTAAATATTAAACTTTGGTACAGAAAGGAACTAACCTAGCTATTAATCTATATAGGGGGGCCTGTGTTCTAGAATCTTCCCTTTGTCCACCACAAAGTTCACTTGGCTTGAGCGGGGATCGAACCAGGGACCCCACGCACCAGAGATGAACGCTCTACCATTTAGATGAATTTTATTATAATTTAAAGTAATGTATGCTGATTGTTAGTCTTCAGCGAATAAAATTCAACGTCTCAAATTTTACTATAACTCACTTATAATCCTACACAAAAGTATTAAAATCTAGAGTGTGATTTATAGGTTAGCAGTTCAAAATCTAGCCATTTTTTTGCGTAAAAAAGCTTATTGCTGAAGGTCATCTAGCCTATTTTCTTCAGAGATTGTTGGCAACAATGATGACTGTGTAAGCACACACGCGTAGCGCGGAGGGCGGACGGCCGTGCGCGGAGCTCCGCTTGACTATGTAACGGACCTTAGAGTTTCCAAGTACAATTGTTTCGCTTCTGGATCTGAGGCATTTTAGCTTCGCTGAGGTGTAGATGTGCATGTGCTTTTGTCAGAAAAGACGCATAATAGGACACTACTGTATCAATTTACCCATTGTTCTGTGTTTTCAATTTGAAGATCGATAGGCTGAATAACGTAGATGAGTCAGACTAGGTTTGGATTTGACTACATATTCCAGAACAAGTGAGGGGAAGCGCCGTTTTTCGACGACGACTTCTCTTCATACCTAATTAAGAGAGGTCTACGGCTCTGTTACATCTTTCACCAAACTTCTAAAACTATGTTGGAGTGGACAAAATTCGAATTTTCTGTTGCCTCGTGGCAGTAACTCGGTTCGCTAACCACCAGGCAACGGCGAGAACTGGAAAATGATATTTATTTTAGTGGTTTTCACGTTACTCTCTCTTCCAGGCCTGATACTTTGATGATTATTTTATGTTATTCACTATGATATTCTACAGTTTTTATATTTAAAAAAATGACTGTAGAAATATATTAGCTTGGAAACTGTTGATGTTGTCACGGTGACACCCAGGGCCGTCCTTCATGGTAGCTCAGGGCCCAACTTTAAAATTTTAAATGGAAACGTGGGGCGAGTGATACCTCGTTCGATAAATCTCTAAAAACTATCGATCACCATATTCAAAATGGAAGCCAAGACATGGTGCCTGTATCAGATAAAACGTCCGGTACCACCAACATGAAAACGCTTGAGGACAATTGAACAGCACAAAAAGCGAAACAGGAAAATGGCGTGGAGCACGTCGAATAATGTTGTCGCAGCAAACCCCAGGGTTGCCTTTTATGAGGGTCCACGGACTAACTATCGAAATTTTTAAAGAAAACATGGGTCGAGTGATACCTCGTTTGATAGATCTTCAAACACTAAATAGCGTTGTGGTAAAAGATTTTTCATATCATAACCGTTTTCAAAATGGCCACAAAAATGTGATGCCTTATCAGATAAAACGTCCAGTACCACTAATAAGAAAATAGTTGGAGACAAATGAACAGAGATGAAACGGTTGGAGATGAAAAATAGAATAAACCTAATTGGTCCACATTTTTTTCGATGGAAATTGATTGGTAAATTTTCCTGGAATTCCTCAGATATCATTTGCCGTTTCTACTTGAGGAGGTGGACCTAGAGACAAGATAGAGGATGGGTGCAATTAGATGGAGCGCCACCTCACTCTGTGCAAAGAGTGGAGAAGTATTTGCATACGCGATATAATGGTAAATGGATTGGAGAAACGACCAATACTATGACTTGCACAATCCCCAGATTTATACTCACTAGATTTTTATCTGTGGAAATGCAAACTTGGTCAGCACTATAAAAACAAAGTACATATAAAAAACATCAACAAAATGCTAAACTTACTAACCACAATGCATCTCAAGGCAAGCAAATGCCACCACCTCGCCGTCCTCCTCTCCTTTCTGTGCTGAATCGGGGTGTTAATCCTTATACCAATAAAGAAATTCAGGAGGAACTTACCTACGAAGGACACACACACACTCCTGAAGGTTATATAAATTAGAAATGTTACATGCCCTACGTACATTGTTCAAGTACTAACACCTTCTCAAACCACTAATGATTCTCTTCTAACTAGTGGGGCATACATTTATAACAAAAACAGAGTTAAACTTTCACGGTCATCAACACCCCGTAACACTTCAATGCGAAAAATGCTATACATATAATCAACACTACCGCAATATCCCAAATACTTCTGTCTGCAGCTAATAATCTGGTGATCACTCCAGTCATTCATATCCCCAATCTACAACCTCCCCCAAATTGTTAAGCTTGCCATAAACAACACCCGACATATAGTTACAAGTGTAAAGGCAAATCCGTCCTTACCAAAGTTCACCCTGAGTAGGTGGTACCACTACGTATATACAACTATTCTGCGAACGTTCTACAATCACTGAACTCTTCTATAACAGTACGCAATATATTGTTGCCTTTCTAACGCATACTCTTCAAAATATTCAACCAATTCATCGTTCACATGTCTTAAAACAAATCATCCACGCAGCAAAAGAAATATTCCATGTTACATTTCATACTACTTATTCTGGTCAAAATATCTATTTTCATACACTACCTTTAAGACTACTGTCTAACCTACTGATCATTGATATAGTCTTTATATTTGTCAATATTAGATCCATTCATCAGAATAAAGCTTTATTCGAAGCGCTGTTAGTGGTAGAAAGAGATGGAGTAATTATCCTTAACGAAACGTTTCTCACTCCCTCCATCATTTGTCATTTTTCTGGATATACATTAATTCTACAGGCTAGCACCTTCCTAGGAGACGTACAAATGGATGAACAGTTGTGGAATTTTCTCCATGTATTCCATCACGCCAACACTTTTGTAGGCTGCCAGATCTTTCTGAATATCTCATCATTACTTTATACTTCCGAAATATAACTATAATTGTTGCTACAGTTTCTATCAAACCTGTAAAACCGCTACCTACGGAAATCGTACAACACATTTCCGATAATAATAAGAAATTCATAATTATGACCGAGTTCAACATGCACAGCAAATCAGAAAGAGACAGATCCACTTTTCAAACCTTTGTCATAACTTACATACCTGGTATCATTCATGATCTTCCAAACCCACTAGGCCTGTATCACAAAGCATACCAAATATTGTCATTACTTCTGCTAATCACGTTTCACAAATCCAAATTAATATTCTCTCGATCTATTTGGAAGTGAGCCACTTCCGATCAAATTACAACTTAGTACTCATCATACGACTCAATGTACAAAATTTCGAAGAACTAGCATCTGTTTTGACAAATTCGACTGTGAACAATACAAAACATATTTATCGGCAGCAGTATACCCATTACAACCGTACATCAATGGACGCAGTGTATCATGACATTCATACCAATACATCTTCAATCCTAGAAGCTAGTTCACTTTACATATCAGTAACTACATCAACGCCTTATCAACCAACATTGCCAACAAAATATCTCACATTTATCACTCGCTCTCGACAATTTTAGCGTAACTATCAACGTACAAAAATCCATAAGCACTCCGTCATCACCGACAACTTCAAAGAATGGTCAAGAATTACATCTGTGGTTACAAGCTACGGTGTCGGATTAAAATCTGTAATACTCTCTAACGCCACTCGTCCTAACAAGTACTGGAAACATTTCAATGCTCTTTTCGGAAAACCCTAGTAAAACACCATATCAATTATCAAATAATGCCTTACCTATATAAACAGACTCCTCCAAAGCTGGTGCTTTTACTGATTTCCTTCAAGACATCTTCACACCACTCACTCGCACATATTTCTATAGACATTCAGCCGACACAATCAATCTATCTTCTTCTTCATCCCAGCCTCATATCCTTCATACTCTTCGGCAAAATGAACCTCTAATAATAAACAAATTGGTTATCATTTTATCATTTTCATTCAAATATCACAAAACATTTGTCACTATACTGAAGAGATAGGATCAACAAACTAACATAAAACATATCTTGCAAAAAATAAAGGAATCATTATAATGAAAACAATCTATGCAATTGTTCAAGTCAATATAGTCTCAAACTGTCACCTAAGATGAACAAGCGCTTATAGTTACTAATAATTAAATTATTCTTTGTATGTGCTAAAACTATGAACAGATCCTACAATGTGATGATCCCTGAATAATACGTTTATTAAAACATTTATAAATGGACATAACATTCATCTATTCACAAATATTGTCTTGGGAGGATTTCAAACCTTCAAAGCACTTAATACTGTAAATGTCATAATCTATAATACAATTAAATTATCATGTAATTCATCAAAAGTGAAAATAGTGTATAGTTTTTGTCTGTAATCAATCTGAAATAAAAATACTTGATGCCACTATTAAACAAAAAATACATAAAGTGTCTTCATAAGTAAAAAAATGCTATTTTCTTATCCATCATATTCTCCTGCTATATCTCCACATCATAAAGTCAGGTCTCATCGTTTTAGTTTCTTTTACCAATTACTTGTAAATATTCCTTATGATTCTTTAAACTTCATGTATTTGAAAAAATTCTGTTCAATAAGAATACAGTGTTCTTCAGGACAAGAAAATTAGTCCATATTCATAAAAGTTATCCTTAATGTTATGCTTACTGATATGCAAATATAAAACTCACAGTGTGTTTGTTCAACTCTTCATCATCAAGTCGTAAATCAAACCAGTATTTATTCAATATTTAGGCTATAAATATATAATTTCAATTTACCTGCGTTTATACAATTATATTTATCTTATCAAATTTCTTTAACAAAAGAAATGTCTACAATAACAAGTTAATATAACCAGCAAAATAAATGAAATATAAAATTATGTAAAAGAAAATATAATGCATATCCCATAGTATTTATTAATTGAATGAATAAATATTGAAAATAATTAGTCTTCTAGTATAATAGCAAAACGTCCTAGTCTGTCATTCAAAATCTAATAATTTAAATACGATGTAGTACATGGTAATGACGTATACTGAGTCGCATTTAACGTCAATATACCTTGTTACTATACAGGCATTTTAAAAATATTTATGGTTTAATAAATGAATATTTGAAGTAAAACAATTCAATCTAACATTCATGCAATTAATAATTCAAATAAGTCAACAGAAGTCGCTAGTTGCGCTACCTCCTATCTAACATGAGTAATCTTGGTATTATACTAATCAAATATCAATCCTTAAATGTAAACCTGATATATCTTATAATGAAAAGGAAACAAATCAAACTGGCATTCACACATTCTAATAATTCAAATAAGTTAATAGATGTCGCTAGTTGTATTGCCTTCTATCTAACATATATAGATTTCAGTATTGTAATAATCACAATATCCAACTTTAATGTAAAGCAAATACATCTTATGACAAAAGAACAAATCACGCTAACATTCACGTATTTAATACTTCAAATAAAATAATAGCTGTCGTTAGTTGCGCTGCCTCATATCTAAAATAAGTAACTAATGCCGAAAACAAAAGTGTCTCCATAAATGTAAACCAAATATATCTTATTATAAAAGCAAAACATACCCATCTGTCAATTATATTTAAATAGCCTTAAACAAAACAATAGTTATCACTATTTGTGGTGGCCTGGCTATCTATTAATTAAATGTCGTTAGCGGACTCTTCAGTTAGCATTACATGTGATTGAAATGCATTTATGTTATAAAGTACTATGTGGCAATCTATCAATTATGTGTTTAGTAGTTCAAGAGGATAATACTTGTCACTAGCTGTGGTGCTTTGTATCTAAAATAAATAATTAAATAACAATATTCCAGGAATCATCTGTCAATCCTAATATTCTAAATCAATTAATTCTTATTATTAAAGCAATACATATCAATATATCTCTCAAGATCATAATAATTCATAATCATAGCATGTCTTAGTAAAAACTATAATTCCAAGGATATAATAAGTCTCTACCGTACATTTTCACTGATATCAACTCAAAGCATTCTCCAGTGAATCATAATATTGGTCATAGTTAAGACTGTTACTTTAGTTGATTCCAGTTAAACAAATCTAAATGACATTAATAAACATACCATTTATAGATAATTAAAACAGTCGGTATCATCAATATTTATAAATAATGTACTTCTATCTGCTAATTGCAATACTAATAAATTAAAGTTATATAAATAAAGTATCTCCACAATCCAGTATAATAGCTGTTACTATTGTACAAATCAATTGTTCTTGCTCATAAAACATAGTAACCATCTACTTCTTAAAAGCCTAGTAATTTCAAAACTACAAAGTATAGACTTGTGTTCCTTGTAAACCATAGTTAGTATTAGTTATCAATAGTTCATACCTAATTTTGTCATATTTCAATATAAAATAATTCTAATCCTACTGTAATATCTACAATAGTCGTAGAAAACTAATTCATCCTAAAATGTATGCAATATGTGAACAATAAAGTAGTAAATCAGTGGAGGTACCATAACACATAATTAAAGTTCTAATCAGTATAATAAGTAAATATTATTCATCACTAAATTCAAGCATAGTTCTTTGCCTTCAATCTTATTTCAAATATAGTTACCAATTCTGATAAATTGTTTCTAATATGGCCTAATGTAATATAACAAACTAATTTGTAGTTGTTTCTGGTAATGTTACATGAATATAATACATTAAACAGGTTTCAAGTTTAAATAGTGTAATTATAATTCAACAAATTTAAATCAACATCCATAAATAAACCCAATAACATCAAACAAAGTTCTACCTTGCAATCTGAAATTCCAAAATCTTAATGCACACAAGTTTCCGTGAATTATTTTCTAAAAACCATAAATCCGTATATCTAATATCCAAACAATAAAGTATCAATCATTTTCACCCTCATACAGTAATAGCGTGTAGTTAATCTGTATCTCTATACAAAACTAATTTCCTAAAGGACCTAGTTCAGCAAAATACAAAGTGTAATCAGCCAAATCTTCATATGATAGTTCTGTAGGGTAATATTTTACCACAATACAAGTTATGTCAAATTCTAATATTATCGTGCATTGTAAATTTAAATATATCTACACTATACTAAATATCAATGTGCCATATATGCATCACATGTCAATTTGTGAATCTCTGATTCCCAACTTCAATTAAACCTGTGTCAAATACTCTGTCAATAACAATATATTCTAGTCTTAGATATAATCAAATTCACATATACTCCATAAAATATTTTTACGGTAAACAATCATGACACTTAACAAAATTTCAAGACAAAAACAATTTTTACCTATAATAATTCTGTCAGTAATTTAAATGTATATAAATTGAGTCAAATAAAGCATATACATTAAATATTGTTGTGCAGCATAAAAATAAATAATCAGCTAACACATCCAAGTGTTAACCAAAAGGCTTGTGAATCAAGCCCACTTGTGAGTGCAAGATTAAATATCCGTATTATATTTACTTCAAAGTATAATAATACACTCCTCAGTAAGCTTAAACTAAAAAACTCCCTATAAAAGGTATCAACTATGATCTTCGGCTAAATCAATAGTCCCGGTACTGTATTCATTGTAAGTCTTAAGTCCACATAATATATAAATAGTTCTGCAACACTATCTATCACATAAAGTGAATAACGTTTACCTCTACAATTATCAACAATTTCCCATTAAATTCGCTTCAAACAATGGAATACCCTCTATTCTTACTTATAGTGAACACACTTCGTAGTTAGTATCGTTAATACTCTTGGTTCAATTCTGGACCATGTATGTTTGTAATGGACAAACATCGTACATATAGAATTTTCTCGGGGTTCTCCCGTTTCCTACTACATTCTCATTCCATCGTTTCATTCATCTTAAAAGAGAAAGTCACCACAAAGTGTTCTGATACAAGTTACCTTAACATGCATAATCGTAGGACGATAAACTTAAAATTATTTAGTGTTCGATTGTAACCTCTGGAGCGTAAAATTTTTAGTTCAATTCCTGATAAAACTATCAAAAATCAAATATTTCTGTAATCATATCTTCATTCAGTAAACAGAATATTCATTTCACCTACAAGAACAATAACCATCATGCAATAAACGTATATACCATTAAAACGCTGTAACAGGATTTCTAAGTAAATTCAACTATAAAGTTTCCCGTTATAAAAAAAAATCTAATTTCAAAGCATAATTCAAATAACTCCAATGTAAATCAAACCGCTAATGTTAATTTCATGCAAGCAAACAGCTTAAAACCATTGCAAGTTCTAGTAAAATTAGTGCCATACGTAGTAAATATAGTTTAATTAGTAAAATTCACGCTTTACTTGACAATCCATAATCTCACCAATATTTTGAATACAAGCTGTATTAAAATAGTAATAAAATTATTAATTTCAGGTCTTATATCTTAAATCTATATGCATTAATGTAATAGCTTTAAACTGCTGCACCCTTTGTATACTAAAAAGAAAAGTAAGTACCTAACAAACAAAAAAATGGGTATCCTTAAAATCCATCCTCCAAAATATCTAAAATATCTAAATTCAGTTTCAACCTATGTACGGAATGACTATTCTTATGCATATATAATATAAAATCTAAACAGCGCAAAATTAGGTTGGCAAACTAGACTTCTACGCATTTTCAAATTGATTGTTCGTTGCTACCGATTACATAACTCTTAGGATACATACGCTAAACATTAAAATCTAAATATCACAATCCAAAAGTAAACTAAAATCATATGGTCTCCGCAATTAGTAACAAAATAATAACTGTATTATACATATCAAATAATTGTAACGTGCAATTTCACATTTAAATAATAATAGGGGTATGCAATAAAACGATCGCATCTACATGTTATGTACTGTTATTTCTATATCCAATTTCATATACTAAAAACGCAATCACATTATTATGATAATTTACTGCAACATACAAAACTAACTCTCTTCCAGTCATATATATATCCTGACATAACGGAGTAGTAATTCAAAGAGCCCCAGTTCCAATTCTATTTACGTACGATAATAATTATTTTCATAATTCTAATAATAATAATAATAATAATAATAATAATAATAATAATAATAATAATAATAATAAATAAAATTCCAATTCAAGCTGTATTAACCATAACAAAAAGTGTTGTCTATAAAGAACATGGTTCTGACTTGCAAGGTGCAACAAATATCCTACAATCAAATGCTGTACCTGCAATCAGTGTCAAATAAGTCATGCTTCCGGAAAAAAACAACATAAAAGTACCAACATACAACGTTAGCTTGTAAACATACTTAGTTTCGGATAGTGTACGTGTAAGCGCCATAGAAATATCCACATTCCAATAATATATAGTTTCTCGTACTTTTTTTAAAAAAAATCTTCAATACATAAGTACAGAATAATTATGTTTTTCATAAAATTACAATATCAAATTTATATATTCACCCAATTATTTATTATTTTATTAAATTCAAAAATAGCCTGAATCAAATAGTCAACCGAAATTATTAATATACCTAAAACCGGAAAATACAACGGCGGTATCGCAATATTTGTTTGCTTTCGGTTCGCGCAACAAGTTCTTCCACGCCATAAAAAAGATTGTCAACATCAATGAACCACCAACCGCAACTAGGAAATAGGCAGCAGCGGAGGTGTTATCAAAGGTAAGTAAACTTTGACTTCTTACTTAAGTTAAAGTATTGGATAAACGTACAAAGTGTGCCGGTACCTATAAAGGAAAATACCATTAGCGTCCGCGGCTGCCGGGCGGCGGATATACAAAGCGGGCAGGCGAAAAAATTCGCGACGATAATGGCGCCAGCGCAAAGGTCACAAATACGTGATAAGATATACAAAATAAGCGGTAAAAGTATAAAGCAAAGTCGCAGCATAACCAGACAGTAAGGGCGCCAGCGAAAAGGTCACACATACGTGATAAATTAAGTAAAAAACAATCAGTGCTTCAAGCATTGTTAAAAATAAATAAAACTTCCTATTGTTTAATAAAAAATAAATAGAGCTTTCTAATGCGTAATAAAATATAAACATGAACCAGTGTGAAAATAAACAGGGCTTTCTGTGGGCTGATAAAAATGAACAGGGCCTTCTGAGGACTGATAAAAGATAAACAGTGCTTTCTGTGGACTGATAAAAAATGAACAGGGCTTTCTGTGGGCTAATAAAAATGAATAGGGGTTTCTGTGGACTGATAGAAAATGAACAGGGCTTTCTGTGGACTGATAAAAAATGAACAGGGCTTTCTATGGGCTGATAAAAAATAAACAGGGGTTTCTAATGCTTAATAAAAATGAATAGGGAAAATAAAAAATAAATTGTGTTTATTTCATGAAAAATCAGGTGAATTATGTGTAAAATTACGTCATTATCGGGCCACAAACAGGTAAAAAAATCCCTCTAAGCATATAAAAAGTATCGTAAGCCCGTATATACCTGTATACCTATCCCAAGGATTAAAAAACTTTTCGTGAGAAAAGAGCACACAACTACTGAAATATTTGAAGAATGTTTTATATGAACGCGAACCAATAACTAGGGAAGATATGATGGAACGAATTCGAGTAGCTTGTGCTCAAATCTCACGTTATGTTTTATTACAAACTGTTATGCATTTCGCTGAACGATTAATTTATGTATACAGGGAAAGAGAGAGGTCATTCAAGAAACTGTGAGATACATTCCCCCATTCTGTTAGTATGTGAGAGGCGATAGGACTCACGACTCGAAGAAAAAATCAAGGGAACTTGCGAAGAAAAAGAACCCCGGACGTGAGAAACAGGGGTATTTTGTAAGAAAAAAACATCTTGGACGTGAGAGGCGAGGGGACTCACGATGAAAAAAACACCCATAGGTGAAAGACGAGGGGACTCACGAAGAAAAAACACTCTGGGCATATGAGGCGAGGGGACTCAGGAAGATAAAACACCCTGGATGTCTGAGGCGAGTGGACTGACGAAGAGAAAATACCCGGACGTGAGAAGTGGGGAGACTCACGAAGAAAAAACACCCCGGACGTGCGAGGCGGGAGGACTCACCAGAAGAAAAGCATCTCGGACGTGAGGAGACTCACAAAGAAAAAAGCCCTGGACGTGACATGCAAGAAGACACAGAAGGAATAGTGCAGACGATGGTAGAACAAAACCAACGTTGTACACATTGTTCTAAAAACTGCATTGTTCGACAATTTTGTAACGCTTGCATCAAATCATTGCCTGCAATAAAAATTGAATGTGCCATATAACACGAATTTTACTACGTTTTCTTATTACAGATACATCTATCTCTAATAAAAGCACACTTCAGATAATTTTGTCATAGATTCAACTTGTAAAAACTAAGGTTTCCATTTGAAATTTCACCGTTCCTTCCCGCTTCACCCAATTGCGGAGGAAGGTTGGAGGGATAATTTTCTAGGAATTAGATTTCCTCCCTTGCATTATTGCACTTTTATGCTAATCATATTTTTCTTTGTTGCAACATTCAACGTTCTCAGCCGTGGAATAATAAATAACATCTGTGATTTCCTAATCGAATTTTTATCTTTAACCGTTTTCATTCTATGGACACTGAACGTTTTTCCTGATACAGCTACCATGTCTTAGTAGTCATTTGGAAACGGTGATCCATATGAACAATCTTTTGCAACAGCGCTCTTTAGTTTTTAAGGATCTTTCGAACGAGGTATCACTCGCCCCATGTTTCTATTTAAAATTTTGAAGTAGGACCCTAGGTCCCCATGAAAAGCGGTCCTGTGGGACACCGTGACAACACCATTCGATGTGTCCCATTAAATTTTCTATTTGATTTTTAGTTCGGTTCATTTATGATCAACCGTTTTCATATTAGTGGTATTGGAAGTTTTATACATACAAGCATCATGTCTTGGCGACCATTTTGAAGACGGTGACCGATATGAAAAATCTTTTGACATAACTCTTCATAGTTTTTAAAGATTTATCGAATGAGGTATCACTCGCTCCATGTTTCCATTTAAAATTTTAGAGTTCGGCCCTGGGTCTCCATGAACGGTGGTCCCAGGGGACACCGCCACAACACCATTCGATGTGCCCTATGAAATTTCCTATTTGAGTTTTTGTCTGGTGCAATTATGACCAACCGTTTTCGAGATATTTCCGAGGAAGGATTAAAATGGTCCACCCTTTATACATATACATACATATATGTATATGTATAAGGGGTGTTTCAAAAAAACACGGCAAAAATTCAGGGGCAGATTCCTGACGGGTAGACAAAGTAAAAACGTTCATATGAACATGTGTCCGGAAACGCATCGTTACAGAGCTATAGCCACTGACACCACCTGACGGTGTAAAATAGTCACCTTCTGTCCGAAACTGTTTCCCGACGTATTACCAGAGTGTCGTGTGTGAAAGAATATGCAACACAGGTTCGAACGAAATTAATTAAGCCGATTGCGCGTTGCATGGTACAAGAATTAGAAAAAAACACTCGCAAATAATGCATAATAATTGGTACTTTTAATGTCCGTATTGGAAAGTGCAACACTAATACAAATCGCAGTGAAAAAAGCAAAACGACAGAGCTATAGTCATAAAGTCCAAAGAACTATCATCAAACAAGAGTTACAACCACAAACAGTCAACTGTGTGCATCACCAGCGCCACAAAATCGATACTGTAGTACCTTACAGTAAGTGCTGAAAATGTCCTCCTTCTGCCCGAAAGGAAAGCTGCAGCCCGTCGCCACATGGATGAACGAACGCGTGTACAAGTACCAGGGGTGTTCCGTAGTCGCTGGCAAGCTGCTTCGATACGAATACGAAGCGTCTTCTCAGTATCCACAGCAGATGCGTAGACCAACGACTTTAAATGTCCCCATAGGTAATAGTCCAATGGATTTAGATCTGGTGAGCGTGGAGGCCAAGCAACTGGTCCTCCACGCCCTATCCATCTGCCAGGGAATACGGCATTTAGATACTGCCGGGCTGTAACACTGAAATGCGCGGGCGCACCGTCATGCATAAAATGTAACATTGGACGCAGAGCCAAGGGTACAGTATCCAGTACATCTGGAATGTGGGTTTCCAAGAAGTCTCGATAGTTGTTTCCGGTCAGTCTCGGTGGGAGAATGTATGGACCTAGGAAAGTGTCGCCGACAATACCACACCACACATTTAGAGCAAACTGTTGTTGATGTCTTCTTTGACTGATCGCATGAGGATTATCTGGCGACCAGATATGTGCATTATGGAAATTGAAGATGCTGTCACGTGTGAACTGCGCCTCGTCTGCAAACACTATTGCAGATGCGAAGTTTGGATTGACGGCACACTGCTCGCGGCACCATTGGCAAAAGCACACTCTCAGCTGATGATCGGCTGGCGACAAAGCCTGCACTCGCTGAAGGTGACACGGATACAGGTTCGCTCGCCGACAAACACGCCATATCTGTGCGTGAGGTACATGCAGTCTCACACCTACTCCTCGTGTGCTGTCCTCCGGATTGTGTCGAAAAGCATCCACTATCTGCTCTTCTACCTTGGGGGTCATAGCTCTTGGTCTGCCACTGTTTCCAGCAGCATGGGGCGCAAAACTTCCATACTCATGGAGGGATTCAAATGTCTTTCTGTCTGGAATGTGACGTCCAGGGTATCTCTCCTGGTACAGACGTCGTGCTTGTAGTGCATTTCTATCCGCCAATCCATATGTGAAGTGCATATTTGCTAAGTCTGCATTCGTGAACATGTTTCACTTCTGTCCTAAACACCACTGTCTATTGATACGTACATACACTTGCTCCACAAACATGTATTCCCGTCTTCCAAAGCACAAGTTGTAGTTACTTTTTCCGTTTCCGTTCCACACCACTGAGTGCAGTCAATTCTCACCACGTCGTCTGTTCCACAGCATAATTTGCTTACTTTGAATGGATACTTCTGTTTCACAGCACTACTGTCACTTCAGCTCACATTGTACCCAGCTCCAATTACAGTAACTTTTCTGTCTTAAATACCTTCGAGATGTTAATGTTGCAATGGCTTCCTAGACCAGAGAGTGCGTCCAAATCTTCTTGCACCCTTCGGCAAACTATGTTTTAACTTGTAACTAATCTAATTAGAAATGCTGTCCATCAGCACTGATTCTTGTTGTCAGCCAGGGTACTCCTCCACACCTACTCGCGAGACATTTTGCGTTCAACATTTCCCTCCTTCATTCCTTGGGTTGTAGCTCCTGCACGATGCTTTCGTTATGGTATTTTCTTATACCTGATGAGCATGTGCAATTGCATTTTTGGGTGCGTTTTTCTCACTGCCATTTGTATTAGCGTTGCACTTTCCAATACGGACATTAAAAGTACCAATTATTATGCATTATTTGCGCGTGTTTTTTTCTGATTCTTGTACCATTCAACGCGCAATCGGCATAATGAATTTCGTTCGAACCTGTGTTGCATATTCTTTCACACACGACACTCTGGTAATACGTCGGGAAACAGTTCCGGACAGAAGGTGACTATTTTACACCGTCAGGTGGCGTCAGTGGCTATAGCTCTGTAACGATGCATTTCCGGACATATGTTCATATGAACGTTTTTACTTGTCCACCCGTCAGGAATCTGCCCCTGCATTTTTGCCGTCTTCGGCAAACAATGCCAGTCGGGTAATAACGCCATTTAAAGCTTTCCACAATGCTAGCATGAACACGTGATTCGTAAGGTGACGGATTATGAGTGTGTGATAAACAGTGATGCCTGTTGTCTTTGTAGACACAAAAACTAGTGGTCAGCCAGGCGTCAGTAAAAAGAAACCAGTTAACAAATGTTGACGTGACAGCCGCGGAGCAGAGGAAACAGCTCACAAATTTTTAGTGTGTCAAACGAGGTAGGCGAATTATTTGGTTAAAGTAAGATTTTTACTATTACAAAACGTATTCGTTGATAGGGCCGTACTTGCATAATATTATGATATAAATAAAATATGCAGGACCGCTATTCTTGGTATAGAAATAATGGCTAAATCAAAGTCTATTGTTTCTGGAAATAACACCACTATCGCACCGGGAAATAACGCCACTCCATCTAATCGCTAATCGAAACTAATACTAGTGTTAAAAGTTTGTTTTTCTTTGTCGTAGTGGTAGAGCCGGAAAAGTCTAGTTTTATGCTTTCATGGCAAGACACTCTAATATCGTGTGCAGAAAGGCGGAGAATTTGAGCTATGGTAAACCCATGCGTTTCAACAGAACTATGTGAACGAATTGTATACGCTATTGGGAAATACACTTGACGCTACGAACCTTTTGTGACAATCCTGAACTTATTCACAATTTAGATTAAATGCAGAACTATAACTAACGTACAGCAGCAGCCTCAAAATTTTAGCACAGAAAGGGAGCAAGCGAGTACTTGGCGAGAAAGGTGAAACTGTAAGTGTTATTGCGTGCACTAACGTATCAGGTTCAAATTAAATCCCTCCGATGGTGTTATACAAGGGAAAGTAAAAAAATAATAATTTGGTGATGATCTTCCTCCAGGTAACGCCTATGCAATGACACCTAAAGGCTATGTTACATAGGAAGAATTCCGTACATTTCTGGAACATTTCAACAAACATCGGATCCCTGGCCGAGCACTGCTTATTGTAGATTGCCATCGCAGTTATCTTGATATTACCATTTTAAACGCTGCTGAGACCATGTACATTAAACTGCTGTGCTTGCCTGCACATTGCACCCATGAACTTCAACCCCTCGACAAGAGCTTCATCAAATCGTTAAAATTGTACTGCTCTGAAGCAGTTGACAGTTATCGACGAACGCATGCCGGAAGAACACTTGGGAAGCTACAGTTTTCAAAATTGTTTTTACAGGCATGGTTCCGTTCAGCAACACCTCAGAACACAATTTCAGGGTTCAGCGCTACAGGGCATCATTTTAACAAAAATGCTATACCCGATGTCGCTTTTTCCCCAAATGATGTCTCAGAGCAACAGCAACCTCTACCAACACCTCCAAGCACATGACCAGCCTCCATCTCTCCTTCAACACCACCTAGTGCCCACTCCATCCACGAGCTTCTGCCTACAGCTAAAATAACTAGGAGAAATTCTGATCCCAGGGGGATTTCTCTTACTACTAGAGTAGTATTGGTAACACTAGACCTATTCGCAAGAGCTAGACCTTTCACCTCTTCCGGCACGAAGAAACAAGCATCCTCTAGAAAGACGAAGGATGGAAATATGCTCCGTGGGGACTGTGGAGGATTTTACTATGATCTCAGGGGGTCTTAAAACGTGGATTCAATGTATTGAATGCAAGATTTTTTCACGAATTATGCGATTCTGACAGCATTGTTAAATGTGGCTTCTGAAGATTTTGTGACGCTGGTTGTGCATTGTTGTCTGGCTCCGACGAGTTGTTCTCCATATGACTGCAGCTGTTATGTTACGAGGTTCACAATCATCACAAGAGTTACCGGTTAACGCCATGTACGATGACTATGAGTTTTGTGTACCAGCAAAGCAGGAAGCATATTGCCAATAACATCGTTTAGTTGTGTTCAAAATGTACATATTTCGTTACGATTCCAATACCTTTCCGTTGTTGTAAAGCAAGTGGCGTTATTTGCCGAAACGTCTGGTAATAACGCCATCCCATACTCACTCCGATTCTCAGTGCATTGTGGTCGACATTGTATGTGTAGGATCTTTGCTTTCTCATTGTGTTATAGCGGAGGGTTCACTCCATCTTCCATGTAATTTGCACAATTCTAGATATAAAAACACTTGAACACCAGAACAATATGTTGAATTGGTGGCGTTATTTGCCAAAGTTACCATATATATTCTAACAACATTGTTGAGTGAGTGTACGAGATTAGAACAGTCCTCTTTAAAACTACTTTCGTCGAAAACCATTACCCGTACTTGTTTTCGTGTATTTTGCAATTTATTAGATATACGTATGCTTTTGTTCTTTATTATGCGGTCATCTTATATACCTAACAACATGACGTGGTGCCATTTGTAAATAAAAAAGAGCATATCGAGTTGGTAACACTGTATTATTTGCAGCATTTATGATAATGCCTTCTGATAGCCTCTGGAGTGCGTATAATGTTACTAATATTTCTTAAAAACTTTGAAGTTATTTGAATTCATCTTAAAATTTAACTATTACGTAGGTTCATTTTTCCCTAACCTCTAGTTCTGCCATGACTTATTTAAGTCCATTAGTAGTTAAAGCTTTGGAATAAATTACATGTTTATAGAGGCTATCTAAACATGTTTTCAGAACATGCAAAACTTATTTTACAGTTGGGAATCATTCCTAGTCATTACACTTGGAAATAGTTGAAAAACGAAATATCATTTACATGATCGAGCAAAAAGATAAAAAGAAAAGGTTTTGGTTTCCCACTGTACTTTGTGAAGAATGTTGGACTTTGTATTCAACATCCAATTCTCCCCAGGAATGCTTGAGCACTGTACTCGAGATAGGTGAAGGAAATAATTCAGTCTTGTTATGCAATAAGAAAGAGTAGAATTGAATTCCTTCGCTTGTTAGCGGAAGTGTGGTTTTTGTCAGAAATGCACTTCAAAGGCTATTTGTAATAGCTTGAGGATTGAGAGAATACGGAAGTGCATTTTGTGCAAACAAATAAGCTATGATAGTTTAGTTAGCAAGATATTTCTCTTTCTAAAAACTGAAAATAACTTAAAAACTGAAAACAACCCCAGATTAAATGATCGATGACAATTTTCTTAAAACTTAGTATAGAAAATTGTACTATATTTAGGGAAACAAGCATTCGCTCGTTTTTCAGATATTTAGTTCTTTTTTTCAGTGGCGATTTGTATAGGCCTATTTTGCACTTTACAAAGGTTTGCACTAAACGCTGTAGCTCCGTTATTTTTCTAAGATATTGATTTCAAACAAAAAACATTTGAAAGAAAAATAAATGTACAATATTTGATTTAAGCGCACATTTAAACACACTACAACAACATCTAAAAGAAAAAAAACGATGAAAGTTAAAGTATGAAAAATGCAAAGTGTCATTTTTAAAATCTAAGAAAAACTTTTAAAAAGTAAGACTTACAATTTACTTTTTTTTTCTAGGTATATGCTTATTGGTATCTTGAGCCAAACTTTCTGAAAAGGTATGACACTTAAGACCCTAATCCTTTCTTTCTTATGGGTCTTCAAATATAGTTTTTTTTTAAAGTGTCCCTTTGAGCAACAAGCCTACATGAAACGTGGACCTAGAGCCTAAGTGGGATCTGAAGCACATGAGCTCTTACCGGAAATCGAACCCGCATCATTCAAGCCAAAGGCGAGGACAATAGTCGCATAGCTTCTTACATTGCGTTTTTTTATTGATTAGATATGTTCATCCTAAAATATATCAAAAGAGACGCACTAAAAAAAAAAAAAAAAAAACAACTCAAATTTTCACAAAGAATTATTTGCATATTAACAAGTGGTTAAAATTAGATCACTGAGACTTGAGTAATTCTTGAGTGCTTCCTCGTCATTATGTGGATAGCATGCGCGCCTTTTACGTGGAAAACTCGGGTTCGAAACCCTCTGGGAAATACATTTTCCCGAAGTTTAATTTTGGTCCTAGTAATAGTAATGACATAAATAAATTTAGCGAACAGTTTTGCAGGTGGTGTAACAGCCTGGGGTTCAACTTGCCCGTCATATAAGACAAACCATATAACACTCGTTTGCCCTTTCCACTTCAGCTTAGAGCTCCTTCGTGGCTAAGCTGTTAGCGTACGCGCCTTTGGCGTGGGAGACCCGGGTTCGATCCCCGGCGGGAGCTCATGTGGTTCAGATTCCACGTTAATCAGTATGTCCACGTCTCATATAGCCTCGCTGCTGAACGGGACGTTAAATTCAACTCTACTCCACTTCACCTTAATTTAGCAATTGTAACATTTGCCTTAGGTATTACGTTTAGAAAAATTATAAGAGGTTTAGAAAAATATACAGAGTCTCTAGCCCCATTTAAATATGCTTTTTAAAATGTCTTCATATACCATAAAGAACGAAACTGCTTTTAGTATGAGATTTACACTAATACTAGGCTATAATTTGAGGGTATTTAGCGAAAGGTACAACAACGAAATCTCATAAATGAAACTAAAAAGAGTTTTAGTAGAGTTTAATTTCGAGTGTAAATTTAGTGGTATGTTAGTAAATTGTCTTATGCACTGGGAAAGGCCTAACACAAACAGATTTCTCTAGCACATATGTGATAAATCATGATGATGATGAATATTTCGATTTCCATGTTATAGATTATCATTCAGCTCCAATCCTGATATAGCCCTTTTAAGGACTTGGGTTTTTGGGGTATTTTTTAGACTTTCAGTAACGCAGCTACTGCATCGTCACTATTCATCCTAGAGTCATGATTCATACCTCATTCTTTTTAGAATAGAGCAGGATTTTAAATCGTACCACTTACGTGCCCACACCGTATGCCAGAAGAGGGGAAAATTGAGGGGAAATGGGGAATTTCCGGGAATTTTTTGTCACAATTTGGGCCCCTCTGGAACGGCCTTGTGTGAACGTAGAGATCTGAGAAAAATCTGATGAATACTACTCGGTAGACTGAATATCTATACCAAATTCCAAGCTTCTATCTTGAACAGTAAGGGCGAGAAAATACTTATCAATAATCACCATAATGCCCCAGATTACCGCAAAAGACCCTGCTCTCAGGTAAAAAACATTCTTGAGACATCTATATTCATCCTAGAATCATGGTTTGTCCATTATTCTCTTCAGAATAGAACTGCCTTTCAAACGGTACCATCCCCATGTTTCAACCATGTATCTGAGTCGGGAAAATTGCGAAGAAAGGGATTTTTTGGTTAAAATATCCCTTTTTTGAACTTTCTGCCCCTCTGAACTCCCCTGTTTTAACGCAGAGATCTTGAAAAAAATCTAATAAATACTACTCGGTGGACTGAATGTTTGTGCAAAATGTCAATCTTCTAGTGCAAAAGTAACCTCCCCCCCAAAAAAATATACCCACAATACCCAATTATCGTATAGAGAAGGATCCTGGGTAAAATTTCGTGAGACATGCCTAATTACTGTAGGATCATGTTTTGCCCACTATTCTCTTCAGAATAAAACTGCCTTTCAGACGGTACCATTTACATGTCTCCATCGTGTGCCTGAGATGGGAAAATCGCGAAGAAATTGATTTTTTGGTTAAAATATATCCTTTTTAAACTTTGTGCCTCTCAGGATCCCCCGTTTTTAACGAAGAGATCTGAAAAATCCGATAAATACTACTTGGTAGACTGAATGTTTGTGCAAAAATTCAATCTTCTAGGTGCAAAAGTAAGCCTCATCAAAAAATAATGAAAATAGGCCTAACAAACGAAAATATATTTTTCAGTTGTGACGTCATCACCTCCTATGTCTCCTAGCAGAAGGCGTGACGCCATATGTAACGTGCTCTACAATGCCTGTAGACTTGAAAAAAGAAAGAAAAAAACGGAGGAAAAAGCTCAAAAAGGAGAGTTATAACTAGGGTAACCCAAAAGCATAAAAAACATAAATAGCATAACAGCAATTTACACATATGGCTGGTATCTTCAACATGGTTGTGGTTGTCTACGGGTTCAGAAGAAATTAATTTTAAAAGCACAATTTTGGAAAATAAAGCATACACAGCAAAAAATGAGGTGTTGAAATAACACAAAATGACTACCACTTTAGCGTGTTACTTTGTGTCAATTCAGCACAAAGACATCGCCTTCCGAGCATATAAAAATAACTAGTTACTACCTGAGAGAATTTGCATTGGTATTTATCGTTTAATATCAGCAAAGCTTTACGAAATATCTTTGGCACTTCTGTTTTTAGTAATCGGTCACAATAATATTGTTGTAAACTTGTGAATCATCTGACAACAGTTACACAGATAGCTGTGCTTTCATCTGTTTTCTTTATCTGTTATTCCTGTGTCTTAGCATATATGAACATAAAATGGCAGAACTGTTGCCTATGTAACTGTTGTCAGACGATTCACAGGTTTACAATAATATTATGTGCCGATTACTGTAAACATAGAACATTATTCGTTACTTGGCAGAAGTGCCAAAGATATTTCGTAAAGCTTTGCTGATATTAAACGATAAATACCAATGCAAATTCTCTCAGGTACTAACTAGTTATTTTTGATATGCTCGGAAGGCGATGTCTTTGTGCTGAATTAACAGACAAGTAACACGCTAAAGTAGTAGTCATTTTATGTTGTTTCAACACCTCATTTTTTACAGTGTAAAGCATAATTTAAAATATATAGCACAATTCTTGGAAAATTCTGTTTAACGGCAAGTTTAACATACGGTACTGTATTAATATTTTTAACCAATATTTACAGTGTAATACCTTTGAGAGCATAACAATGCTACAATGAAAAGCTTATTTTCATTTCTGTAAATTTCGGTGTAATCCTTTGAAGTGGAGAAAAGAAAAAAAAAGGAAAACAAGGTGAAAATTTTCCGCCAACAATGAATAAACAATAATTTTATTCTAAGTGTAACTGCGCAGTTATGTATAATGATTCGAAATGCACAAAGAGTGGACATGAACTCCGCATGTGTACCTCTTGAACTTGGACACTTTTGGTGGTATTTTTACTTTTCCTTTTTGCATATATAGACCTCTAAGGGGCACATAAGCAGGGGAAAAAGTGGATCTGAAAAGGTAGGGGGGCGGTAGGTACCAGCATGACGTCAGGCCCTCTCCTTGCCTATCTTTGCCCATTGTATTTTTTTTAGGAACTGCGGGGACGCCGTACATACTTTTTCGAGGTGGAGGACGGCGTCCCCCCTTACTTTTGCCCCTGCACACGAGTGAGAAAAAACTGACTCGAGTAAAGCATACCTCTTTATAAGTACATTAAGTAGAAAGTTCATTAAATATGAAGGAAACTGGTGCATAAAATATTAATGCAGGTAAATAGATCAAGATATTTAGAATATTTAATGTATAGTAAATATTATACATTGCACACGATTTATGTTAAACAATGATTGAAATTAACAACAAAACATAATAAAGCATAATTTGGAAAAATGTAAAGCATAATTAAGCAAAAAATAAACCATAATGTGGGTTGCTCTAGTTATAACGTAAAGTATCATAAAACATCCGTATGGTACAAATTGTCTTAAAGGTCTTAAAGGGGATGGTATTGATTAGTGGTGGTTAATTATTACAGAGACAAAGTAATGATGGGTTAGTACTCATTTACTAGTCCTTTGAAAATCATACCAATCACCCACTATATCGGCGGTAATGAAGTTAAAATAAATACCGTTTCCCATATTAAAAATATCAGTCTATATCTGCTATAGTTTAAAACTAAGTCCCTTAAACGAAAAATATTGAACTTAAATTGTGTCCATAATGACAATGGACATAGATCTTGATTAGTTTATTTTATTTTTCTGAGTACCACTGGATGCCATCTTTAAAAGTACCCAAGCTTTTTATACCAGGGTCTTTGCTGAGGTTGACAATCTAAATACTAGTAGATTTCACGTAAAGCTACGTGCAGTCTAAAAACTTTTCCGAGTCGGGGTTCCAGAAGTTCCAGAACAAATTTCGGGATTTACGAAGTAAGAAATATGTCTGCCAGTTTCCCCTAATGAGTTCGTTTGTTATGTAAGTAAAACTATCATCAGCGCGTAAGATGAATTCACAGATGTTTTTGTATAACAGTGTGTTTACATCATATTTCAATATTTCACATACAGTTAGTTACAAGTGAACTTAGTTCCGTATTTTCTGATGTTTCGTAAATTTATACAATTAAAATATGACATTTAGATATGCCTCGAAATAAAATATACGGTTAAGAATACCAAAGTATATCAAGTTCCTGCTTACTTCACGTATTTCTAATATACATACGTAAGTGTTCCTCCTTGATTTGGTTTATCCGTACTCTTAATGGTCACGGTACCTTCCACTATTTGCGTGGCATCTAGCGAACAACTTCTGCTTCCAGTGTGATTTGTTGTAGAACAATTAAGCCTATAAGGAACTCTACACCTGCAGTTTAGAGGACGGCTTTGAAAGATTCCTATTCGAACACACACACACACACACACACACACACACACACACAAAGAAACTGAAGGATGTGGACTTGAAATCAAGGGAATATTAACATTGAACGACAATCTTCCAGGTGAATTTTGAATGTGCAATAAAACAATTTCTCCAGTCCATGTGCTAAATTGGAATGGATATGTGGAGAAATAAAATGAAAATAGATTATGCCCTTCAAGCTGAGGGAGACGGATGATTAAGGCAAGTGAATAATGATGGAATAATTGATGGAATGAGAATCTGGAAGGAAACTGGAGTATCTCTAGAAAATCCATGTCCACCAGAAAACTACGTGGCCGGGGATTGAACCAGAGACCCCACGCACAAGATATAAGCGCTTTACCACTTTTTTAAAGTTAACTGATGCCCCAAAAGTGCCTCATTAACTTGCTTAACTACTTACCGGTATTACTAGGTTTCTACTTAATTACACTCGTTTTTACTCGCTTAAATCGTTTTTCCAGTAATCTAGGACGACAGGGACACGAACCCAGAAACATCGAGGACAGATAAAATTCCAAAGGCTCTCCCACAGGGAATCGAGCAAGGAGGCCGTTCATCAAAGGCACACAAGCTAGCCACTAGACCAGCGGGGGTCTACCACTGAGCTACCGTGCCCCATGAATATGTGAAGTTACTAAAAAGATCCTATGATAAAACTTCAATTATATTTGTATTATCAATGTGAAACCTTCCAGCCCAGATTGTTTGAATAGTGCTATTTTGCTAGTGAGGAAAGTGAAAAAGCTACTAAGACAACATGCGTAATAACCTTAGATCCACCACTGTATACAAAAGTTTGTGGCATTGTTACAGCTACAGGAAACTTGTCCTTAGTAAAAGTGAAACCTTTGAGTTTTACGTCCCACGGTTTTCCCGACTAGGCTAAAGGAGGACGGTGATGAAGAGAAATGTGTGAAATGGTGAAAGAAAGTGGGAGGTAACGGGAGAACCCCAAGTAAACCACGCACACGGTGTTTGTCCACCACAAAGTTCACTTTGCGCGAGCTAGGATCGAACCAGGGACCTCATGCATCAGAGGTGAACTCTACTACTGAGCCACCGCGGCCCGACTCGTCCTTAGTAGTTGTAATATTAGGTGGCTTTCACAAGTTTGCCATATATGGAATCGCTTGGTTACGTAATGAACAGAAGTAGAACTGAGGAAGTATGTTACACTTCTGGTCACAACAAGCGAGACTGCCTTCCAGAGTCCAAGCCCAAAAAGTTGAACCCATATCCTTACTTCCTTCTAATCTGCTTACAAGGGAAATCTATTTCTCCTCCATTCTGTTACAGAGCAATATGCGTATTCTATAAAGAAATATACAATAGGGTTTATCGAAAAAATCAAAAGCTGTCCAATTAAATACCACTAGTTGTCAAAAGTTATGTATTGATTAGTATAATATTCGTGAATTTTTTTCATAATTTTTGTACTTCATCTTCATACCCCACAAGGGTCTCAAAATTTTGCAATTCTTAAGAAAATTTGATTTTTTTTTTTGAAAATATTATTAAAAAAAAAAACTTGCCCAGTGAAATCAAACTAGGTGGCAAAAGTTGGATAATGACTACATTGACTGCACCATTCATGATTTTAAAAATAATTTGCATCTTTATTCCCCGCAAGGGCCTGAAATTCTACTATTTTTATGGTATAGTCTAAGGCATATTCTACAGCATTTAGATGGCGTAACAGCGGGTCCTCAAAAGTTTTCGGAAATTATAGAAAAAAAGCTTTACCAATTGTTAGGATTTACCAGTCGTTAATTTTCAAACGAATGAAGGAACTTTCCCGGCTATGGAAAGAAAAGACGTCAAACAGTAGCACAGACCAAAATATATATGTTGGATATTTGCAAAGCAATCTCTGCTGGTGAGTGTTCACCGAATCTTGCATCAAGAAGTCCTGGAAAATTATCCCATGTAAGATCACTACTACGAACGTAGTGCTTAGAGTGGATTACTACTACTAACGTAGTGCTTAGAGTGTACATGAACACTACTGATTCATCTTCAAACTTTAAGCTTGTTACATTCATCGTGAAAGTGTATGCTCCGATGTGGTTTTACATTAAATGTAACCCTACTATCAAGGATGTTCCTGTAAATTTATATCGTACTACAGCCTTTTCACTGTACTTAATCAATAAACTGAGGCTCATTGAAAACAGAACAATTCAGCCAATGGTTTATTCGCGTATCCGAACAATTTACTGTCATCTATGCTCGCCGATGATCGAAAGCATATTCGAGAACAAGTTATGCGTAGAATCCTTGACACAAGATCAAGAGCACAAACCAAACACCTCCTGTACGCAAGTTCAAGCAATCCGGCAATCCACTTTAGTGCTCAGGCTTACATTGACCTAATCAACTGGCAGGAACGCGAAGTAGCCGAGCCACCCCTGACGAGACATTTGTCGGAGGAGGATCTACAAAAATGTGTAACAGAAGGTTCACCTGTTCTTCCGAATGTTTTCCACCTACCGTGTCATACCCAAGCAGTCAAGAGGTGCGTTGAAACTATTACCGCAGCTTCGTCTGAAGTGTGTGGTGTCTTAGCTCGAGATGGATATATCAGAACAAGACCTTTGGATATGTCAATTGTGCCCACATTCGAAACAAAATCTGAATACAAACCAACGAGATGAGATGATTTTCAAAGATAGGGTGGGTGGGATGGGAGGATGGGCAGAACTCTATATGTAGCCAGGGGGACCGCGGGGGCTCAGTGATAGAGCGTTCACCTTGGTGTTTGGGGACCCTAGTTCTATCCCAGCTCGCGCCAAGTGAACTTTGTGATGAACAAACACCATGTGTGTGGGTTTTCTCTGAGTTATCTCGTTTCCTCCCACTTTCTTCATTCCACCATTTCATTCATTATTTCATTATCTCCGTCTTCTTTAGCCTAGCCGGCATAACCGTGCGACGTAATGCTCAAAGATTTCATTTCATTTTCTACATACACCCACCTGCTCGTGCTGAGTTCTGGGGGTTTCTGTGAACCAGCAAAGAGGTGCACATCAAAAATAATTTCAATGCAAAATTATTAAATTTACATAATGTATCTTAATATTATGCTCAATGTATTTTTAGATATTACTGTGAAACTGCATTTTAAAACTTGTTAAAGGTAACGAAGGTGAAGGAAAAATAATTTTTAAAAATCATCGAAATTATGCTAGTCACGCACAGGCCTTGAAATCCAATAGGATATTATTTGACAATTCTTGAAAGTCGTCAGTGTCTTTCATGAATTTTAGATTTTCTGTACGAATTCCAAAATGTTAAGGCCTCTGCAGACAATAAAGCAACTAAAATTATTAAAAAAAAAAAAAATAGGTGTTATGGTAGTGTACACAACTCTTTCTTAAGCAAGTGTAAAGTGATTTGGAGTATTTTAAAACTTTTTTAATATTTTAAGTGGAATTTCAAATTGACCATAAAAAATGAAGAATTTCAGGCCCTTGCGGGGAACAAATATGCAAATTATTTTTAAAAATCATGAATGGTGGAGTCAATCTAGTCATTATCCAACTTTTGACACTAGTTCAATTTCATTGGGCAGCTTTTAAAAAATCGATGTTTTTAAAAAATACAAATTTTCATAAAAATTACAAAATTTTGAGGCCCTTGTGGGGAATGAAGGTGAAGTACAAAAATTATGAAAAAAAAACATGAATGTTATACTAGTCAATACCCAACTTTTGACACCTAGTGCTTTTTAATTGGACAACTTTAGATTTTTTCGATCCACCCTAATATACAGCCTGGACATCGTTAGAAGGAAATATTCAAATGGCATGTAGAAAACTATAATAAAACATGACAAAAAGAAGATAGTGGTAAAGAAGAAGAAACTGACATACTACATGATACCAGATTTAAGATTGTAGAAAGTATACCGTGAACAGAACGGTAAGATATAAAGCGGAAGAAGCAAATATCCACGTGCTCTTGACCTAGAGTGGATTATTCATTATAAAGTATTCTGCCTGTTCGCAGGTCCTGGAACTAATAGTAGATCCCCCCTTAGATTAGGGTCCAAAACTGTGTTTTCCAAGTTTTCGATCAGCTCTCTCCTTTAACTCTCAATATTTTCCTCTATTCTTCAAATCATCGACAAAATTAGTTCTTCTTCTTTCCTTCTACAATATTACCCTCTAGGGTGGTATGAAAGAGGTAATTTCTTCGCAAGATATGACCAATCCAGTTGGCCTTTCTACGAAGGATGCTGGATAAGAGGGCCCTGTTTCTTTCTATTAGTTTTAAAGGATCTTCCTTTGTTATTCTCTCTTTCCATTTTATCTTCTCCGCTTCCTCCAACACTACGTTTCGAAGTTCTCTAAGTATTTCTTCTCTAGGTTTCAAGTCTCTGAACTATACAATCTCATGCTCCATATATAACACTTGACCAACTTCTTCGTGAGTCCAATGTTAAGCCTGCTAGTTTGGAGCGATTTTTCTTGTTAAATGCATCTTATGCTACAGCAAACCTGGACCTGATCTCTTTGGTGATGTAAGAGTCACTTGTCATACTACTTCCCAGATATTTGAAGTGATTGACATCTTCAAGTTCTCTTTGTTCTATTCTGATCTTTAAAGGCACATTTCCAAGGGATATTCACATGACCTTCGACGTTTCAATAACGAAAATGTGGATAACGTAACGAATTCTGATACAAATGTCCAATCTAAGATGGGTTCGAATCCTGTCTCCAAAAATATTTTTTAAATAATAAATCTGTAAATTACTTACAAAGAAAATTCATGTTTGAATGCACATAATTTATAAATATATCACAGCTACATAATATAGTAAATTAAAGAATATATATCGGGTGATTCCGTTAGTCTGTACCAGGCCTTTAAATTGAAAACGATCCGAGATATGTACAAACTGAAAAACACGTATCCCATTAGTTGCAAAGGACAACAGAGCGAAGTAAAATGTTTCGCCCCAGGGTCCCTCGCAGGGTCCCAGACGGGCCTCAACTCAAAATTGTCAAATGGAAAGACGGGTCAAGTGGTATATCGCTTCAAAGCTCTTGTAGAAAGAAAGAAGCTACAACAATTCCCGATTCTCTACGATCACCCTGTGCAAAATGGCGGCGGGTCAAAATGTCATCAAAAGTTGCATTGAAAACAATATGGTCACCTCTATAAATCTGAAACGGGCAACCAGACCGAAAAACTGAACAAGTGTCACATGATGTTCAAAGGACAACAGATCGAAGTAAAAAGTTTCACCCCAAGGTCCCGCGTAGGGTCCCAGACGGGGTCCAACTCATAATTGTCAAATGGAAAGAGGGGTCAAGTGGTATATCGCTTGAAAGCTCTTGTAGAAAGAAAGAAGCTACAACAATTCCCGATTCGCTACGATCACCCTATGCAACATGGCGGCGGGTCAAAATGTCATCAAAAGTTGTATTGAAATGAATGTGAAAAAAACATATTCCAGTGGAATTGGCAGTAAAATTGCTGGACAGTGCCCGGTAGCCCTGGAGAGTTGTGATGTTCATCATAAAAACACATCAGCGAGTGGTGCACACAGCCGAAACAACTGTTTCCACTTTGCTTGCACAGAATTCTTCGAGATGTGGAACGAGGCAAGCATGCTCTACCAATGTTTCCAGCATCTGTTTTGTAAGAGGTCTTTGACTCTTCCCAGATCTTGACCTGGGTGTCCGCACAGGATGTGTATTTGAAAGCCCTTTGTCGGTAGTTGTGATGTTGCTTCTTAGGGTGGCCTCTCCCCTCCCAGACCTCCGACACTATGGGATCAAAAAATTGAACACTGTATCCTCCCGACTGGCTAGTGCAACGGACGAAATATTTCGGCTGTGTGTACCACTCGATGATTTGTTTCCATGATGCACACCATAACTCTCCAGGGTACGGCAATTATACGCAACATTCCCCTGGGACATGTTGTTTTGCACCACTTGCCCGCATTCAGCACAGAACCCAAAACGGCGGTATAAATAGATCTGTATTCTGGACTTGCCGTGTGCTATCCAATGACGTATAAATCTTGCCAATCCCCGAGTGTCATGTTGCGACCCTCTCCGCGTTATTGTGTTAGTTCCGTTCGAGAATGCATTTTCCCCCCAATTCCCGACCTAGGTTTGAATGATGTCACAGCCTGGTTCGTCTATCTTCTTAAGCTCAGTGTTCCCCAGTAACAACAGGTGAATAATGGGATTGACGCAAGGTTGCAGCCCTGTCCTTACCTGCCCTTTCCTTCCCTATGCGTCGTGTAAAAGTGAAATTCATGATACATTAATATCGTGAAACGTATAACTTCAAATGAAATACCGAAATGAATAAACATACACATCTTTGATAACGATTACTGCAACTGGATTGTGCTGTTTGCTGGTTTATGTTTGTTGTACAAAACATACGCCTTTCGAGAGAAACAGTCGCAGACAACCTTGAATTGAAAGGCACGAACGTGAGGTACGCTGGAACACAGTTTGTTCCACAGTAAGTTGAGCAGGCTTTGCTAAAGGGTCGTTAGTACGAATTGTAGTGAAGTACCTGTGCTGTGGAAAAGTAATACACGCTACGAATTGAGGTTTGTGTGTATGTGTGTGTGTGTGTGTGTGTCAGAAGGCTTCCATTTCATTGTAGAAGGTGGCACGTACTACCCTAATATCGTGTGTTAGTGCAGTGTCGGCTAAAGATAGCACTGTATTGGAACAATGCCATATATGAACGGGGAGGCATTTCAAATGTTAATGGTGTTAGGGGAATGTAGGCAAAACTATAGAGCTGCAGCCCTAATTTATAACGCAAGGTTCCCACAGTGACAATCAATTTCCCATAACGTACTTCGACGGTTAGCAAATCGTCTGAAATAAACAGGGCGCATACCTCCTCAATATGGGGGTAACAAACATGCTCCAATTGTAGATGACAACGATGTCGTTATTGAAGTTTTGGCTGCTGTCAAAGTGCATCCTAATGCATCCTCAAGAGATATTGCCCGGGATCGCGGAATTAGTCAAACAAGTGTACTGCGAATACTGTGGAAGCATAAACGCCACCCGTATCATATCTCATTGTGCCAGGTGCTAACAGATGCCGACCGTAATAAGCGCCTCCAGTTTTGTAATTGGGCCCGTCAGAAATTGAGGACAAACCCAACGTTTTGCAGTATGTACGTGCTGTGGACAGACGAAGCAATATTTACAAGTGATGGTCATGTCAACCTACACAATGCGCATTATTGGGCTGCGGAGAATTCGCACTGGACACTACAGATCGACCGACAAGACGTTGGAGCATCAATGTGTGAGGTGATATCATTGGAACACATGTAATTGGGCCCTGGTTTATTGCTGGAAATTTAACGTCGGCTCTGTTACATCAATTCTTGACAGAACATCTACTGCAACTGCTGGAAAACACTCCACTTCATGTGCGGCGTAATATGTGGATGCAATTGGATGGTTGTCCAGCACATGCTGCTCGTATATGCAGAGGTGTATTAAATACTTTATTTCCGCACCGTTGGTTAGGAAGAGGGTCCAATACTCCTTTCCCTCCTCGCTCTCCAGACCTTACGTGCATGGACTATTATTTCTGGGGTCGACTCAAGGAGCATGTTTACACGAATAGACCAACTACACCAGAAGATATGAGACAACGTATAATGACCGCATTTCCAAGCATAGGAGAGGCAGAGCTTGAAGCTGTGGGCTATAATTATTATCGCCGTTTGGACCGTTGTCTTGCTGTACATGGACGACAATTTCGGTAAAACGTGATGTAAAACGTGCTGTGTGAAGTGCACATCTGTTACATAACGGACAGCAGCCGCCTCCAAGCTAAATATGATATATCCTTCGTACGTTATGCGATGGTAAATTAATTCTTAGAACAACGTTAGACGTTCCAATATAATATGCTTACCTGTCCACCATAACTCTTCCATTTCCATACTGTGTATGTTACAGTGTTGACTACAAGACGAGGCTAGACAACACTTTTCAGTAGTGTCACGAAAGATGACTCAACAGTCTCTGTAGTATTGTACCCGGAAAACGTATGTTACCAAAGAAATATAGCTGTTCAAAATGTTCAGGGTCTTCCCTCCAGCACAATCAAACAACTGCTAATATGGAGGTGGACCCAGCTTGGATATCTAGAACTGCTTACCGTGATATGTTGTACTGTTGAAATAATGAGACACGTGCTTTTCAGTTTTTACGTCTGGCTGCCCGTTTCAGATTTATAGGGGTGGCCATATTGTTTTCAATGCAACTTTTGATGACATTTTGACCCGCCGCTATGTTGCATAAGGTGATCGTAGAGAATCTGGACTTGTTGTAGCTTCTTTCTTTTTACAAGAGCTTTCAAGCGTTATACCACTTGACCCCTCTTTCCATTTGACAATTTTGAGTTGGGCCCCGTCGGGGACCCTGGGGCGAAACTTTTTACTTCGATCTGTTGTCTTTGAACATCATGTGACACTTGTTTTTCAGTTTTTCGGTCTGGCTGCCCATTTCAGATTTATAGGGGTGGCCATATTGTTTTCAATGCACATTGTGATGACATTTTGACTTGTAGCCATTTTACATAGGGTGATCGTAGAGAATCGGGAATTGTTGTAGCTTTTTTTTCCTTTTACAAGAGCTTTGAAGCGATATACCACTTGACCCGTCTTTCAATTTGATAATTTCGAGTTGGACCCCATCTGGGACCCTGCGGTGGACCCTGGGACGAAACTTTTTACTTCACTCTGTTGTCCTTTGCAACTAATGGGATACGTGTTTTTCAGTTTGTACATATCTCGGATCGTTTTCGATTTTAAGGCCTGGTACGGACTAACGGAATCACCCGATATATTGTACTAAATCACAATTCCTTCTCATCTTTAACGTTTATTCCGGCGGGCAAGATCGATGTTCGATTCCTGGTGGGAGTTCGTGTGGTTCGCATTCCACGTTAAGTGATAGTTTGAGGTCTGACATAACCTCAGTGTTCAAAGAAATGCAAAACTAAAATACTGTACATACCAATGTTTACTCTCAACTCAAAACGAACGGAACAACTTAACATGTGAAACTAATATCCAAATATTTTGAGTAACGCAATCCAAATTTAATGGTTTCAGCTTTTGCTAAACTCTGATTAATTTGTCTCAATTCTTTTCAGAAAACGCAGCAAAATTTGCAAAACTGAAATGTCACAAAAACCGATTCATTTATAAATAGGTTAAAGCCAACGTTCAATTTTGATCAAAACATGCCTCAACTTATCAAACTTTTTTTAACTAATTACACATTACAGCTGTAATATTCATTTAATACTACAGAAGGAAGCTATAATTTTAAAAAGGAAAAAATAATAGGTTCTAATTTAGGGCTGCCAACTGGCCAGTTTCTCAGCGGCCTGGCCAGAATTATTACTGTTATTTTGATTAAAGCCTGTGACCGGTACAAATTTCTTACTGGCCCCTTTATGACCGTTTTTTTTTTCAAATTTGTAACTAGTTCGAAACAATTTTATCTAGTTCGAAGTATAGATCTAAGAAAGTAACTTTCATTCTGTAAATCCAAAATTGTCACTTTTCACCATCTATCAACGATTAATATATTTTGTTCATCTGTTTAGATAATTTTAAAGAGATGACAGGGACTATATCAGAGAAAATTTGAAATATACTTGTAAGGAATTTTATACATTTGTTGAGAGTGAAAAAGGACTTCTTAAAGCAATTTCCTGTTCCTTAAAGTAGGAAAGAATAAATTTCATCTTCCAAATCCAAAATTGTCACGTAAAGATTAATATACTTTTGTTCACACTCGGACCTATATCATAGCGAATATTTGAGGGAATACCGTTTTTCTTATTTTCCAGAGTCGGCAACCCTATTTTAATTTCATCTAAGTTTGCCTAGAGATTAACCCCTTTTACAGAAAATAATCCATTCTTTGGTTACCAGTTCAATAATTTTCAATGCAATTTAACTATTTCATGATTTTACGTAGCCTAATGAAGAAACAGAACAGTCACTCAATTGAAGACTGTATTTCCAAAACACGCTAAATCCGTTTGGTAGCGTTCTTCAGAAGTGGCAATATATATATATAGCTTCTTACATTGAAACACTATTGCAAGTGGAGCTCCGGTGCTCAGCGGTTAGCGTACGCGCCTTTGGCGTGGGAGACCCGGGTTCGGTTAACGGCAGGAGCTCATGTGGTTCGGATTCCACGTTAATCAGTATGTCTACGTTTCATATAGCCTCGCTGCTGAACGGGACGTTACCACAGAAAATAATGAGTTTTGACAAAAAATAATTACAAAATTTAACGTAAGAGGTTCCATAGTATACTCTCCCATATTCAGTTCAAAATTGGACATTTTGGATTATTCCTCGAACCTACCCTCTACCCAAGCTTTGAATGACGCAAAACCCCCCGACTCTTGACCTTCAAAGTCTACACGCAAGGTGATAGACAAGTTAGTCACAAGGCCAGTATGAATTAGTAACGGCTCACCCTAGCGCAGGGGCGGACTGGCAACCATAGGGCCCACCCTGCTAAACTGAAATGAGGGCCCACTGTATAAAAATGTAAAAAAAAATGTACTTGGCATTCTTCATATGTATTACATATAAAAGTCCATCTTCGAACCCATAAATAGTATCCCATATATTCATACAAAAGCAAAACATTAATTACAAAAAAAAAAAAAAAAAAAAAAAAATCTGAAGTAGGAACATTTTAATAGTAACTCATACAGTGTGTAATTGGCATTATCATTTTTTATTGTAAACACACACAATACCGGAATTGGTGCTTTCAGTTATTTATATAATGCTATTGTTTTTTTATGTAATGAATTTAAACCATTTATTTAAACAAATGAGTGTCATGTTTTAGAAAACCCAAAATATGCAACACGAAGAATGCGATTGGAGGTAAATTTGCGATAGACTTCGAAACGCAAGATTTTCCTTGACATAAGTAAGTCATAATATCATATCTTCATGTCGCAGAAAGATTAGATATCGTCTATCGTCTAGTGTAGTTCGCCCATTCCTCGGCTGGCTCCAACTTCTCTTTTCATATGAATACTTACTTTACACATCACAAATAATTTTTACATTTTACTACACTTTTATTTTAAATTAACTTTAAATAACTAAAGGGAAGTTAACATTTACACGATATACACACTGATTTGACTGACAGCATAAGTGTTCAGCACTTTTAGAAGTTACAATAACGCTTACTGAGCCCAGTGCCGGCAGCTAGTGCTCTCAAACGGGTCAGGTCAGGCTTCATCGGGTCATGGCTCGAGTCGAACCTCCTTGGGTCACAGGTCGGGTCAGGGCTGCTCTAGCCATGGGTCGGCTCGGATCAACTTTCTTATGCGTCGTTTCGGCTAAAACCTATTCGGGTAATGAGTCGGGTCGGGTCGACGTTCAACTCGACCCGACCCTCTCGACCCGAAGAAATAATAGAGTCGGCCCGCCCAAGCCCGGCCCGTGCAGGTCTCTACTACGTTGTTTTGGGTCAGATGCAGCTTTTTTGTAGGGGGCCGCAGTGGCTCAGTGGTAGAGTGTTCACCTCTGGTGCTTGGGGTCTCGGGTTATCCCAGCCCCCGCCAAGTGAACTTTGTGGTGGACAAACACCGTGTGCGTGGGTTTTCTCGGGGTTCTCCCGTTTCCTCCCACTTTCTTCATTCCACCATTTAATTCATTACTCATCATCACCGTCTCCTTTAGCCTAACCGGCATAACCGTGGGACGTAAAACTCAAAGATTTCATTTCATTTTTTTGTAGCTTTTTTGTAAATCACAGCTTCGTTTGTGTTCTCCGTTTTTAGCACCACTTTTATATTTTTTCTTTACAGTAATCTTACAATCACTCCCACCATCCATACTGACACAACCACATCTATCTTCCACGACAAACGACACGTAACTGGTGTTCCAATAATTGAATTGCTGCTATCGGATTTGCTCTTCGATGTAATATACAAATAAAACACGAGCCGAGGGCAGCAACTTCATAGTAATTGTTTGAGGTTTGTCGACTAATTTCTTTTCGCTTTACCGCATTGAAAAAAAAAAAAAAAAAAAAACGAAGCCTAATCCGATTTCTTTCTTCGAAGCTTGGTCTGAGGACAATGTAGTTCAAAAGCGTTCTGGCTCCACCTCCACTTTCCACAATAACAATATCTATGAAACTATTGTTTCTTTAAAACATCGCCACTCACCGGCTTGTAAAAGGACCAGAGTAAGCAATGGAATCCAAATCCAATAACAGCCTGAAATCTGTGTTTCTTATATTTGAAAAAAGTAGTAATTAACGTGCTCGTTTTAAACAGCTGCTGTATCACAAACCACGCAATGTTTTAGGGCCTGATTGTCTCATAGACGGAACGTTTTCAAGTCTATAAACGTGAAGAAGAATAAGGTCTGTTCATGAAAGTTTAACTTTACGTCATTTTTATGCAAAACACAAGTTTGCGGGAATTACCCTGCCATATTTTTGATGCTGATAGGTTTAATTGAGCACATCTTTTTAAAATTGGCGGAGGGGCCCACCTGTTTGGGGGCCCACCCTGCATTTGCAGGGTAGCAGGGTGGGCCAGTCCGCCCCTGCCCTAGCGTTGAAAGCGCGAACTTAGCTATAACAATATTCATTACAATACATACATACAATTTGCTTTTTCTAATTATATATATATATATATATATATATATATATATATATATATATATATATATATATATATATATATATTCGTTTTCCTTTTGAACGAAAATCTGAGCACAAGTCAGATCATGTGGCACCCAACCGTCGAGTTTGTTTTTCTAGTGTGTTTCCTCCAAGTGTTTTGACACTGGTGTGATGTGTGTTTAAAGTCATTGGCGTTGACATGATTCCTTGAACACCGTTCTTCGTCGACTTTTGTCATAATATCATCCACTTTTGTTATGATTGGTCGCCCAGTGCGAGGAGCATTTCTAAAATGAAAGTAATTGAACCATCGTTTATTTTTTCTGTTGTTCTTGATAACGTTTATTGACCATAAATAGCACCATTTTTTCATCGCCCTGTGCAACTTTCGCGGCTTTATCAAACTAAAATTGTAAAATGTAGTGCAATTTTGTGTAAATATACTCATTTTCACAACGCAATACTTTACATCTGATTCTAAGCGTGTTTGCACACGATACCGACAAAATCGGCGGAAGCCCCAATAATATTGGTGTCGGTGTCGGCATACTTTGCACCATAGGTGTCCAAACTCGCGAGCCCGACGCTCGTGAGCTCGGCATTCACTTTCAACCGGGCTCGGGCTCAATAATTGAGCGCGATCCCGAGTGAGCCCGAGCCCACTTGAGATTAGTGATCGCGAGCCCGAGTGAGCGCGAGCTCAGTTAACAGAACTGATCGCGAGCCCGAGTGAGCGCGAGCCCAGGTGGGAGAAGTGATCGCGAGCGCGAGTGAGTGCAAGCCCAGTCGAGAGACATGAGCGCGAGCCCGAGTGAGTGCGAGCCCAGATAAGATTAGTGAGTGCGAGCGCGAGTGAGCGCGAGCCCAGTTGGGAGAAGTGATCGCGAGCCCTAGTGATCGCGAGTCCAGTTGAGACTGGTGAGCGCGAGCGCGAGTGAGTGCGAGCCCAGTCCAGATAGATGAGTGCGAGCTCAGTTAAGTGCGAACCCGCGCTCACTTCACACTCACGTGGACTAATTTGCTTTAGAGTCAAAAAAAAAAAAAAAAAAAAAAAAAAGGAAATTCATTCCATGTGCAGAATTGTAAATGAAGAATTAAACAACTTTACAAAATGAAAAATCACATTCTTGAGGTCTGAGCTGTCATTTTATTGTCCAGAGGACTTCAAACACTTTTCGATAGAGAACCGACTTTTTCATGCCTATTATGAGAGGGTGGTATTTGAGGCAGGTATTTGTTTTTGTTGTTTTAGTAACAACTTCCATGACCCAAGCTTTTTGTGTGTGTCTGTGTGTGCGAGATCATAGAATAAGGAAACTACTTGACCTTCCGAAGTAGGAAATTTATTTACTAACAACTAATGAAGCTGTGCGTTCATAGAAAAGTCGAGCGAAATAATTATGTATTATTTAATTATAGCTTCTTTAAATCCCAATAAACAAGAGTAGCTCTTAAGAATGTTGATAACTTGCATCATAATGGTTATTCAGCCCATTAATTTATATGAGGAAACAAAGAATTTTAGCCAGTTAATTTTACTGACTACTTCTTGAGATCTTTAAATGTATTCTATGCGAAATTTGACCACTGTAATATGTAATTTTAATATATACCGGTATAAATAAAAACTAAAACAATATTACATTGAATATTTTTAAAGCAAGGAACCCTTAAATAGGCCAGAAGAAGAAATTAGTAAAATTGAATGAGTAAAATCTCGTCTATTTAAAAGAAAAATACTTCCTCATGTAAGTCAATGGGCTATTAAAAAAAAAGATAACAATTCAACAGCCAAAAAAAAAACACAAAACACACACCTCCTTTCATTAAAGTCTTTTTTCGAAAGCTATCTTGAAACGATGGCGTGTCGTTTGTTGCAACCAGAGTTAAAAGTAAAGGAAAACATGGGGGACGTCATTTCCCACTTCCAAAAATATCTATGGCGTCCCCCACTTCCTAAAAAATATAGTGGACAAAGATAGGCACAAGGGATGACATGACGTCATGCGTTACCCAACCTTTTCAGATCAAATTTTACCCCTGGTTACAACTCGATTTTGATGTTGTTTGACAATATTTTCATTGTGGATTTATCAAATCTTATTACCGTGAAGATTAGCACATACCTGACGAAATATCTAAGGGTTGCCAGGCACTTATTCATATTGATTCACTGTGAATAAGTGGTAAGTATTCTCATCTTCCAGACGAGCGAGATCTCATATAACCTCACTGATGGAAAAGAATATTAAGCTCCAAACAAACAAACACAAAACATTCTAAATTTCACGATAGCTTCGTAAATTGACATAATTACATTTCCTCTTTTAACGCAGTTCTTATTATTACCTTATTTTATATAAGTTCTATTTTTCCGTTATGTTACGCCATTAAAGAACCGGCTTTTAATATACATAAGGAAATGTACAGATGAAAAGAAAACTAGAACCACAATATGCTTACCATTTTCGAAAGCATTACACATAACTTCTTGACTCAAACTGATGTTATGACGTAAATTTCATTCATAAACATCTTTATTGAGCTTTCATTAACTTCTAACTTTCTTTGGTGTTGTTTTAACAAAATACAGGCTATAATCAACGCATACTTTCAAATTTTCAGTTTTAATACTCTTAATCTTGGCCTAAATTAAGAAATATTCATATTTAATGTATTTTAGCTGGACAATATGATTTCAAATACATAATTAAAAGTAGTGGTTGCTCCTGAGGGAAGTCTCAAAGTTAAAAAATTAAAGTTTTCTTGCTTCAAAGTAAGGGGTAAAAGTAATCTAATGGACTTAGAAGATGTAGGCCGAATGGGAACACTATTGTGGGGCTCCCGGTTCCAGAAAAACAAGTAAAGAAATCGCATTAAGACTATATCATCCTGGTATTCATTGAGGTATTATATCACTTAATAGGCCTATTTTTTCATCGGAAGTTGGAACCGTAAAGAAATAAAGAAACTACTGCAGAATTAACTTTAGAAAATATTGCTTTTAATACAAACTATTTACTCCCTCAAATTCTAGATAGAGGTCAACAGGCTATACGCTCCCTTGTTTATGTTCATGGATGTACATGTATTGCAATATGTTATTGTGAGTATTTCACAAGCCAAGAGTAAGAGCCATCCAACAGTCTGATGATCACTTGGCCGAGGGACCCGCGAGCAGAATGTATTAATTGCATGTATTACTTGCAGAATGTAGTCATAGGAGCCACACTGGTTTCCACAGGGGAACATTATGCTGCTAAGACGGCACTGAATAGTAGATTAGACTCTAGCGCGGGACCCGACTGGGAACAATCGGTCCAATCCGCTGAAGTCCGGCCCTGATTGTTGTATACGACAATTAATATAGTAGGGAAGTTTTCTTCTTTTAGTTTGAAGCAACAAAAAGTCTTTTAATTTTTATCCGTGTTACTTCTCTTACAAGCGCCCTCCGATTAAAAGTACATTAAAAAAAAAATAGAAAATATTTTTCTACTTTTCCTTCTCTCTATATATAAAAGTTATCGCTCTGGAGGTATACGGTACACTACCAAAATTTCTCAAAAATATCTAATATTTAGTGCTTTGATTAGCACATTCCTGTAGGATAGGCCGGAACTCCTGCAAGTATTACTGGAGCCTATGAGACCATTGACATTGAAATACCCTCTGAAGTACTATTATTTCGTTGTGTTACATTCAAACCGATATAAAAAGATCAGAGAAAGTTCTCTTTTACCTTTTGGTTTGCTTTTAGCTTCCGCAGAGGTAGCTGTTTTATTATAAAATGGTTTTAACAAACACTTAGATAGAGTCACTGATATCAGATCCTGTTACTTCCTTTACCAAACGTTTAGCAGATTTTCGGGAAACGTTTAGCTCTTGTTATTATAAGTTCTGTAATTTCACGAATGTTGAATACCTGTAATGTCTTCCTAAATTTCTACTTCTAATTTTACTTCTAAAGCTGTCTTCTCACAAAAATATAAATAAATAAAAAATTAAAACCTAAGAATCTCTGTGTTAGTTAAAAACAAGAGATATCTTGCGTAATGTGGGTGTTGGACATAAGCTCACCGGCAAAAAGCTCACCGACAGTCTCATATTACAGGGATGGACAAAATCTCACCGATAGCAAACATAAGCTTCCTTGAAGGACTTGTAATAAAATTCACCGAATATTGAAATTCAGGTGTTAGTTACTTCCTAAGCAGAAAATGGAGCTACTATCTTATATGACTTATGTATCAGGTATAAAAAAACAATAATAAGGACGTTGCGGAGTTGCGTTGTATAAACGTGGGCAGACCTTGAGGAACTTGTAATAAAATGCCCTGGATATTAAAATCTAGATTTTGACTAAAATTACAAATAGGCCAAATAACTCGGTAGAAAGTAGAGCTACTAATGTCGTATAGCAGTTATCAGATATCAGAATAAAATAGGGATGTTGCAAGTTTAATGTGTGAAACATGGGAGACAGTAAGCCTAATTTTGGCCCTGGAAATTTCCGAACCAAATTTTTGTTATAAGCCTGACAATTCATCAACTGCATTAAAATAATTTCATGATAAGGCATGAGTACTTACATAATAGAATTTGTTTGCTAACAGGACTGGTGATTTTCTTTTTACGAAATCATCATACTCAGATATATTTAGGCTTTGCTTTTTAGTGCTGCCGTCGTGCTTGCAGAAACACTCAAACAAGTTTCTTTCTTATTTACTAACACTAAGATTTTTTTTTGTTCATAAGTTGTTTTGATCTTAGTAAATAAGAAAGAGATATATTTAATGAATATTGGTCTGCAAGTGTGATGACAGCCTTAAGACTTGAATTCTGCAACACTCTTAATATTTTATTCTGATGTCTGATAACTCCTATATAACGTTAGTCATATAGCCTATTTTCTATTGAGAAACTAGGCCTACTAGTAGTCAAAGCCCAGATTTAAATATCAGGAGCATTTTATTTCAAGTTCCTCAAAGTCCGCCCACGTTTAATACATTAAACCCTGCAACATTTTTATTATTTTATTTTTATATCTGACAAGTGATATATAGCATTAATAGCTCTATTTTCTACTGAATTAGGCCTACTGCTAGTCAAAGTCTAGATTTTAATACTTCTTTATACCCATCATATACCCGCGAGCCCAATTAAGGCAAGTGAGCGTGAGCCCGCGTGAGCGCAAGCCTATTGGAGAGAAGTGAGCGCGAGCCCAGTTGGGAGAAGTGATCGCAAGTCCAGTTGAGACAAGTGAGCGCGAGCCCGGATGAGTGCAAGCCCAGTGGACAGAAGTGAGCGCGAGCCCGAGTGAGTGCGAGCCCAGTTGGGAGGAGTGATCGCGAGCGCGAGTGAGTGCGAGCCCAGATAAGATTAGTGAGTGCGAGCGCGAGTGAGCGCGAGCCCAGTTGGGAGAAGTGGTCGCGAGTGCTAGTGATCGCGAGTCCAGTTGAGACAAGTGAGCGCGAGCCCGGATGAGTGCAAGCCCAGTGGACAGAAGTGAGCGCGAGCCCGAGTGAGTGCGAGCCCAGTTGGGAGAAGTGATGGCGAGCGCGAGTGAGTGCGAGCCCAGTCCAGAAAGATGAGCGCGAGCCCGAGTGAGTGCGAGCTCAGTTGAGAGAAGTGAGCGCGAGCCCAGCTGAGACAGGTGAGCGCAAGCCCGAGCGAGCCCAGTGGAAAATGACCACCTTTGCTTTGCACACGTCGCCGACTATATCGATGAAAGCCCCGACAATATCGTTGCCGGTATGAGCGAAGTAATCGACGCACACAATATATTCTGCACTGTGTTTCTAAAAATCTTTTCCATATATGAAAACAAATAAAAGTAATAATAATCGGGAAAATTATTTTTTTAAAACAAGGACTACAAAAACTGTCCTGAAAAGGTGTGGAAGACGGTACAAAACTTCGAACAGTGGCGTTTTAAATAGATTTCGTAAATATATTATTTTCGTTTCGATGAGAATTGATGCTGCGGTACATTGCAGGCTATATTAGTTTTATTTTTTGTTGAAACACTGTTACACATCGTATGTATGCATATTATTTTGTTTTCCATGCATTTAACACTACTGTCATAGTAGATTAAATAATAAGATTCGAATTAGTAATTTTGTTTTATATTGCTCCAATAATACACTTGCGAAAATCTCGAGGGGATGAGGGGAACATTTCCCTTCCAATCTTGGAACTGCGGATTGTCCCCCCAATAATCCGATTTGAAATGTGATTTTTGAGGGAGAAATTTGATTATTTGTATCCGGTTGCCACAAAGGAAAGTGAGATGAAATTAATGTCTACTCAGAATAAGCCTCAAGTCTGCCCGCCTCCGAATGTTGAAGACAACTCTGCTCCCCTGATCCTCCATATCATTGTTTCTCAACTACAGAAATATTTTGAATATCGTATATATATATATATATATATATATATATATATGGGAACGATCTTACCCATGCCCCCAATATTGAAGGCAGATTTGCGCTGTTGCATACATACCTGTCGTTTCTCGTTTCTTTTTCTCTATGAACGCAAAATCTTCGGCAAGGCTTGCATGAACATTTCGCCATGCTTTTTGTCTTTCAATTCTGTCCTTGAAAGAGTTGAGTTGAGTTGATTTTGAGTTTAACGTCCCGTTCAGCAGCGAGGCTATATGAGACGTGGACCTCTTGATTAACGTGGAATCCGAACCACATGAACTCCCGCCGGAAATCGATCCCGGGTTTCCCACGCCAAAGGCGCGTACGCTAACCGCTTAGTCACGAAGGAGCTCTCTGTCCTTGAAAGAGTCTGTTATCCCATATGCAAAGCTACATTTCAAAAGTGCAATAAGGGTTAAAATATCGTATGGAAGAATTCTTGCCATCTCTAAAATTCTAAGCAAAACTAGAAAGGTAAGAATGCAATAATACACAACCTTTTCATCCAGTCACTGTAGGTAAACTCCAGAACTCTATCAGGGGGTCGATCCCGGTACAAAGGGGAGAGGGAAAACTTGGATACATACACTGTTAAAAAAGATTTATTCAAAAATGAATTCATTTTACTACTAAAAAAAATGAGTAAATTTGTCTCAATTTTGAGGAGAAAATAACTAAAAAAATGAGAATGAGGAAATTTAGTTGCATATTTGAGTCAGAGACTGGTTCTCAAAAACGAGCAATAATGTAGTCTTAAAAAATATTCTTTTATGACATAGATATATCATTGAATATCGTGATATATAAAAAAACAGTTTGCAAATGCAAGACTATAGAAAACAAGTACGAACAAGCTAACATAAGAGCACAAAAGTCCTTTATAATCCTGAACTATATGTTCTCATTCTGGCTGATGGAGGAACTACTTAGCGGATGGATAGAGAGAAAGTTAGAAGGCAACATGGTCGACAAGTGTTGTTTACTAATATCATAGGATTTCGCAGGTAAGTACTGCTAGCAACATGAATTTAGTTTTGTGTGAATGCAACATTGCTTGTGTGCGATCATTGTAATCGATTGACGGTTAATCACGACAATGCATTATTTTCCTTCGAAAATCATGAGTAATGCTTCTAGGTACTGGTTCCCAGATAGAATGCCCGGAAGCCTCACTCTATGCTTCTGGGCATTCTATATCTTAGACAAAGTTGTTGTGTTAATGATATGCGACTTTCCAACATATTCAGTAAATTGTTTACTTTTTTTTTTTTTTTTTTGGTGAATTGGGGCGTGCAGGTTTACTTTTGGCGCAGCACTCTAAATAACTGTTGGAAAAATACAATTCTTTTAATAATTTCCTTCTTATTGTCCCCTAAAAGAATTGTGGTGGGTGACATGAAAATAACTCATTTGCAGGCCCGTATCCACGCGGGGGGGGGTCTAGGGGGTCGGGCTCCTAAATTTTTACTGCCTACCTAAAATGTTCACGGTAGGCTTGCAAATGAACTATAATATGGTTGGATTCTCCTTCCCCTACATTTTTGGGCTGGCTACCGGCCTGCTCACTTGCACAGATAAAATTTCAAGGGACCACCAGAAGTATTAGTTGAAAAATTACAATTCCTTTACGATTGCCATATGAATACGGATTCCGTATCTGTTGCATAAAAGCTACAATGTAAAAAACACAGGCATTACTCGAGCAGACTGTTCTATCAAGTTTTGACACATTTCTTACATTCTCAGGTTGGGTTAAAGTTCTTTTTTTTTTTTTTTTTTTTTAAGCAGCACTAAATAAGAAGCTCCAGTACTACATACAGATTAACTTCAGAAGGGCTCAATGTAAATACAGTGTGGACGTATGGAACAAACACGAACGAACTTGCGCTAGGTGGCAATAAAAGCATGAATGCTATCTAACCGAGTCAGTGCAGGACAAACCTGGTGGCAATGTTCGTAGGTTTCTTTAAGAAAATTTCCCTCGACTGACACAAACTTTTCACTTTATTAAATTTTCCGTTGTTTGTTGAGTGTCCAATACCTATGACAGTAGTTATGCAAAAATTTTAATTTAGCTATATTAAGGGAACTACCACCAGTGGCGTCATTTAGGGGGCAGGGAGGGGTAATTGCACCCCCTGAAATTGAGATTTATATAGATTTTTGAATAGAATAGTAGTCAGTGAAAAACGCAAAATTTTACTTATATCAAGGGGTCTTGCCCTCCCACAAGCAAAATCTGAAATGACGCTTCTGCTACCAACCACATTTCTTTTATTCATTTGCTTTTTCCTTCTATTTTTACGTTTATTTTTTTTTTACTTTTTACTTTTTTTTGTTTTTTACAAAAGTATACACTCAGCCAACAAAATGAAGTATAGTGAAATCTTTCAGTTTAACATCCCATGATTATGCCTTTAGGTTAAGGGAGACGATGATTAAAGAAAGTGAATGATGATGGAAGAATGAGAAAGTGGGAGGAAACGGGTGTACCTCGAGAGAACCCAGAAAATCCACGAACACAATGTTGTTTATCACAAGCTTGCTTGGGTGAAAATCGTACCAAGGAAACCATGCACCTGAGGTAAGCGCTCCCCACTGAGCCACCGTGCACCCCACCAGCTAACAATGGGTGCAAATTATGCTACTTGCAGCACACACAAACTTTTGCAATTGTATTGGTTTATTTCTGAATAACAAAGAACAATTTAAGTAGTGATATTCGTTAATCAGTCAACTAGAGAATTCCCCTGAATTTTTCACGTTTTATCGAAAAATTCCCTTTTTTCCTTTTTGCTAAATTTACCTATGAAATTTCCCTAGATTAGGGAACTTTCCCTCAAACTACGAACACTACGGTGGCTGTTTCAGCTGAATTACTTATTGTTTAACACGGGTGTTGGTTTCGTTACTTATCGGGAAGTTTGGGAGCCTGAAAAGTGAAGGTAGGCGAGTTGCACAGAAGGTTAGTTTTTTCGAGTTTCATGTCAATTCCTTCATTGTACCTATTTTTGTATTATTATTCATACGTCTCATCCATCACTGTCTCTCTTTACCGTCTGGTTAGATTCTCTGGCTTGGTGCAGTTCAACCTGGTTAAGGTCTTGTCCGTACAATGCTGGGACTTTATACTGGTACATTTCAGTCAGGATATGAATCTGACAGTACAGTGCTTTTGAATCCGTCTTACCAAGGGCCGAGGTGGTGCATATTGCCCTTCGTTCGATCCCAACTTCCGCCAAGTGAACTTTGTAGTAGACAAACACCGTGTGCGTGGGTTTTCTTGGAGATCTCCCGTTTCCTCCCACTTCTTCATTCCCCCATTTCCTTTATTTCTCAAGTGACAAATTCATCTCTTAAAATATGTGCTATTACCCCTGCGTACACATGAAGGAAAAGCACCTTGTTTAAGGGATACAGCTTTTTTCAAGCTTTTTTTTTTATATTCAACTACTACCTTCGTTTTCCCTGTAATGGAATCTACGATTAAAAATCTGCCTTGACAAGATTCAATACTTATGACTACTATGTACTATTCTACTCCTCCCCCCCCGCAATTTCCTTGTACACGCCCCTGGATGGAAAAGGACTAGTCCCCAAAATCCAAGTCTATCAATCAGTATCATATTTAGTTATTATTTCAATTAAACAAAAGCAGGCTTCGGAAGAAACCAATAAACTTCTGATTTTCTTTTCCTTCAAAATAAGAAATAACCATTTTCATATACAGCTTTACAAAACACACGACCTCATTGTTTCGGGACTTCAACCTCTGTAGCATACAGAGTATAAATGTAATAGTCCTGGATCCACAGTACATGCCCGTAAAAATTTGTGAGTGCACGGAGTTTTATTGTTGCATTGTGTTCTTCGACCTATCGTTGTCTACTTTTTCTTGCGTAGACATCTCAATTATTGTTGTTTATCTCCACAGACGCCATTTTCCAATATGGCCGCCAAATAAGCAACCAGCATGCATAACTAAGGAACAAAGTCACCTAGGAAAGTGATCTTGAAGTCGAATCATAGGTTTTCAAGGTCAAGGAATTCAAATATTACCATGAAATTGCTATATATTGAAGAATTGTACATATTACAGACAAAAATACACTATATATATACAGGGTGGGTCATTTTAATTCATCCACAATAATATCTCGAAAACTACAAACCGAAGCAAGAGAAGTTTTCAATTATATCTGTTTACCACAGAGACACATTTTCGTGTACTCTTTAATACCATCAGATTAGCAGTGTTGCCAATCCAACAAAAAGATGTATTTTTTCAAATGTCACTACGTCAGGTTATTACAAATTTCAAATCTACATTAGAAAGAAAACAAACAATACCACACTTATTGTTCAGTTTTGTAAACTAACGACGCTACAGTATAACAAATATTAGAAACAATTAAATTTTGAAGGTTTCTAAAATAATAATAATAACGCAAGTGAAACGAACAGGACAATGCATATCGAATGAACCTTAGTATCAAATACTTTCATCATGATCTGACGAATTTCGAATAGATGGGAACAAAATTATAAGAAATTAAAAATTGGACTTTTTGAAAAGGCTTTATTCCGAAAGCAAAGTTGATATACAAAATAGTTCAAGGTTTACAATAGGGGGTCTATATGTAGAAAGCAGTATATCAAATATTGTGCTGTTAGTACCATTATGAATTAATATTTGTTGATGGTCCAAAATATCAATAATATAAACAAATTAAACTATTCGAAAAGGTGCTGATGTGACTAAACAACTGAGTATTCTTACAATATTTCCAACATATAAACAACATTATACACAACATTTGAGCAACCACAATATTTCTAATCTCTAATATTATTTTGTCATGTTTAATGTATGCTAATTTTTCTGTGAAAATGTAAAATATCAATACTAACACATAAAACTAAGTGGTTCCATAAAGAGCACTGTGTTGCCGTTTACAATTTGTTTTTCCCGCAGATATCTTATACCTCACTTTTGAGCAACTTTCTTATTTAAACTACTTTTTTTGGCTAGTACATGTTAAAGATTACTTAATATGTGTCCAAATTTACAAGTCTAAAACAAAATGCATGTGACTTACAACTGAGAATTTTCACAGCACTTCTGGCAAAGACAGTGCACTGTACACAACACTTGAAATTTCTTACATATACATTGTTTACAATTGTTTTGCAAGAAGACACTCGCAATGCAGCATCTGGCAAAGATCGGAAACTCTTTCTGGTCTCAGGAAACCGTTTACTTCCTTCCATTCAAATTCTACAGGGCTTTCAGTAATGTATTTCTTTTCTAATAACAACAGCGATTCTCTGATGACCAAGTTCGCGCCTCTAATGTGGCCTCGAATAGCAAATGAAGTGGATGGCAGCTGATGGGTTTACGCTCAGTCGATAAAGTTCATAGTGTAAAGCATCAAAAGTTTCTACTTCTGTCAATCTGGCCCTCACTTTCGTTAAACATGTTTCTGCATACCTTATGTCTTGAGCTGAGATACTATTTGTTTTAGCAACATGAAGAAGATCATTTATTGGTTGTGCATTCAGTGTTGCATTTTTGTATATACCTACTTTACTTACAATGTTAATGTCAGTGAAAATGTGAGCGTTGAAGACGACGCTACTCATTTTGTCTCCAAGTGTATCATATAAGTGGTGAATAGGAATGAAACGACGTTTTTCTCAAACCCCAAACATTACCCACAATTGCTTCAGATCTTTGCTACTTAAGGTTGCAAAATATCTTAGCAACAAAACAACATATCAGTATCATTGGACATCACAACAACTCGCTGCGCGCCGCTTTCAACTGCCCAGTACGTGTAAGGCACAATTCGTTGGTCGGTTCTTCAATATTTCATGTGACCGTTTCAATATTAGTTACTTTTCCTTTTAAGTGTACTGTAGCAGGAAAGACACTGTCATTTATTACCATTCCTCTTGTAACAAGAATTAAGTCTGTTGATGGTTTTTCAAGTATCACTTTTGTTTTTGTTAATGCTTGCAATTTTATTTTATTTTGACCGGTATTCCAGAAGTTTTCAATTTGGATTGGTATGTGAGTCTGAGATTGAAGGCAAGCGAGATGAATAGATCCGGTAGTGCATGATCGATGTACTCTTGCACTTTCTTTGAGTAAATTGTAAAAAATAAAGTGTTTTTCTTTGGCTGGGCACACTTTAGTCGTTCGTTCAATAACGGTGTCTATTGATTCTCCAAAGTTCTTAAATAATGACATCTTCATCATTCTTATCTGCGACATAAAATCAACATCTACAGTAGTCCGTTCCAGAAATTCTGGATGAAATGATGTACTCTTGTCGATTTTTTTCTCCAAATGTAATACTAGCTAATGCTTTGTTGGTCTCGAAGATGCATTATCTTCAAACAACTGACTTGAATTTATGAGATCATGAGAGAGTATTTCTTCCATTGTGAAGCCTCTTTCTTTTGCAATATCGATTTTCTTCTGAATCAGTGAAAAATTCCTTGCCTTGATGATGGTAGGTGTCACACTTGTGTTGTTTATGATAAGACTTTTAAAGATGTGAGACACAGGCTTTTTCAATTCTGTTCGTCAGTTTCCTTTCCTTGATAACAAAGCGCTCTTTCCTAAACTTCTCAAAGTTACGTCTCCCATCTCTTAATACACCTAAAATATTTGCCCTCACATCCTCAGGAACAATTTATTTTGTCACAATGTTGTGTGTGTTTTGAATGGATTACCTTCTGCTATTATGAACTGAAGCAAACATGTGACATTAGAAGTGAAACTATTGGCTTTGCTTTCCTGTTAATGGATGAACTATTTCTGTGTGGTTAATTATCTGTTCACTTGTAAGGTTGTTACAAACATTGACAATGGCGAGAACTTCATGGTATATCAGTTGCCATTCAGTGACGTACTGAGTTTTACGCGCTTGTCCAATGATTCCTCTCGTACTTTTTGAGCTCGTTGATTGTTTGTTCCAGTTTCATATCGGGGACTACTGCGTGGAATGGTGCAATCTTTTCAGGAACTACAAACTGACCATCCAAGAACTTTTCATGCAAGCAACTATTTCAAGGCACTTCAATAACTCCAAGTACCATGATCCATAACGTAAATAATTCAGGCAATTGAATTGCTGAAATATAGGGATTAATGACTCAATGGTCTCAACATGTAAATTCCAATCTCCTTTGCGATCAGACGTTATAAGGTTTCCTACAATATTGAGGAAATTGTTGAGGTAACTGCAAAGCTCTTATTTCTGGATACATTCGTTCACAAGTCTTAAATAGCAGTCTCTTAATTGTTGATTTGAGTATGGAGGAATTTACCCTTTTTCTTTATTTTGCAAGACCAGTCGAAACTGATTTACTTCTTTGAGCAAATTGTTGTATGCTTCCTTTTCGTTACTATCCCAGAAAGCATCCCAAATTTTTTTCTCGAGTACTTGAAAGACAATTAACATTCCTTGAAACGCCTGAACATAATATGTTTCATTTAGTACACTTTAACTGAATTCACTCCGAAGATTTCTGTTTCAACCAGAGCATCATCGAAACCGCTACCAAGGAGGCACCTCTTACCACACTGTAGAGCCACTTTATGCAATGAAACATTCCAAGCATTGGCAATATACCATGAAATTCCTCTGGATTACTGACAACTATGTCCTCTACTGTGTAGAACACTCCTTCGTCGCAGAAAACCGGAAGGTTAGATTGTCTTAATTGTTGTCTCACAGATTCAAATTTTTAAAGGGCAGTACACATAGTAGCGTAATCAGTAACTGGGGAAGGAATAACTGACAGAAACTCAACTTGTTTAATTGGTGCAATCTTGGATGCTATTGAAGAGTATATGCTGCTCCACGTTGGTGATACAGGCTGACTGTCGCCTAAAAACGAGTAAGAGAAATAAAAAACTCAGTTTTTAGAGCACATGTGGATGCCTCATCAGATGAATGAATGCCAACATCCTCAGCTACTTTAAAGTTGTTCGGAAGAGCAGGTTTGATTGTACTCTTTCTTCGATTTAGTATTTTTTGACACGGTACCTCAAACTGAAGTTTACAAGTTCTCTTCATCAGTGCAATTTGTGAATTTTTTTTCTTTCTGCGGATCTCTTCTGATGTCTTATGTTGAAAAAGAGCCATGGCAGTATGATGACTTCCAAATCTACCTGAGACCGATGACTTGTCCTCAAAGTAGAACTTGTCAAGAGTTTTTATTGTGAAGTCTCTTAAGTTGAAATAACTTGGTATCGGTGTGTCAGCATTGGGCATCTTCCGAAATAAATTTCTGCGCACGCCCTGGCTATATTATACACAAGACTTCAATATATCGCAAATGTAAGGTAATATTTGAATTCTCGGACCTCGAAAACCTATGATTCGACACCAAGATCACTTTCCTCGGTGACTTAGTTCCTTAGTTATGTATACTGATTGCTTATTTGGCGGCCATATTGGAAAATGGTGTCTGTGGAGGTAAGCGACCATAATTGAGATGTCTACCCAAAAAAAAAAAAAAAAATAGAAAGCGATAGGTCGAAGAACACGATGCAACAATAAAATTTCGTGCATCCACAAATTTTTACGGACGTCTATTGTGGATCCCGGACTATAAGACATTATACTGAAACTTTGATTTCATTTGTTTCATTTAAATGTTTGCAACGATATGATTTGGCAGGAATTTTAGTAGTAACGAAATGCTTCTGGCATTTATCTTTTATTCTATCTTTTATAGTAGTCAGTATTCTAATCCAAACAATTTCGGTAGCCCCTACTACCTTCCTCATTAGAATTGGAAACTTTACAAGCAAAGCATACATGCAAAACTCTACGATGACATCGTGAGAGGTGTAATATTTTCCGTGTGAGTTATTCGTGCAGCTGAGAAGGTAGCAAGCGCTACCGAAATGTCACGAATATCCCTTTGAGGATCCAATGGCATATTTTGTACCATACGCGTTTTTCATGGTACATTGCGTTATTTTCTTCTATTTGAGCCTTTTCGTCCGTTTCTTTTGTTTTTTAAGTCCAGAGACATTGTAGAAGACATTACGTATGGTTTCAGACCGTCCTGCGTCCAGACATAGGAGGTGATGACGTCATAAGTCAAAAATTTATTTTTTCATTTACTAAGCCTATGTTCAATATTTTTGGCGGGCTTATTTTTGCACGTAGAAGATTGAAATTTTGCACAAACATTCAGTCTACCGAGTAGTATTTACCAGATTTTTTTCCAGATTTGTGAGTTGAAACAGGGGGGAACCGGGGGGCAAAGAGTTGAAAAAAGGGATATTTTTAACCCAAAAATCCTGTTTTTCAGCATTTTCCCGTCTCACATACATGATGGGGACACGTGAGTCATACCGTCTGAAAAGCAGTTCCATTCTAAAGAGAATGACGGTCGAATTATTATTCTAGGGTAATTAGGGACGACTCAGTGATTTTTTTTCAAAATATACTTCTGTATAGGGTAATATGGGGAAATTTCTGAGCTTTTTTGGTGGGCTTACTTTTGCGCCTAGAAGATTGAAATTATGCACAAACATTCAGTCCACCGAGTAGTATTTAACAGATTTTGTTCAGATTTCTGCGTTAAAACAGGGGGGTCCAGAGGGGCTAAAAGTTGAAAAAAGGGAAATTTAGACAAAAAACCCTTTTTTCGGGAATTTCCCGCCTTAGATACATGATGGAGACATGTGAATGGTACCGCCTGAAAGGCAGTTTTATTCAGAAGAGAATATGGGCAACACATGACCCTAGGGTAATTAGGGATGTCTCAGGAAATTTTTCTCCCTGAGGTCATAGTGTTTTGTGGTAATTTGGGGCGTGGTGGGAATTTCTGATAAAATTTCTCCCGCCCTTTGTATTCAAGATAGAAACTTGAAATTTGGCACACACATTCAGTATACCAAGTACTATTACCCAATTTTTTTTAGATGGCTACGTTCACACAGGGGGGTCCAGGGGGGGGCCAAAGTGCGAGAAAAAAATTTCCCTCCAAAATTTTCCCTTTGACATAATTTTTCCCGCTTCTGGTATATGGTATGAGCATGCAAGTGGCACCATTTGAAAGCCAGCTCTATTCTGAAGAGAATGAGGTATGAATCATGATCCTAGGATAAATAGTGACGATGCAGTAGCTGCTTGACTGAAAGTCTAAAAATAGCCCAAAAAGCCGGTATCCGGAAAGTGATATAATACTGAATACTAAAGAACACGAAGTAAAGTGAAAATATTTCGAGGTTTTGAAGAACAGGTTTACACGTTTAGCTCGAAAGTTTAGTCTTATTTCAGTGTTTTAACAGATACCAAATTAATATAAAACTAAATATTATTAGGTAAAAATTTATCATACTAATTTTGGGAATATCTGACTTATTAGTTATACGTACAACCAGTAACAGCACGATCTGCCTGGTTTTATCATAGTTTACTTTGCCTGAACAAGAGTCTAATTGCTACTTCACATTATTCATGTATGCGCATTTCTAACATTGCAGTAAAACATTATAACAATGAACTACTTTGAAACTTCATGACTAGAAAAAGGTAAAATACATTATTTAATAGAATATATTTGTATAACAATTAAATCTTTATATTTCAGATCGATGCTGAATTTAAAAATTTCTTCGGCGCGACATAGTCTGTTTTCAATGTCATCTGTTTGGGAGTGATAATTTTCTTTAAGGTTTCGCTAGAGAAAGTGCTTGGTGAGTAAGACCAAATTTTCGTGTAAATTTATCATATTTCAGGTTGCATGTATAAATATGTACACAAGAGTCTATTTGTCATCAACACAACCCTACTTCTGCAAAGCACCCATATGTTTTTTTTCTTTACATTATCTTTTTATAGTGTCTTTTCACAAACATTGTTTTATTGTTATAATTCAATTGCAGAAAATAGTAGATTTATATGTTTTACTTTGAGAAGTAAAAATAAGTCAGTATTTTGAAACACGTAATACCTTTTAAATATACGTACATGAACTCAAAATTGCACATCTTTGGCTTATTATCTTCAATTCTTCAGACAGTGATGGGCAAAGCATGGCCCGCGGATTAGATGTAGCTCCTTAAACGTTTCCACCCAGCCCACGACGTGATTCATTACCAGACGAATATAACTTCACTTCTGAGAATCAGTGGATTATACTTCCAGCCAAATTATGAGAAATGTTTAAAAATGCATTCACAATACCATTTATCACATTCCCCTTCATGATCTTTCGAGTATTAATAGAGCTTGGTTTTACAAGTGATACAATCACTGTTTTTTTTAAAATTATATTGGGCCACCTATATTTTTTTATATTTTCGTATTTCTTTGGCCTGTGGCCCAAAATGTTTCCCCATCATTGTGCTAAGGAAAATAACAATTGTCTAGGGCTTTAGAAAGCAGTACACTTTAAGTAAAACCCTATTTCAACTCATGGAAGTAGTTTTTGAATAATTTAGTGTGATTTACATTGTACTTCAAAAAATATTTTGGCAGACAATAGCAATATCTACTAATTCCAAACATTATTATATATTGACTTAGTCATACTTTCTCTCTATAGCAATCAATTGCGCACTACATTTGCTTCCATTTCTACTACCACAAGGTGTAATCACACGTAAGAAAGGAGCTAAAATAGTAAGGAGAAGGCCGACACCTTACAGGAGCCACGAATATGTGATTGCAGAGCTACAGGTAAGTCGTGTCAGGCGTTTCATTGGACACATAATTTTTGTATACCTTCCTGATTAGGAATATGTCCATTATCGTTCAATTGTAGTCATAGTTTCGTAATTACAGAGTTAATACATTTACTTTCCAGGTTATACGTTTTGGAAATATCTTAATAGAAGGATGGTTTTATAAATAATTTGATTTGCATACTAATGGATGGTTCTAACGTCATCTGTATATGTAGCAGGGTTGGCAAAAACCATGGTTTTTATTGAAAAAAACAACAAAAAACGTTTTTTTTGTTTAAACAGTTTTTTTTTGTTTAAACCAGGTTTATTTGGTTTAAATAATTTGCTCTATATATTCATATCATATATGGACAGAAATAAGTTTGTTTCGCCTTGATGTTATTAAAGGAGCAGTTCGACTTAGAAATGCATTTTTTACAATTTATTTCCATTTGTAGAGTTGAAAATTCTATAAGGAATGGCGTTTGTTTGATCGCGATACGTTCAGTCGTTAGCGAGTAACAGAGGAAGAAAGATTTTGTGATGACGTCATAGGTGGGCAAGAAGCGAGAGCAGGCTTACATACTTCACAGTGCCAAGCATATCGTTTGTGAGAGGTGCAGTGGCACGCCCTAAGTGCGGTTTCCTTTTTCAGAACTGATTGCAAAGACTTACAAATATCATCTGCATGTAGAAAATGATATCTGATGGTGGGCTGTACAAACTTTTTTATAATATTATAAAATGTATCCTATAAAGCATGAGTTCAGCGTTTAAAAAAAAAAACGAAACCAATATGTAAATAGATGGCGGACGAAATTGCTTTAACACCTAAGTACCTTTTCTTTAATCATTCTTCCGATTCTCAAACATAAGTATGTTCATTTTCACGTTTTGTTGCAATTTTTAACGCTGACCCTATAATTTTGTGGTTCGAGGTATGTATACAGGAGCGTAACATATGAGGCAAAAATGAAATAACATCTGTAAAGTTTGCCAGAATACGAAAAACACTTCACCGGTTAAATTTCTTTTATTCTCATAGCTGTCCGCGGAACAACTCTCATCACCCGTTTCATCATCATTGTCACATGATACAGAGAAATTAAACGATGGTTCAATGTCTTGAGGAACAGTCATCGTCACTGATTCCTTCTACAAGCCGGTATATTTCACTCCCTAATTCACATTGTATAGCTTATTTCTAGAGCAGTATCTTTAGAATCATAAGTGACATCGTCTCTATTACCCTCTAATGCCTCGTCTTGACTACAACCATCAATTGCGTCTTGTACGATATTTGTACGTTGGTAACTGGACATAGATCGGTGCTTGTTCAATGGCTCGGATTTTAAACCTTTCAATAATATACTTGGAACAGCATTCTTTCTCAGTTTGCGTGTAAATAATTCTCCTGGCATTAGCCAGAAGTGCATCTAGACGCTAAAAACTCAGGGGGGGGGAGTCAGAACCCAGACTATGATATGTATATCATGTTTACTAAAAACTTTCAAAAATATCTAAATAATAGCTTAAATCAATTTTGTCACTCAAAAACTGGGGTGCCTAGGCCCCCGGCCCCAGCCTAGATCCGCCACTGGCATTAACTTTTCTTTCAGTAAACTTGACTTCTCGAAGGCCGGCTCTTCAAGATGTTTGGAACACGGGTGATTTTATTTGGTACATTTTTTTCCCATTGATTTTCTTGGGCCATAATTTATATCGATCTGATGATTTCTCACGACTTAGAAACGTAAGAAAAGATACTTTACGTCCTCAGCTTCAATTGCACAAGAATTACAACCGAAAACACAGCAGGTGTTAGGCATTTCTACTCCATTTCACAGACAGCACGCGCTGTACTAACACGTGTTTTCTACTTCACACTAGTGTTTCTTTCAGAAAAAAAATCCGGGGGGGGGGGGAAGGGACACTTAGTATTCGGAGAGGCACATTATTTTTACACAGTATTATTATATTTATTACATTATAGACGTATTATTTTGGTCTCCTCCGGGGGAATCTCTCAGAGCTCCGGGAGACAGTGCCACCCTAAAAACATGTCTGGAAGAAACATTGTTTCGCACAACAAACGTAATTACTGCTCTCTACTCTTTTTATACTAATGCTATAGGAAAAACAACTAACAAAGACTTCCCTCAAGAATTCAACACACAGCAAGACTGCTAACAAATCCAAAACACAATCTATTAAATCCAATGCACTATTAAAGGTTTATCAGCTGCGTACAAAGGAGTGGTTGCTGACTCACATTGAGTTTCTCACGTATCCCACCAATGACGTCACGATTTACGATTCATCAAAAACAAATGCCTGTAGAAGCTGAACGAGACGGCCTATCAAGATATAAAGAAATACGGGTCTCTTAATTTTTGTTTCTCTTTCTGTTGCACCAAACTTGTTTTTAAATCGAACTGCTCCTTTAAGCAACAGCCGGGTTATGCTGGAAGGGGTCACATAAGCTTAAAGCGGAATAAAAACTGCTTCTCGAGTTACATCCGAGAGAAATTGTCCTCCATTTGAACTCGGAACCAGGACTAATTGGCCACAAATGCGATACGTCTGCCGACTCACTCACGAAGGAATCCTGATAAAAATACGTTGTACTGATCTTTACATGCTTCTTAATATAGCTCTCAAGAGTCATTTCAGAAGGACAAAAAGATAAACAGTTGCACAAGTGAAACAATTATACTGAATTACATATGGACAATTTCAAAGTACTACGGAGTACAGAAGAACTAATTTAATTCAAGTTAGTTAACAACGACTTTTATTGGTCCAAATTAAAGGAATAGAACGACTTAATTTGCATATCACAAAGATACGAATTATATGAGTCCACTTTGGCACAGACTCATTTATACATAAATAGATATCGAAGATACTTCTCATTTCACTAAATGCCTCTCGTGGGGTCTGTATGACCCTCCCCCCACAGACACAAAGTACGGCACTTCGATGTATTTTATCAATAGTAAACATTGAAACAAAACAACATTTAGAATGTTTCTTTGATTGCAATTACATAATAATAACTATTGTTACAATACAAAAAAATCACAAAAGAAACCTTTATAAACTCACATAAAAAAGTTGCTTTTGTAGTATAATCTTTTTGAGTAATGAATGGGGAATTTAGGTCTGAATATAATACGAATAATATACGGGAGTGAAACGTGATAACCCACAAATGTGTGTTCATCAAGATTTTACAAACACTTACACTTTTACGAACATTTTCGTTTTTTGGTTTAAACCATGGTTTAAGCCACCTTGGTTTAAGCCAGCCAACCCTGATATGTAGTCATTAAGTTTCCTTTCTGTGAATAAAGAATCTGTATTCTCAAGCAGTGGCGTAACTAACAGGCTCCCGGTATTTAAGTTTCGGAGTATAACTTTATAATGTTCGGATGTTAAAAGCACTTTGCAGAGTTCCTCCGTGGCTAAGCGGTTAGCGTACGCGCTCTTGGCGCGAGAGACCCGGGTTCGATTCCCGGCGGTAGCTCATGTGGTTCGGATTCCACGTTAATCAGTAGGTCCACGTCTTACATAGTCTCGCTGCTGAAAGGGACGCTAAATTGAAATTCAACTCCATTCAAAAGCACTTTGCAGGTTTCATATTACTGCAAGAGTACTCTACCATAGAGGAAAAAGAAATCACGGAATCAGCTATAATAGATTTAGTGAATTCTACTCGGAAAATGTATTGCCTTTTGTTGCAACAACTAACAAGTTTCCCATGAGTAGTAAAGAAACAATTTAGTGAAATTATAACTTGGAATTAATTAGCCAATTATTTAGTCGTAGATAACTTCCAACGTTAGTAGTGTTCTGGATTTGTGTACTTCTTTGCAACTGTATCTCACTTTGCCTCTGACGAAGCCAATCCTGAGCGATCATTCAGTACACTAAAAGCCATCAAACTTTATATTCGTAGAACAAGGTCGAAGATGAAATTGAGCTCAGCCCCGTAACTTGGACTTTTTCTTGGAAGACCAAACATTAATTAGACCTCCTAAAATATGTCAAGTTGAGGCCCCCTAGAATAATGATGGTATTTGAAATGAAATCCTTACTAAACGTGTTCGATACTTCTTGGGGCGCCAGTTGATGGTTTACTAAAGTAAGATCCAGATTACATATATGCTACATCTTAAAGGAATGTATTTCGTTCAGATAGTGGGGCAGCAGAAGCACCTTAAATTATTTGCAATGTTTTTGAAAATAGTACGGTGCTTCACAAGTTAACTAAATGAGACAATATTTCACCCAGTTGAAAGCCTTACTAAATATATATTTTGTCTGGGGCTCTAATAGGACACATTTTCGTTTCATTTTTTTTTTCCTGTTATGTGGTAAACCTATTCCAAGCTTTATTTATAAGCTCCTGTTCATATCACATCATACAAAACAACAAAGTTTTAACTCAAATGAATCCTATCAAACAACTGGAAGCTTAATTGGGAGGGCAGTTTGTCCATTCCCCCGCAAAACTTACGGCATTGGTTGAGCCCTTTGCCAATCCTGAGCACTGAAAGCGAAGAATGGCACCACGTTGATATTGAGAAAGTAGTCAGCGAATTACTCTCCGAAAAAAAAAATACGCCGGTTTAGAAATATGTGAGCAAGTTCCACAAGTTTTGACGAGTTTTCGTATGTTAGTTGTAATGTGAACGTTAGGAAGAAATTATTTCTGCTCTTGCCTTTGAGGTGAGCGGTCCCAGGTTCGACTCCTGGTGGGGACACTCGGCCGAAAGAGTAACAGCTTTTTCAGACCTGCCATCTTGAGTGAAGTCTTTCTTGGGTTTCCTTCATTCATACCATTCAAATGCAGGGATGGAGGTACCTAATATAATGGTCCTAGGCTGCTTCCTTCCTTTCCCAATCCTTTCTTCCTTCCCTTTCATCGTATAGTGGGCTCGCTGAGGGACGTCATCCTTCATATGGGATGGGCTAACATGGCCTTAGATGCCAACAGCCCAGAAATCTAATTCCTAATTCCTAGAAATTATTTCTTTTAAGAAACTTTTTAGTCCCATGTAATTGCTTAATAATAATAATAATAATAATAATAATAATAATAATAATAATAATAATAATAACAATGTGCAATTTTTGTATATTAGCAAGTAGTGTCTGACTAGATGGAAAAATAACTCTACTACTGTATAAATTTTACGTGTGCCATGAACGTAGAAACAGGTAGAGCCCTTTTGACATTTTCGCGGGTGAAAGGGGGCATGCATTCTTAGTTACGCTACGGTTCTCAAAGCATTCTAGTAATTCGTTTAACAATTGCTAAAAAAGTAGAAATTGAATAAGGGTGAAATTTTATATAAATTAGAATTTGTGGTGTGATTCATTGTTTCTTTCTTTCTTTTTCGTGGAAGGGAAGCTCCACTAAATGACGCCACTTATGTTTTTTTTTCCGTCTCACATAAGCAGAAATGACTAATTTTCAGGTTTATTGTTTCCTTGTCTTGCATAGATGAAACAGGTCGAAAGGTTTTTGGATACCTTTCCATTTCCCTTTTTTTATAATCTTATTTCAATTCTATATTAATCCTTCCAGAACGTGACAACTCTACTATTATTATAAAGATCGCCATAGACGAGTCAGGTCTTAAGTCTTTCATTTGATGTTTATTAGGATCACGCAAGTGGGATATATATAATATTGTAATGTTAGTGTGAAGTAACTGTGTATTTGATATAAAGAAACATGAACTTTTGAAAACTCATTGAAAGAAAACTTTGACTAGAACTGTACATTCTCAGACACCTGTTGTAAATGCATATTTGTTAAATAAACTCGACTAGCTTCCTTCTTTCCTTTCCGCATACCTTCAAGCACAGCCTGTAACTTCAAGATTCATTGGACTCTTAGGTCATCATTCCTGAGCTGAACAAAACCACGGGGAACACAACTACAAAGGGTATTCAACACACGATTGGGACAGGTGCAGGATAATCGGAGAGAAGCGGATCCCACCGTTGGAGGCCCACCGACTCCAAGTTCAAGAGTACCATTCTGTTGGTTTATCACCGTAGACTCATCAAGCTTCAGCAGACTAGTAGAATGAAGGTGTAGGAGGACATCATCGTAAAGACGTATTATCGACGCCCCTTGCAGATCAACAGGATAGTGATCCAGATGTTGATTGTTTCCAGTTTGTCCAGTCTCTTCCAGGGGAAAACCATTCATCGTTCCAGATGACTAGGACGACGCCAGCTTCATTGGATTTGTCAGGCTAGTGCTCATCCTTTACCTTTTAATCATAACCTTTCTCTCTCTCTCTCACCTATTCCCTACTAGTCATTTTTCAAATCAGAAGCATTTGAATTTCATTAAATTCAACCACAAGTTTACAGTTAAGTACCGTGTTGTGCATCAGTTCCATCCCCATTTGGTTGCATTTATTTATTATGTATTCTGAGCTATAACTGATGACACAGCACCGGCACATTAGTACCATAGGTGTTCATTTTACTCCGACCTCACTCACCTTCATTCTCACAGTGAATTGGCCCTCGACCTCACCTTCGAAGAGAGTTGACCATCGCTCTCGCCTTCGTGTTGGGAATTTGTCCTCGCTCTAGCCCTGACAGTAACAGTTGGCCCTCGCCCTCGCTGTCCAAGCTTGTCATCACCCTCGCGCCATTATGGTTGAGAGAGAATTTGAGGGTGAGGATGCCCTCGAGAGGGCCATCCTCGCGAGGGTAAACACCTCTGGCTTAGTACCTCCGTTACACAGCTCGATAACTCTTCAACAAAAGATAATTTTAAAATTGTTTTCTGCAATCAACAGCTAGATAATTATCTCGGAGGAGTTCGTTAATGGATGTGATCCACTTACTTGTAGTGATAGAAATAAACCATTTCCGGTTTTAACGCTGATCACTATAGAGCATAGACAATAATCTCACATTGTATATTTTTTAATCGATTAAGCGTCCCTAGAATACATTCCATTTCCACTCTAATCACTCTGCTAAAACACTAAATGGTAGATCTACTACAACTTCTGGTTTCAATATTAATTGAAGAAATATTGCGTGATTCTCTTTACTGTCTTTACTAGAGTCTATATTATCGTATTTCAATTGATACTAATTCAAATTAGAACGTAGCAACACTAATATTATTCGAGATATCGCCATACACGAATAAGATTTATAAGTATTTTATTTTATTTTTATTTCTATTGTCACTAATTACATAATCTCTTTGTTTCCAGGGAGATGAAGGCATAGACACATTTATAGCAAATGAAAAACTTCTGGGAGGATCTCGAACATAGCCGTTTATATTGTCCATTGGCAGTCGACACACTGTTTTCCAACGAATGCATACATCTGTCATAGTACTTTGTAGGCATATTCAGAGGGTTCATGTATCCTCATTGTCTTATGCAAGTTGTTATAAAAATTGTGCTCAAGTATTTAGCAAATTATTTACTTATCAAACAAGTCACAGTAACATTATAACTGAATACTGGATAAGAGATAAGAGGAATGTACATATTCGAGTGTATTTGAAGTATATAATGTATAGACTTAGTTTATTATTTGACAAATAAAAAATACAATGTACAAACATATTTTCCTTTAATCAAAATGAAACAAATATATATACATTTAAGTTTTGTGTCTGTGTGTGTGTGTAACGTCGCATGATTATGTTTCAAGGCTAAAGGAGAAGGCAATGATAATGAAGTGATGCAATGAAGAAAGTAGGGGGAAACGAGAATACATCGAGAAAACCAGTTCAAATAAATTTTTTCCACCATATCAGGCTTACTTGTTTAAAACTGCGCAAACCAACCTAATGAAAACTTTAAGTTACAAGGAGCTTGTGTGTTTATTAAATTAAAATTCTCATCTATGCTATTTATGGAAACAACAAGTCTCAGCATAAAAATGTAACCTTGCAGATTCAAAATTGAGTAAAAAAGTACTTTAATAATTAGATTATATTAGTATTCAAAAATAGGAAAGGGAGCATTTATTCTGCTGCCTTGCTGGCACAAGGAAACTTCCCCAAAATTACAAAGGTAGATAAATTTCACACTGCACTAAAATATTTATAGTAAGTACGCCTTCTACACATTAATATTGATGTTAGACATTTTCATCTTCAAAGCTGGGAAATAGAAATAATGTTTGAAGTACTCTCATTTTTTCAAAAACTGATTTCTATTTTCCAACTTTTAAGAGGAAAATGTTTTAACTTCAATATTAATGTGTAGAAGGCGTACTTACTATAAATTGTCCTGTGCAGTGTGAGAGTAATCTACCTTTCTAGTTCCAGGAAACTTTCCCTGTGCCAGCAAGGCAGCAGAATAAGTACTTTTTCTCATTTTTGAATACTAATAAAATCTCATTTTTGAGTACTTTTTTACTCATTTTTTTTTTAAAAAAAACCTTCTCATTTTAGAGAAGAGTTTTTCTTAAATTTGAGAGGAAATATTCTCAATTTTTGAGAACGTGTTTTTCTCAATTTTGCGGCTATCTGAGCATTTCGAATACTTTTCTACTCATTTTTGAGTATACATGTTCTCAATTGTGAGGAGAGCATTACTAGTTTTTGAACAAAGAGTTTCTCAATGTTGATTACATTCATCTCATTTTACGGTTAACTTTCTCATTTTTGAGAAATAGCAGTTTCTCATTTTATTTAAGAATATTTTGTCTCGCTTTTAAGAGAATTTTTACTCAAAAGTGAGTAAAATTTACTCAAATTTGAGTACATATTGTTCTTATATTTTGAACACCCATACTTTCTCACTTTTGAGAACAATGTATTCGGAGCTATTCTGAGAACACAATGTTCTCAAATTTGAGTCAATTTTACTCATTTTTAAGTAACTATTTTTAACAGTGTAGCTCTAGTTTTTGTTTTCAATTGCCATTCCACGAATTCTTTTAAGAATGGGAGGTTGGTTTTGGAAGTGAGAGAAAAGATCTGCAACAAGTGAAGTGTGGAATTACATCCCTGTTGAGATCAGAATGAAGAAAATGCCAAATGAGTCACTTGTCCTTGGGAGCTTTGCAAAGAGTGTTTGATGGTGCTGGTTTCGTTTCAAAATAATAATAATTCTACTTTAACTTGACAACAAATATTCTATTCAATTAGTGTTGTAAATAAAAAAAAACGGTTCGTATTTTTTCAGAAATTTACGTTTTTTTTAAAAAAAAAACATTGCCATTCGTTTTTCTTCTAAATTTCGTTTTTTTTTTCAAATAGTCATTTGTAATACATCTGACGTCTATTTAAGTATGAAATATTTTTATGTAGGTGTAATTACCGTAAAATGCAACATAAATTGTACGCTAGATACTGAAACGCTACAAATATTTTACAATTTACATGAATACCATACCTATTAACAATTCGGGTTTTAGCACTTTTCATCAATACCAACTAAGAAATAAAAGTAGAAATGAAATTTTGTCTTTTCGTAAAAGCAGGCCTTTAATAAGTACGAAAATAATGTCACGAACAGTATAAAATTCAAATAACTTGTCTAAAGGTAAATACTAATACTAATTTGCCTAATAGTATTTTTCTAAATGTCATATATAAGTAATTTGTCGACTAGATATATATGATATGCAGAGCCGGCTCTACCATACATGCAACACGTGCATTTGCGTGGAGCGGCAAGTTTGTAAGGTCCGGTAAAATTTGTCATAAGTATATTATTTAAATTAAATATTTCTTGTTGGAAACAGACTTCATGATGATGGTAGTTACATTTACTAAGCTGACCTATTTGAATACTACATTCATAAATTATGTTTAGGTTGCATTAGTTCAAGCCCACATGGACAATGCTAAAGCAAATGGTCGAATAAATCCGAGCACAAATTGCTTGATTGTTGTCAAATGCAAGAATTCAATTCTCGAATAGTACTGAATATCTGTTCCATTTAGTAAGTTATCACAGTTCTGATATGAAACTAGTCTTGTTTTTGTCAGAAACAAGTTCCTTATCATTGAAGATAGAAACAAGTTTTTTTTTAAATGTTAGAAGATGTAGAAGAAAAATCAAGAAATAAAGATAAAAGAGCTAGTTGCACTGGAATTGCAAACTGATACATTGAGATTGAAGCTCGATAGTGAATTCTATAAAAAGAATTATCAGCTTTCCTCTGCAGGTGTGTTTGCTTTATCTTTCACTAACATAATAGATTAATATTTAAAGAAAAAAACAGACACAACGGAATTGCATTTTTAGTAAGTATTTAAGCCTTTCTGAGTGCGACTGCACTTACCGTCACCTTTGCTGTTCATGCTGGAGTGGCATACTTAAAATCATGACTTTTAAGATTTGTTCTTTCTGGAGAAAGGGGGGGGCGGAAAATTATGCCATTGCACGAGGCGACAAATTGACTAGGACCGGCCCTGATGATATGCATATAAAAGACATGAATATAGGATGACTCAATTTTAAGTAATGTAGGGTGTTTCAAAATTAACATTAGGGTTTTGAAACTTTGTAGTATCTATTACAATTAACTTACAATTATAAATATTCTATCAAACGAAAGAGCAACTCAAACAGTTTTGTACGCACGCATGTACATGCATTGTTTCTTCTGTCTTCCGCTAGAAAGAGCAAGTAGCAAAGATTGAGACTAGATAACAGAAAGCTTTTTGTGTTTTAATAATGACTGAATCTGTACAGTGCAACCGTCTGTGTGAAGAATATTAAGGAGACGCTTGCAACTACGTCTTTACCGTTTGCAGTTGCTACAGGTCTAAAGCCTACAGACCACGGTTTACGAGCCAATTTCGCAAGTGAAATATTCCTGCATAACAATGAAGATTTTCTGGATAGTTTCGTCTTCAGTGATAAATCGACCTTTCACCTAAGAGCTAATGTGAACACTCATAATGTTTGCATCTGGCCGTCAGCAAATCCTCAGGAGATGGTACAGTTGAAACGAGACTCTCCTAAATTGAATGTGTTTTGTGCCATATGGCGGAAAGTTTATGGGGCTTCCTCGCCTATCGACTAGATGTGTGCCGTGCGACGAATGAATCTCACATTGAACACTTGTAGCAAAGACTGTTTGAGTTTTTTTTTTACTTGATGCATTGCTTATAATTGTACGTAAAATGTAATAAGTACTACGAAGACTTAAAACCCCAAAATTTATTTTGAAACACCCTGCACTTCTCAGCAACAGTGTTGGAACTAAGATGTAAAAAGGAGAGAAAATTTTCCTTATAAAGTTATTGTTTACAACGATAACATTATTAGTCGAGACTATAACTACAACAACATGAGTTAGTAGTCAAAAAAATGTAATCAAATGTATACTTGGTGGCTCAGGTGGCTAAAGTGGTACACACGGGTGTGTCACTTGTTTAATCCGCTCCTGTGTGGACACTAATTAAGATATCGGGATATTATTCTTGCAAAATATGGCTGGACTATAGTTTATCATATGTACCATGTTATGCAAAAATGAACTAAGCGCCAAACTTTGAAAATCCACGTAAATGTGACGATTGGTTCCTGATAAGCATTAGAACGTTTTGCACAATCGAAAAGAGAGGAAAACCAACACATTTCAAAAAAAAAAAAAAAAAAAAAAAAACATAATTTCACTTTTGATTACGGCTACATTAATGCTGAACATCAACCTTTATACGTCACTTTCTTAGAAGTATGAAAGTGGCGCTTAGTTCGTTTTCGCAGGACACGGTACATATTAATTTCTTTTTCTTCTGGTGTCGAATTTCCTTTACTTCTTTTTTCCCTGTAGCTTCCTTCGTTGTAGAAAGACATCCTTAAGACTTGCCAGGTGGATACCTCGGATGGATACATAATTGTTGACATCAATTGGACGGGCCTGCGCGCAGTGTTGCCAATTAGGGAAATTAAAATTCTCCTATATTTGGGCAAAAAAATAGAAATTTTTGTTTATAAATCCGTACCTATACGTCCGAGTGCAAGTCAACTTACGCCAATCAAACATTTGTCCTTACTTAACAAATGCAAGTACAGATCGTTACAATGGGGTAATTAGGGGACGCACGTAAAATTCGTATTTAGGTTCTAACCCTTGATTTTTGTAGTTTTTCCCTACTTTTCTCTTTACCGTAATATATTTTTGTAATTAGAAACTTTATTCCTTAAACATCGGCATAATACGTGTAGGATACATTAGTGGTGTACCAATCTAAGATAGTTTGCGTCTGTCTGGTAGCAGTGTTGCCAGCTACAGAAAATTTTAATTCCAGATTTTAGGGGCAAATTTTGGGGAAAATCCCTTTTTTATTTCTATTATTTCCTTCTTGTTGGCTACATCCGACAAAACGTACCAGTGTCTAACAGCCTCATCCTTAGCCTACACAGTGCATCACAAAAAGTTTTACTAGAATAATTAGGGGTAGTACAGTTGAGGTTTATAATAAACCATTTTCTAGAAATGGTAAGAAAATGGTGAATTTCTGAGATAGAATGAGATTTTTTTTTTAACTTCATGCTTACTTTGTTATATATCGCCATGATACTTGTAGGTAGGGATGCGCACGAGACAAGATTTGAGGCTGTCTCGTCTCAAAAATGTGCTGTAAAAGTGATGTCTCGACTCGAAAAACGTATATTTTTCTATTGGAAGAGCTGTGTCTCGACTCGAATTTTCTCAGGAAAATTCTGTCTCGAATCGACTCGTACGCATCCCTACTTGTAGGATATATTCTTGGAGTACTACGGTTTATTTTCAGATAGTTTTCGTCTGTCTGATGGCAGCGTTTCCAGCCAAAACAATTAATTCCCGCTATTAGGTGAAAAATTCGGAAAATTTCCCTTTTCCCCTCTATTACTTCCCTCTTGCTGGCTACATTGAAACAAACGTACCACTACCTGAAAGCTTTCTCTTTTACCTAGAGAAGGCACCATAAAAAGTTTCAATAGGATAATTAGAGAAGCTGTAGCCCCGGCATATTTGATTTTTGCTTCTGAGGCGTAAAGAGTGTCAAAATTTCCTGTGTATGACAGAATTTTTTCTTTCCCTCTTTCAATGGAAGCCAGCGACTTCAGGATTTCACTGTACCTTGTCAATACACCAAAGATTTGTTTAGGTGACTTGAACCCATATAGCAGCAGTGGTGCTAGATACAAAAAATTTTGAAATTCGGTTAGAGAATTTTTTGTAAATTTTCACCTATATATTTCCCTTAATAATTTCCCACCCGTTGGCAACAATGCAATGCAACTTACACCAAAAATAGCCATTTCTATTTTCTAAAAAATAAGGTCTTAGCCATATCAATCGAATGAATAGTTTTTGAGCAATAAGTCACTAACTGGAAATGTAGGAAAACGCCAAAAATGACCTGGGGCCGAAAGGAATAATCACACAATTTTGCTCGTATGGGTACAAAGAAACAAACGATTTGTAAGTGACGAGGACTTCGACTTAAGTTCTGTTGATTATTTCAGTAATCTGCAACATAAATCAATAAATAATAGTAGCCAGAAAAAAAACATTTGAAAAAAACATGAAAAAGAACGATGTTTTTTATTTTTAAAAAAACTTCACAGAAAAAAAAACGTTTTTTTTTTACAACTCAAGCATTGCTTCTTGAGTGGGACCGGGAAAAGTGATCTGCACACACTTCTGATGAAAATAAAAGGAAGTAATAATAATCAAAATTTTTCCACAGGCTTATGTTCAGTGTATCAAACTTTGAAAATTACGATTAAATTAATTTCAAGAATGTAATAAAACTTAAATCAATCTTTTATTTAAAAAAGATACAATCAAAGAGAGAGAGAGAGAGAGAACAAAAATAAAAAGGGAGTAGAAAATAATCAAGGGAAATTGGTTATCTATAGTTCTAAATTTCCTATATTCTATTTGATAATAGCTATCTAGCGGGAAACCAGTACTCTTCAGATTTCCCACATTTTATACTTTATTTAATAGAAGGAATTATCTACTCCAAAACAGAAACTGTAAATAATAATAATAATAATAATAATAATAATAATAATAATAATAATAATAATAATAATAATAATAATAATAATCTGTTCCGAAGTTGTATGTAGGACAAGATAATAATAATAATAATAATAATAATAATAATATCATACAATTGTAATAGAAAAAATGGGAACATCAAAATTCCAAAGACAAGAAACGAAACAAGAATACACAGCGCCTTATCACTCACTCTCTTCACCTAAACCACTGTCCGGCCGACATTATCGGCCGCATGTGGATTCAATCATAAGAAAACATTGCCGCCGACAAAACCGGGGTCGGCGATATCGCCGGCAATATCGGGGGCTTGGCCGACAGCATTTGCCGTGTCAGAGGATCGGCCGATAATGTCAGTGGCTTGTGCAAGCTACGATTTGAGTACATTGAAGTCGATTCCGCCGCCAACATTATCAGCTCTTCCACCGATATTATCGTTACCGTGTGCAAACGACCTAAGAATTCTTACACTTTTTTTTGCACATCTATTATGTTAGATACTCAGCTGTCAAATGGTATTGAACCTGGCAAGCTGCGACTCAAGTACTCTGAATTTGAGAGAGTAACACTATATCATGTGCAAAAGACTTAATATTTTTGTTATCTGACACATAGAGCGGAAGTTCTAGATACATGTTTCTTCCAAACAAAAATCAGTTGAGTTGCGAAAATTTGCCAGAGCCCTAATTTTGACATATTGAATACAAACAGAGAGAAAAAGTTTTCCTTCTGCCCCATGCAAACGTTTGCTTGTAGGCAATCCTAATAAAATGATTTCAGTAAGAAAAGTGCCATTGAAGAAAGCGAATCACAAGAGGATATAATATTTTTGAGTTTAATATCCCACGAATATGCGCAGACGGATGGAAGACAATGGTGATGAGATGGAAGAAAATGGTAGAATGGAGAAACTGGGAGAACATCGAAAAAAACACGTACAGGGTGTTTGTTAATCACAAAAACCCTTTGAAGAAACTGTTATCGAACCAGAGGCCACACACGCCAGAGGTAAGTGTTCTACCATTGAGCTAGTGCCGCCGACGAGGTCATAATAAATTGTGAAAAGGGTGATGCAACGTCAGCAATTAGTGATTGGAAGTGATTGATCCTAGTTCTTATTCATACACAGTCAATGAGTGACGCAACTTGGTGTCATAACTGCTTGTGAAGCATTGTTTTAATTTGTAGCCTTTGCACGAAGCAACTGCAATTGCCGTCACTAAAACGGTTGACGTCACCGACCGCCTTTGCGCAACTGTCTCGAGCAACTCTCAGTGTCCGCACTCGAGGAAAAGCATTGCTTTAAATTGTAGCTTTCGAACGGGAGACACTAACGTGACCGTCACCGCAAAAGGTTGTCAGTGTATTTTGATGCCAATATATGTTTTAAAAAATGCTGATCAGACAAAACATGCACACATGACCTTTCCATCCTACACTAGTCGCGCGTTTTCCACTCCTCTCCGATGGGGGAAATTTTTAACAAAATAGAATCTAATAATAATGACAACTTATTTTTCTCATACTTTATTTCGTTTTATCTATAAATGTTAATGCATTTTCATTTTGCATATGCTGTGAAGAATATGCACTGGACACTGAAATTCGAACTACGAATGACTATACAGTATGGCGCTAAATTCGTTGTACAGTTCGCTGCATATAAATTGTTACAAAAATTCTAAGACCAAATTAATAACAAATTATTGTCCCGTTTTCTTATGCATCCAGAAATACATGTCTTAATCGATTAGTTGCTTCAAGTATCAAATACAACTCCGCCCCCTACTCCACCTCCCCTTGTCTAAAGTAGTGAGTGCGACGTACTACACTCCTTTCATTCAGCTGAAAAAGAAAACAGAAATCAAGTTTACAACGTTATAGCTTTAAAATAGTCTTTTCCATTCGTTTGTTCTGAAATATTTTTAAGAGGCTAAATTTAAAAAAAAAAGTGGCACAATGTTTCCAGAGGTTCATAAAAACCTTTTATTCCATTATTTCCCTTCTTTAAAGAATCTACGCGGTAAATGATTCGTCTTTAGTCTCGTTACTTAAAATTTCTTTGCCTCCGCTTGCAAAGTTGTATTTCTTCGTTTCAGAACGTCTTTCTTATTCCTTTTATGATGATAAGTGAATAATTTTCGGCAAAGTTTATATTAATAACTTGAGTCATTCTTAAACCTTTAGTTCACAAGTTTGTTTCTTCTCCACACGAAACCACAGATATGACTGATTTAATTCTTATACTCTGCATTTGTTTCAAAGCTGTTGCCATTACTTGATTAATGATTTATATCCGCCACGATACATTGTAACTAAGTTACAAGAGGCTTACGTCCTATCTGAACGGCGCATCCACCGAGTCAACTTTTGGAATATCCCATTAAGTTAGCTTTCAACGTAGTTAAAGGAACGTATGTAACGAGTACATTGAGTTCTCCGTAGCAGAATGGATAAAGTCATGGTTCGATAACTACAAGGTTCGTGGTCCGAAACCCGTCTCGGAAGTTTTAGATTTTTTAAATTCTTAATTCCTCAGTTCTCAAGATCTTTCTCTGCCTTTGTAATCATGTGATGCTCTAAAAAGAGTTCTCCACCTTAATTCGACAACTGCCTGATGTGATCCTCGCAGTTTGAAACCTTCCCTTCTTCTGGTTCACAAAATCACAGTTTTCGTCATAATACGAATGCTGTCCGATCATTTTCCCCAATTCTAAATCTGTGTATGTAAATCATCCCTCTCTCTCTCCATACTTGAACCTCTCCCTCTCTCTCCCTCTCTCTCAATGTCGCCCAGGAACTCATACTGCTTGAGATCAAACCTTCGACTCTTAAAACCAAATGTAAGCTCTCTAGCAATGCGCTATCGTAGCTCTATACGTTTTTTGCTAAAAGCAGTGTGTTTTAGATTTTATTCGGGGGGGGGGGGGGGAGATTCTCCGCCGTCACTTTTTTATTAGTGTATTACTATACATTTGATCAAACAATACGTATTTATGAAGCTCAAGGAAGGTGTAATTATACCCTCCTGTCCTGCCCAAATGACCCCGCTGGAACATTTGCTTTTACAATTACTGAAAAGAAATTAAATGAATCATTGAATAACACTCATTTCTGTCAGATATTTTAGAGCTCTGTGCGTGCATTAGAGACTTTAGGAAGCACGAAACCTATTGCCGTTATTGGAAATTTCCATAGATTTCTTAGGGAGCATCCTGCTAGCTTGCAGTCTTTAAAGAAGGGAAAGAATGGAACTAAAGGTCTTTATGGAGCTCTGAGAACGTTGTGTGACTTTCTTTTTAAATTTAGCCTCTTAAAATATTTCAGAACAAACGAATGGAAAAGACTTTTAAAGCTATAACGTTGTAAACTTGATTCCTGTTTCTTTTTCAGCTGAATGAAAAGAGTGTACTACGTCATACTCATTGCTTTAGAAGTGGATGAGAGGGCGGAGTTGTATTGAATACTAGAAGCATATAATCGATTGAGACATATATTTCTGGATGCATAAGAGATCGGGGCAAGAGTTTGTTAGAGGAAAAGGTGCAAATATGGGATACCACTTTTTGATTGCAAATAACTCCTAGGTGCATGGAAGTCGAGCAAATTCTATTACTGCAATGAAGACTATTGGACATTTCCTACACAAGATGTAAACAAAATTGAAAATAACAGATTACTAGTATTGTACATTTACATTTTTCTGACATACTACGAATTCACTTTTCAAGAAATGGGGTGCAAATATAGGCTAGCAGTACAAAAATATACTAACATGGAAAAAAATGTGGTACAAAAGACCACAATACTGCCAAATGTAAGTCCATACTCTTAGTGGTAATAGTCACACACATGCTCGTAGCGTTGAGCACCTGCGCATTCATTACCCGCCCACATGCGACACTTTATGCACTGAACCCAGAGTTTCCCGTCTGTATGCGCTGAAAAGTTGCCGTGACAGAAAATGGGGGAGTGCATCTTCATCTGTAGGTTTCTGCATGCCGACAGGAAGATCTAACTCCACGTCACTGTCACTGTCGTTGAATAAAGTTGCTACAGACTTTCCGGATGATTCCCTATAGTCCATTCTTCTAGCAGATTTTGATTGTTTCGTTGCAAAGCCTGCCATTTTCACGCCTTTCTTCGAGCGTTTTGCAATTGATTTCGTTGATTAATACACGAACTGCCTATAGAGGAATCCAATTATGAGCGAGGCAGCGCTACTGTTGCAACCTCTTCTTCTTGATGGTGAGAGGAGGTGCAGTATGGAATTGACTGATGAGCCATGATTAACCTCCATGAGACTGCAAATCTGAAGTACTGCTTGGTGAAGAAGACTGATTTTCTGTTGATGGCACGGTGCTTGTTGTCCCTGCATGAGTTTCAACAGCAACAAAATCGACGTTAGTGAAGATGCTCTTCTCAAAAGGCATGATTCCCATAACGCGAAAACCATTTACTGCTATGTCTGCTCTCAGAACTTTCCAATAGGCTTTCCGAAAGGCTCCATGATTTCATAAGGACTAAGAGGCCCATTGAAATGAAGAAAGGTAGACCTGATCTCATTGCTGTAATGATGCTTGAGAGAACCCATGAAAATTTTGTCCAACGGTTGTAGCTTGTGCGTACAATGAGGCGGCAATGATAGACTATGATTCGGATGTGGTTTCCCTCGCTACGTCAATAACGGCCAGACTTCTAACATGAGTATAATGGCCATCCAGTATCAGTAACACTGGTGATTCTTTTGTCAGACGAGTGTTCTCAATAAAATGCGGTAGCCATTCTACAAATATGTGAGATTAAATCCACCCTGAGGGATGAGTTCTACCAACAAAACCGATTGGTTTACGTTTCATAAGTGGTTCGTTATGTTTTTCTTGGGAAATATGAACATAGGTGGAATAAGCACTCCTTGAGCCTTCATGCAAACTACCACCATCATCGTTGCTCATAATCACATGCTCATCATTTGCTCATGAAATCACATCTCGGCTGATGTTACCGTTCCCATCTGCTTCTTTCCTTTCCTCGCAACGACACTCGGTATCTTGCTCTGCACGGGAGTAAGGCCTGCCTCGTCCACATTGAAGACACGGTCAGGCGCGTAATGATGTTGCGCATATGCTGCTTCCAAAATATGAAATAAATTGTCTACGATGTCTTTAGTAAATCCCACAGCCCTTGCGTAGGAGGTCCGCAATTTCATCCGTTAAATGTACCATATTATGCTTGCAACATTTTTTACCTACAATATTTTTCTTTCCTTATAAAATGATTGCTACCAAAATTTCGTGAACAGTAAATAGTACTGTCCATAAAAAGTAAGTCACTTCTAAAACAAAATGCTTTCGCTCATTCAGAGTGTATTTTTATATCAAAATATTTTGCCCGGAGTTCTCCTATTTCCTCCTACATTCTCGTTCCATCAAATTATAAATGCGTACTTTATTCATTCCTCTCTTTTACCCCAAAATATAATCGTTTGAAAGTGAATTCAAATACAAACAAAAGCGGCAGTGCTTAGAGGTAGAGTTCACCTCTGGTGTACGGGTACTTGGTTCGATCCGAGCTCGTACCAAGTGAGCTTTGTGGTAAACGAACACTGTGTGCATTGGGTTTCTCGCGGTTCTCTCGTTTCCTCCTACTTTCTTCATTTCAGCAATTTATAATGCGTACCTTGTTTAGTCGTATTCTTTAGTTTAACCGATATATTCGTTGCACGTAAAACTGAAAAAAAAATCATTTCACTTTCAAAATACAAACACGTACGTATTTCTACGTCAAAACAATAATACATAGTGTTTACACATAGTATAAGAAATGAGTGTGTTTTCATTCTTCATAATATTTCATATTAACTGTTTTTTGTGTATATACAGTTAAATAATGAAATATATTTTAACCAGAATATCCCAACTACTCCAGCCCATATATAACATATATTTCCTAACGAATGAAGAAAAATATAAAGATCTGTTTCTTCCGCTGTAGTTTGAAGGTCAATCACACAAACACAGAGAAATAGAAATAAGACCCTTGCTACCTGTTACACAAAACACAATCAACTGTCCCTGCTATTATAGGGTAACTTCGGCAAATAATGCCACTAATTCAACATATTGTTCTGGTGTTCAAATGTTTTTATATCTAGAACCGTGCAAACTACATGGAAGATGGAGTGAACCCTCCGATATAATGCAATGATAAAACAAAGATCCTACACACAAAATGTCGACCACAATGCACTGAGAATCGGAGTGAGTATGAGATGGCGTTATTACCAGACGTGTCGGCAAATAACGCTACTTACTTTACAACAACTGAAAGGTATTGGAATCGTAACGAAATACATTTTGAACACAACCAAACAATGTTATTGGCAATTTGATACCTGCTTTTTTGGTACACAAAACTCATGGTCATCGTACATGTCGTTAACCGATAACTCTTCTGATTGCGAACCTCTTAATTTAACAGCTGCAGTCATATGGAGCACTACTCGTTGGAGCCAGACAACAATGCACAACCAGCGTCACAAATGTTCAGAAGCCACAATAGCAATGCTGTCAATATCACATAATTCGTGAAACTAAACCTTGCATTCAATACAATGAATCCATTTTTAAGACCCCTGAGGTCATAGTAATATCCTCGACAGTCCCCACGGAGCATATTTCCATCCCTCGTCTTTCCAGGGGATGCTTGTTTCTTCGTGCCAGAAGAAGAAGTGAAAGGGCCGCTCTTGCGAATAGGTCTAGTGTTACCAATACTCCTCTGGCAGTAAGAGAAATCCACCTGAGATGAGATTTGCTCCTAGTTATTTTAGCTGTAGGTAGAAGCTCGTGGATGGAGTGGGCACTCGGTAGTGTTGAAGGAGAGATGGAGGCTGGTCATGTGCTTGGAGGTGTTGGTGGAGGTTGCTGTTGCTCTGAGACATCATTTGGAGAAAAGCGACATCGAGTATAGTATTTTTGTTAAAAGGATGCCCTGTAGCGCTGAAGCCTGAAATTGTGGTCTGAGGTGTTGCTGAACGGAACCATGCCTGTGAAAACAGTTTTAGAAACTGTAGCTTCTCAAGTGTTATTCCAGGATGCGTTCGTCGATAACTGTCAACTGCTTCAGAGCAGTACAATTTTAACGATTTGAAGAAGCTCTTGTCGAACAGTTGAAGTTCATGGGTGCAATGTGCAGGCAAGCACAGCAGTTTAATATACATGGTCTCAGCAGCATTTAAAATGGTAATATCAAGTTGACTGCGATGGCTATCTACAATAAGCAGTGCTCGGCCAGGGATCTGATATCTGTTGAAATGTTCCAGAAATATATGGAATTCTCCCTTTGAACATAGCCTTTAGGTGCCATTGCATAGGTGCTACCTGGAGGAAGATTATCACTAAACTATTTTTTTAATACTTTCCCTTGTATAACACAATTGGAGGGATCTAGTTTGAACCTCATACATTAGTGCACTCAATAACACTCACAGATTCACCTTTTTTGCTATGTGTGGCATTAAGTACTCACTTGCTCCCTTTCTGTGTTAAAACTTTAGGCTACTGTTGTACGTTAGTTATAGTTCTGCATTTAATCTGCATTGTAAATAAGTTCAGGATTGTCACAAAAGGTTCATAGCATGAAGTGTATTTCCCAATAGCGTATACAATTCGTTCACATGGTTCTGCTGTAACGCATGAGTTTACCATAGCTCAAATTCTCCGCTTTTCTGCACACGATATTAGAATGTCTTGAGATCAATCATAAAACTAAACTTTTCCGGCTCTACCACTACGACAAAGAAAAACGAACTTTTAACACTAGTATTAGTTTCTATTAGCGGTTGGATGGAGTGGCGTTATTTTCCGACGCGATAGTGGCGTTATTATCAGAAAAAATATATTTCGTTTTGGGCATTATTTCTATACCAAGAATAGCGGTCCTGCATATTTTATCTATAACATAATATTAGGCAAGTACGGCCCTATCAACGCATCCCTTTAGTAATAGTGAAATCTCAGTTTTACCCAAACAATTTGCCTACCTCGTTTGACTCACTAAAAATTTGCGAGCTGTTTCCTTTACTCCCCGGCTGTCACGTCAAAATTCACCGGTTTCTTTTTACTGTTGCCTGGCTGACCACTAGTCTTTGTGTCTACAAAGACAGCATGCATCACTGTTTATCACACACTCATAAGCGGAAACCTTCCGAACCACGTGTTTATGCTAGCACTGTGGAAAGCTATAAATGGCGTTATTACCCGCCTGGTGTTGCCGAAGTTACCCTATAATCGTTTTCTTATTATATTAAACTAAGCGACTGTGGTGGTACAATGACCTGAATCCGTATAAATTCTATTCTGCAGACATTTCAAAGATGAGCGCTTCCTCTAAAACAATACGAAAGAAAAATAAATTAACATAAAACCCTCGGCCACCTTATTGAGTTGAGCCAAAGAAAGATAAACTTATTTTTCACCTTTTTTCGTCCCGTCTTTCCGCTTGCTGATCGTTAAAGAATCCATTCACGGTTTTCGCTATCTTCCAACCAAGTAAAGAGAATTATTGTGTTCTATCACGTCGAAGCAATACAATTGAATATTAAGTTATTACTAATTCTTCATACATACCCTATGTACTTAAATGTTTTTATTACACACAACAAAATTATTCTGAACTTGTATAAAAGTAGAAATATAATAATACCTATCAAACAATTACAAAAGATTACTAATTAATATTTCTTACATGCAAATCAATTCCGTATTTCAATATAGGAGAGTACGAAGCAGTTAAACCGAAAAAAAAAAGCTCTTAATCATACATACTTAGCTGGTTTCCAGCTTTCTCACTAGAGGCATTTCTGTAGTGTCAAGTCTAGGCTGAGGATATTACGCGTTTGTGGACGCAAGCGTGGCAGTTCTCAGTTTTTGGGCGAGAGAGTGAGAGAGACCAAGGGTTTCACCCGAGTGGAGGCTGCACTATCATGCACATTAGTGTACTAATTTTTGGGAGCTTTTGCTCCATCATTCATCATCTCATCACATCATCTATACTGCAATAGACATTTGCTACTCACATACACAGCGTTCTAGAAATCATCTTGTCCGGCTACTATGGCCATTTAAACCAACCTCATGATTATGGTTATTAAAACCATAATGACCTGAATTGCTTGTTAATAAAAATGCTTCTTTAACCACCCATAGCCCATCTATTGTTTCCATATATTGCAATAGTACATCTAACTCTCTTCCCCTACAGAGGGCGTAACCCTCTTCGGGTAGTTGCTAGCAATTGCTAGCAGGCAAAAAAAAAGTTAAACTGATCACATCTTCAGGTCGATTTTTATTGACCTCACCAGCTGTGACGTACATAACGTCACAACGGCTGTTTTTTGTTATCCTTTCCCGATCCTGAGAGTTGCTCAAAGCAAATATCAGGCAACAGTTGTAAGACTAATCTAGTGAAGTGCAACTGCTGCTGTAGATTTTACACTGGGGTTTCTCTCCACCTGGCCCCTATCCGAATGGGTGGTCTTTACCTACACACCTACCTTTTGTAAGCACTTTGTGTTCTCTCTGTTTGTAACATCATGGCCTCAGCTTCTTCTGGCTTACCACCTATTCCTGCGGACACTTCCATTTCGGCTGCTTCGTCAGCTACGCGGAAGGATCGCTCAAAACGCTCCAATGATACTGGACCACCCATTCACGACGATCAACATGATCATCTATCTCATGCACCAAAGGCCAAACGTCATCATACCCTCAGTGAATCTTCATGCTCATCATCAGGTTCTCATATGGCCGATAAGTCTCTGGAACGCACCACGAAGCCTCAAATTCATTCTTTCCTTCTCACTAACTATGATCCCAAGTATCAAGATCTGAAAATTCTGTATCTTCGCCTCGTCAAGTATGTACCACGCACTAAAATCACACAACTCATCACCACTCAGAAAGGCATCATAATCAAGACAACAGATCTAGATTTCGCCAAACATCTCTTTAATACCTATTCATTTGAAATCTTCTGCAAACAAGCAAAGATTATCAATCAGGCACCTCGTCTATCCAAACAACCACCTCCACCACGCCGATAGCCTGCACTTTCTGTCGTAATACGAGGTGTCGATCCGTCTTACTCAGATGACGAAATCACCGAAGAACTTCGCCTTGACGGCCTTTCCATCCTCAAATGCATCCGCATTAAGAATGCTTCCGGAAACACCTACATGGTTCGAGTCTTAAACCAATCCAAAGAAACCGTTGACTCTTTGCTTTCCAATGGAGCATTCATCTACCGCAAGAAACACCGCGTTGAACCATGTAAGTCGCCTTCACCGTTACCCATGCGCTGTGAAAAATGTCAAGCCTACAATCGCGCATGCGACTAGTTCTTGTCCAAATCAGTTAAAATGCGGATTCTGTTCAGGGCCTCATAACACCCGTGAATGCACTAACCTTCAAAGACCTCCACATTGTTCTACTTGTAATGCGACAGATCGTCCTACTTACAGTTATAAATGCAAGGCAAGACCAACCGCCGATCCGTTCGAACCTGAATTAACTGTTCCATTAAGACCACACGCTACCCAAAATCTCCCACCACCTACCGACGCTTGTCAGCCTATCACTATTACGCAGTTCTTGTCCTTTATCACTGTTACCTTGCAGAACATCTATCCACTTCTCCGCCATCATTTATTGCACCAAGTTCAACAGGCTGCTAAGGATATTCTGCACATTAATTTCAACGCCACATATTCAGGACAAACCGTTTACTTTCACTCGGACAAACTCCAGACGGAAGTCTAACTTTCTCTGTCTTCCTTTTCTCTCCCCTCGTCATGGCACTTCATTTCCTGTTTCTCAACATTCGATCACTCATGCAACATAAAATCTTATTCCAACAACTTCTGATAGAGGAAAATATTCATTGTTTTTTGCTAAATGAAACCCATCTTACGCTTTGCTTACACCCGCATATCTCACGTTACACTCTTCTTCGCCATGATAATACCGCACCCGCTCGTCGAACATGCGGAGGTGTTGCCATCGGCTTTTCACCATCAATTCCATATCGTCAGCATTCTACTTATCTGGCTCCTCTTCCCGAACATCTCATCACTACGTTGTATTTCAAAACTCTTAACGTCACCGTTGCTACAATTTATGTTCGACCTGGTCATCCCATACCATATCCTTTCTTTCAATATATCTCTGATCATTTTCATACTTATGTCATTTTAGCTTATATTAATTTTCACAGTCGTACTGCCCGTCAACAAGAAAATTTTCGAACTTACCTCACTACCCATACTACAGGTTTCTTTGATGATCTACCACAACCGACACGCCCTGAAAGTGGCACAACACCCGATATCGTCATAACGTCCTCCAATCTACTCACCCGCCATACTCTTACAGTGTTAGATCCCCTAGGCAGTGACCACGTCCCTATTCTTCTCACTCTGACACCTACTACGCAACGCACTTCTACTCCAGCAACATTAGTTCGCACTGTACCTCGCTTTGACAAAGCTAACTGGTCTGCCTACCGCACTTCTCTACAAACAAGGTTAGATTGTATCGCCCTTCCTACAACAGAAGACGAAATGTATCAATCTCTTGATTCTATAACTGGCGCCAGTCATACTGCTTCTGCACAGTATATTCCTCAGAGCACTCTTCAATCCTTTCGTCCACCTCTTCCCCCACAGTATCTCCATCTCATTCATCGCTCTCGCCAACATTTTCGAAATTTCACCCGTACTGGTAACCTCTAAGCACCCCGCCTCCATCACCAATATCAACGGATAGTGCATAACTACCTTGTCGCCTTTAAACGGCGTCAGTGGATTAAATCCTGCAACCAACTTAGTACCACATATCATCCTTCCAAATTCTGGAAGAGATTTCACTGACTAACAAGCAAAAGCTCTTGTACTTTCTATCCACTTCTTGATCATTATCAGCCACTCCAAGATAATCTTAGCAAAGCTAACGCTTTCGCCTCTTACCTCCAAGACATCTTTACTCCTTTCCCTCCTGATCCTACCTTGCGTCGTCACCCTACAGACACGTTACAGCTTTCTTCTCCTGCACTCCAACCCCATTCCACTCACACTCTCCCTCCAGATTCTGCCATTACATCACCTATTACCGTCGAAGATATTCACCATTGTCACATTGGCAAACGAAACTCTGCACCCGGTTCCGACCGCATCTCCTACCGCCATATTAAAGAAGCACCTTATGTCCTCTTTTACCTACTGGCTACCATACTACGTACTGGATTCCTACCAACCCACTAGAAAACCTCTACCACGTTAATGTTCTTGAAACCTAACAAACCACCTCATGCAGTCTCTTCCTATCGTCCAATACAGCTTACACTCGTTTTCAGTAAACTACTTGAACGTATCCTCGTCTCCCGTCTTCACCTCCATCTTTCCGTACGTAATCTCATCCCACTTCACCAAGCAGGCTTCCGACCCCAATTCAGTATCAATGACCAACTCCTTCGCCTAACCACTCACATCACAAATCAGTTTAACTCCAATCAACCGTCCTGCTTAGTTCTATTTTATTTAGAAAAAGCTTTTGACAAAGTTTGGCATCTTGGTCTTCTTTATAAACTGTTTTCCTTTGATCTTCCTCTCTGCTATATCCGTTTTATTTTTCACTTTCTCACTTGTCGCTTCAGCTATGTTTCCATCAACAACCACTTATCGCATCCCATTTTTCTTCACTCTGGAGTTCCTCAAGGTTCATCACTAGAGACCGGATATTTAGGCACTAAAAACCTGGAAAATAGGCAGGCAAATAGGCACTAAAATGTAATTCAAAATAATGAAGATAAATACTCAATACCATTAAAAAACAAATTCAAGTCTTAGATAATGTTCAAAGAATATAGAAACATACTTGTTTGTTAATATCTTCTTTTATTGTATATATAAAAAACGAAGCTTGTTATGCATTCCACACATACTGGGTGAATCTGAAAGATGTGCACATACTTCGGGAGCTGATTCATGACATCAAAAAAGACAAAAAGTCTTGTTGCATGTTGTCAAATTCCGCTTCGTGTACGAGTGACAGGGGACCAACTTGGAATCCAAAATTGAATCCTGACAATTGGAACGAGACATAAAGGTGTTCACTTCGGGAGGTGATTCGTGACATTCAAAAAATTCAAGAGGACTTTTTGTCTTCTTTTCATGTCACGAATCACCTTTCAAAGTATGTGCACATCTTTCGGTTCCGTTCCAATTGTCAGAATCCAATTTTCGATTCCAAATGTGCACATCTTTGAAGTTCACCAAGTATATATATTGTAACGTACCACGTGCTTGTGTTTACAAATACTTAATATGTGTGTATTATTTATGTTATATAAATTATATATTTTCCCAATGAAGGCTTATTTTGAAGAAAATGCAGATAATAGGCAATATTAAGTACTAAACCAATTATTTAGGCAGCAAAGGTCGAAATAGGCAAAATAGGTCAAATAAAATTGGCTTAAATCGAAACTATAAGCCCCCATATAAACTTTAAAACGTTATTTTTGATCATATCTTTAATAATAAAGAATAGGCATTTTGCCTAACATCCGGTCTCTATTCATCACTCTCTCCCCTCCTCTATCTGCTCTATGTGGCTGATTTCCCCAACCTTCTTCCCAACATCAATCTCTATCAACATGCTGACGATACGGCGTTTCTTGCTGTTGCCCCAACCATTCATCAGATTAACCGTACGTTAGAAACAGCTATCGATACTTTTCTTTCTTGGTGCAGATACTATCGCCTCAAACTCAATGCCGATAAAACACAAACCATCATTTTCCTTCCGCCTGGCAAACGAACTAAAGTGTACCGCAATCCAGCTAATTTTCACGTCTCTGTCGATCATCTTCTCTTGCAACCACAGAATACAGTGACCTATCTTGGCATCACCTTCGACCGGCATCTCAAATGGTCGCCTCATCTGAAGACCATCTGTAAGAAAGCCTATAATCGAATTAACCTCCTGCGCCGCCTAACCGGTATCACCTGGGGACTCACTGCCCACACACTCCTTACTACATATAAAATGTTCTTACGCCCCGTCCTCACATATGGCTTTCTTGCCTGGATATCGGCCGCCCCATCATTCTATGCTCGATTGCCAATCTTGGAAAGATATGCTCTTCGTCTTGCTTTTCGCATTCGCCTTCCCAGTCCTACCAGAGATCTTTACAATCAAACACCTTTTCCGCACATCCTTTACCACCTAGAAACATTACGTCTTCGCTACATCTCACAACTATATCACTCTCACCACCCTATGCTTTTTGATACAATGGATCAGTGCCCTCTCATCAGACCCCAAACTCCACTCCGTCACTCTCCCCTCTCACTACTTTTTACACTCTACCGCTACTCTCTCCCCCCTATAGCCCTGATCTCATCCTCGTCAATGATTTCATCACCGATACAGCCCCACCATGCATCATTCCAACATTTGCACAGTAGTCCTACTGTTCTACCAGGGCTTCCAACTGTCTTCATCAGGTTCGGAGCTGCCCCCGAATCAGAAGATAACCTGAATATGTTTTACTAACACAACCCGATGCTGTGATGTCTATTGCACCTCACCATCATCCCTATCATCCCACCGCAATATTGATTATGGTTAATGGCCATAATGTCCAGAACTCTCCACATTGTAATTATTTCCCCACTCCTATGCTGACTGAATAAATAACTGCTACCAAGTTATAATTTGCTATGTAAAATGTAAGGTTTAATAAAGTTGAATAAAACTCTAGAAACCCACCCACGTTCTCCGCTCCTAGCTATTCCTTGTAACTCACTTCCCAATATAAAGGGCGGTACCCATTGGACGGGTGCTAGTCGTAGTCGGCTAGCAAAAAAAAAAAAAAAAAAAGAAGTTAAACCGATGAGGTTTGTCCTTTGAAATTAATGGTCTTCAAAGAAGGGAGAATGCTTCCTGCTTTCCTGGAACGGTGGGTATGAAGGGTATCTGTCCTTCATTCGTATGTTAATATTAATGCAAAAGATTAGTAATTAGCATAATACCATAAGTTTAATTAAAATAAAGGTACATTACTTATACTTATGAACTTCAGTTACAGTTCGACAATCAAACGACATATGCGGAATGCTAGCTTACATACGAAAAAATCTTTAAGTTTTACGTCCCACGGTTATGCCGGTTAGGCTAAAGGAGACGGTGATGATGAGTAATGAATGAAATGGTGGAATGAAGAAAGTGGGAGGAAACGGGAGATCCCCGAGAAAACCCACGCACACGGTGTTTGTCCACCACAAAGTTCACTTGGCGGGGCTGGGATCGAACCCGGGACCCCAAGCACCAGAGGTGAACGCTCTACCACTGAGCCACCGCGGCCCCAAGCTTACATACGAGTAATGAGTGTCAGTATTTTTGAGGTTACATACATACAAAAAAGATTGACATAGTAATGAGACTGTTAGTACAAAAATCTATTTACTAGGGATGGCCAATTCCGGAATTTTTACTTTCCGGAATCCGGAAAGTAAAATCGGAAAAATTCCGGAATTCGGAAAAATTCCGGATTTCGGAAAAATTCCGGAATTCGGAAAAATTCCGGATTTCGGAAAAAATCCGGAATTCAGAAAAATTCCGAAATTCGGAAAAATTCCGGATTTCGGAAAAAATCCGGAATTCAGAAAAATTCCGGAATTCGGAAAAATTCCGGATTTCGGAAAAATTCCGGAATTCGGAAAAATTCCGGAATTCGAGAAAATTCCGGATTTCGGAAAAATTCCGGATTTCGGAAAAAATCCGGAATTCGGAAAAATTCCGGATTTCGGAAAAAATCCGGAATTCAGAAAGATTCCGGAATTCGGAAAAATTCCGGATTTCGGAAAAATTCCGGATTTCAGAAAAAATCCGGAATTCGGAAAAATTCCGGAATTCGGGAAAATTCCGGATTTCGGAAAAATTCCGGATTTCGGAAAAAATCCGGAATTCGGAAAAAATCCGGATTTCGGAAAAATTCCGGAATTCGGAAAAATTATTTTTTCTTTTTGTAATCCTAAGAACTTTGTTCAAATGCAAACGAACAAATTTCCTTTTTGTAATCCTAAGAATGTATAATGCAAGTTAAGCTGAAACTTACATCCTAAAGTATACACTACTCAATCTTCCCATGGTTAATGAGATGTAGTCCAAAAGTACGATGTACTCCTAATATTTAATTTTTGTTTTACTGTGATATTGTCCAGAGGTAAGACATATATCACACTGAGATAAACAACTTGACATAATGAAGATGTTATCATACGTAGTTTTCCAGAAAATCGTGAGAAACGATTTTTTATGAAGCTAAAATATGCGTCGCTTGTTGCCAGTGTGATGCAATTGATAACTTTTATGCTGGAATAGTCTTATTATTATTATTATTATTATTATTATTATTATTATTATTATTATTATTATTATTATTATTATTATTATTATTATTATTACTAATCGTTTATGTACTGTAAAAGAAAAATATGAACCGTTAAGTAGTAGATTTTATCTGTTGTTTTTTGATATCTTCTAACAGTAATAACAAATTGCTTGTAAATACGCAATGATTATCAAGGACAATGGCATATTAATGTAAGGACTACTCTGCAGATTAGCAATAAACAATAAACAATAACAGATAAACAATAGTCCCCCCCCCAAAAAAAGTAACTAACTTGGGCACGTCAGAATGTTCGCGAGAATATAGGGACGCATTGAGACTAGCAAAAAACGTGGTGTTATTATTACTCAAAGGGCCGTACGATGGAGGCATTAACGTTAATGTTAATGGCACCAATGAGCACTTACTTGCTCTAACGGTTAACCTCATTTTTGAGATGATTCTTAGAAGTGGGCGTGTTGGCATGCAGTTGGAGTACTAACGATTTGCGTCACTATCGAACACTAATGTAGCACTAGCGACGTTTAAAGTCGAAATTGGAGTCTGACATAAGTGGCTTGTCAACTTCACGGACATTATATTTTCCTTGAATGCGAGAATTTTGCGCCCGGGAAATTTGCGCCCTACCACAAAAATAGGAAAAAATGCGCTCGCAATATATTTGCACTGGGATGTTTGCGCCCTACCCCAACAAGAGGGGAAAATGCGCCGGCTATATATTTGCACTGGGATGTTAGCGCCCTACAATTCAACTTATTATTGTATTGTGTAAAGTAACTTCCACTCACACTTGAACTAGGCTTGCCTCTCATCGTCTCAGTGAGTTACTCCATCCGTTATAATATTCCGAACAAATGAAAAAAATACAATTTTAGTTCACTAAAGGGCAATCCATACAAATACAATTTTTCATTATACTACAAAATTTACAATAAACGTATAAATGACTGATATATAATTATTTATTAATATAATCAAAGAGTATAATTTAATCTACAAAAGGCTGTTTGGCTCTACCCAGATATCTCTGTTCACAATCCTTGCGAGTTGTTTGGCTTTTCAGGACACAAAATATAGAAAAGAAAATGTAAAGTGAATGTAAAATCAGTTCAGTAATATTATCAAGAAAACTATGTACAGTGTGTTTACTTGCTGGAATTACACTTCAAACACACAATTGCGTTCAGTCGTTCTTTCAGGAAAAATGTTCCGGGGGCCACATTTAGTATTCCGGAGGAGGGTCACTGCTGGTACTATTCTATTTATTATTATATTATAGACGTATTATTTTGGTCTCCTCCGAGGGGGCACTCTAAAAGCTCTGGGGAGGCCAGTGTTCCCCCAAAATCATCTCTGGAAGAAGCAGTGATTGATTGCGTTGATCCGTTGTGTTCTTTTGGCTTATATTGAAGTTTATTCTCCCCTTATATAGCCACAATGAAAATAAATCACAAATGGCATGGTTGTGGGGGGAGGATTGTTTATGTTGTAATGTCAGCCCCTCCGAGGAAATGCGTAAGCTCCAATAGGTTCTTTTATTTCGCAGGGCTCAAACTTCCCGGTGGAGGTACATCGCAGGCGCAATTTTCCCTGTTCTTGAGGTAGGGCGCAAATTTCCCAGACGCAAAATTCTCGACAACGTTCGAATGACCTCGGAAGACGATATCTTTTTCAATACTTTTTTATATTCTTTTACTCGAGATTTCTTCATAGCTTCTTATTAAAATACTTACTAATATATCCTCATTTTATTGTCCTAACCAATCAATATGGGTATGTTGTCAGTAAAATATTTAGATTGATCGAGCCTCTGGTGTGTAATCACAGTATTTCATATCATGCCCCCATTAGAAATCTTGGCTAAACGAACCAATATATGTTGCCAACAAAATAGTTTAGAATGATTGAGCCCCTGGTAAATAACCACAGTATTTCGTGACAGACCCCCCCCCTTCCTATTACCATATTCTAGCTACGTGCCTGACTCAGCTAATTCTCTACATTCTTTACCAAGCACACATTTTCTAAAGCGGAAAATGCTCTCTAAATACCTAAGCTCATTAATTTCAGCAGATGCACAAACTGGGTAACATTCTATCTACATGAATGTTATATATGTCGATTACTGGAAACCGCTTCTCGCTATCTATTACCATATTTACTATATAATGATTAACGTTAAAACCGGAAATGGTTGATTTGTACCGCTTCCGGTTTGAATATTACATTCATCAGGGAACTCGATTCTTAACTATTGACTCTGTACATCATGGCCAAAATTGATTGGTAATCCATCAGATAGTTCTTGAGACTGTTTGTTTCACTGACGGACAGAATGAATATATGGCTATAGAGTTTTGATAAACTAAATTCGTTAATGAGTGATGATGGAACAAATATAAGAAAGGGAACCAAGAGTACCACCGGGAAAATTTTCGAACACAAAATTAGCCATCGAAAACCCACATGTCCTGGGTTAGAATACCATAGATGATAACTCTACCACTGAGTCATCAATCACCCGCTTATTAGTTTTGTTAATTATTATATTAATATAAATTAATGAATGCCTGCTTATGTTAATTATTGAACAATTACATTGTATACTTCGTAAAGTCAAAAATTATAAATTTGTAATTACTGTACATACAGTGAGCGCAGAAAGTGTTCGCACACCTATGCTATTGAAACGAGAATGCCTGCGAAAAAGAAATAGAAAATTTAAAAAGTGTAATAACACACACAATATGAATAATGAAAACTAAGCTTTATGAATATATCAATAAAGAACCACAAAGACAAATTTAATGATCAGAAAGTAAATAAATTCCGTAGAAAATGTATAGAGTAGACGCAAAAAGTGATCGTACACCTGACGTACGAATACGAAACAAAGATACCACAACTGGGGTTCACTAGTATTCACCTGAGTATACACCTCTGTATAGCATGACGAGTAACAGAATGAGTTTAGTTGTGAATAGGAGTGAAAAAACTGCACGGTGGGCTGTCGAAATGGGAAGCAACCGAACAGAAACAAATGAGGAGACAAGAAAAGTAATTATTAAAGTGCATAAGAAGGGTAAGTCTTTGAGAAAGATAGCAAACCTCAGGGGCAGATCCAGAGGGGGGCGATCGGGGCCATCGCCCCCCCCCCCCACAAGAGGAAACTTTCTTATTTTATATATAAATAAACCCATCCATAACAAGTTTGGAGCTCTTAAAAGTAGCAGTATTACTGCCGACCGCCCCTTCCCCAGAAGTCCGTCCTGGATCCGCCCCTGTATAGAGTAGCCACAATCGAGTATTTTCCGCTGTATGTTTGTAGTCGTTGTCTTGCTGAACAATAAATTGTTCTCAAGAACCATCTTCTGCGCACTAGTATGGAGATATTCCTTTAATATGTTAATATACACTTTGTGGATCATCACTCCATCGATAAGGCGGAGACGACCCACTCCTGAGGCACTCATACAACCCCAGACGAGCACGGACCCTCCTCCGTGTCTTACTTTAGGGACGAGATTTTGAGGATTCATCTCTGTATTCACCTTGCGCCATACCATACGCCTCCCATTGGACCCGATAAAATTAAGAGCGCCTCTGTGGCTAAGCGGTTAGCGTACGCGCCTTTGGCGTGGGAGACCCGAGTTCGATTCCCCGCGGGAGCTCATGTGGTTCGGATTCCACGTTAATCAGTAGGTCCACGTCTCATATAGCCTCGCTGCTGAAAGGGACGCTAAACTAAAATCAATCAATCAATCGATAAAATTAAATTTACTTTCGTCCGAAAATATGACCCTATTCCAGAAAGAAGCCTGATCCCTTATCTTTATACTCTTTTTCAAACTTTAGTCTCTTTATGCGATTTGTCTTGTTCACCCAGAACATTTTCCTGGCTATCCGACCATGATACCCTGCAAATATTCCGCACTGTACTGGCTGATACTTTAACACCGCGTGTTTCCAGATCCGTTGCCAATTGCACAGCACTACTTTTTGTAACCTTTTTTCTTTCCCTAATAATGTAACGTTTAACTTGTTCACTCTACACTCTTGGTCTTCCAGTTCTTTTTTTTTTTTTATTATTATTATTATTTTTTTATGGTTTCGCACAGTGATAGAAACATTATACATCGCAATTATTGTTTGTACTGTTGAACGAGGCCTGTCTGCAAGGTTTGCCAGGGGCGGATCCAGGACGGACTTCTGGGGGGGGGGCGGTCGGCGGTAATACTGCTACTTTTAATAGCTCCAAACTTGTTATGGATGGGTTTATTTATATATAAAATAAGAGTTTCCTGTTGTGGGGGGGCAATCGCCCCGATCGCCCCCCTCTGGATCCGCCCCTGACTCTATAATACCTTGAAACAGCTTCGCACACCTCCCCAATCCCCAGACATGAACCCCATAGAACATCTATGATCTGTTCTGGAGACAAGAATCAGAAGGCACAGCTTGTCTACTAAAGAAGGCCTAAGAAAAGCTATTCAAGAAGAATGGGACATAGTCAGTCCCGAAGCTACAGAACTACGAACTACTACAGGTGAAATCAATGCCACGAAGACTACAGACAATCATTAACGCACAGGGTAATCCCACAAAATATTAAATAACGTAATATACTTTATAAGCATTAATTCAAGCATAAGTGTACGGTGACTTTTTGCGTTTACAAAAAAGGAATTCTCTCTTTTCTTCTGAACAAAACAGTGATTGTGTTTGTTTGGCCTTTCTCTTGTATATAGAAATAAAATGTATGAATGTGTGTGTAGTCTTAATTCTGCTTATATATATATTTTCCACCTCCCGTTCTCATGCTAGCTGTTTTCAATATAAAGTATGCACGGTGTACGAACACTTTCTGCGCTCACTGTAAGTATGTTGACAATAAGCGAATATTATTAGAATATTTGTTGAGATTTATTTTCCTTCACTGCCTTTCGCCTGGTTAAAAAGTAGTTTGCAGTGCTGTGGAGCAGCTGCAGGTGGGAACGCGATAATGTTTGAGACATACCGGCGACTTTTTTGTGTGTGAAAATAAGACCTTTCTCATAAAGTAGTAAATAACTGCAGTAGCAATTGTCTTTGTAAATGATAAAGACATATCCAACTACAAGAAATTAATACAGTATATATAGCCTATTCATTATTGTGTTTCTCTTTTAACAGCTACTAGCTAAGGATGGCCAATTCCAGAATTTTTACTTTCGGGAATCCGGAAAATAAAATCGGAAAAATTCCGGATCTCGGAAAAATTCCGATTTTTTCTAAATTCCGGATTTTTTCCGAATGTCGGAATTTTTCCGAAATCCGGATTTTTTCCGAATGTCGGAATTTTTCCGAAATCCGGAATTTTTCCGAAATCCGGAATTTTTCCGAATTCCGGATTTTTTCTGAATTCCGGAATTTTTCCGAAATCCGGAATTTTTCTGAATTCCGGAATTTTTCCGAAATCCGGAATTTTTCTGAATTCCGGAATTTTTCCGAATTCCGGAATTTTTCTGAATTCCGGAATTTTTCCGAAATCCGGAATTTTTCCGAATTCCGGAATTTTCCGAATTCCGGAATTTTTCCGAATTCCGGAAAGTAAATTTTCCGATTCCGGAAAACAAAATTTCCGGAATCCGGATTCCGGAAAATTTTGGCCATCCCTACTATTTACTTTCAATGTTGCGTACGCAAAAGAGTACATAAATGTAATGAGACTAAAGGCCGGTAGAACATTATCATAATCGAAAGTAATTACATGTCAGTAATTGTTCCTAATGTACCGGTAAAAAGCCCTAACAATTCAAGTTCAATTACGATTAAACGCTTGTACTTCAATTAAAACATTCATTACTTCAACGAGAGTACTAAGAGTAATTTAGTATTCGATACTTCAATGAAAGTAATTAGAGTATATACTTAGAGTATTATCTGTCAGAAAAGTAAATGTACCTATATTTCGAGGCTGGCATTCCTGCGCTCCATCTGTGGAGAGTATGAGAATTAAATCAATTAAATGTTTACTGAGGGGCAACAAGAAAAGTCTAATCTGCATAAGACATTGCAGAGGGGCACAAGCTGTGAATACGAATAGTGCATAGTGTAAATAAAGGACGACGCCCAAAGAGAAAGCCAGAAACAGTTGCTAAACGGAAAAAAGGAGTAAAAATTGTCGAAGTGAGAACATAAAAGACAAACACAAGAAATACGCCGACAACTAAACGTTTACTACGCCATGGTCTTGGTGTAGTGGGTAAGGTGCCGGCTTACAAATGGAAAGGACGCCAGTTCGAATCCCCGGCAAGGACATTTTTATAAATTTTTGTTAACAATACATACAGCTCATGAGAGATGCTAAAAGAGGTCGTATTTAGTCTTTCGTAGCAATTATTATTGGTAATGCTTAGTACTGATAATACTGGTCAATACGTTTTGCAGCACAGGTGCGAGAAGGGAGAAGGGAGCAAAACACTTTTTCTCTCTTTCTCTGTGTGTCTATTTATCTATCTATCTGTATATATATATATATATATATATATAACGCTATTTGAAAATACCATAACCACGCTAATTTTCAGCGGATTGAGCCGAAACTTGGCACAAACATTAACTGTTGAAATATCTTGATGAGTTCGTTAACCAGAATAATCAGTTGAAAATGTTCAAAATGGCGGCCCTTCAAACTCTTAAAAAGTTCCAAGGGAACCAAATTTCTCCCATAAATAGGTATTCATAAAGTTTGAGTAACTTTTCCTCTTTTACTGAAATATTTGTGTGCAGGGACTTATCCTCTTTTATTGAAATATTGGACCCGATTAATCGCCTAAAAAAATTCACGCCCTTTCGCGACGGTCAGGCTATCTTTTGCAGTAGGGGGGATATTTTCCTATCGGAAAAAGATGATTGTTAGTGATGATATGAAATTACACATTGAAAGTGAAGTAACTTGTGAAACGTGTTATTTGAAAGAATAGTATAATAAATGTGCTTTCCCCTAACACAGAGAACTGTAAATCATGTATTTCGAGTTCAGGAGCGTGAATGGCGAGGAGTGTTATTTGATTTGGTTTTTAGTAACACATTGCATTGCAAATAAAGGTAGGCAACATTAGTGGTAAGTAAAACAACAACAATAATAATAATAATAATAATAATAATAATAATAATAATAATAATAATAAGTAATGATAATAATAATTAATAATAATAATAATAATAATAATAATAATAATAATAATAATAATAATAATAATAATAATAATAATAATAGGAGTTGTCTGTGGCAAGGCAATATCTTCCTCAATTCTTCTTCAAACGTAGTGATTGTAACGCCATATCTCCCTTACAAACAAAATATTACCAATTTATATAGAGAACGGGAAATTGTATAGGGATGGGAGCAACGTTGGACAGTATGCACTCATAGTACTCAGAAAAATAAGCAATTTCGATGCAAAATGAACGAAGAGTCATGTCATGGGGAGTCATGGGGCCACGACAGAGCCCTCTTTAGGCAAAATGTCGATAACTTATATCGAGAGAACAGGAGATGTTAGTGGAATGGTACCAACGTTGGACACCGTGGACCCATAAGGCGCATGGAAAAAATTAGGGGGCGGGCGCTAGCCAGCCTTACTTATTTCCACATAATAATATAAAATTATATTGTCGAAATACACACACGAGTTAGCTAGTAATACTTCATATTATTATTATTATCATCAGCGTCTTTTCATTACGTGAGCATGTTTGACATGAAACCAAAGAGAAGATCCATCATTCGTAGAAAGAATAAGAATAGCCAGTTACTTTAACTGTGAAGGGAATACGAAAAGAGTGACTACCTGTAGGGAAAAGAAACAATACTTACTCTCAAATGGATAAAAAATCAAGCCGAGATAGATTCGAACACGCATGGACGGCGCGAATAGCCAGTGCTTTATCCACTCTTTTTTAACTGACTCACCGAACGTGTTTGAGTAATTTACTTATTGCTAATTTTACTTGTTTCACTCGTTTAACTTGCTTTTTCTAATAACTTATAACGAAGGAACACGAACACAGAAACTTCGAGGACAGTTAAAAATCATAAATGCTCTCCCACCGGGAACCGAAAACGGGACACTATATACCAAAGGCGCACGTGCCAGCCACTAGACCAGCGGGGAGGACACCTGTCACCCCCTGTGTCGTTAAGGATTACGACCACTGTATTGCCAGCTATCACCTCTGTAGGTTGTAAACTATGATTACATGTTCCTTCTTTGCTGGAAGAATTAAACCTAAATTCTATTTAATACATGAGGTATTTAGACCTCCATGCTCTTCATATAATGTAATAAATGGGTCATGCTGGGAATAAGAAAAAGAACATTGTCTGGACAAAACGGAAACTATTGCCATCAGATATATTTATCTACGAGGCATGCGCAGTAGTATAATTCAGAATAGTTGCTGTTTAGTTCAGTAAACGAAGAAAGGGGTATAAAAAAGCAAACATGTCGCGATCAACGAGATCGACCAGAGTTGACAGAGGCGGAAGCAGATGTGTAATAATACAACAACTTGGTTAAATTGATAATTCCTTCTGTATCATGTAGTAGATCATATCACAACTTTACGGGAGAGCGGAGAAAGACTTACTAACGCTATCATATAATAAGCTTTAGTAACAAGATCATATAGACACAAATGGATGAAACTGTGAGCACCACAACTTGGATTTTACGAAATCCGTTTAGATATTCAGTGGTTTGCAGGGTTGTATAAGACACAAAAAGATAAGACACAATACAATTCTTCATATCTCAGCTTCCAGTAGCTAGATACATGCAATTTCTGGTTAGATACTGAAACTCGTGTCGGATTTTAATACATGACGTATTGGAGGATACAAAATGCTTTGCATTACTTGTTTGTTTGTAAACAGATACTTGCTTATTGTTCTGAAAGGTTGTGTATAAACTAGGGATGGCCAATTCCGGAATTTTTACTTTCCGGACTCCCGAAAGTAAAACCGGACAAATTCCGGAATTCGGAAAATAGCGATTTTGGTATAATTCCGGAATTTGGAAAAATCCAGAATTTAGAAATTTGTGACTTCGTTAACATTCCGGAATTCGAAATCCGGAGTTTTTCTCAATTCCGGAATTTTCTAAATTCCGGATTCTTTCCGAGTTCCGCAATTCTTCTGAATTCCATAATTTTCTAAAAACCGGAAAGTGAAAATTCCGTTTCCAAAAAAATCAATTTATTTTGGTTAATATGAATCATGGCGGAAATAAGTCTTTGACCAGGTAATGGCGACTGCTTTGAAAGAAATGGAGAGTATGAGTATTCAATCTGTCATATCTGCAGTTTCGTGTGGAGTAAAAAAAACTTGTGAACCATCGGTTTAAGAACAACTCAAGTTATTAATGTAAACTTTGCCGACATCATGAAAGAAATACGAAAGACATTTTGAATCAAAGAAATATAACATACAAGTTTGCAAGCGGAGACAAAGAAACCTAACGTAACCAGACTAAAGACGAGACGTTTACCGCGTAGTGATCGCGGTTCAGTAGTCAAGGTGCTTGTGGGAATCCACGTCGCATTTTTTTTACTTTAGGGTTTTTGATGTCGATTGATCGGCGATGACATACGTTTTATTATATTCAGATGTTTGAATACTCGGATGTTTCAATACTTGCACTATCAAATCTTCAGGAATAATAATAGTAATAATTATAAATTAATAATAATTATTATTATTTCGTAGAAGATTAAAAGCTAGGAGATAATTATCGCTCAGGTCATACCGTTACAAGCAGAAACGTGACATTTGGAAAGAATATTTCGGTTTGGTTTAATGATGCCCACTAGAAGAGGAATTTCTCATCTCGTTTCTAAAACAAAGAAAATAACATGAGAATTAACATTTTACATTCGAGACGGGACAAGGCTTACCCAAAATTTTCATCTCGCTTTGGAGATGAGAATCAAGACGAGACGAAAATTATCGTAAACATTTCCCGTCTTGTCTCGATTCCCGAAATAGTGTATGTCCATTCTTTAAGTAACAATTGTAGACTGAATCGCATAGGCTATTGCGTTGCATTGTATTTCAGAGCTCATTGAATTATGGTCGATGTAGGTATTTTTGTAGCAAAGCTTTTATATTTACCTCTGCATATCCTAAAATTTAGTATATTACATGCCTTACTGTTGCGTGATATTCAGTTATTTTTATTATAGTTATTTTCCTTAAAACATACAGTAGAATACAGTATGAAACTTCAGTGGAACGCTCTAGTTTAAAATGTTGGTAGTTGCAGAGGTGTGTCTTGAATTTACAGAATCCTTTTCCCGGAATCTCTAATTTAAGTAAGTTTTGCCTAATTTTAGGGCAAGTTTAAAACTTTTAATGCCATTATTATTATTATTATTATTATTATTATTATTATTATTATTATTATTATTATTATTATTGTTATTATTATTATATCAACACCGTGTATAATCTTTAAAAGATATGTGGTTTGTATCTGAATAGTAAAAGCTAATTGACTGTCGATCTCGGTCGTCGAGAAGTCTTCAGGAGGCAAGGACATAGGTCACGTTTTGGGTTTGAGTTCCGAAGGGGCAAGCATTCGAGCTCGAGCCAAAAATTGTTAAAAGTTATAGGCTTCAGCCAAACATGTTCAAAACAGCTGGGACCGGGTTTAGGATTCTCAACGGCTCGAGGGGCTCATTCACTACCGAACCGAACCGAGAAGTGAGCCGAGCCAACAGCTCACCCAACCGAGCTGATGTGAGCTATCGGCTTAGTTGAGCTGAGTCGAACCGTGCCGATGAACTAGTTTCAATTTAGCTGGCTCGAAGCGGTTCACATAAGCCGAGTAGGTGACCCATCCCAACCGGGAAAGTTCGAGCCATCGGCTCAATTGAGCCGAGTCGATGGCTCGTTCCAACTGATCGAACAGTCATCCCAACCGAGCCGACTCGAGCTGTTCGCTTGGTTGATATGAGCCGAGCCGGTTTATATCACTACCCGGGTGGGTCTTTTGCTTGGGCTCAAGTATTCGACCGTGCAGGTCTCAGCCTTGATTTTAAGAACTACAGTATATACTTATATTGGTGATTACGACATTTGCGTCTGTCTAATAATAATAAAAAACTCTTGACCTCTCGTTATCTACACGAGACGAGATACACTAAAAGTATTCCACATTACTGCTTACATTTCTAATGGCTTTCTCTTTCCAGTATAATCAGGCCATTATTTCAAAACGAGTTAAAAGGAGCTGAACGAGCGAGCGAGCCATTATCAAACTCGACTCAACTCGAAACTCGACCTCGGAAACAGCGACTTGGCTCGGAACTCAACTCAAGAAAAATACCTTTGACTCGACTCGAACTGAACTCGAGTCGATTCGAATTTTGGCTCGACTCGTGCACATCCGTATTTGTATTTGTATTTTGTTTCCACTTCAATTTCTGCTCTTTTTTTCTCCGTTTGCCTGCTGTTTCTGGATTTCTCTGTTGATGTCGTCCTTTATTTACACCATACATTATTCTTATTCCCTGCTTGTGACCCGCTTCAATGTCTTATTCAGTTTAGACATTTCTCCTTACCTTGACTACACATGTGATATATTTAATTCTCACTTTCAGCGCAGGACCGATGAAAAATTATTATTATTATTATTATTATTATTATTATTATTATTATTATTATTATTATTATTATTATTATTATTATACTATTGAACTTGCACGGCGAAATTACTCTATAATACGATATCATTTCTGTAATTTTACTCCATTGTATATTATTTAGTTTATTAATGGGCACTAAATTGTCTCCATATCATCGAATAAATTAACTTCGGCATGCACTTTGGTGGAAATATCATTACAGGAACATTACCGGTTCGTTCCAAACATCAGGGCTGAACTTAATATTCAGCTTATGATGTTGCATGAGGAAATAATGTAGAAGTGAAGTGCTGGACTTGTGAGTAATACGGATAATCAATATAGCTTCAAATCCTTTTCAAGTTATTTTATTTTCAAATCAATCGTGAAGAATCAAAGAGTTACTTCTCATACTAAATGAGCAATCCTTAAGACAGTGGACGCGAACACTTGTATCATGATAGAGACGATTTACGCATGTTAATTGGGAAAAGGCAAGGAAATTACTAGGACATTCGAAACACTTCGTTCATCTGCAGTATGCACTTTTTAAATTATCGTTCTAAGGGAAAAAACACTATACCATTTGTTATTGTTAAACTAACTTTGGCTAGCGCAATCGGTGAAATATGATGGTCTCTGTAATAGGCATATTTTTGAAGAAGTTTGCCTATTGTGGAGACTCACATATGTGAAATTCGGAAAAATTTCGTTTTATCGATCACCGCCCTATGATTCATAACCCAGATTAGATATACTTGCTTCCTCATTTTCATTGTATCACTTCTCTAATAAATGTCAGTGGAATTTTTACCAAGTTTTCACTTAACATTTCAAACGGGTAATATGCTCTCTTTTACCACCTCTCACGTGCAGTATGTATTATTAAAACATCATTCTATTTGTAGTGGATTCGAACTTACGTCCTTTGTATTTTCAATCTAGCGTGTTAGCCACTACATTCCTACGTTCTAACCATCTAGAATGTGAGAATTAAATCAATACAGAGAAAGCGGAGAAAAAGAAAGTAGAAATTGTCGAAGTGGGAACAAAATACAAATGCTAACGTATATTCCAAGAACTAAACATTTACCAAGCAACGATCTTCGTGCAGTGGTTAAGGCGCTAGATTACAAATCCAAAGGACGGCGGTTCGAATTTCTCCAAGAAGTATATATTTTTTTTAGGTTTTAAAAATAATGCATAGAGCACATGAGAGATGGTGAAAGAGAACGTATTATCCGCTTAATACGTTAAGTGAAAAAGAGTTAAAAATTTCGGTGAAATTTATTAGAGAAGTAAAACAATGAAAACGAGGAAGCAGGTATATTTAATCAGGGGTATGTATCAAAGGGTGGTAATCTAAAAACTGCAAATTTTCCCGAATTTCGCACGTGTGAGTCTCTACGATAGGCAAATTTCTTAGAAACGTGCCTAGCGCAGAGACCATCTTGCCAGAAATGCCGTAAAATTTCTATGCAATTTTGCCCTTTTGTCTATCATCACATCGGAAACGGAAATAGGGAGAGAACGAGAGAGATGTTCCCGGAACTCAGAGTGAGGTGCTTCCATTCAAATCAACGAGTTGACAAATAGGCGCTTACATAATGAGAATGCGGAATACATACAACTATAAAACATCAAAGTGATAATTGCAAGCATTATCACCTAAAGTTTCGGAACCGTGGCGGCCCTTGAAACATGATCCGATGTCGGACATCGAGAAATAATTTGATAATGAAATGAAAACAGAACTTTAGAAAATAAATTATTATGATGCATAGACACAACATGATTGCCTGTTACTTCTTCTCATGTTAAATTGTCTCATTTTAGCGATGCGAGACGAAGCCTGTGTCTCGTCTCGTGGCTATCCCAGTGTCATCTCATGTTTCCGAAACGAGACAAATTGTTATTTCGTCTCCTTTCCTCTAATTTTCTTTCGTAAACCTCATAACAATAGAAGTATAATTGGAATCCATGTGACTTCGAAATGTAACGAAGTTTACAAGTTAGAATTGATAATCGGACAAGAGAGGGCTATGGAATGCTTTCAAGACATTTAAAACGCGACGAGTCCAGACAAGGACCTGTCACGTCTCGTCTAGGAAAACGAGACGAGACAGACGCTTTGTCTCATCTCGTCTCGGATTTAACAAAACCTATATTGTCTCCCCCATGCTGAATTGGAAACTTCTCACCAGAATTGAAGTGGGTCTTGTGTCAAGTGAGACATGTGGGTCAAGATGTGTAAGTCGGTTAGTGGGTCGTGGGTCAACAAGATGCTACCCACTGCAATCCATCACCCATCGTGACCCACCATAAACCATGACCTACAGACTCATTATGACCCAATGATACACTCTGCTTAGTACATTGTATATAGCATCCTCTGAACAGTGGTGAATATGTCTACATTTTACGTTTAGGGTCTCTATTTTCTTTCTTACTTTCTTTCTTTCTTTTTTTCTTTTTATTTTGCTATTTGTTTCTAGTTACTTACCTGAGATGACTATATCTTACAATGAAAAACAGACTTGGTTAAATGAACTTTCGCGAGGTAGTAGTGCATATTTAAAGTGTTAATATTACAAACTGGGAGAGCGCAATAACCAGAAATAGCCTAGAAAATGCATCTTAAAATTTCGACTCGCCGTATATATGATACGACGCCTAAAATTCCCAAGTGACGGTGTGCTAGAGAGTGGAGCATTCATGATTCACGCGTAAAGGATAGCGAGTTCGATTCCAGCTCGAGTCAACTTGTTTTTGCTTTTACCAATAAAGTAGTCATCTATAACTACAAGTAAAATATTAATTCACGATATTTTTAAAATGCATGAAACAATAGGAATTTTAAAATCAGTTGTAAAACTTTTCAATGTTTCATATGAACTAGATACAAATATAACCTATTTCGTAAAGTCGTTAAATGAAAAATTTTCTTGACGATTCGTGTCTATATCTGTGGACAGAGTGCGAATTGCAAGGGGGAATATTCAGAAATCCCCTTTGGCTATAGCATACATCCAGTATTCCCTAGTGTATTTCTTCCTCATCCCCCTTGAAATTGGCAAACTCTCCACAGATATAGACACGAAACTTCGGACACAATGACTGTGGTAACCGTAATACTATTAGTGATATCAATATATCTATGAATTATGTTATATTTTGTATCTAGTTCACATAAAATATTGAAAAGTTTTACAACTGATTTGAAAATTCTTATCGTTTAGAATATATGAACATATATTGAATTAATATTTTACTTGTACAGATGGCCATCAGAAAAATGGAAACACCTGTAGTTGGCAACACGTCAGATGTATGGGTTGACAGTGGTGTCTTGGCGCCCGCAGCTCCGGACCGCTGGTGGTAGTGTGTTAGGTCGGTCTCCATACTACGTCAAGTGCAGTGGAACAGCAGTGTCCAGTGGCTGCAGCAGACGGAGGTAGTGTAAAATGGGAGACCTCTCAAATTTTCAAAGAGGGCAAATTGTTGGTACGCGGTTATGTGGAGTGAGTGTGACGGCAGTGGCTACTGTGTTAGGTGTGTCGTGTGGGACAGTGTCGAAAGTGATGACGGCCAACACAACACACGGGAAAACCACATCGGGGAAGCGGAACAGTGGGCGGAATAAAATCATGAGTGACAGGTCACGCCGGGTATTAAAGCGCATTGTCACGCAGAGCCGTCGTGCAACTGCGGAGCAAGTGACGGAGGAGCTCAATCAGCACCTCCCCCACCCTGTTTCGACAATCACAGTCCGCCGCGAATTACATGAAATGAACTTACGTGGTCGTGTTGCACGGGCCAATCCGCTCATCAGGGACCATAACGCTTTCGCACGCCACAAATGGTGCCGCGACCATGCAACTTGGACCGTTGAGGACTGGAAACGTGTGATATGGTCGGATGAGTCATCCTTCACCCTATTCCCAACCACGGGCCGTGTTTATGTGTGGAGAACGCCCAAAGAAGCTTATGATCTGCAGTGTCTCCGCCCAACTGTGAAACATGGCGGCGACTCGGTGATGCTGTGGGCCGCAATATCATGGTTTCCATTGGATCATGTGGTCACACTTAGTGGACGAATCACTGCCAACGATTATGTCGCAATTTTAGGAGACTAGTTGTATCCTATGGTCCGGATGTTGTTCCCGGACAGTGACGCCATCTTCCAGGATGATAATGAACCCATTCCCACAGCTGGCGTTGTTGCAGCGTAGTTTAAGGAACATCGGGATGAAGTTGAACACCTCCCCTGGCCCGCCCAATCCCCAGATCTCAACATAATTGAACATCTGTGGTCCGTCTGGGAAACACGACTCCGGCGACGATTTCCACCTCCAACTTCTCTCAAAAAACTGGCCGATGCCCTGCACGAGGAATGGTGTAAAATTCCACTTGCTATTATTCACGACCTCTGTGCCTCCATCCCACGTCGCATCAAGGCTGTTCTGAAGGCGAAAGGTGGCCCGACACCATATTTTTCTGGTAAGTTGCAATTTCGTTAAGGTGTTTCCATTTTTCTGATCACCATCTGTAGTTTTAAATGATTATTGCTAAAAAGCAAAAACAAGTTGACCCGATTGGGAATCTAACGCTGGATCCTTTACACGAGAGTCGTAAATGCTCCACACTCTGCCACACCGCCACTTGACAATTTTAGGAGTCATACCATATATACGGCGAGTCGAAACTTTGAGACGCTTTTTGAAAGCTATTTCTGGCTATTGCGCTCTCCCAGTTTAAATGTGCACTACTACATCGGGAAAAATGGCCCCTAAGTTCATTTAACAAAGTCTGCGTTGTCCTTGTTAGATATACTCATCTCAGTTAAGTAAACAGAAACAAATGCAGAAGAAGAAGAAGAAGAAGAAGAAGAAGAAGAAGAAAATGGAGATCCTACAAGTACAATTGAGACAAATTCACCACTCTTCAGAGGATACTATATACAATGCACTAAGCAGAGTGTATCGTTGGGTCGTAGTCGGTATGTAGGTTATGGTGGGTCACGGCGGATGGTGGAATGCAATGGGTCACGTCCTGTTGACCCACAGCCCACGATCTACTTCATCTCTGGTGAGAGGCTTCCAATCCAGCATGGGCGAGACAATATAGGTTTTGTTAAATCCGAGACGAGACTAGACAAAGCGTCTGTCTCGTCTCGTTTTCCTAGACGAGACGTGATAGTTCCTTGTATGGACTCGTCGCGTTTTAAATGTCTTGAAAGCATTCCATAGCCCTCTCTTGTCCGATTATCAATTCTAACTAGTAAACTTCGTTACATTTCGAAGCCGCATGACTTCCAGTTATAATTATATTATTATGAGGTTTACGAAAGAAAATTAGACGAAACGAGACGAGATAACAATTTGTCTAGTTTCAGAAACACGAGATGACACCGGGATAGCCGCGAAACCAGTGGCGGATCTAGAAGGTAAAAACTGGGGGGCTGCCTGAATTTAAACTATGATAAGTATATCATGACCTTACTATAAATTTTCAAAACTATATAAATAATAGCTTAAACTATTTTCGTCAATCTGAAAGTGAGGGGTCCTTGGCCCCTCGCCCCCTAGCTAGATCCACCACTGCAAAGACGAAACACAGGCTTTTTCTAGCCTCTCTAAAACGAGACAGTTTCACATGACGAGACGAAACAGGCTACCATGTTGTGTCTAGCGCATCATAACCATTCTTTTTATAAAATTCTGTTTCCATCTCATTATCAAGTTATTTCTCGATATCCGACCTCGGATCATCTTCCTTTCATTGACTGTCATTGTTTCCTTCACTAACTTGTGTTCATAATTGTAATTTTAAAAAATCATTCTATTTTCTACGGTTTTCAGTCCACGGTCAGTCTACGGTTTTCATCCTACCACTTGTGAAGTGTAATTAACATATGATAGGTTATAATGGTGTTGTGAATGTGTATATTTAGACAATCGATATTATGCGGGGTTAATTGCACTCATCTATTACTACTTAACTGTCTATGTATGGTATATTTATCAGTGTTGTGTTCTACGTTTTCCTTCGTAGAACAAAGTTGTTTGAAGGCCCTGGATTAAGTGTAATGGAACTGTATAATAGTCTAGGCATGTAACGTTGATGGGAAAATGAAAGTTAAAACTACAGCATGAAGTGTGGAAAGAGGGATATTTCTTTTTTTCTTTTGAAATGTCTGTAATGCATTGCTTGTTCCGTTTACTGTATCGCTATCCTCGGTGCTTCCTTTAGGCGTTATTCAGCGTGCCTCGGCGACTAGCCTCTGCATAGCAAAATCACGAGTGTAATTTGCATGACTCACTGTGTAAAGCAGTGTTGCAATAACTTCGCTTTGTCGTTAACAAAAATAGTGCTTTTGCTGTCTTGAATATCAATAAAACTGGTTGTGGAAAAAAATAACTGAATACGAATCTGCTAAAAGTCTACTTATATAGTTTAATATTGTAGTCTCAATATGGTCCCTCATCCCAAGACTTGTGTTTGTTTTCACAGGACACATTTGGGGAGAGGGGGAGTTGTGTAAGTCACAATATTTTGGCATTCGGGATATTAGTGATATGTTGTTGGGATCTTGGAACCTTAGGTGATAACGCTTGCAATTATTACTTTGATGTTTTATGGCTGTTTGTATTCGGCATTCTTATTATGTAAGCGTCTATTTATCATCTCGTTGATTTGAATGGAAGCAGCACGCTCTCAGTTCCGGGAGCATCTCTCTCTCTCTCTCTCTCTCTCTCTCTCTCTCTCTCTCTTTCTCTGCAATAGGCACATTTCTGAAGAAATTTGTCTATCGTAGAGACTCACATGGGCGAAATTCGGGAAAATCTCCAGTTAATCCGGTCACCACCCTCTCATACAACCCCTGATTAAATATACTTGCTTCCTCATTTTCATTGTCTCACTTCTCTAATAAATTTCACCGAAATTTTTAACTCGTGTTTACTTAACATATTAAATGAGTAATACGCGCTCTTTTGCCACCTTTCATGAGCTGAATGCATTATTTAAAAAAATATATATATACTACTTGGAACAGATTCGAACCACCGTTCTTTGGATTTGTAATCTAGCGTTTTAACCACTACACCAAGATCATTGCTTGTTAAACGCTTAGTTGTTGGCATATTTGATGTATTTGTATTTTATGTTCCCACTTCGACAATTTTTACTCCATTTTCTACGTTTAGCAGGTGTTTCTGGCTTTCTCTTTTGGTGTCAACCTTTATTTATACTATGCACTATTCGTATTCACAACTTGTGCCCCTCTGCAATGTCTTATTCAGATTAGACTTTTCTTCTTGTCCCTCAGTAAACGTTTGATTGATTTAATTCTCATATTCTCCATGGATGGAGCGTAGGAATGCCAGAGTCAAAAAACAGGTGTACATTTACTTTCCTGACAGATAATACCTACAGTGTAAGTACCTTCAAGGTCAAAAACGGGGTACGGATGCAGATATATCTACTTATTCCTTGTTCAGCGTAAGCTCTAAACTCCGATAAACAAAATATTTGTATCATTCCGCTTATCACAAACACGAAGGCTACTGATGTATCACTCCCACTCCCCACCCCAAGGGGAGGAACAAATTATACGCGTGCATTTTGACAATACTATCTCGTGTTGTCCAGATACTTACAGAAGCAGCAGAAAAGAAAGGAAAAGGACTCAAAAGATTAAAAAAAAATAATTTCGTTGGTAAACAATTGTTGCTTAGGGAGTAAAGGTTTACTTTGTTGGTGTTCCACAACAAGACTCGCGGAATCGGGATTCATGCCAGCCGTCTTTCAGGTTTGGAAGCAATACACGCGTCCGCAGTTGAATTGGCGCCATAATTACTGCGCATGCTTAGTATTTATTTCTATTGTTTCATTAGCCACACTAAATTGCAGTTTTATTAGATAATCATTATTATATTTTTGTCATTTATAATAACGTAGCAGTTTTATATCGAGCTTCAGAGTGAAAGTAATAACCAAATCATATGAACTATTTTGCGGAGGAGTACAAGCGTCGGTAGGCCAACAGCAAATCAGCGAGATTTAATTTCACCTGGGTTTGTTTATCGTAGTTTACAGCTTAGGCCGAAGAGGGTTTAGGTCCCATAGTTTTGGAGTTACAGACCTTTAATCCTGTACCGACCAGAGTGTATTTGATGTCACAAACTACGTCATAACACTCAGTCTTGGGAAGCAACGTAACGCAAGTAACGCGCTACTTGTAAAGGCTAACATACACTAGCGTATTTTCAGCGCGTATTTTCAGTCCGTAAAATGATATCGTAAATTTCGGTCCGTAAGTTGGTCCATACACCTAGCGTAAAAATAGGCGCGTAAAAGAAGAAGAAAAAGAAGCGGTCATTTTTCGCTCTTCCTCTTGCCTGTTGTTTGAGCACGCGGTCGTTTTCCAGTTTGCTCAAGTTGTTTGAAGAGGACGCATATATCTTCTAAGTGCAGGTCCTACAAACATTATGCTATTAAGGAAACGAATAAAAAGAAAGAACAACAGAATAGATTTGGATTGGAAGTAATATTCAAATGTAGGAGTACTTTTTGTTTCCTTTTTGTAGTATCGGAATGTGAAATTCCCATAGAATGTTTTAAGAAAGTTAAATCAGATTTTTTAAAAAAAAGGAAAAAGGGAAAACAAAAGCTAAATGCATGATTTTGCGAAAGCAGTATTCAATTTAATAAATTTTCTCACTAAATTTGTTAGACTTCTCGAACAAATAAATAAATCTACTCTCTTGGCGTAACATATATCATGGAACCAGGGCCTACCATCCAGCTTGTGCCACTCATGCCTTTAGGGCAGGGTGCGAATCCCGGCCGGAATTTCCTTGTATTTTGTTTTAATTCCTTCCAAAAGCAACAAATTAAAACATTGATAGCTCACAAAGCAATCAACAATCTCCTGTTAGGAACTATTTTATTCCCCTTCAAATATACACAACCTAATTTGCTCACTGCTTTTGGGTAATATATGCTCAGCACATCTGCTGCTCTTGTAGAATCTAGTCCTTAATGAAAGGGTCAAGTAAAAGAAGGAAAGTCAACCGTCTCCAAGTACAAACAAACCAAGTTTTAATTTCGAAGTGTGACTTGACAAGCCATTTAAAAGTTACGAAGAGTATCTAGAATAATTAAAATTTAATATTTAGAAAACGAATTAACACTTGATCTCATAACCAAATGAAAAAAATATCAATTGTATTGTTGTAATTTACTAATATGAAAGGTGGCAACTAATTCACTCTCCTGTTTTCTTTCACGATCTTTGAAGCATAGCATTTGTTCTAACAGTGACGATATTAATGCACCATGCTACATTACATTGGATAGTACATTTGCTCATAATAATAAGTTGCTTGGAAGTTAAAATATCTTTTTAAGATAAAAAATACTTTACGTTAAATACAACTAATTTTTAAATATATAAGTGCTTGTATTATCTCTTATCCGTTTAGCAACTGTAGAATAGATTGCTTTATATTTAGAATAGTTCTCATCAGAGTCGTAACTAAGTTGGGGGGCCAGCGGGGCGGTTGCCCCGGGTGCTGATAGCAAGAGGGTGTCGAAGGAGCAAGAAGAAAGCAAAGCATTGGAAATGAAAATAGATTTGTTAAAAATTTTCTTGTTCGCTACGCCCGCAATCCAAATGTTTCAATAAGTCAGAACAAGTTTTTACTTATTACTTTTTTTTTTAAAAAAAAAGCTATTATTTCTTAATGACGATGTGACATACATGCTGCAAAGTAATGACTTACAGTGTAAACAAGAGCGTTTTCAAAATCAGAAACGGTCACAGTCTTGAATACGTACGAATTACGCATTTTGATGATGATGAGTTTGGTTAGTTAATCACGTTTTTCTACCCAATCGTTTTAATCACGACGGTGAGAATAAAGGTATGAAAAATGAAAGGAGGAAGAGACACAGAAGTTGGTGTTCGCGCTGGAATATTAAAAATGAAGGTAAACAAGGGGAATAATAACGTTCTTGAATTTGAAACAGTTGTAGAATAGGGGCTTAATGGGTCAGAACTTTACCCCACGAATTTCGTCTTTTTCAAAGACTGATCGCTACCAGTGTTTTTTTTAATTATTATTATTTCATTGACATATGAAATGCTTTCAATTTAAAGTAATTTATTGGGATTATTTCTGCATTAACTACTTGTATCGCCAGGATTCTTTTTTGTGCTTACGTATCTAATTCTATGATATTCTTTTATTAACCTTAAATTCACCTTAAATTCAAAATTTTCAGTCATTAAGAAATTAATTAAGTACTATAATTTTGAGCATACCCTATGTGATCAAAAGTATCCGGATACCCGGATGAAAATGACTTCATGTTCCTAGCGCCCTCCATCGGTACTGCTGAAATTCAATATGGTGTTGGCCCACCTTTAGCCTTGATGACAGCTTCCACTCTCCAGACATACTTTCAATCAGGTGCTGGAAGGTTTCTTGGGGATAGGCAGCCAGCCCATTCTTCACGGAGTGCTCAACTGAGGAGAGGTATCGATGTAGGTTGGTGAGGCCTGGCACAGTCGGCGTTCCAAAACATTCCAAGGGTGTTCTATAAGATTCAAGTCAGGACTCTGTGCAGGCCAGTCCATCACAGGGATGTTGTGGTCGTGTAACCACTCCGCCACAGGCCATGCAGTATGAACAGGTACTCGATCGTGTTGAAAGGTGCAATCGCCATCCCCGAATTGCTCTTCAACAGTGCGAAGCAAGAAGGTGCTTAAAACATCAATGTAGGCCTGCGCTGTGAGAGTGCCACGCAAAACAACAAGGGGTGCAAGCCCACTCCAAGAAAAACACGACTACACAATAACATCACCACCTCCGAATTTTACTCTTGGTACTACACATGCTGACAGATGACGTTTACCGGGCATTCGCCATACCCACACCCTGCCATCGGTTCGCCACGTTGTGTATCGTGATTCGTCACTCCACACAACATTTTTCCACTGTTCAATCGTCCAATGTTTACTCTCCTTACACCAAGCGAGGTATTTACCTGCATGATGTGTGGCTTATGAGCAGCCACTCGACCATGAAATCCAAGTTTTTTCTCACCTCACGCCTAACTGTCATAGTACTTGGAGTGGATCCTGATGCAGTTTGGAATTCCTGTGTGGTGGTCTGGATAGATGTCTGTCTATTCTCTCTTCAACTCTCTTCAACTGTCGACGGTCTCTGTCAGTCAACAGACGAGGTCGGCCTGTATGCTTTTGTGCTGTACGTGTCCCTTCACGTTTCTACTCCACCATCACATCAGACACATTGGACCTAGGGATGTTTAGGAGTGTGGAAATCTCGCGTACAGACTTCTGATACAAGTTACACCCAATCACTTGACCACGTTCGAAGTCCGTGAGTCCCGCGGAGCGCTCCATTTTGCTTTCTCACGATGTCTAATGACTACTGAGGTCGCTGATAATGAGTACCTGGCAGTAGGTGGCAGCACAATGTACCTAATATGAAAAACGTATGTTTCGGGGGGTGTCCGGATACTTTTGATCACGTAGTGTATGTAGTAGCCAAACTACATTTTGGATTTCAAGTACAAACATTAAACATATTATTTACCTCCATCGATCAATATTAAGAAATTCCCAAAGAAGGTCCCTTCAGAGCTTCCGTTACATTTCACAAAATATTTTTTACCGTAAAACAATCTAAATTAAAATCTTCTTTATGTGTTCACATACAGAATATCATAAAATTACAAAAGTTTACAATTATTACTGGAAATTGATGCTGTTACCCGTTTCGAACATTTTTTAAATCACATAATTTCTAACATATTATAATTTCATTTCTTATATATAGTATGAAACGTAAATAGTTGTAAATTTTCATAATAGTTCTCAAAGTGGATTTGTGTACAGCAAAGGCAGTTTTGTAAGTTTAATAAAAAGTCCAAATAAGCCTCTTGAAAACAGCTTTTATTTGTAAAAGAATAGAGAATGATCACTTTTGGCTGTTGCAATAATCTGTGCAAGCAGCATAATAAAAATTCAACTTAGCAGAACGACAACAGCTGTTTCTTTTATTTGTAAAAAAAAGAAAAAAAGGAAAGTTTGATAAGGTGAGTGTAGGGGCGCCGAATTCTACTTCGCCCCTGACGCCGAGATCTCTACCAACGGCTCTGTTTTTCATCCACCTTCTAAACATTTGTATTGTTTACTAACACTTATCGATTCGACTGTGATATTACTCATTGTTGTAAATATATATATATATATATATATATATATATATATATATATATATATATATATATATATATATATATATATTTATAAATTTCCGAACTTTTAATATTCCCCTTCACCGGACGCAAATTCTTATTAACTAATACACTGAGAAAAGTCCGTTATTCGGACAGTGGTATATTGTACAAATATACAGAATGATTATGTTTACTACAGAAATCTGCACGGAACATACGTAATCCATATGCTACAGACTTTCCCCGCTTAAATGTTACATAATTCCGTTGCAGGATGTATAACATCTAACAGTCTTCCATATATCACATACGTATACGTATGTTACATACGTCAGTTGTATGCTACATGCGTATAGCTGTATGTAAGATCCTGACCACCTATATACAGTTCTTTCGTTCGTACAGAAAGTACGTTTATTCGAAACATGTATGCGGAAAGTATGTAAAATATAAAATGTACTTTTTTCAGTTATACATTTGCTGTACGTTAAGTCCTAAAACTACATGATTTACACATGTAACCTACGTTTTTACGTACGCCACATACATTTTTCTCAGTGTATAATTTCACAATACGCCTTCTGTCCGCCTCTAATCTTAATGTATAAGATATAAGAAATTTACAGCATTCAATGTAGGGTCTACTGAAAACCTTGTGACACAGTAAGCAGACACTTTTAATCGATGAAACCAACCTTTAAATTAAAAAAAAAAAAAGATTGATTCTAATGACTGGACCAAACCACATGTTCAAATTAAATACAACAAATTTGGTGTTTTTTTTTAAAAAAAAAGGTCATTTATTTAATTGTAAACAAATTAATTTAAGTTGTTGGCCAATGTAATGACTATTAGTGAATATTCTACGTTTGAACGCATCGTTTGATGATTAACAGTTAATGAAAATATAATGAAATTAATTGTAGATCTGAAGTGAAGTAATTCAAATAAAACCGTATAGATCTAATTAAATACTACTAAAATTATTCCTCAACAATTTCTTAAAATTCACTTAAATTGGGAATATTATTAACAAGTTTGCTGTCCATCGGCGATTAGGGGCGTGGAGGTAATTGCTGCCCCCACTTTTTTGGCTTTACACTATAGCCTAATTACATGCCCCCTTACTATTAGTAGTGTTTTGTCCCCCTTTCTAGTGTTCATACCCAATTGCCGTCACTGGTACTTTCCATTACAAGCGAATAGACCTGTTTTTTTTTTTTTTTTTTTTTTGCGCAACTACAATTGATTACGGAAAGTAAGATAAATTTAACGCTTTATTAAAATTATTATAGTTATTTAGTATACTAAATACTAAATTTGTCTAAAAGAAAGATGTTTGGACGTGTATGTTATAAGAGAACATAAAAAACTGAAAATAATAAAATGTGAGGTTGTTACGAATGATTGTAGCTGTTTCATGAATTTGGCGTAGCTATGATATTTGGCATATTATCACAAAGCTTTACCATAATATAGACCTTAATTAATTTAATTTCGAACTTATAGTAGTCAAATTCCGTTCAAACATTAGCTATTCACAACTCTCTATTCTCCAATTCAACTCAGATTAGGTTATTTTCAAACAAAGTTAAACTATTTTGAACGACTGGTTTGTTTAAATTTTACTACATGTTGGTACAAACATCCAACTGCTTATTAAAATTAACTGAGAGCTACCCAATCTTAGTTTAGATTTTTTTCAAAAGAAGTTTAAACTGTTAACTCATTAAAGACACTTTGAACCAAATCAATTCGTTCGTTTAAATTATTTATTATTATTATTATTATTATTATTATTATTATTATTATTATTATTATTATTATTATTATTATTATTATTATTATTATTATTATTATTATTATTATTACATTTGTTTCACAACTTATGAACCAATGATTTGAAGCAATCTAAGTCGGAAGAGTTTCCATTTACTGGTTCAGAAAATAAACAGATTTGTTTTATTTTAAATTTTCATTTCTCTCAGTGTAAAGAGCCCGTCGTATTGTATGTTTTTAATACTCATAGTTCTTATATTCATTACATAAGGCATATTTCACTGTAAGAAAGCGTAGTTATAAGGAATTAAGCAGAAAGTAAAAAGAAAAATGTAAACAAACTTGTATGTTTAACAAACTGAAAATAATTAAATATCAATTAATTTCGAAGCTCTAGTAGTAAAAATGACACTAAAATAATAACGTATGGCAAGATAGCCCTTCCCCCCACTTTAGAAAATTGAAAGAATGACTAGGTCATTCGTTTGTACTACGTTTGTACCGAAAATATTTTCGTTTGTACCATTTTCCTTATAGGGGTATCTGAGAGGTAAATTGGGGGGGGGGGTATCTTGGCGCCAAGATAGCCCCCCGGTATCACAGCACAAAAAATTGGAATACACCATTCGAAAGCAAATCGTTTGTACCGTTTGTACCGAAAAGAGTTTTGTTTGTACCCTGATAGTTTTGGAGAAAGAGGGGATGATATTTGGGGCGGGGGGCTATCTTGGCGCCAAGATATCCCCCCCGTATCACAGCACAAAAAATTGGAATATACCATTCGAAAGCAAATCGTTTGTACCGTTTGTACCGAAAAAAGTTTTGTTTGTACCCTGATAGTTTTCGAGAAACAGGGGATGATATTTTGGGCGGGGGGCTATCTTCGCGCCAAGATAGCCCCAACCCCCGTATCACAGCACAAAAATTTGAAATACACCATTAGAAAGCAAATCGTTTGTACCGTTTGTACCGAAAAAAGTTTTGTTTGTACCCCGATAGTTTTCGAAAAACAGGGGATGACATTTTGGGGGGGGCTATCTTGGCGGCAAGATAGCCCCCCCGTATCACAGCATAAAAAATTCGAATACACCATTCGAAAGCATATCGTTTGTACCGTTTGTACCGAAAAGAGTTTTGTTTGTACCCTGATAGTTTTCGAGAAAGAGGGGATGATATTTGGGGGGGTATCTTGGCGCCAAGATAGCCCCCCGTATCACAGCACAAGAAATTGGAATACACCATTCGAAAGCAAATCGTTTGTACCGTTTGTACCGAAAAAAGTTTTGTTTGTACCCTGATAGTTTTCGAGAAAGAGGGGATGACATTTGGGGGGGCTATCTTGGCGCCAAGATAGCCCCCTCGTATCACAGCACAAAAATTTGGAATACACAATTTGAAAGCAAATCGTTTGTACCGTTTGTACCGAAAAAAGTTTTGTTTGTACCCCGATAGTTTTCGAGAAAGAGGGGATGACATTTGGGGCGGGGGGCTATCTAGGCGCCAAGATTGCCCCCCCCCCGTATCACAGCACAAAAAATTGGAATACACAATTTGAAAGCAAATCGTTTGTACCGTTTGTACCGAAAAAAGTTTTGTTTGTACCCTGATAATTTTCAAGAAAGAGTGGATGGCGTTTGGGAGGCTATCTTGTACGCAAGATTGGCCCCCTAACATGTACTTTTTCCATGCCCATTAATAAGTATTATGTGTCTATTCATGTGAATTTATGTGAATTTAGATCTCTTGATGTACATATCCAAATGAAAAGAAGGACTTGTTGGGAATAACGCAACGTTAAAACTGAATCGGCGAGTGGGAAAACAGTGTGAGTTCAAAATAAGCCATTTTCAGTTAAAGACGAAAATAACACTAAAGTTGTAGAACTACAAGTTGTAATGAAGAGCAGTACAATTTGGAAGACCTCGCACGTTATAACAGAATGCTATAATGTCGACTGTACATTTGTGGCATTAACAAACGAAAGTTCTTTCTTCAAACATCTCAAAATGCGTTTTGTGCACTAGTAGTGTTTTTCCGCTCAACGATTCAATTAAATTTAATCTATTTGTGCCGTTTTCCGGAAATAAATACCGTAAAAAGCATAACAAAGTGTGTACAAATTCAGAAAGAAACTGGATTTACAGAAATAATCTTAAACAAAGAAAACTAAAAGATGAAATGCTTGCTCACCTAAACTGCGTCCTTCCACGTTTCAGCTTTACACCAACTAAAAAAATTAGCTGTTTATATCTGTCACATTAACGGCTCGAGAAGTTTGCCGCTTTCATAGACAATAGACGAAAGCAAATAGGCCATTGCTGAATAATACGTATTTACTTAAGGAAAAGGGCAGAAATAGAGAAAATTTAATTGAATCGGTGAGTGGAAAACTACTATAGTCCACAAAACGCATTTTGAGATATTTGAAAAAATAACTTTCGTTAGTTAATGCCACAAATGTACAGTCGACATTATAGCATTCTGTTATAACGTGCAAAATCTTGCAAATTGCACTGCTCTTCATTACAACTTGTAGTACTACATCTTTAGTGTTATTTTTGCCTTTACTTCAAAATGGTTTATTTTGGACTCACACTGTTTTCCCACTCGCCGATTCAATTCTAACGTTGTATTACTGAAAAGTTAATTTTTTTATTTTGATATGCAGAACCAGGATTTTAAATACACATCAATTCACGTGGATAAACAAATGATACTTATTAATGGACATGGAAAAAGTACACTTTAGGGGGCCTATCTTGCGTACAAGATAGTCCCCAAATTTCATCCCCTGTTTCTCGAGAACTATCAAGGTACAAACAAAACTTTTTTCGGATCAAACGGTACAAACGATTTGCTTTCGAATCGTGTATTCCAATTTTTTGTGCTGTGATACGGGGGGCTATCTTGGCGCCAAGATAGCCCCCCGCCCCAAATATCATCCCCTTTTCTCAAAAACTATCAGGGTACAAACAAAACTTTTTCGGTACAAACGGTACAAACGATTTGCTTTCAAATTGTGTATTCCAATTTTTTGTGCTGTGATACGGGGGGGCTATCTTGGCGCCAAGATAGCCCCCCCAAATGCCATTCCCTGTTTTTCGAAAACTATCGGGGTACAAACAAAACTTTTTTCGGTACAAACGGTACAAACGATTTGCTTTCGAATGGTGTATTCAAATTTTTGTGCTGTGATACGGGGGGGCTATTTTGGCGCCAAGATAGCCCCCCAAATGTCATCCCCTCTTTCTCAAAAACTATCAGGGTACAAACAAAACTTTTTTCGGTACAAACGATTTGCTTTCGAATGGTGTATTCCAATTTTTGTGCTGTGATACGGGGGGGCTATCTTGGCGCGAAGATAGCCCCCCCAAATGTCATCCCCTGTTTTTCGGAAACTATCGGGGTACAAACAAAACTTTTTTCGGTACAAACGGTACAAACGATTTGCTTTCGAATGGTGTATTTCAAATTTTTGTGCTGTGACACGGGAGGGGGCTATCTTGGCGCCAAGATAGCCCCCCCCAAATGTCATCCCCTGTTTCTCGAAAACTATCAGGGTACAAACAAAACTTTTTTCGGTACAAACGGTACAAACGATTTGCTTTCGAATGGTGTATTCCAATTTTTTGTGCTGTGATACGGGGAGGCTATCTTGGCGCCAAGATAGCCCCCCCCCAGTCGACCTCTCAAGTAACCCTATAAGGAAAATGGTACAAACGAAAATATTTTCGGTACAAACGGTACAAACGTAGTACAAACGAATGACCTAGTCATTGTTTCAATTTTCTAAAGTGGGGGGGCTATCTTGCCAAACGTAAATAATACACTATTAAGTAAGAAGAAAAATAGTACACTATTAAGTCAATTATTATATAAATTCTCCTGACATGATGGACATGCTACTTATAAAGATAGTAAAACGATTAAGTTGAGTTGATTTTGAGTTTAACGTCCCTTTCACTAGCGAGGCTATATGAGACGAGACCTACTGATTAAAGTGGAATCCGAACCACATTAACTCCCACCGGGAAGCAAACTTGGCTCTCCCACGCCAAAGACACGTATGCTAACCGTTTAGCGACAAAGGAGCTCAGTAAAACTATTGAGTTGTTCGTGAAAGAAATTATTTAAGTGTCAGATATTCATTGTTATTTAATATTTTGTGATAATAGACCTTAAGTTAACGTTTATCTGGGAAGAATTGATAGTAACCACACCACAAAGGTTGAGAAATGCTTTAATGGCACACTACAAGTTAACATGAACTATTATGAGTGTAGTCTTATTTCCTGCAAATGGGTGTCATTTGAGTTTTGGCGTTAGGTATGTTCTGTTTTGAGTCTACATAGCTTTTCAAATAAGTGTTGGCACAGTCCCCATCATGACGAGATATAATAAAATGTTGAAAAATATTCAACATAGCTGGTACCCTGGATTGAACTTGAACTTTTAAGGCTGGAAACCAAGCACACTAAAACAAGTGGTACAATGATTGTGCTATTTACACTTAGTATGTGAGCACTAATGGCGAAATAGGATTATTAGGTCTATTAAATTTAAATATATGTACAATCTGAGGTTTGAAATAATTCACAAAAAAAGAAACACTAGCCTATTTATTGTGGTTTATCACATTTTCTTTTTCACGAGTAATCTTAAGATCACGTGAAAAAAAAATAATGACTTTCTGAACCTATTTTGTTACAAGTTCTTGTAAAATTGAGAAGGTACTTAAAATAACAATCAGCAGCTGGTCGAAATAGAAAAAAAAATTCAGCAAATTTCGATAGTCAAACGCAATTTTTTGCTCAGTTTTATCAGGCAGATATCGAGATAGTATCTTGTTGAAGTATCTTGGGACTAATTGTCAAATATTAAATTTAATGTTAAATTCGTAGTCGAAAGACATCATGTTCAATTGGATTGGGTTTGACTTGAGCGACCTCTTAGACATCGAGGCTATATGAGAAGTGAGATCCAAACTGCGTGAGCTTCTGCCGAGAATCGAACAGGATGTCCTGCGCCGGAGAAGCTTACGCTGACCATATAACCACGGAGGAGCTCTCATCATTTGCGAATTCTGATTCTGAAGTATTGGATTTAAATATCTTTTTCTCTATGCACTGAAAATTAATTATGAATTTTAATTAGGAAATAAGGTCTCGTTTTGTGCAATAGAAAATATTAATTTAGCCGAAATCATGTATTGTATAGAAAGACTGAAACTAGATTGGAATGATGATTTCTGGTGAGTCTACCAGCAAACCTCAGCAACGATTCGCGAGGTCAACACAAGAACAGGTTTTCTCTTCTGAAAACAATAAGACCAGACCAGGGAGAAGGCCGTGGAAAGGGCAAGAGACTACCTGCTGCTCGAAAACCCTTTCATCTGAGCCGTTTTTACGCGCCGTATTTACGCTCGAAGTTAAAAGCAGCCAGACTTTTCCAGCGTATGAAAATTCGGTACGTAAACGTACGCCAGGTCCCATACACTAACGTATTGACAGCTGCTAACAAGACTAGCGCATGAAATTTTATGGCTACGGCGGAAAAATACGTCAGTGTATGGCTGGTATAACGCGTTACTTTTTAAGTAAGGTTTCCTAGTAACGCGTTACATTTTTTCCAAAGTAACTGTAATGGTAACGCGTTACAAATTTTTAAGTAACGTACCTAGTTTGCGTTACTTTTTCGCGTTACATTTCGGATGAGTAACTACAATATATGTACAGGGTTTTCATAAAGTATGGACGGATTTAATTCGCTTATAATTTACATAAAAATGCTCATATTGAAATCAAATAAAGTGCAAACGGTAGCGGAGGGATTAAATTTTTACCTATAATCTGCACCAGCTCAGTTCATTCACCGCCACACCTCCAACTGGGCGCCATTTACGTCCACACATTCGCGTAGGACCGTCTAGGTATCGACTTCTGTGGGCTGTTGATGATGCTTTCCCTTACCCTGCTCGCTGTTGCAGGCGATGTTGGCGGCCTCCCACTTCGAGGACGGTCCAGGACGCTTCCTGTCTCCAAGAACTTAGCATGCCACTTTCGGATTGCACTCTCAGTCGGTGCCGGCTTTTTGAACTATTTGGTGAACTTTCGACACACCAGAATTGGCCTCGCCCTCCCTCTCCCTCTCTCAACGTGTTCAGAGTTGCCGCTTATCTAACAGTGTTGCCAACTAAAAATTTAATCCTTCCGCTACCGTTTACACTTTATTTGATTTCATTATGAGCATTTTTTATGAAAATGCTAAGCAAATTAAATCCGTCCAGACTTTATGAAAACCCTGTATATATTTTTTTCGGAAACAAATGTTTCTTTCCTGTAAGTGAATTTCTCAGAATGGAACAATGGAGCATGAACGATGTCAGTGATCGACAATTCCTGCACTATTCGCCTTTTCCCGTTTCGCCTTATGACCTCTAGCAATGAAATTAGCATGAAAAACCTGTTATCACTTTTCATCTTAATGCAAGACGGAACGGAAAATCTCGATGTGCATTTTCCCGTTTCGCCTTACGAACTTTACGTTGGTAGGCTTGCAAATACATTCATAGATACAATTTGATTTGTTTATTTACTTAACAAAATATAGTGCCACTTGCTGCTTTTGGAAGATGAGGACAGCCTCAGGGAAATCACGTGTACTGATTGCAAGCACCTGGAAGATTTTGCATTAGATTTTGACAGCTCCAAATCAATACATTCAGTGAGTGAACTACGAGTGCAATGGTACTGGTAGTCTATTTTACTTTGAATGGTGTTGAAGATGGAGAACGAAAATATTATATCGTTCGAACATTTGAAAGAATACTTTTACTTAAAAGCTGAAGATGATGGTGAACAGCAGTGGCGTATTTAGGGGTGGGGCTTCCGGGCTTAAGCCCCCCCCCCCGAAATCTTACTTACTATAGTAAAGTATATAAAATATCTTGCAGAATTTTCACATTTTCAGGTAAAGCCCCACCGAAACAAAATCGTAAGTACGCCACTGCTGACCAGAATTTAAAAGTAAAGGGGTACCCCGGAGGGAAATATTTATCAACAATTAGGGTGCCATAATGAACGACATTCAATAAGGGTTTAATATGAATAAACGGTGTTCTGATGAGCAAGCCTACTTTATTGATGTAATGTTGATGGTATGTAATATTAGGGTTCTTTTAGATCAGTTTGCATATCCTAAAGTCCCGTTGATTATAGAGTTTGGAACAACTAGCTTTAAAAAGCATGTATCGATTTTAGAGTTATTGGCAGTTTTGATTCACCCCCAGTTCATGTGTTCTCATCTCGTCAGTTGTAGTGTAATGTTTCTCTATATCCTGTATTTTTAATTTTACATAGCAACATTGTTATTATTATATAATTAGTTTAACAGAATAATAATAAGCAACCACTTTTTCTAACGCATAGGGATGGGCACGGGTCAAGCTAAAACTCGACTCGAATCAGAGTCGAGTTTCGAGTCGAGTCAAAAGTAATATTCTCGAGTCGAGTTTCGAGTCGAGTCGAGTTTGATAAGTGGAACGCTCGTTTTAACTCGTTTTGAAATCATGGGTTGATTACACTGGAAAGCGAAAGCCATGAGAAATGTAAGCTAGTGTTGCTCACGAGAGGGGACAATGTTCGCATCTCGTCTCGTCTCGATAGCGATACTACAAGAGATTTTTTTATAACAAGCTTAGCTCGGCTCGGCTTAACTAAGGGCTCTAGCCGACTCGGTTGGGTGAGTTGTTGGCTCAGCTCACTTCTCGGTTTGAGTCGATACTGAATGAGCTGTGAGCCGATCTGCTCGAGTCGTTGACAATTCTAAACCCGGGCCGAGCAGTTTTGAAGATATTTGGCCAGTGCCCTATAACTTTTAACAACTTTTGGCTCGAGTCCGAATACTCAACCTAGACCCTCAACCCAAATTCAGAAGCTCGTGAACAATGTCCTTTACTCCTAGACTTCACGACTACCGAGGTTGGCAATCAACTACTTTTTTAGTATTCATATATAAACCGACTATCTTTCATGTTTATACGCAGTGTTATAATAATAATAATAATAATAATAATAATAATAATAATAATAATAATAATAATAATAATAATAATAGCGGTAGTAATAGCAGTACGTACGGGAAACTAAAGTAATAAGATTTTCTCCACACATTCAAAGCTTCGGACCTAAAAGTAACGCGTTAGTAACGCGTTACTTTCGAAGTAAAGTAACAGTTACTTTTTTGAGGCAAGTAAAGCGTTACTAACGCGTTACATTTCAAGAGAAAGTAAAGTAACTTGTAACGCGTTACTTTTTTACAAGTAACTTACCCAACACTGATAACATTTCAGGTAATGTTAGCGGTGTATTCGCTGCGATTCTTCGTTAATTCTTGAGCGTACGGATTTGTTTTCAAGAGTCAGCGCCTCTACTGGACTACTAATGAACTATTGACACATGTGGAGTGTCATTTTTTGGAGATCCTTCACCCTGTAGAGCGATCAGCAGTATTATGAACTTGAGTTGTATTGATGTTATAAACATGTAGCGGAAGGAAAGAAAATTTGCTGTTGCAGGTATGTATCTAAAGAACACGAATTCGTAATTTGTGCTTTGATAAAATAAATAGCATTTGAGAAATTGATTGAAATAAGATTTGCAATTTACAAGTCACATTGAACGTTAAGATCATCTTTTCCTTCGCTGTTGCAGGGTGTGTTCATCTTTTCACTTCAGTTTGTACGGAAAATCCAATGTTACCAAGTCTTGACGATAAGATAAATATTTTAGCTGAAGAAAACTCAATTGCGGTACGTGATTTGAAAGTCACATCAACTGTCTGTGTCTTGTTTCAATATTTTGTGAATAAATATGGGTATAGTATGTATGGAGTTAACAATAATGTACATAATTCACTATTCTAAATGCTCAGGTTTTTGTAACACTAATGCAAAAGTTTTGAACAATAGATTTATTGTAACATATTAGTTGTTCGCGTGGATTTAGTTTCATTGAAATTGAAGCATTATTTTTTTTTAAAGTAATACTTCTTTATTTTAGAAATCAAAATACAAGGTTACTGTCCAGAAAGATAAAGTAGAAATGTAATGTTTTTTTTTTCAATTCTTTTGATTTACATTGTATATAGAGAGAATATTTTTGTGTATATCGATTGATTTCGTACAGTTTAGAACTCTCTTTCTTAAGGCCAACATACACTAGCGTATTTTCAGCGCGCATTTTCGGTCCGTAAAATGATGTCGTAAATTTCGGTCCGTAAGTTGGCCCATACACCTACCGTAAAAATAGGCGCGTAAAAGAAGAAGAAAAAGAAGCGGTCATTTTTCGCTCTTCCTCTTGCCTGTTGTTTGAGCACATGGTCGTTTTCCAGTTTACTCAAGTTGCTTGAACAAGATGGATCTATCTGAGGCCATGGTTTTAAGTGCAGGTGCTATAAACATTGTGTTGTTAAGTAAAAAAAATAAAAAGAAAGCATAGAAGAAACAGACTGGGAAGCACGCCGAAGAGGATTAAGAATTCACATTTATCTATATTACGTCCAAGCAGTTCAATCCACTTGGCCTAGTTTTGGTACAATCTTAGATCATTGTACTTAGTGATCTGAGATCACTAAATATTTATATAAATCGTACTTCGAAGGAGGAGGACACAGGACAGGGAAAAAGTTATATTCAATTTTTTACGATGTAAATTGCAAACATTTAAATTTCTAAACAGACACAATGATGATTTAATACAATCTGAACGAGCTTGATGTGTGGTTTCCTCTTACCTTCCGAAATAAGCCTATTGTTTGGAACTGCAGTTTACAAAGAATAAGGGAGTAAAGGAGTGTTCCGATAGTTGAATAATTGATTGATTTTTTTGTTATACAATGTTTTAGACTGTTGACTTTGGTGGTTAAAAAGTGGGCTACTGAATGATAAATTCAATTTAAAGAAAATATGATTTACTAATGGTTGCAGCTTTCGTTTTTTTTTTTTCTTACAAAATTAACCAAGAATATAGTAGTAACAAATAGAATAAATTATACCCTCACGGGATACCAATTTTTATTGTTATCCACAGCTCAAAATAGGCCAGAAAGGAAAAACAAGGCTTATACAACTACCTCCAGCCCCAAGGGCGTCGTTAAGGGGGGTAAGGGGGGAGCCTCCCCCCTCAAAGTTACCAATTTCTTGACAAGTTGGCAACTTGAAGAATGCCGTTTTGTTCAATTGACTTATTTGGTTTAACATTTTTTTAGATACCCAGTTGCTGTAACTTATCAGTTCTTTTATAGATTTGGCATAAATTTTGTGTAGTTTCCTATCTTGAAATAAATTGATATATTCGTTTAAAGCTCCTTTACTTGTTGCATGTGATCACACTTCACTTTTGTTCATTTGATATTCTTAAACATTTTGAAGAATCTTCAATAAAAAAATCGAGAAATTGTACCACTGACAAAAGCACAATAGAGGTGGCGTACAAAATTAAAACAAAGACAGATAGAAGAAGCTTTTCGGTGGCAGTTATATTGGAAACAAAAGCATTTGATACAAGAGCGTATACAAGACAACAGGCATATTGTGGAGATTAATGAAACTAATAAGAATTGATATTAATAAAACAAGAACAAGGCAGTGACTGGTTAGTATAAACTTTTTTTTTCAGTTCTGTTTTGCAGTAAGACTTTCTATTCACAGGGCTTTTCGAGTAGGGAGAACTGAACAGAAGTGTGTTTTGGGAATGGTATAGCCAGTGCCTTGTATAAGGGGGAGAGCGGGGCGACAGCCCCGGGCGCCGAAGTAAGGGGGCGCAAAATTAGGATAGAAAAAGAAGAGAACGAAAGAAAAAAGAAAGAAATGAAAAATTAGAGGAATATTACTAGTATGTACTTAAATCCTCTTTCTGCTTTAGGAGGTGGTCCTATAATGTTACTCATGTTAGGAAAATATATGGGCACATATAAAAAATGGAAGGGAAAAAGTAACAAAAATTGCTCAAAATCAAGGAAAATCAGGGTTTATTTCTGAAAATTTACTTACGCTTCGTGTCAACCATGGTGGCGCTTCGCAGTTGGTATGTCGATCTCACTCATATGTACGGGGGCGCCATCGTGTACTCTCGCCCCGAGGAAAATATATGCGCACATGTATAAAATGGAAGGAAGGTTTAGTTTTGAAAATTTTCTTACGCTTCGCGCAAACCATGATGGCGCTTCGCGGTTGCTATTCCGACCTCACTCATATTGTACGTGGGCGCCGTCGTATACTCTCGCCCCAGGCGCTGATTTCCATGGCACAGCACTGGGGGGGCACAGTAGGTTTCTCAGGCGTTCGATGGGGGGAAGCTATAATGGATGAGTCGAGTAATTTTGTAAACCTAAGTGCATGATTCCAAAAGTCACATTCTGGAGGGCCAAACAATACGTCTGCTGGGTGAAAGCATAGACCGGCGTGTCTTTCACTTCATTTTCATACAAATGAGTTGTCATTCCTACCTTATTTTTAATCCCGTAGTTGCTTCTTTCGGAAAGTTAAACAAAAATTGAAGTTCTTCCTTTCTTTATAGTACGTATTTATAAGTCAAAGCATTACGTAACCATTGCATGTTACGTAGTTCACAGGGCCGCAACTATGGGGAAGAAAGCAATTCACGTGCCCCGGGTGCGTGACTGGTGGGGCGCCTAAAAGGGAGGTTAAATATTAGTATTTTTCCTGCCGGTATTTAATACTTTTCATCAGAATGCGAAATCATGATATCGAAGTGGGAGGAGACTGGAGGACAGAAAAAAAGCTCTGCGCACTTCTCGTAAGGATTGGCTGGCGGGGATTACCTAAACTATGATAACCATGAGTTGTCAAATTAACAGTTGTGCATCATGGGTGATGATAATGATCCTGAATTGAGCTGTGAAATTGGACTCGAAACCGGGGGGTTATTCGTATTCATATCTCAGATGGGGCATGAAATGGGACGAATATGAAAATAAGGTTGCTGTAAAGTTTTCCACAGGGTTGGTAAGTGTGGCATTTTTTTTTATCAAGACTTGGCAATTTCAAGTTTCATTTATTCCCCCCCCCCCAATCTTGTAACGCTCGCTACGCCGCTGTCCAGCCCCATTCTTTAGAAATAGTTTGATCCTTGTTACCTCAGCTTTTGTAAGTTGAAGGAATCCTCCCCGCTGCTTCCACCTACCTTTTTTTTATTTCAAAGTTTATCTTGCCATTTAGTTTTTATCTAGTTGTTAAAAATCATTTAAATATTTATTTATTGAAAGGTTGGGTGTTAGCGGACTTGGGTAATTTCATCACCGGAATTTTCGTCACCGGTAATTTTGTCACCAAATTATTAGCATGTAGGTTATTTCGTCACCGGAAATTTCGACATAGTAATTTCGTCACTTGTAATTTTGTCACCAAAATATTAGCATGCAGGAAATTTTGTCATGGTCATTTTTTCATCTTTGTTGAACTAAGTAGAGACAAAGTAAACGACCGAAACAGCTGATCTTAATCAAAGTTGGAAAACAATTCAGTTAGTGTTCGACTCTGGAAAATCAAAGTTTCGGATACTCGAAGCAAGAACAAACAGCAGTAAAATAACATAATGTCAGTTTCAGCAAATGTTAAAAGCACAGGCAAAATGGGCCAGTAATGGATTTATATATCACTATTTACAAATATAAGTTTTGGCAATATTAAAATTTCAGAACAGAAAATTAGCAAACAAAATATAACTTGTATTAATGCAATAAATGGTTTACATGTTCACTCTACTATAGAAAACAACAAGGATTTTTTTGAAACATTTAGTTCCAGTGTTATACGTTAAGCACAAAGACTAGAGCCGTTTCTAAAAGATCTGAAACACTCTTCTAGTTTGCTGTTTGGGTGGTTGCCCCACAGCATCTTGATGAAGCACAGCTGAAACCGTTGCTTCAACTTGTTGAATTTCATGAATAAGCTTCCAAATAGTTGCGTGGGACATTCCTACTAGATGATGAAACTTCTAGTTCTACAATTCACAAATATTAATTATCCTAGAATTGCTGCTAAAGGTAGCCTGGTGAACGTTCCAATTGTCTGGGGGATATAGACGGGGCACATTACGCAAACAAATATTCCCAGACCGAGCTTTAACAGGGCGATACGTGTTTGACACGTAAGTGCTATCAAAATAGTCCAGAAGTTCCAGCTCTTCCTACGAAGTCACTTGTATTAATCAATGCACATCTGCTATTGGAAGAAATGCAAATCTGTTTATTTTCTCGCAAAATAGACGAAAATTTTCATTGCTTTTGTACTGTTCTAAGAGTCCAAGCTCTTGGACCTTCCTCCATGTTGACTGAGGCAGGTGAAAAAAGTAACGCTATAAACGAGTTGAATCTCCAAAAGTTGCATTTACAGCCAGCATTTACGCTATATCAAAATCCATTACCATAGTTACAGGTCCGGATATTCAGTAAATTCACTGCACTGATGCACCACCGCACGAAACAGTTCTTCATATGAATTTTGTGTCTTGGTCTACATTAGGGCGTATACCTAGTAAAGGAAGTCTCACCTCAAATAACATACACTTTTTTTTTGGCGCCATTGAAAAGTTGGCGTTCACCATCCATGTTTCACTTTTTAATAGCTTCATAAGGCTATATTTAAAGGAAACATCCGGAAATATTTATACGTTTTTCTTCCTTTATAGAAATTTGGTCTCCACATATATCCAATAACAATTTGCCCATGTTTACTCAGAGTTGAAATGTAATATAATTCTTTTAATAGCTCCTAAAAAAATGCCACTCTTTTCAAATGACTCTGTTAACTTGGAAGGTCCAAGAGTTTCGGAAGGTCCAAGAGTTTCGGCTCAGAGAACGGTACTAGAACGATGAAAATTTTCGTCTATTCTGCGGGAAAATTAACAGATTGGCGTATCTTCCCATATTTGTTTATTATTTTCTGTTCTGAAATTTTGATATTCGCGAAATTTAATATTTCTAAATAGTGAATAATGAAACCATTAGTGCCCCATGTTGCCTGTGCTTTTAACATTTGCTCAAGCAGACATTATTTTCTTCTACTGGTGTTTGTTCTTGCTTCGAGTAACAGAAACTTCAATTTTGCAGAGTTCAACACCAACTGAATTGTTTTCTAAGTTTTATTAAAATAACGTAAGCTGTTTGATCATTTGCTTTGTCTCTATTTAATTCAACAAAGGTGAAGAAATAAACGTGACAAAATTTCCTATATGACAATATTTCTGTGATAGAATTACTGGAAACTTTTATCTCTTGTCTCAAATACAATATCTAAAATATGTAACTCTTTATTTAATAATAATAATATATTTTGATTATGCTGCATAGTTTTGGCAGTTGAAGATTAAAGAAAACAATTTCAAAAACTTTTTCGAGTTCATTCATTGTACTTGTATTATGTTCTAAAAGACACTGATGATGAAATTATCGTGACATTATTTTCGGTGACGAAATTACCTATATGGTAATATTTTGGTGACAAAATTACCGGTGACGAAATTACCGTGACGAATTTTCCGGTGACAAAATTACCGTCGCCCGGTGTTAGCATGCGGGGTCAGGTTAAATTCAGTTCTACTCTGGTTTTCGTTTATTGCCAGTTTATCACTGTTTATTTTCATGTTTTCTTTAAATGTAGTCTTTAGTAATTTACTGTATTAAAAAAATGTTTTAAACTTAATGACTTTTTTCTTCGTTCTTGCTGTCGGGTATGTGACATGAGGGTAAAATCCACCCGAACTTGAGGGTTTCCACATATACATACAAATCAATTGAGTAGTAGTAAGGGCGAACTCAACATCGGATAATTTTCTTTAAATTCGAGTGATAAATTTCTAAACTTAATACATTTATCAGATTTCCAAGGGAAGGTTTTCGAATTTTCTTCCTATCCCCCAAAATAAAGGAAGTTCACTGATAGATGAAAATAAAAAGACAAACGCGATTTTATCGAAAATGACTAACGATTCTTCTCGTACATCAATATTTCATTACCACTTTTACTATTTGGCATAAGTTATTTCTGTGGTAAAAATACAAAAAGGTTAGTTTACTCTTGCCTATGAGTTTTTTCGAGATATTTTCTCAAACACGAGTCAGTTAATTTTGTTCGTAATTGATAAATAAATGGTTTATTAATAACCGGACAATATGACGTAACTAATTTTCCCTGAAAAGATCCACAACGGGTAGTTTACTCTTGAGGGAGAATTTTTTTCGAATTTCTGAAAAACGCCTTAGGTGATAGTTCATATTTCATAAATAAATGTTTAATTAATAGCCTGCAATATGGAAACATCCACACGAAGCAGTCTTGAAGATGAGTTTCTACTATGTTCAATATGTAATGTCTATGAAAAATATACACTATTAAGTAGCAGATTGCGTCAATTATGTCAATTCTCCTAATAATGATGCATATACTACTTACAAACATGGTAAAACGATTGAGTTGTTCGTGAAATAAATTATTTAAATGAGGGATCCTATGGTACAATTTGTACCATATGCACTTTTCATGGTACATTGCGTTATTTCTCTTCTATTTGAGCTTTTTCGTCCGGTTTTTTTTTTTTTGTTTTCCAAGTCCAGAGGCCTTGCAGAAGACATTACGTATGGTTTCAGACCGTCCTGCGTCCAGACATAGGAGGTGATGACGTCATAAGTCAAAAATTTATTTTCTCATTTTGTAAGCGTATGTTCAATATTTTTTGACGGGCTTATTTTTCTACGTAGAAGATTGAAATTTTGCACAAACATTCAGTCCACGGAGTAGTATGTACCAGATTTTTTGTTCTGATGTCAGTGCTAAAACAGGGGGGAACCAGAGGGGCAAAGGGGTATAAATAGGGATTTTTTAACCCCAAAAATCCCGTTTTTCGTCATTTTCCCGCCTTACATACATGATAGGACCACGTGAGTCATATCGTCTGAAAGGCAGTTCCATTCTGAAGAGAACGACGGTCGAATTATTATTCTAGGGTAATTAGGGCCGTCTCAGTGAATTTTTATCCAAATATACTTCTGTATAGGGTAAAAGTGGGGCATGGTAGGGAAATTTTTTCTGGCGGGTCTATTTTTTCACGTAGAAGATTGAAATTTTGCACAAACATTCAATCCACCGAGTAGTATTTACCAGAAGTTTTTTTCCGATTTCTGCGTAAAAACAGGGGGTCCAGAGGGGCAAAAGTTGAAAAAAGGGAAAATTTGCCCCAAAAAATCCCTTTTATCAGGAATTTCCCGCCTTAGATACATGATGGAGACATGTGAATGGTACCGCCTGAATGACAGTTCTATTCTGAAGAGAATGATTGGCGGATTATAGTCCTAGGGTAATTAGGGATGTCTCAGGATTTTTTTCCCTGAGATCATAGTGTTTTATGGTACTTTGGGGCATTGTGGGAATTTTTGATAAAAATTCTCCCGCCCTTACTATTCAAGATAGAAACTTGAAATTTGGCACACACATTCAGTATACCAAGTACTATTTATCAGATTTTTTTGATGGCTACGATCACACAGGGGGGGTCCAGGGGGGGCCAAAGTTCGAGAAAAAAATTTTCCCTACGAAATTTTCACTTTGACATTTTTTCCCGCTTCTGGTATATGGTATGAGCATGCAAGTGATACCATTCGAAAGCCAGCTCTATTCTGAAGAGAATGAGGTATGAAACATGATCCTAGGATAAATAGTGACGATACAGTAGCTGCTTGACTGAAAGTCTAAAAAATAGCCCAAAAAGCCAGGATCCGGAAAGGGTTATGTCAATTCTCCTAATAATGATGCATATACTACTTACAAACATGGTAAAACGATTGAGTTGTTCGTGAAATAAATTATTTAAATGGCAAGTATTGAGTGTTACATATTTTATGGCAATATACCTTAAGTTGACATTTATCTAGGAAGGTTTGATAGTACTCCCAACACTGAGATTGAGAAATGCTTTAATAAGTTAATTATATTTATAAGTGTATTTCCTGTAAATGGGTGTAATTTTCAATTCTGATCTTAGTTATGATCTCTTTTGGGCTTACATCTATTGTACTTTTCAGGTAAGTGTTCGTAAACATATCCCCATCATGATGAGATATAATACAATGTTGAAAAATATTCAACATGGCCGGCACCTCGAATTGAACCAGAACTTTTACGGCTGGGAAGCAACCATACAGAAAAAAAAACTGTACAGCGATTTGCTATTTGACAGTATATAAGCATTAATGATGAAATAGGATTATTATTAGATTTAAATATTTGCACAAACTGAGGTTTGGAACAATATACGAAGAAAGAAACATTATATATCGTGGTTTATTGAAGTTTTTTACGAGTAATATCAAGATCGCGTGAAAAAATAGTTACTTTCTGAACCTATTTCGCTATAAATTCTTGTAAAGTTGAGAAAGTATTTAAAATAACAAGCAGCACATTGTCAAAATAGCAAGAATCGTCATCGAATTTCGATATTCAAACTCAATTATTTGCTCCGTGTTATCACGAAAACATCGGATAGTATCTTGTTCAAGGTCAGGATTACTACTATTTAAACTTACAGATACAGCACTAGGCCATTTTACTCTGAAACATTTTAACAATTTGATAACAATTTAATAACAATTTGAGGTCAAGATGGTACAAGGCAACAGCGACATTACAAAAATAGCTTATTTATAGATGATCTGAAATTATACTCACTTGAAAAAACGTCTACAGTTTCTGGTAACTGATTATAGGTACTGATCTAATTTTGTTTAGAAGAGACCTTTGGATAATATTAACTCTCACAGCTCGAGTGTAAAAGAGATCACTAGACCGTGTTGTTCTCGCGGGTACGCGAAAATTGATCTGACTTAACAACTGTCCATATGATATGTGGCCATTTATAATTTTTTGGAAAAATATTAGGTCAGAAATTTTGTTTCTCACTAGGGGAAGTTTGATATTGAGGGATTTTAAAACGTTATTTTTTGGAAGTGTTCGGAGGTGAGGTACTCGGTAGGATACAATGGCTAAAAAGAAGTTAATTACGGAATTTAATTTTTTAAATGAGTAGGGCAGGCCATAGACCAGATAGAAGAACAATGCTCAATAGTGGGAGCAACATATGATTTATAGATAATTTTCAATTCGGCAAGAATTGGCCAAATGCTATTGACAGTCATGCTTTTTTTTTTAAAAAAAAAAATCATAACAGAGGGCCACAGCGGCTCAGTGCTAAAGCACTTATCTCTGGTGCGTGGGGTCCCTGGTTCAATCCCCGTGCAAATAAGTTTGTGTGCTCAACATCATGTCCGTAGGTTTTTTCAGGGTACTCTCGTTTCCTCCCAAATTTCATTCCACCAATTCTCTCATCATCATTCACTTGCCTTAATTGTATTCTTTAGTCTAAATGGCGTAATCGTGGGAAGTTAAACTCAAAGATTTCATTTCAGTATCACAACATGGGTAACTCTGAAGGTGTGACTTCATCTTTATGTGCGCCTTTACCTGTGTGAAAAAAAAAAAAAAACTAATGTCCAAATATTAAATTAAATCTTAAATTCCTAGTCGAAAGGCATGAGGTTCGATAAGTTTAGCGAGCCTATATGAGAAGTAGAACCCGAACTGCATGAGCTCCCGCCTAGTATCGAACAGGGCGCCCCGCACAGAGGACGGGTACGCTGACTATATAACCACGGAGAAGCTCTCATAATTTGCGAATTCAGATTAGGAAGTATTGGATTTAAATACCCTTTTCTCTGTACACTCAAAATTAATTATGAATTTTAATTAGGAAATAATGTCTCGTTTTGTGCAATAGGAAATATTAGTTTAGCCGAAATCGTATCTTGTATGGAAAGACTGAAACTAGATTGGAATGATGATTTCTGGTGAGTCTACCAGCAAACCTCAGCAACGATTCGCGAGGACAACACAAGAACAGGTTTTCTCTTCTGAAAACAATAAGACCAGACCAGGGAGAAGGCCGTGGAAAGGGCAAGAGACCACCTGCTGCTCGAAAACCCTTTCATCTGAGCCGTTTTTACGCGCCGTATTTACGCTCGAAGTTAAAAGCAGCCAGACTTTTCCAGCGTATAAAAATTCGGTACGTAAACGTACGCCAGGCCCCATACACTAACGTATTGACAGCTGCTAACAAGACTAGCGCAAGAAATTTTATGGCTACGGCTGAAAAATACGTCAGTGTATGGCTCGTATTTACAGGACTGTGACATGGATCCTAAATATAGAAAGAAAAATATTGCCTGTACAAAGTGATGATTCCGATCTTTCATAAGATAATAGTGACGCTGACCCTGATTATAGTCCGACCTAAGATGTAATTAGGTACGATTCTTTGCTGTTTACTGTATTTTACAATAATTGTCTTATCTATTTTGCTACATGCCTCCTTTCTCTAACTTCTTTATTCTGATGTAAGTCCCTCCTCACATTTTGGTAAAGAGCTCTTCAAATATTCATGTTTATGTTACTTGCTTTGTTTTAAAATTTATTCACACATCCAATATCGCAGTGTATTCGAGCTACAGTAATACGTTTCTTGCATTTTATTATATTTTATCACTCTCATTACACTTATCAGATCTAAATTGATTGGGTAAAACTTTTTTGTTCTTCCGATACACTATTTATCATACAAGTAAACACAGCGCCGTAACTTAGATTTTTTTGGGGGGGGCAAGCATTAATACGCGTATTTGGGCCCATTAGAAAAGTTGTTTTTCTAATTCTTGAGCCCCCCTTTTCATCTTTATCTTACTCTTTATGGGCCTCCGGGGCCTATGGGTCCTCCCACACTGCAAGATCTGCGGGGCATTAGTTCCATACATGGCAAATAAATTGAGGGGACATATTGATAAATCTCAAAGCCATACGAATAAATATTATTTCTAGGGCTTCTAATAGAAGCATTTTTATAACTAAAATGGGCCCACGACAAACTTTTGTTTTATTTAGCTTTTGTATGCTGGTTTGTTGCCCCCTGCCCCCCACAGGTTAAGGTCCTGAACAAACATCTCTGATCTAGGCTAACATGTATGGATTGCTTTTATTTATATAATATGATAAATACTCATCGATCGGGCTGCCTATTAGCAACAATTGAAAATTAGGAATCTGTTGTAATCTAGTTGTATGTCGTATGCTTCTCTCTAAACTGAAGTGTGCTTTCTATGAACAAATTCATACTCTTTATATTCTAATGAAAAGTATAACCAGTTGTTCACTTATTATTGCAGATTCCGATAGCCAAAGTAATGATTTAGACTAGTCCATCTCAAACATCAATTCACATGCCAAAACATCCCTGCATTAATGAATATCATTCTAACACCCAGGAACATCAACCCAGCAGCCAAGAATATCAATTCAGCAACCAGATAAATAGAGCAGCTCAGTGTGCTGAGTCAACAAGAAGTCCTATTTGGCGAAGCAATTCTGGAAAATGTTTCTGAAATATATATCTTAGAAAATGTTCCTGGAACATTTTTGAAGTATATTCCTTCTACAAATGTACACACCTGCTCACAAAAAGCTGGAAACTCGTTCAGAAACTAAGTCCGAAAACGTGATCCTAGATCCGTCACAGTTCCCGCAGATCTATACAAAGGGAATTGCATTTTCCCTCCGTTCTTTATATAGACACTAGTTGCAAACCATATTATTTCTTTTTTTTAATATATGGGAACATTGTTATAAATATAAGTTTCTACTTTGAAGTACTATATACATATGTACTATACATAAGTACTATATATATATATATATATATATATATATATATATATATATATATATATATATATATATATATGTGTGTGTGTGTGTGTGTGTGTGTGTGTGTGTTGTGTGTCACACAACTCTAAGACTTTTTTCGTGAAAAATGCTCAACTAAGAAAACGTGACGTATGCCTTGTCGCAGCAGACGAGTTTCTCCACTTAAGCCTACGAGTAACGAAATCACCCACAAACAGCTGCAATTCATTCATTAGTCATCGCTTATCGTGGTCAGAATGTTCGCGAGCAGCTTACTGCTCTTGTTGAATACGGTGGTATGAGTGTGAGACAAGCTAGCGAACGTCTTCGTGTGCCCTGTTCTACAGCTTGTACTTGGTGGAAGAAATACTCAGAAACAGGTAACGTGTCTAGAATACCTGGCACTGGCCTTCAAAGGGTTTTAACCCCGCAACAAGATCGGGCCCTAGTTGATGTAAGCCGTCGCCATCCTTTCATGCCATCCCGGCAGTTAGTGATAGCGTCTCGTTTTCCTGGCTCCTTCCTCACCGCTCGGCGACACCTTAAAGATACACCAAGGCTTTACGCATATCGAGCCGCGTGTAAGGAACAATTGACGGATAGTCATAAAGTTGGTGAATTACACCGTATAGAAGGCCGATTGAACAGCCAGAAGTATCTGGAAATTGTGCAGTATGGCTTGCTCCCCGCTGCGAGAAATTTATTTGAATACGGCATTGTAGAAGTTCAACAATATCACAGCTCAATACATGATTCCCATCTAGTTCAAGCCTGGTTTCAAGAGGAACCCAATGTTGAGCTAGTCGACTGGGTTCCAAGAGGATCTGACTTGAACCCATTGGAAAATCTATGGGTGGAAGTTACAAGAACTCTACTCGAAAATTGGCCTGATCCCCCACCAAGGACAGCTGACGCATTTTGGGAACTAGATTCTGACGCATGGGAAGAAATAGCACAGAGACATCAATACGTCGCTAGCTTGGTTAACTCATTACCAAGAAGATTAAGATGCGTCATCGAAGCTAACGGCGATTATACGACATATTAATACCTGAATAAAGATTTGTCTTCATAGCCAGGTGACCTTCGAGCTCTTTCAAGAGCTCACTAAGTTTTTCCATTTTTCCTTTAATATCGCTTTCATTGGGACGTTTGCGTTTCGTCGGAATGTTCAATATATATTTATTTCTGCTCCTTTGTTTACCCTACACAGATATTCCAGTGATTAGCACGTGTGCCTTTGGTGTACGGGGTACCGGGTTCTATTCCCGCTGGGAGAGGCTTGTGTTTTTATTTATCTGTGATAATTCTGTGTTCGTGCCCCAGTTGGTAAAAAGGGACTGCTAAAACTATAAAACCGAGTAAAACAATTAAAAATAAAAAATCAGTTACTGAGGAACGTTCGGTAAGTTAGTTTTGTTTTAATATCTAATGCCTAGCACGTTCGTTGTTGGGTCTTATAGTCGCGGGTTCGATTCCCGTTAAGGGTCCATTAAAATTTTACTTGAACTAGAATTTATTTGCATGAATCACCCGTCTTCTTTAGCCTAAAGGACTTAAACGTTGAGAAAAGTATATGTTAAAAATGAAATAAATAATAAGACAGTAATAATGCTATTAATCTGTATCTGTCTACATAAGATATAAATGAAAAAGACGTCGTCTATCAGAACAAGAAATGGCTTAACCGTTTGAAATGATTTTTATTAGTTAACACTTCCACCTATCTCTGACTCATGGGCACCCGAAGGGGGCAAGGTGGGCCGCCCTCTGACTCACGAAATGTATACAAACAGGAATACCAAACATAATATATAGCAACCATGAAAATAGCCCCTCCTAGAATATTTTAGGGTGCCATGCGCGGACTGGCTTCTTGTCACGCCATTTTTATTAAAATGAGTACCCTAACAGAGAGGAGTTAAAATTTATGCCAAAAATAGAATATCTCGCATTTGTGAGATGAAACTTGACCCCATACCGTTAACGTCGCCAATATCTAGTGGCCCACTTGCCGGTAAATATCGATCGTCGATATAGCGACGCATGAAATGAAAATGAAATCTTTGAGTTTTACGTCCCACGCTTATGCCGGTTAGGCTAAAGGAGACGGTGATGAGTAATGAATGAAATGGTGGAATGAAGAAAGTGGGAGGAAACGGGAGAACCCCGAGAAAACCCACGCACGCGGTCTTTGTCCACCACAGAGTTCACTTGGCGGGGGCTGGGATCGAACCCGGGACCCCAAGCACCAGAGGTGAACGCTCTACCACTGAGTCACCGCGGCCACTGATATAGCAACGCATCGAAAGATTGCCGCTAGTGTGTCCTTGGCGGCAGGATTTCGTCGAGCCGAAACAGACATCTAGAGTAGGTGTGTTGCAGTTACCACCACGTAGCGGCGATGACATCCTTCGGTCCATCTTTCTGTTCGTCGCGGAGAATCGGCGAAGGGACCGAAACGACATATCGTCAGTCATGTGCATGCATTTATTATTATATATTTGCTTTTACTGACGAATGTTCCTAAAGTGAGTTCCGGGGTCAAGAGTAACCCATGCTGCTATATCACAAGGTTGCTGTTTCGCGTCATTCTGGGAGAACTTTATATATATTTTGTAAGTGCTTTTTAGACTCATCTCAATGTAAATCAATCACGCATATAGGCTATTTATCATATTGTGGTGGAGTAATTTTGTAATTCATTGGCATTTCGTCACGTCTCTGCCACCGGTGGCCCACTGGTGGTATAATTTTCAAAACGAAAGTGGGGCCACCGCGGATCATTGCAGTGGAGCCATCAATTTTTGGCGAGAGGTCGCTAGTTACCCATCGATGGTCCACCGACGCTTACGGCAAGGGGTAATTTTAAATAAAATTTAATTAGAAATCACTATAGTTGTTAAGTAGTAGAAAATGGATCGATCTGGGCCAACCTAGCTCATACTAGGACAACTCACAAGCCCCTGGGAAATTGACCACCGTACACCGTGAGCCCACGGTCTTTTACGACCTCCATTCTAGGGGTAAATTTATTCCCTTTTATGAGCACTTTTTAGGGGGTGTACTCGTTCTCTTTTACGACCTCCATTTTAGGGGGTGAACTCGTTCCCTTTTATGAGCATATTTTTCAACCCCTACGAACACATAACAGAAGAGCAGATAACACATAAGACTCGTTCTCTTTTATGAGCACTTTTTCAACATAGCAGACAATGAACATAGCAAAGGGGTACGAACACATAACATAACAAGGGTGTACTCGTTCTCTTTTATGAGCATATTTTTCAACCCCTATTTTAACATAGGAGATAACACATAAGATTACGAACACATAGAAGAGAAGATAACACATAAGACTCGTTCTCTTTTATGAGCACTTTTTCAACATAGCAGACAATGAACATAGCAAAGGGGTACGAACACATAACATAACAAGGGTGTACTCGTTCTCTTTTATGAGCATATTTTTCAACCCCTATTTTAACATAGGAGATAACACATAAGATTACGAACACATAGAAGAGAAGATAACACATAAGAGTACGTAACACACAGCAGATTAGATAACACATAAGAGTACATAACATAACAAGGGTGTACTCGTTCTCTTTTATGAGCATATTTTTCAACCCCTATTTTAACATAGGAGATAACACATAAGATTACGAACACACAGCAGAACATAAGACTACCTAATATAACAATGGTGTATTCATTCCCTTTTATGAGCATATTTTTCAACCCTTATTTTAACATAGTAGAAATTACACTGAGACTATGAACACACAGCAGAACAGATAATACATAAGAGTACATAACATAACAAGGGTGAACTCGTTCTGTTTTATGAGCATATTTTCCAACCCCTATTCTGAACATAGCAGATAACACATAGAAGAGCAGATAACACATAGCACTATTTTAACATAGTAGGTAACATAAGATTACGAACACATATAAGAGCAGAAGACTACATAACATAGCTGGCCTCCATTATAGGGGTGAACTCGTTCTCTTTTATGAGCATATTTTTCAACCCCTATTTTAACATAACAGAAATGACATAAGAATACATAACTCATTCCAACCCTTATTTTAACATAACGAGCAAAGATTACAATCGAACACCCACGGTCTACAGATAATCATTTTAGAGGGTGTATTCATTCATTCTCTTTGATGACCATTTTTCCACCCCTAATGAAATTACATAGGAGAGCAGATAATACATAAGATTCGTTCCCTTTTATTAAACCTTTTTAGGGGGTGAACTCGTTCCCTTTTATGATTACTTTTTCCACCCCTATTTGAACATTTTAACATAGCAGTAATGACATAAGCATGTCCTCAAACTACTGACCATCGTGAACAAAGGTCAAACTCGAAAACGAAACAACATATCGAGGTGCTGTTTCCACATTTAGCAATTGGTCATCAAAAAAGTACTGACCATTAAGGTCAAAAATTAAAACTCGAAAACAGAGCCACATTTAGTAATTGGTCATCAGGTACTACATGTCCCAAAATTAGTGGCCATCGAGGTCAAAGGTCAACATACTTAAAACCCAATAACTCGAAAACGGAGCCACATACTCAGGTGCTGTTTCCACATTGAGTAATAGGTCACCAGGTACCACAAGTTCCAAAATAGTGGCCATCGAGGTCAAAGGTCAACATACTTAACACCCAATAACTCGAAAACGGAGCCACATACTCAGGTGCTGTTTCCACATTGAGTAATAGGTCATCAGGTACCACAAGTTCCAAAATAGTGGCCATCGAGGTCAAAGGTCAACATACTTAAAACCTAATTACTCGAAAATGGATCCACATATTGAGGTGGTATTTCCACATTTAGCAATTGGTCATCAGGTACTACAAGTTCCAAAATAATGACCATCGAGGTCAAAGGTCAACATACTTAAAACCTAATATCTCGAAAACGGAGCCACATACTCAGGTGCTGTTTCCACATTGAGTAATAGGTCACCAGGTACCACAAGTTCCAAAATAGTGGCCATCGAGGTCAAAGGTCAACATACCTAAAACCAAATAACTCTTAAATGGATCCACATATTGAGGTGCTGTTTCCACATTTAGCAAGAGGTCATCAACTAGTACAAGTTCCAAAATAATGACCATCGAGGTTAAAGGTCAACATACTTAAAACCTAATAACTCAAAACCAGAACCACATATTGAGGTGCTGTTTCCACATTTAGTAATCGGTCACAAACTACTACAAGTTCCAAAATAATGATCATCGTGGTCAAAGGTCAACATACTTAAAATCTAATAACTCGAAAACGGATCCAAGTATTGAGGTGCTGTTTTCCAAATTTGGTAATTGGTCATCAACTAGTACAAGTTTCAGAAATAATGGTCATCGAGAATGGTCATCGAGGTCAAAGGTCAAAATACTTAAAACCAAATAACTCTTAAATGGATCGACATACTGAGGTGCTGTTTCCACATTTAGCAAGAGGTCATCAACTACTACAAGTTCCAAAATAATGACCATCGAGGTCAAAGGTCAAAACTCGAAAACGGAGCCAAATATCGAAGTGGTGTTTCCACATCTAGTAATTGGTCATCAGGTACTACATGTTCCAAAATAATATTCATCGAGGTCAAAGGTCAAGAAACCACATATTGAGATAACGTTTCCTCATTTAGTAAATTTGTGTGATCTATTCAATTTTGTACAAAGCAGAAAAAAAAGTGAAGAAGGAATAAATTTGAGAACATAATTTTAACTAGCGCAGAATTTCTGTACCTTTTTGGGCTATTCAAAAGAAAGCAAATATATGCCATATTAACAAGCTGAGAATTATTTAAGCAAAACAACGAAAGCGAACATGGACCATTTTACTCAAATTTGGATGGAGTATTTATATTTGTATGAACCAGGAAAAAATGAAGAAGGTCCGTTTTGACTAGTTCAATATTTCTGTACAATTTTGTACTATCCAAATAATCACAAGAAAATCAAAGAAGGGTCATTTTAACTAGATCAGCATTTTATACCTTTTTGTGCTATTCAAATAATAGAGGCAACAAATTTCAGTGGTCTATTTTATTTCTGTACCAATCATAAGAAAAGCAAAGATGTGCCATTCTCAGACTTTTATACCATTTTGTACTACTCCAATAAACGAAGGAATACCAACCAGAAAAAAAAGAAGTGAAGATCAGGTGGATTATTTTCTTTTGTACCAACTGGAAAAGAGAAGAAGAGCTACTTTAACTAGCCCATTATGTACTGTTTAAACAAACGAAAATTGACCATTATGTAACTTTTGAAATACTGAAATGTTCTATTTTTGTATCAATCAGAAAAACCCGAAGAAGGATCATTTTAACAAGTTCATAATTTCTGTGACGAAAGAATAATTTTGATGTTCTACTTTTTATACCAACGAGAAAAAAATGAACTAGCTGAATATACGAAATAATAAATTTAAGTGACCTATTCAATTTTGTACTACTCAAATAAACAATGGAGTATTTAGTTTTGCACCATTTTGGAGTATTCAAATAAACAAAGGAATTATAACTTGTGTCAACTCTAAAATTAATTAAACGAAGTAATGCATTTGAAAAACCGAAGTTGAGTATTTTATACCATTTTGTATTATTTCAACAAACAAAGGAATAAGCAAAAGCAAAGGATCATTTTATATCATTTTAAACTAGTCTAATAAACGAAGGCATAAATATGAGTGAGCTATTTAATTTTGTAGCTGAGTATTTTAACGAAAGAACAAAATTGTACTAACCAGAAAAAACCGAAAAAGGCCCATTTTAACTAACTGAGAATTTCTGTACGTTTTTGTAAATTTGAGTGGCCTGTTTTTTGTACTAACCAGAAAAATCGAAGGAGGTCCAATTTAGCTAACTCAGAATTTTATACCGTTTTGTACTACTCAAATAAACGAAAGAAGAAACGAAAAAAGACCAATTTAACTAGCAGCTCAGAATTTATATACGTTTTGTTTAGGTGTCCTACTTTTTGTACCAGCGTGAAATGCCTTTTTAACCAGCTCAGTAGTATTCAAATAAACAAAAAAACCGAAGAAGGATCATTTTAACTAGCTCAGAATTTCTGTACTTTTGTGCCATTCAAACAAATGAAAAAACTAAATTTGAATGGAGTATTATTTTTTGTGCCAAGCAGAAAAAGGAAAGAATTTGTATTGACCAGAAAAGGCGAAGAAGGATTTAAAGAAACGAAGGAATAAATTTGAGTGATCTATTCAATTTTATACCAATCAGAAGAAAAGCAAAGAAGAGCCATTTTAACTAGCTGAGTATTTTTGTGATACACAAATCAACAAATGAATAAATTTGAGTGACCTATTCAATTTGGTATCAATAAGAAATACCATTTTAAATAACTCAGCATCTTATATCTTTTTGTGCTATTTAAATAAACGAAGAAAGCGAAGGAGGTTCAATTTAGCTAACTCAGAATTTTATACCATTTTGTACTAATCAAATAAACGAAGGAATAAATTTTTATGACCTAATCAGTTTTGAAAACAAGCAGGAAAAAAAGAATTAACATTTTGTACTAATCAAATAACCATATTAACTAACTCAAAGAAACGAAAGAATAAATTTTGAGTGGCTTAAGCAAAGAAGGTCAATTTGTACCTTTTGTGCTATTAAAACTGAGTGATCTATTCAATTTTATACCAAGTAGAAAAAATTTTGTTTGCAATTTAAAAAAACGGAGAAGGTCTATTTTATGTACATTTTGTACTACTCAAATTCTACTTTCTGTACCAACCAGAGAAAAAGAAAGAAATACCATATTCTGCTACTCAAACAAACGACGGAATAAGCTCAGAATTTCTATACCTTTTTGTGTTATTCAAATAAACGAAGGAATAAATTTGTGTGACCTATTCACTTTTGTACCAACCATGAAGGTCCATTATAACAAGCTCGGTATGTTTATACCATTTTGTATTAGTCTATTTCATTTTGATCCAGTCAAATTGATCCAGTTAACAGTTCAAGTTCTTCTATTCTTACACAATCAAATGCATATGCTACAGTGGGCTCAGTGTTCATTTACAGAATTAAATAATTGTTTATCTTTCTCTAAAAACATTTCTACTATTTTGTTGATATAATAATCACACTCTGTAATGTATTCATATACCAGATTAAATTTTTTCTCCAAAGTATAAGTGTTCTTAATATTACAACCTTTAAAATGCTTCTTTATATAAAGTTTATAGATTTTCTCTCTCATTTCACATTTAATTAAGATCGTCCACACCTTTTGCAATAATTCGTAATCATACTGCAGCAAACAGTTGTGATCTTTTTCATTCTCATTATGTTTAGAACATGCTTCACATAATAATACTGAATTTGGTGTATACTCATTAAATAATTGTATAACACATGTATGACTAATACTTTCACTAGTACACTCGCACTTATTAGCTTCCAGTTCAAAACAGGTAATATTTGAAACACTGTCATCATCACTTTCCGGGAGTATTTCATCATTATATCTATTATAGCGCCTAAAATAATACACTTCTTCTATTTCTTGTGTTGGATATATGATTCTCACTTTATCACGTAATTCATCTGGCAAATCGGGGTCAGACGGGTGAATTAACAGTATAGGTTTTTCGTTTTCACGCTGAATTTCTTTTTCTCTAGGTGAAACATAAACAATTTCCATGCTCTTCAGCAAAAACAAATTAAGTGTCATACATTTATTTATATACCTGGAACAAAAGCATTCTATGCATTCTCAGTGTTTAATAATATGTTTCAAGGCAATACAACATAATGATGTATGTTCTATTATTTTCCAAATATACTCCAAAAACTTATATTCCATTATAATTAAATACATGAATGCAAAAATATATATTTGAAGTTTCATGTAATTTACCTTAGACGAGGAAAAAGTTTTAAAAAATAATTGAATCGCTGAGCAATACGCAGTACCTTACAAGTAGACCTCACCACTTCGCCGTTGCGTTAGCAAAAGGAAACAACTACTGTCCTAGTGTAGAGTTGAATATAAGATATTGACAAAAATTTTAGCTGCTAATGAGCACTAGAAATATGGGAAAACGAAATAGAAACACGAATGTGGGAAAGCCAAGTACAATATAATTTGATAGTTGCAAGACCGATATTTTTTCGAAATAGATGGAGGAACAATAGTTATGACTTCAACTATGTAAATCGAGTTAGGAGGGATGTTTTTATGGCATTCCAGATCATGGCCGCCATCTTGAAATCCGCCATATTGGATCGACGTCAACTTTTTCAAATGGAAAGAGGGCCATGTGAGGTATCAAACAACAATGATTTTTTCCACCCAATCTCATACACTAATTAGTTTGTCCATATCTGGAACGGTTTACAACTTACAGTTCTTTCAATGTGGAAAAATTCGTTGTTTGTAGCAGATAACAGATAACTATAGTGACAATGAATATAGCTCCAGAGATAGCATTCTTACTGGACAAAATTACGGCAATGCAAGAAATGAAAGTCCTCAGCATTCATAAAATGGTCCACACAGAATTTTGCAGAGTACCATGAGCACCTAATGAAAAATGAAGCATCAGAAATATCACAAAAGTTCATGCCGGGAATATTGAAAACGTGCTTCTTCGGCACTTCGAACCTTTCGATCGGCTCATCAATATATACTGATTTACAAAATGCTTATTGAATCATTCCTGTTAAGCGAGGAGACTGAAATTGATTGTACGCAAGGGAATGCAGAGTGACAATAGTATCTCTGTCATGCAGTTTTCAATGGAAATGTTCGTCCTTTATTTTATAATCAAATATAGTACGCAAATGTTTTGTATTGTCTAAAAAAAAATACATTCAAAGGTTGAAATATGCCGGTGGTACCTTTTGGAATTTGTCACACTTCCACTGATTTCCCAGGTGGAGCTATTGTACTTCGCACCTCTTCATTATTAAATAATTCTCAGGTATCCAGCATAAGTGAATTCCTGCTCCCTGTATTCGACTAATAGCAATTCACATACCGTTCCGCTTCCACACTAGCTTCTTGATTGTTTATCTCATGATGTGCCACCTCTGGAATATTCAGAGTGTATTCCATTTCGAATTCCAATTCTTCATCCGCTAGGAATCTAATTATGTCATCTGCGATTACTCTTTCCTGTTCTGATATATTTGTTGCATTGTGCTTGAACCGTAATGTCTGTGACTGCTGCAGGAGGTACATAGCAATGTTTTCCTTATTTAACGCCATGGTGTGTCGTTTTTTGTCTATAATTGTTGCCTGCACACACTCTCCCTAACACACACACACGCACGCACCTCACAGAATTACAGGCTTAATGCAATAAACGAAATAACTATTTCTCAAGCACTTCCAAGTTCATGGGTAGAACTCACAGTGAAAATAATATATTTCCTGCACTTGTCTCCTTACAAAGAGTTTGTCGCTGTAGAATGGTACACGATGCACGTAAGCTTCTACATTATACAGTAGCTGCTATGACCAGGAATGCCATTGGAAACCAATATTGCTATTCTCTTCATCGTGCTGCCCCAACTGCTTATAGTTTCAGTTTGAATGTACAAACGCACACACGAAGTGGCGAGGTCAGAACCACTTTATGAATGCTGAGGACTTTCATTACTTGCATTGCCGTAACTTTGTTCTGTAAGAATCCTGTCTCTGGAGCTATGTTCATTGCCACTGTAGTTATCTGTTATCTGCTACAAAAACAACGAATTTTTCCACATTGAAAGAACTGTAAGTTGTAAACCGTTCCAGATATGGACAAACTAATTAGTGTATGAGATTGGGTGGAAAAAATCATTGTTGTTTGATACCTCACATGGCCCTCTTTCCATTTGAAAAAGTTGACGTCGATCCAATATGGCAGATTTCAAGATGGCGGCCATGATCTGGAATGCCATAAAAACATCCCTCCTAACTCGATTTACATAGTTGAAGTCATAACTATTGTTCCTCCATCTATTTCGAAAAAATATCGGTCTTGCAACTATCAAATTATATTGTACTTGGCTTTCCCACATTCGTGTTTCTATTTCGATTTCTCATATTTCTAGTGCTCATTAGCAGCTAAAATTTTTGTCAATATCTTATATTCAACTCTACACTAGGACAGTAGTTGTTTCCTTTTGCTAACGCAACGGCGAAGTGGTGAGGTCTACTTGTTAGGACTCTCATTATACTAGCAATACAAACGTTAGGTAACGCATTCGTAACGTTGTTTAAATATCTGCAGCACTCTTAATAGATGGTATGAAACATGGAACTTTTCATTTCCTTGATGAGCTGATTCTTCTGCTGTGATTCAAAATTTTCAAGTATGCTGTTTCTTCTTTTCTTCTTTAGTACGCAAATTGCTATGTAGTCTGTTCTACACAATTATGACTCAACTCTGGTTTGTTAAATCTCAGGTTCAATATTTTATGAGCCTTTCTTATTGACGGGAGAGTCAATATAAATTGTTCTCTGGATGACACAAAAATATACAAAATGTAAAACCACAAAGGTATAAAATTCTGAGCTGTTTTCTTCTGATTGTTACAAAAATGAAATAGAGTAATACAAAATGGTATAAACATACCGAGCTTGTTATAATGGACCTTCATGGTTGGTATAAAAGTGAATAGGTCACACAAATTTATTCCTTCGTTTATTTGAATAACACAAAAAGGTATAGAAATTCTGAGCTTATTCCGTCGTTTGTTTGAGTAGCAGAATATGGTATTTCTTTCTTTTTCTCTGGTTGGTACAGAAAGTAGAATTTGAGTAGTACAAAATGTACATAAAATAGACCTTCTCCGTTTTTTTTTTAATTGCAAACAATTTTTTTTCTACTTGGTATAAAATTGAATAGATCACTCTGTTTTATAGCACAAAAGGTACAAATTGACCTTCTTTGCTTAAGCCACTCAAAATTTATTCTTTCGTTTCTTTGAGTTAGTTAATATGGTTATTTGATTAGTACAAAATGTTAATTCTTTTCTTTTCCTGCTTGTTTTCAAAACTGATTAGGTCATAAAAATTTATTCCTTCGTTTATTTGATTAGTACAAAATGGTATAAAATTCTGAGTTAGCTAAATTGAACCTCCTTCGCTTTCTTCGTTTATTTAAATAGCACAAAAAGGTATAAGATGCTGAGTTATTTAAAATGGTATTTCTTATTGATACCAAATTGAATAGGTCACTCAAATTTATTCATTTGTTGATTTGTGTATCACAAAAATACTCAGCTAGTTAAAATGGCTCTTCTTTGCTTTTCTTCTGATTGGTATAAAATTGAATAGATCACTCAAATTTATTCCTTCGTTTCTTTAAATCCTTCTTCGCCTTTTCTGGTCAATACAAATTCTTTCCTTTTTCTGCTTGGCACAAAAAATAATACTCCATTCAAATTTAGTTTTTTCATTTGTTTGAATGGCACAAAAGTACAGAAATTCTGAGCTAGTTAAAATGATCCTTCTTCGGTTTTTTTGTTTATTTGAATACTACTGAGCTGGTTAAAAAGGCATTTCACGCTGGTACAAAAAGTAGGACACCTAAACAAAACGTATATAAATTCTGAGCTGCTAGTTAAATTGGTATTTTTTCGTTTTTTCTTTCGTTTATTTGAGTAGTACAAAATGGTATAAAATTCTGAGTTAGCTAAATTGGACCTCCTTCGATTTTTCTGGTTAGTACAAAAAACAGGCCACTCAAATTTACAAAAACGTACAGAAATTCTCAGTCAGTTAAAATGGGCCTTCTTCGGTTTTTTCTGGTTAGTACAATTTTGTTCTTTCGTTAAAATACTCAGCTACAAAATTAAATAGCTCACTCATATTTATGCCTTCGTTTATTAGACTAGTTTAAAATGATATAAAATGATCCTTTGCTTTTGCTTATTCCTTTGTTTGTTGAAATAATACAAAATGGTATAAAATACTCAACTTCGGTTTTTCAAATGCATTACTTCGTTTAATTAATTTTAGAGTTGACACAAGTTATAATTCCTTTGTTTATTTGAATACTCCAAAATGGTGCAAAACTAAATACTCCATTGTTTATTTGAGTAGTACAAAATTGAATAGGTCACTTAAATTTATTATTTCGTATATTCAGCTAGTTCATTTTTTTCTCGTTGGTATAAAAAGTAGAACATCAAAATTATTCTTTCGTCACAGAAATTATGAACTTGTTAAAATGATCCTTCTTCGGGTTTTTCTGATTGATACAAAAATAGAACATTTCAGTATTTCAAAAGTTACATAATGGTCAATTTTCGTTTGTTTAAACAGTACATAATGGGCTAGTTAAAGTAGCTCTTCTTCTCTTTTCCAGTTGGTACAAAAGAAAATAATCCACCTGATCTTCACTTCTTTTTTTTCTGGTTGGTATTCCTTCGTTTATTGGAGTAGTACAAAATGGTATAAAAGTCTGAGAATGGCACATCTTTGCTTTTCTTATGATTGGTACAGAAATAAAATAGACCACTGAAATTTGTTGCCTCTATTATTTGAATAGCACAAAAAGGTATAAAATGCTGATCTAGTTAAAATGACCCTTCTTTGATTTTCTTGTGATTATTTGGATAGTACAAAATTGTACAGAAATATTGAACTAGTCAAAACGGACCTTCTTCATTTTTTCCTGGTTCATACAAATATAAATACTCCATCCAAATTTGAGTAAAATGGTCCATGTTCGCTTTCTTCGTTTTGCTTAAATAATTCTCAGCTAAATATGGCATATCTTTGCTTTCTTTTGAATAGCCCAAAAAGGTACAGAAATTCTGCGCTAGTTAAAATTATGTTCTCAAATTTATTCTTTCTTCACTTTTTTTCTGCTTTGTACAAAATTGAATAGATCACACAAATTTACTAAATGAGGAAACGTTATCTCAATATGTGGTTTCTTGACCTTTGACCTCGATGATCATTATTTTGGAACATGTAGTACCTGATGACCAATTACTAGATGTGGAAACACCACTTCGATATTTGGCTCCATTTTCGAGTTTTGACCTTTGACCTCGATGGTCATTATTTTGGAACTTGTAGTAGTTGATGACCTCTTGCTAAATGTGGAAACAGCACCTCAGTATGTCGATCCATTTAAGAGTTATTTGGTTTTAGGTATTTTGACCTTTGATCTCGATGAGCATTCTCGATGACCATTATTTCTGAAACTTGTACTAGTTGATGACCAATTACCAAATTTGGAAAACAGCACCTCAATACTTGGATCCGTTTTCGAGTTATTAGATTTTAAGTATGTTGACCTTTGACCACGATGATCATTATTTTGGAACTTGTAGTAGTTTGTGACCGATTACTAAATGTGGAAACAGCACCTGAGTATGTGGCTCTGGTTTTGAGTTATTAGGTTTTAAATATGCTGACCTTTAACCTTGATGGTCATTATTTTGGAACTTGTACTAGTTGATGACCTCTTGCTAAATGTGGAAACAGCACCTCAATATGTGGATCCATTTAAGAGTTATTTGGTTTTAAGTATGTTGACCTTTGACCTCGATGGCCACTATTTTGGAACTTGTGGTACCTGATGACCTATTACTCAATGTGGAAACAGCACCTGAGTATGTGGCTCCGTTTTCGAGTTATTGGGTGTTAAGTATGTTGACCTTTGACCTCGATGGCCACTATTTTGGAACTTGTGGTACCTGATGACCTATTACTCAATGTGGAAACAGCACCTGAGTATGTGGCTCCGTTTTCGAGTTATTGGGTTTTAAGTATGTTGACCTTTGACCTCGATGGCCACTAATTTTGGGACATGTAGTACCTGATGACCAATTACTAAATGTGGCTCTGTTTTCGAGTTTTAATTTTTGACCTTGATGGTCAGTACTTTTTTGATGACCAATTGCTAAATGTGGAAACAGCACCTCGATATGTTGTTTCGTTTTCGAGTTTGACCTTTGTTCACGATGGTCAGTAGTTTGAGGACATGCTTATGTCATTTCTGCTATGTTAAAATGTTCAAATAGGGGTGGAAAAAGTAATCATAAAAGGGAACGAGTTCATCCCCTAAAAAGTGTTAATAAAAGGGATCGAATCTTATGTATTATCTGCTCTCCTATGTAATTTCATTAGGGGTGGAAAAAATGGTCATCAAAGAGAATGAATGAATACACCCTCTAAAATGATTATCTGTAGACCGTGGGTGTTCGATTGTAATCTTTGCTCGTTATGTTAAAATAAGGGTTGGAATGAGTTATGTATTCTTATGTCATTTCTGTTATGTTAAAATAGGGGTTGAAAAATATGCTCATAAAAAAGAACGAGTTCACCCCTATAATGGAGGCCTGCTATGTTATGTAGTCTTCTGCTCTTATATGTGTTCGTAATCTTATGTTACCTACTATGTTAAAATAGTGCTATGTGTTATCTGCTCTTCTATGTGTTATCTGCTATGTTCAGAATAGGGGTTGGAAAATATGCTCATAAAACAGAACGAGTTCACCCTTGTTATGTTATGTACTCTTATGTATTATCTGTTCTGCTGTGTGTTCATAGTCTCAGTGTAATTTCTACTATGTTAAAATAAGGGTTGAAAAATATGCTCATAAAAGGGAATGAATACACCATTGTTATATTAGGTAGTCTTATGTTCTGCTGTGTGTTCGTAATCTTATGTGTTATCTCCTATGTTAAAATAGGGGTTGAAAAATATGCTCATAAAAGAGAACGAGTACACCCTTGTTATGTTATGTACTCTTATGTGTTATCTAATCTGCTGTGTGTTACGTACTCTTATGTGTTATCTTCTCTTCTATGTGTTCGTAATCTTATGTGTTATCTCCTATGTTAAAATAGGGGTTGAAAAATATGCTCATAAAAGAGAACGAGTACACCCTTGTTATGTTATGTGTTCGTACCCCTTTGCTATGTTCATTGTCTGCTATGTTGAAAAAGTGCTCATAAAAGAGAACGAGTCTTATGTGTTATCTTCTCTTCTATGTGTTCGTAATCTTATGTGTTATCTCCTATGTTAAAATAGGGGTTGAAAAATATGCTCATAAAAGAGAACGAGTACACCCTTGTTATGTTATGTGTTCGTACCCCTTTGCTATGTTCATTGTCTGCTATGTTGAAAAAGTGCTCATAAAAGAGAACGAGTCTTATGTGTTATCTGCTCTTCTGTTATGTGTTCGTAGGGGTTGAAAAATATGCTCATAAAAGGGAACGAGTTCACCCCCTAAAATGGAGGTCGTAAAAGAGAACGAGTACACCCCCTAAAAAGTGCTCATAAAAGGGAATAAATTCACCCCTAAATTGGAGGTCGTAAAAGACCGTGGGCTCACGGTGTACGGTGGTCAATTTCCCAGGGGCTCGTGAGTTGTTCTAGTATGTTCCAGATTGATCCGTTTTCTACTATTTTGCTATAAAAACTAGTTTTTGAACTTGGACTGTGTAATATTGGTTTTTTGAGGCAAACATTTCCTAAGTTCAACTTCAAGTATCTTCGGAAAACAATAAACCAAAGATGATAGGTTCGAACATACAATCCTACGTTCACAATCGAAAACATTCTGTAAATCTGTATTCTCCTCTTTTAAGCGTAATAAGATATGTTGATCCGTTATTAACTGTACTGTAGAAACAATTCATCTTTGCAATACTTAAGGATAAAGTATTTCGAAATTATGTATACATGGGAACACATGGTAGTTGCCCCCATCCAGCTATAATCAAAGCCCTCAATTTCCTTCGTACAGTTCAAACCGATTTTCCTGCAAACTTTACACAACGACAATTAGTCTACTTGTCTACGTGTCGAACTGCTGAGCCAAAGGACGAGGGATCGAATCTCAGAGATGGGCATGAACATTTTTATTATTTGCAGAATTATGCATTTCCCCCATAATAAAATGAGCATTCAAACAGTTTGTGCTTCCGTGGAAAGGTAAGAATTTATTTCAAGTTAAACTTGTGAGCAGTAAGCAAAACGAATTGGGCTCACGGTTGTCCGAATACCTGACGATTTGAGTAAATCATACGACACGCCTTTAGTATGGAGTTAAAGAGCGTTCTGATACGTATAAAGAAATCTCACTGACCTAAAATCCATTACGAAATAGGACCTACCAGAAGCTTCAACACCACGTCTGCATCACTTCAGTGAACGCTGTATCGAAAGTTCCTATATAAATTCCACTCACTTGACGTCTAGTCAGTTGACCGTACTTGGTTTGTTAGCTAACTATATTGAAGGGGTATAGGCGAAAAATATGCAAATCCATTTTTCAGTTTTGTCAGGAAACGACGAAAATGTGACGCCCTTATGTTTTAGAATTGTTGAACTTTTTTTTGGGGGGGGGGCTAGATTTCACTCATCTGCTGTAAGTAGTGACTACTGCTGTTAACCATTGCTTTCTTTCATTTTTATTTACACATCCTATCCTCTTTCAAGTTCGGTTCCACATGCCATTCCATTTAGTTTCATATATTCTGTTCGATTAAATACACCTTTCTCAATCTCTTATAATATGTTCAAATTAACAAAACGGTTCTCTTGCTTTCTTTCTAATAATGATGATTTAGCTTTCAAGAGAGTTAATTTTAAATAAACTTGCAACCAATTTGTTAATCACTACGAGCATTGAGTTTTTCCTCTACGAAGGTTAAGTGGGTAATAAAACAGTTCAAGCCAATATCTTACTTCAATTTATATCGTAGATTACAATTATCGTTAAAAGAAATTGAATATTTGCATCCAAATTGTTTTTATCTAGGTAGGATGGATAGGGATGCGCACGAGACAAAATTTGAGACCGTCTCGTCTCGACAATATGCTGTAAAAGTGATGTCTCAACTCGACAAATGTATATTTTTCTATTGCAAGAGCTGTGTCTCGACTCGAATTGTGTCAGGAAAATTCTGTCTCGACTCGACTCTGCTCATTCTTAAGGATGGATAGTTTGAAGAGCCCAGTATTACAAATCTGGCGGGGTAACCAATTACACCATTACGCAACATCTATTTAAGATACAACCATTATTATACACTTCATTTTCACAAGCTTCTTCTTATAATAACTATATCGATTTCCTACTTAAATTCAATTATAGATAATTGTTTCTTATGTAGCAGCTAATATTCATGCTATACAGTATAAAACAAGTACACATTCAATGTAAATAAATAAAAATGAAAGGTATTACAGATTACTGGCATTGCGATTTTATCCGATTTTAACCAGTATATATTTTCTAAATAATTGTTCAAATTGCATTATAAGAATCCAGATTATGAGGTACCCTAAGTTTTTGTAATGCAAAAAAAAATAATACAAACATATATATATATATATATATATATATATATATATATATATATATATAGGTGTATTTTAGGAGACTTCCGGGCTTGATCCCCCCGAAATTTTATGTTTATTCAAATAAAATATTGTAAAGTGAACGAAATAACTTGTAGAATGTTCACATTTCCATGAACGAAGTTAGCAAAGCCTCCCGAAATATATATATGAATAATTTTCATTTTGGACGTGTGGTTTTAGGTATTCAACTGTGTTCACATTTCTAATTTTAGCGTTTTCGTATATGGATTATGGACATGGCGAGCTAGTAAATGTGGCAGGGATTTGAAAAGTGACAGTTCATCAGATAATGTGTTTACAATCACTTCACAGTAGAAATTTATATTTATAAAAATTTTCTCATATAATTAAAAAAAAGGAAGAAAAACTTCAAATTTCCGCACGGAGGCTTGAACCGTCGCCCTTTGCTTCAGAAATGTCAGTAGCAGTACTAAACCCGCTTGACCACAGACGCAACTTAGAATAGTGTGTGTTATAATATTGATAATACAATCGCTCCAAGCACAGGTTCCTACTTGGAGTTTTAAATATCCATTTTCTGTCGTTTTCAGCAATTTCTAGTTAAGATAATGGTTGATTTTGCATATTGGAATTGTGCATGAAGTGTGCAATCAATATTAATCTCCGAAATAAGTAGTATGATTTTGTTTTTTTACATTTTCACATCGCTCGGATGACAGACAGTACGGTTTGCAGCTAGTGTCTATATAAAGAACGGCGGGAACATGCAATTCCCTGTGTATAGATCTGCGGGAATTGTGACGGATCTAGGCTCACTTTTTCGGACTTAGTTTCTGAACGAGTTTCCAGCTTTTTGTGAACAGGTGTGTACAAAGAAGTATTGTCCTGAGTCTCTCTACTTTTATATTTTGTTGTTTCAGCATATAATATTTGTACTTTTTCAAGCATAAATGAAAATTTATGAAACGTGTCCGTATATGTAGATTTTACCTGTATATGTAACTTTACCGTCCGATGTGATTTTCAATACGCATAGCTATTTTTGCAAAGTATGCATTCATTTTTTTCCAAAATTCTAATTTTTTAGTTTCTAGGGAAGAAACTATATCCTAGAAACACGAAAAAGTTTTTTTGAGCGATGTTAAATAATTCGGCCGGTAGAGGATTAAAGTTCATTTTTTCATGTTTTTGGCAGCCTATGACACCGAAAGAAGCATTTGTGCACTCAGGTTGATCTATAATTTTTGTTTTATCTTGGTGTCAGAAATCACCTCCCAAGCGTTGTCGTTGTTGTTTTGAAATACTCTGTATATAAAGAGAACAGGTTGCTAAAAACTTATATATTCTTTTTTAAACTGTATAAAAAGTAATTTACCTTCCTGTCGTCTGGATTTTGATACTTGTTATTGACAGTCCAGTAACTCAGATTCTGCCAATATAATGGAATTTACTAGAATTATTACAGAAATATAGAGAATCAATATCACAACCAGTGATTGTTTAGGGGAGTGGCTGGTTTTACTTGTGTCAGTAACGCTTGGATATATTTGCCATTTCACTCGCTCTGTTTCAGCTGACGAAGGTTTTATTATTTACTTCAGTGACTGGATATACATTTCATTCTCAAGCAACCGCACATAATTTCCCATTTGCTAGTTTGTGGAGATTTAATCTTCTTGGCAAGGGACAGATAATTTTCTTACTTAATCACATTGTTACTTACAGTAATATTTTTTACAGATGTTATGTTTCTTGCGAGCTGCCACCGATTCAAACCAAGAACAACTCAGCCCAAGCATGTGGAAACGAACAATTTAATAATAACATTTTTGACAAAAAATATAAGCCGTTACAATACGTACCGAAAGTTTGTGTTAGTAATTCTTTCCCTTTATTTTGTCAGTGATGCTCGCAAGTTAATATATAGGCAGCGAAGAAATAACACTACCAAGCTCCGGGAGGTGATTCCTTATACCAACTGGAAGAAAAATCTAAAAAAAAGTAGCATGGTGCCTCAGTGGTAAAGCGCTTTACTCTTTTACAGGAGTGTATGGTGAACAACATCGTATCTGTGGGTTTTCTCGGGGTACTTCCATTTCCTCCCACAAGTTCATTTCATTTATTATTCTATCATCACTTGCCTTAATCATTCGTCTCCCTTAGCCTAATGGACATAATCGTGGGACGTTGAACTGAACAATTTAATTTCAATACTTTTTTTAAAAAAAATAAAGTAGATCGGAAAACATCTTTCCGAATGAAAGAAGTATAGACAGCCGAAAATGGGAAATATCAAGATTTAAAACATCATAGCTTGGAAACTATGGAACCAATTGTAAGCGGTTTAAGGAAGTACATAGGAATAAGTATGCACTCTATTCAAATATTCACATTTCAGAATTCTCCGGGTCGACGCAAGAAATCCTAAAAGTGTATTCTCGTACGAAAACGTCTTTATATGATTCGCTTTACTGGTATCGAAGAATTGCAAATTCTGGATTAGATAGACCACATAATAATGTCTGTGTAGTCTATTCCTTGACTCGCTTCTGATAGGTTCCATAATTTTCAAGCTAGGCCGTTTTAAAACGTGATATTTCACATTTAGGGCGGTTTATAACTGAAAGTGGGCGTGTCACGGCCCTGTTTATTAGAACCAAGGTTGCTATAAAATAGAGGATCTGTCCATATGTATTTTCATCTTATTAACTCAATGAAGCCAAAAAAGGAACCGAGCATCAGGATGTCTGATTGTCTACCTTCGTTTCCGCCATGAATGTAGGCTCAATACAGTGCGATCTTCCTGGACATAGAGAAACTGTAACGTATGGCTTCACGATTTTTTGTGTAGGCAGATTCTATATTTTATAACATCGTTGATTGCAACTTTTTTCCTTGTCAGTTCATATTAGGAAACTCCTCCTGTTTTTTTTTCGCAAACCTGCCATATTGCTGTTGATTTTGGTTGACGGCGCATGGTGTTCTAGAGCGACACCTACCAAAGTAAAAATAAACTTACGTGGTTTCAGAACAAAAATTTTAAACAAGAACGCCACGTGATTCATTCAGTTACGTTTCGCTTCAAAATTTCTACATTTGAATGCGTTATTCGGCATAGTAGTTATAATTGCTTTTTCTCATTCTTTGCGTTGCTTTTCGAACTGCAAATTTTGCGAAGACCGATACGGAATCAGCCCGCATGTTTCTGATTTTTCTGTGTTCCCGTTTTCTTTGCTTCTTATTCAACCAGGTGTTTCCTAATCATTCTTTGTTATTACTTTCCTTTAAGGTTAGTGTGAAGGGACAAGTTTGCCGATAGATGTCACTACAGTCTTCCTATCTCTCCAATGTATTTTTTACCTTTCACGAAAACTTACAATTTGTTTTATAAATTTCAACCTAGAGACTTCAAATTTTTAGAGAAGGAACTTCATAACCTATTAAAGGGAACAATCCGTGCCGACTTTTTATTTAGAATTTTCTTCCTTTGAGAAACAGTTTCATAGTTAAAGATTTGGATATCCATTTGAACAATCAAGCCATTTCAACAATGCGGAAAATTCTAAATAAAAATCGGCACGGATTATTGCCTTCGGTAGATCATGAAGTTCCTTTTCTAAAAATTTGAAGTCTGTAAGTTGAAATTTGTAAGAGAAATCGTGAATTTTCGTGAAAGATAAAAACTACATGGGAGAGATACGAAGACTGGAGAGCCATCTATCGGCAAACTTGTCCCTTTAAACCAACCTTAATCTAGGGCGCATAACACAGACAACTTTAAGCAAGTATTTCATTTTAATAAGAAGTTGGAACACACTAAAGAGGAAATTAACGTTCTAAACTTGAAGGGCCTCATGCAGAGTCGTTCTAACGCTTGATTAGTGTCATACTAAAGTATTCGACTAACATGTTTCTTGCAGTAGTAAGTCATTTAGTATGACGCTAATTATACACCAAAACTACTCTGCATAAGTTGGTAAGTTTTTAAGTGTTTTACAATTTCTGGTAATCCCAATATCCTAATTCTAACTGCACTCCGTTGTTGTTGTATTCAAAGCCATTACCGTGATTAATTGCAATTGAGTAAATGAGTCAGCTTCATCTCATACAATCGATATCCTGCAAGAAAACACACAAAACGAAAGAGATAGTCTCTTAGAAAATGACATATTTAACACAAAAATGTTTTATTGCAAATGCTATTTCACTAATGAAGCTCCTTACTCAGAATATATGCATTACAGAACGTACTGCTGTGTCTGCTTACTGTTCTATTCTGACAGATCTGAGTGTTCTTCCACAAAGTTCTACTCTATCTACCGTAAAGTAGCTACGTTTGGTCAATAAACGAATGGATATTTTTATTTTTTAAGGGTCTAAGGAGAGAAAAATCCCGTTATATAAATAAAGCTGTTTTTCAATGAAAATCTTAAAAGTTTAGATACTTTTAATTGGAATAGAAACTCAAAAGCTTATTATTCCAGTAGGTTTCTGAAACTACAAATAAAAATATTGCCAAGTACTAAAAAGACTGTTTTTAAGGGGTTCAGTGGAGTTTACAAAGCTTGACTCCGTGCATTTTAAATGGAAGTATTCTCACATTCCAAAACATTGAAATTAAAATTTTGTTAGCTTTTAGGTTTGCGGTGTAACCAACAGAAAAAGTTCGAAACGTGTAACGGCTAAAAAAAAAAAAAAAAAAAAAAAGTATGGTTATATTGTTCCATCACGATATCACCTAGTATCCATATTCCAAAGGGACATATGACTAGCACGAACTAAATTAATTTCGAAAATAAAAAAGTTATCATAAATAAATAAAATTAAATCGTAAAATCCGTAAATAAGTTATAACGAAATAAAATATACTAATACAGTAAGGTGACCGATGATGGTCACTCTGTGTATGATGGACACCCCCCTTGATATTTCCGCACACTCACAAAAGGTGGCAGTACTAATACTGTGTGGAAGTACGTGATGACACGCTAAGAAAGCTATCCAATTCGCTGGAAATTTTGGTAAGTAGTGTTAATGTAGTTGTGTCATAAGGTGTAAAAAATTTAAAGAGTATGTTATAAAATGACACATGAAAACATTGCGTGGTTGTAGACGTAATTTGTGTTCAACACTATTCTCCCATTTGCATCATCTTCACTGCAGTCTTGGGAAGTAACGTAACGCAAGTAACGCGTTACTTTTTAAGTAACGATTCCTAGTAACGCGTTACATTTTTTCCAAAGTAACTGTAACGGTAACGCGATACAAATTTTAAAGTAAAGTACCTAGTTTGCATTATTTTTCTGCGTTACATTTCGGATGAGTAACTATAATATATGAACATTTTTTCGGAAACAAGTGTTTCTTTCCTGTACTATATTTCTTAGAATGGAGCAATGGAGCATGAACTGTCAGTCAGCGACATACAGAGAAACAGATAAGATCTTACTAGTTAGTGCCACTTCCTACTTTTTGGAAGATGAGTGCAGCCTTATTTAAATCACGTGTACTGAAAGCAAGCACCTGGAAGATATTTTCATAGATTTTGACAGCTCCAAATCAATACATTCAGTAGTGAACTGCGAATACAATGGTAGTCTACTTTACTTTGGTTGGTGTTGTTTTTATAAAGATGGAGAACGAAAATATTTTACCATTCGAACATTTGAAAAAAAAAAGTAAAGCGTCTGAAGTGCCTGGCAGGAAATATTTATCAACAGCCAGAAGTTCGTCCGCAAATTTGAGGAAGCATCTAAAGTTAAGTTTATATATATATATATATATATATATATATAGTGTTACGCGTGCTCAAATATTGTATATACTTTACTTATAAATATTGTATATACTTTACAAATATTGCATATACTTTACTTATATATACTTTATTGTTGTATAGTGCTATTCTATTTATACTTGAGGAGAGACTAGAAGTTGCAATTTTTTCGGGAAAAATGTTTCAATTGCAACAAAGTAAGAAAAAAGGTAAGATATCATTTTCTCAAGATATTAAATAAAGAAATATATACTGAATGTTGGTGAAGTAGGAGATGTAATATGTTGATTGGTTATCGTGACAACGATATAGTGATTTTATGCGATATACTCTGTCAACTTGAGTAAGTAAGTTTTAAATTAGTCAGCGAAACGTCAAAACCTCGATATAAAAGATATTGTAAACTGTTTTGTAGGATATTATTATCTTTATAAACACACACACAATATATATTAAGATGGATCTCGCAGAGATAGGAATACAAAGTAGAAACTGGATGCAATTAGCTAAGGATAGAAGTCAGTGGAGAGCTTTTGTGAACGCGGCACTGAACCTCCGGGTTCCATAGGCCATAGAGTTAGTTAGTTTAGTTAGTTATATATATATATATACTTTTCAAAATATCTTTTTACTTGGCAAAAACATTTTTAGACCTATAATCTGCTACAGCATTTAACTAGTGCAACACACACTGTAAAAAAAATCCTACACTTTTTGGATCAAAAGATCCAATATATTTCAATCAAAATTTTTCTTGTACGCTTTATATCTGGAGAATTACATGTAGTGTAGTCAAGTCTAAACTATCAGTTTACTCAGTATGACGTGCTTATTCCGTAGAAAATACGAAAACTTGATTTAGGGGCCATTCACAAATTTTGTGGCTCCTGATACAAAAACTACTTATTGGCCAAGACCGCAATCTTTTGATTCATTTTTTTAGATCATTTCCAAATTCTTGTTGTACGCATAAACTGCAACGACCTTTGATCACCATGTATATATGCGTGCAGCAGGAGTGTAAATTGTGTTCAAAATGTGTGAGAAATGTGCAGAAACTTCCAAGGGTGCAAGTCATGCACATTACCCACACGTTTTGTTCTCCTTTCGAACCCCCCCTCCCCCTCTTGCTCACATATATACACGTAAAAGAAGTGATCAAAAGTAGTTGCAGCTTACGCATACGAAAAGTGTACAACAGTTTTTTACATTGCAATATAGCATTTCAATAATAGTTCATTGCTTATAGTCGCTATTACGTGGATATATTTGATGAGTGCCATAATTAACAATATACAGTAAGGAGTTAATATGAATAAACTGTGACTGATGAGCAGGCCTACTTTATTACTAGAAAGTAACTGTCCGCATGAAAGGATATAGCAACGCTACTATTATCAACTTATAGTTCTAAACATTTACGATGATTGGGGAAAATCAGAATGTGCAATAATAATAATAATAATAATAATAATAATAATAATAATAATAATAATAATAATAATATATAGTTGTAGAGAGAATTGAAATAATAAGTTTTTTTGAATACATATTCAAAGTTCTGGACTAAAAAGTAACGCGTTACTTGCGTTACTTTCGAAGTAGGGTAACAGTTACTTTTCTGGGACAAGTAACGCCTTACATTTTAAGGGAAAGTAATGTAACTTGTAACGCGTTGCATTTTTAAAGTAACTTACCCAACACTGCCTTGCTGTTACCAGAAGTTCAACAAGACTGAAAAGCATGGTGTTGTAGTCACGTGTGTACACCCTGTGACGTCAAGTGTGAGGGTGATTCTACAGGGTGAGGTGAGGGTGAAGTATCGCGATGATGGTTCCAGCGAATGGTCTGTATGATGGTCAGCGTGGCTGTCATAGGACAAGGTTGCCATGTGAAAGTTTGCAGGTACCAATGACGAACTTCATTAATATAAAGTGTGTGTGTGTGTGTGTGTGTGTGTGTGTGTGTGTGTGTATGGAAATATATGTACGAGCTGCAAGAATTTAATTCCCGAAATGCATTGTACTAGTTGTCATTTGGAACTATAAGTTCGAGGCCCCTGTTGTGCGTCAATACATGGGACTAGACAGTGATCCTAATAGCAACAAGCGGCCTTATGCAGAGTCGTTTTGATGTATGGTTAGCGTCATATTAAAAGCCTGACTACTGCAGGAAACATAGTAAATCTCTTTAGTATGACACTAATCACGCGTCAGAACGACTCTGCATAAGGCTCAAGAAGTTTCGTAACTCAGTTGCTGAAATACTTTTAGGGTATACTTGAAATTCTTTCTTGACGTTAGTCTTGAAGGAACAAAAACCTGTCATTATTGCAGATTTGTTATTGCAGATTTAAATCCTACTTCCCAGAACATTCCAAATCGAAGGGAAATAAGCTGTGTGAAGAAGCATGATGATGTCTATGTATTTGTGGCCAGAATTTCTCTCCCAGTGATAAGTCTAATTAATTCGCATCGCGGCTACAGATAGACTAATAGAGACTAAGTATGTGATTCATATCTATTGTTGTCCCAACAGTCAGCTAACAAGTAATTATCAACCTTATATTAACGCATGGAGATTCTAACAAAGGACGATCTCCCTCTATGCAAACGTTCAGGGAATTAAATTGATATAACTCGAACTGTTTTCTTAATTCTTCAGACATTACAACAATATTGACCTTTATTTATTGTTCATATTTCCAGTATATGATAATATGTTCCAACGAATCGGAACTACCAACAGGCAAAGGATTGAATGAAGACAATCTTAGTCAAGTATTGTCATAGGTAATAAATGGCCATTGTTCGGAGAAGAGAGCATCTATCATGTATAAGGTACCAAGAAGTATGCTGAAAAGAAAATTACAGCTGATTCGTAAAAATAAATAAATAAATAAACTATTGATCCCAATACAGCAGTTTTGAAGCCAAAGATGGGAAAATATCCCACATTAAGCGTGTAGTTTGAGTCGGAATTGGCACGACATCTACAGGGTTTGGAAGAAAAGGGATTTGGTTTGATGTCTAAAGACGTAAATCTGCTTGCTATCACGTTTGTTCAGAAATTAGTATAAAGCATACATTCGATACGACCAAGGAAACTGCTGGTAGAGAATGATTCAACGCGTTCCTTGGCCGAGATCCGGAATTATCTAGACGACAAGCATAAGGGTTATCTAGAACAAGGGATAAAAACATGGACAGGGATGTTGTTAATTCATTCTATGAAAATATTGAAGGTGATATTTTCGTCATTAAGTCCGCAATTAAAGGAGATCAAACACATATTTATAACGTCGACGCAACCCCAGTGGCGTCTCATGACAAAATTTTTCGGTAGTTCACAGCCATTAGAAACTTGTAATTCTAGAATTCTTTCAGTATTCTAAATAAGAAGAATTATCCATCTATCAATGAAAGTACCCATATATATATAGCCTATATATAGTATCCATTCATAAACAAATGATCCATTTCATTCGTATATACGCATATGAAATCACTTCTCATGTTCTTCTGGGCAATCAACTTGTCAATACAATAACTCTTCTTAAGTTTAATTTTTACAATGTTTTTCTCTGTTGATACTATAGCTAATGTACTGAAACTATTTTGAGCTACGACACTCCTTTAAATGTTTTTATATTCTTTAATATGGTAAAAACAACTTTCAATTTCTGAAGTCAATATTGGATTATTTACTATGATTTTCACGAATTTTGTTGTATGTCATTTTCTTTCCACAGACTCACTATCAGTTTCACGACAATATACTAAATGATATCTCCATTAGACTGCAAAGTCTGCTATCTCGTGTATTTGAATTGCTAGGTATGCTGTTTTGTGGACTGTTAACAGTATACACGAAACATGCAATGTATCAAATTATTATGATAGTTGCTGAGACACCTTTACGAACGCTCTGCCCATGTACTTTTATTCTCTGAAATCCAATAAACATATGCTACTATGAGACATGCACTTCGAAAGGTTAACCTTCAAATTTTAGTTGCCATGCAGTGTCTTGACTTTTTCGCGCTAAGAATCAGCAGCGCGCATGAAATTAATTGCTAATATTGACCACAACAAAGTACAAAAAAGTTTGGCAGAAGATAGGTTATCGGCTGTTGTATACCGTACGCGATGTGCTCACAATAGAACACTTGTGATATGTTTGAAGAAAACTTGGTACAGCTTACCTTACTTAGTACATGTCTCACAATAACGGTTTAATAGGTTTTACGGAATAAATTTCTAAACCCGAGTCCATCATTTTGACTTGACCTGTATACTCATTAGATTAAGCGTTTTTAAATCAGAATAAAAAGCGCAATTAGAAGTTTATCCAAGTGTGGGCAAGTTTTTCCATGGTTAAGACCGGTAGTTCTTTACATCGAAACACTGTACACGAAAATTTAATTATTTTTGCATGAATTATAATAATGTTTTATTTTACTTTTGTTGATAAAGAACGTTATAAGATATTCGTAATATAAGTGTTTAACATTTTTAAATTTATACTTTTTTAAAGGTAAATTATAGACTTTCAGTAAACAGCTACAGCATCATCCATTTTTATCCTATTGTCTTGGTTTGTACCTACTTTTATTTAGAATAAAGGAGCCTTTGAAACGATATCATTCCCATTTCCCTATTATGTCCCTGAAGAGGGAAATTTTGAGAGAAATCGAGATTTTTTATTTTCTTTTTCAAATTTTGAGTCCCTCTGGATCCCACTTGGGTTCACACACAGATCTCAAAAGTCAACTGAAAAATAGTAAGGAGTGTACGAAATGTGTGTACAAAATTTCAAGCTTCTATCTTGAATAATAAGGGCGGGAACATATTTACCAGTGAGCTAAGAACATCAGCACCATGCTCCAGATGACCCCAAAAGAACCGGATGTAATATAAAAATTTTCTGATTCATCTCTATTTATCCTAGGGTCATGTTTTGAACATCATTCTCTTCAGAATAGAATATTCTTTTCAACGGTACCACTCACATGTCCCTATCGTGTCCCTAAGGAAGGAAGTTTGTAGGGAAATAGGGATTTTTATAAAAAATATCCCCTTTTTACTTTTTGCCCCTCTGGCCCCCCTTGTGTTAACGCAGAGATCTGAAAAAAAATCTGGAAAATACTAAGGGGTATACTAAATGTGTGCACAAAATTTCAGGCTTCTATCTTAAACAGTAAGGTAAAAAAATATTTACCAATGTGCTACGAATATCCTCATAATACCCTAGATTCCCGTATAAAGCAGGAAATTTCCTGAGACCCCTATTTATCTTAGGATCATGGTTTGTACGTCATTCTCTTCAGAATAGAAAATGCTTTCAAACGGTATGATTCACTTGTCTCTATCATGTACCTGAGGCGGGAAAATCGCGAAGAAAGGGATTTTTGTTAAAAAAAATCCTTTTTTACTTTTTGCCCCTCTAACTCCCAGTGTTCACACAGAGATTTGAAATAAATCTGAAAAATACTGATCGGTGCACTGGATGTAGGTGCAAAATTTCAATCTTCTAGGTACAAAAACAAGCCCGCCCAAAATAATAAAAATAGGCCTAACATTTTTTTAAGTTATGACGTCATCACATCCTAGGTCTTGACACAAAAAGGCGTGAAACCATACGTAACGTGTTCTACAATGCCTCCTGGCTTGAAAAAGCAATCAAAAAGAAAACGAAGTAAAAATCTTTATTGATACTTTTTTAATTGAATAATGAAGAAACTACCCTAGTACCTAAAAATAGGCATCAAAAATTTAAAATGATTAGTGATGATACATGCTTATCAGACAATGCTAATTTTATTCTACAAATCCACAATTCTAAGAAAACAATGTTCTTTTTGAAATTAGTACAACTTAAAATTATGTTCTATAACAATATATTTGCATGCGATGTATTCACAGTTTCAACACATTATTTTAAAGTTCCATTAATGCAGAGTAAATAGTTCAACCACAGCTTCACAATTTCAGCCAAGTTGGTTGCATTTACCCGTGTTGACACAATCTGTGTTTAATTTTTCATGGGACAGGACTATCTTAACACGGACATTTGTTACGCAGTCACGTCCAGCATTTGTGTGTTAAAACACTCGCGAGCAAGAATCAAGAACGCCTGTTTAATAAACATTCGACGATCATATTATGAAGGTGAAAATCCATATCTGTGGACGACAATATATATTCACCGCTGTGTTGGATTCCCTTGTGATTTGTGCAGCCACTGAACACGATTATTATAAGGATACGGAAATTGATCAGTTTCCAAAGGGGTCGTGTCATAAATACAGGAATAGTCAAACTTTCGATTTTGTTTTGATTAGTTCAACAGCCTGCATTTAAATGATATCACACAATTGCTACCCTCCCTCTGTCTTATAAATCTGTACCTTCTCTACTCCATACCTACTCCCTCCAACTTTCTGCCATTGTCCAATTCGTTGGATATTTTCACCGATAGATGTCACGAGAAACAAAATATCAGGATTGCTAGCACAAGCAGGTCTTTCGATTTTTTTGTACTTTCTTTGCGCAATACCAAATTCTGAACTGAAACTGGATTAAAGTACACAGGCAAATGAAGGAAATAACTGGGAAAGTCACAAAGGTAACTTTTAGACTTCCATATTATACGAGGGACATCATTTTGAGAGGTCAAAGGCAATTGAGACCCCACTTAGTTTCAGGAACGCGTTTTTTAAAAATAAATTGTATAATTAACGTAACTCACTCTATGACCAGGTAACCCAGAGATTCAATGCCGCATTCACGAAAGCTCACAATTCTGCCTTCTCACGAAAGCTCACTTCTGTCCTTGGCCAACTGGATCCAGTTTCTACTTTGTATTCCTATTTCTGCAAGATCCATCTCAATACTGTTCTCCATTTGCGCCTAGGTCTTCCTAATGGTCGTTTTCCGATTGGACATCCAGTTAAACCTTTCAAATTGTTCCTACTTTCTTCCATTATGGCTACATGACCTGCCCATCTGACCCTTCTAGGCTTCATGACCGCAACATGTTTGGTAAACAGTATAAAGTATTCAGTTCCTCGTTATGAAGTTTCTGCCATTTTCCATTCCCTTTCCTCTTTGGTCCGAATATCAGTTTCATGATTTTGTTCCCAAAATCAGGCCTGGTCTCGTTTCAAAGGAGCTGGCTCGAGCCGATGGCTCACCTGAGCCCAGTCGGTGGCTCATTCAAACTGAGCCGGCTCAAGCCATCGGCTCAATTGAACCGAGTCGATGGCTCATTCCACACAAGCTGGCTCGAGATTTTCGCTGAGCTGAACCGACCCGAGCCGATTGATATCACTACCCGGATTGGGCTTCTGCTTCGAATCAAAAATTCGACCGTGCAGGTCTCAGCCTTGGTGGAAAGAACTACAGTATATATTTATATTCATGCTCATCACATTTGAGGTTGTCCGTTATAAAAGTTTATTGTCGTCTCGTTATCAAGAGGAGACGAGATGCGAATAGTGTCCCCTGTCGTGAACATTAGAAGTATCCCACATAATTGGTTACATTTCTAATGATTTTGCTTTGCAGTGTAATCAGGACAGTAGTAAGTGCATGACTTGATCCCGTTTTGGACTTTGACCACGACCTTTATGACGTCATAGGTCAAAGGTCAACAACCTGGGCCGGGTCAATGACCTAGGGGTACTTAGGATCACCACCTCTAGATTTTAGCAGGGGTACCTTGGCCAACCCTCTAAATTTTGGCAGGGGTACATAGGACCACCCCCTTAAATTTTGGAAATTGCCAAATCTAAAAATTGGGTGTTTTAGCATAGGACCATGGTATGTACCTCTATTAGTATTGGGGGTCTATCTCGTTCCCATTCATGGGTAAAAAATTGCCAAAAAGTTAAATTTCGGGGGTTTTTGACCTAATTTATCCCCTTTGATGAGGTGTTATTACCTTATATAGTTATATGGGCGTATACAGGGGTCCATTCCCTTTAATAAGACATGGGCATATTGGTGCACCGCTTTAAAAGTTTGGGGGGATACCTTGGCCCACCCCTTCCATTTTGGAAATTGCCAAATCTAAACATTTGGTATCATAGTATAGGACCCTAATATAGATCACTATAAATTTGGGTTTTCCATCTCGTTCCCGTTTAGGGGTACAAAATTGCCAAAAATATAAACGTAAGCAATACGTAGTACCACGTCTTTGGTTTTTGATATAATTTATCCTCTTTGATGAGGTCCTATTAAGTTATATGGTTATATGGTCATGTATAGGGGTCCATTTCACATCATAAGACATACGTACATTGGTGAACCCCTTTAAATTTTTGAGAGGGGTACAGAATTTTGTAGAAATTCTTACAAAAATTCTAAGTCCAAATTAATAACGAACTCTTGCTACGTTTTCTTATGCAATCCAGAAATACATGTCTCGATCCATTAGTAATTTCTTGTCTTCAATCCAACTCCCTCCCTCTTCCACCTCTCCTTGTCAAAAGCAGCGTGTGCGACGTAATAAACTCTTTCCATTCAGACGAAAAAAAAGCAGGAATCAAGTTTACAATGTTATACCTCTAAAATAGCCTTTTTCATTCGTTTGTTCTGAAATATCTTTAAAGAGCTTATTTTTTTAAAAAGTCATACAATCTTCCCATGGCTTTATTAATAACTTTAGGTTCATTCTTTCCCTTCTTTAAAGACTGCAAGCTAGTAAGATGCTCCCTAAGAAATCTATGGAAATTGCCAATAACGGCAGTAAGTTTTGTGCTTCCTAAAGTCTGTAATGCACGCACAGAGCTCGAGAATATCTACTGACAGAAATGAATGTTATTCAATGATTCATTTAATTTCTTTTCAGTAATTGCAAGCAAATGTTCCAAGAGCGTCATTTGGGCAAGACAGGAGGGTGTAATTTCCCCTCCCTTGAGCTTCATAAATACATATTGTTTGAGCAAATGTATCGTAATACACTAATAAAAAAGTGAAATTTTTTTGTCGGCGAAGACTCTCCCCCCCCCAAAAAAAAAATCTACAATGACACTGCTTTTAGCAACAAACCTATAGAGTTACGATAGCACATTGCTAGAGAGCTTACATTTGGTTTCAAGAGTCGAAGGTTTGATCTCAAGGCATATGAGTTCCTGGGCGACATTGAGAGAGACAGACAGAGAGAGAGATTGAAATATGGAGACGGAGAGGAATGATTTATATACACAGATTTAGAACTAGGGAGAAATGATCGCACAGCATTCGTATTATGACGAAAATTGTGATTTTGTGATACAGAAGAAGGGAAGGTTTCGTACTGCGAAGATCACATTAGGCAGTTGTCGAAATAAGGTGGAGAACTCTTTTGAGAGCATCAGATGATTACGAATGGAGAGAAAGATCTTCAGAACTGAGGAGTTAAGAATTTAAAAAATCTGAAGCTTCCGAGACGGGTTTCGAACCGCGAAGCTTGTAGTTATCGAACCATGACTTTATCCATTCTGCTACGGAGAACTCTGTACTCATGCATACAACGATAATAAAACATCCACTGGTTCTTTATAAATTATGATGTTACTTTGCTATTGAGCCTTTAAAATGATGAACTCACCTACCATAATCCTTCCATTTTATTTTTTATATCTTGTTTATATATAGTTGTCCTGCCAACCATGTATTAACAATCTCATTATTTAAAAACACTTGAATATCTTTTTACATTAACATTATAATTGGCATATCTTTTCTTTTTCTTCTTCTAATAGTACAAACAACCAGCCAGCCTAGTAAATATTTAAAATATCTTATAACCCAGAATTACAAGACAGTACAGATTTACAATACGAATATAGAACGTGCCGTTGTATATTATGGCGTCCGACGGACTTTTCTTTTTATTCATTAACTTTATAAAAAAGAAAAAGAATTCTGGACCGTTTACATATACCTGTTTATCATTCGAGTTTTCGAATGCACCTCGTATATTTACAAATTACAATTCATATATAAATATACATAAATATCATATTTAACTCTATAACAATATTATTATCATATTTATTTTAAACTTTATCATCATTTTCATTTATTTATACATTTCAACGACAATAAGGCACATTCGAAATTATATTTACAAGTTATTTAGGTCCTTTTTCGGGTTCATTAAATGCTGGTTACAAGCTACTAATTATTTATTTAGCCATCATGAAGAAGGTTTTGAAAAAGATGTATGGGATATTCATATAGTCGTTCTTTGAACGCAAAAATGATCGGATATAAGATGTAGTTAAACAAAATATAAATGAAGATTGAAATATCGATAATAATCAGGACATAGCATAAGAATTAATGTCTTATTAACATCATAACATGAATAATGTGATTGATATAGCATTTAGACAATCAAAAAAATCAAGTAAGGTATGAATAACAGACGAACTCATAATGATACTTGAAGCAAAACAAATTGAGTACGGTCCCCTCAGTCGCCGTAACTTTAATCTAAGTTACATGTCCAACAAATTCCTTATAGAAAACAAAACTTATTAATTTCAATATATATCTTCGCATTACAAATATGCTTTTAAATATACTTCAATAACATGAAACACGAATACTATTAATATTGCGTTTTCCAATCATAGTAAAACACATAAATAATATGGAGCACAAATATTAAAGAAAGCACATAACACTAAGACATATGGTGATATAAAGTGAATAATTACGATCATAGACATGAAGTTCAAGATTAAATAACATAAAATAAGATACAATAAACCGATTCACATATCCATAAAGTATGTTCATTTTTCCTCAACGCGGATTCAATCCATTTCACACCAACACAATCTATCCCAGGTCACGATGTCTCATAGCTTCAATTAGATCACATTGTATTCCACATTCTTGGGTACTTTCTTGGCGATTATGCATTGTTACAGCACTCAGATTCCTATGTGTGTCATTACTGCCATCTGTAAATCGATTTTGCATAAATAGGCGACGATTGTTGTTCCTGCCGAAATTCCGGTTGTTATTTCTGAAATTCCTATTTACGTTTCCAGGATTCGGTTGTGCCTGATTACCGTTAGCATTGTAATCGTTCATTCTACTATTAAAAGTGTTTTCTGGTTGTATACTTAAGTTACGAATAGGAACTTGTCGTTTATGATTACGACCAGAATTGCCCTGACCTCTGTCTTGTTCTCTATAGTTTTGTACTACAAATTGGCTTTCATAATTCTGGACGAGCATTATTAGATGTTTAAAGTTAACACATTGCGCAGACATTAGTAGCTGTTGTAATTTGAAAGGCAATAATATCCTTATAGAAGCAATAATTCGTGATTCTGGATGACCCGAATTTAACGCTCTTAGCTCGTTAAACGTCGAAACTACAAATTCTGTAATACTTCTATGTAACTTGGGGTTGAAGGGCTTCGTTCTTAGCAAAGCATCTATATTTGCTATCATAAAGTCATTTTCATAGTTAGCTAACAAAGCGGTTTTAAATCAGAATAGGTACGGAGATTATTCCTAATGGCCTTAAACCAGGTTAGACACGGTGGCAATAATATATGGGGTAGTAGCTTTAAATATTGAGATTCGTCTACGCCCATTAGTTCACACTCGTTGTCGAACTTTTCGAGAAATCCCCTCATAGTTATGTCTTCAGGTACACCACTAAATTTTGTAAGTGATTTTACATCACTTAATTTTAACGATTTACCTGTGCTTGTTCTCAAGTATCTGTAGTATTTACGCTTCTGATGGGATGATCGCCTCATTCTTCTCTCTCCTTCTGTACTATCTTCTTTACAGCTCGAGGATTGGTTATCTTCGAGAATTGTTCTGGGATGACATGTAGATTCCCAATCGACAGATGTAGGATGTACAGGATTCATGTGCCCATCATCTTGCACTGCACCTTCTTGAATACACTTTTCTTTAAGAAAATCCGCTTCATCCCGTAACTGTTTGATTTGATTTGCCTGCTCATTTACCGTCGATTCTATAATATCTACTGTGTCCTGAACTTCTGAGCATCTCTGTACTATTTTCTCCATATTTTCGTCATAATGTCCGAATTTAGCAGCAATATGCTGATTTACTTGGTTCAATTGTTCCTGAATTTGTTCCCATTTGTTGTCGTTGCATCGCTGCAATTGTTCCAATTTTTGATCAAAACGCTGATTCATTTTTGTAAACTGTTCAGTTTGGTGATCCTTAATTTGTCGGGACATTTCTTGTAACATCTCCAACATGGAAGAATTCGTTGCTGGAGTGTCCATCGTTCCATTATCCGTGACACTCATGGTGTTTCTGTATATAACACGGCCACTTCTTAAAATTGTATAGTTAGTATTGGGCTCAATATTGATCGTTTTTTTTACTATTCTTCAAAAAAGCGATACTAATTACAGTGAAACCTGTCAACTTGGCCACCACTCTAAGTTGGCCACCTGCTTATCTTGGCCTAGTTCGTCTTGAACGTGCATTTTCCCATAAGACATTCGCTACTTACTACTCTATAAGTTGGCCACCTGTCTATCTTGGAAGTTGGCCACACTGAAGCAATGTTTACCCTATGATGATAATGATAAATTTACCTGTGTATCTTGGCCACGCAAAATACAGTTTTGTTATTTTTCTTAACCCTTTCGAATTCCCACATGAGAAGCAGATGTTCTGTATTTGTGACTGGACACAAAGAAGCATAGATTTGCACATTTTGTTCTTGGAGGTCAATGGCCAGAACACTGCCCTCATAAAGGGGTGGTGAAGGAAGGTGTGAATAAGAAAAAGCACGTACAGGAATTCATGAAATGGTTATACGTATTTGTTTACCCTGTCTGTTTTGCTAAAATCATTAGCTATATCAACTCCTCTCATCAGTGGGGAGCTTTAGTAATTCCGGAAAATTCTCATGGTTAAAACTAACCATCTTAATTGTCAACTATTGGCACCTGTCGGCTTGTCAAAAGATAGCGGAGTTTTGAGGTATGAATTCCCTGAAGATTTTCTCAAAACAGCTTTTGCTCCGAGGGAAACACATCTAGCTCATTAACAAGAGATAGTTAACTACAATATTAGAATGTGCATATCTGCCAAAAAGAATAAAACAAATACGTCTAGAATGAACCACTATTCAGTAACAACTAAAAAGAAGTCATATAAATTGCATATGAATTTCTCAATTTATCTTAGCTTTTCTTGTTTTCAATCTGAATAACTCAGTGTGTTATAATATCAATTTCGATAAACTGCGGACATACGCTTCTATTTTATGGTTGTTTGTGTTATTGTGTTTTCAACCCGAATAATCCAATGTACCAGACTAGTTTTCAGGAAGAGAAAAGTATGCACATACATTAAACATACTATAGTAATATTTTCTAGCACTGTATATTTTTATGATTACTCTATATACATTATTTATAAGTAGCTGTCGTGCCACTGATTATAAAAATTTTACAATCAAATAATACTAGAAATCCTATTCTAAAAATACACAAATCACACTTATTTTCTGTAAGTTGGCCATCTGTCTAAGTTGGCCACTTTTCGATGGAACCGATGGTGGCCAACATAGACAGGTTTCACTGTATTTTTCACTTTCGGGTTCCGGCACCATTTACAACGATAATAATAATCATCCACTGGTTCTTTATAAATTATGTTATTTTACTAATGAGCCTTTAAAATGACGAACTCATCTACCATACTCCTTCCATTTTATTTTTATATCTTGTTTATATATAGTTGTTCTGCCAACCATGTATTAACAATCTCATTATTTAAAAACACTTGAATATCTTTTTACATTAACATTATAATTAACATATCTTTTCTTTTTCTTCTTCTAATAGTACAAACAACAAGCCAGCCTAGTAAATATTTAAAATATCTTATAACCCAGAATTACAAGACAGTACAGATTTACAATAAGAATATACAACGTACCGTTGTATGCACATACGTTTCCTTTAGCTACGTTGAAAGCTAACTTAATGAAATATTCCAAAAGTTGACTTTGAGGATGCGCCGTTCTGATAGGATATCAACCTCTTGTAACTTAGTTACAATATGCATAATGAACTTCTTCTTGTTCAGAACACTTTTTAGGGCAGTAAAATTTGTTACTATTGTGTTAAGTAGGATACATTTGACAGAACCATCTGATAAAGTGGTGTCAAACCCTGTGCGTCATCGTCTGTTAGGTGAATGGTTAATGTAAGTTATTCCTACGTGTATGGTCCGAGCTTCGAATCAAGACCATTCTTATTGATTATTTTCTTTGAGCTACGCTCATACTGTGCATTCCACAAGTTCAATTTTCAAGTAATGTAGTCACAGCTAGTTTAATTCGAAATTATTTTCAAATATGATATTTGTTAATACATGCGTTTCTTTAACTTGCGATGTTTCAAATTTGATATTAAATCTTACAACCTGAATGTATCTCATTTCCCTACGGCATATCATCAAGAATTTTTGCACAACGACGACAGTCAGGCGTTAATACAAAATTCAATTCTTACTGGAATGTATACATATATATATATATATATATATATATATATATATATATATATATATATATATATATATATATATATATATATATATATATATATATATATATATATTAGAAAGTTTGACTCAGATAAAAACGTAGAGTGCATCATTGACTCTTGGAGGAGTTTCAAACGAAGTTACTATACGTATAATTTACCATCTCAACAATCTACTGTGAGGGCTAAGACACTAAAACCATTCCAGGGAGGGAAAAGGGTTATAAGTAAAAAAAAAAAAGTAATAGAATACGAAAAATATTGGTGTCAAATTCATAGTTTTCTGATTCGAAGAGATGAATAGGGGCTACCAGATGGCACTCCTCACTTGTTTGTAGCCTTGTATAAATGAGAAATTGTTTTAAAAGTATATTTTACATTCAAGTATGATTGTTTAAAAAAAAGCCTGTCCTTCAACATTATGTTTTATAATTATTTTCTACTGTATTTCTTATTTATAATAACATATTTTCTCTATATATTGTATTCTATGTTATACGTTTCTAAATTACATATTACGTCTTTCATTTGAAGAGGAGCTTATGGCAATTCAGAGCAGCAGGGACATACTTAGAATACAGGCCTTGGCAATCCAGAGCTCCTGCCCCACGAAATAACTACTTTTCTGTAAATTATATCTAATTTTAGATATGATAATAGACATTTTAGTAAAACATGCCCTCAAAAAGCCTTGTCTACGCCCCTGAAAAGCAGTGAAAATTTTAGAAAGTGAGCAGTTAATAATGTTTCCCCAGAAGTTATATCTCCGATTTTTCCGAGTGTGATATCAGTATCTGTGCATTATCACTTTTCACCCGCAGTGTATTGAAACGTACTAAAAAGAAACTGTTCTGAATTCTTCACTGGTTCCCCCTATTACCTCATGGCAATAGGGTCAACCTTGGACATATTCACATCTAAAATATCAGCTTTTATGTCAGAGATCACGAAAACTATCCATTCGACACAAATAAAGGTTATTTTCGATTCCTTTTGCCTGTCACTCTCCCATTGTCAACTCTATGCCAACCAAGGCTTAATTTTGACTTACACAGCATCCACAGTGTCACTATTCATCTTTGCACATGAATTCGACACTAATATCGTTCGTATTTGACGTCTTTTACATGTCATCTTCACCTCTTGGTAGGGGTTTCAATGTCTCGCCCCCATAACTATGAAGAAATTTCAAACAGCGTAAGTATAATTATAAATTACCATTTGAAAAATAAGTGTACATGTGATCTTTTTCGGAGAGAAAATCGTTAACTACTTTTCGATATCAATGTATTGCCTTTTTTTAAGTAAGGTCCTATATTCAAACACAAATCATGTCTTTCAAAGCTCTAATGGAAAACGAAACGAATCGTCGTAAACATGTTACGATTTTGAAGACAAAAAGAGCAAAATATTGATTGCACAAACGTATAATGGAATCATTTGCATGCAAATTTATAACTTAAAAACGTGTTGGCTTGATAGATGAGGCGTTAGTGAACGGGTTTTCTGCTGGTGGTCCTACGTTCGAATCTCGTGCATTCTTTTTGCGTTTTTCTTTTAGCTACACTGAGTTTGTGCATTCCAGATCTTCAAGCATGAACCAAATTTAATACCAGTAAGTGAATTAAAAGTAGCTGACATTATTTTCAAGTACGAGACGTTATTACATGCTTTTCATTAGCTTACAGTACTCAATCCGCATCGGGCACTTTTTTTACTTTAGGACTTGTGATTGCGATTGATCGACGATGACACACGTTTTATTATATTCAGATATTTCAATACTCGGATGTTTCAATACTTGAACTATCAAGTCTTCAGGGATAATAATAGTAATAGTAATACATATTATTATTATCTCGTAGAAGATTAAAAGCTAGGAGCTAATTATCGCTTCGGTCATACCGTTACAAGCAGAAACGTGACATTTGGCAAGAATATTTCTGTTTTGTTTAATGTTGTCCACGAGAAGAGAAATTTCTCATATTGTTTCTAAAAAAAAAATAACATTAGAATTACCATTTTACATTCGAGACGGGATAAGGGTAACTCGTATTATCATGGTTTTTAGAGATGAAAATCGAGACGAGATGAAAAGTATCGTAAACATTTCTTGTCTTGTTACGATTCTCGAAATAGTGCATGTCCATTGTTTAAGTAACAATTGCTCTGTAGACGGAATCTTATAATCTTTTTCTTTCTTTGTATTTTACAGCTCATTGAATTATGGTCTATGTAGGTATTTTTTTTAGCAAAGCTTTTATACTTACCTCTGCATATCCTAAAAATTAGTATATTATATGCCTTACTGTTGAGTGATATTCAATTATTTCTATTACAGTTATTTTTCTTATAACATACAGTAGAACACTTTCTACATGAAACGTTAGTTTAAAGCTTTTGTCTAAAATGTGGGTAGTTGCAGAGGTGTATCTTCAAGGTACGGAAACCCTTCTCCAAAATCCCTACGTTTAAGTAAGTTTCCCAAATTTTAGACTTACTTTAAAACTTTTAATACCATTATTATTATTATTATTATTATTATTATTATTATTATTATTATTATTATTATTATTATTATTATTATTATTATTATTATTACTGTATATTTGAGACCTAAATATTACGTCTTATTCCAATGCAAATAAGCATACTGAAGTTAAGAAAAATCAAAAGAAGTTTTTTGGACACTATAAGGATGAATTGCCTTATAAGAGATACTTTGTCAAAAGAAGGTGTCAGCTACTGGACAATATGAAAATCGAATCTTCAATTGCCTTAACAGAAACTAGGTAGGTTTTGTCTTCATCACGATACATAGTAACGCACTTTCTTTGCGTAAAAGACATTGGATTATGTTTGCGTTATGTTGATATTTTAACAATATATATATATACAGAAAAATAGTTCGTATTTACGAATTTTGGTTGACCGAATATATGGAACGTGTTGAAGATGACGAACGGAAATATTATTATTATTTTTAGTAAGAGTGGAAGAACGTAGAAACAATTTCACAATGTCGTTTCAGACTAATTTATGACTCATACTAGACCTTAAGGATGACCGTTTTGTATTCATGAATTGTTTGCGAAACACGCCGTTTTCAGACAGTAGGAATCGAGAGTGTAGACTGTGACGTCATGTTAGTTTTCCCCCTGTGAAGGGAGTCGTTTCAACTCTAACTTGTAAGAACGAGAGAAATTGACTATGTTTTATGTTATTCATCAGAAATATCAACTTTGTAAATTATAAATTATTTCTGAGTTTCGTCGGCGGGACTCGAACCGCAGACCCCTGACCCACGAAACGACTGCTCAAGCCACTACCCTAAGACTGCTCTTCTAAGTAAGAGTCAAGAAACACTCGTATATATAATAAATTGCAAACGTTTACGATTGCAATGTTTTATTAACGATGAAACACTGATTTCAGTCATGATAAAATACTATAGTCCAGAGAATTTAAGTTTATTTTTTTAAAAGAAAGACCGAAAGTATCTCCGTAACTTACCTCTATTATATTCGGTTATTTTCGTGTTACATTTATTTCGAGTAACGTTGAACGACAGGGACACGAACACAAATACGTCGAGGACATTTAATATTTCAAAGGTTCTCCCATGGGGAGACCCCCCTACAGAACTATCTGATGGCTGGGGTGCCTGGTTCGTTCCCAAGGCAAGTAAGCTTGAGACGGACAACGTTGTGCTAGTGGATTTTTCTCGGGACACTCCCACTATTTCATTCCACCAACTCATCCATCATAATTCACTTGCTTTAATCATAGTCTTCCTCAACCTAACAAGCATAATCGTGGGACATTAAACGTAAAGATTATATTTTCTAGCTGTTAACCCAAACCAATCCGAATCGAGAAACAGTTGCATATTATTGCTCATTAACGTGTTTTCACAAAAAAATATGTAGAAAAGAAACGGGGAATCGTAATTCCATTCGAAAGTGAAACAGCAGACTCATAGTTCCTTCACCTAAAACGAAACACGATTACGATTCCCCGTTTTTTTCCTACATATTTTTTGTGAAAACATTTTAATGAGCAATAATATGCAACTGCTTTTTGATTCGGATTGGTTTGGGTTAACAGCTAGAAAATGTAATCTTTACGTCTAATGTCCCATGATTATGCATGTTAGGTTGACGAAGACTATGATTAAAGGAAGTGAATTATGATGGACGAATTAGTAGAATGAGAAAGTGGGAGTGTCCCGTGGATTCCCACGAGCACGATGTTGTCCGTCTCAAGCTTACTTGCCATGGGAACGAACCAGGCACCCCAGCCATCAGATAGTTCTGTAGGGGATCTCAGTTTCGATTCCCGATGGGAGAACCTTTCAAATATTAAATGTCCTCGACGTATTTGTGTTCGTGCCCCTGTCGTTCAACGTTACTCGAAATAAATGTAACACGAAAATAACCGAATATAATAGAGGTAAGTTACGGAGATACTTTCGGTCTTTCTTTTAAAAAAATAAACTTAAATTCTCTGGACTATAGTATTTTATCATGACTGAAATCAGTGTTTCATCGTTAATAAAACATTGCAATCGTAAACGTTTGCAATTTGTTATATATACGAGTGTTTCTTGACTCTTACTTAGAAGAGCAGTCTTAGGGTAGTGGCTTGAGCAGTCGTTTCGTGGGTCAGGGGTCCACGGTTCGAGTCACGCCGACAAAATTCAGAAATAATTTATAATTTACAAAGTTGATATTTCTGATGAATAACATAAAACATAGTCAATTTCTCTCGTTCTTACAAGTTAGAGTTGAAACGGCTTCCTTCACAAAGGGAAAACTAACATGACGTCACAGTCTACACTCTCGATTCCTACTGTCTGAAAACGGCGTGTTTCGCAAATAATTCATGAATACAAAACGGTCATCCTTAAGGTCTAGTATGAGTCATAAATTTGTCTGAAACGACATTGTGAAATTGTTTCTACGTTCTTCCACTCTTACTAAAAATAATAATAATATTTCCGTTCGTCATTTTCAAACACGTTCCATATATTCACTCAACCAAAATTGGTAAATGCGAAAAATTTTTGGTATATCTATTTTGTTAAAATATCAATATAACGCGAACATAATCCAATGTCTTTTACCCAAAGAAAGGGCGTTACTATGTATCGTGATGAAGATAAATCCTACTTAGTTTCTGTTAAGGCATCCGAAAGTCCGATTATGATATTTTTCAGTAGCTGACACCTTCTTTCCCTCCCCTCTTTTCCTTAAAAAGCATCTCTTATAAGGCAATTCATCCTTATAGACGGTCCAACAAATTTCTTTGATTTTTCTTAACTTCAGTATGATTATTTGCATTGGAATAAGACGTAATATTTAGGTCTCAAATATTCAGTAATAATAATAATAATAATAATAATAATAATAATAATAATAATAATAATAATAATAATAATAATAATAATAATAATAATAATAACAGTAATAATAATAATAATAATAATAATAATAATAATAATAATAATAATAATAATAATGGTATTAAAACTTTTAAAGTAGGTCTAAAATTTGGAAAAACTTTCTTAAATATAGGGATTTCGGAGAAGAGTTTCCGTACCTTCTAGATACACCTCTGCAACTAACCCACATTTTAAACAAAACTTTTGAACTAACGTTTCATGTAGAAAGTGTTCTACTGTATGTTTTAAGAAAAATAACTGTAATAGAAATAATTGAATATCACTCAACAGTAAGGCATATAATATACTAATTTTTAGGTTATGCAGAGGTAAGTATAAAAGCTTTGCTAAAAAAAAAAATACCTACATAGACCATAATTCAATGAGCTGTAAAATACAAAGTAACAAAAAGATTATAAGATTCCGTCTACAGAGCAATTGTTACTTAAAAAATGGACATGCACTGTTTCGAGAATCGTAACAAGACGAGAAATGTTTACGATACTTTTCATCTCATCTCGATTCTCATCTCTAAGGCGACGTGATAATATCAGTTATCCTTATCCCGTCTCGAATGTAAAATGTTAATTCTCATGTTATTTTGTTTGTTTTAGAAACAAGATGAGAAATTTCTTTTCTCGTGGGCAACATTAAACAAAACAGAAATATTCTTGCCAAATGTCACGTTTCTGCTTTTAACGGCATGACCGAAGCGATAATTAGTTCCTAGCTTTTAATCTTCTACGAGATAATAATAAGTATTATTATTACTATTATTGTCCCTGAAGACTTGATAGTTCAAGTATTGAAACATCCGAGTATTGAAATATCTGAAATAATGAAACGTGTGTCATCGTCGATCAATCGCCATCAAAAATCCTAAAGTAAAGAAGTGCCCGATTCGGATTCGAACCACAAACCTCAAGATTACTTACCGAGTGCCTTGACCATTTAACTACGATCACCACGCCGTAAATAAATCGTCTTTAGTCTTGTAACGTTATGTTTCTTTGCCTCCGTTTGCAAAGTTTTATGTTGTATTTCTTCGTTTCAAAACGTCTTTCGTATTTCTTTTGATGATGATATAAGTTGATAATCTTCGTCAAAGTTTATATTAATAACTTGAGTTGTTCTCAAACTTTGGTTCACAAGTTTGTTTCTTCTCCACACGAAACTACAGATATGACATTTAATTCTCATATTTTGCACTTGCTTTCAAAGCAGTCACCATTAAGTGGTAAAGCAATTTTTCCGTCAGGATTCATGAATTTTATAACAAAACACGTTAAGAAATGAGTTAAATGAAGGAGAGTTGGTATCAAAGTTGAGTTTTGTAAGCTAATGAAAAGCATGTAATAACCTCTCGTATTTGAAAATAATGTCAGCTACTTTTAATTCACTAACTGGTATTACAATTGGTTCAAGCTTGAAGATCCGGAATGCCCAATGGACGAGATTCGAAGGTAGGACCACCAGCAGAAGAATCCCGTTTACTAACCCCTCATCTAACAAGCCAACGCGTCTTATGAGTTATAAACCTCTACCAAGAGGAGAAGATGACATGTAAAATACGTCAAATACGAACGATATTAGTGTCGAATTCGTGTGCAAAGATCAATAGTGACACTGTGGAAGCTGTGTAAGTCAAAATCAAGCCTTGGTTCCCATAGAGTTGACAATGGGAGGGTGACAGGCAAAAAGAAATGAAAATATCCTACATTTCTGTCGAATGGATATTTTCATTTCGGAATCAATGAAATAAAACGTGATATTTCAGATGTGGATATGTCCAAGGTTGACCCTATTGGCATGAGGTCATAGGGGGAACCAGTGAAGAATGCAGAACTGTTCCTTTTTAGTGCGTTTCAATACACTGCGAGTGAAAATGATAATGCACAAATACTGATATCACACTCGGAATTATCGGAGATATAACTTCTGGGGAAACATTACTAACTGCTCACTTTCTAAAATTTTCACTGCTTTTCAGGGGCGTAGACAAGGCTTTTTGAGGGCATGTTTTACTAAAATGTCTATTATCATATCTAAAATTAGATATAATTTACAGAAAAGTAGTTATTTCGTGGGGCAGGAGCTCTGGATTGCCAAGGCCTGTATTCTAAGTATGTCCCTGCTGCTCTGAATTGTCATAAGCTCCTCTTCAAATGAAAGACGTAAAATGTAATTAAGAAACGTATAACATAGAATACAATATATAGAGAAAATATGTTATTATAAATAAGAAATACAGTAGAAAATAATTATAAAACATAATGTTGAAGGACAGGCTTTTTTTTAAACAATCATACTTGAATGTAAAATATACTTTTAAAACAATTTCTCATTTATACAAGGCTACAAACAAGTGAGGAGTGCCATCTGGTAGCCCCTATTCATCTCTTCGAATCAGAAAACTATGAATTTGACACCAATATTTTTCGTATCCTATTACTTTTTTTTTTTTTTTTTACTTATAACCCCTTTCTCTCCCTGGAATGGTTTCAGTGTCTTAGCCCCCACAGTAGATTGTTGTGATGGTAATTTATACGTATAGTAAATTCGTTTGAAATTCCTCCAAGAGTCAATGATGCACTGTACGTTTTTTTTCTGAGTCTAACTTTCTAAATATATATATATATATATATATATATATATATATATATATATATATTAAGGTGTTCCTTATATACAAGAAAATTTTTGTTATTAAATTATTCCGAGTCTTACCCCCTAAATATGTTCTCTCTTATGAAAAACGTAAGTAAACAAAATTTTAACTTCTTTATACAATTTTAAACCGTGCCGCATCGATCCTGAAATTGGGAAGTCCTTGTGAGGTTTAGATAGGTATGTGAACACTGGACACTTTTGCAGAATCGTGTTATTTATAACCTAATTAACAGAAAAACACCGCTTAAAACACTTGTTGCCTCCATTCATTCGCGCTAAAATGTTAGCATTGTCCTAGAAGCAGAGAATAAAACAAAGCAAATAATAGGTAAGCGAATCCCGAAATTTCGAAAAAACTGACGATAGATGTTTCACGTTGATAACCGCGTTGATAACCACGTAGATAGCCCCGTTGCATGTAGTATAGATTGTTCAGGTACCAATCTTGATACGACTGAAACTGTGATTGAATGCCGAACATAAAAAGGGTGTATACCCTAATGTTGCTTATGAGTATCACCTGTAAAACTCACTGTATATTAGTGATTCCAAAATGACTATTACCGGTAATACTCATGGCAGCAAAGTGGTTGTTCTTGTTTTAGTATTAGAAGGGTTTCCTTATAATGTTGTCGTAGTGGTAAAAGGTTTAATTGTGTAAAATAAAAGTTTACATTACATATAATTGGTCCACTGAGTTAGTGATCTTTTATACAATATTGAAATGGCCAACAAGGAGCCAACAGCAGGACCAAGCACAAGAACGCTGAGTACTCAGACATTACGGAGGTTTGGCTAATCGGAAAACCAATTAGCTCGATTGGTGGTAGGAAACTTCCTTCCAAAGGCGATGTCCTTCGACGTTTGTTTTTCTAATTCGAAAATACGGCCATATACTGAGAGACGCCAACACCTATTTGGTCAACGAGGTGCTGAAATTCTGGGAGATGGCTCGAGTACACACCATGCCATCATATAACACAATCCCGAAGGTTCCGAAGGAAAATGAGAAGTGGCAAACTCTTCAGAAAAGCAAATCCCGACGATCGGCATCACAGGTAAAAATGGAAACAGATTTTAAAGCGGATTTGGAAAATCCCTTTGATATTGCACATGCAAATGCCTTACAAATGATTAGAATTAAAGAGGATAGAAAGTTTCTGTTGGACCAGAGAGAGGAAGGAAGGAGAGGATACATAGCGGGAATTGACAAGAAGTTGGCTGACCAGGAAGACCGAAATAAAGAAAGAGAAGAGAAGTATCAACGATTCAAAGAAAGGAAACAGAAAGGGGAAGAAAGTAGTAAGGGGCTGAACACCTTAGCTGAACTAGATTCCTCCAGTAGCAGTACTGAAGACGGCGATGAGGAGAAAGGAACAGCGCTTTTTGAACTGAAAAGGAAAAAAACGAGGAACGAAATTCATTGTTACACCGGCTTTGGGAGCTGCCTTGGATCGTACGAAAGTGAGTGATCGCGGTGCTGTCCATATACTGTCTGCTGCTGCTTGCAGCCTTGGCCAAGACGTCGACGAACTGGCACTTAATCGAAGCACAATACTCAGGAAGAGGATGCAAAATCGCAATACAACAGCTGACGTTATGAAAGAATCTTTCTCCCAGGATATCCCCCTCATTGTACACTTTGATGGAAAGATCTTACCAGCTGTAACTGGCAACGATAAAATTGACTGCATTGCAGTACTTGTGTCTAGGGGAGAAGTAAACAAATTACTTGGTGCTCCTAGTATTCCTTCCGGTACAGGTTTTGGCTTAGCAATGGCAAATGCAGTGATGGGATGCTTGAAAGAGTGGAATTTAATTGACAAAGTACGAGGATTGTGCTTCGATACAACCGTCAGCAATACTGGAAAAAAGAGCGGAGCTTGCACTCTGATAGAAAATAAGTTAGGAAGGGAGTTCTCCATCTAGTATGCAGACACCACATCATGGAGATCATCGCAAGTGCGGTCTTCACCGAATGTCATAACTACTCATCAGGCCCCAACATCGCAATCTTCCAACGTTTCCAGCAGGCGTGGAAGAATATAAATTATGAAGCTTATCTACCGATCGAGGAAGAAGTTAATGAGAAAGAGCTCATAATTGATTTTTGCCAGAATCAGCTCATCAACACCCAACCTCGTGACGACTACCGGGAGATGCTTGAACTGGCAATAATATACCTGGGAGGTTCTCATAGAGGAATACGGTTCTATAAGCCGGGAGCACTCCACCAGCCAAGGTGGATGGCGAGAGTCATCGGTCTCACTTCTCTATGAATAAGAGAGAGCTCACGGCTATGCAAAGCTTCGCTTTGTTTTCCGTCAGAGTGTACATTCGCGCATTGTTCCAGGCCCCTCTTGCTGCAGCTGCTCCTTCCAATGATCTCTCGCTTTTGAAGCAACGTATTTCATATGAGGACAAGCATATTTCTAAAGTAGCTGCCACAGCCTTCTCCCATCACATGTGGTACTTAAGTGAAGTACTGGTCTCTCTCGCGTTCTTTGATCCGAATATAATTGTCTTGTTGAAAAGACAGATGGTTCAAGCATTACCTGAGAATGAGAGCTCAGGGGATGTGATGAAGAGGATCAACGTTGAACCAGAATTACAAAACTTAGGCGAAAAGACGGTCGCTAACTTTGTTACAAAAGCATCTCGTCGCTTTTCCGAAATTTTGGAGATTCCAAGCGATTTTCGTGCATTCGACCCGGAAGAATGGGAAACCAGACCTGATTATAATGCTGGTAGTTAGTTTGTACAAAAGCTAAAAGTTGTGAACGACTTCGCGGAACGGGGAGTTGCGTTGATGCAGGAGTTCAACTGCATACTAACAAAGGATAAAGAGCAAAAACAATACGTGCTGCAAGTTGTGGAAGAACACCGACGCAAGTTTCCGGACGCGAAGAAGCCTCGACGGGATAAGGTGGGTCAATAATGAACATTGAACAATGCAGTCATTACACATTACACAATATTGTATTTTCTTATAGCTTCAAATAAATACCACAGTAAGAATATTTTCCATTTTATTGTAGGCAGCGCATTTCCTCTTATTTCACCGAGCGTAATATTGGACAGTAATGATAAATTTCAAGGTCTGCTTGGCACGGTTTAAAATTTTCCAACCTTTCTTAAATTTTGCGTGTAGACGGTTTTCATCACAGAGAATAAAAGGATGAGGTAAGAGTTTAACATTTCATATATTATTTTTAAGGACCACCCTAATATATATATATATATATATATATATATATATATATATATATATATATATATATATATATATATATATATATACATTCCAGTAAGAACTGAATTTTGTATTAACGCCTGACTGTCGTCGTTGTGCAAAAATTCTTGATGATATGCCGCAGGGAAATGAGTTACATTAAGGCTATAAGATTTAATATCAAATTTGAAACATCGCAAGTTAAAGAAACGCATATAATAACAAATATTATATTTGAAAATAATTTCGAATTAAACTAGCTGTGACTACATTACTTCAAAATTGAACTTGTGGAATGCACAGTATGAGCGTAGCTCAAAGAAAATAATCAATAAGAATGGTCTTGATTCGAAGCTCGGACCATACACGTAGGAGTAACTTACATTAACCATTCACCTAACAGACAATGACGCACAGAGTTTGGCACTACTTTATTAGATGGTTCTTTCAAATGTAACCTAATTAACACAATATTAACAAGTTTTACTGCCCTGAAAAGTGCTCTGAACAAGAAGAAGTTCATCATGCATATTGTAACTAAGTTACAAGAGGTTGATATCCTATCAGAACGGCGCATCCTCAAAGTCAACTTTTGGAATATTCCATTAAGTTAGCTTACAACGTAACTAAAGGAAACGTATGTGCCTGACTAGAGAGTTCTCCGTAGCAGAATGGATAAAGCGATGGTTCGATAACTACAAGCTTCGCGGTTTGAAACCCGTCTCGGAAGGTTCAGATTTTTTAAATTCTTAATTCCTCAGTTCTCAAGATCTTTCTCTCCATTCGTAATCATCTGATGCTCTCAAAAGTGTTCTCCACCTTATTTCGACAACTGCCTAATGTGATCTTCGCAGTTCAAAACTTTCCCTTCTTCTGTTTTACAAAATCAAAATTTTCGTCATAATACGAATGCTGTCCGATCATTTCTCCCTAGTTCTAAATCTGTGTATATAAATCATTCCTCTCCGTCTCCATATTTCAATCTCTCTCTCTGTCTGTCTCTCTCAATGTCGCCCAGGAACTCATATGCCTTGAGATCAAACTTTCGACTCTTGAAACCAATGCAACCTCTCTAGCAATGTGCTATCGTAACTCTATAGGTTTTTTGCTAAAAGCAGCGTCATTTTAGATTTTATTCGGGGGGTGGGGGAGTCTCCGCCGACAAACATTTTTCACTTTTTTATTAGTGTATTACTATATATTTGCTCAAACAATATGTATTTATGAAGCTCAAGGGAGGGGAAATTACACCCTCCTGTCTTGCCCAAATGACGCTCTTGGAACATTTGCTTGCAATTACTGAAAAGAAATGAAACGAATCATTGAATAACACTCATTTCTGTCAGTAGATATTCTCGAGCTCTGTGCGTGCATTACAGACTTTAGGAAGCACAAAACTTACTGCCGTTATTGGCAATTTCCATAGATTTCTTAGGGAGCATCTTACTAGCTTGCAGTCTTTAAAGAAGGGAAAGAATGAAACTAAAGTTATTAATGAAGCTATGGGAAGATTGTATGACTTTTTAAAAAAAAAATAGGCTCTTTAAAGACATTTCAGAACAAACGAATGAAAAGGCTATTTGAGAGGTATAACATTGTAAACTTGATTCCTGTTTTTTTCGTCTAAATGGAAAGAGTGTACTACGTCACAGACACTGCTTTAGACAAGGAGAGGTGGTGGAGGGAGGGAGTTGGATTGAAGACAAGAAATAACTAATCGATCGAGACATGTATTTCTGGATTGGATAAGAAAATGTGGCAAGAGTTTGTTATTAATTTGGACTTAGAATTTTTGTAACAATTTCTAAGCCGCAGACTGTACATCGTGTTGCTTACGTTTATATTTCGTCCATAGGCGGGAATAGTCAAAACCAATGACGTAATTTCATTTTGACAATTCTCAAATTATCCTACAAAGTTTAAATGTACTAATGTCCTGGACTCCTAGTCCCATCATAGGTCAATAACAGATCACGTGACCATACTCATATTTGACAATGATTTACAAAAAGAATGAGATACCACCCAATTTTAAGAACAATTACCAATCATTAATTTAACAATAAGAAATGTTCCCCTCCCAAAATTTAAGATTGGTACACAAATACACCGGTGTGTTATGAAAAAGTAATAAATCCTGTACTCATTCAATAATAAAGCCCTATCAAAGAAGGTAAAATAGGTCAATAATCTTTAAAATATGTATATTTGGCCATAAGAGAGACACCAACATTTACAATGGGTCCTAGAAAACGTTTACCGAATTTTGTTAACGAGGAACTACATTATTTATATGGTTTACCCAACATTGTTAGGGTCATCAAGTCTAGGACGCTTAGGTGGGCGGGTCATGCAGCTAGAATGGAAGAAAGTAGAAACGCTTTCAAAGTCTTGACTGGAAGACCAATCGGAAAAAGGACCATTAGGAAGACCCATGCGCAGATGGGAGGACAATATTAAGATGGATCTCGCAAAGATTGGAATGCAAAGTAGAAACTGGATGCAGTTAGCTAAGGATAGAAGTCAGTGGAGACCTTTAGTGAACGCGGTATTGAACCCCCGGGTTCCATAGGCCATAGAGTAAGTTAGTTAGTTAGATAATTCCTAAATTTAAAAGGAAACATAAACATATAAAGGTAATAAACCTCTGTACATATCCATATAACGTCCTAAATCCTTATAAAAGGGAATAAATTCAGTCAATAACCTCCGAAATTTGATTTTTGGTAGTTCTTTACCCATGAAAGAGAACTAGGTGGACCATCCAAATTTATAGTGGTACATATTGAGGTCCTGTACTATGATACCAAGTGCTTATATTGAACAATTTCTAAAATTGAGTGGATGAGCCAAGGTACCCCTCCCAAATTTTAAAGGGTGCATGAATGTACCCATGCCTTATGATAGGAAATTGACCCCTATACATGACCATATAACCATATAAGGTAATGGGACCTCATTAAAGGGGATAAATTAAGCCAAAAACCAAACACATGGTACAACATATTGCTTATGTTTACATTTTGGCAATTTTTTACCCATGAAAGGGAACAAGGTGGACCACCCAAATTTATCATGATAAATATTAAGGTCCTGTGCTATAATACTGAATGCTTAAATTGGTAAATTTCCAAATTTAAAGGGGTGGTCAATATACCCCTCCCACAAATTTAAGGGGGTGCACCAATGTACCTATGTCTTGTGACAGGAAATGAACCCCTATACATAACCATATAACCATATAACGTAATAGGACCTCATCAAAGGGTATAAAATGGACCCAAAACAAAACACGTGGTACAACGTATTGCTTACGTTTATATTTTGGGAATTTTGCATCCCTAACAGGGAACAAGGTGGACTCCCCAAATTTATCATGATACATATTAAGGTCTTATACTATTATACAAAATGTTTAAATTGTTCAATTTCCAAAATTTAAGGGGTGGGCCAATGTACCCCTCTCAAAAATTTAAAGGAGTGCACTAATGTACCCATGTCTTATGATAGCAAATGGACCCCTATACATGATCATATAACCATATAAGGTAATAGGACCTCATCAAAGGGGATAAATTATATCAAAAACCAAAGACGTGGTACTACGTATTGCTTACGTTTATATTTTTGGCAATTTTGTACCCCTAAACGGGAACGAGATGGACCACCCAAATTTATAGTTATCTATATTAGGGTCCTACACTATGATACCAAATGTTTAGATTTGGCAATTTCCAAAATTGAAGGGGTGGGCCAAGGTACCCCTCCCAAATTTTTAAAGCGGTGCACCAATATACCCAAGTCATATAAAATGAAATGGACCCCTGTATACGCCCATATAACTATATAAGGTAATAACACCTCATCAAAGGGGATACATTAGGTCAAAAAAAACCGAAATTTAACTTTTTGGCATTTTTTTACCCATGAATGAGAACGAGATAGACCCCCAATACTAATAGAGGTACATACCATGGTCCTATGCTAAAACACCCAATTTTTAGATTTGGCAATTTCCAAAATTTAAGGGGGTGGTCCTATGTACACCTGCCAAAATCTAGAGGTGGCGATCCTAAGTACCCCTAGGTCATTGACCCCGGGCCAAGGTCATTGACCTTTGACCTATGACGTCATAAAGTCGGGGTCAAAGTCCAAAACGCGATCAAGTCATGCACTTACTACAGTACACGATTTCAAAACTATCTAAAATGAGCTGAACGAGCGAGCCGTTTATCAAACTCGACTCGAAACTCGACCTCAAAAATAGTGACTCCGCTCGGAACTCGACTCGAGAAAATTACCTTTGACTCGACTCGTGCCCATCGCTAAACACTACTGAATTATACGATCCATAAGTGTGGGTAATGTTACTCAAAGGATAGGTCCATCTGTCTCCCGAAAGGTAAGATCAACAACGGTCAGAGATAGCGGGAAGGTGTTTTCTTGGAATCGATAGCCGTGTGCAACTACAAAGTTTAAACGAGCGTTCACTTAAACGCGTTCAACATTAAACTTTCAAGCTTAAACGTGGTTCCCGGACTTTGGTTGCACCATTGAAATTCAAAGTTCAGTACACCTCGTATAAGTGAACTTCGGTCAATTTGTAAAATCAACTCTGATTGGTTGTCGTCTTTTGTCTCCAACCTCCGTTTAACAAAGTAACACATGAAGAAAGTTGAGTTGAGTTGATTTTAGTTTAGCGTCCCTTTCAGCAGCGAGGCTATATGAGACGTAGACCTACTGATTAACGTGGAATCCGAACCACATGAGCTCCCGCCAGGAATCGAACCCGGGCCTCCCACGCCAAAGGCGTGTACGCTAACCGCTTAGCCACGGAGGAGCTCACATGAAGAAAGCATACCGCGTGCCGGGGTTTTCGACTTTTGAGATTGTGTGCATCTCGAATGAATACAACATCAAATAATGAACTAATAAATTCTATCTAAAATAAAATAAGCGAGTGATACTTGGTGTTGCAATATTGGTAGTAGTTTTTAGATTAGATTGTAGCATATAGTTTTACTATATGAATCCATAGTATAAGTAGTAGTACTAGTAGTAGTAGGAAAGGTTAGAGGTCACGCAGGGGTTTTTTGGGTTCTGTTCTCGGTGCAGTTTTACTATACGGATACACAGATTGCAAAATGTATAGAGATATGGGCAAGTCTTTAATTTTCCCATTTTATGTCGAGAACAGAACCCAACTAACCCCTGCGGGGCTTGCCTCGTTCCTCCTCTTCCTCCTCCTCCTACTACTACTTATACTATGGATATGTATAGTAAAACTGCACGTTTTTCTCAGCACGTCTATTAAAATGGACAAATTAATAGACGTCTGCAATTTTTTCCGTATATTTTACAATCTCTGGATCCGTATGGTAAAACTGCATTATAAAGATTACACTAAACTTATAACAAAGAACAAATATAATGTGGATCTATGTGGACCAGTGGTGATTTCAGGAATTGGCGGGGGGAACTTCTCCGCGAGAACCATGAAATTCCCTCGGGACCATATATCCTGTCATGCTCAATGTGGATTTCCATTATTTTCGTTACTAGTATATTTCATTCCCAGTATATTGAAATTCACCACCACTACAAAATGAAAAAATATAAAAAAATTAAAAAAAAAACTGGAATCCACTGATGTGGAAAATTTGATTCAACAGTTATACATATTTCATCGTGAAAATAATATTCTAATGACTTTTACATCCTTTTCCCTGTTGGCGTTTGCCTACAATTCCCAGTTAGCATAGGTAAAGCTGAGGAGCGCTCCATTTATTCTTTCCACTTATGATTTAACGTCTTCTGCATTCTTAGTTTCTCACCTGTCCATCAGCTGCGTACACGTTCATAATAGTCTTGCAAATTTATATATATGTTATAAATACAATAAGTGCAAAAACCTGGGGGGCGCGGTGGCTCATTGGTAGAGCGTTCACCTCCAGTGCTTGAGGTCCCTGGTTCGATCCCAGCTCGCGCCGTGTGAACTTTGTGGTGGACAAGCACCGTGCTCATGGGTTTTCTCGGGGTTCTCCCACTTTCTTCATTTCACTCGTTTCTCATCACAACCGGCATAAACGTGGGACGTTAAACTTTCTTTTCATTTCATTTTCAAGTGCAAAAAACCACGCACAAATCTGTGCTAAGTGGCCAACAAAAACTAAGTTTCTATCTGTTTCGAATCGAAGCAGGGCACAATTTCAGGGATCGCTCGTGATTTTGTACACGAAAGCAGGCACATTAGCGATGGTGGTATGTGCATCAGGAAATTCAAGTATGGAAAATATTAACCTCCTGTTTTGTGCTGCAAATTCTCAAAATACATTCGTTAGACATCTAAGTAATCTGTGATTATAGAAACAGCGTTAAAATGTATGGTGCATAATTGTGCAATTGTAATGAAAACTAGCTTATAGTGATCACCTTTTTTGTATATCTCGTTTTTGTATATCTCCCCCTCTCCTAAGTTGTGCCTTCAAAGTGAAATTATAAGAAACATCCCAGGTCCGAACGTAATCTATGTTGAAAATTTGATAGGGTACGTTAAATCCAAAAAGTACAGGAATTACGCATGTAACCCACCTTTTTATTTACGCCACCTTCATTTTTTTCTCAGTGTACCTACTTTCGGAAAAGTAAACTGAAATCTTGCATTTCTAAGGCCTATCAATTCCATATGCTATAAAATGAAGAAGTCTATATGGTCTTTTCCGTCAATTCTACAGCTAGCACCCAGTAATACCGGCGTGATATACTAGACATCAGCTAGCTGGGGACTTTGGCCCGATACTCCTGGATTTGCTCGGCCTCACACTTCTCGTATAAATATATGTTTGTGACTTAATAACTCTTGAACCAGCCGATCTGTATCAAATTTTCAACATAGATGACGTTCGGGCCAGGGATAATTTTTATAATTTCACTTTGAAGGCACAACTTAGGGGAGGGGGAGATATACAAAAATGATCGAAAATGACCTATATTAGTGTCAAATCTATAGTTTTCGGCGTCGCCGAGATGAACATTGACACTTCCGATGCCGTTTAACTAAGCTCCATTAGTACTTCTAAGGGGAATGGTAACATGTAAAAGTAATCGAAAATTACCGGTATTAGTGTTGAATTCATAGTTTTTGGGGTCCCTAAGTTGATTTGTGACAGTTTCGGTGCTCTTTATGTCCAAAGTGAAAAGTATTTTCCCCGTGCGAAAACGAGCATTTTGCCAGTCCCTAATATGTCTCGAATCTTAAGGGATTTCGTGATTTGGTAACGTTATTGTAACAATTACAACCCCCAATATTTTTCTTTCCTTCTAAGTTAAATGTTAAGAAAAACACGGAAACATTTATTTAATTACCATGTCTATAATTTTCAGAAATTTCGGGATATGGCCATCTTATTGTAACAACTATGACCACCATCCTTTTTTCCTCCCATATTTTTCTTCCTTTTGAAGAGAAACAGCAAAGAAGGTTTAAACACATTTTTAATTATATATCTATTAAAATGCTACAAGAGCAATAAAAACGCTTTTTTAAGGCTAGCCTGCAGGCTAGCAGCCTGTGAGAGGGTTACGCCCTCTTTTAGGAAGGAGATATGGGAAGGATTGGCGGGATTAGATTTTATTATGGGTGGTCTAAGGGATGCTCTCTCTCTCTCTCTCTCTCTCTCTCTCTATATATATATATATATATATATATATATATATATATATATATATATATATATATACCGGGTGAGGCATTAAAAACTGTCTTTGGAAATATCTGGAAAACCACAAATCTGATTTTTAAAAAGTTGTAACAAAAGTTGTTCGTCTCGAAAGGGGACATCCAATGATACCACACTCGACCCCCTACCCCCACCCCCGGGGGCGGGAGGGGGTCAACTTTGAAATCTTAAATAGGAACCACCATTTTTTATTGCACATTCTGATTCTCCGTGAAAAAATACGTAACTTTTGTTTCGAACATTTTTTTGTTGCGTGATAGATGGCGCTGTAATCGACAAAAATCAAAATGGCTTACAAACACGAAAAATGAGGCATTTAAAACTGTTTTTCAGAATATCAGGAAAACTGCAAATCGGATTTTAAAAAAAGTTGTAATAAAAGTTGTTCGTCTCAAAGGGGGACATCCAATGATACCACACTCGACCCCCTACCCCCACCCCCGGGGCGGGAGGGGGTCAACTTTAAATCTTAAATAGGAACCACCATTTTTTATTGCATATTCTGATTCTCCGTGAAAAAATACGTAACCTTTGTTTCGAACATTTTTTTCGTTGCGTGATAGATGGCGCTGTAATCGACAAAAATCAAAATGGCTTACAAACACGAAAAATGAGGCATTTAAAACTGTTTTTCAGAATATCTGGAAAACCACAAATGGAATTTTGAAAAAGTTGTAATAAAAGTTGTTCGTCTCAAAGGGGGACATCCAATGATACCACACTCGACCCCCTACCCCAAGCCCTGGGGGCGGGAGGAGGTCAACATTGAAATGCTAAATAATAACTCCGTTTTTTATTCCTGATTCCCATTCTCCATGTAAAAAAACATAACTTGTTTTTAAAAAAAGAATCTTTTCCTTGCGTGATAGATAGCGCAGTGATCTTCAAACATCAAAATGGGTAAAAACTGTTAGGGATGGGCCAAGTCGAACTATGAGTTCTGAGCCGAGTCATTGTTTATGAACTCGAGTTCCGAGTCGAATCGGGTTTGATAAATAGCTCACTCATTCAGCTCATTTTAACTCGTTTTGAAATGATGGCCATATGAGACTGCAAAGTGAAAGTCATGTAAGATGTAAGCAGTAATGTGGAATACTTCTTGTGCTGCTCACGAGAGGGGACACTGGTCGCTTCTAGTCTCGTCTCGATAACAAGACGACAAGCGATTTTTATAACGACCTTAGTTCGCCTCGGCTCAACTGAGCCGATGTCTCGAGCCAGCTCGCTTGAGGTGAGCCATCGGCTCGGTTGGGATGAGTCATTTCCTCTGGTTTGTTGAATTGAGTCTAGAACTCGAGCAGGGTCGGTTGGGTGAACTGTTAGCTCGGCTTATTGTTCGGTTCGGCTCGTTAGTGAATGAGATGCGAGCCGAGCTGTTTGAGCTGTTGATAGGCCTAAGCCCGGTCCGAGCAGTTTTGAGCTTGTTTAGCCGGCGCCTTATAACTTTTAAGTTTTTGGCTCGAGCCGGAATACTTCCTCCTCTGGATCTCAAACCCCGATGTCCATTCTTCCTAAGCTTAACGACTACCGAGGTCGGAAGACAACTAGTTTCTAGTATTGAGACACAAACCGCCCATCTTTCATATTTATATACGGTGTTGTAATAATAATAATAATAATAATAATAATAATAATAATTATTATTATTATTATTATTATTATTATTATTATTATTATTATTATTATTATTATTAGTAGTAGTAGTAGTAGTAGTAGTAGTAGTAGTAGTAGTAGTAGTAGTAGTAGTAGTAGTAGTAGTAATATTATTATATGCAATAGTATCATTGATAATAATTGAACCACTGATTGGAAAAAGGGAATAAGTACAATTTTTTGCGATTTTAACCTGAGATAGCAGATGTGTTCCTTTAAGATAGTTGCATCGTTGAGTAGAAAATTGGAATGTTTGGGCAACTCTATGTGACCAATGTAGAAGACAAAATCTTTCGCTGATTAGAAAAAGGGAATAACTACGTTTCTTATTTTCTTCTTCCAGTCACTACAGGACACCACCACAACTGTGAGACTGTGTGTATGTAGACAACCACCAGAGCCCTCTGCTTTCGTTAGGATACTTCGCCTTCTTTTTGCATTGCACAATCTATGGAGAACTTTTTGCCCAAATCAGTTACAGATTTACATATTTTCAGTGATACAAGTGGTGGTCAAAACTGCAATCATTCAATGACATGAATGCTTTTCAGCCTGTCCATATCATAACGGTTCCCACTATACACCAATATCTGCCTGTCAGAGGTCACAGTTTTTACCATGTGACCGAAATTTTGCTGTAATCAAACCAGAACTCAAACGACACAATCGCATTTATTTACCAGCACAGCATAACCACATGATTACGAATGCAACAAATACTGATCCTCCATTTCAGGTTTACGAAATTGTCAATGAAGAAATCTTAGATTTTAAACATTGGTGGTAACCGCTTTAGAAATCTTCAGGTAGCATTGTGGACAAAACAGTGAAATTCCAAGTAAGTAAATAGAGACACTGTTTACAAAGCAGAATCTCCAGGTTATGTCCAAGCTCATAAGTTTATCAATGGACTAAGAACTGATATTTTTCGATTACTCAAAAGTAATGTCACAAACGTTGCGCTGCCAACGTCAAAGGCATACGATTGGCAAGTCTCGATCAATCAGAAAAAGATCAACGATTCTTCACAAATCATCAAATACATACCTGACCAATACAAACAGTTTTATAGGATGATTTGTTCATGGAAAACCACTGATCAAGAAACTGTAGAAGACGAAGATGCAGACGGATAGGACCCTATGTAAACCCATTCTATTGTGGCAAGGTATTTTGCTACGTATTTTGTTCAGTTGTCTATTGTATTACTTTTCTTGCTGTACGAATAACATGTGCTGTACAGAAAAACGAACGGTGACAATAAAAGTGTTAGAAGCCTAATATGCGTGATATTTCGAATACATATATCCAAGATTAACATACAACATTGCATTCAACATGTACATTTTCATAGCTTTCTATCATAAACTGCACATTACATACCCTACACACAATTACAATTGCACCCAACTTTAATTGATTGGAAAAAGGGAATATTTTTTCCATTTTTAAGCTTTTCTAACCAATTCCAGGGCTGCAATACAAGATTCTTCTTGTTGTCTTAGTGTTTGTTAGTTGTTTTGCTACAAGTAATCAATTATACACTTTTTGCAACAAATACAAACAACGCCTCTAGAAGGTTTTTTAGCGTTATTGAAAACTTAGGTCTGATGCACTTATTCCCTTTTTCCAATCAGTGATTCAATTATATTGTCTATGTAGGATACTTGAAGAGAGTACTTGAAACTACACACAGGATTTGGCTCGTTTTCTGTCGACGCGACTCGAAACTCGACCCGAATTCGAGTCGAATTGGAGGGAATTTTTCTAGTCAAGCTCAAATGTTTGTTTCGAGTAGAGCTCAAAGAAATCTATTTCTAGTCCAGTTGAGTTTCACAGAAAACTCTCTCGAACTTGCTCATGCCCATCCCTAAACGCCGTTGACAAGTGATAAGAAAATGTTCGAAATGGTGACTATTTTCTGCGATACATTCTTTATCATTCAAATTACAGACTAAGAAGCAAAGACTGCGATCGTGCGTCGCAATCCATGGTCAGACTCTCGCTGTACATGTAACACTTGCAATGTGCGTTGCAGAAAACGGGCACCATTTCGAACATTTGTTTCAGTAAACAATGGAGATGTGTGAGAAACAAGGAGACTCTCCTAAAACAAGCACCACGATTGTGAGAGGCAAGACTCGCCTTGAAACAAGCACCTCGATGGTCAGGGTCCATGACATTTGGGGGCGAGACGTTTAAGTATGGCCACTTGGGCGCAAAATGTTTGGACACAAAACCTTTTATATAAATAGGTTTCCTACTTACATATACTGTATTTCATAACTAGAATCCGGATGTTTAGGAAATAAAATATGAAAATAGGCAATTTCAAAAAACTTCCACAACAATTTTGCAAAAACTAAAAATAACATCTTGAACACAACAAAGTTCCTGCACGTCATGCACAACGTATCTGTACCAGTAAAAATAAATAAATAAATAAATAAATGCAGCAGATTCTCGACTATCCGCATCTCTAGTATCAGATCTCCGTACCAGGCCCGTATTCAGGGGGTCTAGGGGGCTTGTTCTCCTGTAAATTTTTCCTGTCCCACTAAAATTTTCACGGTAGGCTTGCAAATGAACTATAATTTGGTTGGATCAGGTCCCTCCTAACTTCAGCCGGGTCCCCCTACATTTTTGGGCTGGCTACCGGCCTGCTCCGTACTATGCGATTTAGTTTTGGAAGAAATAAATTAAGATATATATGTAATAAGGACATGTAATTTGTGTAAAAAAAAAAACTTTTTTCTTAACGTTTAGTTATTTTAAAAATGTGACCTAAAATGTATACAACACTGCACATATTTTCATTTTTGCATTTTCTTTTTCCATAATAAATTATTAAAACGAATGTTACAAAACATAGGGAATGTTTATTAAGTAATGAATAAGAGCTGTTTTTGGAATAAAAATTAAGTTTTTAATGCTATGGGTGGGTGTTTCAGGAAGTGAGTATTTATTGAATGCTTTTTTGTTACTCGATCTGCCCATTAGGCCGGATAGTTGAGACTATTGTATTAACAGAAAGTTATTTCAGATTTCATAAAAATAGGCACTAGCTATTCATTAAAATAGGAGGGTTGGTCCAAATAAGATTTACTGTAGGCAGCCTGTGACACCCCAAACTAAACTTCTGTCGTTTATAATATATCTAACATAAAGGAACGATATTGATCGAGTTGGCAGTTTATTGATGCACTTCGAAGGACAGAAAAAAGCAGAACTTAGTGTACGAGGCAATGCTTCGAGAAGAAACCCTCCCATGGAAAGAAGAAAATATATTCGGGCAGATGAAAAATTCGTACTGTTGTACAGAAATTTTGAAACTGTTGATATTGTAGAATACCGTAAGACACTTTACACATCAGGGGTTACTTTGCACAAAATATGATGAGTTTCACAGTTCTCTGTCGGCAAAAAATGAACAGAAAACAGAAAGTTTCAACTGGTACCGTAAGATAGAACATCTAACTGTATTTTGGCTATACTGTTGGCGGTTAACATCAGTTCCAATTCCAAGAGGGTTCATTGTTGTAGAGGTATGGAAAGCAGTCACTGTAAAGGCCGCCAAAATTTGAAAGATATCACGTACAAGATTTTCCGTCAAAGTTAAGTCAGTTTCGTAGAATACTACCATGTATAATGGAACTTTGATGCAATAGTTGAAATTGAAATGTGAAACGTTTTAAAGTCATAAAAAAAGTAAAACTGGGAGAAGGGAGTTTCAGTCTGGACTCGGGGTTACTTTGCACCGGTCCAAAATACCGCTTAGATAGGAAATTATTACTACTGGGACCTCCTGCATTCTAAATTTAGGTAAATTTCCTATTTAGGAAGATGCTGGAATGAATTTCTTGTTGGAAAATAAATTATGAACAATGACGGATTCAGAAAAGTAGTTTGAGAGAGGCTTTACTCACAAATATTTCGTTTTTTTTTTAAATTACTAGGATATCAGCTTATACGCATAGGAATGACTAACATTAGATTTTTTAAATAAGAAATCGTGCAATTTGGGTGGGTTTCAGCAGCCTGAAAGTCCCAAATCCCGTAAATCTCCCACTAATTACGGTTAGGATGATATTCTTGGACATAAGGAATAACGTAGGCAAATCACTTCACTGGATTTTTTTCTGTTCCTGAGTTGGCATTTTTGTGGGACATATGCTAAACTATTAGAATGTGGTTCCTGTGCCGGTAGCAGAACATACATAATTTCTTTACAAATATCGATAATTCAAACTAAGTACTGATACCAGTACCATCATTCTAATATAAATATTTGTAGACTGCATGCAGGTTTGTGTAGAAAGTAAAATGTATAAATACTGAAAGCCAAACATTGCACAAAAACGTTATGTTCGTATGTCGAACATACTTTTTTGTATGTTGTGCAAATTAACCTCAGCTATATTTCAATAACTATGGTTATACTGAATGTTTACTAATGAACTTGCACTAATGTTTTCCTTATAGGTATTATATGTTTAAAATACAGTGTTCTAAATCATTACGTTTGTAAGTTACATGCGATTTTCTTTAAACTGGCTTAAATCTTGTGCCAGTCTTACGGTACTTGCTGGGTTTGGCCCATAATTGCGTCATGTAATGATAATGTCATGGTAAATGTAACATAAGATTTTTTTCCTTCTGTATTAGTCATATACAAAAATTTACTAGAACAAAACTACGCTTAAGCATTTAATGCAACTGACACTTTCAGTGACTGTTTACCATAGAGCATACTGTAATAACGTAAGGAAAATTTAGTTTTTGAAGATTTATTTTCTAGAAAATTGATGACAAACTTCATCTTCCTGAATTTCTTAAGTTGTGCAGTTCTTTTTTATGACAGAGTATTTGTGATAGTAGTGCCTATTTTCAAGGCTTTTACTGCGAAAACATCCGGGTTCTCGTTATGAAATACATTATAATTATAACCCATTTAAGTAGATTAACCTATTTAGATACACGGCTTTGAGCTAAAACATCTTGCGCCGAAACGGCGTTACGCCCAAACGTCCTGCTCCGGATGGTGAGGGGCAAGGGAACTCATATTAAAAAAGCATCCCGAAGGGAACAAATTATTACTACATCCACGTCGTTGTTCCTGAAAAACGCTAAAACTAGATTTTAATACATCGATAAAAACAAACCTTAAGTGTTTCCAAATTTAAGTGACATCTGTGACAGAAATTACACTAACAATGTGGACATAGTAATGTATTAAGTTCTGGAGGATCAGGTGTTTTTGCTATAAAACACCGGTTTATCATTACAGATTTTAGAAGAACTGCCTTTCTAATATGAGATTGTAGAGGGAGAATCAACTATAGTGTAATTTGGTAGTATTTCCGAAAATATCACAAGTATTAACTTTTCTAATCTGATGTGTATTTTGTAACTTACTTTAATTTTGCCGAGTGCTTGTAACCCATCTTTATTTTGTACATTACAGTGACATCTATCACGCAACGAAAAAAATGTTCAATACAAAACTTACGTATTTCTTCACGGAGAATCAGAATATGCAATAAAAAATGGTGGTTCCTATTCAAGATTTCAAAGTTGACCCTCTCCCGCCCCCCGGGATGGGGGTAGGGTCGAGTGTGGTATCATTGGATGTCCCCCTTTGAGACGAACAACTTTTATTACAACTTTTTTAAACTCCGATTTGTGGTTCTCCAGATATTTCCAAAAACAGTTTTAAATGCCTCACCCGGTATATACAGGGTGTCAAAATAAGTGTTACAAGCCAATATCTCGCGAACTATACATCATATAAGAAAAATATTAAGAGACAATGTAGAATACAGAGGGGCCTCAGAAATGAGTCAAACATTAGGTTTCCCCCGCCCCCCATTTTTGGGGGAGGAGGGTGAACGTGAAATTTTCAAATGGGAACATAGGTCGAGTGATACCCCGTTCGAAAGAGCTTGAAAAATTGAACAATTTTTGTAGGAAACAAGTTTTGATATGGGGCACCGTTTTCAAGATGGGCCCCAAAAATGGTCCTGTATCCGATAAAGTTGAGTTGATTTTAGTTTAGCGTCCCTTTCAGCAGCGAGGCTATATGAGACGTGGACCTACTGATTAACGTGGAATCCGAACCACATGAGCTACCGCCGGGAATCGAACCCGGGTCTCCCACGCCAAAGGCGCGTACGCTAACCGCTTAGCCACGGAGGAGCTCCTGTATCCGATAAAATTTCCAGTACTTATAAATAAGTGTTACAAGCCAATATATCGCGAACTATACATCATATGAGAAAAATATTAAGAGACAATGTACAATACAGAGGGGTCTCAGAAATGAGTCAAACATTAGGTTTCCCCCGCCCCCCATTTTTGGGGGAGGAGGGTGAACGTGAAATTTTCGAATGGGAACATAGGTCGAGTGATATATCGTTCGAAAGAGCTTGAAAAATTGAACAATTTTTGTAGGAAACAATTTTTGATATGGGGCACCGTTTTCAAGATAGACCCCAATATTGGTCCTGTAGCAGATAAAATTTCCAGTGCTTGTAAATCCGAAACGTATGAGTAGGAAACGATTAAACAAAAAATGAAAAACGAAAACGTCATAGGCAATGTGGAATGATGTTGTCGTGGTGTCCCCAGGGCTCTAATCATGGGACCCCGGGACCAATTTCAAAATTTCAAATGGGAATATACCTGTAGGTTGAGTGATACCTTGTTTGATAGATCGTGGAAAGCCAAACAGCTTCGTACAAGATTTGTTTTCATTTTGGGCAAGCCTGTTTCAAAATGGCCGCCAAAATTGTTCCACATTCAGATAGAAAGTGCAGTGTTCAAATTTAGTATTAGACGCCAATATCAAGCGAACTACGCATCAAATAAGAAAAGTGTTAAGAGTCAATGTACAATACAGAAAGCCTGAAATTTGTGTTAAAGTTCCCTCGCCCCGCTTTTGTATGGAGGGGTGTACATGGAATTTTCAAATCGCAACATAGGAGGAGTGATACCTCTTTGATAGATCGTGAAATACCAAATAGCTTACTACAAAAGTTGTTTTGATTTCAGGCAAGCCTTTCACAACAGCATTACCATAACCTAATATCCTGTAAAGTAGTAGAATAACGTTTAGTAATTCTACGGGTATGTGCGATGTTAAAAATTGTAATTTCAATCACTGTAAAACAAATAATTTCAACACTTACCATATTACAAATGATGCTCGATATGTCCTCCATCCTGCTCCACACACTTCCGTAAGCGGCGGCATAGGGATGTTCGTACATCATGTAGCATCTCTGGAGTGATAGATGCACACACACCTTGGATACGCGCCTTCATATCATCAGTAGTTATTGGTACGTTGGACATTACCCGATCCTTAACATAACCCCAGAGGAAAAAATCAAGTGGGGTTAGGTCAGGAGATCGTGGAGGCCAGTGAATAGGACCTCGACGCCCAATCCATTTATTCGCCATACGGTGGTCCAATAAGGCTCTGACCTGGCGTGCGTTGTGTGCCGGAGCACCATCATGTTGATACCACATTCTTATACGTTTAGCGAAAGGAATGTTCTCTAGCAACTCCGGGTATAATACATCACTGATAAATGCGGCATAGGTATCACCAGTAAGACGTCCATAAAAAAAATATGGCCCAATGATATGGTTACCAAGGACGCCACACCATACATTAAGAGACCACCGGTGCTGATGAGCAACTTGTCTCTGCCATAGTGGATTTTCCCTAGCCCAATAATGCATATTATGTCGGTTTACGTGTCCTGTGTTTGTAAATGTAGCTTCATTGCTAAACAAGATGGTGGATATGAAGTTGCGCTGTCTGTTTTCCATACCTTCCAACCATAGACAAAATTGCAATCTGGCATGAAAATCATTGCCAGATAGTTCCTGATGTAAGATGATATGATACGGATGAAACATGTACTCGTGCAAAATACGCACTACAGATCTTTGGCTAACTCCACTGGGCTCAGCAAGGTGTCTCGTGGTAACATGTGGGTCTACATGCACTGCTGCCAATATTCCTGTTGCACGTTCTTCATTGGTTGTAGAGCGGTAACGACCCCTACCTCGTTCCCGGACAAGATTGTTGCCGCAAACGTCTCTCCAATCACAGAAATGCCATGTGAGATGTTTGTTGGCGTTGGGGATAGCGCACTGCATACATTAGTGCCGCGTTATGATAGTTTCTTCTACATTCGCCCAAGACCAGCAACACATCTACACAATGATCAAACACCGCCATTGCTCTATTCAAACGCTACCCAAACTAATAATATTAATGCGACAGTGTTCTTGTACGGAAAACTTATCACCAAAGTTGATATCCAGTTCTTTCTACGCTTTTGAACCATTCAACACACAACTACAGCCCCTACCTACAATATCCACACTGCCGCTTCCCTTTAAGTCACTAACACTCTCACTAACAGCTAGGCAATGTAACATCAATGATGATTTTACGTTGAACACTACTACTCAACAAGAAAAAAATAATACCATACTTTTCACACTGCATGAACAAACAACACACAGGTACAGTCAAATGTTCTCAGTAGAACAATGAAAATCACATTCCCCGTCCCCTGTGTGATCGGCTCTATTGACACTTGTGTATACCAGCCATTATTAAAGAGGTAGAGTACTAGCTATTGTTACGTTTCTAATGTCTATTTTCGGGTTTCCGGCACCAATTTATAATACGTTAAAATGTCTATTTTCTGGAGTTGAGACACCACTAATTTTACTACATTTATTTCTACGTAGTATCTAGATTGTATCCCGGTTCTTAAACTACGTGGCAAACACAATTTACAATTTTCTTAAATTGGTTTTAATACTTAATCTTGAGAAGCGTTTATATTCCACATTGACATATTTAACAAGATGTCTGCACACTTACACTTACATTTATTACGTTTCCATAGCGATTACATTAATAGTTGACGATCAAATATAAGCTAAAGATATTTCTTTGTAACTTTCTATTCTTTGTATAAAACGGTTCAAATAATTCGCCTTTGATCTTTTTTTTTTATAAGATGGTACAGATTGTTAATGCAATATACAACGTTATCGTTGTACTATGTTCCGAAGGCCATCGGTTCCATTCCCCAGGCAATGACGTTGACGGGCTTTCCTTACTCTAACTGGGCACATGTTGACATGTTGCCTACAAGTAGGGCCTAATAGGTACCTTCCTATCCCTTTCTCATAGGATTGTAGTGATTGAGAAACGACGTCTCTTTGCGCATACGTATTAGTATTATTCATCGTCTTATTATTTTCATTCATATTATTATTATTATTACTAGTTTTATTATTACTTTTCGTATTCTTCTTCTTCTTCTTCTTCTTCTTCTTCTTATTATTATTATTATTATTATTATTATTATTATTATTATTATTATTATTATTATTACCTATTATTATTATTATTATTATTATTATTATTATTATTATTATTACGTTAACCCTTATAGGTCGATTTTCCCCCGAACATTTTACTTGTTATTCACTTACAGTGTGATGATGGAACCTCGTGTTCGACATATTTTTAGGCCTGTTTGTATTGTACATTGACTCTTAAAACTTTTTATTTGATGCAATAATTCGCGGGATAATGGCTTGTAACACTCAGTTTGAAGGCTGCACTTTCTATCTGAATGTGGAACAATTTCCGACGGCCATTTTGAAACAGGCTTGCCCGAAATCAAAATTTTTTTTTAATAAGCTGTTTGGTTTTCCATAATCTATCAAACAAGGTATCACTCGACCTATATTCAGATTTGAAATTTTAAAATTGGTCCCGGGGCCCCATGATGGGGCCCTGGGGCACCACGACAACACCATTCCACGTTGCCTATGGCGTTTACCTTTTTCATTTTTTGTTTCATGTTTTTCTACTTAGCCGTTTCCGATTTATAAGTACTGGAAATTTTATCTGCTACAGGACCAATTTTGGGGTCTATCTTGAAAACGGTGCCCCATATAAAAAATTGTTTCCTACAAAAATTGTTCAATTTTTCAAGCTCTTTCGAACTAGGTATCACTTGACCTATGTTCCCATTTGAAAATTTCACTTTCACCCCCTCCCCCAAAAATGGGGGGCGGGGGAAGCCTTATGTTTGACTCATTTCTGAGACCCCTCTGTATTGTACATTGTCTCTTAATATTTTTCTCATATGATGATAGTTCGCGATATATTGGCTTGTAACACTTATTTATAAGTACTGGAAATTTTATCGGATACAGGACCATTTTTGGGGCCCATCTTGAAAACGGTGCCCCATATCAAAAATTGTTTCCTACAAAAAATGTTCAATTTTTCAAGCTCTTTCGAACGAGGTATCACTCGACCTATGTTCCCATTTGAAAATTTCACGTTCACCCTCCTCCCCCAAAAATGGGGGGGCGGGGGAAACCTAATGTTTGACTCATTTCTGAGGCCCCTCTGATTTGTACATTGTCTCTTATTACTTTTCTTATATGATGTATAGTTCGCGAGATATTGGCTTGTAACACTTATTTTGACTCATCCTGTATATATATATATATATATATATATATATATATATATATATATATATATATATTCTTTATTGTAATAAAGGACTTAAAGAACTTTGCGTCCTTTAACATGTTAAAGGAAAAGGAAGCAGGGAATTACACTTAATAACATTAAAAGAATACAATCATATACAAGAGAAGTGGCATGATAAACAAATAGGTGAGATAGAAAGTTCACAATAATATAGTAAAATGTATAGCACAAAGTGGACATGTAACACAAAAATTATAGAAGGGAGATGTAATGAGAATGCAGGATGAGGTGAAATGCGGTGCATAGGATGAACACGTGGGATATGTTAAATAGACGAATGAGACTACCTTCTGGTCTAGGGGCTACTCTAGACCATAATGGAGGACGGATGAAGCCCAAGTTATGACAATGGGGAGTTAGTGTGCAGAAAATGATGAAAAGATATGAGGAAGATGAGCATGAGTGATGTAAGCGTACAGAAAGAGAAGTTGTGGATTGTTTGGTGGTAAGGAGAGTTGATAAAGAGTAAGTAGTAAGGAAAGGAGAGTGTGATAGTATCGTATAGTGGAAGGATGAAGAGCAGTGTAATGCATGGTGTCGTGTAGAAGGGGATGTAGTGTTTGAAAACGGTTGCTGATGTACGTCTGGTGGAGCTTTTCAATGTGAAATTCAAGGGTTGGAAAGCTGATGAGGTGATAGAAATATTGGGTCGGACTTGGAAGCTTTATGCGATGGGCTATGCAAAAGGCGTGTTTTTCCAGGATGAGTAATTTTTGGTAATACGTGAGTGGTGCAGACATCCAAGCGGTGAAACCATATATTAATACTGGGCGAAGAAAGACCTTATATGTATTTAAAATGGTATGTGGTTTTAGGCCCCATGTTGTGCCAGTCAGTGGTTTAAGTAAATTTAAGCGGTTGTAAGATTTCTTAGTGACTTGTTGCAGATGTTTGCTCCAGGTTAGGTGTGGATCAAAAGTAATGCCAAGATACGTAACTGTTTTGCTAGGATAAAGTGATACAGAATCTAATGTTAATGAAAGACGACGTGGACTGCGTCTCACACGAGTGGTCTGTTTGGGAGGTAGGAAGATGATTGTTTGAGGTTTGGCGGCGTTGATGGTGAGGCGCCAGTGTGTAAACCAAGCGTGGAAACTGGCAATAGCTGTTTGAAATTTAACGTTGATTTATTGAATGGTGGTTCCTAATGCTAGAAAGGCTGTGTCGTCAGCATACTGAAAACTGTAGACTGGTCAGGAAGCTGTGGGATGTCGGCAACGTAGAGAAGATAGAGTAACACCTGAGAGTAAGAAAATTGGATGAGAGATACTGGAGTGGATAGATATGTACGTGATTCGGCCTGCAAGGAAGTGGACGACCAGTCTGATGAATTCGATCGGGAGCCTGAGTTTGTGTAATTTGTAAATAAGGCCGTGGTGCCATACCTCACCAAAGGCCTTTTCCAGATCAATTAGTACTATACATGATGGTTCGATGGAATTGCAATGTTGCGTGATGATACTGGTGAGACGTAATAATTGATCATTGATGGAAAAAGATGGTCTAAATCCTGCTTGGGTGTCTGGAAGAAGGTGCCTATCTGTGAGATAGAGATGAAGCCTTTTGACGAGGATACGTTCGAATATCTTAATAAAGGTAGAGATAAGTTGTATTGGCCTGTAGGAGCTGACATCTTGAGGAGGTTTATTTGGCTTAAGAAACATTAACGTTTTGGACATTTTCCAGGGCAGTGGAAAGAAGCCAGTTCGTAAGACGAATGTATATGCAGATACTAAGAGAAGAAGCAATGTGGGAGGGCACTCTTTGATGTGATGTCATCTGAACCTGGGGAACGTTGCGTTTCTTTTCTAGAACGGAATGAATATCATATAATGTGATGGGGGCTGATATGGGCGTATCGTTAGGTAAGGGATGTTGAATGTTTGGTTGTAATGAAGGACCAGGGAGGTTTACACGATCTGCTGCGTGTGGAGCAGCTTCGAGAGTATTTGGAGTGAAGATCTGCTGGAGGTGATTGGCGAAAGTATTAGCTTTATCAGTGGGAGCCGGCTGGTTGTTAATGAGAATAGGATAGAAGGTTTTTGTAAGTTTGCCGCATAAGGCATTGAAGCGTTTCCAGTAGTTTGTTGGGTGAGATATGTCAGCTAATGTGTTACAGGTTTCGACCCAACAGCGAAATTTGAAGGCATTGATATAATTGTGAACTATACTATGGAGTTGTTGATGATAGCGAAGTGACTCGGGATTGTGGATGCGATGATAATCGCGAAGGAATTGTCGAGAGCGGTGAATCATGGTGAGCTATTGTGGTGGAAGTTGGGGTTGGTAAGGAGTGGAATGACTGACTGGAATAGTAAGTGCGCTAGCTGCTTGGATTGCAGTGGTGATTGTGTCAACTGTGGTGTTTAACTCGTCCTCTGTGGTTGGAGCAGTGAGGTGTTGAGTATGTTGTGAGAGATAAGAACGATATTGTGGCCATTCGGCTTTATCGAATCTCAGGCTAGGGCGAGGTTATGGGCGTTCTCGGTTTAATGGGTGGCGTGTACGGTAGGGAAGTTTAATGCTGTGCGTGATCGCTGCCCAGAGGGTCGAGAACATCAATGTGGAAATTAGATGCAAGAGTGACTGATGTGATAACAACATCAGGAGTAATATTGGAGATGGGCCTTGTGGCTTTTGTTAGAGCGTAAAGAATACCAGTGGTATTAGTGGTAATAAAGGTGTGAAAATTGTCACGATCTTGTGCACTTCTACTGTGGAGATTTAAATCTGCCATGATGATGTGATGGAATAGCATGACATGGACGGACATAGATGGTAGCAAGGTTGATGATGATATAGTTGAAATATAAGGTGGTGAAATATAAGGTTCAGGTATTGCATAAGTGGTATAATGATGTTGACGATAAGGTAAATGAGGGCGGAATCCTATAGCCGCGCCGCCATTGGCACGTTGGGTCGGAAAAGAATTGTCATGACGGATGATAGTGTAGCCTGGAAGACGACAGGATGATTTTGGCATGAAGAACGTTTCGTTTAACATAAATACCATTATATGTTCTTTTAAGAGCAGCTGTTCGAAGAGCAGTGTGTTTCGCTCGTATGAGCGAATATTGAGAAAGAGGAATGTTAAGTCCATGATCAGATGTTATAGTCTTGGCGATCTTTTTGCGGGGTATGGAAATGAACTGTGATGCCAGAGTATGTTGCAGTGAAATTGGCGTTAAAGGTTAGCTTGGCTGTGTATATGATTTAATGTAGAATATGGGGGCGTTGGAATGGGTGAATGTTTTTCAGTGTTAGCGTCAGAAAGGTGAGAAGCTGCTTGATGATGATAGGAGCATCATGATCGTGAGGAGAGTCAGTAGCTGTAGTGGAAGTGCGTAATGGTACAAGAAGTTCGGGATGATCCACTGGAGATGCAGGCTTTGCTTTACATTTATAACTGTACGTTGGATGTTTGTCTTGGCATGTGGCGCAGGTAGGTGGTTGGTGTAGATTCGTCCAGGCACATGTGGTGTGCAGTCCAGCGCAGTATCCATATTTGGTGTTATTCTTGCAGTATGCGGTGAGATGGGTGTTCTATTCCTGGCATCGCTCACATAGAATTGGAAGAGAATCATTAGAACGGGATGGTTCAACATGTTTACGGTTGTAGATGTATGCTTCGTTCGTCAGTAGATCATCGATTGTAGCTTGGTGGGTAGTAAGCACTCTCATCATATAAGTTGGTCTCTTGTCATTGCGAATCCGCAGTACTTTTGCAATTGTGTGCCCTTCGAGCCTTAGTTCTACTTGGATTTCGTCTTCGGTGCAACTGGGTTGACCACTGATAGAAGCGGGGTCCGATGAGGAGGTGGTGGTTGTTTCCTTCTGCTGTCGTTGAGTGATTGTAGGTGTGCATTTGGCCCAAAGATGTCGATCGGGACTTTGTTCTTGATGGTGTTCAGCAGATTGGCGTCGTTGGTCTTCAGGATGATTCCATTGCGGGTATGCACTGAGTTATTGCTGCTCGAGGAAGATATCTTCGGAAGTGGAGGGCTGTGGAGAGTTTGACATCGTAGTTTGGCAGAAACATCGAGTAAATAGTAGAAGCAGGAAGGTCGGTGTTCTTGGTGCTGGTATCCTGGCTGGCATCGATGGCGTCCATATTTTCTGTGAATCTGGTAGAGTGAAGATGATGCTTCTTTTTTGGGTGGTGAATCTATCAGACGTTCAGCGTAGCTTGACCCAGCAGCTGGTGATCGCGATCGGACGGAATTCGTGGACAAAGTTGATGCAGTTGAGTCTCCAGAACTGTGCATTGCTTGTTATGGCTACTTGTAGATGGTTGGCTGGATGTCGGCCGAGGTCTTGCCTTCGCGGGGCGCTCAGCCGGTCCGGGAACAGTAGCCGGTAATACTTCATGTCGTCCTTTATCTTCGCTTATCTTTAGCCCTATTAGCGGTGCGTGGGTCAGGCATAGCAAGATATTTCCTGGGGCCAGAGCTCAAAATGTGAATGATGAAGTGTTTGGTGAGTGTAGATGCAAAGATGAATAGATAAGAGTACCCGTTTGGATAGTAATCAAGGTGAGATATTCCTTCTATCAGACTTGTAGTGCTATTCGCCCTTGGCTAAGATAAGTCTGACGGATAGTACTCTACATTCCGACGCGAGATAAAACCCAGGATGAGGAGCAGGTAGGTATTCAAAAGACAGCTGTACTGAAGTATGGTACGTCACAGCTGGTACGATCGATTAAAAGATCGATCGGAAGTCCAATAAAAACGATATTTTATCATGCAAAACCCGTATAAGTGAATACCTTCTCTTGGGAGTGAATTTAAGTGTAGAGAGTAATTAAGGATAAAGTGAAAGGGCAAAGAGGTTTTATTTCATTTATTTGCTATCTTTATTCATCCATTACATGGGGATCTTTATTCATCAATTGATTAATAATCGTCATTCATCGTATGTTAACTATTTGTCATGATGTATGTATGAAAAGATGCAGTGCAAATCAGACGCCGCAACATAGTGAAATTGGTTAGTTAGACAGATGAAGGGTTATCTTCTTGTGCAGGGGCGACTCGGCACATAATGAGAGACAGTATGATGCCCTTGTTATTGCGAATTAAGGTGCAAAAGATGGATAGATGTTGGGTGATAAATCTGGTGGTTGATATGGTAATAGAAAGTCGTCTATGTAATAAAAACACCTGAGCTCCAACCTTTAACTTTTGATTTCAAACCTTTCATTTAGGGTTATTTGTGATTTCCGTTTAACAAGGGTAAATATTTTAAATAAATTATTGTGTACTTTAAATAAATTATTTAAATAGATATTTACCTTTGTTATGTAATATATGTAATGTATTGTAATGTTATGTAATGAATGTAATGTAATGTTATGTGTATGTAATGTATTTGCTTATTAAATACTGCATGCAAGAAGAAAGAAAACACTGATCAGACATGAATTAGAAACTCCAACCGGAAGTAGGCTCAAATCTTGCAAACGGTGAGAGATATTGAGAAAAAATGAACAAAAAATCTCTCCTTTATGATACCACTTGACGATTTTTTTTAATGAAGACGTCTTTCACTTGTGTCTGTAAAGGGACATGTATAGATGTTGTGAGGAATGAGAAGGAAATTTAGGTACATATGCGAATGATGCGCTGTGTAGAGAGCGCAGGTTCTGCTAGTCTATCTCTTAAAATGCTACAAAAGCAATAAAAACGTTTTTTGTTTTTTTGTCTTTTTTTGCTAGACGGAGACTAGCACCCTGTTAGAGGGCTACACTCTCTTTGAGGGGGAGAGTTATAGAGGATTAATGGAGAGAGGAGTAAAGGGCAGATGGGCTAAGTGATTTCATTTATTTATTTATTTATCATCGAATATCTGGATATTATGACCTTTGCGATCATAATCATAAATTTAAGGAGAGATGAAACTACTTAACTATATAAGTATAAATTGACGCTAGACATTTTTATAAACACACAGAATGAGTGAAAAGTGAAATAACACTTGTAGTGAGTGAATATAGAAAGAAAGTGATCATAAATATATAAGGAAATTAATACGTAGAGAACATATGCATATATACTTAAACTCCAAAAAACAACTATGTATATGATTTGGTGATTGAGAAATCCTTATAGATTAAACTGCTAATAATTAGAAGTTATATTAAAAGAGAATGAAGGTGAATAATGGGATGAGGTGCGATACACGAGACAAACACAAGGGAAATTCGTATGACTAATGAGGTTATCTTCTGCCTAGGGGCTGCTCTAGGCTGATGAAGACGTGGCGAGCCCTGTTAAAGACAGAAGGTCTTACTGTGCAGAAAATGATGGGAATACGTGCGATAGATGGGCATGAATTTGATAGTCTTCCAGTAAGAGTAAATCCGGATGATCAGGTGGCAGCGTATAGCAGTAGAGAATGAAGAGCAGATTAAGTGGGGAGTAGGCATAGCGGGGACGGACAGGACGAAGAGCATGATAGTGCATAGTATCGAGGAGTAATGGCTGATGAGAAGTGTATCTAACAGTGATGAACTTCTGCCTAAGAGATTCAGGATGATACGAGATGTCGGGGAAGGTGATGAGATTATACAACTCACGGGTTGGGCTTGGTAATTGAATACGATGTGCGATGCGGAATGCATGGCGCTCTAGGATGCGTAACTTTTCATAGTATGTTGGAAGGGCGGAAATCCACGCAGTGAACCCGTACGCAAGCACTGGTCGCATGAACGCTTTATATGTATTCAGAACTGTTTTAGGTTGTAGCCCCCAGGTTGTGCCAGTCAGGCGCTTTAGAAGGTTCAGGCACTGATAAGCTTTGGCAGCTACTTTCTTGAGGTGGGGTTACCATGTGAGGTGAGAATCATAGAGAATACCCAGATAAGTAACGGATCGAGTTTGAATGATTGGTGTGTCATTAACTGTGACTGAAAGCAGCGATGGGTTGCGGTGTACTCTAGTGCGCTTTCGTGGGGGGTATAAAGGTAACGTCCTGTGTTTTTGCTGCATTGATTGAAAGACGCCACTTCGGGCACCAATGAGTAAACTTGTTGATGGCTTCTTGGAGATCTCAAGTGATCTAACGGATAGTATTTCCTAAGGCTAGAAAAGCAGTATCATCAGCATACTGAAATAAGTATACATCAAGAGGAAGTGGAGGGAAATCGGCGACAAAAATGATATATAACAGCGGAGATAGAGCAGAACCTTGTGGTACTCCTGACAGAAGGAAGATGGGATGAGAAAGCTGATTATTGATGCTGACGTAGGAGAGACGACATACAAGAAAGTGATAGATAAAGCGAATACATGTAATGGAAAATGCAAAATGGAGAAGCTTATGGAGAAGTGACAGGTGCCAGACTTTATCAAAGGCTTTCTTAAGGTCGAATAAAAGCAGACAAGAAGGTTTGACACAGTTATAATGATTCGTGATGAGACTGGTGAGGCGAAGGAGTTGATCATTGATAGAGAATGCAGGGCGGAAGCCTGCTTGGTGAATAGGAAAGATATTTTTAGATTCTAGGTACGGGTGCAATCTTTTAACGATGATGCGTTCGAGAATTTTGCTAAAAGTGGATGTCAGTTGGATAGGTCTATAGGAATATGTGGCGGTAGGTGGCTTGTTTGGCTTCAGGAACATAAGTGTTTTAGAAGTTTTCCAATCCGTTGGGAAGAATCCGCTACGGAGAATGAAAGTATAAATAAGGGCGAGATGCGTCAGAAGTACAGGAGGACTTTCCTTAATGTGCCGATATGTAATATTGTCAAAACCTGGGGCAGAGTTTCGTTTGCGGTTAACAACAGTGATAACTTCGGTTGTGGAAATGGGTGTTGTAAGCGGATGATTTGGAAGATTATGGTTGATATTGGGCTGTAAATGAGGAGAGTCAAGAGGTAGGTAGGCAACAGGATGCGGAGCTGTGAGATAGGAAAGTGGTGTAGGTGTGAAAATTTCCTGCAAGTAATCTGCAAAGACGTTGGCTTTTTCCTGATCACTTTGAAGTGGTGTGTTATTATGGAGTAGAGGATAATGAGGTTTTGTATGTTTACCGCAGAGTGCGTTAACGTTTCCAGAATTTAGAATGGTGGTTGGTTTCATTGAGGTTATTACAAGTTTTTACCCAGTTTCTCAGCTTATATGCTTTGAGGTAATTACGAACAGAGCGTTGCAGTTGATGATGGTGATGAAGGGTTTCTGGGTTTCTAGTACGAACATATTCGCGATATAGCTGTCGAGACCGGCGAATCATAGTTAAGTATTGAGGCGGTAGTTGTGGTTTGTATGGAATAGAAGCTGAACAGGGAATATAGAGTTCGGATGCATGAGAAATAGTAGAGCTGATTGTAGTTATGCGGTTGTATAGCTGCTCTTCCGTAGACGGTGGTGCGTGATTTTGAAGTGAACGGGTAATATGTTCACGATATTTGTTCCAGTCGGCTTTGTCGTAACGAAGTGATGTACGAGGAGGTGGTGCATTGACAGGCTTGTTGGCGGTTTGTGGTGATAAGTAATTTTGAGAGGTGCGTGATCGCTGCCAATGAGATCAAGAACTTCGACTGTGCAGTGGGAGGCTATGGTATTAGAAGTGATAACGTGAGACGTTGTTTGAGAAATGGGACGGGACGGTGTGGGTAAATCATGTATAATTCCTATTGTATGCGAAGAAATAAATTGTGGGAACGTAGAGCGTTCATTATCTGTTCGACTATGGAGATTGATATCTGCCATGATTAAATAGTGCTTATAGCTATGTGAGATGTGTTGGAAAAAGGCAAGGAGAATCTGATGTCCAGGACGGATATAGATGGTGATGACACTGATTGCGATATTGGGAAAATACAATGTTGTGATAACATGCTCTAGAAGATTGGGAAGTGGACAGGTATGGCGTCGAAATGGTAAAGCGTGGTAGAAGCCAATAGCTGCTCCACCATTAGCTCGGTGAGCAAGAAGCTGGCTGCCACAACAAAGTATGTTGTGACGGGGTATGTGGATAGTATCAATAGGTTTTAAGAAGGTTTCGTTCAGAAGGAAGGCGTTCACCTTTTCTTCCAGCAGAAGCGTGTCAAAGAGCAGCTTGTTTATGGATAAAGGATCGAATGTTCAGAAATAAGAACACAATACCCATGATATGAAGTATGCGGAGGTAGTTAGAAGTCAGGCGGAAGATTTGTTGTGTGACAGTAGACATCGGTGTTAGAGTATGCAGCATTAAAGGAAGCATGGAAGATGATTCGGGCGGCATGAGTAATTTGTTGTAAGATATGTGGGCGTTTATCAATAGTGTTTATCAATAGTGACTGGTGTGGATTCCACTGGAAAATCTGTGTTGGTGGATGAATCGTGTGTTCGTAATGGAGCTACTAATTCAGGATGGGAAGTTTCTGGTGGAGGTTTTCCTTTGCACTTGTAGCTATAAGTATGATGTTTTTCATTGCAAGTAGCGCACCGAGGTGGTAGGTTTAGATTAGTACATGAACGAGTAGGATGAGTGCCACTACAGTAGCCACAGACGGCAGATTACGACAGTTTGCAGTTGTATGTTGGTTGTAAGCTTGGCATTACTCGCAATGAATTGGTAACGGGGGTGAAAAACGAGAGGGTTCGACTCGATGCCGTTGCTTATACATAAAAGCACCATTTGCAAGTAAGGTATCGATTGTTTCCTGAGATGAAGTTAATATCCGCACCATATATGTGGGTCCTTGATCATTGCGAATGCGAAGTGCTGTCGTGATGGTAAGTCCCTCTGCCCGCAACTCTTCTGAAATTTCCTAGTCTGTGTACGACGGATCAAATCTCCTGATAACCACGGATAAAAGGGGAGGCTTCTTAGGCGGTGGAGGTTGCTTGCGCCGAGATGAACCAAGAGTTTCCATTGTAGCGTTCTTTCCAAAGATTTCAAAAGAGGCTTTGTTGCGTACAGTGATGGCAAACTTTGGGTCAGTCGATTTCAGAATAATTACGTTGCGAGTCTTAACTACTCTACTGACGTTGACGCTTTTTAGATATTTGCGTAGCTGTAGAGCTACAAACTTAACATTGTCGAACATGAGGTCAAAATTCTGGAGTAAAAATGAATGTAGCTGATTTTCGGATGTTGGAGTGATTATAGGTGATTGTGAAGATGTATGCGCAGTTTCCAGATCCATAGCATTGGATGCTGACAATGATGTTTCTGATAAATGCTGTATCTTAGCCGGTGGTGAATTTCTTACACGCTCAGCGTAATTCTCAGTGTGATGTGGTGATCTTGATCGGCTGGAGGCGTTCAAGATGGTGGAGGCATTGGAGCGCTCTGAGGCTTTCCGATGTCTATTGCCCTCCTTCCGCTTTTCCACTTTCGTGGCATGAGACGGTGGAGCGAGAAAGACTGGGGGTAATCCTCCGTGACGACCATCCATCGAAGCCCCAGTAATCTGAAGAGGATCCGCCATGGAGATCAACAGTTGGACCAAAGCCCGAACTTAAGGTACCAAAGAAGTGTACAATGATGTGATGAGAGATGATGAAGGTGAGGTGACCCGTTTGGATAGCCACCATGGTAGGAGGAAGTTTCCGGACAGACTCGTAGCACTGCACACCCTGGCTTGATCAGTCTGTAGAGGAGGGCTCGTAGGAATGACACAGAGAAGTCTCCGGGATATGGAGTAAAAAGGTTTCCAAAAGACACGATAGCCACGCTATTGCGGTTGTCGCTAGCAGAAAGGCTTGCGACCGAAAGTATCAAATGAATAAAAACGCCAGAGATCCAACCTCCAACTTTGATTTTAACCCTTTGATTTACGTTTATTTGTGATTTCACGTTTAAGAAAGACAAATATTTTAAATCAATATTGCACTTTAAATAAATAATTTAAATAGATATTTTTCATAAAGTTTATCTTATTAAAGTTACTGTTCAAAGCCATTATATTTGAATAAGACTTCTCCAAAATCAATGCAAATGAATTGTTCTGCTATCTTTGGAGTTCTTTTAAACTATACGTCTGTGTTCGTTTATATGTTTGTGGCCAATTCTTTCGACAATAAAATCTCGAAAAAGATGAAGTTTTCACTGATCGATTCCAAATTTTGCGTAGATTGTCCAGTTCTAATTAAATATTTAAAAAAACATGTCCATTATTTCATTATTACATTTTTACAGGTACACTGGAAGTATTGAATTTAAAAAAATAACTAAAGCATCATATCCTATACATTATACATTCCTACACCACATGATTGCATAAAGGGGTTGCATATCTTTTAGGTGTTTGTTTCATGGGCAAATTATAATGAAAAACGAAGGATAACCATTTCTCCAGATATAGGAAAAAGTAATCGAAAAAATCTTCCTTTTACGGTATCTCTTGCCGATTTTTATCAAGACGTCTTTGACTTGTGTCTGTAAAGAGACATGTATACGTGTGAGGAATAAGAAAGAGTTTCATGCTCATATGTGAACGATGCGCTGTGTAGAGAGCGCAGGTTCAGCTAGTCTATATATTAAAATGCTAGGTTTATATATTTGTCTCCAAAGAAAAGTTTATATGTTTGTCTCCAATCCTTTCGACAATGAGATCTCGAAAACCACAAGTGCTAGAAACGTGACGTTTTCACTGAACGATTCCAAGTTCTGTGTAGAATGTCCAGTTCTAATTGAATATTTGAAAAAAAAAAACGTGGCTGTTATTATTTTATTACACTGGAAATATTGAAATTAAAAAGACTGAAGCATCATATCCTATGAGTTATACATTGCAACACAACATAGTTGTATGTAGAGGTTGTATATCTCTCAGGCGTTTGTTTCGTGGCCAGGTGATAATTACAAACGAAGGATAACCTTTCTCCACGCTAAGATGAATCTTTCTTGTTTGGAGTGTTCTGTCCAATGTACACCATATATCACTGGCATTATAATTACTTGTATATGTAATGTATTTGCTTATGCAAGAAGAAAGAAACCACTGATCATACGTGAATTTGAAACTCCAACCGGAAGTAGGCTCATTGTTGAAAATGGTGCGAGATATTGAAAAAAATCTCCTCTTCATGGTACCCCTTGCCGATTTTTATCAAGTGGTCTTTCACTTTGCCTGTAATGGGACATGTATAGATGTTGTGAGAATGACAAGGAGACTCATGCTCATATGTGAATGATACGCTGTGTAGAGATCGCAGGTTCTACTAGTCTATATATTAAAATACTAGGTTTATATGTTTGTCTCCAAACTTTTCGACAATGAGATCTTGAAAACCACAAGTGCTAGAAACTTGCCGTTTTTGCTCGTCAATTCCAAATTTTGTGTAGATTATCCAATCCTAATTGAATATTTAAAAGTTGTGGCCGTTATTTCTTCATTGCGTTTGTTTTATGGGAACACCGAAAGTTTTGAATTTTTTTTAAAAAAGTAAAGCATCATATCCTATTTGCCACACATTCCAACACAACACAGTTGTATATATATATATAAGGCGTTTGTTTCATGGCCAAATTATAATGAAGAACGAAGGATAACCATTTCCTCAGGCTAAGATAAATCTTTATTGTTTGGAGTGATTTGCCCAATGAACACCATAGACCTATACCACTTACATTATAATTAATTGTGCGTATAATGTATTTACTTATTACATAATACATGCAAGAAGAAAGAAACACTGATCATACATGAATTAGAAATTCCAACCGGAAGGCTCAATCTTGCGAGATATTGAAAATATAATTTTAAAAATATCTCCCTTTTATCGTACCTCTTGCCAATTTTTAACACACTTTTCACTTGTGTCTGTAAATGGACATCGACAGATGCTGTGAGGAATGACAAGGAGATACATGCTCATGTGAATGATGCGATGTGTAGAGATCACAGGTTCAGCTAGTTTTAAATTAAAAGCCTATGTACAAATTTTCATGTCTCTAACCTTAAGGTTCAAGATGTAGTATCTTATTTTAACCATTGCAATAAATATTGTTTTTATTCCTTCCCGCCCTTTTCTCCACTTATACAGAAAATATCTAAAACCGCTTAAACACGACTTTGTTTTAAATGAAAAGTCTAAATAACAAATTTCATGTGTTTAACCTTAGAGGATTTCAAGATACGGTTATCCTGTAATAACAATCGTAACCTCACCGTTTTTTTCTTCTCTTCTAGGAAAAATATCAAAAAGGGTTAAACAAGTGTCTAATTATTTTAATGGTAAACTTACAGATGGAATGTACTTTGCCACGGTGTGGTTTGCCAAGACTCAATTTGGTGTTGTTTGCCACGATTTTGCCACAGTATTCGCATTCTAATTTTATCAGATATCATTATTGTGAAGATTCACACACACCTAAAGTGAAAGGAAGGGTTGCCAGGCAACTCTGTTTTTGATCCCTTGGAATAAGTGGTAAGAGTTCTCGCTTTTAGGACGAGAGAGGTCTCATTAGACTCGCTGCTGAAAGAGAACATTAAGCTCCAAATAAATAAACACGAAACATAATTATATCACAATAGCTTAGTAAATTGATATAACTGCATTTTCTCCAGATTTTATATACTTAAGAAAACTGAAATATTTCAGTTCATGTTGTGGCATGAATAGGAAAAAATTTCAAAATGTCAACTGTAACACAAGTATTATATACGTTAACTTACGAAGCTGAAAGTTGATGTCATATAGTCCTTCCGCTATTTCTAACTCCTTTCTAATATCCCGCAACAGACTTTCTATAGAGATAATGAACTATAGAGTAGAATTTATGCACCCAGAAGCATGAAATAAAGTAACGACTTTAGACCACATCTCATTTGGCTCATACTCCTAGACGGCTCTTATCTCCTATAGTTTTCCTCTGCATTCTGTACAAACTCCACGTCGTCCATAGGGTGACCCAAAAGTAATGGCAAAAAATCAAACCGCAGATTCCTGGAACCAAAACAAGAAAAACAGTTTATATGACACATAGTCCAGAAGTGGACAAGGGCGGAGCTAGACAACTTTGAATGTGGGGGAAAAGGAACTTCACACCTGCCAGTGGTATAATGATAGGAGCTAAGAAGGGGGCTCACAAATACATAAACTCATAACAGCTTGGCATGTTAAATGCATGTTACATAACTGCGACAGAGATTTTCCATACGTCATTTAGGGATCCAACGAATGCCTGTACGGAACGGGTAATGAAACGGTGCAGTAAACAGGGAAACCATACAGAAAAAAGTTGGTATCCGTGGCATGATTGCACGCACATTTACAATGGGAGTCAAAGCAAACATCACTTAGCAAGGTTGCATAATCTCAGGGGCAATGGAAAATAGTATACCAGATAGAAACTTGCAAACAGAGGACAGAAATACGAACAAGTGTAACCAGTCATGTCGTATAATGAAATAACAGGCAGAATACAAAACAACATATTGTATTTATAACGTAGTATCTTACACATAGTAGCACTACAAACTACTATGTCATACGTGCTATCTTACTTTTAGGACACCCTATATAATAGGTGAGTTAGCTTCTCTTATCCTAAAACAACTAATTTTAATGCCATTAGCAAAAAATCCCCACTTGAACGAATGTGTAGATGTCATTTTAAAATCAAGTGGAAGACGCTGAATCTAATGAAAATATGTCTAAATATATCCATACATGAGATCACGAGAAAAATTACCTTTGAAGTTGATCTCAAATGGTTTGTGATCTAAAAAATCTAAATTTACAAACACGGTGTATCCGAAGAAATTATTACACAATTCTCTCGCAGGACTTAACAGTTGATCTAGTTATAAGGGATTATGTCAGGGATTATGACAAGCTTTTACGTATAAGTAAAAACAACGAGAGGAAATTTAAAGAGTTGGTTTACTTTTCGAATTGTTTAGAGTGCACTGCATTGTTTTTGGTGGGATTGGTTGGAATAGCCATTAAGATGTAAGAGATCTCAAAAGGTGTCTTTTATTATTAAAATGTTTTACTCATTTTATTCATAGAGTCTTAGGAAGTCTAAAAGGTAGAAATAGCTGGCGAAAATGTTACACGTTTAAGTATTATAAAGTAAAATATATTGCTTTTCTTAGTAATTAGATTTTAATTAAACTAAGTACAGGAAGCAGAGCTTTTGAAAAAGGGGATATTACATTTTGATTTTCAATAATTAATTACATATTAATGTATTTTTCTTGGAAATATTCCTGTTGTCTCGTTATTTAATATGTTTTGTGTCAAATTCAAGTCAAAATTACGATAAGTTTAATTTTCACTCACAGTAAAGGGAAAATATATTTGAAGAACAGTTTCACTGGCTTGTACTTTTTCCACAGCAAAGTTATTCGAACACTAATAACGCTAGAGGTAAATATATTTTACGAAAGGGAATCGTATCATCTTCCATCATCTCAACGTAAATGAATCGGTCGCTCATAGGACAGGTAACAGTTCTTGTCGCTAATAGGACTTTCGCTTTGTTACGCTGTGCTCATGTGACTTTTCCGAAGTAAGCATGGACAGTCGCATAGGGTAAGGTGATCCCAGTCGAGAAATCACCCCACGTTCTGTTTTATTAAATTTTGCAGCTGAATCAGTGAGAAACAAATAAGAGTTCACTAAATTTATCGGAATATTCCAGAACCCATATAACATAAAACTTTTTTCACCACAAAAATTAATTGCTTGCCGCAAAAATATCAAATTATAATAAATCGAGTATTTCACTAAGTTCTCCATTCAGGTTAAATGATAAGCTCTTATGAATAAATATGTCTTTATCAGTGGCGTAGCAGCTGCCCCCGCGCCCCCCGCAGTGCGGGGGCTCCGACTTATAGGGGGCCCCGAAGTCTTGCGATGAATAAAGATTTAAAGAAGTAGAACTTCAATCTTACTTCTATCGGCTTTACAACTAGGGCCCCTTCTCTATACTATGCGGGGGGCCCGCAAAAGTGTGCTACGCCACTATTTAAACAAATGTATGTACAATAACTTCACAAAACTTTATCAATTGAACTTTTATCCACCACAAACATATGTATCAAATGCGACTTACCGCCTTCCACTTTACCGTCCAAAGAATCACAGAAAAACTAATAGTCCTCCTATTCAGCATTAATAATTCGTACCTTCCGTATATTTAGTAATCCAATTCATATTAAACAAGCGGAGTGAAATAACGCAACTTCATTACAACATCTGCTCAATTCGTCGTAACAATTTGGCTTTACTCTTAGTATGCAATTCTACAATTGATATCATGTTCCACCCTTGATATCACGAAATTCAGTATGAAGCGGCGTCTTACGTATTTCACATACCTGTTGGTTTAGTTCGTCAACCAACCACTTGGCGGCGCTAATTAGCTAGTGAAACAAAAATACTCAAGAGCGCAACTTTAATACAATTCACAATTACTCTTTTTATTTAAGGAAAGTTACGACACGTAACACGCTTCATTCATTCATTCGCTGTAATTCATTTTTACATGGTCTAAATTCTCCCTTCAAACATCCGAGAGAATTAAGAATTCAAAACTTAGAGAAATGTAATCTCCCCGTCTATTTCTGGTATAAGCTTTATTATCTCAATTCGTACGCAGAGCTCCCTTGTGGCTATGTGGATAACGTATGCGTCTGTGGTGTTAGAAAACCGGGTTCGATTACCGGCAGAAACTCATGTGGTTTGGATTCCATGTTAAGCTGTATGTCCAGGTCTCATATAGTCTGCTACTGAACGAGATGCTTAACTCAAATCAACTCCAATTCGTGCACATTCCAGCTTGTCTCAGGAAAACTATAAAATAATTTACCAGCAATGTATTTTAATAATATATAGTTTGTAATAATATGTTCGGGCTTGAAAAGTTAAGTAACAATACAAATGTTACTAAATGTTTGTGCTACCAATAGACTCAATTTCCTTTCTCTCACCAAATTAAAAGATTGCTAAATCCATATATTTAAATCTATTGTTTTAAATCTCTAGTCAAGTTGAGAATTATTATATATATACAGGGTGTTTTAAAACAACACCGACAACGTTTGGGAAGTGATTCCTGACACTAAGATAGGGGGTCTAAGACAAAAAGTATAGACCAACCTGGGTGCACTAATGCTTCCTTTCGGAAAATGAAAAAAAAATCTTTAAAGATCCATAGCTCCAAAACTATGGGACCTACCGTTGTCGAGTTAAGACTTCGTTTAAAAATGAAATGAAATCTTTGAGTTTTACATCCCACGGTTATGCCGGTTAGGCTAAAGGAGACGGTGATCATGATAATTGAATGAAATGGTGGAATGAAGAAAGTGGGAGAAAACGGGAGAATCCCGAGAAAACCCACGCACACCGTGTTTGTCCACCACAAGGTTCACTTGGCGGTGGCTGGGATCGAATCCGGGACCCCAAGCACCAGAGGAGTACGCTCTACCACTGAGCCACCGCGGCCCCAGACTTCGTTTAAGAACTAGTATGTGCCCTATCCAAATATCCAGGTTTCAGAACATTAAGGCACTCACACATTTTTTATACAGCGAATTTGGCTGCGGGCATATAATTTGAAGTACTCACCAACTGCTTTATAAAAAATCGTTGCGGAAGTACCGAAGGATTCTGAAACATAGATATTTGGATAGGGCACGTACTAGTTCCTAAATAAAATCTTGACCCGACTACGGTAGGTTCCATAATATTAGAGCTATGGATCTTGAGTGTTCATTTTTCATGTTTTCGGCAGCTATAACTCCGAAAGGAAACATTTGTGCACCCAGGTTGATCTATTCTTTTCGTCTTATCTTGGTGTCAGGAATTACCTCCCAAACGTTGTCGGTGTTGTTTTGAAGCAACCTGTATATATCATACGCTCTTCTGAAGGTCTCGGTCCCATTTGTCGGGATTGCCTTGATGTCCTGATATATTATAGGTAGTTCTGATGATATACCTAGATTCGTTGTTGGCTATACATTCGAAGATACACAAATTGTACGTTATATCAATTAGGGAGTTTCTAACTACACAAATGATTACCTCAAGTGCTTGCACTCAACTTGAATAAATTTAACTGTGGCGTTAACAGCACGTCTGGCAAGATAGCCCCCCGACTTTAGAAAATTCAAACAATGACTTGTTCATTCGTTTGTACTACGTTTGTACCGTTTCTACCGAAAATATTTTGGTTTGTACCATTTTCCTTATAGGGTTAATTGAGAGGCCAAGTTAAGGCTATCTTGGCGCCAAGATAGGCCCCGTAACATGTACCTTTTCCATGCTCATTAATAAGTATTATGTGTTCAATCATTTGAATTTATGTGTATTTAGAACTCTGTTTAGTCAGCTAAACTGCGTCCTTCGACGTTTCAGTTTTACACCAACTGAAGAAATCAACTATTTATATCTGTCACATTAGTGGCTCAAGACATTCGCCGCTTTCATAGACAAAAGCGGAAAGCAAGTAAGCCATTGGTCAATAATACGGTATTTACTTACGGAAAAGTTCAGAAATAGAGAAGATTTAATTGAATCGGTGAGAGGAAAAACACTACTAGTGCACAAAACGCCTTTTGAGATATTTGAAGAAAGGTACTTTCGTTTGTTAATGCCACAAATGTACAGTCGACATTATAGCATTCTACTATAACGTGGGAGGTCTTGCAAATTGTACTGCTCTTCATTACAATTTGAAGTTTTACATCCTTAGTGTTATTTTTGCCTTTACCTCCAAATGGCTTAGTTTGGACTCACACTGTTTTCCCACTCGCCGATTCAATTTTAACATTGAGTTATTCCCATTTTAAAAAAATGGATATGCAAAACCAGAGTTCTAAATGCACATAAATTCACATGAATATACACATAATACTTATTAATGGGCATGGAAAAAGTACACATTACGGGGCCTATCTTCCGTACAAGATAGCCCCGCAAATGTCATACCCTCTTTCTCAAAAACTATCATGGTACAAACAAAACATTTATCGGTACAAACTGTACAAACGATTTGCTTTCGAATGGTGTATTTCAATTTTTTGTGCTTTGATACATGTCAAATGTCATCCCCTCTTTCTCGAAAACTATCAGGGTACGACAAAACTTTTTTCGGTACAAACGGTACAAACGGTACAAACGATTTGCTTTTGAATGGTGTATTTCAATTGCTTGTACTGTAATACGGGGGGCTATCTTGGCGCCAAGATAGCCCACCCAGTTGACCCCTCAATTAACCCTATAAGGAAAATGGTACAAACAAAAATATTTTCGGTACAAACGGTACAAACGTTGTACAAACGAATGACCTAGTCATTGTTTGAATTTTCTAAAGTCGGGGGGCTATCTTAACAGCCGAAAGAGCAGTAACCCAATAACATGCTTGGAATCATTTGTATTGTGTGTGTTCTGTTTATAAATATAATAGATGTGATTGTTATAATAAGGTCATCTGGCAACCCTGAGCTTATCAGTCGATTTTGCATAAATCTCCAAAACTATGATATAAGATAAATCAGAGAGAACAATTAAGTGGCAAACAACACCAAACTTGAGTCGTGGCAAACGACACCGTGGCAAACAACACGTAATCAACCTATATAGCGAATTTCATGTCTCTACCCTTCACAATATATTTTACGATAACAATTGCTACATCCATTCCCCCCTTCCTCATCGAATTTCCAAAAATATCCTTCCTTCGTGGTACGTTACTTTACAAATCCCATTAAATGCCAAAATTTCAAGTTTCTCGCTTAAGAGGTTTGACTTCGGCGTTGATCAGTTAGTCAGTTACTTAGGGTGGCGAGCACCAACCAAGAGTAAGTGGAACTAAAGTAGTAAGTTACTAAGAGAGAAGGAAATCGGCGACTTCCAGTCGAGAGAACTGAACTAAAGGAGTAAATTACTACAGGAGTAAATTTTTCATTTACTCCTGTAGTAAACTTATTTACTCCATAACTGGTGGAGAGCACCATCAAAGAGTACGCTACTACATTAGTAACTTAAGGAGTAAATAAGGCCAAAATTTACTCCTAAGCAGTAGTAGGAGTAAAGTTAGAGAGTAAGGTGTGTTCTTTGGTTTCTGTGTATTAAATATCGAATTCTATGGATTATCTGGACTACGAAGAATATGTGGAGATGTAGGAAGAAGTAGGCAACCCAAGAATGAGGATTTTAATGGATAGAAGAAAATCATTTGCGATGTATAGCGACCATAATTTCAAAGAGCGCTTTCGGTTTCGTAAGGAATCTTTTGAGTCGCTGCTTGGTATGCTGGAGCCATTACTGCATCATAATTCTGATAGGAACCGTGCTTTGTCTCCTAGGCTGCAACTTCTTTATGGATTGCGAATCTTTCTCACTGGTACTTATCAAATCGTAGTAGGGGATCTCATTAACATCCATCGTACTACTGCTGGAAAAGCTTTTAACGGTGTGATAAAAATTTTAATTGCCTTAAAGCCACTGTATGTGTCCATGCCACAGAACAAAGAAAATATATATCAAGGTACAAAAGGAAATTTAACGAATTGGTGGATTCCGGAATGTCATAGGGCCATAGATTATGTACACCCATGTCCAAAATTATTGTCGCATGTCTATAAATATGTTATTCTAGGAATATAATTTGATAACGAATTCACCCGATATTTCTTATGATGTTCGTGTGTGTATAATCGTAAATAAGAACAATAAAACGAAAATAAAATTTTCTTGTCCACTTACCAACATTTTGTTTTACTCATTATAATTTTCGTATTTATATTTTTTTCCCTATGAAATTACCACAAATATACATTTCCCGATTATACACGTACTATCAGTATTAAAAGTACCCTGCAAAATCATTATCAAATTATATTCTTACAAGAAGACAGTTATAGATATGCCACAATAATTTTGGACATGAGTGTACAGTACATATACCCATACTTTGTCCTTCTGGAGCAAGCAGAGCTATACAGAAAATCAAGAATTTCTTTTCTAGTAATACACAAATCATTTCTGATGCCAATATGAAGATTTTGAACTTGGTAAGCCGTGACTGGGTTTCACGTATGATGCATGCATTTGGGACATTGGTAATATAGTTCTGTAGAATTTGAAAATGGACAGTATGATGGGTTGTTTGTTGGAGATAGCGGATATGCTCTCTCCAAACATCTTATGTCTCCTGAGTTTCGACCTCAGACAGGAGCCGAAGAGCGTTACAATAGAGTCCATATTGCTACAAGATGTATAATAGAACGTTCATTCGGTGTTTGCAAGAAACATTTCCAAATTTTCACTGAAACAATGCGATATGAAAAAAAAAACTAATGTGGAAATGTTATTGTGGCTGCTCCAGATCTGCACAACTCTGGAATAGAAGTTGGAGATGTGTTTCACCCTGTTGCTGTGCATGTGAATGACATCGACCAATATGCATTTCAGCCAGAAGAAGATGGTGCAGGCAAGCTGTCAGGTCTATTATACTTAATTATTTTAATTAATGTTGTACCTAATTTGCTAGTAGAATAAGAAGTTATTGTAAAGACTTTTCCCTCTTAAATGAATATAAGACACTGGATCGTCACTACTGCAGTGAAATGTGACCCATTTTATTTATGTATAATTTTATAGTTATGGTTCTCTGTTTTTTTTTTTTTTTAATAGGGATTAACATTTTCATTTTATTTCTTACTTCAGTACGCAAAGTTATACAATAAAGATGTTTTGATTATTTCTAAGAAAAACAAGATGTCTACTCTTATAATTTTGTTAATACAAATAAATATTAGTATGTGGTAATTAGAAAAATTAAATGTACTGATGCTGAAATAATAAACATTACGTCATGTGAAAAACAAGACCATATTGGAAAAAATATCAATCAAATAAAATATATTTCGTACACTTTACCATCTGGCAAGGAACTGGATGAGATGTTTATACTCTGAGAAGAATTGTTTTATATATAACAGTTCCTGGACAATAGTTTTTCTTTTGACGTTATAGTTACATAATTATTTCTGATTTAATATTTCTTGTTTCCGACCATGAATCGACATTAATATGTTCTTAACTTTCAAATACTATCGTAACAGTGTAATGTAATAAAATTATATTTTGAATGAAAATAAATATTTCGTACATATAAAACATATTCATATTCATTTACAAAAACATAAATTTCTCGAGCACATTGCCTGAAGAACCGGAACCTAAAATTTGCTCCATTTCGTTGTTGAACTTATTCATAACTTCCATTTTAAGGTTGTTTTTTATGATTTCTCTCTGTCTTTTTAATTAACAACGTTTTTGCATTATATTTCTCTCGTATTAAACGCATTTTGAACGAAAGAAGCTCATCTGCTTTTCCCAACAACTTCCTGTTCTTCACTACAAGAGCATGTTCTCTGCCTTTTTTCATAGGCGCATCTTTTTATAAGCTTCAGCTCCCGATAGCAAACGAAATACACGTACCAGTAGTGTGTAGAAATGGCTTACTTCTTTAGTAAAAAGGCGTTACTACTTTAGTTACAACTAAAGAAGTAAATATAAATTGAGCTCTCCAATAGTTACTAAAAGAGTATATTACTATGGAAGTAACTTACTAAAGTAGTCCAGACTAAAGAAGTAAGAGTTACTAAAAGAGTAATTTATACTAGTTTGGTGCTCGCCACCCTTAGGACATCTTTTATACATAAGTAGAAGTTATTTATACATATACAATATAAGTATACCATATATAATAAACATGAATATTGGTTTGTCCTTCACATCCTATATTTTAAACTTTGTTACTGTGGCAAAACAATTAGCTGCAAAATGATACGCCATATTCTTTATTCTCTTCGTCTTTCCATCTGTGACGGAAGGTTTAGATAAGGTAGCCAATTCTATGAAATACCGTAAGACGGGGTTCAGTGTTTCTTCCAGACATGTTTTCGGGAGGGGGCACTACCCCCTCCGTAGTTCTTAAAGTGTCCCGCGGAGGAGACAAAAATAATTCGTCTATAATACTGTATAATATTAAATAGAATAGTACCAGCAGTGCCCCCCAGAATACTAAGTGTGCCCCCGGAACATTGTTTCTGAAAGAAACACTGACGGGATTACTTTGCACCAGATTTAAGGAATTTTAAAGAAAATTACATGTAGCTTAGAAATGTAACGATTTGGAACACTGTATTTTAAATATATAATAGCTATACATATAAGAAAACATTCGTACAAGTGCGTAACTAAACATTCAGTATGGCCATAGTTATTGAAATATAAACTTTGGTGCAAAGTAACCAAATAGGTGATGATACTTTGCACAACATACAAAAAAGTATGTTCAACATACCAACATAATGTTTGAAATGAAATGAAATCTTTGAGTTTTACGTCCCACGGTTATGCCGGTTAGGCTAAAGGAGACGGTGATGATGAGAGATGAGTGAAATGGTGGAATGAAGATAGTGGGAGGAAACGGGAGAACCCCAAGAAAACCCACGAGCACGGTGTTTGTCCACCACAAAGTTCACTTGGCGGGGGCTGGGATCGAACCCGGGACCCCAAGCACCAGAGGTGAACGCTCTACCACTGAGCCACCGCCTGAGACCTGATCCTAGCCTTGTATAGAGGAGTTTTGACTGCTATCCACTAGTATTTCATCCATTGTGGTTCATTTTCAAGCCTCTGACAATACTGTCACTTGTTCACCCCCAGTAAATTATAAAAAGAAATTTCATTCCAAAAATATTAACTGAGGAAATTTCTTTCATCCCCCAGGATTTCGTACTTTGATGCAATATATTAAATGCAAACATTTTAAGCGTTCATAGTAATTTGGCACGTCTCTATGCAATAAATGATTAGATTAGCGAGACAATAGTTTCTTTTAATTACATACAGAGGTGAATACATACACATACACACTTTATCTTTCTGAGATTTGTAATCATCTGCATTGTTTACGATTAGCCGACACGAAACTGACAACTTGTCTGCAGAAAATAGCGACATAAAACGTTCAAGAATAAGAAACCTAGTAATCGATTGTGCATTCAAGCTTTGACTAACTTTGACCTTATTTTACCTCTGCCACGAGCGCATTTCATAATTAAGTAGGCCTTGAAACCTAAAGAATTTATAATAGCTGAGAATTCATTAGTAAATTGCATCCAAAGAATTTGTTACTTTTTTGACGTCGCACAAAAGTCCGGATGTCGTTGGTCGCACGGAAGTTTCTCCTTTGTTCTTCCACTTCCTGTTTATTACAGAAAACTGCACGTGTCTACGAAGGATAATTTCGGTATTCATCGCTGAGAAGTTTTGCTCTAGCCATACGGTTGTTGGATTTCCTGACTGTGAATAGTTAGGAATTTAGTCCAGTGCGTGAAGCTGCATGTGTAGCTGATTGCACAAAGGCTCAGACAATCCGAGTCTTTTTGCTGTCAACAGAGAATATTGAACTTCTATTACACAGAAGTTGCTGAAAGCTTGATTGCCCGTATTTCCCCTCATGTAATTTCTCTTTGAGCATCTCTCGTGAGGTATCCCATATTCAATTCTCTTGATAATCACACACTTCCTGTCACACGATATATTATAACAGATTTACTAGCGTACTGGGAAATAAGAGATAAAATCTGTCTGAATTCTCGGCATCAATTATACGTACCGGTAGATTACAATTATTCAATATATTTATTCATTATGACATTCAAGAACTTGCATGCGTGGCCTTGGATTCAATTAAAGATCAAGACCTTTAGGTGTTTCATAAAGAATCGTAGGGCAATTTGAATTATATTTGAAGGACAAAAGCTTTTGCAAATTTTGATCAAGGAACCCAAATATAATGGTGTTGTTGAAACTTATGCGCTGGTAATTTATCATTCAATTTGGTGTCAATCATTAGGCCGCCCGCACCTTGACCAGAAGACATGCCATCTGAATTAAAGTACAGTACTGTGTCCAATACAACAAAGGCTCGTATCGCATATTCACTCAAGGACGTGCTACACAAAGGTTGTGATTGAGGCACGCGGTCCTTGCACTCAGTCCTCTCTCCCTACTCCTTCTCTTGCCTACCTCTGCCTCGCGTTGGCTGTCTTGCTTATAGTTAATGTACGGTCAGTCTTATAGACACCACTACGTTCTGGAGTTTGTTACTGCAAATAATATATAAAGTGGCTTTTTTTTTTCCTTTTTGAAAGAACAATGCCGTATTCACCATGAATTTGTTATGACAGCAACTTCAACGCTTTTACTTATACGAGGTGTGTTTAAAAAAAGGCCGAACTTTTCCTATAAAATCTGGATTGCTCATTTTACATTTTAAGCATTGTCCTCCTCAAAGTAGTCCCCTACTGGCAATACATCGCTCTCAATGCTCTTCCGTTTTGGTAAAGCCTCCTGGAACATACTTTCTAGAATGGCGCGCAGGTCTCTTGTCTCATTGTCCTTAATCTCCTTCATGGTTTGGAAACGATGTCTTTTCAAAATGATTGTAAGTTTTAGAAACAGCAAAAAGTCTGTTGAAGCTAGTTCCAGAGAATAGAGTGGATGGAGCATACCTGGAGTCTGATGCTTTGCCAGATAACTGCCGACGAATTTTGCACTGACACAACGCATCTGAAGTTTTTCAGACAAAATTTGATGGCTTAATCCAATGATGACGGTTACTTCGTTAGCACTTCTCGAACAGTTATTTGACGACTTCCACGAAACACATCACGACCTTTCTCGGCATTGTTGTCATCTATTGATGTGGAAGGTCGTCCTCCCCGACCGACATTCTGCCCTTTTCAAAATGCTTAAACCACTCATAGCACTGCGTTCGACTCATACATTCCTCCTCGTATGCTTTGCTGAACAATTGACACGAATTTGTAACATTTTTGCCAAATTTGTAGAAAATTTTCACACATATACGTTGTTTTCCAAGCCATTTATTCTCACTTTGTCACTAATCCGACGAACAGTTTGTGCATGTGAACACTTCAGCGGCCGTAGGTCAGCGAGTAAAAGTTATAGCGAAACAAGGCAAATCGCAGTTCGCTGTCGAAGTCTGCTGCTAGGTACACTCAGTAGCTACAGCGCACGCCTTGTGCCTGTTGACGCGCAATTTCAAAAGTTCGGGTTTTTTAAACACACCTTGTACATCTTCCGACATAGCCCCATTGTCTGTAGAGGACTTTTTCTTTCAGTATCAACTGCAGAATTATAAAATCGGAGCACCCACGAGTCTAGATATATGCTAAGGTTAAACTGGATGAGACGCTGCCCTACTACATCAACATAGAGTTGAGTTGATTTTGAGTTTAACGTCCCGTTCAGCAGCGAGGCTATATGAGACGTGGACCTACTGATTAACGTGGAATCCGAACCACATGAGCTCCCGCCGGGAATCGAACCCGGGACTCCCACGCCAAAGGCGCGTACGCTAACCGCTTAGCCACGGAGGAGCTCTACATCAACATAGAAATTGTCCTTACAAGCAGAGATGACCTAAATGAAGATACTATAAGACTTACCTAAAAATCTTCTAGCAATCCTTTTCATATTCACTGGATGATATTGCAATGATGGCCAACGATACTTTGAATGAAGTAATATGCCCAGGACATTATTTTTCTCTATGCAACATACTCCCGAAAACTACGTGTAAGGAAAACTACTTTCACTTACGTGGAATGCATATGTTAACTTTTTAGTTTATTCTTGATGGTGAGTTTCTCTTAAAGACGATTTTCTGAAAAACGGCCCAGGCATTTTTTTCATATTTCGTAAATAAGAATCTCATCAATAACTGATAATATGGAATAACGCTCTTGTCTTGGAGAAATGTACAAGGATAGCTTATTCTTCGGGGTGAGTTTCTTTGGACAATATTCTCAAAAGCTACTCAGGCGATTTTGATAATACGTATTTCATAATTTAATATTTCATTAACAACTTGATGACATAATTAATTTGTCTCGAATATTCTATGAGTAATAGTTTATTCTTGGGGGTAAGTTTTTTTTTGGGGGGGGCTACTTTCTCAAACAATTCAGGTGATTTTGTTCATGTTTTATAAATATTTCATTAATATTCGTATAATGTTGCTTAAACTTCTTTCGTCAGAACATCTTTAAGGGTTAGTTTACTCTTAGGGTGAGTTTTGTAAATACGACTCGTCCTATTTTGCTGTTATTTTATTTAAAAAGTGACTAATAACGCTAACAAATTGCATAAGTCATTTATTATGGAAAAATATACAAAGATAAGTTTATTTTTGGAATGAGTTTTCTTTGAGCAAAGTTTTCCGAAAACGCCTTATAATTTGTTCGTATTTCAGAAGAAAATGATTCATTATTAATTGCAGTACAATATGATTAATTTACGGAATTGGAGACAGAAAGTTTAATGCGGTGGCCCGTACCTTTTATTTATTTCTTTTGTTTTCTTTTTATTTCTTTGCCCACAAACCAACATACGGTTACACAAATATTACTGCTGAAGTCCAAGTATGGTTACGGCCTTTTCGTATTTTGAAATAATTAAATGGGAACAAAATAGTTTTAAATCCGTAAATTCCCTGCATACTAGTGACATCTATTAGTGTAACTGTTTATTGTTAAAAATTAAGGTGATGTGCTGAGACATTTGCAGTTACATGTATATATCAATCGGGTGTTCTAAAAATGTCGTTCATGGACTACAGAGCACTAGTCTAGAAGTCAAAATTTCCCGACAAGGTTTCTCAAAAGTAATGGTGAAAAATAAAACCACAGATTCCTGGCACCAAAACAAGAAAATAGGTTTATATGACTATAGTTCGGAAATGGACAGGGGCGGAATAGACAGCTTTGAATGTGGGGGGAAAGGAACTTCACACTTAGTGACAGGAACTTGTCCATTTACAAAAGCGCATTTAAGATGTGTGTGGAAAGTTACACAACACACAGGGAATGATGGAATGCATTCGAATCTCACGATTAGCACGTTGCATAGATGTGGGGGGGGGAGCGTAGCAAAGTTGCATATAAACACTTTGAACATCTTCTGTAGGTACGTTTATTGTTAGCATGTATGACCTAGTAGTTTGTAGTGCTACTCTGCGCAAGATACTACGTTACAACTGCAGTACGTCGTTGCGGATTCTGCCTTTTATTTCGGCACAACTAGTTACACTTGTTCTTATTTCTACCCTCTCTCTGCAAGTTTCTATTTGGCATACCACTTTCAATTTGAACCTTGAGATTATGCAACCATGGTAAGTGATCTTTGTTTTGACTACCAATGCACATGTGCGGTCAATTGTGCCATGGATAAAACTTTTTTCGGTATGGTTTCCATCTTTACTGGACCATTCCATTACCCCTGCCGTACAGACATTCGGTAAATCCCTAATGATGTATGAAGAATCTCTGTCGCAATCATGTAACATGAGTTAACATGTCAAGTCCATATGATTTTTATGTCTTTCTGAAGCCCTTCCTAGCTCCTATCATTATTCCATTAGCAGGTGCAAAGTCCCTTTCCCCTCACATTTGAAGCTGTCTAGCTCCACCCCTATCCATTTCCAGACTATATGTCATGTAAACATTTTTTTTTTATTTTGGTGTCAGGAGTCCTTGGTTTCATTTTCCACCATTACTTTTGGGCACCCTGTATATATGAACACCCAAGTATACCCGAATGCAAGTTTGAAATTTCAAAACGGAGCGGTGACATATCGCATACTAAGTATCATCGACGTGGGCACAGAAATTAAAAAGTGTAATAGCTTATTTCAAGTCTTATATGGTTTGAACGTTATGAACAGTCAAAATTTTAAAACCGTCTACCAACGGCATGCTACAACACATGTTCTTGTGCTGGCCATCCTGTCTAATACACGAAATCGCAACATGGACTGCTGATGACTAGAAACTTGTGATACGGTCAGATCAAAGTTCATCTTAGTTCAAAGCACGGACCGAGTTTATACATGGCGGATGCCTAAGAAAGAGTATTATCCATTGTAATTTTGCCCATCGGTGCTACAATGCGGCGGCTCTGTGATGCTGTGGGCCGCAATATCATGGTTTCAAGCTGGTTCTGTGCTGACGCTTACCGGCACCCGTGATTGTGTCACCATTTCAGGACAGTGTTTCTTCCAGACATGTTTTTTGAGGGACACTGTCCCCCGGAGCTCTGAGAGTGCCTTCCGGAGGAGACAAAAATAATAAAATGATAAATATAATAGTATCATGTGAAAATAATATGTGCCCCTTCGAATACTAACTATGGCCCCGGGACATTTGTTTCTGAAAGAAACACTGTTTCATGGTACCATGTACATACGTCTTTATGCCGTAAACGTCGGCAACACAAAGTGGCCCACTTGCCGATAAATGTCGATCGTCGATATAGCGACGCGTCGAAGGATTGCCGCTAGTGTGCCACTGGTGGCAGGGTTTCGTCGAGTCGGTGTTTGAAGTTACCACCGCGCAACAGCGAGAGCTTCAGTTTGGTCTGCGCTCCTTAGATTCGGCGCGAAGAATCGCAAAAGGACCAACACGAACTATCGCCAGTCATGTCCACCCCGTTATTATTATTATTATTATTATTATTATTATTATTATTATTATTATTATTATTATATATATTTTTTCCTGACGAATTGTTCCTAAAGTGAGCTCCAGGGGTCAAGAGTAACTCCTGAATCAACATCGTGAAGTGAAAAATATTGAGATGAGTGTGTATAATTGTATGAGTTTAAATGGCAACTGTCGCCGATCATTAGAAAGTGAATACGGGAGAAGTATGAGAGAAAGTAATAAGACACGCGTCATTATGTTATAAAATTACATGGCGAACACATTTTATCCGATCCCAAACAGTTATCGTCGAATATACATGATTAAAGGAGCACTCTGGTTGGCCAAATTGAAAATACCTCAACGATTTATACCTCTACAAGCTATATTTTTTTTAATCGCCTCCGTGGCGAATTCGGAAGAATTCGCGCCTAGTAATCGTAAGGTTGATGGTCCGCGCCCATCCCGGGGTATTTTTTAAATTTCTTTTCTTAGTGCTTTCTAGACTCACCTTAATGTAAACAAATCACGCATATATTCGATTTAACATATTTTTGGGGAATAATTTTATGATTCAATGGCGTTTCGTCGCTGGTGGTATAATTTTCAAAACGGAAGTGGGGCCACCACGGATCGTCGCTGTGCGGCCACCAATTTTTGGCGAGGTGTCGCTAGTTGCCCATTGGTGGTCCACCGACAATTACGGCATGGGAATCCTATAGTCCAGAGGTTGTTTCCGGGCAATGACCCATGTTCGAGGATGATAACGTGCTTGTTCACTTAGCTGGAGCTCTTGCGGTTTCACGAACATTGAGATGAAGTTAAACAACTCCTCTGATCCACTAAATCCTCGGACCTGAACATGATTCCAATACCTGTGATCTGCGCTGTAGACACAAATCCAGCGCAGAAGTCCTCCTCCATCCTCTTTCACAGAACTGAGTAATGTACTGCTCGCGAAATGGTGTGAAATTACAACATTCACGCCCTCTGTGACTCTATTTTACGTCGCATCAGAGTTGTTCTGAGGACGAAATGTGGTCCAACGCTACATTAATCTGGTAAATTGTACTTTTTAGGTCCTTCCCTTAAATTATATGTAGTCCCAGTCATTTTACAGCAATAACTCAGTTCTTGCCAAACCAAGCCACAATATTATCCTCCATACTTATTGGGTTTGTTTCCCGATGACAAATTTGACACCAATGGTAAGATTTGAAACGCTGTATTCATTATTTTGACTGAGAAGCCGGTAACATATGGCAATGGTTACTTCTTTAAATTTGCCTAAAATTAATAATTATTGGGAATTAAAAGCAACAAAGGATGAAAAATAAAATTTATATTCCTATTTTAGATATAAACAATTTATTTCTCACATAACACAAAATATATATATTGCATCATACGTCGCTGGGAGATTTATATCATATTAGAACTCATACAATTGTATAAAATGTATTTAACAATATCACAATACAAAGCACATTAAGTTTTTTTCTTGTCTATGTAAATTGTTCTATGGCACAATTCATTACGTATAATGCAAAGACAGATTTTAAAGTGGTTGCTAGTATTGTCACATGAAACAGAAAACACAAACTATACTGAAGAGAAAATAAACACTTTTGTTTATTAAACTGAACATTAACGTACCTATCAGACATAAGAAGCCATGTGTTTTCAATCTCCGTTTAATTGTGAAATAAAGAATGTACTTTTGAGCAAATAATATAAATCGAATAAAGCACTTGTTTAAAAAAAAAGTGCATCTTTTTCAATACTTTTGGAAACGACAAACTAGGTTTCTATATTAGAGTTTTATAACTATGCTTATTAATACTGTATTTTTCAAACCTTGATCTTTTTTTATCTGTATATTTATCTGGTAAACCTCATCTGTACCCTGAAATGTAATACAATCAGAAACTTGCTCCCGAATTCCAATTAACTCACAATTTCATTAATGGAAAAAACATTAGAAAAAATAGTTTCTATGAATAGCCTACAAACTAAAGTTATCGAAAACCAATCTAAACATACTACAGACAAAGCTTTGATATGTTTAAAATCTAATTTTTACTAATTAACCTTATTATCTGCAAGCCACGAACGGAACCCACAACTTGTTTATTTCAAATGTCCTGAGGGAAAAGAATGAAAATTGATATGGATCCAATAAATGAAAAAAAAAGTGTAATTAAAACAGGACTCGGAAAATGAATCTCCGTAATCACGTACTTGAACGAAGATAGGAGCATAACATTAATCTCGATAAACGCGTTAATGTAGTAAAAATTCGTCGAAATGGAAGCAAAAACCGATTGTGAACACGTAATGAATGAATGATCCTAGATATCAATAATGGCAGTTTAATTTTCGTTCTTGCTATTTAAGTTTGACTATTTGACCTTTTGTTTTAACATGGGTTGATCAGACTTCCTTTTCCTTTTAACAGGGATGGTCTTAATTTTTGTAATTGGTTTTATTAAATCAAACAATGTTAACGAAACAGTAATATTCTGTTCTTTTGAACTGCAAATTTTAAAACAAAAACAGCTAAAAAGAAACTGACTTCACTTTACATTTTCAGTAACTGTTTTCTCTCAAATCCTTTCAACCTTAAGAATTTCCTTATCTATAGCTGTTTACATGTTCATTTTCGTACATAAATTTGTAGAGAAAATTTTTAGCACGTTTTTATATTAGTGTCATTTATCAAAGAAGAGTAGAATTAAGTATTAGAAAACCTCGTCGACAATTGTGCCAAATTGCACTAACGTCAGTTCACTTCTTATGAAAGGAACACGATTATCACGCCTTGTTGTTTCACATCTCATATAAAAGTTTATTTTAATAATGGAACAGGTGTAAACAAGAACGTGTCACATAGATAGTGTTCATAGGCTTCCACGAGGTTCTCCTGTTCTCTCTCACATATTCCATCAAACATATTATAATCGTTTATCTCCATGAATCAGCTTTTAGCCTACAAGGAGGTAAATTAGAAAATTCATCTGATTGCATTCAAGAACATGCCACAATAAAATTTCCTTGCAAAACTGATTTGTCTGATTCTAATGGGAATACTTTAGAATTGGTCTAATTACATGCATTCTACGGGATCATTCACATCTGTTTGTTATGGTGACTTTTTCCTGTCCTACGACAATGATCACTCGTCAGAAATAGTGAATCGTTGGCAAAAGAGAGGTCGTAGCGTTACGCTATCACCATACTCGACATATTTCCTTCTCAACGATACGATCTGACATCACGTGAAAGATTATACAAGATGTATTTGAGATCCTGTAAAAGACCTTTCCAGTAATATCAAGTTGGAAACATGGATCAATATAGGTTTAAATGGACGAACTTATATAATAGAATTGCGCCACATACTTTCGTTAAAATCTTTCTTGCAACTTTCGTTTTGCATCTTCCTTGTGTTCTTTCCTCGCCGACTTCCCGGGAAACTATCTCACGTTGAATGGTCAACAACTGCGCGACAATAATGGTTATCGTCTTTGTGATTCTAAAGCAAAATTATTGTGATGGATTGTCTCTGAAAAATAATGCCTCAAAAACTAGCCAATCCAGTAGATTTTGCATTGAACTGAACTCGTAAGTTTTAATAGCTCGTTTATGGTCGATTTTGAAGAACTATAGCCTACAGTGTAAAGCTGTTCCAGTGTTTAAACGACCATAATTTTGGGTAGTAATATAGTATTTCACTCAGGTTTCATATTTTTCTTTCTACCTATATATTTTTGTTCTTGCTAATTTTAATGCAACTTCATACATTTATTTATTATTATTCTACGGTCTGACCTAACATAACTTTTGTCACAGAGCTATGACAATTTCTTGCTGCCTCACTCCTCCAAACGATGTATTAAAATTGTTTTTAATCACGAATATGAAAGTACGTTGTTTTAACTTTGGGATGACTTTTCGTTAAAGAAAAGTTTGTACGACGTACTTAGTTTACATATTTATAAAATAACTTCTATATTATTATAATAATATCTAGTAAACATTATTCTAAAAAGTAAGTAAATTAAATACGTCGTAGAAACTTTTCTGTAAAGCAGTGTCATTCCAAAGCTAAAACAATGTACGTTCATGTAGATTATGTGACCATGTGTAAACATCAACAAAAGAAAACAGCACATTTATACACTGATTACTTGTAACACACGTTATTTACTTTTGTCGACGGATCAACACGTTCAGGTCGTCACTTTTTAACTATTTGGATATGAAATTGGGAACTTGGTAGTGTTATACAGCCAAATTCGTACTCATTATGAATACAAAATCGCTTAATACTTGGACTGGATATCGCAAGATTGAAAAGAATCCAAACAAACTTCAAAATCCTCATGATTTTTAAATTTCTTCTTCGACTTAGAAAAATGATGCTAAAATGTAGTACCTTGATATCGAAATGGAAGAATGTTACATTGCCTTCAAAACAAGGCTCGTTGTTGCAACTAGTGTGCAAGCTGTGAACAGAACTGCATTCTAAGGAAATTTACACTGTTCCTAAAAGTGTTACAACAGAATTGGTCCATTGATTATTTAGTTATAACGGGTCGATCATAAGTTATAGTCAAAACTACCGAAAGTTTAAGTAGTCTATTTCAATATGACAATTTTTCAAAACCTCTGTACATTGAGTGAAAAAACTATTTACATTTAATTGTTAAAAAGAATTACGTTTAATTTTTATACAACAAATATTTGTGAGAATATCCTAATTTCGAACTAAGAAAACACATGACTTCTGGTTGTACTTCACTGTAAAATCAAACACTATGTGACATATAGTGACAAAATTATGCATACTGTTATAGGCAAGTTGTATTAACACATACGAGACAAGCATTTGATAACAGAAGACACGGGGAGATATATTGGAAGATGTACAAAAATTAAATTTCATTACATTAATATGACTTCATATGACACACGTTAACTTTTCAAATGAATGTAAATGCCCATTTATGCTTACCTAAGACACTTTGTAATACACCTTACGGTATATTCTCAAAAAATAAAAACACTAAAATACACTAGAAATGTTTGTTTCTTACTTAAATGATACGCTTCTAAATAATAATAATAATGAGTCTCAAAATATTTTTACAATAAATAGTAACTATCATACTATTTCTGTCTTCAGAGAGACTTAAGTTGACTAAATAAATATGACAACAGTTTATTTTTCTATTATTATTGCTGTTGTAATTATTTTCAATTTTAATTATGTATTTGATAATACCAAATATTACTTTTGGATTATTGCCATCAATATTTATCATTATTAACTGTATGAGATACAAAGTGCCATGATAAACTCAAAGATAATACTTTTTTCCATACAGAGAGAGATAGTGTGTATTTCACTTTTATTGCACTATTAAATTAAATGTTAAACTATATGTTATTTACTATTATAATATTGGAAAAATTGTAATTTTTAAACCCGCATATTTTATGTTGAAGCATTACATGAAACATTCTTTCCCGAAAGTGCAATAATATGAACAGGTAGCATCTGAATAAATTTTTTATGGTATAAAAGCAATTAATATTTAATAAATGTCTTCCTTAGTATAGTCACACTATTATAATATTTGTTAATAGAATGACAAATTTACGATTTTCCATCAAGTTCACAGTCACAAAACAAATAAATACTATAAAAATGCCTTCCAGATATTTCTGTAACATTAATATATTGACGTCTCTCTGAAATCAGTGAATGAAACTTCAACTAATGAAACATTTACTTGATCTGCTAATGACGATAAATTACATGAAATGTTAATAACAAATATGAATATTTATATTAAAAGTTAATATGAAAACAATCTACTGATATTGATACATGTAAAACAACTGAAATAATTTATGGCACTACATTTATGACTTAATAAAATATTATGAACATCTTATCAAAGCGACCTTTGGTACTAAAACATTACTTGGCACAATAATTGTGACTAAATCAGAAACCGTAACAGGTTGTACTACAAAATTGTAGAATTATAATTAGTTCAATATTAACATATAAGGAATGTATATTGCTCATAAGCAGGGAACTTCCAATATTATTTTAGACTAAGTTTCACATATATTGGAAATTTCTACAATGAAGGAAGACAATCTGAATTTCAAGTAAATCATGTATACTTGATGTAAGACAACACATAATCTATTTAGATTAAAAAAATGGATAAGAATTACCATCATATACCTTTATTTTATTCTTTTCTCCAATAAAAATAGTTCAACAGAAGATCTCAAGATACTATTTGTTGATATCATAACCGATTAAGATATTACTATTAATTATGTAATACAGGGGTTGCTAAACTGTAAATCACGTCACGATGTGAGCCACCTTTAAAGTCCATAAATTCCCTTGCAATGCATGTTTAATTTTTAATTTAGTGTTAGTATTTAGTTAATTACACTTAATGAAATACTGAAACTGAAATCATAAAATATAGAACAAAATGTTTAGAAATGAACAAATCATACATCATGTGCAACAAAAATATATTTATCTTTTTCAACAATTTCTTCATAGTTCTATTCTAATTTTGTATTTTCGCAGTTAAAATAATGGATATTTGTAATATAAATAACAGTTTTTTCACTAAACATTGCCACAAATTCGAATTTGGTCAATTCTTTTAATTTTCTACACAGTAAATCATGTTAATTTTGAAAGTTCAAAATTTTAGAAACTCCTGATGTAATGAATTCGATTTTTTGTTTAATACACTATATAAACTTGAACAGGTCAACAAGATAAAACTATATTAAGAGTCTATATTTTTATCACATCATTTTTTTTAAAGTACCACATGTAAATTTTAAAAATAAAATCCAAATTACAACAGGTAATTACAAGCTCGTTATAAAAAGTGATATGAGTTGGTTGCAAGAAAGTACAAACAGAGTTTTATTGCTTGATCTTGCTTTTTATTGCAGAATTGAAACTTGAGCAGGAAATTCAATTTAATGACGAAACAAAACAATGAAAGTTGTTTGGGTAATAATTTAAAGAGACTGTTATTTCACAATGTATATTAAAGTATCATTTGCAACTTTTAAAATCAATAGTAGAAAAAGTTATAAAAAATTCGAGATTAACTACAATGTAAGTAAAATTAAAAGTATGCTCAGAGAAATCTATTAAGATATCAAGATAAATTAAGATAATAAAAGCAATGAAATATTAAGAAAGGAAATTAAGATTTTTAGTTTTACGTCTTCCATATATGAAATGAGAGGACGAAGGCAAGAAGCAAACTATGATCAAGTGAAAGAAAATGAAAATACTCTGAAAACTCAACTCAACAATAGAATATTTGTCAATCATTATGCTTATATGCTCTATTATTAAATATAGGATGTATTTAACATGTTAAAGATATAAAATTTTATAAAGAAACTTTGGTTTATTGGTAGCGCATGATCGTAAACAAATGTTACATATCTTTATTTTTTCAAGCAAGTTGGAGTTGATTTAACAGAACATTCATCTATCTTAAAAGTGTCATCTAATGTTCTTTTGATTGTGTAATGTGGAAACTTTCTGATGAAGAATTTCATAATTTAATTAAATTACGTCTGTGAGTTAAAATTTGCAAAATGTTAAAGAGACAATTTTATCGGAAATACGGTGTATTCTCATACTCTGACTATTAGTGCGTTTGTAATGAAACATATATAGAACATTATAATCTATTCTACTTACATTATAGAAGCAAAAATATAGTTGTGGGCGTATATGTTCTGTGTACTGTAGTAAAACACATTCTCAAAACAACGATTTTTTTAAAAATATTACGTAATGTTAAAGTATATAGTGACACTAATGGTTAGGAGATCAGTAGTTATGTGCAAGTCCCATAATTCAAAAGGAAAGATGTTACACGAAAAGTAGTATCATAAAATCTTCAGTAAAAGTAGATATATTATACTGACTGTATAGAAACAAAATTGAGTAAATGTAGTATTTTTAGAACAAAAATTATCTGTAAGTATTAAAGTCTCAGTGATACTGTTAGAATACATTGTGAACTGATTTCTAAGTATCCAGTTTTAATAACATAAGATTGTTCTGATTGCCATCTTTCTTGCAAATAAAAAGTTTTCTGTTTTATATATACTTTTTAATTTAAAATTTAAACGAACACCACCAGAATCTCTTTATTCTTACGGTGGATCTCTACATGTTATCATGATAAAATTCTCATGTATGAGAAATATTTTCTTTGTACAGATTGCAGAATACGGAAGTAAAACTATCGATTTTAAGATGATGTGAAAAAATATGTTTGTTTACTCATGAAGAATGTATGCGCATTTATAAAATCAAACTACAAATATTTCTCATACATATACTACAGGTATAAACTTACCCTACCTGCAAAGGAAGTTTTATTGCACAGAAGGACGATCTTAAGATCTTCGCAAGTACAATATCTAAGTAACGGTTAAGTAGTTTAAACATATCACGACGTAACAAGCACCATGATTTACATTTTCTCTCGTGGGTGGATGGACGAGCGACAAACACCGAATACTTGGGAATATTTAAGCAATGTAAGTCAAAGCTCTTCTTTTTCACTTGCTGCATTCAACACTTTCGCATCCTCTGTGTCGCTGATATAGCCCTCTTCGCCTGTGTAGTGCGTTGGGTATATAAGCAATGGAGCAGCTGAAAGGGCCACCAAATTCCTTTGAGGAAAATAACCTTTCCATTTGGTCCTAAAAGAATAAATAAAACAAATACGCGTGAATATACATATTGAAAATCAATATGTTTGTGACTCTAAATCTCCTGAACCGCCCGACTGATCTCGAACATATTTGTAACATGGATGAAGTTCGAGGCTGGTCCGGTTTTAGGTTATTCACTTTGATGGTAGAACTGAGGGGATTGGGAGATGGAAAAAGGTGTTTAGAGAAATAAATAAAACTTATTAAGGGGGCAGACTACTAAATATTTTTGAAAAACTAATAACTTTTCTTTTGTCCGTTTTTAGGAAGTGGAAAAAGGTAATAAAATGTAACTTACCACAATAATAGATAATGATATTCTACACCCAAAAATATGAATCCGAAAAATTTTCAGTGTTGCCATCTATAGAAATTACAGTGTGACCAGAATTTGAATTACTCAAAAATCTAGGTAAAGGCAGCGACTAGAAAAATGACGGTAATTGATGACTTATCATGCTGTCTATGTTCCTTGTTTACAACTTTTTAAATAATGTTTCTATTTATTTTGTAATAACTTATTTATTTTATAATAATTTATGTAAGTTTTATAAAATAAATAGAAATATTATTTAAAAAGTAGTAAACAAGAAACCTAGACAGCATGATAAGTAATCAATTACCGTCGAGTTCATTTTTCTAGTCGCTGCTTTTACCTAGATTTTTGAGTAATTCAAATTCTGGTCACACTGTAATTTCTACGAATGGCAACACTGAAAATTCTACAGATTCATATTTACGGGTGTAGAATAACATTATCTATTATTGTGGTAAGTTACATTTTATTACCTCTTTCTACTCACGAAAAACGAGCAAAAGAAAAATTATTTGTTTTTCAAAAATATTTAGTAGTCTGCCGCCTTAACTCCTGAATCTTTCTACCGATCTTGATCAGATTTTCAACTTATATAAGGTTCAGGCCTCAGATTGATTTTATGATTTAAATTTGATGGAGGAGCGTAGGGGACAAGAAGGAGGGGGAGATATATACAAATCAATTTACGAGTATATAAGACTGAAAGTGACTATTTTTGTAACTTAATAACTCTTGAACTACTTGACCGATCTCAATCAAATTTTCAAGATACATGAGGTTTAGGTCTGGAAATATTTTTTTTATTTTACTTTAACGGTAGATCCTAGGGGAGGGGGAGGAGAGGGGGCGTATAATAAAACTAATAAAACCTAATAACTTTTGAACCATCCAACCAATCTCGATCAAATTTTCAACATATATGAAGGTCGGGTCTTGGGCGTTTTTAATCGTTTCACTTTGACGAGCCAACGTAGGGGAGGGGGATATATATATATATATATATATATATATATATATATATATATATATATATATATATATATATATATATATAAAATAAAAATGACTGCTTTTGTGACTTCATCACTCTTGAACCACCCGACCGATCTCAACCAAATTTTCAACATACATGAGTTTAGTGGCAGGGATTACTTTAGGCTATTCAGTTTGACGATGCAACGTAGAAGAGGGGGAGATGGAAAGAAATTTAAAAATGATCAAAAATGACCGATATTAGAGTTGAATTCATAGTTTTCGGGGTCAATGAAAGAAACAGTGACACTTCTGATGCTGTTTCAATCCAAATTTAGCCCTGATGGTTGGGTTGGGAAGGGTACAACGTAGCGGAGGGGATAAACATTTAAAAATGATCGAAAATGACTAATATTAGTGTCGAATCCATAGTTTTAGGAGTAGCTGAGATTATCAGTGACAATTCAGATGCCGTGTGCCGCAGCGCGGAGGAGGAGGAGGGGGAACTATATATACACAAGGGGAGGGGGAGGGGAGAAAAATTTAAAAATGATCAAAAATGACCGATATTAGTGTTGAATCCATAGCTTTCGGGGTCGATGAGAGAAACTGTGACACCTCTGATGCTTTTTCAGTCCAAGTTTAGCCTGATAATTGGAGAAGGGGAGGGTACAACGTAGGGGAGGGGGATAAACATTTATAAATGATCGAAAATGGCTCCTATTAGTGTCGAATCCATAGTTTTAGGAGTAGCTGAGATTAACAGTGACAATTCTGATGACGTGTGCCGCAGCACGGAGGAGGGGGAAGGGGAGCTATATATAATAATAATCGAAAATGATCAATATTAGTGTCTAATCCGTAGTTTTCGGGATCATTCAGATGAACAGTGACATTTTCGATCCGGTTTAAATCCAAAATCAGCCCCGCCACTTGAGGGAAGGGTATATATATATATATATATATATATATATATATATATATATATATATATATATATATATATATATATATATATATATATATATAAATGATCGAAAATGGCCACTATCAATGTCGAATTTATAGTTTTCTGGGTCGCTTAGATGAACAGTGATAGTTTCGATCCCGTTTAAATCCAAATTTAACACCGCAAATTGGGCGAGGGGAGGAAGAGATATTTTAAAACGATAGAAAATGACCGATGTTAGTGCTGAATACACATTTTTCGGGCGCTGAGATGAACGGTAACATTTCCGATGCCATGGACCGCAACATGGGGAAAGGGGGTATATATTTCATACAGAAATGCTTCTTTCATTCTCACCTTATTTGTTGCTATCTACGCGAACTTTTGAATTGATGACTAAATTGATAGAAATCATAGGAAATAATGAAAAGAAACTTGTTTTGTGTAAATGGAGAGAAAACCAAAGCATAACATGTGTGAACGATACACTTCTTTGTTACATACAGGGTGCTCCAGAACGTTCAGTGCTTATAAATCACAAACGGATGGAGATAAAGGAGGGAAAAAGTGACATAGGAAAATATAAGAGTGAACATCAAATGGAACACTCAGCTTGTCTCACAGGGCACTGGGGGTCGCTCAAAAGTGTTAAATGGCAAGAAATGTAATATCTTACATCATTAAAAAAATAATGGAAAAGCAAATACCCTTTTGTAGGAAAAAAAAATCTATTAGAGCACCACTTATGAAATGGCTATCATTTAACTGTGAGTCATACCTGACTCTTCAAGAATTCATAATTCAATGAAGACCATTATATAAATGATGTCCCACACGAAAACCTTTTTCTACAAAAGTTGTTGGTTTATTCATAATGTTTACAATGACGACATAAAAATATATACCTTGCTATTAAAAAATTTCGGTTGAGACCCCGTGGTCCAAAGATAGATAGGCAGGCAGAGCTCTCCCTCTAGTATTCGGTGTGCCCTGTGATATCATCCTATCTCACTTTTTGTTTCATTCTTTTATCTTGCATGTTTGTCTAAAATACAGACACTGAACTTTTTGTCTGAAACTGCAGGTATGACTCATGACAGTCAATTCTTAAAGAAAAGAAAATATTTTACACACAGAAGACTAAGAAATAAAGTACTAGGCATGCAAGAAAAGTATAAGCAATATGTTTTCCTCTGTTCCTGTCTTAGAGTTAAGGATCAGCAAAACCTTTATATATATATATATATATATATATATATATATATATATATATATATATATATATATATATATATAGAAACCGGAAACCGGTTTGTAGAAAAACCTAAAACCGACGTTGCGGATTGTTCCAAAACCAATTTGATTTTTCTCCCAAACAGGTTTGACAGAAAACCGAACTGGTTCGGAAAAACAGTTTTGAAAGTTTTTGCAACCGTTTTCTGTTCCTACCACTAATTAGAATACTTTTCACTCGAAACAGAAGAACCTAGTAGGCTAAAAGTGGGGGAGATGGACAATAGGGTGGAGTGAAAAGAGGCCAAAAATTTTTATTTTCGAAATTCGATTTTGGATAGGGGGCAAAAGTTGCATCATATCGTAGTACTTTACCATGCAAAATTTCAATTCTCTAAAATAATTTTTAGTCGGAGCGCAATGGGTCTTAAGTTTGACAGATTTTATAAATGAGTGAAAAGAGCCCAAATTTTAATTTTTCTAAAATTCGAATTCGGATATAGGGCAAAAGTTGCATCATATTGTAGTACTTTACCAACGGAAATTTCAATTCTCTAAAATATTCTTTAGCAGGGGTGCAATGGACCTGAAGTTTGATAGGTTCTGTAAATAAATGCACGTTTATTATTCATTTGTGTAATTATTAGGCAGCTCTTCACTTGAAGGAGACTATAATTTGAAGGTGTTAAGATTCGTTGTCGTGTCCAGGTGGATTTCTAAAGCTATCGAAGTTCATATTTTATGTTACAGGCTACATCAGTATTAGATTGAATGTTTCATAAATTTCATTCACGTCTTCAAGCAAAATACTGCGACTTAATCTGAAAAGTAGTCATGTATTTTCTTAGGTCAAATTTGGAACAAATAAAGAAATCTCTCGTGGCTCATATACTGACGAAGAACCTTCACTCAGTATTTTCACTAATCTTTTCACTGCTTGCGTATAACATGGAAACTCAGAGGGATATCAACACTTGTACTTTCTCAAGAACAAATTTCTCGCAATGTATCATCTGTAATATGAGACAGTATTGGCGGTTGTATTATTACACCCATTTTAGTTTATCATTTCTGTGTAATTACTAGCTTCGAAGTTTAACACTGGCACTTGGAAGGAACGAGTTTCACAACGTTTACATTGTTTTCTGGATTTGAGGATTTTATCGGCAGCAAGGATTCGCGTAGCTGATCTGTAGTCACCAATCATGGCAATAAGAATATTTTCAGAATTCGCATAGAATGCATTTCTGGAAATTACTTTATTGACAAAAGTCTTGTATGGTTCTTACAAACATCTCGAAAGTCTTATGGTCAAGAACAAATGTTTAGCTCCGTATTTGGAAGAGGTTTCAGTTTTATGCTGAACCACACTGGTGCATATACTTTTACTACGAACTTTACGAGAGTTTAGAGCTTCTCCCAAGAATTTGGTGTATATATACATAGACGCAAAAGTCTGCAAGCCATTGTTAACCAGCGAGTATGCGCAAGTTTCCTGGGTTTCTTATCTGCTATGTTTTTATCACAGCCTCCTCTTATGACAGATTGACATATTTCATACAAATATCTTTGATCATAACTGAGATGACGCACGTTTAGGTATGCAGGGAGTTCTGAAGAAATCTTTCCGACGCTGCACACTGGATTCGTCTCTCAATTCACCAATGATCTACCAATAGCACCAGACAAAGTACCAGTAGATACATAATCGAATTCTTTCAGTAAATGACGAAGTAGTAGTTCAATGATGTGCAATAAACGTATGCATCACTGTAAGGACCTCTCTAAATGGTTTCCGAGCACTCTAATCATCATCCTTTTGATCCAGCATTAGTATTAGTACCATCGCAGCCGATAGCTACCATATCTCATAGGTTCACATTATTTTCTTGTAATTCCCGGCAGATGGAATTAGCAGTATTCTTTGCTAATGTTGAAACGATCAAAGAAGCATGGCTGAGAAATTTATTACCCGGTTCTTCAAGCACACAATAATGTTCTTTCTTCTTCACATCTCTATGACTTCCTGAGCTGGACATTATGAGTGTTTTGTCTTTCTTCTCATCAAAATAGATGGTACGAGGTTTCTCTTTATTAACAGTCACTTTAGTTCTTACACTTTTACGATTTTTCGCAACCTCTCTTTGTATTTTACTTCTATCAATTATGTTTTGCAGCTGCTTTGGACTCACAATATTAAAAAAACTTCCAAAACTTCAGTAGCAATAGCTGTAATTTTTCTTCTAGTCATGTCGGTTTTCTCCTTCACTTTTACTAATGTCGAGAGTAATTTTCTCATTTCCGTGCATCTAATCTGTGATTGCTTTCTTGTCTTTAAAGGATACTTCGAACTAAAATCAGGATCTTCTCCAGCTTTGGCGTGTTCTTTATTGCCTTCGTTTCTTGTTTCCAAAGATAACGAGGAGTCTAAAGATTCAATAATGTAACTGGTACTGTTTTGGTTGAAAGTTTGACCACAAGTTGCTTTTTAGCTTTCCTTTCTTCTCTTTTCTTTGTCCAAGTAACATCAATGCCACCGATTACCATTTTTCTACTTATCCTTTGGTCTATAAAACACTCTCTCCGATTCAGGCATTTTTAGTGTTCTGTACAACGACCCACCGTGAAATCTAAACACTTACAAGCTACTACATCAAATGATTTATTGCCCTTCTTCTTCAATTCTTGTAATTTATTTCTTCTTTCATTCTCCCTCTTACTGCCAATTTTAAAAATATTTTCAGTTTCCTGTGGTAACTGTTGATCACTATTGATACACGGCCGAGAGAAACAACAGGAATTGAAACACGTTACCAAATGTCTTCCACCTTTTCTGCTACCTTCGTGGAAACCAAATTCTCAGCTGGTTCTTTACTTCCGCCCCCTTCAGCTGCTGACACGTAAATAAATAACATGCCATAACGTCTTAAGTTGGAAGCGTTCTCCAGTCGCGACTTTTGGCACTACGAAACATCTCTTGTGCTTTTGACATATTCTACCTGGTTGATTTTGCCACCTTTCTTCTTTATAGCACAAAACAAAAACACCAGATACTAGGCTGTAATACAGTGGTAGATAATAAACCCATCAGTAACTACAAAAGCGCAAATCTAATCAAATCACTAACGTAGCAACACGGCCGCTAACCAGACACGTGTCCCGAGCACAGGTACAACGCACTAATAACAATCATCAAGCTGCCAAACAATTGCACAATACTTTAGCAGCTGCGCGAGCGCGCGCCCTGATTTCGTTTTGTACCCTCTTATCTCCACTCACCAAATTATTATACTAGTGACTTAATACAGCTAACAAGTTCGTTATACCAGAAAAAAACTGTTACTAAGTAGCCAAAAAAAAAAAACTTCTTTATGGCAAACTAGCGAATTGCTTATAGTTGATCACTTTTCGTCTAATTATTCCCAAATTTCAGGGCCATTGCGCCCCGGCTGAAAATAACTTTAGTGAATTAAAAGTTCTTGTTGTTATGTACTGATACAGGATGCATCTTTTGCACTCTATCTACACTAAAACTTACAGTCTTCTTCCAGCGAAGATCTGCCAAATAGTTACGTAGTAAATGGAAATTGATTTACACAACCTCAAACTTAAGGCTCCTTGCGCCCCGGCTAAAAATTATTTCAGAGAGCTGAAATTTTCTATGGTAAAGTATTATAATATGATGCAACTTTTGCCCCCTATCCAAATTCGCATTTCGAAAAAAAATTTTTTCGCTCCACCCTAATGGACAATCTATAAGGGAGATAATCAATCGCTCTCCCTTGCACAGCAGTATTACGATTATAGTGTAACTCGGTAGGCGGAAAGCTTTTGGTGCAACAGTCAATTGTTGCGGACAGACGGTGCCTAGTGTCTAAAAATACAAAAGAAATCAGTGATGTCACAGCTGTTGATTATTTTGTGGTTGGAGAGAGAAGTAAACAGAAGTGTGATGTTCTTTGCGAGATAGTTATTGGAAATATGTTGTTTCAAATAAGAAGCATTATTATGTTTTATGTATACGATACAACTTTTTCTTACCTTCTCCTGTTTTTGTCACATATTATGATATTACGTTTAGGAGAGATGGCCCATAATGCTCCGGAAGAGTTGACTAATATTTTTCAAGGCATACTTTGACAATACTTCTATACCTTAATTATCTTTGTAGTGAATTTTTGTATAGGGTGCACCAAAATTAAAAGAAAATAAATTCGCAATGTATATGCAGAAAATAATCATAGCATCGTGATCAGGAAGTGTATGAATTTCATTTGTAGTTGTGTTGCCGGAGTTCCCTTTATAGGGAAATGGTTTTATTTCGCTACATTAAACAAATTATGGTGAAGTGGTAAGATTATCATTAGATAAAATTTAATTTCGAAGAAGAAATGTAACATTAAATTGTTAGCTTGAAGCAAGGACTATTAAGTTTCAGAAAGGATTCCAGTAGTGACTTCTTCAGAAAAACGAGTAACTAATGTGAGTCTTGTTACGCTCTAATGAAGAAGGACATTTCTTCCTTCAGGCTCCATCATGAAGCAAGAATTCGAGAATGGGATGCTTCCAGAAGCAGTTGTCTACGTGTCAGACAAGCACGTAGCCAGATTTTTTTCGGGGGGACAACCAAGTTAAAAAGAATGGATTCATGAATTAACTGCACAAAGAGCTTTGTTCTGCATTAAAAACAGTGTATTTTCTACATATAAACCATACATTTACCAATTAGAATCTAATATGTATAAGACATTGTATTTACTAAAAGAATATAATGCTGTAAAAATGTAAAAAAAAAATGTTGATTTTTTTTGCACTTGAAGTCTCAGGTAACTCCCTGATATTTAGTGTTATTCAAAAAATGACAATAGTAGTAGAGTTAAAGAAGTATTTTCCTCTCTCCACTGCTAGCCATCACATCAATCACCTTTTCAACATCAGGCGATAACTGGGAATTAATGGATAACAGCGAAAGTCCTGTAAGCCGTTCACCACCCATCTTGTTTCGGAGATATGATTTGATTCTTTTCAATGAAGAAAAGGATCTTTCTACTGATGCTGTTGAAACGGGCAAGCATGCGAAAATTCGGAGTAGCTTGCTGATTGATGGAAAGAAGGCACACACATCCAATACATCCAATACATCCATTATATCAGGAAGCTCGTTTGTTTCTGCTCGCCACTTTTCACACCATAGGCTGTACTCTGCTTTGATGACAGGTTCAAAAACAAAAGTTACCCAATAAAATTCAATATTTGAAAGGTCTTGCAGCTTTCTTTCATCAGCAATTTTTGGAAGCAGAATCCCTAGAGAAGATAATATATCTTTGTTAACAAAAAATCTTTCCTTGTGTCCAGAGATTAAATCATCCAAATATGGTAAAAATGTTGATCTTCTAAAAATACTCTTCTGGAGAACAGCTTGGTGGATTTGACCTTCTCATTTGTTCGCCAATCACCCGAGGGGCCTGGATTTCACTTCCGAATATTTCCTTTGCTAATTTGCAACAAGATTTGAAAATATCAGTGAACTGTGAGTCAGCATTTTCTTGCACTTATTCCAGCTTCTTTATTACTTGTTCAGCATTTTGAACAGCAGATGCCAAATCATGCTTTCGGATTTTGAAGATAGGCCGACAATGATAGAGTAAAACTAAAAATCTGCTCATACGTTTTCATTGACACCAAAAAAATAACCTTTCTCTACGGCAGTCAAAAGTGTCGACGCAGTTTTTGCCACAGTTCGGTGTAGGGTTGCCAACTCTGGAAAATAAAAAAACGGCACCCCTATGATATAGTCTAAGTGTGAAGTATCTCTGTTTGGACCAGGGGAGGCAGGAGGGGCAATTGCTCCCCCCTCCGAAGAGTTTGAGGAATACGTATACTTCAATCTACTAATATACTATACTTTGTCTACTAATATACTAGTACAAAACGTGAAAGTCTTATGTCGGTGGTGCACTTGCCCCCCTTCAAGCGAAGTCTGTAATGACGCCCGTGGTTCGGACCCATCCCTGGGAAGAAAATGTACTATCGTGAACAAAATTGCATTAGCACCTGTATTCAGTATAATCCTTTGTACATTCACTAATAATCTTAATAGATACATTGTGCTATAAACGAGAAACTGAAATCGGCGTTGATCATTTTATTATATTTATCAGTAACTGATACTTGTTTAAAATTATCGAAACAGATGAACAAAAGTATATTAATCTTTACGTGGCAATTTTGGATTTGGAAGATGAAATTTATTCTTTAAACTTACGCTTTAACTACAGGAATTTTTTTTAAAAAAAGTCATTTTTCACTCTCAATAAATGTATAAAATTCGTTACAAGTCATTTTCAAATTTTCCCTGATACAGTCTCTATCATCTCTTGGTGAAAGATGACAGTTTTGGATTTACAGAATGAAAGTTACTTTTTAAATCCATACTTCGGACTAGATACATATTTGAAAAATCGGTCATAAAGGGGTTTGTAAGAAGTTTGACCGGTCACCGGCTTTAATCAAAATAACAGCAATATATCCGGCAAGGAAATAGTGAAAATACGGCCAATTGGCGACCCTAGTTCGGTGCGACATAGATAAGTCTCTTAAGGTCACAAGTATTGGTTCAAACAGCTCGCAGAATACATTCAATGAGTCGTGACGTTGTATAAATCTTGTCTCTCACATACTGACGAGTCGGTTTTTCTTGCTCTGGTGTAAGTTTTTCTATATTTACTTTCAGTTTTTCCTTCGTTAAGCATTGTTGCTAAAGAGACTGCACACTTCCTTCACAATACCGATGGCATTTCTCACGTCAAAAACTGATAAAGACTGAGAAAGCACCAAATTCAGTCGGTGAGAAGCACAATGGACGTAGGTAGCTTTTGGAAACAGCGCTTTTATTCTAGCTTGCACACCAATAATTTTCCCTCTCATGTTGCCTGATCCATAATATCCCTATCCAACAAGATAGTTCAGATTTAATCCCAGATATTTGCACTTATTCAAAATTGTCTCACTGATGGCTTCAGCACTCAAATCATATAGTTAAAAAAAAAAAATAAATCCTGTCTCAATGTGCTTTCGTAAGTGTAACGAACACACAAGGAAAATTATTCTTTTCCACTGACGTCCAATGTTTCATCTCATAAAATGGCGAAATATTTGTTTTGATTTACTCGATTCACTATTTCTTGTTGTGTGAGCTTTCCACAAACTTCTATTATCTCACTTTGAATTTCAGGACTTAAGTAAGTTGCATTATTGGGACTGTTTATTACATGTTTTCGCAAAGTTTCATCATAAGATGCTCTAAATCGCAACACTGCCTGAAATTTCCCAACCTTATGAAGCGGTTTTTCTAGAGACAAGGGACCACTGTCTTTGTCACCTCGTAAAGGCAACTCTAGTTCTCCACAGAAAATGAGTTTCCACTAAAGCTCTCGAAGCCGCTCTGTTTTGTTCTTTTTCCTTTCTTCTTTGTTCACTCAGATACGCAGAAACTTCCTCCATTTATGATGTCATGATCTTTAGAAAATTTTCTACTGCCAATCTTGAAAACTGATGGAATTTCGACGTAGAATCTTCTCTAAATCTTTCAGTTGCGTCTTTCCAATTGTCGAAAGGTTTTGATACCAAACTTCCAACTTTCTGATGTAGGTCTTATCCTGCATATTCTGACGAGAATATAACACAGTGTTTACAGTAGGCTCCACATTTCACAGGAAAAAATACTTGCCATTCCCATTCTGTCATCCAGTCTCTCTGAAAACGCAAGTTCCTTTTTCCATAACAACGAGTCGGGAAAATGAAAGATATATCTAGTACAAGCACATTAGTCAACACAGTTTTTCTTTGTTGTTCTGTCAGTGGGGGATTTATTGGATTCGAATTAAAGACATAGTCCGAAACTTCGACGATGTCTGGGAAATTAACACTCACAACAGCTTCTGTACTTTTACTTGTCGTTGCGTACACTTCACACTGTTTCTCAGATACAGTTTTCTCTATTACCACGTCGGCTTCACTCACAGACACATATTTTACCGTTGAATGACTAACAACGACTTTATCAACCACAACAGCCTCTGTTCCTCTTTCTTTCCTACTGTCTTCACTTTCATCTGTAGCTATTTTCTTCGACACTGGTTTAAAAAAAAACTATATATTCTCTTCATTTTATAGGCAGGTAATGCACAGACACAGAGGACGTACGCTCTTCTTACAAAAATTTGCTTCACTTCTTCCTTTGAATCACTAGTGAAGAGCTAAGGGAACCGCATTTTATACTCCTTCAAACAAACTTTTTACTAGAGCTAGCTCTTGTATTTCCAGGAATGTTCGAGAAAAGTCTCAATGTGTTGTTTGCGCCATATAGCGGCTCCGTTCGTCTACCAGTTATTAATTGCTGTGATTTACATTTCTCGTTACTGCATGAGAGTTCAGAGGGCGCCGATCCGAGTATTCAACAAAGAAATAAAAAAGTACCCATTGTTAAGGCACAAGTTACGTCACGATTTGGACGTAGGAAACAGCATTTCTTATTCGCCTTTGAAATAAACTATCTGACTAAAATTTTACATCCTATTATTATTATCTAATTGTATTATATTGTTATTAGAAAAGACAGAATTCATTACAAAACATATTGTAATGACTTTTGGGTTATTTATTTTGAGAAAATAATTTTAAACATCATTTTTAAGTGGTAAAACACTTTGGATTCCTAAAATTTGTTAATGAAGATGGCAATGAATTAGTTAATATTTTCATTCTTATAATAATAGTAATAATAATAATAATAATAATAATAATAATAATAATAATAATAATAATAATAATAATAATAATAATAATAATAATAATTATTATTATTATTATTATTATTATTATTATTATTATTATTATTATTATTATTAAATATTATTATTATTATATACTAAATACATTCCTGAAGAAATAATAGGAAATATCCACTTGTCCAGTTGTACACAATACCAACAGGAGTAGACTTGGACGGGCACATTCCTTTAAGTACACTAATAATTTGTCATTCCCTACAACTATCGCTTTATTCCCTTTAAAGTTCATGTCACTAGCGAAACGAAACCCTGTTGAAGTCCAAACTTAGTTTTCAGCTCTTTCTTCTTTTACAAAAGAAGCCGTCTATTTTTAAAAACGGGAAACAAAAATTTCGACGATAAAAGCAGTATAATTTTCTTTCGATAGTTGATGAGACTATTTTTACAATTTGCCGCTCGTCTTTCTACTAATAAAGGATATTCTATTTTACTTGCAAAAAAGAAGAAAAAACTACACTATTCGTGGTTCTGCTAGACTTCCTCGTAACTAGTAATTTATCAAATATTCTCGCTAAAATAATAATAATAATAATAATAATAATGATAAAAATAAACATTATTTTATGTGGAAAATGATTCTCTTATATATGGAGAACCATATTTATTTTTACGTTTTTCAAGCATCTTTTGGCCAGGGCGTGATCGGGAAAAGGGAAGGAATCGCCCATAGTCTTATTCAAGCTAATATTCTAGACCATGTCTAGTATGTTGGTATGCTAGATAGTAACTCAAAGTAGGCCATAGGTGGTACTGAAAACTGACCATTAAATGTCTAAGTTTAATATTTTGAATGTATCTGTGTATTTTTTTCTTAATTTATCTTGCCCTACTTCCTTTTTTCAGTGTTTCACCTCTTCTCATTTTTTATCTTTATGAAAATTTCGGGAGGGTGACATGTCACACCTGTCCCCCCTGGCTACGTGCCTGGTGTCAGAGGTCAGCATACATTAATGCAACTCTATTCTCTACGTAACTAAGAATGCATTTTGCTCCTCGAAAGCTAGAAAGAAAACCAATTCTTTTATTAAATTGCATGTATCGCACTGGAACTCAGTAGAATGCTCGAATTTGTGGAGATGAATAGGATTGATTTGCATGCTGAGCCATACAACAAACTGTCTTCAGCCATTAGACAAAATAATTTTAGTAATTGAAAAGCTATTTTAACACTGCTGCAACAATGTGGATGAAGAATAGCCCTGGCTGCAGAGTAACAAGGTTGTAGTTTGGAGAATTTGAATGTCTTGGGAAAATCAACTATACCACAAAATGACATTACTGGATTTCTATATACTCTGCAATTCCCACATAATTCCAGATTACGTTTTCTGTCTGCAAATCAAGTTGCAACTAGACCTTCAACTGCAGAAGCTATGCTGGATAGGTTTAACAGGCTTGAAGATGAGCACGAGGACCTTACTTAAAATTACGCTTCAGTTGGTCTAAGAAATTATAGACCACAAAATTAATGTGCATTTGAGTTTAATGTGCAGCTGACCCCTATAAAACTTTGGAAGGCGATTTCACCGCTACCACCTTTATCCAGACATCTTACGAACAAAAGACAAAAGCTTCACATCGCCGTTTTAACTTCTCTAAAGAAAAGTAAATGCTAGCAGTATACGTAGACTTATGGCCGTCCTAAGCACATTTTGAATAAGCTGGTTCTTTTATCATCCAGCGGCAGTTACAGCTCCGAGGAAAGCGTTGCGTTTGATGACCTCTCCAGTAACAATGAGTTTGTGGATCTTAGTAATGAATGTGTTGATTGTGGCGAACACTATGAAAACACAAAAAAAGACGATTGGATTCAATGTGTGCGCTGTAAACGGTGGCTTCATGAAATCTGCAATACATTCATTGATGTTTGTTCGTGTTCTGGGAAAGTGGTAACAAGGAAAAGTTAAACGAATACTTTGCTGACGGAAGTAATTGTCTTTAAAACTTATTTACGGATTATTCATTTTTGGTCGTGTAGTCTTAAGCTTCCTAGCTCGACTTCTTTAATAATTCGATATATCCTTTTGTAAAACTTAAACTTTATAACTACTCTTATGTTTATAGAAGTAATAAATTATTGCCCCTTGTTCAAAACGTAAATATCCATAATTCAAATTTCAGAAATATTATAACCAACTATTCCGGTATATTATGCCCATCTCTCCCAGGCATCTCGGGAAAGATGGCAAATATCATATATTTAAAAGTTTGATCGTTTTCCCAACTGGACGTTTAAAAAAAAAATCAAAAACGCACTTCGTTATGGAAATTATATATTCTAGGACATCATTATTCCAATTACCACAAAAGTTTTACATAAATATCTGTACTGCATCACAAGACACTCTGATATACAGGGTAAACATTTTAACTTGATACAACCTTGTAACTTTTAAACTAGTAAATGCAAAACGCCGAAATTTTGTACCATGCAATTATTAACGAGGGGACATTGTTTAACATACTTTTCAATACCAACACATTAACAGCGTTGCCAGCTCGACATTCTTTTACCTTTTCAAATGGCATTACGTCAGGTTATTACATATTTCAAATTTATATGTAAAATGAAAACTTACAATTCTATGTTGCAAAGTAAGTACGCAACAACATCTCAAATACTGAACGAAGTTTTGGAGGTCTACAATAGTAATTACGAAAGTTACACGGACGGTGTAACGGACATTCCAAGTACCTAAATGTCGAATACTACGTTCATCATGTGACGTATTTCGAACAATTAGAAACATAGTTACAAGAAATTGAAAATTTGACTTTTTTGGAAGTTATTTCGTAAAAGTGTCTAGATAAGTATCGCATCCAATTGTGTAGATGGTTTTCAGTAGACATGAAGAAGATCATAATACAGTTTAGAACAATTTGATACTCCAGAAATACATATATATATATATATATATATATATATATATATATATATATATATATATATATATAAGATGGTTATATTTGATAATATTGCTTAGAATGGCGTATTTGTGGGAACTTTTTAAACACTTTCTGATTTACTTTGCTCGTACGACATCATAACAACATTGTTAGGTATGTTTAATTTGGTTTTATTCTTTTTTCGGTTTAAGTGCAACAAGTTTTCGAAATTGCATAATTTTAAGCAGTGTTGCGAAGTTTACCAATATTTACCATATCTTCGGAACGGATTGAGGTATCAAGTTGCTGTAAATGACATTCAATCCCACCTATCCTTGTTCCTACTCATTCGAAATCTGTCATATCATGATCATGCTATTAGACACTAAAGTACTTTAGATGCACATTGCCCCAGAGATAGAGTGGGCCATTGGTCAAATGGGTAAAGATTTGTGTGGGTCAGTGGGTCGTATGTCAAGAGGATGTAATCCAAAGCGACCCACTGACCCACTACAACCCACTGATCCACTCTTCTCAGTGCATTGTAAACAGCATCTCCCGAACTACTACGGGAATTTGTCTACGTTTTACTCTTAAGGCCTCTATTTTCTTCCTTTTTCATTTATTTCTACTTACTTACCTAAGATGAGTATGCCTAAATGAAAAAAGAACTTCAGGCACTTTTTGATATTGATATTTGTAATTGTATTAATAGGACTTACTACATGGCTTTCGAGTTAAAGCCTGGGCATTTTTTGAGAAGCTAACTACTGGAAAAAAATATTTTTGAATCACCTGTAATATATAAATTATTATATAAGAAAAATCAATGTAAGTATATGTGCGTGATCATCACGGCCAAATGACGAAGCGAAATGAGGTGACGCGGAACGTAAAAGTGAAATATTTCATTTCCAAATGAAGTGAGTTTTGGAATATATAATTAGGCCCCAACCCCAACTAGTATGTTATCATATGGCTTTCATTATAATGCATATACTAAGTAGGAGTCCGAATTTTTGAGAAAACTTGAGTATCTCACGAGCAGTGTTCGAAGTGGAAAAAAGCAGAAGTGCTGTGTTTTATTACGATTTTGACTTGACATACCGGCTATCTAAGTGTTGAAATACAGTGAGGGTATGTTGCCTAAAAGATTGCATTTCTATTTGTATAATGACTGAAAACAACTGGAGACTTCTCATTAGTTACTGTAGGGAAGGAAGAATGGAAAGACTTTGATCCATCGCCGACAACTTTCTGGGAAAAAAATATCCTCTTATGCTGTATTATAGAGAATTATACACGAAAATCATCAAAAACTGAGCTTTTATATTAAAAAATTTCTGCAGAAATGTTTCTGGAACCTCCTCTCGACTGAGGGGAATCCCAAACCTCCGGGAAAATCGCTCCCACAGCAGATAACTCCTAAATACGCTCACGCTCAAATCATGACATTTGTATGAATTAGGACGAGAAGACACACACCTACATACGAAAGAAACAATTTAATATGACACATCAAAATATAAAATAGATAAATTTCTTTGAAGACACCTCGTTTTGAAAACAAAAGGCAAGAATTTTTTTTAAAAAATGTCGGTGTTGTCAACTTAGAAATTATTTCTACATAAGAAATAAAATATTTTTACCTGCGAAGCTATTCGTCAATTACTGTGTAAAACTGGATTTGTTAAAGGTATTTAGCATATATTCTCCCATGACAGTATGTCTTGATCACTGAAAAACCAGAGGCGGTATGGTATATCACAGCATACCGTCTCACTTCGACCAATGCTCACGAGCCTTTCAACTTAGGGTGCTGAAATTCAATATATTAACTTAAAATTACCTTTTATGGGGGAGGGCACTTTCTATATATGGGAAATTACTAGTGGGTTGATATGTAATAAAAATCAGAAACTATCGATATTATTGTCGGATCCATAGATAGCGACAATCTTGGAACCGTACAAGTTTAGTCCCCTTCGGCAGAGATGGTAAGTAAAATAATGAAATTGACCGAGATTAAGCCGAATGTGTGTGTGTATGTGTGTGTGTGTCAGAGAAGAAACTGAACTGTGTCTCCCCCACCATAACACAGCTACGGACCTGCTGGATATCACAACTAAACCCAAGAATGGGTTCCAACTGATACCAAACCAAGCTCAGCTGACGCATGAGTCAAAATAGCCGAGAGTGATCAGCAATGTCTTGACGTTTTTACCTCTGGCATAGGAACAACTTCAAATGTGACACTGGGGATTACTTATTCGGAAACTAGCGCGTCTTTGAACTGTCCCCGTACCACAAAGTCTGAGGGACTCGTCGTTCATCACAGATACGCGCCCCCCCAAAGTAAACAATTTGTGCTTCTGGGCCGGTTCTCGTCATTTCTTGTGAGGATCCTGCTTTATCTCTCTGGTTTCGTTGGTAGTGTGCGGCATAGAATTACGCAACAGAGTCAAGAGATGAGGATAGATCCAAATATTTCCAACAGAAGCCTCTCGAGTGGCGTACGGTGACCCGAGAAATTACAACAACACTGTCGAGACGGTCGATCGGTTTTTCGACTCCTATTCGAATACACCTCACCTAGAGACATTGAGACTAACATATTCGTAACCTACAGAGCCTAGTGGGTCCCAGCATGCCCATATTGAACGTGGTACTCACCGGTCAAGAACGTAGGGAGTCAAGAATGCATTGAGTTGAGATACCCTTTGAATATTTGTGATACTGTAGCAACCTTAGTTGGGAACACCAATAAACAGTGGAATTTTAACTAACTAACTCACTAACTCTATGGCCTATGGAACCTGGAGGTTCAATGCCGCGTTCACAAAAGCTCTCCACTGACTTCTAAACTTAGCCAATTGGATCCAGTTTCTACTTTCCATTCCTATCTCTGCGAGATCCATCTTAATATTGTCCTCCCATCTGCGCCTAGGTCTACCTAATGGTCGTTTTCCGATTGGTCTTCCAGTCAAGACTTTGAAAGCGTTTCTACTTTCTTCCACCCTAGCTACATGACCCGCCCACCTAAGCCTCCTAGACTTGACGACCCTAACAATGTTGTGTAAACCATATAAATTATGTAGTTCCTCGTTATGAAGTTTCCGCCATTCCCCATTCGCGTTCCTCTTGGGTCCGAAGATTCGTCTCCGGATTTTGTTCTCAAATACTTTCAGTCTATGTTCTTCCCTCAGAGTAAGTGACCATGTTTCGCAACTATACAGAACAACAGGCATGATTATCGTTTTGTATATTTTAAGTTCCAAATTCCTCGACAGAATTCGCGACGACAAGATATTTTGAACCGAATAGTAACACGAATTCCCTGCTTTGAGTCGACATTTAATTTCTTTGTGAATATGACTTTCATATGCCATAACGTGGTGAATACCGTTCAACTGTAAGCCCTGGTTGCTATCTTTGATTTTACTTATAGCGTATTCCAGGACGAAGTTAAATAATAATGGCGACAACGCATCCCCTTGTTTCAGGCCATTTTCGACGTGAAAGATCGTGGACAAAGTTTTCCTACCCGGACTTTACTCTGGAATTCATTTAAACATATCTTAATCTAATTAGCTTTCTTCGTATTCCAAGTTCTGTTAGAACGTTGTATAATGTTTCTCTACTAACCGATTCGTGCGCTTTCTAAAATCAATAAATAGTTGATGTACCGGGGTATTGTATTCCAACTTTTTTCGAGTATTTGGCGAATGGTAAATATTTGGTCGATAGTTGATCGATTTCGTCTAAATCCGCGCTGATAATCTTCAATAATTTCATCTGCGTATGGGGTCAGTCTTGCTAATAGAATATTTGAAAGGATTTTATAGGATGTTGACAGAAGAGAAATACGTCGATAATTATTACAGTCAGTTTTGATGTCTTCTTGTGGATTGGAACAATGATGGATTCTTTCCACTCTTGTGGCAATTCTTCCTTGTTCCAGATAAAGAGAATGAGTTTGTGTATCTTGTTCCACAATTTTTCGCCTCCAGATAAAATTAACTCAGCCGGAATTTCATCTACACCCGGAGATTTGTGTTTCTTTAATTTCTTTATAGCGGTTTCTAATTCTATTTGCTTGGGTTCTGGAATATACGGTTCTGCGGTGTGTATCTCCTTTTCTCCGCGCACACTAGTTTTTGGTTGCTTGTTAAGCAAATCGTCAAAGAAATCTTTCCATCTATTTAAGATGCTATCCGTATCAGTGAGAACTGTACCGTCAGATTTCTTTAATATATAAGCACGAGGTTGATAGCCTTTTTTAAATTCGTTGATTCCCTTATACATGTCTCGGATGTCTTTTACTATTATCTTCAAGTCCCTTAATTTTAGCTTTCAGAAAATTGCGTTTCTTTGTTCTAAAAGTTTTGGAAGTTTCCCGCCTGATATCTGCGAAATTTTGTGTAGTTATTTCATTCGGATTTTGTAGTCAGAGTAATTTTGCCTGTTTTCTCTGCTCTGGTAGTTTTAAGCATTCCTGGTCGAACAATGGTTTGTTCCTATGTATTTCCGCGTGTTCCGATTTTTCTATTGCTGAAATTTTAATGCTGTCTCTAATTTCAATCCAGGTATCCTGAACACTAGTGCACTCCGAATCTTCTAAAGCCGAGAATCTATTCGAAACTTCAATCTGGTATTTCTCTCTTACCTGACTCTCTTCTAATTTCTTTAAATTGAATCTGTCCGTTTTTGGACAATGAATATTACCTTTATTCAACGAAAACCTCTCGTATTATCGCTAGGTAGTGGTCAGTGTCACAATCAGCCCCTCTAAATGACCGGACATCAATTATGCTAGATTGCCTTCTTCTACCTATTAAAACATAATCAATTTGATTATGTGTTTTTCCGTCTTGTGATCTCGAAGTGTATTTATGAACGTCGCGATGTGGGAATTTTGTACTCTTCACGATTAGGTTTTTGGATGTTTCAAAGTTCACGAGTCTAACACCGTTGTCATTACTTTCCTTATGCAGACTTTCGTTCCCTATAATCGGTTTGAAAATATCCTCTCGTCCTACCCTCGCATTGAAATCCCCTAATAGAATTTTCATATGGTATTGCGGGAGTTGGTCAAATATCCGTTCCACTTCTTCGTAAAAACTGTCTTTTATATCGTCATCATTATCTTCAGTTGGGGCATGTACGTTTAAAACAATAATATCACACCACCGTCCCTTAAGAGTAATAAAAGAAAGTCTGTCAGTAACAAATTCAATCCGTTTAATTGCTGGTAATATACTTTATGAACGAAAAACCCTGTTCCTAACTGGTGATTTTTATTTCCTTCCCACCTAACTTCCTGAACTCCTGCTAGATCCATCCTGCATTTATCTAACTCACTCGTTACGGATTTTAACGCTCCTGCCCTATAAAGACTCCTAATATTTCATGTTCCAAATCCCATGTCCATTTTATTTTGCTGAGGTCGTGACAAGTTATATGTCGTTGTCCGAGGCTTTGTGAATATTTCTGAACAAGTGTTTTTTTTTTCTTTTTTTTTTACAGGATGAGGTTGTTAGCCCTACCCAAACCCCCAAGCTGGAGGACCACTCCTAGTCGGCTGTCCGCGACTGCTTATTCAGTATATTCGCAGCTAACCTCTATATCTAGGGGCCTTCTCCTCGATCCGCAACCTGAGGACGCGCCATGCCGTGGTGACAGGAACCCACGTTACACGGGAGGAATTTTAATGTTTTGCTTTTAGAAATATGCAATAACCTTATGTAGTACCATTGGAAAAATATAAGTTTATGTTGGGTCGACAACATTGGTAGCATAGTACGTCAAACAATGCCTCCTTGCCGATATTTGCATAGTACAAAACTTCAGCGGTCTGTACCTAATAGTTTAAAAGTTACGAAAGCGTATCAAGATAAATTGTCCATATATATATATATATATATATATATATATATATATATATATATATATATATATATATATATATAGGGTGTTTCAAAATTAATATCAGAGTTTTTGGCGTTGTAGCATTTATTAAAATTAGCTTACAATTATAAATAATAAATCAAATGAAAGAGCAACTCAAACAGTTTTGTTTGCACACATGCGCATGCACTATTTCCTCAGTCTGCCATTAGAAAGCTATATGTAGCAAAGATGGCAACTAGTGAGCAGAAAGCTTTTTGTGTTTCACAAAGACTGAATCTGTAGTTATAGTGCAACCATCTGTGCGGAGAATTTTAAGGAGTCACTTACAAGTACGTCCTTATCGTTTGCAGTTGCTACAAGCTCTAAAGCGTACAGACTACGGTTTACGTGCCAACTTTGCAAATATTGCTGCATAACGATCGAGATTTTCTAGATCTTGAGTTATGAATCGACATTTCACCTAAGTGGCGATGTGAACAATCATAATGTTCGTATCTGGGGCCAGCAAATCACCACGAGATGGTACTGTTGCAGACTCCTATAAATTGAGTATGTTTTGTGCCATATCCCGACGGAAAGTTTATGGGCCTTTCTTGTCCATTGACTCGATGTGTGCCGTGTGACGAATGGTGCTCACATTGAACACTTGTAGAGAAAACTGTTTGAGTTGCTCTTTCATTTGATGTACTATTTATAACTGTACGTTAAGTAATAATAAATACTACAAAGTCATAAAAGTCCGATATTCATTTTGAAACACCCTGTATGTACGGGTCGAATTGAGAAGTCGGTTAAGCATTCGAAAAGGTGTGAGTGATATTAGTTAACAGACTAAACACCTTAAAAGGTTTCTGAATATTCGAGTCATTGAGTTTTATTGGTGATTTTTCTTCCTTTCTTGTTTTTATTGAACATGTATTTAAATCAGAAGACTACTTTGTATGTACAAAATTAAAAATATACATAATTAAGAACGTCTCTACGTAGAAGGCAAACGAAAATGATGAACTAGATAAAAACTTGTGCTTTCTTAAAACAAGAGACAAACGAGAACGTAAAAAACAGAAGCTGGTTGGAACAACTCAACTGTTCAAATTGTATTTTATTCAGCCCGTCAGCTCAGAAGAACAGTGAAATGGAAAGAATATCTATTGAAACTCTTCTACGTTTCTGCATTCTAATGAACAACGGAAGGAAAGTCCAGTTTTCTAGACGTTTGATTCTAGAACACTCAAGGGACGTTTGCTTTCAAACTTTAAAGCAGAAAGTCATGCAATCTGGCGTGCCCAGCTCCTCTTACCGTGAATTTTCGCCAATTCACAATTGACAATACGTCTATGCGATGACCAATTGAAGTGAAGCATACGTGACTTGAGATCTATTGAAAATATTTTCACATTATAAAGGGCGACATACGAGGTGCAAGTAAAGGATAATGTTGTTGATGATCAAATAGCACAAAGGGATAGATTATACATACATACATACATATACATACATACATACATACATACATACATACATATATTTATATACTAGCGTCAATTATCCGCTTCGCTGGGTTGAAATAAGAAAAATAACATGTTCCGTTAGTTAGTCACTTTTTATTATTACTGAAGCGTTCTCTGATACCGGTCATTTTCGATAATTTTTTATATATCTCCCTCCTCCTCCTCATTCAAATTGCGAGGCTGAATTTGGATTTAGACATCAGAAATCTCACTGTTCATCTCAATGACCCCAAAAACTATGGATTCGACCAAATATCGGACATTTTTGATCATTTTTATACATCTTCCCTTCCTCAAGTTGCGGGGCTTAGTTTGGTTTTAAACAGTGTCGGAAGTGTCACTATTCATCTCAGCAACCCAGAAAACTACGTATTCGGCACTAATATTGGTCATTTTCGATCATTTTAAAGTATCTTCCCCTCCCTAAGATGCACCGTCAATGTGAAATGATAAAAACACTCCCAGGCCCGAACCTCATCTATGCTGAAAATTTGATAGAGACCGGTCGGGTGGTTGAAGAGTTATTAAGTCATAAATAGAGACGGGCACGAGTCGAGTCAAAGGTAATTTATTCGAGTCAAGTTCCGAGGCAAATCATTGTTTCTGAAGTCGAGTTTCGAGTCGAGTCGAGTTTGATACATTGCTATCTCGTTCAGCTCGTTTTAACTCGTTATGATTTCATGGTCTGATTAGACCAGAAAGCGAAAGTCATGAGAAATATAAACAGTAATGTGGAATATTTTTAGTGTTGCTCACGAGAGGGTACACTGCTCACAAATCGTCTCGTCTCGATAACGAGCTAATTTTGGCTCCGCTCAACTAAGCCGATAGCTCGAGCCGGCTCGTTTGGGGTGAGTCATTGCTCGAACCGGCTCGGTTGGGATGAGCCATCTGCTCGGTTCCGCTCAACTGAGCCAAAGGCTCGAGGCGGCTTGGTTGGGTAAGCTGTCGGCTTGGCTCACTTCTCGGTTCGGCTCGTTAGTGAATGAGCTGTGAACCGAGCTGCTCGAACCCTTGACAACCTTAAACCCGAGCCGAGCAGTTTTGAATATGTTTGGTCGGCGACTTATAATTTTTAACAAGTTTTGGCTCAAGCACGAACACTCCCCCACCGGAACTGAAACCCAAAACCTCATGAACTATGTCCTTGCCTCCTAGACTTCACGACTACCGACATCGGTAGTCAACTAATTTTTAGTATTCGGATACAAACCGCCTATCTTTGATGTTTATACATAGTGCGGTTATAATAATAATAATAATAATAATAATAATAATAATAATAATAATAATAATAATAATAATAATAATAATATACAGTAGTAGTAGATACGTAAAGCGAGTACTTGAAATTACCTACAGGATTTGACTCGACTCGACTCGAAACTCCACCACAATTCGAATCGAGTTGGAGGAAAATTTTTGAGCCGATTTCTCGAGTCGGGCTCGAAGATGTCTGTTTCGAGTTGAGTCGAGTTTCAAAGAAAACTCGTTCGAATTCGCTCGTGCCCATTCCTAGTCAGAAACATAGTCACTTTCATTTTTATTTGTATAGAACATATACTGAACCTAGAGCTCTGTAATCTAACAACTCTCAAAAAAGATTAACCGAACTAAAGTTTAGCATTTTTAATGTCTTGAACTTAAAACTGTAACTTTTCATTTAGTATTTTTATTGTGTAATACAGGATGGAACATGAATGACTTGAGAGAAATGCTTTGGAATAAATTATACATATAACAACTACGAAACTACGGATTTTTTACAAGCTGTATTGTAACATTAAGCTACGTTACTTAAATTAAATATTCAAAGTATCTTCCATGATTTTCAATGCACGAATGGCATCTCTGAAGCACAAAAGAAAATATTAAATCAGTAATGTTGTTGAATGATCAAATTCAGCAATCATATACTCTATTACATGCTCTAGATCCGTAAGATAAGGATTGCTTGTCGAGATAAAACTACAGCGTACTGAAAACGCTGCACATTTAACTCAGTTACATCTTGGTACTAGTCATGTAGCCACTGCTTTCGAAGTACGAATACAAGTTCAACCTTTGATAACGTTTTCTTCATTGTAAACTTGCTTAATTACAAACGTAACAAGATTTAAGTCATTTATAAAATCACTTCTTACAACGTATTATTCACTAACCACTCCATAATATTGAATACATTAATTAACTACTGCTATTCTAGTCAGTTGTACACCATGTGCGTGGGTTTTCTCGGGGTTCTCCCGTTTCCTCCTACTTTCCTCATTCTACCATTTCCTTCATTTCTCATCATCACTGTCTCCTTTAGCCTAGCCGGCGTAATTATGGGACGTAAAACTTAAGGACAGGGATGGAAAATGAGCCGGTTCTTGTGAAAACGCTCCGGACAGGTTCCTCTCTTTAACATGGGTTCTTGGTGTCTGAACAGGTTCAAAATTGGGTCACAACTGGTTCCTCTTCTATTCCTACTTAAAGATTTCATTCTTTTCTAGTCGCTAGAGAACTGGTGTCAAGTGACACAAAGTGAGTAAAAAGAATTTTAGGAATGATCCAAAAAAAAAAAAAAAAAATGGATCAAAGGATTGCAATCTTGGTCAGTAATTAGTTTTGGAATCAGAGCCACACATTTTTTGAACGGCTCCTAAATCGAGTTTTGTTATTTTCTCGGAAATAACTACATCATACTGAGTTAAGTGATAGTTTGCGTTTGGTTACACTATACGTAGTTCTCCAGATATAAGGCGTACAAGAAAATTTTTGATTGAACTATCTTGGAACAGGGACCACAAAATTTTTGAACGGGCACTAAATCGAGTTTTCGTACTTTTTACGAAATAAGCACATCATACTGATTTAAGCGATAGTTTGGGTTTGGCTACACTATATGTAGTTTTCCACATATAAGGCGCACAAACAATTACAGAACGAAATATATTGGATCTTGGATCAAGGACCACAAACTTTTTGAATGGTCCCTAAATCGAGTTTTCGTATTTTCTATGGAAAAAGCACATACTGAGTTAAGTGATAATTTGGATTTGGCTATACTATGTGTAGTTTTCCAGAGAAAAGGTCTACAAGAAACGTTTTGACTGAAACATTGTTAGATCCAAAGATAAACAAAACTTTTGAACCGCGCAATCTATCTCATTCAAATTTGCCACATAAATGAGGTTCGTGTCTATGATGTATTTTTTTTTTTTTAATTTCAGTTTGACGCTGCAACTTAGGGGAGGGGAAGATACTTGAAACTAATCGAAAATAGCCGATAGTAGCGTCGAATATATAGTTTTCTGGATGAAGAATGACACTTCCGATGCTGTTTAAATCCAAATTCAGCCCCAAAACTTGGGGGAAGGGAGATACATAGGGATGGGCACGAGCGAGTTCGAGAGAATTTTCTTTGAAATTCGACTCGACTCACAACAGACATGTTTGAGCTCGACTCGAGAATTCGACTTGAAAAATTTCCTCCAACTCGACTCGAATTCGGATCGATTTTCAAGTCGAGTAGAGTCAAAACTAGCCAATTCTAGCTAAATCCTGTGTGTAGTTCCAAGTACTCTCTTCAAGTATCCTACATAGGTAATATAATTATCAATGATACTACTACTACAACAACTTATTATTATTATTATTATTATTATTATTATTATTATTATTATTATTATTATTATTATTACTATAACAACACCGAAATCATGAAAGATAGGCGGTTTGTATCTGAATACTAAAAACTAGTTGACTTCAATCTCGGTCATCGAGAAGTTTTATCGGTCATGAGGTTCTGGGTTTGAGTTCCGGAGGAGCAAGTAATCGAGTTCGAGCCAAAAATTGTTAAAAGTTATAGGCGGCGTCCAAATATGTTTTAAACTGCTCGGCCGGGTTTAGGGCTGTCAACAGCCCGAGCAGCTCGGTTTACAGCTCATTCACTACCGACCCTAACCGAAAAGTATCTCGAGCGAACAGTTCATCCAACCGAACCGATGGCTCACCCGAGCTGATTACTCACCCCAACCGAGCCCGTTAGAGCCGTCGATTCAGTTGAGCTGAGTCGAGCCAAGTCGATGGACTCACTTCAACGGAGCTGGCTCGAGCTGATGGCTCACATGAGTTGAGTTTGTAGCTCATCCCAACCGAACAGGCTCGAGTCATCAGCTTAATTGAGCTGAGCCGGTGGCTCGTCCCAAACCAAGCCGGCTTAAACCATCAGATCAATTGAACCGAGCCGATAGCTCTTCATTCCAATGGAGCAGGATCGAGCTCTTCGCTCAGTTGAACCGAGCCGAGGCGCTTGACATCACTACCCAGGTTAGACTTCTACTTAGGCTCAAAAATTCGACCTTGCAGGTCTCAGCCTTGATGATAAGAACTACAGTTTATGTACACTTATATTGAAGCTCACGACATTTGAGGCTGTCTCGTTATGAATATCTTTTTGCTGTCTCGTTTCCGAGACGAGACGAGATACACAAAAAGTACTCTACGAGATGTACTAAAAGTACGAGACTAGAAGCACCCCTACTAAAAGTATTCCATATTACTTCTTACATTTCTCATGGCTCTCGCTTTCTAGTCTAATCAGGCCATGATTTCAAAACGAGTTAAAACGAGCTGAACGAGCGAGCCATTTATCAAACTCGACTCGACTCAAAACTCGACCTCAAAACAGTAACTCGACTCGATAAAGTTACCTTTGACTCGACTCGAAACTCGAGTTGAATTCGAGTCGAGTTGAGTTTTAGCTCGACTCGTGCCCATTCCTAGAGATACATAAAATGATCGAAAATGACCAATATTAATATCAATTACATAATTTTCGGGGTCGCTGAGACAAACAGTGACACTTCCAATTCATTTTAAATCCAAATTTAGCCTTTTATGTCCAAAATGAAGCGTATACTCCCCGTGTGAAGAACGGGTATTCTGCTAGTTCATTATAAGCTTACTCAATTACAAAAGTAACAGGGTTTTAAATCCTTTATAAAATAACTTCCTACAACGTATTAATCATTAACCACTCCATAACATATTGTTTACGTCAATTAGCTAATGCTACTATCGTTATTTATGAACTGGTCTCAAGTGACTAATTGCCAAAGCGGACAAGGTCAGTAAAAAATATTACCACTTTTACGAGTTCGTATTGTGTATTTCACAAATCAAGTTAATATTATCAATTATTGTTATTACTATACTACAGTTACTATTATTATAATCAAATGAAGTATCCAAGCGGTAGAAGAAAAGAGGAGTATACGAGAGAGTATCTCGAAAACAAGAGATACAGTGATTGGACACAATATGAAACATTGAGGAATTCTCCTAATAGCTTATGGAGAGAAAAGTAGAAGAAAAGCACCTAGAGGGAAGTCGCGATTGAAATATACGGACCAAGTAATATAAGATGTGGGGAAGACAAGTACATGGAAGTGAAAAGTGTGGCTCAGGATATGGAAGTGTGGAAAGCTGTGCTAAACAATAATACCAGATGTAGGGAAGAAAAGAACATGAAAGTGAATTGTGTGGCTCAGGATATGGAAGAATGGAAAGCTGTGTTAAACAATAATACAAGATGTAGGGAAGACAAGTACATGGAAGTGAAAAGTGTGGCTCAGGATATGGAAGAATGGAAAACTGTCAAACAATAATACAAGATGAAGGGGTGAAATGTACATGGAAATGAAAGTGTGGCTCAGGATAGGGAAGAGCTGAAAGCTGTGTCAAACAATAATACAAAATGTAGAGAAGATAAAGTACATGAAAATGAAAAGCGTGGCTCAGAATAGGGAATAGTAGAAAGCTGTCAAACCAATTGAAAGAATGCTGACCGTGAGAAGAATTTATTACTATGGTCACTAATGAAAATAAGTACACAAATTATACATGCTTTATCAATAAATTTCGAACAAATTAACCACTTGCAATAGTTTTGCACTATTATTCAGAAAACTATGTTCTCCCAGTATCACAAAAAACTGAATTAATTTCATCGACTCGATCCAAAGTTAACAAAAGAATACAATAATATAACTAAGTTTGCTAGTAACAGCAGTATATACAAACACACCAATCCTTCAATATTGACACCACAGTTTGCAATGCAGACATGCAACTACTTTATCATTTAATTCATTGGTTCCTGACACATTTCTGTAGGTGGAGCACCAATAATAACATACACTGATTACTGCAACTGATTATAGCCAGCTATTACGGCATACATGTGTTTCTAGATTTATCATTTTAAGAAGTCCAAGGAACTTAAGTCAGATTACCTTGACGGCATTGGGACCGACTATACGAGTACTTCAAGGCTCATTAGATTTTTGCGTTGGAATTAATTTTCGAATTACACTTTAATTTCAAGAGAAAAAAAAATATGTAATTTGAGTTTTACCATTGAGTATGATCAATTTAATTATAAACCTACGATACAATTTTAAAATTGTGATGATAATCGAACAAGTTCCCTTCAACTGCATATGCTATAATAAGTAATCCATATTAACAAGCGAGTATAATTTTCTAGAATTATTTCTTTAAACAACTTGGAATTTGATGCCGTTATTTTGTTACTTTTCAAACATAAATACATCTTACGGGATCGATGGAACTCGGCCTCGACGGCATCGACGGAACTCCAAAATTCGATCATGGCCATTTTTGGAAAGGTAGCAGATCTTCACAAGCTTAGGAAGCATAGAAATATTATGGTGTACAGACCTTTGAGCTTTCATGGAGTTCCTGAGCTAATAGCCACTTAAGTGGCGATATTAACTTAATGAAAAAGTAAGTCCAAACTTGAAATTTAATGCCCAATGAGTCAGGAACCAACAATCCACACAACATAGTATTCGATATTCCTAATGAGATCACTAAAAGCTTTCACCATTTCAAATATGGTTGACTGAAGACCTTTCTTTCCGGAGTTATCATTTATCAAAATTGGAGTTTCTGGCCCAATTTTTACACAAAAAATCACTTAATTTTTTATTTAGATGAGACAGAAAGAACTTATCCGATACTAACTAAATTTAAGATGGTGGTGGATCTTTCTAAGCTTAGTACATATGTGAAATATTATGGTATGCAGATTTTTGGTTGTCTGGTAAGTCCAAATCTCAAATTTGATTCAAAATAACTCGGAGACCATAACTCTGCAGAACGTAATATTTTACATGCCTATTGAAATCATCAAGGCCTACCTCTATTATTTCAAATTTGGGCAAGTGCTTCTTTGGTTCCCGAGCTACAGGTATTAAAGTTTAAGTTTTGATTTAGTAAACCTGTCAAATGTTAAGTAAAAGACATGGATATTAAACGGCGTGACAGACATCTTGGCATTTAAAGGCGGTGCTCCAAGTTCCCTTTAAATGCTGCTAGCAAATCAGAGGCCAGCGGTATTGCCACGTTTATTTTGTACACATACACGTCTATCCCATGTCAACTGATCGCGCTGTAGTTTGTCTGCTTAGCCTAGAGACCTGCACGGGTCGGGCCCGGCCCGAGGCACGAAGTCCGGCCTGGCCCGCGGGCCGGGCTTGGGCGGGCCGACACTGTTATTTCTTTGGGCCGGGCCGGGCTTGGGCTGGCCGACACTGATTTCGCTTGAGGTCGGGCCGGGCTGGGACCGATCTATTGCAATTCTTTAATAATTAGTGACTTTCGTTAAACGATAATTGGAATAAAGCCAAACGTTGAAGAAGTGTCTCCGTGAAAAATGTTACAAAGAATGCAATAGCTATTTACAGTTTGTGTTAGGGATGGTATCGAGACGAGACGAGACGAGACTTTGTACAGTCTCGGTCTCGTCTCGGTTCATAAATAACGGTATCGGTCTCGGTCTCGTCTCGAGCAAAAACTCACCGTCTCGGTCTCGGTCAACAGATGCTTGTCTCGATCTCGGTCTCGGTCTCGAGTACCAAGTCTCGGTCTCGTCTCGAAAGTCTCGAAATAAATAGTGTTAAATTAAAATAGTGAAAGTATTATTCTCGTACAGTCTGTCGTTCCCGCTTATTTTTTCCTTTCATTTTGACTTAGAATTATGATATGGTGTACCTCTTCATAGCTAATTTGCTAGTGCTAATGCTTTCCATGCGCGTATTCCAGGTTCAATGATCAGTGGGTATATCACCCTAAAACCCTAATAGAACCCATATTTCACTTTCAGCAATAGACTTTGTCTCATATAGCGTCAGAACTGCCTATACAATTAAACTCTATTAAATTAACTCCAGTACTATACAGTAGTTTATTTCCTTCCTTTGAATCAGAATTGTTCAATACCTCCTAACGGATAACGTAACACATAGCAGCACGAATGTATTTAATCGTACCGAAATTGAAACTTTACAATTTCTCATTTATTATTCAATACATTCTGCTTTGACTGTCATTTTAAAAACAGAATATAACGTTCATTATCTTAACAAATAGGGTAAATTATTACTACAATATATGTATTTTGTTTGAAATTGATGAAATGCTTTATTACCATTTCACATCTCCGTGTTTAATTGACACTTTATAACACGAACGTCCTGAACCTTGTGGTGGGAGCTATTACACTCATCTTTGCTATGTGAGGTCTCGAGTTGGATCACAAAACAAGTTAGATTCAAAGTCCGATGTTTCGCATAATTCGCGTCTCATTTTAAGTGCATTCTGTTTATTATACAAGTTCATAAGGTCGTAATGCATTACGTAAGCACATATCCAGTGTCGTAACATAGAATAATCTTATTCCTGGGCTCTCAACGGTGCATGCAATCTTTATTTGAGAACACTAATCTTGCTTTCCTTAAGTTGAAATTTTATATTGATTAAAAATTACTTGCGAAACATGGACATACATATTATATAAGTATATAGGTAATTCGAGTTATCTGTATCTATTTTTTTTCACTCGCCAAAACAAGTGATTCTTAACTTTCTAGTTTTCTTTTGTATCACTCTTCGTAGTTTTGCTGCAACATGATGGATTGAATAGTCAAAAATACTTTTTTCGTTCTACGACTTTCATTAAATTTTGGATCCATTTTTACCCTACCTTACCTAGTAAAAGTTATGTATATAGTCTTAGTTGAGGAACCAGTTTTTCGCTTCTGTAAAATTACGAAATTATGACTTGGTTTAGTTTACCTCCGAGGTTTAGATATAATAAAATCATCATCACCATCATAATCAACCATTATCAATCCATTGCTGGATGAAGGTCTTTCCAAGTCTTGACAACTATCTAACTTGGGCAATTCTTTTCCAGGTTACTCCTCAGTGGCTCTTGATTTCGTCACACCTTCTTGTATGCGGGGGTTTCCTAGGCTGTTTTTGTCTTGTGGTGTCCAGTCTAGAATTGTTTTCGTCCGTCGATCATAATTTCTTCTTACAATACGTCCAGCACATTTTCCAGCTCATATTAAATTATTTCATTAGCATCATCAGTATTCATTTCTATATATTTGGGCTACAAATAGTTTGAATTCGCTACTTTCGGAGTACAGACACGCTACTTTTTAATCTTCGAATCTGGCAACACTGACTGAATGATTTAAATCAACATAATATGAGAATCCCCATTTGGTCTAGCGGCTAGCACTCTTGATTTCTGTTCGCGTGGTCTCGAGTTCGATTTCCGGTAGGGGTAAAGTTGAACGACCGAAGTGGTTCGGATTCCACTTATAATCATTAGCTCCACGTCTTCTTTAGCCTCACTAGCATAACTGTGGGACGTTAAACTAAAACAAAACAAAACAAAAGTGAACACTGTGTATTACTAACTGTAAGTCCTTGAATAATTTCATATAGCTATGTGGTATGGGTCGAGTTTGATGTGATCGGTTGTCAAATTAAAGCAAGTGAAATGTAATTAGTGTGTAATTAGAACTTTTAATTAAACACGGTCTTAATCTGAAGTGTACAGCAGGCCTAAGGCTTAGGGGAAACAACTAGTGTTACTGAAAATGTATCAGTTACATTTAATTTCAGTTACAATTTACATTTACATGTATTGCTGGAACGAAGACTTAAACATTAACATTATAAGTAGCCCAAAGACTATGAAAAACGTCTTCTCTTGAAAGCATTCTTGCACCATAAAACAAACTACGAGTAATTTTAAAATATCTTGCAGTTCATCTACGTTATTTGTACATATTTAGAATAATATTTAGCAATTTATTTAAGTGGGCAACGCTGCTTAAAATAATGTAACTGCGACTTGTTGTAATTAAAACCACCAAAAACTATTGTTGTAATGTTATAGAAGCAAAGGAAAGCAATAATCATTATAAAAATTTAATACAAATACGTCATTTTAAGCAGTATAACAATCACTATCACTAGCGCTACCAATGTGTTTGGTATCTCTGAAACGATGTGAAGTAATAGTTGTTGTAAATGGCGTTATAAAGATTTAAGTCTTTTGGAAGCATCTGCATGATGAGACGTGATATGTCAGCGCGTTTTCGAAGTAAAGTCTTTAGAAACATTTAAATTTTTCGTTTCTTGTAACTTTGTTCCCTCATTCATTCGAAATATATTATACCATGATCACAGTATTTGAAGCTAAGATACAGTTGATGCGCATTGCACCGTCCATGCCATTTGAGTTATTAGAGATTTCCAAAATGTTGATGTTAATGATACTGTGTTGTCCTTTGTTACACTAAATAATGTATGGGCTATTGTGGTTTTGTTAAATAAGTAAATTAGAAATATGTAATACTTTACGTAGCGCAATTTGAGAAAATACAACTTTATTTTGCTTTTAGCAACATTGTTTATCTAGTGATATTGCAGAGTATCTAGAAGAATTTCCCAACTTGGTACAAAATTTCAGCATTTTTAATATATATATATATATATATATATATATATATATATATATATATATATATATATATATATATATATTTCGCAGATCATACGGGAGGGCTATAGGGACTATAGCCCCCCTTAACGCTCAGGTATACACTGGATAAAATGAGTTTCAATCCTAATTTCTGTACACTGGATAAAGCGGCAAACCATGGTTTAGCCCTTCCCTTGATCATATACTGGGTCCACGGATATATGTATATATTTAATCTTTCCACGGAGATATTCGAAAACGGTTGAACATAAATGAACCGAAGAAAAACTCAAATAGGAAATGCCATGGGACACACCGAATGGTGGTGTCGCGGCGCCTCCCGGGGCCACCCTTCATGGGGTACCAGAGCCAAACTTTAAAATTTTAAATGGAAACATGGGGCTAGTAATACCTCGTTCCATAGATCTTTAAAAAGTAAAAAGCTTTGTGGTAAAAGATTTTTCATATTGGTCACCGTATTCAAGATGGCCACCATGATATGGTGTCTGTATCTGATAAAACGTCCAGTACCACTAATATGAAAACAGTTGGAGGTAAACGAACAGTCATGAAGTGAAAGAGGAAATTCATGGGGCGCGTCGATTAATGTTCTCGCAGTGCTCCACGGCTGCCTTTCAAGGGGGCCAAACTTAGAAATTTTGAACCGAAATATGGGTCAAGTGATACGTTGTTGGATAAATTTTGAAACACTAAACAGTATTGTATCAAAAGTTTTTCATATGGGTCACCGTTTTCAAAATGGCCGCCAAGACATGGTGCCTGTATCAGATAAAACGTCCAGTACCACTAGCCCCCTAATATAAAAATAGTTGGAGATAAATGAACAGAATAAAACTCGTATAGGAAAGAGGGTATTTATCATTCCACGGCTCGAGTATAATGCAACGGAGAAAAAGATTATTAAAGTATAATTAACATTATGCAAAAGAAAAATTATCTTTCCGATCTCTGTCCGTAAGTGGGTGAAGCGGGAATGAATGGTAAAATCTCAAATGAGAACCTCACTTTTATTTGCAATAGATATGGTTTGTCTGAAGCACTTGTGTGTACAAATGACTGGTACTATAATGAATAAAAATAAAGTGAAATAAGGTGAAAAAATAAGGCGAAATTCAAGTTTAACAACATTTTGCCCGCCCCTTCGCCCTTGATAATTTAACGCAATGCGTGCAAGATTTTTGGGACATATCTGCATCAGTATGTACCGTTTCGTTACTAAGGATCACAACTGAAATTACCGTTGAAAGTTATTCGGAATGTAACTGTGCACATCTCAGTGAAACTCATATTCTATCACATGCAAGAAGACATAGAAGGAAAAGAAGCGAACCAATATCATGTGCAGACGACTGTTGAACAAAACCAACGTTTGTAAACATTGTCCTAAAATTGCATTGTTCGACAAATTGGTTTCGCATTTCAGTTGATTCATTTTTGCATCAAACCATTGCCTGCAATCAAAATGGAAGGTACCATTTAACAAGAATTTTACATACTTTATCCCATTACAGAGACATTTATCTCTTATTAAAACACATTTCAAATACCTTTGTTTCGTAGATACAATTTGCAAAAACTAAGGCTCTCATTTGCAATTTCACCGATCCTTCCCGCTTCACTCACTAACGGAGTGAGGTTAAGATAAATTTCTAGGAGTTAAATTTCTTCCTTTCCATTATGGCACCTTCACTCTAATCATCTTTTCGACTGTTGCAACATTCCCGAGCTATAGAATGATAAATACCCTCTGTGATTTCCTATTCGAATATTTGTTCTGGTGCTTTCATATTAGTGATACTGGACGTTTTACCTGATGCAGGTACCATGTCTTGGTGGTCATTTTGAAAACGGTGACCCATATGAACAATCTTTTGCAACAGCTCTATTCAGTTTTTAAAGATATGTTGAACGAGGTATCACTCACCCCATGTTTCCATTTACAATTTTGAGGTTGCGCCCTGGGCCCCCATGAAGGGTGGGCCTCCGCGACAATATCAATCGATGTGCCACATGACATTTTCTATTTGAGTTTTTGTTCGGTTCATTTATGTTCAACCGTTTTTATATTAGTGGTACAAAACGTTTTAACTGTATCTCATAGAGACAACATGTCTTGTCGGCCATTTTGAATACAGTGCCCGATATGAAAGATCTTTTGCCACAACGCTTTTTAGTTTTTCAAGATCTATCGAACGAGGTACCCCTCACCCCTTGCTTCCATTTAAAATTAAAGTTGGGCTCGGGAACCTATGCAGGGCGGACCTGGGTGGCACCGCGACCATATATATATATATATATATATATAGAGAGAGAGAGAGAGAGAGAGAGAGAATTCTATTTGCATCAACAGTGGATTTAGTTTCTGGAGAGGCTTGAGGAACCAGTAAGAAACATTTGCGTTGTACGTGCAATGCAAAAAAATTATCACAAATTTATTTCGGGAGGGGTTTGAGCCCGATAACCACCCCCTAAATACGCCAATGTACATCAGTCGACCGCTCTCATATTATCTAACACAGCAACGAAACAAATTTTGAGTGAAGGCAATTTTAGTATCTATCAATATCAATATTCGAGACGAGACCGAGACTTTCGAGACTGACCTAAGTCTCGTCTCGGTCTCGTCTCGATTTATAGAGGTCTGTCTCGGTCTCGGTCTCGTCTCGGTTTTTAAAAGTCCGTCTCGGTCTCGGTCTCGTCTCGATAATTCGAGACGAGACCGAGACGAGACCGAGACTGGTCTCGGTCTCGGTACCATCCCTAGTTTGTGTTGCTTAGCGACTCCACTTTCACTATAGAGGATTGCAGGCATTATGCGGTAAATTGAGCTCTGACCTTGACCTTCACTGAACTCAAAATATAAAAAGAAGAGGTGGGAATGTTTTGCCTGTCGCTAAACAATATTGCCATCTTTACTTTATGCTAAAAATCAATTAAGTTAATTTTTGTTTCAGGGAATGGAGTTTTTGTTTTCTCGATGACAGGCAAAGTGCTAGGAGGCAATGATACAATTCGGGAGGTAAGCGTCAGGTTGTGAACAAAGTTTAGAAAATGTTTCTGAGGGTTAGGTCAAATTTAGTACTAAATTTTGAGAAAGATTGGGGCTCGAGCTATTTTTTAAAAAAAAATATCGGGTCGAGGTCGGGCCAAAAAATTTTAAAATTTATCGGACCCGGGCCGGGCTTGGGCCAAGAATTTTGAAGCACTTATTGGGCCGGGCCGGGCTCGGGCCGAAAATCTCCAAAACTTTTTGGGCCCGGGCTGGGCCGGGCCTAGGTACGTTCGGGCTGGATTGGGCTCGGGCCGAAAAATTCGGCCCGTGCAGGTCTCTAGCTTAGCCATAGCCACACCCCTTAGCACTCGGCAACACCGCGTCAGAGCTTGTGTTTTATTAGTTTAGCTGAAATGCCAAGATGTTTGTCACAAGCTTTTTTTATTATTTTTTTTAATAATTAAGATTTGCTTAAAATCACTAAATGGCCTTTTTTCGCTATAGAGAAATTACTAATCCCTTCTCATTTTTCACGTTTTCAACCTTTCTCTCGAATTATAATTGCTGGAAAATAAGTCTACTCGGTTTTGCTAAAAACACTTCACAAAATGTAGAAGAAACATGCGTTGTTCACTATAAAATCCTCAGAAATATAATGGAATTCCCAGAAGAGATACGTGAGTACTAACATTGAGACATGCTACATCTGTAACTATCTTAAAATATACTTACTCAGGATGTTTATCAAAGAGGATAGGAAGATACTCATCAACGGGAACCATATTTTGTAGCGGTTGGGCCGCTACAAGTTTTCGAGCACCACTTGCAGAAAGCAAATAGCCGATGGTCCAATATGAATAGCTGGCCCATACAAGTTGCTGGGAGCCTTGTAACCATGGTTCATCTGCTTCTTCCAATCGCTTTCTGCCTAAATATCTGCAAGAAAAGAAAATTACTCAACAAAGTTAGTAATCACAATTATGATATATGCTAGGGACAAAGTCTGACTGCCGTGTATGTAGAAACAGTAACAATGTTTGTGGCACTGTCAAACACTGTCGTATTCATTTTTTGGGGTAATGTAAGTGATATGAAATCTTTAACGTCCCGCAATTATACCCCACAGGCTAAGAAAGATGGATAATTAAGGTAAATGAATAATGATGGAAGAATTGGTCCAACGAAAATGTAGAAGGAAAGAGGAGTATCGGAGAAAACCGCTAAAACATGTTTCCCACCACAAACCAAGGATCAAACCAGGGACCCCACACACCAGAGATAAGCGCTGTGCCACTGAATCACAAGGGAGCTCACAAGAAGAGAAAGATTTTCGAGAATCAATACGAGATAAGTAATAGTTCTGCGAGAAACGGCACAAGACAAAATTTACAAGACGTGACGAGAAAATCTAATCGACGCTACCCTCGCCACATAATGGTGAGTTCAAATACTGCATTACAATCCACGCTATCAAAGAGTAAAATGTGTTCGACATAAAATGCCTATCGTTATTAAAGACGAACGTCTCAGTTCTTTCCTACATAAATGTGCAATTACATTGCAATCAAGAAAGAATATCCCCGTAGTGGTTTTACCACATCGAAGAATGGTGTCACCACAACGTGGTCAAAAGTAATAAAAATGCACCGCCAGATCAAAGCAGATATTTCCACAGTCGCAAGAAGAAAATGACCTAAGCGTAAAGTAAAGCGTATGAGTTTCAAAAACTTCGTCTTCTTGTAAGTCACCTGGACAAACAGCCACCGTGAATATAATGATTCATAAAACCAAATCTTTTGAGGTAGCAAATTTTGAATTAATCCAATGCATAACATAAAATACTCAGGAGACCTGCCAACCTAAGCCTCCTAGACTTGACGACCCTAAAAATGTTGGGTAAACGGTATAAATTATGTAGTTCCCCGTTATAAAGTTTCCGCCATTCCCCATTCCCGTTCCTCTTGGGTCCGAATATTCGTCTCAAGATCTTGTTCTCAAACATTTTCAGTCTATGTTCTTCCCTTTCTTCTTACATACAAAAAAAAGATATATAAAATGTTTGTCATCTCCCTGGAAATGTAATGGATTCAAAACAAAAACCAGTTGAGAATGCTCCAAGAGCATTGCCAGAACGAAATTAAAAAAGAATGGAGAGATGGAGCGGGAAGGATAACTGTCATTGTTATTACATGTAAAAGTAAATCTTGTCCACACCTTGTTCTGTTTCTCGCAAAAATTTGCAAAATATAATCTCTCTATGACTTACAGTTCCCGAGATATGGCTCCTTAGATCTCCCGAAATTCGAAATTTTTTGGTCAATATCTGGGGAACGGTAGCCAGTTCATCAGTGGCCAGCGGTTAATATTTGGTACCAAAACGTTTACCATTATCTTAGGTATTGATCAACACCAATATGATCTCTCTGTGACTTACGTTCCCGAGATATAGCTCCTTAAATCTATCGAAATCAGAACAATTTTTGGCCAATATCATGGGAACGATAAATCATAGAGTGACTGTATTTGTGTTAATCAATACCTAAGAGGATGGTAAATACTTTGGTACCAATACTAATTGGTGGCTACTGGCCAAACCAGTGACCAGTTGAACAGTGGCCATTGGTTACTATTTGGTACCAAAGTATTTACCATGCTCTTCGGTATTGATGAACACGAGTAACTATAACTTATATTTCCCGAGATATGGCTCCTTAAATCTCTGGACATTGGCCATTTTTGGCCAAAATCACCAGAACGGTAAGTCATAGAGACATATTGGTGTTAATCAATACCTAAGGGGATAGTAAACATTTTGGTACAGATATTAATTTGGTCGCCACTGGCCAAACCAATGGCTAATTGGGCAGTAGCCGCCGGTCACTATTTGGTACCAAAATATTTACCACCTCTTAGGTATTGATCAACACCAATATGATTTCTCTATGACTTATTGTTCCCGAGATATGGCTCCTTAAATCTCTGGAAATCGGTCATTTTTGGCCAATATCTCGGGAACGGTAAGAGTGACGCGAAAAAATTAATAACTTTTTCAGATAGTTTTTGATGCTCTATTGAATGCAGGATTCAAAATTGAAAAAAAATGCAAATTACAAACAGACAGACAAAGAGACTTCAGTAGCGAACTTTCTACGTTAGTTTTTGATGCTCTATCGAATGCAGGGTTCAAAATTGAAAAAAAAACGCAAATAGCATACAGACATTCAGACACACAGACATAGAGAATTCAGTAATGATATTTTTAAATTCGTCGACTAGTAAAATCCAATTACTCGAAGAAGCAATGCGATACAGAAGTTGATTCGTTTACATTGAGCCGAATTCGAATGTTGTCTACGATCTGCACGCCACCTCTACTGACTATCGCCTGGCATCGGTGTTTCCATTGCAGGAGCATGGCTATTGCATCCCACTTCTCTTTACAGGGTTTCCACTGGCCAGAGACGGTGCGGATTTGATGATGGGACAGGAGCGGCTTGTTGAGTCCGAAAGCACAATAGACCATTGGGTTAGCATATGGAGTCTTGACAGGGATATCGAGAAGGGAATTACCAAAATTTCAGTTTCATGTTTCATACGGCGATAGAATTCCAGCAATGTTTTCACCCTGTCGCTGGAGGCCTTGTCTTGCTGCAGTTCAATCTGGCTCACGTCCTGTACGTACAATGTTGGGATTTCATGCTGGTATATTTCAGTCAGCAGATGAGTTCGGTAGTACGCACCATTGATTTTGACATTTCGCTCCACTTTTCGGAGAAGTAGTTCGCTCCTGTTAGGGGAAATCAACCACAACCATGAACCCCCTTTCGGGAAAAGCTCTGCGCAATAGCGTAGGGACATGCTTCATCCCTTGGCGTTAATAGGTCTACATACAACAAAATGACAGGAATATTACCATAGTCTGTGAAGTAAATCTACGCCTCATCAAGATTAACAACAAATTCCCACCGATCACCCGTGATATGATGTTCATATATCCTCCTGCAATTCACTGTTCCCTCAGCTACATGACACGGTTTCAGGGCGTGCATACTGCTCTTGGAAATGACCGTGAGGTGTAAATCCCCGTGAATGGCGTGGTTGATTGCCGATTACGATGTGCAGTATTTGCTGGCAATTGCACACTGTGTGGAGTGATTTTCGGATGTCACCATACGGTGAACCACAATCAATAGCGGCGGAGTCGTCTTCAGAAGAGGCCGTTTCTAGCTCCTTGAGCCGGTTTGGTGGGCCCAGAACTCTGTTCCGCATTTTTCCGTACAATGCAATTCACACTGACACGACCTACACGAAAATTATGCACTTGACACATTCTACGATGCGCGAAGCCGTGAACGTAAAATCGGAAAGGGCTTCAATGAACCCATCCCAGAATCTGTTCTGTTTCGATGGAATCAGACTATGCTCAGCTCAGTGACTAAAGAGATACATGCTTCGAAGCAATCTCACTGTGATAGATTGCACATGCACGGTACAGTTGTATACTGACTTCGTTTCAATATAAATGAAGCAACCTCTGCAATATCGATATCTTAACGTATTTTTAAACGCTCCTTTCATGAAAAGATATTTAAAACTAAATGAAATTGTATAGAGGAACATGCCATGCACATATTTGAAATCAATCTTCTGTAAAAGTTGAAAACTCCTGATTTTCCACCTTTCGTCACTAGTTTTCAAATATGTCGAAACACAAGGACCTTACACAGAACAACAATGATATCTCTAGAACAAACTGATTTAAAGATATAATTATATTTAAATTTATTGACCTAACCTCGTATAAAGTCTTTGGTTCGAAGACAGAAGTTTTTTTTTTAAAAAAAACGTTACTTCATACTTGCATTAAAGGTATGAAATAGCTTGATCTTAGAGATATTTGCATGTTGAAGGAACGCTATTACTAGAATTAAAGAGAACATCCTTTAACGCGAGTGCTTGATTTGACTTTCAAACAACTTAAATATATAGGAAAAAAGAGTTGAAAAGACTTCCATTTTGCCTTGATCAGCAAAAAGTAATTTGCATACACAATTAGGAAAGCGAATCTTAAAGTGCAGTTGCCTGCATTCAAATATATCGGTAACGAAAACTGAAAGTAGCACACGATTAGGGATATAAAACTTAGCTTAATAGAATTTCCTATGCCCAGGATAACTTCAACTTCTGCTATCGTGCTGTGATCTCGTAAGCCTTGCTTCGCAGCTTAACTGTTACGTGGAGAAACATTTATGAAAGAGAAAAAAATAACAAAAAAAAAAAAAAAACATAATGTCACATATAGAAAAAAACTACTTTATTATGACCGATCTTGTGGCCGACTAAAGACTATAGATTAAATTGTGCTGAATAAAATGCTACAAGGAGTATCCCAAAAGTCATGAAACATATAAAGGTAACCAAGAAAACTCTGTCGTTTTTTCACCCACCATCTTCGAACATCGATATGTCACCTAAGACGTATCTGGAAGATCAAAAGTAGCCCCCATCGGCATTGCGAACCTTCTTCCAACGTTCTGGAAGGCCAAGGTTTGAATCTCGGTAGAAATTGGTGTGCCGTGAAGCGAAGAAGGTATTAAGTGCATTTTGCACTTCTACTAGGAATTTGAACTGTCATCCTCTAAGGCGATTGCTCAAGGAATGGAACAGGTGATAATCGGATGGTGCAATGTCCGGGTGTATGGCGGATCAATAGTGTTTCCCATCCAAGGTATAGAATTGTGTCCCAGGTCATTCTAGCCACGTGGGCTTAGCGTTGACCTGTAACAGAAGGATCCCTTTGCGATTCAGAAAGTGCTGGCTCCAGAGTTTTGAGTTTTCCTGGTACACGGCTTAACTGCTGACACTACACAGTTGTATTGATGCTCTGATCAGCTAGTAGCAGTTCAGAATACACGATGCCGCGAGCAGTCCACCAAACACACAGGATGGCCTTCTGGTGCAGTGCTGGTTTCGGCTGCTTTGGAACCGGTTCATGGAATGCTAACCAATGATGACGGCGCCGTGGAGGTTCGTACATAACCCACTTCTCATTACATGTCAACATCCTGTCCAGAAATGGCTTCTTCCTCACACGAAACAGCAAAGAAACATAGATGTCTGCTCGCGTTTCCTTCTGGCCCGGAGTCAAATCATGTGGACCCATCGACTCAACTTGTAGTGCTTCCCAAGTTTATGGAGGTGCTTCTGAATGTTTTTTCCACTCACACTGAATTGTAGTCCCAGTTCCTCACATATTTGGACACTGTTCGTCTTAATTCTGCATGAAGATCTTCATTTTGTACATGTATTGGTCTTTCGGCACGTGGTGCGTCCTCGAGTGTTTCGTCACCGTCCTTAAACTTGTTAAACCACCGATGCGCTGAACGCGTAATCACGACACCCTTATCAAAGGCCTGGCATATCTTTCGCCCTGCTGTAACGGTGTTTGACCTCAGTTTGAACTCGTACAGTATACATGCCCTTATGACGCTCTGTGGAGGTCCCATGTTCACTCTGTCCTTACGCAAGTTCACAGTGTAACTGAACTGTCACAACCAGGTAGTATATTGGATATACCCACACCAACAACCGAGCTTCGTTTTATCTCCATTCGCATTCAACTGACGGTGTGAGGGTCAATTAAACACAGACTTCCACAAAAAGCAACATAACTTTCTTGGTTACCTTTATAGATGCATCAACCTCCCTACTGAACATCAGGTCTGAGCTACTCGACCCTTCCGGTGAATTTACAGAAAATAAGGAACATAAGAAACTTAAATATGTCGATGTAGTTTGCCACACCTCTAGCCACACACCAAGGCCTCATTGCTTCCACACCAAAAGGTGTGGAAGCCAGAGGTAGACACACCAGATATTAGATTGCTTGTTTATAGTGTATTTTCTGGTTAGAGTCAATTCTGATGCGTAAGTTTTGAAAAAATCGAGAAAAAATGATTTTCTGACGATAAAATGTGTCGTTTGTCACCAATAATAATTGATAGTTTGCATTCGGCTGGGAAAGATTTTTATTGATTTATTTATTGTATATATTAAAACATACGCTATTAACTAACAGGTATTATTTGTTTTTTCTCTTCTTCTAACGATGACGCCCATACTCTTAACAGTGACACCCACTTTCAGTTTTACGTCCCACGATTATGCCGGCTATGTTTAAATGTTAGAGCGATGATGAGAAATGAATGGAATTGTGGAATGAAGAGAATTGGGGAAAACGGGAGAACTCAGACACACGGTGATTGTGCACCATAAAACTCACTTGGCGCGAGCTGAGATCGAACCTGAGACTCCACGTACCAAGGGTGAACGCTGTACCACTGAGTCACCGAGTTCCCCTTTCCCACTTACGATACGTATTTCAACCAAAGAAAAATGACAGAAAACCAAACAAACGCAAGTGCTAAGGACGTTCGAAAATTCATTTCAAACGGTCCTTACATTCTGCATTTTATGAATACAGAAAATAGGAAATCAACATGCATGGCAGTGTATGGCATCCAATTTCCGCGAAGAAATTTAAAACTGGCTTGCGCTGCCGTAAAGCATATTACACACGAACAGGAGTTTTGGGTAAAATCGCCGATTTCGAGGTTCTGTAAAAACGATTCTGTTAAAGGTAGAAACATGAAATTTAGAATTTAAGCAGATATCCAAGAGATGCACTTATATACCAAATCTCACATTCCTATCTTCAACCATATTTGAATACTAGACCTCTAAAGTATATAGTTTTCAGGCTCATTTACTCACTGAGTCACTCATCAAACTGATTAGGTACTTCCTGATGAGATAGAGACGTGAAACTTTACATAAAGGTACCCAATAATGACTTGAGTATGAAAAAAAATCCGTAATGTGAGGAATGTTCTATGCGAACTTTTTTTGGGCAAAAAACTGTCCTTAGCCAGGAAAAGAATCATTTCACTCACTCACTCATCACATTCATTAGGTACTTCCCAATGAGACAGAGACATGAAACTCTGCACAAAAGTACCTTATAATGAGTTGAGTATGGAAAAATTCCGGAATGTGAGGAATGTGCTATGGGAATTTTTATGGGCAAAACACTGTTCTTAGCCAAGCAAGAAATCGTTTCACTCACTCATTCATCAAAATATTAGGTACTTCCAAATGAGATAGAGACGTGAAACTTTGCATAGATATACCATATAATAACTCGAGTACAGAAAAGGTCCGAAATGTGAGGAATGTGCTATGGGATTTTTTGGAGTGAAAAACTGTCCTTAGCCAAGCAGAAATCGGTTCATTCACTCACTCATCAAATTGATTAGGTACTTCCCAATGAGATAAAGACGTGAAACTCTGCATAAAGGTACCTTATAATGACTTAATTGTGAATAAATTCCGAAATGTGATGAATGTGCTACGGGAATTTTTTTATAGGCGGGAAATTGTCCTTATCAAAACAGAAAACAGTTCATTCACTCACTCATCACATTTATTTGCTAGTTCCCAATGAGATAGTGACGTGAAGCTTTGCATAAAGGTGCAATGACTTGAGTATGGAAAAGGTCTGAAATTTAAGTAATGAGCTGAAGGAAATTGTTTATGGGTGAAAGGTGGCCTTAGCCAAGCAGAAATCGGTTCACTCACTGACTGACACACTCATAGCATTGATTAGGCACTTCCAAGTGAGATAGGGGCATGAATCTGTGCATAAAGGTACTTTATAATGACTTGAGTATGGAAAACGTTTGAAATTTAAGGAAGTGCTATGGATGAAAGCTGTCCTTAGTCAAGCAGAAATCGGTTCACTCACTCACTCATCACATTGATGTGGTACTTCCCAATGAGATAAGATGTGAAACTCTGCATAAAGGTACCTTATAATGACCTGAGTAGGGAAAAAGTCCAAAATGTGAGGAATGTGCTATGGAAAATTTCTTATAGGCGAAAAATTGTCCGTAACCATTAGGTACTTCCCAATGAGATGAAGATGTGAATGTCTACACAAAGGTAGCTCATAATGTCTTGAATATGAAAAATGTCCGAAATTTAAGGAATGTGCTACGGAATTTTTTATGGGCGAAAACTGTCCTTACCCAAACAGGGATCGGCTCATTTACTCACTCATCACTGATTAGGTGCTTCCAAATGAGACAGAGATTTGAAACTCTGCATAATGGTACCTACCTTACGTAATGACTTGTGTAAGTAAAAGGTTGCAAATTTAAGGAATGTACTATGGGAATTTTTATGGGTGAAAAACTGTCCATAGCCATTAAAAACTTCTTAATGAGATAAAGATGTGAAACTCTCCATGAAGGTACCCTATAATGTTTGAAAATGAAATTTGAGGAATTTGCTATGGAAAATTTTTCATTGGCAAAGAAACTGACCTTACAATCAGAAATCGGGAACGATTCCGTTATTCAACACATTATGTGCATAATGTTGTCAATCGTCCGAGTGGTCGAGTGGGTGCCCTACTCGCTGGCCTATTGGCTATCACATGCGGTCCCGTGTTCGATTCCCAGTGGAAGAGCCTTTGGAATCTTAACTCTCCTCGATGTTTCTGTGTTCGTGTCCCTGTCGTTCTAGGTTAATAGAAAAACGAGCTAAGGTCACTGAGAAAAATCCGTTATCCGTACAGCGGTATATTGTACAAATATACGGGATCCTTATGTTTACTACAGAAATCAATACTTAACATATGTTATCTATATGCTACATCCGTACTGCACTCTTTCCCACTTAGATGTTACACAATGTCATTGCAGGGTGTCTGACATCTAAAAATCTTCCGTACAATTTTCCATCAGCTATAAGTTACATACGTCCATCTGTATGTGAGATCCTGACCGCCTACATGGAGTTCTTTGGTTCGTGCGGAAAGTACGTTTATTCGAAACACTTATGCGGAAAGTATGTATAAAATATACCGTAAGACGGGGTTAATTTGCACATCATCGGTTACTTTGCACAAAATATGAAAAGAGCTTCACAGTCCTCTGTCGACAAAACCATGAACAGTAAAGAGGAAGTCTGAACTGCCACCATACGATAAAATATCTAACTGTATTTTGGCTATAATGTTCGCGGTTAAGATCAGTTCTAATTACCGGGAGGATTCATTGTTGTAGAGGTATGGAAATCAGTCACTGTAAGGGCCGCCAAAATTTGACAGCTATCACATACAAGAATTTCCGTCAAAGTTAAGTCAGTTTCTTAGAATACTACTATGTATAATAGGACTTTAATGCAATAGTTGAAATTGAAATTTGAAACGTTTTCAAGTCATAAAAAGAAGTAAAACTGGGAGAAGGTGGTTTCAGCCTCTACTCAGGATTACATTGCACAGGTCCAATATACCGCTTAGATAGGAAATTATTACTACTGGAACCTCCTGCATTCTAAATTTAGGCAAATTTCATATTTAGGTAGATGTCGGAAGGAATTTCTTGTTGAAAAATAAATTATGAACAGTGGCGAATCCAGGAAAGTAGTTTGAGAGGGGCTTCACTCACAAAGGCTTCGTTTCTTTTAGAAATCACTAGACTTTTGGCAGCTTGCAGCTTATACACATAGGAATGACTAACATTACATTTTTTAAAAAAGAAATCATGCAATCTGGGTGGGCTTCAGCCTGAAAGTCCCGAAACCCGTAAATCTTCCACTGATTACGATTGGGATGATATACTTTGACATAACGAATAACCAAAGCAAATCAGTTCACGGTGTTTTTTTTTTTTTTTCCTGAGTAAGCATTTTTGTGGGACATATCCTAAACTATAAGAATGTGTTTCTTGTGCCGGTACCAGAAAATACATAATTTTCTTTACAAATATCGATATTTTAAACTAAGTACTGATACCGGTACTATCATTCTAATACCAATATTTGTAGACTGCATGCAGTTTTGCGTAGAAAGTAAACTGTATTAATACTGAAGGGAAAACATTGCACAGAAACGTTATGTTCGTATGTTGAACATACTTTTTCGTGTGGTATGCAAAGTAACCCCATAGGTGGGGTTACTTTGCACCAAAGTTTATATTTCAATAACTATAGTCATACTGAATGTTCACTACAGAGCTTGCAGTAATGTTTTCCTTATATATTTAGCTATTATATGTTTAAAATACAGTTTTCTAAATCATTACGTTTGTAAGTTACATGCGATTTTCTTTAAAATTGCTTAAAATTTGAGTAAAGTAACCCCGTCTTACGGTACATTTTCAGTTATACGTTCAGTGTACGTTCAAAAACTATAGGATTGACACATGTAACGTACGTTTTTAAGTACGCCAGATACATTTTTTCTCATTGTGCGAGTAAAATAAGTGAAAGCTAGTAATAAGTAGTTAAGCAAGTTAATGAGACACGTTCTGTGAATCGGTTAACTTCTAAAAATGTGGGGTAACACACGTACACTCATGTCCAAAATTATTGTCGCATGTCTATAAACATGTTATTGTAGGTATATAATTTGACAATGAATTCGCCAGGTATTTCTTATAATGTTAGTATGTGTATAATCGGCAAAGACATGTATGTGGCATATTTCGTGTCAAAAGAGCAATAAATAAGGACAATAAAGCGAAAATAAAACTTTCTTGTCCATTTAGCAACATTCTATTTTACTCATTATAATTTTCGTATTTATAATTCTTTTCCTATGAAATTTACCACAAATATACATTTCCCGATTATACACATAGTATCAGTATTGAAAGTATCCTGCAAAACCTTTATCAAATTATATTCTTACAAGAAGACAGTTATAGATATGCGACAATCATTTTGGACATGAGTGTAGATACCTCCGTAAATTTCGTGATTGGAAACCCAGACAAGGAAAGCCAATAATTTTTTTTCTTTTTTTCGGTGAAGATTTTCCCTTTATTGCAGTCATTGGTATTAAATCGATATTGAAATTAATTTGATAAGTAAGAGAATATAGAGGTGAGGATATTTAGAATTAATGAAGTTTTCGAAGAAATGAGAAATTTAATTGTTCGAGTTTATGTGAGACCAGCAAGAAAATGTAACCGATTTCGTAAACATATTGGTACAACGAGTGATATTATGGTTACCACAGTCGTTAAGTAAAAATGTTCTTGATGCTTCGTGTCTCTATCTGTGAACAGTGTGCGAATCTCTTATGTATCAGCCTTTTCATCAACAGTGAATTTCGTGCCTTTGCCCTTCATATTTCCTGAATTTGCCCAGCTGGGGGTTCGCCCCCACACCCCCGCCTTTGCTCGGCCTACTTCCTCACACATCTTAAGCTCACAATTCTACCGAATTCCAAGTTTCTTTTCCTATTTCAACTATCTAAAAGATAAGATTTTGTATCCCAGAAAAAAGCCTATTTAAATAGCATGGGGATTTCTTCATCTCCCTTTAGACTCCTTAAATATTATAAATATTTGCTTTTGGCAATTTTTTGTCGGTTAGTCCCGAAAAGTTACAATCATGTCAAATTTAATCATTGTAGCCCTATAATTTTGGGGTATCGTATAATTTTGGGGTGTAATAGGTGTCTTTATTTTTAGTGATTTACGTAGGTAATACTAACGAAAACATACAAGCATATCAAATTTCAAGTTTTTATTCCAATTCGAAGTTCCTAAAACATGAGATTAGGTCCAAAAAAAGACCAATTTAAATAATATGGGAAAATTCTTCATCCCCCCTTCATCATTTCAGCTTTCTACGTCAGCCGGAAGCACACCTTTAATTTATGTCAGTTCGTGTAGTTTTATATACAGTTAAGATATGTTAGTGGAAAATATAATTAAGATTACAAGCTATTTGAAAGATGTATATCATTGGAAGGAAAACCCGAGGCAGTATGAAACTGCGCAACATGATTGTCATGTAATGAACTCCGTAATTTCGCAATGTGGAAAGGTAAAGAACAACTATGTATATTGAAACACCAGCCATGTCTAGTGATGTAGCAGCGAGGATTCAGCATCAAGGGTTTTGGGCCCTGTTGACACTCTTCGTATTTAGGTAATGAAAAATGAGATGTTAGCAATCGTGATTTTGTAGTTCGGGTAAATGAATTAGAATGTCGTTTGGACATAACTCTCTGACAATATTTAACAAAACAAATTCCCCTTGCTGTTCTAGTTACTAGCATGTGCGCCTTTCTTGTACAGGGTCCTGGGTCCGATTCCCGGTGGGAGAGCCCTTGGGAACTAATGTTGCATGTGACACATTATGACTCTTTTAAAAATGTACAATTCTAAATTTAAATCCAACAATATGCCACAATTGAGAATACCAATATACGATATTGACATGGTGAACTACAAAAAGAAGTGAAATATGAACAAAAACACCAGAGGTGCAAAAAGTCCAGCCAAGTTCGTCAGCCTCAAAAAGTGTTGAGATGAGGATGGAAGAGCCAAGTTCCTTGGCCACTGCATCCGAAACGAACACTGGAACTTGGCGCGAGGTGTCAAGGAATATGATGTTAAGGAATCTTAGGGATAGTGGTGGTGGGCGTGATGGGTTTAGGGCCACCACCAACCTTAGGAATATTAACTTCGCTAAGGCGCTAAGGCACATATACGGTATACTGCAGTAAGATTGGTGGTTCGAAACCAAGACAAGGAAAACTTATATTCCTCCACGAAGTGTCAAGGAAAATGATGTTGGCGAGCCTTAGGGATGGTGTTCGTGAGCGGGGTGGATTTGGGGACCACCACTAGCCTTAGAGCTGAAATGTCCCGGCCGTGAAACTAGGAACATACATCTTTTTGTATTCGAATATGTTAGACACTTCGCGCCAAGTTCCAATGTTGGTTTCAAATGCAGTGCCCAAGGAACTTGGCTCATCCATCTTCATCTCAACACTTTTTAAGGCCGACGAACTTGGCTGCACTTTTTGCACCTCTGGTCTTTTTGTTCATATTGAGATATTACAGAAAATGCCCTCATTCCCCCTCAGAAATGGAATTTTGAAAAATGTTGAGACATGTCCACTAATTTTATTGAATAATTTATATGTTGAGTTTCATCTCCCTACTATCAGGACCTCGTCAGGCACTTTTTATTCGCAAATAATTTGAATCTCCCTTCCCATTGTTAGGATTCTATTTCGATTGGTTGGTTGGTTAATTTCAAGTTTAGCGTTTCTTTCAGCACCGAAGCTGAAATACACCTTATAAGTTACAACAGTCGAAGAGAAATAACTGAAATCAGGAGCATGACCGGAGAAACACTATGGCGAGTCACGGAAACTATGCAAGGACCTTCTAGTGGCGTGATTAAAAGAGAGGGCACTGTCAGCATCTGATCTAATTCTAGTGAAAGTAACACAATCCACCGTACCTATTGTGTAAATTATATTACTATCTATCTACACGTCACATTTTAAATGTATTAAAGCTCATTCTATGGGAGTTACCTTGCACTGTAGAAATTTACCCCTTTCCTCTTTAGAAGCAGAATTTTCTAAAACGCTGAGGCAATGTGCTCTCTCATTTGTAACAAAGCGTTTATACGCTAAGACTCGCGCCAACTAACTTGACTGAGCTTGAGCTCATTAAGTCCCGAGCCCACCGTCTTCAATGAGCCTTTGCTCATGTTCGCTCAGGTTCATGCTCTGGTTCGCTATTCATTTATACTGGCTCAGGCTCAACTGTTGAGTTCCCGCCGAAGTAAGATAGTGTGTTGACCTCGGAAGTTTGGACATAAAAAGAGTGCCTGACCGCCGAGTACCATATTTTTTTAATCACAAGAAGAGAACAATTTAGTAATAATTTTAATTAATAAAATAACGAAATAATTACAATAATATATAAATAATATATATACGTATACAACATGCTCAGTCCGAAGGATGGTTAAGGGACAATGTCAAAGAAGGCCCATTTACGTAGCGCAGATAAGAGGGGGACACTGGGTTATTTTTCCTGTGGTTTAAAAATACATGAGAAGTTGGAATAAAAAGATGGATTGAGAATTAAAATTCGAAACGATACACGTATTCAAGAGTCGAGTAGTCACGCTACCTTACTTGCTGTTTACTCACATACATCGACTAAAATTACGCCGATATAAACCTGTCTGATATTATTCCTTTTTATAAAGCGAAAACATCCTAGCCTGTTAGTAACACTAGCACGCAAACTGCAAACACTTAAGAATTACTGGTTGCATAAACATGTAGGAATAAAAACTATTTATATATTCCTAATCCTTATTATAAAAATGAAATCTTTCAGTTTAACGTATCACGATTTGCCCTTTATGGTAAGGGAGACGGATTATTAAAGCAAGTGAATGATAGAAGAATCTGTGGAATGAGGATGTGGGAGGAAACAGCAGTACCCTAAGTAAACCCATGAAGATTATGTGGTCCACAACAAACTTACTTGGTCTGGGATCGAACCAAGGACCCCATGCACCAAAGGTAAGCATGCTCTACTGCTGAATCACCGTGTCTCCTAACTGGGAACTTGAGAACACAGTAAGTTTAAGATTAGTCTCCCTGTTGGCATTTCTTATAACCGAAATTGGTAGGGTCACGGTGGTTCAGCGCTAGAGCACTTACCTCTGGTGCATGGGGTCCTTGGTTCGATTCCAGACCAAGTAAGTTTGTGGAGGACAACATCATGTCCATGGGACTTCCGTTTCCTCCCACGTTCTCATTCCACAAGTCTTATTATAAACGCAAGACGCCGCAATTTGTCAGTCATTATGATTCCTAATAGTTCACAATGAGGCCAATAGTTATCGCTAGCTCTACCGTCTCCTACCTGACGCCAAGAGAAGTCGTTAGTGTGCAGGCAATTTGCAGGCGAGCCAAAGGCTTGGGGGAATAACTAGTAGTAAATAAACCAAATCTTTGGCAGAAGTAATTCAGATGCTGTTGACGGAAATTCCACTAATTATTTTCTAAATTCAAAATTCTCTTAGAGATATCGCATATTAGCTGCAGATAAACAAAAGACTTTTAAGCTGCCTAGATAGTAGTATTAATAAAGATATGAAATGGGAACAGAAAGTAAAAGCAATACAGTAGGCGTTCTATGGTTCGACACATTCTGTAATCCAGCACCGATCGAGCTAGGCGATGTTTTTTAAGATGGATTCGCGAACTTTTAAGGTAAATTCAATGATAGTGTATCGTTCCCGTGGCATGCCCTGAGAGGCCGCCTTGAAGTGAAACCACCCCGGTCGTGACTCAACGGCCCCGATCCTTCGGCTTTCCCTGTAGTACTCGAAGCAGCAGGAAGATGACCATCCTTGCAATCCATTATAGGAAATGGCGTAGAAAACAGTAGCGGAACGCACGGGACGGCATGGTATGTGTGAATAGTCGCAGCCGTGGCACGAACGGAGAATGCCATGAGCATGGCGCCTTAAGTGATTCAACTTTTACCCTTTGACACCAGGTCGCGCCACTGCGCTGTGCGTGGTTTTATTTCGCTTAGTTTTCATTTCAATAGTGTCTAGTTTTCTAGCAACTTAAGATATCATGTTTACACAACATTACAACTGGCTACATACAGTATATCATAGTATAAAGTGTTCTTGAAGTCCAACACGAGTTCTTCCAGTCCTAATAAAATTCAAAATGTACGTAAACACGTAAACTTGTATATGTTTGAGTCGTTTGCATTTTTATTGAGATTAATTTATTATTCATATTTCCGTTAAAACTACATTGACATTCGATAATTCGACACAGTTGTGGGTCCGAACGTGTTGAATTAAAGAACTTCTACTGTAGTAGGGATCTATTTTAAGGATTGAGAACGGAAGATTGTGTGTTCTGTGATAACAACGCATATTCACGCCAATATTCATAGCGTCACCAATTTTTTGGCGGCGATGTGGCCATTGCAGCGTTGTGTGAATGAAGCTTAAGCTAGTTTTTTTCTGGTCAGCCATTTTTCTTTCCAAAAAAAGCTACGATTTAATCATTTTTCTTATGCAACAACAACGCCAGGAGCTGTAACGGCCGAAGACCTAAATAATAATAATAATAATAATAATAATAATAATAATAATAATAATAATCATAACGTTCCTAAGAAGTTTCTATGTGGTGTTTTTCAATAGCGCTGGTATACTATTCTTATATCAAGAAAGTAAATGAACTTTTATACATGCATCATTAGCAGTTCTCATTATGAAAATTAATATGTCTAGCTTCTTTTCCCTCGGAACTTTCCTTGTTTCTCACCGTAAGGTTTTTTTCAACACCTTTTATCTTCCGCTCTATTTCAGCTTTAATTACTGAAACCACGAAGATCAGAGCAAACAGGAGATTGCTTAACTAGGATGCATAACCACAAGGGGATTCTCTTTTTTTCCTTCATATTTTCCGCTTAATAATACAATAAGATTCCGCAAGCATAACATAAACCACAATACAAAATTTAAAAACAACACCGGAAATTGTTTCTCACAAGCAAGACCTAAGAGTTCCTGGAAAATTCAGCATTCACTGTTTGTTTCTTTCCTTTCGTTTCAAAAATAATTTCCCAACTTTGCAACAAGCTTATACACAAACTACGAGGGTCGTTCCGAAATTAATGCCTCCTATTTTTTTTATGTTGACTTTTTGTGTCCGTGCCAGATGCCGTTGGTGTAGGGATGCATGCGAGACGAGACGAGACGAGAAATGGAAAGGTCTCGTCTCGCGTCTCGTCTCGTCTCGCAAATGTGAAGTCTCGTCTCGCGTCTCGCATAAAATTTTGAGTCTCGTCTCGCGTCTCGCGCGAGACTTTCTCGCATAGTCTCGCAGTCTCGCATATATTCTGGGTCAAAATTTTGCAATGTGTTATTCTATGGCTGTTAATGAATGATGATGTGATATTCTGTCCGAAAGCAGGTATTTGACCTAAAAGTCCCTTGCCAAGGTAAATCCATGGTGGTTTGCCATTGCTTTCCATGGGATGAATGTTCATAACATCCTAAGGAGACGGAACCTAGAGTTCAACATGGTATCCGAATTTGTGTCCTCTCCGCTCCAAATTAAAAGAAATGTTGTGCTGGAATTTGATTGCTGGACCATTAATTTTCGTCAAATTAATAGCATAATTTACAGCAAAACCAACAAAATGGTTACTGGATCCAATATTGTTTTCCAGCTTAGAGGTCTCCAGCAATATTTTCCAGTATGCCATTCGGGCACATTTTTGCCCCGAAAGAAAGTCGCTAATGTAATTAGGATATAAAGAATATAACGTTTCCGTATATGTTTTTCTGAACTCATTGAACGAAACCCGGATCCTTTTACTATATCTATATGTTTTTTTTTTAAGTTAGCTAGCTATGGTGTAGCTAGCACCCATTGCGAGGGCTACACCCTCTATTTGGGAAAGAGATTTAACATATTTGTGGCGGAAAAAATATTTTCTGTTGGGCAAAGAGACATTTATGAACTGTATTAAACCGCCATAAGTTTTATTTATTTATTTATTTTATTATACTTGAGGAGGTTCTGTTAGTGACAAGCGGGTTTACTGTGCATGATATGAAGGTGAGATATGGGCCGGTACGTGTGATGTGCTGAGGATACTGATGATGTTATAGTCCGGATGATTTGGAGGTACGGTATATTTATATAATGCGAAAAGCAGTGAGAGAGGTGTAGACGTGTGGTGATGGCTGTGAGTGTAGGGAGCGTCGCTGTAAAGGGTTTCAAAAAATAAAGCGTGTTCACTGTCATACCGTTGAGTTATATATTTAATACGAAGATCTTCAATTTGATAAAGTAGGTGAGGAAATGTGATGCGGTCGTACATTCACGGGTTGGACTTGGTAATTTAATGCGGTAGGCTAGGCGGAGAGCATGTCGTTCCATTATTAACAGCTTTTCGTAATGTTTTGCGCTTGCTGATATCCAGGAGGTAAAACCATATGTAAGTACGGGACGGAGGAAGACCTTGTAGGTGTTGATGAGCGTAGAAGAATGGAGACCCCACGTTGTACCTATGAGACATTTAAGTAAATTTAATCTATTTTTGGCTTTGCTTACAACGGTAGCGAGGTGTGGACGCCATGTAAGATGATGATCAAATGTTATACCCAAGTATTTCACTGTCTTTGAGTGCTGTATGGCAGCATCATTGACGGTAAGGGCAAGACGAGCTGGGTTTCGATGAACTCGTGATCGACGTTTCGGTGGAATAAAGACTATAGCCTGAGTTTTGGTAGCGTTTATTGTTAAGCGCCACGTCCGACACCAATCGCTAAACCGACGGATAGCTTCATTCATCGCAGTGTTTATTTGGGAGATAGTCTTTGTTAACGCCAGGAAAGCCGTGTCATCGGCGTACTGAAATGTATGAATATTTTGCGGTAAGGACGGCATGTCAGCGACATAAAGCAGATACAGCAGTGGGGACAAGGCAGAGCCTTGCGGAACGCCGCTATGAAGGAAAACAGGATAAGAGACACTGCCATTGATGTAAATGTAAGCCAGGCGGTTTGAAAGAAAATTAAAAATGAAGCGGATGTACGTGATTGAAAGACGGAAAGACAGAAGCTTGAATAAAAGTCCCAGGTGCCATACTTTATCAAATGCCTTTTCGAGATCGAATAAAACTAAACAGGCAGGCTTGGAAGAATTGTAATGATTAGTGATCATGTTGGTGAGGCGAAGTAACTGATCGTTAATACTATATCCTGGTCGGAAACCAGCTTGATGTAAAGGTAGCAAATTTTTCGCTGTTAAGTGAGTGTGAAGTCTTTTGACAAGGATGCGTTCCAATATTTTGCTGAAAGTCGGAGTTAATTGTATGGGCCTGTAAGATGATACGGAATTTAGTGGTTTGTGTGGCTTAGCAAACATGAGTGTTTTGGAAGTCTTCCACTGAGGGGGAAGATAACCTGTGCGGAGAATAAACGTAAATATAGTTGCTAAAAGGTGTAGTAAGGCAAGAGGCGCTTCTTTGACATGACGATAAGTGATTGAGTCCAGACCAGGGGCAGTGTTGCGTTTGCGAGCCGTGACGGAGTTTATATCTGTTACAGTGATAGGCGTAGTAAGAGGATGTTCGGGTAAAACATGAGATGTGCTGGGTTGAAGTTCTGGTGAATTTATGTTAAAGGTATGTGTGGGATGCCTGCGAGGAATGGCTGCTTCAGACGGAGTGAAAATAGATTGTAGATAGGTTGCGAAGGCGTCTGCTTTTTCTTTATCTGTGTGAAGAGGATTTTCATTCTCTAGAAGAGGATAGGTAGTGTGGGTCTTGCGACCAGTGAGCATGTTGAAACGGTTCCCGTATCTGGATGGGTGTGCATCGTCTGCCAAATTATTGCAAGCTTTTATCCATTGACGGAGTTTATATGCTTTAACATAATTGTGAACTGTGCGTTGAAATTGACGATGTAAGTGCAATGACTCTAGATTTCCTGTACGTTTGTAATCTTTGTAGAGCGATCGTGAACGTCTGATAAGTGGTAAATAATGGGGTGGGAGCGTTGGGTGATAACTATGGGATGTACTAGTCGGTATAAAACGGCTGGTAGCGTCATGGAGTGCTGTAGTTATTCTATCCAAAGAGTTATGAAGATCTTCCTCCGTTTCTGATAAAGTTGAGTTTGCAAAAATGCTACTGAGGTAATTTCGATATCCTGGCCAGTCGGCTTTGTCGAAGCGCAACGTGGTACGAGTGACAGGAGGTAAGTGGGGTGCTGGACGGTGTGAAGAAGTGAGTGATAATTTAACGGGAACATGATCACTACCAAGCGGATCGAGTACTGTGAGAGTACACCGTGCAGAGATACTGGCTGAAGTAATGACAACGTCTGGAGTGTTATCCGAGATCGGTCGGGTAGAATGAGGCAGGGTATGGAATGTGCCGGATGTTTCGGTTGCAATGAAATCTATAAATTCTTCCTTTTGGCGGGCTGTTCGACTGTGAAAATTTATGTCTGCCATAATGATGTAGGTGCGGAACGTGTCTGAGATATACTGAAAAAAAAATTAGAGGTATGGCATGACCAGGGCGGATGTAAATGGTAGCCAAAGTGACATATATATCTTTGTAGTATAGAGTGGTAATGATGTATTCCGGGATGTTTGGTATTGACAGTAAATGTTGGCGATAGGCGATTGATGGAGAAAACCCAAGGGCGACTCCGCCATTTGCACGGCACATGGGTATGGTTGTGTCATGTCTGAGCAGTGTGTATCGTGAAAATTTGCAGCTTTGTTTAGGCTTCAGATGGGTTTCGTTAAGGAGAAATGCATTGACTTGTTCTTCTAGTAGCAGTTGTTCAAACAGTGGTTTATGTGATTGAAGAGACCGGATATTCAGAAACAGAAATATTAAAGCCATAATGGTCGGTATACAGTAAGTGAGGTGTTTAAGAGCTAGGTGGAACCGCAGTAGCATGGAAATATGCATACGGACCTGAATATGTAGCATTTAATGTGACGTTAAGAGTTGCCTGAGCTGCAAGTTGGATTTGTTGGAGTACATATTGTCTTTGAAATGGATGAATGTTTTGCAGACCTACGGTCAAAAATGCAAGAAGTTGTTCGATCGTGATAGGTTGATATACTGAAGTGATAGGCGGAGATTCAGATTTAGTTTCGGGCGTTCTGATAGGCACCACAAGTTCAGGTTTAGTCACGTCCACAGGTGGCATGGCTTTGCATTTGTAACTGAACGTTGGTTGTTGTTCAGGACATGTGGTACATTTAGGCGGTTGGTGGGTATTTGGACAGACCTTAGTGAAGTGAGACCCAGAGCAAAAGCCACACGTTGGTTGATTGGGACATTTTGATGTTGGATGCGAATTATATTTTTGACACTTTTCGCATCGGAGCGGGAGAGGTTGTGGAGTGCGAGATGCCTCGACCCGGTGTCGACGTTTGAAGATAAATGCCCCTGAAGTTAGAAGTTCATCGATAGTTTCTTGGTGTGAAGTAAGAACACGCATCATATATGTCGGGCCCATATTTTTCTTAATGCGGATGCATTTCGTAATGACATGGCCTTCCTGTTTGAGCTCATCGGCAACTTCTTCGTCTGTGATCGACGGGTCCACACCACGTATAACTACAGACAAGGTAGGCAATTTTCGTGGTGGTGGTGGCTGTTTGGCTCTTTTGTCGGCTAATCGTGTCATAGTGGCTGTTTTGCCAAAGACTTCATAGCTGCAGCGGTTCAGAATTTTATAGGCCAGTTTCTCATCTGTGGATTTTATGATGATGTCATTGCGAGTAGGTATTAGTTCAGAAATTGACGTACGAGGTACGTACTTACAGAATTGCTGGAGCAGAATTTTGAGATTGGCGAATTTAGGATCAAACTGTTGAAGGAGAAAGTTGTATACTGGCGGACGTTGCGGCGTTTGTAATGGGGGGAATTGCCGGTCGTCTCCTAGATCTATCTGAAGTTCAGATTCAGAATCGCTAATGGTGTGTGCTTTCTTTGATGGCTGGGACAGAGTTTGTCGTGAAACAGCTGGCGAACGTGAGCGAGATCGGGATCCAGATGGAGATCGACTAGTGCCTTGAGCACGTTTGTGGCTTTCCCTGCGTTGTCTGTCAAGAGCAGCAGCGTCAGCTGGACCTGGGATGATCTGTGGTAATCCGCAATGCTGATATGAGGGTTGTGTTGGAGAAGCCATGGTACTGTGTTAGGAAAACACAAAAGGAATTCGTTAGCCGATAGATATGCCAAGGTCGTCAACTGTGTACAGGTATCTCAGCCTCCGAAGAGGAGAGTATCAAATAAATCGAGAAGCCAAAAACAATAGCAAGGGTCGTCAACTATTAGGATCAATTTAGTTTGTTTGCCTCCGTGGAGGCTTATAATCAATTCGACGGTTGTTTCCTTGGACCTCAAGAAGGCAAGTAATCCAACCGTATACAGAAGATCGCAATTAAAATTCAAACAATGGGGATGGAATACCTAAGTGACTTGGTTATTTTTCTCCGCCAGCTACGGATACCCTATTTTTTTTTTACCTGGTTAGTGATTCCAGGTGGCCAGTTCGTCTATATCTATACGTAAATTTCTTCGTCTTTATTTAACCGGATTTCAACCATGTCTTTGCCTGCTTCTAGTCCGAGGAATGCTCTAACGTCACAATATCCAAAATTTACATGGATTGTTCCCTTAGAATAGGTTTGAACTTTCTTTTCAGAAAGTTTAAACTCTCTAACATTAAATTTGTGGAAGCAGCAGAGAAAATATAAAAATACGTTACTTGTGTAGGAGAATAGTGCTACCATCTATTGTCGCCTATCTCCCTTTACACCAACCACCGAGGAATAACATTACTTGTGTCAACGGACTTGTGGATAACGCAATATGTTAACAATTGCGAGAATCCAAATATCCAACAAATTATACTTGATACGAAAAAAGCTGGGGGCCGCGGTGGCTCAGTGGTAGAGCGTTCACCTCTGGTGCTTGGGGTCCTGTGTTCGATCCCAACCCCCGCCAAGTGAACTTTGTGGTGGACAAACACCGTGTGCATGGGTTTCCTCGGGGTTCTCCCGTTTCGTCTCACTTTCTTCATTCCACTATTTCAATCATTACTCATCATCACCGTCTCATTTAGCCTAACCGGCATAACCGGGGTTCGTAAAACTCAAAGATTTCATTTCATTTTATTTACCAAAAAAGGTTTCTGGATCAATTTTCAGATCATACAGTTGAACTAACTGTAGTGTTGCCAGAATTCGCATTTTATCAACTTTCCCTTTCAACTTATATAGTGTTGCCAGATCTAGAAAATAAATTTACTGACAGATATAGGGCCATTCCTACCATCTCCCACCAAACCTATAGGGCCATCCTACCAAACCAGTGTTTCAATTAAACTTCCGAACTAGAGGGGGATGTTTTTGATAAATATATGGAAAGAAAATACTTATTTCATGTAAAAATATCATGTTATTTCTGCGAGCCGGGTCGGGGATAAACTTTGACGAAAGGGGATTTCCCCGCCATCCCCCATCATTAATCGCTAGTAGTAATGTGAAAAAGACAGAAACAACAGAAATATCACATTTCTAAGCAATAGGGAGTCTTATTCGCTTTTCAGACCAAAAACAGAAGTTGATGTATTCGTGCGCGCCCGCGTGTGTGTGTTTGTGTCGCAAAATAAAGTCCTAAATCGATGCTGTAATAAATTTCCAATTTACAAAGTTTTTCTTTTTTAATGATGTTTAGAAATTAAAGAAGGCTTTAATTCTGAAAATTAACCTTGAATAATAATAAATCTCATAAAATGTATATTGCCCCAATCACCTTTTTGTTCCTGGAGGCATTAGGGCTCAACCTAGAAAAGTCAATAAATATAAAATCACTAAATATGCAATTAAATGTAATTCATAAATGTTGCGAGACTGCGAGAAGTCTCGCGAGATTTCTCGTGCGAGACCTAACCGAATCTCGTCTCGCGTCTCGCGTGCATCCCTACGTTGGTGTAGTGCTGTATGAGACTGTATGAGACGTAGACCAACAGCTTGACATGAGCTCCCGCCGGGAACCGAACCTGGGTCTCCTGCGCCAAAGGCGTCTACGCTTTCCACATCGCCATGAGGGAGCTCACCAATAGAAGAAATTGGAAAATTATGCACATTGTAAGACATGGAGGAATCACACCATTTACTGCAGATGTAATGGGAGACTGAAAAATATCCAGAGGAAGGGAGAGACTGAAATATAGGATCTAATAATACAAGATGTACACTATTAAAAATTCAGGTGGATTCGCTGACAAATCACCGTAAATTTTATTGATATTTTACTAGAACGGATATTTCAGGTCAACTTTCAGTACTTTAGAACAATTATTCAGCATTTGATAAATGTTATTTTGTGATGTCTGAAATTGATAACATTTCTAGTAACCGAATGCTTATTAAGTTATAACAAAGAAAATATATTTAAAAAAATATTGTTTATTATTTCCTTTGGATTAACCGTAAGACAACTTGATGAATTACTAAATACTTTTAGTGTTTAATAACTTGTTGTCTCGTGGATATTCTAAAATTATTCATAAAACAAATGTAACCCATTTCGGCTACTGCAGCTTCTGCGCATGTCATCCTAAATCAAGTATATAAAAAATAAATAATATTTTTCGCACCATTTATGCAATTGGAGTGCCTATTTTTAATACAAATAAATTACTGTAAATTTTCCAGTGAAAACGTGGTGTTCCAAATGGCCAGATATCTCACCGGAAAATGTCCGGTAATTTTTATGACTGTAGGGGCGAAGATTAAAGATAAACAAAAATCCGGATCATGATAGAGAAGAGTTTGAAGGCTGGACCAAACCAATGGAGAGATTTCCGACCCAAGGAGAAGTTTTCTGCTGTGGTCAATAATAGAGGTGGTACTCTAGTCAAGAATTCGACTCGGGACAACGTTCATGAAAAACAAGCGTGCTAACAACACAGTTACCAAGAAATCATCTTTTCAGAACAGTGACATCAAACTTGAAAATGTCCTTCTGACTAACAGCAGCTTTGGTTTATATATACTTAAGTTATTCAACCCAAATTTCATTCTAAAGATGAAGAAAACAGAGGGAATAGCAAAACATATCAACTCTACTTTAAACTGTAATATCTCGGATGATGTTAATGACAATTGAGGCGTCATATAAAAGACTGGGCTACGAAACAAAGCATTTAACAATGATATCCTGTAATTTTTATACTTATTTTGACTATCTTGTAATCTGATTTATGTTTGTGCTGCACGCATTTACAAGTAGATTCAAAATCCGCTGTATTCCTCCCACTTTTAATAGTGAAGAAAACTGGTATCCCAAATTTAATAAATTTAAAAAAATAAGGGCATGATTTTTTTTCTAATTGACATTAATGCAAAGGGGTAAGTTTTTTTATTTATTTTTTTAAAGAAAGCATTACAGCTTATCGCTAGCTGTTTCAAACTGTTGTAACACCATTATTTGTTCTTAGAGCAAGACTTAAAAATGATAGTACTGGCGCTAATAGCAATTGTTTTAACCTTACCCAATGAGGAACAGAGTTATTAACCAAACACATCCCAATGGTCGGAACGTATGGTCACTAAAACTTCTGCCGTTCTTCTGGGGATTTAGTTCTGGTGTTGGTTCACTATCACCACACAACACTGAAATGTTTGTTTCATTCTACAGAATGCTGTTAAGTGCAGGCATAAGCACATAGGATAGAGATCATCATCCTCTGCGGAGTTAGCGGTGAAAATTCGTGTCTGGTCTTCTGATGGTGAAATCCTCTGTTGGAGGTCACGTTATTTTCTGTCCCTTTTTGCTGATCTAATGAGAGATAGCTTGTGAGTCAAACTCATAAGAGCTCAAATGAAGAATAAGCCATGTCAGTTGCGGTGGATAGTTTGAGAATAGTCGAGTCTTGTCTTCTGCAAAGCGTCTTCGGTAACCGTAAGCAAGATCATAACAGCACAGGAAATCAAACAGACATGAACGACAAACAGAGATTGTGTTCTCTAAGCGGCCAAATATTTTGAAAAATTGAAAGTGTTGATAGTATTGGAAAATTCTTTCTTGCATCTTCTATTGCATATTCTTGCATCTTCGTCCGTCTTCACTTAACCTGCAAAACTGTCTTTTTCAAACATTGTGTTTGCGAACGACTGGCGAGCACGGGGTCAATTGAATTGTAACGATAACTGAATGTCTTGAGGAAGGTCTAGAGAAAAACGGACACTGAAATACAGGGTTATTATAAATGATGGACCTATTTTTAAGGATGTATTTATTAACGTGCAAATCCAAAATGAACAATCTTTATACCAATGGAAAGTAGAAGTTTCAAATTTTCTTGCAATACATTATAGATGTTCAATGTGTCCACCGTCTGCTGCACGGCAAACATCTATGAGGTAGCTGAACTCTTCCCACACACGAGCAAGTGTACCTACTGTTACTGAGTGATACGGTTCCGCAGATCGTCCAGAGTTATTGGTAGAGGTGGGACGTAAACAGCTTCCTTAACAAAACCCCATAAGAAGTATCACATGGGGTGAGATCAGGAGATCTTGGTAGCCAGAAGTGTAGAGCCAGGTCTTCATTTCCCCTGCGATCTATCCAGCGCGAATGGCGGCCTATTGACGCGCGAACTCTACCGGTCGCTTCGGGAACCATCATTGCCCACCAAAACTTTTAATCTTCCTCTTTCCATTGGTATAAAGATTGTTCATTTTGGATTTGTATCTTAAATACTACGAATTTTTAAAAATGGGTCCATCATTTATAAAAACCCTGTAGTTTACGTATCATTTACGAGAATAAAGATTTAACCTTGAGAAAAACTTGGAAACTTGAACTTTTGACCCGGATCCTTTTGAGCGGGGCCGTTTTGATCCGGGCTCTTCTAGCATGGAGCCTTAAATAAACAATAAAAAAGAACTCTTCGCGCTGGAATGTTTCCGAGAGTTCACATATTTCAACATCCATAATTATTAAAGTATGTAAGATTAGAAATAATATAATTATCTCTAATCTCTATAATATAGTAATATTAACATAATTATTAAACTATGTTAACCACTAGTTCAAACATAAATGAGGCCTACATGTGAAATACACGTTAGAAACATAAGAATTATTGTAATTAACTTGCAAGCTTCTGACTATAGTATAATTTTATTCCTTCCCCTCAGTAAGCTTTAATTAGGGGAAATTTCTTCAAAAAATATTAAGTAGGCGGAATTCCCCCTCATCCCACAGGGTTTCCACCCTGGCCATAAGTCAACAAGTCCCAGAATGGCGTCGAATTAAAACATATTTAAGTTCCGATACTAGGAATTCAAAACGTAAAAATTTTTCGGTTTCGTAAACAGATCCGGTATGTAAAAACATATTTCGATTCTGTTCCCAGAAGCCAAAATATTTTTGATTATATTACCATTACCAATCCTGTGTTCAAAAATTACTGTGAAAATGGAGAAGAAATAGACGAATATTAGTAAAAGAGAGAAATATGTATAATAGGTATAAACAAGAGAACAGGAAAATTTAGTGTAATGAAAAAAGTTATTGCTGGATGTTTGTAATCTCCAACTTTACTGCAAGTAGCCTTGAATAACATACTTTCTTATCAGTTCACCCCACAGTAAGCATAGCAGAAATCATCTATATAACGATTTTGTTTTAACTAATAATAGTTAAATGCGATAGGGAGACCCAAAAATAACCCAAATTTCCTAACAAAAGCATGGATTTTATTTTTGTTTTTGAATACAACTATTTCTCAAACACAACTTTAATCATCCTCAAGTACTCTCCATTAGTACTAATGCACTTGCCCATGGTGGAAAGACTAGAAGCTGGTTGCATGCCCATGTCGCCTGGAGTGCCGTCGTGGGTGTGACGTCATCTGAGTGGCAACGGACAACGGAAAAAGGCGCGGCTTGAAGTGGCAAATGAAAACTCTTTTGTGTTCGGTTAAGTGATATCAAGAATGCCTAACTGTGGTGTACGGTTCCAGTAATCACTACAGAAAAACTAAAGAAAATGATATAAAATACTTTAGATTTCCTCAAAAAAAGGGGGAATGTCTTCAGAAATAGATTTTAGCTTGCAGGTACAGGACAAAATAAACTTAAAATATGGCGAGTTTTATATTAAAATAATAAATAAATGCAATGTTAAATGTAAATTCTGTAAACTCGATTTCATAATGTAGTTTCTTTTTAGTATTAGTAGTATGTAATAGTAATATATACAGTGACTTGTGTTCACTCTGCAAATAAAAATCCAATAGTACGATTTAAAAAGACTAACTTCGAGGTACGATAAGGATTCGGAATTATGGGAGGAAGCGACAGAGATGATGCACGATGTTCTAGGGGACATTGCTCCCGTCAAGTTACGCTTATGGGGAACATTGAACACGTTAAAAGTAGTTCAGATCTCATTTCATTCTGGAGGTCCACATCCCCTGTAGTAACGGTGCTGTTGCACTTCAAATTAAAAATGAAATCTTTAAGTTTTACGTCCCACGGTTATGCCGCTTAGGCTAAAGGAGACGGTGATAATGAGAAATGAGGGAAATGGTGGAATGAAGAAAGTGGGAGGAAACGGGAGAACCCCGAGAAAACCCACAAGCACGGTGTTTGTATACCACAAAGTCCACACGGCGCGAGGTGTGATCGAACCAGGGATCCCAAGCACCGGAGGTGAACGCTCTACCACTGAGCCACCGCGCCCCCCACTTCAAATTAACTAACTAACGAATGGAAGGTTCGTAATAATGATTAATGGTTACAAAAGAAAAAAATATATATTGGACCAAGAGACTAAAGTATTCATCTCCCATATTACGAGTGACATTGTCAGGGCATTTTTACACTCAGATTATGAAATTTTTGTTCATTTTAATCATAAGTTTTGATAATTGTGTATACATAATTAGGAGGCCCCCCTCCAGACTGCAGTTAAGAATGACTGCAGTAAATACATAAATATGGTAGATTCTCAAATAATCAAGGTAGCACGGTGGCTCAGTGGAAAAAACGCTCACCTCTGGTGCAAGGTAAGGATGGGCACGAGTAACTCGACTCGAATTCGACTCGAGTTACGAGCCGAGTCACAGTTTTTGAAGTCGAGTTTCGAGTCGAGTCGAGATTGATAAATGGCTCGCTCTATAAGCTCATTTTAGCTCGTTTTGAAATCATGGCCTGATTAGATTGTAAAGCGAAATCCATGAGAAATGTAAGCAGTAATGTGGAATACTTCCAGTGTTGCTCACGACAGGGCACACTACTCGCATCTTGTCTCTTCTCGATAACGAGAAGACAATAGATTTTTTTAACGAGACAGCCTCAAATGTTGTGATCACCAATATAAGTATATACTGTAGTTCTTACCATCAAGGCTGAGACCTGCACGATCGAAGTTTTGAGCCCAAGCAGAAGTGCAACCCGGGTAGTGATGTCAACCGGCTCAGCTTAACAACTTTTGGTTTGAGCCCGAATACTTACTCGTCCGGAACTCAAACCATGAACTTCGTGAATGATGTCCTTGTCTCCTGAAGATTTCTCTCTGTTGTAATAATAATAATAATAATAATAATAATAATAATAATAATAATAATAATAATAACATTAATAATAATACACACAGGAGTTAGCTGAACTCGAGTCGAGTTGGAGGAAATTTTGCAAGCCGAGTTGTCAAGTCGAGCTCAAAGATGTTTGTTTTGAGTTGAGTCGAGTTTCAAAGAAAACTCGCTCGAACTCGCTTGTGCTTATCCCTAGTGCAAGGTCTACTCGTTCGCTTCCCGGTCAAGCGAGTTTGTGGTGGACATCAAGCCAGTGCGTTTCTTGGGGTACTCCCGCATCCTCATTCCACTAAATTTTCCCATAACCAGTGAAATTTGACATACAACAGTGAAATTTGATAATAATAATGTAATAATATACAACTTGGATATTAAAGTTCATGGTTAGTTTTCTTGGCTTGTACATATGTTTAACTTACACGTGTTTTCGTTCTAATCCAAACTTTCAACATACGGGTATCAGTCTCCTTGATATTCGTAAATAACTATAAAGATGGTCCTAAATATCCCAAATAAGTGCAGATAACGATCACTAAAGTTGATATTCGGCTATTTGAGAACATGACTAATTGATATATCACATGACTACCTTTCAATTACCCCCCAAAATCATAAATTTCAAAATGGCGGCGGAGGTTCGTGATCTACTCTGCCTATTCTGCTTTCAAAAATATGTGAAACTATCACCGTTTGCATTGTCTATCTTTTACTATTTTCACGATTGAACAGTTTATTTGATGTATTTCAATAACATAGGGTAGCCCCTCTCCCACTAACTTTGACCCCCTCCGTTTCCTTTGGCGCTCAGCTGCTATAACTTTGCACATACACATACTTTTACATCCTCCATCAGGCGCACTATGTCTCATCACGCAACTCGATTCATCCATTTGGGCCCTTTACTTGATAGATGACGTCATGCGCCAGAGCGACAAGAATTTAGCACCGTATTCCATCCACCTTGTAATGTTTCCAGCACACAATTGTCCAAACGTTCATTCCATTGTTGGATGCACCTTGCAAATTCGGCCTTTTTGATACCTGCTAGCACCGTCGTGACACTGTGTTTCACTTCGTCGACATCGGCAAAATGCCTGCCTTTCGATGGAACAGGAAGAAGTCCGCGAGAGCGTAACGTGGCGAATAGGGTGAGTAAATCGTCCCTGACTGCGTCTTTCATTGCACGATTAGGCTTCCACGTGACGATCCTTTTGCTTTTCGGTGAGAAGTCTGGGCACAAATTCAGAAGCCAGTCGTCGCATTTACAAATCGTCGTCCAAAACACGCTGAATGGAGCTCCAGAATAACCCGGATAAGCCTTCGAGTTGGTTGATTGTTCTGTGTCGATCTTTGCTGATGAGGTCACCGATTTTGGCAATGTTGTTCTCGGTTTGCGTAGTTGAAGGACGACCGAAATAGGGATTCAATGGTAATTTCCTCCCTTTTAAACCGAGCAAACCATTCGTACGCTTGTGTTTTACAGAGAGCATGTTTTTTGTAAGCTGTTTGCATAATCACAACAGTTTCTGCTGCGTTCTTGCCAAGTAAAAAACAAAACTTTACAATCGCATGTTGTTCGTGAGAATCAGCCATTTTTTCGCGTCAGGAGCGCACTACAGACACTCACACAAAACTGAGAGAGAAACCACACACGTCGTCGTTGGTTGACCTCACTTGGCACACTGACTCAGAAGTGGTCTTCCCACAATGACCTAGCTGCGAAACCTGGTACTACAAGTACACGACGCGCAGAAGTATTATGATTCCTATTATTTTTAGATCTACCTTCGTGCAACTTCTTTTTAACTTTAATGGACAGATCTTACGTATTATTAGCGACAGAATTCAATACTTAGCAGATATTTACAATACAATCAATAAATTTATTTTAGTTGGCTATAAGAATCCTCAGTTTTACAATTTTTTACGCTTGTGGGATTAAGAAAAAGCCTACTAGCTTCAGAAGGAATAGGAGTACAATATGATTCTCGTTTGATTTTTGCAGAGATCATACGGGTCCCGGACCCCGGGGATTCTTTGGTCACATGGGTCATGGCTTTTGAATGGGTCACCCAGGTCTGGGTATTCACCCGTCAGATCCTGTGGCCTGGAAGTAGCCATATGTAACATCAGCTCCAGAGCATTACTACACAATGTTATACTGGATAAATGATGTCCATTAATAGAGATAGGATATTCGCGTGTTCGATTTCCGATATGACATTTCATAAACAAGGTATCACGTTTTGACTATTTCAAGCATAATTTCATGTTTATTCAAAGTTCCCATGCTGAGAAATAACACAGTCGTTTCGAACACACATTACACAAAAAGATTTAACAAAATACTGTTTGTATTCAGCGGCATCTCTCATATTCTACACGACAAGTTTTACAGGCTTACTTGAATACACTTTGACAGCCCTAATGACAAGATATGAGTAGCTTTTCTTTTCTGCGATTCTCACACATATTTTGATAGACCTTGCACTTATCTTTCAGTGTAGTATTTTGAAACATTTGATTGATTGATTGCTGTTAATGGGGAGTCATTAACAAGGGACTCTTTGTCGCCGTCACAAGATTTGACACACATGTGTTTGCTAGAATTAACTAGTAGCCCCATAATAAACTTTGCAACTGTAAGACAATACTTCGCTGTCTCCCAGTCTCGAATCTTCAGCTCACGGATCACAAAATCACTGGATTGTAGAACATTTTAAACTCAGTCTTCATTTGATATAGCATTTGTGCTTTTTAAAAAGAAGATACGAAGCAATCATATTAGGTATGCATTAACTGCAAAATTGGAGCGAAATGATCGACGTTTAATGATTATTTATATAATTTATTAGCGCATCAATTGTTTCCATGAACGAATAGAACATACAAATAGTTGAGTTTGGCATATCAGAGGAAAGCTTTGAAAAACGCGTTTGCAAAACAAAACGAAAACAGCTTCATCCTATTTCTAATGCTGAAAATTCTACGTTCCATTGTTTACAATGAGAATTTGCGCGCCAAATGATTTTTCCAATATTAAATCTATACGTATACAGTTCTTTGGTGATTATTCCTCAGTGGTGTGTCCAATGGGGGGAAATGAGACCCTTACGACACTCAGCACGCGCTTTCGACTAATCATGTCAAATTTGGTTATGAACAGTTCAGGCATGTCGGAGGAGTACGTGGATAAACGAACGCCTACGTGAAGTAAACAGGAACTTCGCTCGAACAATTGACTTAAGTTTAGACATAATGGGCCTTATGCAGAGTCGTTTTGACTCGCGATTAATGCCATACTAACGTTCGACTAACATAAGTCTCCTGCAGTAGTCAGACGTTTACTATGATGCTAATCATATGTCAAAACGACTCTGCATAAAGATGAATATTTCCAATAAATCAATCATTGAACACACAAGTTGGGTGGCTAGTATATCTGTCCATATTGACAGAAAGAAAAGTTAATCTAACAAGTAAAACTTTCGAAAACTTTTTTAAACGTGCACACACAGAGAAAAAATTGTTTCTAGCCGAATTTTGGCAAGAAGCTCTTTCACCACGCGTTTCTATGGACAATAAACCTCACAACTGCTGAGAAAAAAACGCTGAACTATATTTAGACAGGTCATTCTGTGTTTCCAGGAAACAAATCTTAATGAAGTTTAGTGACGTAATTTAATCTTTTACTCTGTGGAACATTTTTATACTCTTCGGTAAAACTAGCTAATGACCCAGCAACAATGGTAGAAAATGAATGCTGGTATTTATACAAGAATTTGTTGGGAGACACATAGTCGTGTGTGTGTTGCGTTGTGCTATTAGACTCACAGTGTTATTACTTCTTCGTGTTCAGTCCCATTCAATCTAGATCAATATTGAAGCTTGAATCGTCAAAAGGGATATTGAAAGGAATATTGCATTTGCTCATAGCAGCAGTGATGGTCGATTTCTCTCTCCCCCTCTCTCTCTCTCCCTCTCATTTGTAATGAGACAGGGCACCATGAGAGCTCTTTTGGCCAGCTTCATATCCACTCACGTTAATCGACGCCAGTACCTCAGTTTGTGAAAAGAGGAGCTTGAGGCACAACCAATAAGATAAAACAAAAAGAAAAATAATGAAGGCAATAGACCCACTTTCACCAGGTTCACAAATTCATTTATGCACGTATTGTTGATCCACACGAAGGCCACGAAATGCAAGCTAATGATAAATCTAAGTCTGTGTTCCTAAATGATTTCACATAATTACCGTAGGTAACTCTCCCCTCGAGATTTTTAAGTAAAATTTAAGGCACCATTTGAGCACTCATTCGTGCATCTGAACATTGATACAGACTGCTCCCACATTTTCACCAAAAAATAAAATAAAATGAAATAATAAAAAAGCGAGAATACTAAAAGGACTGCTTTCCTTCATATGAATATCCACTAAAACTGCGATTCGGTAGGAGGGTAGTTAAACGGGCCCTCGGATTTTCGGTTCAAATTTGATCACAGTCTATTCTTGAGGTCCCAAATAGTGTTACCAGGAAATTTCAGAACGCGGAAACATCAAAAAGTTGCCCAAAATTACGACAGAATTTACCATATATGGGCAGGGTAGATAAACGGGCCCTCGGATTTTCGGGTCAAATTTGATCACAATCTGTTCTTGAGGTCCCAAATAGTGTTTCCAGAAAATTTCAGACCGCATAAACGTTAAACCGTTGCCCAAACTTATGACAGAATTTACCATCTGTGGGCACTGTAGGCAGAAAGTCCCGCGATTCAAGTTTGATCACAGTGTGTTCTTGAGGTCACAAATAGTGTTTCCAGAAAATTTCAGACCGCGGAAATTTCAAAAAGGTACTCAAAAAGGCCTGCGAATTTTTAGTTTAAATTTGATCACAATTTGAAGTTCCAAATAGTGCTTTGAGAAACTTTCAGATCGCGGAAACGCCAAAAAGTTGCCCAAAATTACTAAAATATTTACTATCTATGGACAGAGTACACAACATTGCCCATGGATTTTCCGTTCAAATTTGACCATAAAGTTAGGTGCAAAGTGTAAATCAGGTTTCAGTCATGGACGCCCGAAGGGCAGGGCAGGACTGGATTTGCTATATTACGTATACGAAAATGTATACGTAATATAGGAAATCACGTATATTAACTTCCAGAAATACGAGACATAATATAGGAACCATGGAGATGGGCCCTACCTAGAAAATTTTCTTCGGGCGCCCCTGGTTTCAATTAATGTTTTCAGAAGCATTTAAGTGAACACGTTTAAAATTTGCAAAGTTCCTTCAAATTACAGTTTTTGCTCTGTAATTGCACAAAGTTTCACTTGTCGTATTACAAGGTTAAGTCAATAAGTATCCACAGTCAATTTTAATATTTATTATCACAAGAACACATCGTTTTTATTCATATTATTTTTCAACATAGTCACCATGGTTTACAATGTTCGAAGTCCACGGTTGCAAAGCTTTCTGATATCCTCGGCAGGAATGGTTTTTGGTTTAGCAGGAAACAAGGGTGCCAACTTGGAATCAAAACTCGAATCCTGACGGTTGGAAGAGAACAGAAAGATTCGTACAGCGTAGACGACGCGGAATTCGACAACAAGCAAGAAAACTTTTTTGTGTTCTTTTGATGTTAGGAATCACCTCCCGAAGTATGTTCACATCTGTCTGTTCCGTTCTAATCGTCAGGATTAGAGTTTCGATTCCAAGTTGGCACCCATAGCAGAAAGCCATAAGTGCACCACTTGCTTCATCTGTTGATCGGAGCTGAATCGACAGACTCTGAGAGCGTCTTTAAGTGAACCAAGCAGATGGTAATCCGCGGGGCCGAGATAGAGACTGTATGTAGGATGCTCCTGCACCACGAAACGCCTGAATATTTGAGCGGTATGGACAACAGTTTGTGGATGAACATTGTCATGCAACAGGCGAATGCCTTGCAACAACAGATCTCTACATATATTACGAATTGCAGGCTTTAACTTGCTTACCAGCATGTCACTGTACCTTTCACTGTTTATCGTTGGCCCTTTTTCAGGCAATGCTTCAGGATTGGACTTTGTGAATCCCAAACCACTGTGAGAATCACTTTCCCTACAGGAGGCTGACTTTTCAATTTCTTCTTGACGGGAGATCCGGGGTGCTTCCAATCCATACTCTGGCGTTTGCTCTGTGTTTCAAAGTCATGACTCCACTTTTCACCTCCAGTGATGATTCACCTAAAAATGCTTCACTTTCGTTAGCATAATGGTCCAGTAAGTGCTGACGGATTCTCTCACGGTTTCGCTTGTACTCTTCATCGAGTTCTTTTCGGAACCCATCTAGCACAGACTTTGTGAAAGTTGAGACTGTTATGCATGTCATCATTCACAGAACCATGACTAATCTGCATATGGGTTGCCACTTCATTAACAATCACTCGTCTCTTAATCAGAATCAAGACACAGATTCGTTTAAAAATGTCAACAGTTGTTGGCGTAGCTGGACTCCCTGCTCTTTCTTCATCTTTCATGCTTGTTCGAACCTTTTGAACTCCACTGGTAAACCCTTCGCTGTGGCAACACAATATCTCCGTATTGAGCTGAAAGTCTTCTTTTACTTTCCGCTCTAGATACATCTTCAGATCACACACACAACCACAAACACTCAAGAAAAACAGATGACAGAACGCCAGATATTTTTTTCTTTGGTGCAAACGGAGAGTAGCGCGGTCATCTTTACTTCGCAACAGCGCAAAGCGGACTGATATGATAACGCTGTAACCTACTACAGAAGAAGCCAACGGTGACACCTTAACGTCTGGTAAACACACAATGTCGTAGAGCCAACTTGGAAAGAAACAGAAAAATATTGCATCACTTATTGTCTTACCCTCGTAACTAGGATCAATGTTTCTTATCACACTTTGCATTTTGACCATCAATTTTTTTTAAAGAAAAACACACAATAAGAACAAATTACATCAAAAGAATCGCAGGTTCCCTTCATTATCATTCGCCCGATGCAAAAAGAGGCATACTTATGGCCGCCCGTAGCGGGAGGTGTGGAGGCAGTTGCTCCTCGTAGATTTCTGAAAGGCGTTCAGTTCTTAGAAGTACGTATCAAGAGATACTTACTTATATGTACTGATATTATAGTTCTATAGTTTACTGTAGTTAATAAGGATACGTACGTAAATAACAATTCTTTTATAGTTGTATTATTTGCACACGTGTTTCAAAGTGCGTATACCAGTCTTTTATTCCCCTTGGAAAATATCCTATTCCCATCCCTACGAATACATAAAATAGATTATAATCAAAATTTCCTTCTTTCTCTCTTTTATTTTTTTTTTGAAGGTTTTATGGTCTGATTTTTTCCCCAAAACACTATAACTGTAAGACTTAAACAGCACATTGTGGTCAAATTGCGAGCGAATGATTGCGAGGCCCTTTACTTACTCAAACGTAAGCGGTAAATTCTACCTTACTTTTTTCAAACTTCTTCACGACAATTTTTGAGATTCCTGAGTTCTGAAATTATCGGGTAAACCCTTTTTGAGACCGCAGGAATACATTGTAATCGAATTTAACTTAAAAACCTAACCTTGGAACTTTTCATCCATTATCTACACTGCCCATATATGGTAAATTATATCGTAATTTTGGGCAACTTTTTGATGTTTTCATGGTCTGAAATTTCCTGGTAACACAATTTGGGACCTCAAGAACTGATTGTGATCAAATTTGAACCGAAATCCAAGGGCTCGTTTATCTACCCTGCCCATATATGGTAAATTCTATCCCCATATATGGTGAAAATTCAGGGTAATTTTGGGCATTTTTTAAGTTTCCGCAGTCTAAAATGTTCTGGAAACACTATTTGGGACCTCAGGAATAGATTGTGATCAAATTTGAACCGAGAATCCGAGGCTCATTTATTTACCCTGCCCATACCCTAACAGCATAAGATGTGCTAGGCATGTGCCATTTAGGTATCCCAGCTACTTTTTAGGTACCAGACACTTGGCACCTATGATATTCATGTGCTAAGTATGTACTTCAGCTGCCTACAGTTTTAGGTACTAGTTATACCTAATTAATATTTGCATTTATGTACCACAAATATAGCATTTATAAACCTGGCTCAGTTTCGCACTCTAACAGTCATTTGTTTTTATGTCGTCACTTGGAACATATATCTGTCATGTTCTAGGTACATCCTTTTCGTACATACTGTTTCACATACCAAAACAGCACACCACCTCCGGTGCTTGGGGTCCCTGGTTCGATCCCAGCTCGCGCCGTGTGGACTTTGTGGTGGACAAACACTGTGCTCGTGGGTTTTCTCGGGGTACTCCCGTTTCCTCCCACTTAATTCATTCCACCGTTTCACTCATTTCTCATTATCACCGTCTCCTTTAGCCTAACCTGCATAATCGTGGGACGTTAAACTTAAAGATTTCATTTCATTTCAAAACAGCACAAGATGTGCTAAGTATGAGCCGTTTAGATGGTCTAAATTCATCTCCCAAAATTTGGTGCATTTGTTGCTTCTTTTTCTAAGCGATTGTGTACTAGAAGCAAAAACGCATCAACTTTATTAGATGGCAACTGTCACCGATCATTTGAAAGTGAATATGGAAGAACCATGAAATAAAGTAAATAGACACTCGTCATTTTGTTATAAAATGACATGGCGAGCAGATTTTATCTGATCCCAAACGTTATCGTCGAGTATACGCAGCTAAAGGAGCACTCTGATTAGCCAAACTCAAAAGAACTCAACAGTTTATCCCTCTACAAACGACGTTCTCTTCATAGCCTCTGCGGACAAGTCGGAAGAGTACGCGGCTAGTGATCAAAAGTTTGGTGATTCGAGCCCACCCTGGGATACATTTTTTACTTTTTTAAAGTTTTTTTTAGACTCAAAACTGTAAACACATTACACATATAGGCAATTTAACATATTTTGGGTGAGTAATTTTGTGGTTCATTGACGCTTGCGAAATGGGGAACATACCTAAAACATACTGGGCACGTTTCCGAGGTACTTGTCAGACATGTGCCTAGGGGCGGACATAGGCTGTGACTATCACTTGCCATCCATGTGATTTCTCTCTCTGAGGTACATAAGGCACATACTGGGCGTATTGCAATATACCTGAGGGAACACGATAGGCATATGCTTGCTATGTAATTGTGCTGTTAGGGTATATGGTAAATTCTACCGTAATTTTGGGCAAAGTTTTGACGTTTGCGCGGTCTGAAATTTTCTGGAAACACTATTTGGCACCTCAGGAATAGATTGTGATCAAATATGAGCCGAAAATCTGAGAGTCCGTTTATCTACCCTGCCGATATGTGGTAAATTCTATTGTAATTTTGCGCAACGTTTTGACGTTTTCGCGGTCCGAAATTTTCTGGACACACTATTTGGGACCTCAAAATCAGATTGTGATCAAATTTGACTCAAAAATCCGAGGGCTTATTTATCTACCCTGCCCATATATGGTAAATTCTATCGTAATATTGGGTAATGTTTTGATGTTTCCGCGGTCTCAAATTTCCTGGTAACGCTATTTGGGACCTCAAGAAGAGATTGTGATCAAATTTGAACCGAAAATCCGAGGGCCCGTTTATCTACCCTGCCCATACAAGGTAAATTCTATCGTAATTTTGGGCAACTTTTTGACGTTTCCGCGGTCTGAAGTTTTGTGGAAACACTATTTGCGACATCAACAACAGATTGTGATCAAATTTGAACCGAAAATTCGAAGGTCCGTTTATTTACCCTCCTACCTGTGATTCTTAACTTATGTTACGAGTCCAATTATATGTCGAATCGTCGATGAGTGCAGTAAATGATTCATGTTACTCCATACTGTATGATGCAGAGAAAGACGATACAGTTTCAGATAACCTGCCTACAGGCCCGTTTTTACATATTGTGCACCTCTGTGCTGTAAATAATTTGTCGTCCCTTCGAAAAACGACCAATATTAGAGTTGAATCCATAGTTTTTGGGGTTGCTGAGATAAATAGTGAGAGTTTAAATTCAATTCAACTTCAAGGTCATACTCCAGGGAGCGAGATTTTAAAATAAATCGAAAACGACAGATATTAGTGTTGAATTCATAGCTTTCGAGGTCGCTGAGTTTTCATGATTCTCAAGTTCATCCTCACCCTTAAAAATAATCTAATAAGCTAGCTAATTGGTAAGTACTCTAATTAGAAGTGAATTAAACACATGAACATATTTTTTCGCGCTTGTGCGGGGCTCTTCCGGTTGCTAGTTTTAAATATTATTTTATTGTGAATCTTGAAAAATTCCAAAATTTTGCCGCCCTCTATATTCTGCCGCTCTGTGCTCGAGTACAAAATAGCTGTTACCTAAATACGGTCCAGGCTGCATATGGTAATGATGAAATTTCTCGGATGAATTTAATTGAATTTTTCGGACATATAAGCTAGTAAATTATGCGCATAAGTACGAGTATATACTTCCTAACTGTATATAAAACTACATGAACTCACTGACATAAAATAACAGGCACTTTTGGTTGACGTGGGAAGTTGAAATTTGGCATGATTTGTAGCTTTTCGGGACTTACAGAAAAACTGTCAAAAGTGAATATTTTTAATTTTTAGGGGGTCTAAAGGTCGAATGAAAAATCTCCATGCTATTGAAATAAGCGATTCCTTGGGATACAATATCATATTTTTAGGTAGTTGAAATACGAAAATAAATTTGAAATTTGGTAAAATTGTGGGTTTAAGAGGTGCAAGGCCGTAAGCCGAGCAAACGCGTGAGTCTGGGGCGGATTCCCTAGATAGCCAAAGGCTAGTAAAATTGAAAAACCGATTGTCAATATATAAGATATATTTAAATGTTGGAAAAGCAGAGAATATATTGTTTGCTTATGTATCTTCATTCTTGTGTTCTAATGTCGTTACCCCTCCCCCTCTAAAAAATTTGACCCTAATCCAATTATCATTTCTGGTTCTCAATGGCAACATTTAGCTCACCATTTCCTTCAAATAGTCGCGACAATTTCTCCCAATAGCACTATTTTCAACTGGCTTATGCTTTGCTTGTTGGGTTATATAATAATTTACTTAGCTAATCGTTCCTTTGACATGGGGCAACATTTGCTTCACTATTCTCACCTACCCATATTTTCCTGCGAAAAGATTTCTCTACTAGCAAATAACTTCCTTTCCAATTTTTCAACGCTTGAGGCAGACAAAATGGGCTAGCCAAGCAAGCTTACGCGCAAACTAACTTAAGCGATTGGCAACTCTGGTCAGAGATCCGCACGAGACAATCGTTCGGATAATCAGAGGCTGTCCCGTCTCGAAAAATTTCAGGTATGTGTTTGTATTGGAAGAGCTCTGCCTTGTCTACAATCTCGTCATGAAGATTCTGTTTCGTCTCGTTCGCAACAATTAGACTGTTCAAATTCACGTAAAAATTAAATGAAACGAAATATTCATTTTTATGTCCCATGGTTATGCCTTGTAAGCTATAGGAGATGGTGATGATGAGAAGTGAACGAAATGATGGAATAAACAACGTAGGAGGAAGCGGGACAACCCCGAGAAAACCCACGCACACGGTGCTTGGCCATCACAAAGCTCACTTCGTACTATCTGGGATCGAACCAAGAACCTCATGCACCAAGATGGACACTCTACTACTGAGCCACCGCGGCCCCAGCGGTGAAAGCAACACAAAACTGTAAGACATGGAAAGTACAGTCACCAGAAAAGGTAATTTCTCATCTGATTGCTATAATTCCATTAGATGAAAACCAATACTTTTTGTGACATCACAAATACCTGGACAACTGCAACCCAACTTACACCTAACATTTCAACCAGAAGACGACAGTTGATAAGCCTGTGGAGCAGTGAAACAGGGATTTGCTGTACAGATGATGCACCAAAAATTTTCCATTTTAAGATTAATCTTTGTAGTTTGGAGTGTGCTGTTCAATGAGTGCCATATATTTATCACATCATAACTTATCTGTATAATGTAATAATTCATTACATACAGCACGTTAGAAGAAAGAAAAAAGAAAACACTGATTACACATGAGTTCGAAAATGGTCAAAAATAATTGAAAAGTAACTAGATGTTACACAAAAACTGTTAGGTATAAAGGTAACCAAGAAAATTCTGTCGCTTTTTCACCCACCATCTTCGAACATTGATATTTCATCTAGGACGTACCTGAAAGATCAAAAATAGTCCCCATCAGCATCGACGACATTCCGCCAACGTTCTGGAAGACCATGGATTCCATCGCGGTAGAAATTGGTGGGCCGTGAACCAAAGAAAGTATCAAATGCATTTTGGACCTCTAGTAGGGATTTGAACTGGCGTCCTCTAAGGTGATCCTTCAAGGAATGGAACAGCTGATAATCGAACGGTGCAATATCCGAGGAGTATGGTGGATTCAATAGTATTTCCCATCCGAGGCGTAGAATGGTGTCCCGGGTCATCATAGCCACGTAGGGCTTAGTGTTGTCCTGTAACGGGAGAACCCCTTTGAGATTCAGAAGTGCCGGTACAAAGTTTTGAGTTTTTCTTGAACACGGCTCAACTGCTGACAGTACACAGTTGCATTGATGCTCTGACCAGCTGTAGCAATTCCCGATGTACGATGCTGGAGCAACCTACCAAACACACAGGAAGACCTTCTTCAGGTGCAGTGCTGGTTTCGATTCTTTTAGAACTAGTTCATGGGATGCTAACCAATGATGATAGCACCGTGGAGCTTCGTACAGGACCCACTTCTCATCACATGTCATCAACCTATCAAGAAATGGCTCCTTCCTCAGACGAGACAGCAAAGAAACATAGGTGTCTACACGCCTTGCTTTCTGGCCCGGAGGCAAATCATGTGGGAGTCATCGACCCAACTTATAGTGTTTCCCAAGTTGATGGAGGTGCTGCCGAATGGTTTGTCCACTCACACTGAATTATATTCCCAGTTCGTCACAAATCTGACTACTATTCACCACAATTGCTGCCTGAAGATCTAAATTTTGTACATGTGTTGGTCTTCCGGCACGTGGTACGTCTTCGGGTATTTCATCACCGTTCTTAATCTTGTTAAACCACCGCTGCACTGTCCGTGTAGTCACGACCCCCTCACCAAAGGCCTGGCATATGTTCCGCCCCGCTGGAGCGGCGTTTGACCCCAGTTTGAACTCGTACAGCATACGCGCCCTTATGATGCTGTGTGGAGATTCCATGTTCACTCTGTCCTTACGCAAGTTCATGGTGTAACTGAATTGCCACAACCATATAGTATTTTGGATATACCCCACCAACAACTGATCTTCGCCTTATCTCCATTCGCATTCAACTCTCAGTGTGAGGGCCAAAAGAACATAGACTACCAGAAAAAGCCATAGAACTTTCCTGGTTACCTTTATAGTTGAAAACCTGCCATACATTAAGACTAGTTTATAGATTAAGGCATGTATGAAGAAACGAGCACATTATTTGAGTTATTCATCGTTTTCTTTTTCAACACCCAAAAGGTCAAATAGAACATTCGTAATGCAGAAAGTGGCTCGGAACGTTCGTGAAGCTGAGTGTGAAGTTTACGAAGATAAAACGATGGTATATGAAGACTTCTGTGCGAGAAGAGTATATCTTCAATTGTATATTTGGTTCAAGATAAAAACAGTGGACAAACGCCGTGTGTGGGGTTTCCTCGGGGTTCTCCCGTTTCCTCCCGCTTTCTTCATTGCACCATTCCATTCATTTCTCATCATCACCGTCTCCTTTAGACTATCCGGCATAACTGCAGGACGTAAAACTTGAAGATTTCATTTCATTTTTATTCAAGATTGAAACAAAAAGCAAAGTTAAAACTCAACTTGTTTTATTTTAGCCACCAAACGTTTTGCAAGGAGAAATGCTATTATAGGGGTAAAACCTTTCTTTTCAAAAAGTTTCGAGGCTAGAGTACAAGTATTGATTTTAAACATTTTTTTAAATCCTGAACCAAATATACAATTTGAGCTGTCCCCTTCTTGCTCCGAGATCTTCATATGTTATTTTGAATTTTTCTTTTAATTGTATCTAAAGGCGTGCAGGTGCAGGAATATTTCTTAAGTTTCGAGATATTTTAAAGTAAAGTATGTTTAGTAAACGTACTTACCTTACGAGATTTACATCAAGAACTTGTAGCGGAGTGGCAACTGACATACCCGCGTTGGAGTCCGTCGTGTCAAATAATTTTCTTCACTAAATGATATTGTTTAAGTAACTTTTATGCTAATGCTATTACTGGTTTAGTCTATATTATTATTATTATTATTATTATTATTATTATTATTATTATTATTAATATTAAAATTATTATTATTATTATTATTATTATTATTATTATTATTATTATTATTATTATTATTATTATTATTATTATTATTATTATTAATGATCCTTTCAAACACTATTAGTTCACGGATCGAAATTATTTCAGATAAATTATTGTGGCGTTAAGTAAATGTGATTTGTGCAAAAACTATATTTATACGTTGCAAGAGTTGTAACTTCCAATTATTCACCGCACACTCGTAAATGAAGTATTATTGTTATTATTTCTTATAAGAGTAGCCAGTTTCCCACTGTAGTGTTAACAGCTCCTCTATTCACAGTAATACTTTAAGGTTACTTAGAAATGAAATGAAATGAATTCTTTAACTTTTACGTCCCATGATTATGGAGGCTAGGTTAAACGAGACGGTGATGATGAGAAAGGAATGATATGGTGGAATGAAGAAAGTGGGAGAAAACGGGACAAGCCCGAGAAAACCCATGCACACGGTGTTTGTCCACCACAAAGTTCACTTGGCACGAGCTGGATAGAACCAGGTACTCCATGCACCAGAGGTGAACGCTCTAATACTGCTAGTTAGTTAAATAGTCGAAAACCCGTTAAACGAATATTCATTAAACCATCTGCAATGATATCTGTCATTCATATCACTTTCCGAATCAAAGATATAACTATCATATTCATGGATGCGAAACAATATGCATACACAGAACATCGAGAAGTTTCGCACATAATTATTTTAAAAATATCCAACACAATACACAATTTTCCTCCAAATGGGGTTTTATTTGCCTTGTCTCATCAAACAATAGGGTTCTTCAATCTATTATGTAAATGTTTACTGTGTATTCCAATCAGGTCATATGATATCTCACAACACAGAGTAATTATTAATGGTCAAGTTGTGGGCCGTGGCACAAATAATTACAGTACTAGGTTTTACTTGTAAATGCATCTTCCCGTGCAATGCATTATTAATCTACATATCACTCAGTTCTAGAACATGTAAGCTGTAGGAAATTAACCAACTGATATTCGTTAAAGACTTTTTCGATGTTACTTCTAAACATTGAATCAAAGCGAAACCAGACGGCCAATTGCCATTCAGAATTTATTTCTTTGGATTAAATTACGAGGGTGATTCAGAAAGTAATGCCTCCAAACCCACTACTTGGCCAATAGTACAGCAAACATTTTGAACTGTTTATCATTAATGCACTGATATTTATGTTATAGAATGTCACTTGTTTCTCCTTCCTATCTCTTTTCATTCGAGGGTAATGGAGCAATCCATGGCAACCAGTGGTGACGTCTGGTTGAAACAGAGAGCTGTCATTGAATTCCTGACTGCGCAAGGTTGTGTGCCCAGGAACATTCATCGCCGGCGACGAGTCGTGGAACATTGATCCAAAAACAAAGCGTCAGTCGATTGAGTACTGCCACACTTCCTCTCCGCCAAAAAATTCAGTTGTCCCATCTGCTGGCAAAGTATCGCTGACATTTTGCCTCATCCTGCCTATAATCCGGATCTTGCGTCTGCGACCTTTGGCTGTTCCCCAAACTTAAGGATCGCCTTAAGGGCCAACGCTACAGTTATGACGCGGAGATGGAAGCAACAGCTTGGCAATGGTATCGTCAGCAGCCAGCACAATTCTTCGTCGATGGCATGAAATACCTTGTTTCGCGTTGGCGTAAGTGTGTTGCCCGTATTGGAAAGTATGCTGAAAACTGTTGACACCAATTGTAGCTGGTATTGCAGGTTTTTCACTGATATGTGTGTCGGTGCTATCTGTCAAACACAAATAAAGGTATCACCTTGGAGGAATTACTTTCTGAATCACCCTCGTATTTTAAAGATAAATGGATTTTAAAAAAATATATATTTTAGTATGGTGTTTAAACAGTTCTCATTGACTGCAGTGAAACAAAGAAATGTTTCTACGACATGTTACATGATGTTACCCTAACGGGAAACTACTTATCACAGCTATAAATGGTAATGTATATACAGTGGTGAAGAGTACTATGAGGCTCTGAGGCCGGGCCTACCCTGTTTTCTACCGTATATTTTCTTTATCTTTGTTTTTTTATAAAATAAAGTCAATACTTCAACATTTTGTTTTTCCTCGGTAACAAAATAGTAGGTAGGAAATACTCAGAGTACCCTTAGTCTGAGCCTCACCAGCTCGCTAGACAGGTTTACGGACTATGCTGCTCAGGGAGCGAAGCTATTTTCGCTTGGGATTGCACGCATTATTGGGAAGGTGTGAAGGCTTGCCTCTGGGAGTTTAGTTTTAACGTTGAAGAAATATTTCAATGCTAATATGTTATAAAATGATTTGCTTAACAGAGAGTAAAAAGTTTCTGGTAGAATTATGTATTTCTGTTAGTGGTAACTTGTTTAATTTAAGTATATACTCTCAGGAGTTATTCAGAGTAGTTGCTTTTTTCTCCTACATGGGGCCTGCTCCATAATACAAGTGGCATATAGAATATAAGTCTGACACATTAAACATATGTATAAATTTACAAACCCTACCGGAGAGGATAAAATAATTACATTCGTGTGTAATTTTAGATGAATTTTGATTTCATAGAATCAGTGGATTATTTACGATTTTGTTTCGGGGGACTTTGCTTATTTCGGTAGGAGCTTTGATAACTTTATTCCTGGAAATGTGAAAATTCTGTAATATGTATAAAACAATAAAAAGTTGCGATAAAATTTCGGTGAGTGCTTAAGCCCGGAAGCAACCCCCTTAAATATGCCATTCCATAGAATACAATATTAAATATCTTGCGTTGATTCAAATAAAGTTCCTTCTGAGAATTAACATTTCTAGTGAAGTCATTATCAGGTGATGCATTAATTAAATACAGTATTGTACCGGTACTTACTTTAAAGTGAGAGATGCAAGTAATAAACGCTTATCCAAGAAATTTAACAGCTAACTGTAAGAATGTATTTTATTTTTCTTTCCCTCCATTTTCAAATATGGAGGAAATGAAAATAGTAATTGAGGAGAAAATTCCCCCTCATCCCCCCTGCAAATCTCAGACAGAATAAAATATGAACTGCACTTCAAAATGTTTATAGTGGAGCTAAATGGGAATATTCCATTAATACATATTGTGTGTTTTCCTCATGTAAATATTTGTTGAAAATAATAATAATAATAAAATAATAATAATAATAATAATAATATACTACTTTCTGTCTACTTTTGCTTACATATTCATTCTTTTTGTTAAATTAAACAACAACAAAAAACTACTATGTATAAATGAACATAAATTCAATTCTAAACAGTGTTAGAAATGCAGCTAAGAAAATTCTTTAAAATTAATATATTTGGTAGTTTTTTTTTATTTAACTCAATAAGGAGAATATAATTCTGAGAGTAATTTTAAACATTTTATAATACATTAAATGTTATTTGTGTTGCTAGTTTGTCGGGTCTACCTACCCTACTTGTAGGATTACTGTTCGCCACTGTGTATACATCATATTAATGCATATTGAAAAAAAAAATGACTTGAGTAAATTAATTTAAGAAATTAATATTTTTTCTGAAAACTAAAGGAAAAAATGCATATTCACTCGTTAATAACATCATTACTCATTATCTTCCATACCTGACCTTATAAATTTCAGCCGCGATTTGTTTCTCCAAAAGACTTCCAAACGGTTTACCTTTAGAAAGTCTGAGGCTATCATATACAGAAGGTTGTTCGGTTTGTATGCGACGAATTTGCAAACTGTACTTACGCTACGAAAAGCTGTGCCACCGCTACTGATTGTGTTTTATGGTACCCTCCAAAATTGTGAACTATCACCCAACATCGCAATTTCCACAGCAGTAAATTACGTTGGAACACAAGTATAGAAATTTCATCCCAATCTTACATACAAGTTTTCCATACGCATGAGTTCGACGTTGTAGACATCGTTTTAACATTTCAAATGTGCAGAAATCAATTGGGATGGCGTCAGAGCTTTTGACAGGAATTTCAAGAAAAGGACTAACATAGATTCAACTTTTCTGCTTGATGTCGTGTTGGATGGACGCTATGTCCACGCGGATTTTCACCTGTTTCTTGTTGGCATCATTCAAGCGAGGGAAGTCTTTCAAAAAGCTTGGTATTACGATGAATCGCTGAAAGAAGGCAGCATTTATCTTCACGATCGGCAGCTTTCCGTCTCCGATTTTTACATCCCTTGAGTGTCTTTTATGTTCATCTTATCGGCAGGTGAGCAATGGCACCTGAAGAGGCTGTTAACGCGCGGAGATTATGTCTAACAGTGAAGTGCATCAGATTTAATCTCTGGGACATATCACGTTGAGATACTGGATTATTATGGCCTTCCAATCGTCAAATTGTACGAAGCACCTCAGGCAACATTTTCACAGGTAACCGGCAACACGGATCCCTGTTGTTGTCGAGTGTTTCTGCATTGTCCCCAGTTGCGTTTGTTTCTCCAAGATATCTTTAGCTGTGTTTCTCAGGTGGTTTAACATTTTCTGGACATTCTTCACTTCAATCTCAGCAGGATTCTACTTGGAAACACTCCCTAAAATGCAGCTCTATTTAATTCCGCTAGATAGTGTTGCTAATTGGAAGCAAAAATATTCAAAGCAACTACAGTTGTGTCACATAAGCACATAGGGTGTGTCGTTACATTTTAGAATTTAAAAATCATGAAACATTAATTAAAATCAATTTTGAGACTTTGTTCTAGTTAACGCCTCCAGACGGTGCAACAATGCTCAGTAATACATAGAGTCACTACAGTGAGGAAACACATAGACTTATACTATTATGCTTTATATTACTACTACTAATAAAATAATAATAAATCAATCAAGTGTGTCACGAGGTCGTGGGGGTTCAATACAGTGTGTCGTCAGTTAGAAATTGTTCGTAACCACTATCCTATACTACACAAGTAAATTATGATTTAAAAGAAAAGTCCATTCTTTGATATGTAATGTTCATTCCTTTGATGAAAATTAAATCTTTACTTTAGTACGATATGACAAAATTCAATTAGCATTCCTAAATGTTAAATGTTACGATGGTCGTTCAGCAAGTCCTTACAAAAAATCTTTTAAAATATCATTTTTTCTCAACATAATCTCCTTTCTGCTTGACACACTTTCTCCAGCATATCTCCAACCTTTTTAAGCTGTCCAAAAAATAGGTTTTTTGAAAGGTCCTCAAAATTGGCATCTGCTTGGGCGATAATCTTGTCGTTCCTCGTGAATCATTTTAAGCCGAACCATTTTTTTTTTTAAGTTTGGCAATCAAAAGAAGTCATGGAAGCCAAATATTATGAATACGGAAGATATAGTAATAATTCGAATTTTGATTCCATAATTTTCGCCATTGAAACTTGTCTTGATCGAAGACAATTTGTTTCTTTGTCAAATTAGGACGTTTTCTCTTGACTTCTTCTCCCAACCAGAGCAATAATGACGCACTGTATTATCGTTATCTATTTATCGCTTGTCCTTTCTTAAACTAATCGACGTAGATGATTCTACGTGCATCTTCCCAAAAATAATGTGACCATCACCTTGTGCACTGAGAAAAATCCATTATCCGGACAGCGGTATATTGTACAAATACAAGGATTCGTTATGTTTACTAAGGAAATCTGTACGGAGCGTACTTTATCCATATACTACACAGGTACTGCCTTTTACCCGCTTAGATGTTACATCATGTCGCTGCAGGATGTCTGACATCTAACAATTTTCCGTATTTTACATACGTATACGTATGTTAAATACTTCAGCTATACGTTATATACGTCCATCTGTGTGTAAGATCCAGACCGCCTATAGACACTCTTTCTTTCGCCATGGCTGACGTCATTGAACTACCGTCTTTTGCTTGCGAAACGAGGTTGTTTACAAACGGAACAGAAGAGAGGAAGGAAACAAAAGCCTGGGTAAGTACAATAGTTAACTATTACTTTAGTTAAATATTCCATTAATTATATATTCTTTTAGTGTAACTTGCTTTAATATAGTACTAAGTAAGTAATGTAGTTTATGACTACAATTCTTACTATTGTAACTCGTAAATGATTGAGGAGAATGGAATGGGTGAATCTGAATTTTGAAAAAACTTTGAATATTAATGTTTTGGAACATATTATGTTTCAAGGTAGCAAAATGAATGTTATGTGTTTATTCATTCCATTTTATATGTGACGATTTATTACTTGGTGCAGATTTACTACAGGACTGCTTAACATAATTGCTAATAAACCGTTTTCAGCGCGGAAATTTCCTTGTGTAGTGAAGATTTAGGATTTAGATTTCTGGGCTTTCGGCATCAATGGCCTTGTTACCCCATATGAGGGATGACTTTCCTCGGCGAGTACACTATCCGGGGAAAGGAAGGGAAGAAAGGATTGGGGAAGGAAGAAAACGGCCTGGGACCTATATGTTAGGTACCACTCCGGCATTTGCCTGCTGTGAATGAGGAAAACCCAAGGAAACCTCATTCAGGATGGCTGGACTTAAAATCTTTTGATACTTTTTCGACCGAGTTCTCCCCCGGGATCGAACCCGGAACCGTTCGCACCGAAGGCGAGAGCGCTAGCGACTACCCTACGCGGGGCCACTTGTGTAGTCTAGAAAACTCATTTTTACTAGGATATTTGCAATTTTTTTGTTTGTTTTGCTTTTAGTTTAACGCCCCATGATTGTACATCAATGTAAGAGAGAAGGTGACAATGAGATACATGATAATGGTGGAATCAAGAAAATGTAAGGAAACTGGAAAGTCTTAAGAATAACCACACCTACAGTGTTCACCAAAAGGCTATTTGTCGGGAGCAGGAATCGAACCAGGGACCTAACGCGTCAGAGGTAAGCGCTCTACTACAAAGCTTTCTTTTGTTTAAAGAACTTGTTTACATTGAAATATATATATTTTACGAAGATACTGACATATTTTACAGCCTCACTGAAATTTAAAAAAAAAGTAGTCAGGGAGAGTTTACTTGTCAGATTTTTATTTTTTAATTTAATTTATTTTTATTTTTATTTATTTTTGCTTTGTTATGTTCCCTAGTTAATTAATGTTTGGGTTACTGAAAATTAAAACCTTTTTAGTATTATTGTTATGTCATCACTTTGGAACCAAAAAAGTTAGATTTTTGTTCTTGTGTTTTCATATAGGAAGTTGGTAAGTTTAAGCCTTAGCATTGGTTTGGTTTCTAGAACGTAATTGAAGGTCATGTTGAGTTGAGTCTTGGCGGGTTTAGAGTTCGTGAAGTGTCAGGCACTGCTTGTGCCCCTGTCTTCTGTCTGTGATGTTTCGTGGCTTTGGGCTGTGAGGTATTTATGTTGAGGAGTACCAACGCAGGCCGCGTGATATACAGGTAGCTACAACACAGCTTCAACAGCTACGAGTGCCAGGTGTTCATCTTTCGTTACGGCGTGACTAATGCAGTATAGTACTAGGTTCAAATTCTATGGGTGGTAAAAATGGTCGTGGTGTGGTAAGAAATACAACGTAATTGTTATTAGTTTATTAGTGTTTCTTCATAGTATAGTTTCACTATTTCTAGAAGGAATTAAGTATTAACGAAATAATAAATAAGCAAAAGCACACTTTGATTGGCGTTAACTATTTCTCATACTCCATTGAGAATGTTTTGATCCTCAGTTGCGCAAACATCCAGTGTGCGTTTTTTTGTTTGCTTACACTGCCTTATAGATGACCTCCCTCGTGGCTAAGTGGTTAGTGAACACGCCTTTGGCGTGGGACACCCGGGTTCGATTCCCGGCCGGGGGCCGCGGTGGCTCAGTGGTAGAAGGTTCACCTCTGGTGCTTGGGGTCCCGGGTTCGATCCCAGCCCCGCCAAGTGAACCTTGTGGTGGACAAACACCGTGTGCGTGGGTTTTCTCGGGGTTCTCCCGTTTCCTCCCACTTTCTTCATTCCACTATTTAATTCATTACTCATCACCGTCTCCATTAGCCTAACCGGCATAACCGTAGGACATAAAACTCAAAGATTTCATTTCATTTTTTCGATTCCCGGCCGGAGCTTATGTGGTTCGGATTCCACGTTAATCTGTAGGTCCACGTCTCATACAGCCTTGCTGCTGAAAGGAACGTTAAAATCAAATCAGCACTGTTTTACAGATGCAATTGTTCGATTCCGAGTTCGAATGAAGCTTTTTACGGGCAGGGGGCGACTTTTATATATACAATCCAAGGATTTTAGTTATTAGTCAGTGATGCAATATATAGACCTATATATATTACAAAATTGAAAGTGACTATGTTTGTGACTCTTAATCTCTTAAGAGCTGCGGTGGCTCAGTGGTAGAGCGTTCACCTCCGGTACTTGGGGTCCCGGGTTCGATCCCAGCCCCCGTCAAATGAACTTTGTGATGGACAAACACCTTGTGCGTGGGTTTCCTCGGGGTTCTCCCGTTTCCTTCCACTTTCTTCATTCCACCATTTCATTCATTGCTTATCATCAGCGTCTCCTTTAGCCTAACCGGCATAACTGTGGGACGTAAAACTCAAAGGTTTCATTTCATTTTTTCTTAATCTCTTTGGAATCTTGTACTTAGGTTCACAGCGGAAGCGACGAAATAACTCGACTCATCCATTGTAGCTCTCTTCGCAACCAGTTTCCAAAATGTTGGCAATAAGTTTGCGAAACGGGATATGACGACTCCAATTTTGGGTGAAAAGTCGCTATAAAAAATAATAGAGAAATTCATTGTCTATAAGCATTGTTTTAAAGTTGTAGATGTAAACTAAACAATATGTTCTACTCACTGGCGCAAATCCGTGGGGGGGGGATGACGGATACATGTCCCCTCCAATCTTGGAACTGAGGGGGACTTCTCCCCAATAATCCGATTTGAAATGTGTTTTTGGGAGAAATTTGATTATTTTTGTCCGATTGCTACAAAGGAACGTGAGATAAAATAGATGTCCCCCAGAATAAGCCTCAAATCTGCAGCCTCCCAACGCTGAAGACAACTCTGATCCTCCACAACATTGTTTTTCAACTTCATAAGTATTTTGGACATCGCCAAAAAAAGTATGGTAACGGTCTTACCCCCCCCCCCCCCCCCCAATGTTGAAGACAGATTTGCGCCGCTGGTTCTACTCACATCTTTGTAAATAGGGCGCAACCAATCCTTTAATTCAGGGATCATTTCAGATTGTTTCGGGTACTTTTGTTCATATTGTGGTCAAAATAGTTCCGAAATAATTAACACTACAGTACTTACGTTAAGCAATTTTTTTGTAAAAGAAAAAGTGCAGAATAATTAAAAGACCCCAAAGGACAAATATAACAAACATCTTCTTCGCCTTTATTCACGCAATCTATAGCTAATCTTGTTGCTATCGGTAATGATGTATTACGTGTGTTTCTCAACGGAAACTCTGCGAACTAAAGGACATCAAGTTTGTAGTTGTTCTTCGTTAGAGGGCAAGGGTAACATAACAATGCAGGATTGTGGGGCAGTGAGTATGCTGTATTTCCAAACTCTTCATCAGTTGCGCTGATTAAAACAAACAGAAAAAAAGAACGTAAAAACTGTTTTGAACTAATAATGCTTCTCTACAGATGAATATTTTGTTTGGAGCAAAAAGTCGCTAAATGTGTAAGTAGGTAAATCGTCATTTAAAAATCACCCAAAAAAGTCTCCAATCGGAAAAAAATATTTTTTGTCGCTATCGTAGGGCGACCATACGTCCCGTTTTAGTGGCGTGTCCCGGCCGTCCCGTCAGTAGATGGAAAAAGTAGTATTCGTCCCGTTCTATATAAATGAAAGAAGTAAATAACAAACCCAGTATCTTTACTCCTTTTAAAAGTATTAATAATTAATAATAACAAAGAGGCAAAAATTGAACTGAAATTCCCTATATTAAACATACTCTATAGTTCGCAGTACTGCTCGAAAGGCAGCAGAGGTTTTAGCAGTTGGTTGTGTGTTGAACAAATTTCAACGTGTCTTTCCTTTTTCATAAGTACCCGCTCTGTAACAAAGATAGAGAGGAGGAAATCTGATATCAAGGCACTGATAAGAACAAAGGTAGATCTAAAAGTCTAGGGTTGCAAGAACCTGTCCCGTTTTTAACTGAAAATTTTATGGTCAACCTACGCTATCGTTGAGGTCGAATTCCCCTTATTTAGCGACTTTACCCAAAATTGGCAACATTGACCCCCACCGAACAACCAGGGTTGAATTCAGGGGGTAGCCCGGGGGGGAATCTCCCCCCCGAAGAAAATTCATCCCCCCCGGAGAAACTCCCAAAATTTCAGTCACAAAATGTAGAAATTACTTCACCCAATTATTTGCTTTTCTGTCCGTGTACGTGCAGACGAAATCTGATCTCTCAATATACATATAAATGACGCAGACCCATTCTATATAAATGTTAAAATGTAACATCTAAGATAGAATACCAAATAGTGAATAAAACTTGTATTTCTTAACGCTATGACTGAGTTTGGCAGAACATGAAATTGTTAACTGTTGAAGAAAGGTTTGTATTTTAGTAGGTACTATACTCTCGCCCTATATTATATATTAGTAGGTAGCACTAGCACAGGTTGAGATACGAAAGGAAAAATAGGGAAGATCTTTCGATCATTCCATATAATCTCTCATGTCAGCAGACTTCAGTTCTTGAAAATATACAGTTCCTACATTATTTGAAATAGGGCGCCTAAATCCCATTTCTCGCATCGGAAGTAACAGACGTAAATGTGTTTTACGATTGTTAAAGTAAACACATCTTTCTTTAATTAAAAATAATTCAGTTAAAGGGTGAGATTCACTGGGCGTCATTTAGAGGGATCAGGGAGGAACAGTTATCCCTCCTTGATTAGAGACTTATATAGAATTTATCAATATGATAATAGTATATAAGTGAAAGATTGCTGTTGAAGGTGGCCAAGATCCTGCTCAGTGCCGTTCCATGGGGGAGGGGCAAGCGGGGCGACGGCCCCGGGCGCCGAAGTAAGGGGTGAAAAATTCGGGAGGGAAAAAGAAAAGAAAAGAAGGAAAGAAAAACAGAGGAATGAAATACATGTGGACATATATAAAATGAAAGGAAAAAAGTAATGAAAAGTGCTCAAAATCAAGGAAAAGCAGGGTTTACTTTTTAAAATTTTCCCACCTTTGGCGGCTGGTCTGTCGACCTCACTCATATATACGGGGATGCCGTCGTATACTCTCGCGCCAAGCGCTGATTTTCCACGACACGGCACTAATCCTACTGAAGATTTCGTCAACTAAACTATTGATGTATATGCAGTGAAGAAACCAAGGCTAATATGTTTGATTTAGAATCAGAAGTGTGAGAAAGAATGATAACTTTTTATTAAGATATTCCTAAGTATGTTTGTTTTAGGAGAAAAAATATTTCAGTTAATTTAAATCTTTTTAAAAATTTTTACATTAGTAACAAACAGTAATTACTGAATATAGGAAATAATAAAAATAGTTACTGTAAATAGCAGTTAAAGTTTAGTGTAAACTATTTTTGCCAGTCTTTATTTAATGTTTTAGATGAAATCAAACGATTGTTTTCTTAAAATTATAATCTCATTGAATATTTATCAGCAATTAGTCTCAATATTAGGTAAGATGTGTATGTGAATGGAATTGTTAAATATGCTGCTTTCTTGAAAAAAAATACAGAAAAATAACCCTCCCCCGAGCAGTTGACATTCCCCCCCGGGTGTAAATGTCTGAATTCAACACTGCGAACAACACCCCGTTATCTTTAGCCTAGCCAGCATAATAGTGGGACGTAAAACTTAAAGATTTCATTTCGAACAACACTCCCAGAAACCTATTGTTATACCATTCCCAAAACACCCTTTTGTACAGTTCTCCCTATTCGAAAAAAACATTGTAAATAGCAGTGTTCATACATAAATATGGAACTCAATTTCCCTGAATTTTCCAGGTTTTCCAGGTATTAATTTTTCAATTTCCAGGTCTAGTGGAAGAAACTAATAGTACGAGAACACATAAATTTTAAGAATACTATATTTATATATTTGAGAATGGCCACCCTTCTCCCCAATGAACGATTGCAATTAAATATTGAGTCACAAGAAAATAAATAATTAAAATAAATAAAATTTAAGTTGAAAAATATGAAGTTGAGAAACCTACTAAGGGAATTATATAATACTTTTGTTCCATACTTGAATACATTCAAAATATACAAAAATATTGGCTTGGGGAAGAAAAAAGGGCCCGCGAGATTTTAACTGATTCTTATAGTACTCGACAACAGAAATAAATTACTGAAAGAATTTTCAAAATCGGCGCAGGTAAACATGCAGAAAATCGCATTTTCATGTACCGGTTCAAAATGGGGAAGAAAAGACGACCGCGAGATTTTAATTGATTCTTGTACACGACGAGAGAAATCGACTAGTGAAGGAATTGTCAAAATCGGCGCAGGCAAGCATGAAGAAAATCGCATTTTCATGTATCAGTTCAAAATGGGGAAGAAAAAAGGGCCCGCGAGATTTTAACTGTTTCTTGTAGTACTCGACGAGAGAAATCGATTAGTGAAGGAATTTTCAAAATCGGCGCAGGCAAACATGGAGAAAATGGCATTTTCATGTACCGGTTCAAAATGGGGAAGGAAAAAGGTTCCGCGAGATTTTAACTGATTCTTGTAGTACTCGTCGAGAGAAATCGATTAGTGAAGGAATTTTCAAAATCGGCGCAGGCAAACATAGAGAAAATCTCGTTTTTATGTTCCGGTTCAAAATGGGGAATGAAAAAGAACCGCGAGATTTTAACTGATTCTTGTAGTACTCGACGAGAGAAATCGACTAGTGAAGAATTGTCAAAATCGGCGCAGGCAAGCATGAAGAAAATCGCATTTTCATGTATCAGTTCAAAATGGGGAAGAAAAAAGGGCCCGCGAGATTTTAACTGTTTCTTGTAGTACTCGACGAGAGAAATCGATTAGTGAAGGAATTTTCAAAATCGGCGCAGGCAAACATGGAGAAAATGGCATTTTCATGTACCGGTTCAAAATGGGGAAGGAAAAAGGTTCCGCGAGTTTGAACCGCTACGATGTATGTTCACGAAAGTCCCCGTCTTCTCAAATTTAGTTAATTACTGTGACACTGAAACATGTGACACAGAGTCACATTGTGGATGACTGCAATCGGCAACCACTGCACATATACTCCTCCCGCCCCACAGTTTGATTATTTCGATCCATTCCTCACGTGCTAACGGCATGGTTCAACATCTGCAAGAAAGAGGTAAATGTAACGTTCAATTGGCAATAGCTTTTCACCAAATTAAGCTGCATGAAATCTGATTGCATATTTGACATACTGAGAAAATTCTAGTCCGTGGCCATATGTATCACATATCCCATCAATTCATAAAAATTTTGAACACAAAATTACGGTCGTCCGTGTGACGTACTCCCAAAAGGCCTAATGTGTATCACCCACCTCACATTCAATGAAACCACATCCGTGTAGAATTTAGAAAGGAACTTCTTATGATGTATACAGGATGTCTCAAACGTTCCCTGACATAGGATAACTCTGTTATTATCAGAGTTACAACAAAATGTAAGAGGAAAAACATCTCGAAATATGACGTTTTCAATCTAAAGTGAACACTTTTTAAAAAAAATCGGACGAGATGTTTGTGCTGTATACTCTTTATGCACCCAATTTTAAATGAAAATGCAACGTTGTCATTTACCTGGACCCACAACATAAGTGAATGAAGTTACTGTTTGAAACGGGGGCTGGCCATCGACATGTTAGCGTAAAAGACAGTAACTTCACTCACTTACGTTGTGGGTCCAGGTCAGTGTTGGGTAAGTTACTTGTAAAAATGTAACGCGTTACAAGTTACTTTACTTTCTTTTAAAATGTAACGCGTTAGTAACGCGTTACTTGCCTCAAAAAAGTAACTGTTACTTTACTTTGAAAGTAAAGCGTTACTAACGCGTTACTTTTAGGTCCGAAACTTTGAATATGTGAAAAAAATCTTATTACTTCAGTTTTCCGTACTACTATTACTACCGCTATTGTTGCTATTATTATTATTATTATTATTATTATTATTATTATTATTATTATTATTATTATTATTATTATTATTATTATTATTATTGCACGTTCTGAATCGATTTATGTAAATGCAAGGACAATTTTTTACTTGACAACTATATGAACATTTTAATGTAATGTAACATTGACTAAAATGCCATACTGCGTTACTCGTAGGGATGGGCACGAGTGAATTCGAGCAAGTTTTTCTTTGAAACTCGATTCGACTAGAAACAGACATCTTTGAGATCGACCCAAGAACTCAGCGAATTCGGGTCGAGTTTCGAGTACTCTCTTCAAGTATCTTCCATAGACAATATAATTATTATCAATGGTACTACTACTACTACAACTTCTTCTTCTTCTTCTTCTTATTATTATTATTATAACAATAACACTGTATAAACATGAAAGATAGGCGGTTTATATATGAATACTAAAAAATTAGTTGATTGCCAACCTCGCTAGTCATGAAGTCTAGAAGTCAAGGACATTGTTCACGAGCTTCTGAATTTGGGTTGAGGGTCTGGGTTGAGTATTCGGGCTCGAGCCAAACATTGTTAAAAGTTATAGGGCACTGGCTAAATATCTTTAAAACTGCTCGGCCCGGGTTTAGAATTGTCAACGACTCGAGCAGATTGGCTCACAGCTCATTCACTATCGACCCAAACCGAGAAGTGAGCTGAGCCAATAGCTCACCCAACCTAGTCGGCTAGAGCCCTTCGCTCAGTTGAGTCGAACCGAGCAGATGGCCCATCTCAACCAAGCCAGCTCGAGCCGATGGTTCACTCCAAGCAAGCCGGCTCGAGCCCTCGGCTCAGTTAAGCCGTTCCGAGCCGAGCTTGTTATAAAAAAAATCTCTTGTAGTCTCGCTATCGAGACGAGACGAGATGCGACCAGTGTCCCCTCTCTTGAGCAACACTAAAAGTATTCCATATTACTGCTTAGCTTACATTTCTCGTGGCTTTCGCTTTCCAGTATAATCAGGCCATGATTTGAAAACGAGTTAAAACGAGCGAGCCATTTATCAAACTCGACTCGACTCGAAACTCTACGCCAAAAACAGTGAATCGGCTCGGAACTCGACTCGAGAATATTACTTTTGACTCGACTTGGATTCGAGTCGAGTTTTAGCTTGACTCGAGCCCATCCCTATTCGTTAGAAAAAATGGTTGCTTATTATTATTCTCCTAAACTAATTATATAATAACAATGTTGCTATGTAAAATTAAAAATACAGAATATAGAGAAACATTACACTACAACTGACAAAATGAGAACACATGAACTGGGGGTGAATCAAATTTGCCAATAACTCTAAAATCGATACATGCTTTTTAAAGCTAGTTGTTCCAAACTCTATAATCAACGGGACTTTAGAATATGCAAACTGATCTAAAAGAACTCTAATATTATATACCATCAACATTACATTAATAAAGTACACCTGCTCATCAGAACACAGCTTATTCATATTAACCCCTTACTGAATGTCGTTAATTATTGCACCTTAGTTGTTGATAAATATTTCCCGCCGGGGCACCACTTTACTTTTAAATTCTGTTCACCATCATCTTCAGCTTTTAAGAAAAAATAGTCTTTCAAATGTTCGAACGATAAAATATTTTCGTTCTCCATCTTTATAAAAACAACACCAATCAAAGTAAAATAGACTACCAGTAGCATTGCACTCGTAGTTCACTCACTGAATGTATTGAATTGGATCTGTCAAAATCTGAGACAAAATCTTCCAGGAGATACACGTGATTTCTCTGAGGCTGTCCTCATCTTCCAAAACAGCAAGTGGCACTATATTTTGTTATGTAAATAAACAAATCAAATTGTATCTTTGAGAGTATTTGCAAGCGTACCAACATAAAGTTCGTAAGGCGAAACGGGAAAAATGCACATCGAGATTTCCCGTTCCTAATTACATTAAGATGAAAAGTGATAACAGGTTTTATATGCAAATTTCATTGCTAGAGGTCATAAGACGAAACGGGAAAAGGCGAACAGTGCAGGAATTGTCGGTCACTGACATCGTTCATGCTCTATTGTTCCATTCTGAGAAATTCACTTACAGGAAAGAAACATTTGTTCCCGAAAAAATATATACATATATTGTAGTTACTCATCCGAAATGTAACGCGAAAAAAGTAACGCAAACTAGGTACGTTACTTAAAAATATGTAACGCGTTACCGTTACAGTTACTTTGGAGAAAATGTAACGCGTTACTAGGAAACGTTACTTAAAAAGTAACGCGTTACAAGTAACGCGTTACTTGCGTTACGTTACTTCCCAAGACTGGTCCAGGTAAATGGCAATGTTGCATTTTCATTTCACATTGGACGCATAGCGAGTGTACAGCGCAAACGGGTCATCCGATTTTAAAAATTCCTTCACTTTAGAATGAAAACATTATATTTGGAGACGCTTTCCAAAGTAGTATAATTTAGTTTGTTTAAATTTACAATTTAATACAAGTAGATTCGGATTTATATGCGTAGGATTTTGTATGCATCTAACTAATGAATTCTTTATTTTCATGCTTAACTTAGTGACTTGGCTTTGGACTGCAACTGATTATTGTAACCCATTATTGCTTGAGAAGAAACAAGATATCCGAATCTTCATTTGGAGAAATCAAACGTCTATTGGAAAGCTGGGGATTACAATCATTAATTTCTACATTTCAAGGTGCGTAAATTATATATTATGTGTTTGTTGTTAAATTACTATTACTATTATTGGGTTTAGAATCAATCAAGCACTTCATGATATTTTATGGGGATCAAGATGGGTGCCGGATAGATAAGTATTTGAGCGTCAGGCTCTTATTTCTTTTCAATTTAATATTTAATCAATGATTATTTTTCTCCCTCATTATTCCACCAAATCGTATTCCAAGATCATATATCCATTTTTGATCGATATATCCATATTTTTGATCTCTTTCATATTTCTATATTTTCGATTTTTGATATTGTTTATATTTCGATATTGCTGTATTTTTCGATATTTCGAACAAGTTTCAATAGTTTGTCAATATCGATTATCTATATCTAAATTCGGATATCCCAAAGCCCTATCGAACCCCATCCGAAATGAAGTTTTTGGCTATGGACCTGATTAGGGATGCGCACGAGACAAGACGAGACAGAATTTTTGTTACGAAATTCGAGACGAGATAGAGCTCTTCCAATAGAAACGGATCCAGTTTTCGAGACGAGACATAACTTTCGCGGCACCTTTTCGAGAGGAGACAATCTCAAATCTTTTCTCTTGCGCATCCCTACACTTGATCATGAGGTATCAAAAAAAAAAAAAAAGTTAATGAGAAATACCGGTAACATGTAAATACAATATAGGTAGCTAAAACATTTTTGTTTTCATTCTTCAGTAATGCATTATTATTAATCTCAGGGGGGCGCGGTGGCTCAGTGGTAGAGTGTTAACCTCCGGTGTTTGGGGTCCCTGGTTCGATCCCAACTCGCGCCGTGTGGACTTTGTAGTGGACAAACACCGTGCTCGTGGGTTTTCTCGGGGTTCTCCCGTTTCCTCCCACTTTCTTCATTCCACCATTTCACTCATTTCTCATTATCTCCGTCTCCTGTAGCCTAACCGGCATAATCGTGGGACGTTAAACTTAAAGATTTCATTTTTTATTAATCTCTGTATTTTATAGTGTATTCTCAAGCTTAAGGTGATGTATAATTAAATTTTGAATTCAGTTAACTTATTTTGTTTCTCAGATTGTTTTTAAAATGTATGTACAAACGTTTATTTTCATTCTTGAGAGTTTAAAGTGACGTATAGTTATTAAACATAGTATTTAATATTGTACTCTTAACGTGGAAGTGATATACAGTTAACTTTTGAATTCAGTTAACATTTTTCTCTCTGAAATTGCTTTAAAAAGTATGTAAAAACGTTTTTATTTTATTTCTTGAGTGCTAAAAGTGATGCAAAGTTATTAAGCTTACTACTTTATATTGTATTCTTAACCCTAAACTGATACACAGTGCGTTTTTGAATAAATTATGTCAAGTTATTTGAGTGACGAACACTGGTAGAAAATCCTGACTACTACTGGAACATTTTGATTTTAAGGTGACGACTACTGGTGCAAGGATTTTAAAATATTGTTTTTCCTCCAACGGCTATTCCTTTTTTAATTCTAACTACATGGTCATTATAGGAAGGATCAGTGAGTCTTTCCAACTATGGTACAGCTCCGACAGATTCACGATGCTCAGAGAAGAGACAAAATAGTATGTTTTCAACCTTAAAGTGAGAACCACTGGCGTTTTTACCCTGCTATGCAAAAGTAAGTGAGTACTCCAATGGAGTTCCAATGCGGTACTTAATTTCTGCGTTTTAGATATATGGAAATACATGTCTCTAAAATGTAAAGAACTGATTTTTTTTTATACTGAAAACTGCAACTCGGTAAGCCTTATGGATACCGAGGTATGGGAAAATAAACTATAGGTATGTGGGGCTTGCATACTTGACGCTACAATTCGGAAATTGAATTAAAATATGACTAACGGCTATCAAGATGTTGTCAAATAAAGGGAGGACCAACACAGTTAAGGGGTTTTCGTGTTAGATGCTAAAATTTCCGAAATCGGTCATGGAAAGTTAATAAACACCAGTAGCAATTTCATCTTAAAGTAATTAGATATCTTCATGGAGTGTTAGAACATCATGGAGTCTACCAAAATTAAATTTTAAAAGCTTTTGAAAATATAATCTGACATTTGTAAACAGTATTTGAAATATGTGTTTACCCAAAACTTCCAGCTAGTACATCTAACATCTGGAGAAACACTGTGAAATAAAAGCGTACGAGATCTTGAAATTTCGGAAACAATTATTGGTGGCAACAAAATTAAATAAGATGGTACTTCTATGGGTTAAATGAGTACCTCAGTACAATTTCGATCGAAAGATTAGTTCAGTCCTAGGTTTTCTTCAGGCAATTCCAAGGGTTCATCGAGCTGTGCAAAAGAATGAAAATTCGCTGTCAATATCTAAGATAGTAACCAAGATATAATGAATTATATATTTTATGACGTAAAAATAGAGATCTTTACGGATTTGTACTTTTGGCTCTTTCCTATAAGAAAAAAATTCAGAAAACTACTGTATATACCGTAATAGACAATTCAGTGGGCGGGGACACAGTAGCTTAGTGGTAGGGTATTTAACTAATCTTTTTTTGCAGAAACTATTGGAGTATTCACTTAACCTGTAGAGATACGATCATACTTAACTCCCTATTTAATTTTAAAATTAAATAAAAGGAAATATTTCAGTGTAGCGACCCACGATTATGCATTTTAGTCTCAGGGAGATTATGATTAAAGCAAGTGAATGTTGTTGACAGAATTGATGGAATGCAAAGGTGGGAGGAAAGAGAGTACCCCGAGAAAACCCACGAATACGATGTGCACTACAAACTGACTTGACCGTGGATCGAACCAAGAACCCAATACACTAGAGGTAAGCACTCTACCCCTAAGCCATCGTGCCCTCGCCCATTTAATTGTCTATTAAGGTATATACGGTTGTTTTCTGAAATTTCTTCTTCTTACAGCAAATACTCAAAAGTACAAATCCATGTGGGTCTCTATTTTTACGACGTCATAAAATGCATAATTCCTTATATCTCGCTTGCTATATTAGATATTGACAAAAAATGTTCACTTTATTTCAGAGCCCGATGAACGCTTGGAATTGTCCAAAGAAAATTTAGAGCTGAATTAATCTTTCGATCGAAATTGTACTGACGAGTCTGAGGTACTCACTTAATCCATATAAGTACCATCTTATTTAACTTTTGTTAGGATCAATAATTGTTTTCTGAAATTTCAAGATCTAATACGCTTTTATTGTATGGTGTCTCTCTAGCTGCTAGATGTACTAGCTGGAACTTTTAGGTAAATACATATTTCTAATACTCTTTACAAATGTCAAAATATATTTTACAAAACTTTTAAAATTTAATCTTGGTAGACCCCATGATGTTCTTAAACTCCATGGAAATACCTAATTATTTTAAGATGAAATTGCTACTGATGCTTATTAACTTTACATGACCGGTTTCGGAAATTTTACCACCTAACACGAAAACCCCATAACTATATGGATCCTCCCTTTATTTGACAATATCTTGATAGTCATATTTTAATTAATTTTCTAAATTGTACTGTCTAATATGCAAGCTCCACGTACCTATGGTGTCGCTTTTTATTTCACCATATTTCGGTAACTGTTAGGCGTACCGACTTGCGGTTTCGGTAAACACACACCTCTAACGTTCTTTAAAACGTTATTAAGACATATTTTAGAATATTTAGAAATGAGAGTTCTGGGAATATCATGGTACCCGAAAACCCCCATCAGGGCGTGTGTGTAGTGTATTCAATTGAAACTACTTTTGAGGTTGTTGTAAGCCCTCGTAATTACGTTTCCGAAACTGCACCATCTAGTACGCAAACTCCACAGTTCTGTAGTGTCGCTCTTTATTTTCCCATATCTCGATATCCATAAGGCTTACCGAGTTGAGGTTTTCGGTAAACAGATGTCAGTTCCTTACATTTTAGAGACATATATTTTCATATATCTAAAAAATACAGACATTATGTACCCCATGGTAGCCCGAACACCATTGAGGTACCCACTTACTTTTGAATGGTAATACATTTTGAGTTGTTGTTCAGCATCAATAAACACTTCATAGTTTTTCTACGTGCACCCCAAAAGTCCATACCTGACCGAACAGATTTTGTCCATTTAATCTCAAAAATGTTAAGATACTTTGTATTGTTAAGTACAACCAAATTAAGCACACTGAATATAACATTTTAAATATTTTCTGATTTTTGTTGCAGGTATTTCGTGCATCAAACCAGGATTCTGCTTGAAAGACAGTCAAAAGAAGCAGTGTAGGTTGTGGCTAAAAGTACGCCCTTTCTGACGACAGACTCAGTTGTACTTACATTATTTTGTACGAATATATAACCCTAATAAAGATACTGTACTACAAATTATTTCTTTCTTCCATAAATTATAATAAAATATTATCTCTGTTTAAAGAAAATGATTGTTAATGTTAAGTCATTTTAATTCTTTTTCTCTGTAATAAGAACATTATCCCTAGCAATATTTTTTATCTTTGTCCTATTGCGATTGGATGAAGTAAAATTCTATACGAAGCACTATTATTTCAGACATGCATTAATAACTAATGTATTGTTCTGTATGTAAGACAATGTGTATACTGAACATGTCTAGCGAAGGTGTTGTTTTAATACAGAATCTGTAACTCAGCTTTTCAGTAGTCAACTTTATTGGGAATCCGAAGAAAGAAGTTAAAAAAAAAATGTTGGACTTACCAGCGTGTGTGTGTTCGAATTCTGGACTAATCCAAATTATCCAGAGAAATCATTATATATTTCTTTGTTGCTATTTCAGATGTATCCTTTATCCAAGTCGTATGAAACGGAGACTTCATACATCGCTATACTTTGTATGAACTATGTTCCGTATTTACTTAATCACTTTGTAACTTTCTCTAGTGTTGACAAGGCCGCAGGTGTCAATCGAATAGTTTAGTGTTTCACTCATGTCACCTTGTGACTAAGGTACGTCCTGTCGGTATATATATGGTACTGGGTTCAATTAGCGATAAAATACATTTTTAGCGTTAAACAAATGCAAAAATCTACACGAAATGAGATACCGTGATCTCTGACTTACGGATAACACCAAGCAACTAATGGTACTGAGTGTGATTGAGTTTACTAATTACTATTTGGCTAAAATCAGTGTTCCTTTATCTATAGTTCTTTTCGTGCTTTGAATTGCAAAGTTTGAAATAACCGTTTTAAATTGTGTATATATATCTTCCGAGTAATTCTGAGAATCATTGCTCTTTCTTTAAGCAATGTATGAGACTGTTAAATTGCTCTTTCCTTAAAATGTTGCACTAAGAAGGATGCATCCAGGAAAGTCCAAATTTGCAGAATGTCTATAGCAGGGAAGAATAAATATGTTTAGTCGATGGCTGCACAACGCCTCCGCTGTCACCACGTTGTCACACAGCGAATACAGCGAACGTTTAAGAGTATTCTGCACTTACTATTAGGTATCGGCCTGGGAACTTTGGCGCATCTACCCAGTCTCCTTCTTGGTGTTTCATTTTTAATGGCGAGTACTGAGTAGGAATCATATTGTAAGCGAATACGTTTCCGGCTGACACCACACTTTTAATTATTGCGACATTTAAAAAAAAAAGACATACCTGTTAATTAAAATGTACAGAGAAGTTATTTCTGGAAAATTCTATTCAGGCCTCTTGTGGTAACAACTGCACTTTAGTAGAAGATACTATTAAGGAAAAGAATGAGGTAAAATAATCTTTATATCGTACAAGCAATGGATGATAACAGCTTAATAAATGATTGTACGTAAATCTTGTTTGAGTTTGAATATAGGATTGTATAAGGCTGTGCATTTTGCATTATTATTGAGGTGCTGCAACTAACTAACTGCAAACCATATGATAAATTCTTACAGTAATATATCACATATTGATTTACTCTGTATGGAAACGAAAATAGTTTAATATATGGTTAACCTCCTGTGCCCATAATTTTAAAATTAACGCTTGTGTCACTTTTCAACACTTGACTTTGCAGTAGCTTTCCAACGAATTAGCAGGAAGCCCAAACTTATAGGACACCCTGCAGGTAAATACATTTCTTTGGACAGTTTCACTGCTCCAAACTAAGATTTGAAAAGTGTAGTATTGTTAATTTTATTATTATTGGCACAAAGGAGATCAACCATATTTTAAGCTATTTTTGTTTTCATACAGAGTAAAACAATATTTGACAACATTACAGTAAGAATGTATCATGCACTTTGCAGTATGTTGCAGCACTTTAATAATGGTGCACTATACGTACACTCTAGATCCTGCATATGTCCGATCCATACATTACAAGAAGGCAATACGTATTCGATACAGGTAAAATCTGTATATTTCATATGGACAACCTATTAGCTATATACATCCAATCTATACATTACATATGGCCAACCTGTACGCGACATACGTATAATCTATATGCTGCATGCAGACAGTCTGTAAGCTACATATATGCACTCTGTATGGTGCATACGGATATTCTGTATGCTGTATCTGGACAAGCTGTGTGCGACATAAGGAAAATCTGTATAATACATACGTACAATACGTATACTGTATCTAGTCGTACGTATGGGGCACAAGTACAATATAGATGCTGTCTCGGGGTTGAACGCAAGAAACATACGTACAGAACGTATATTGCATACTTCTTGAAATCATGCTCCGTCCTGATAGTCAGTGTATGTCGTCATTATTAACCCACATGCTACATACGACCCTGACGTCACAAAGCTAGATATTACCTCCGTATATACTTGTTACTGCAGATAACGTCACACGAATGACGTCATTGCACTTGTGCAGACAGTACGTATAATACATACTTTTTCAGCTATACGTTTGCTGCAGGATGTTATATACGGTTGTACGTTAAGTCCAGAAACTACAGGAATTACGAATGTAACCTACGTTTTTAAGTATGCCGCCTACATTTTTTTTTTCTCAGTGTGGGCGGATTTCATCGTCTTCATCATCTTCGGAGCTGGATCGTCTTTAGAAACCCACTGTTTCGATTGTTTCTATGTCTCTGTAGTATAGTAGTGTATCCACGTCTTGCCCACTGTTATTTATCGACACAGAAACTCGTCGGGATTGCGCCAAACCAGCCTCCAAATCGATCACACGACTACGTTTCTTATCACTAAGAGGAAACGCGGCACCCATCTTGCCGAGATTGTTTTCAAACCCAAGTTTTCGTTCAAAATTGAAAACACTGTACCTAGGCCTTTGGCCTCAACTATTTCGCGCACTTTGATTCGTCGACCACTCAAAAAACCGTATCGTGGATTTTGTCAATTATTTCGGAAGAAGTCACTTCCAGTGGACGTCTCGAACGATGTTCATCATTGGAGGATGTATGGCCACGTGTAAACTCATTTACGCAATTGTAAACAGTCAAAAACATAGGAGCAAATGTACCATAAAGTTCATCCAACACGGCTTTGATCTCTTCTGGCGTTAAACCTTTTAAATCGAGTGTTCAGTAACCGCACGAAACTCATTTCTTTCCATTTTTTTCTAAATAAACGCAAGTTTGTTTCTTCAATCGAATATGAAAATGAAATCACATGACGTGACGAATATAAATAAGACTTTAACAACAGTTAAATGAGAAATGACGCTCACTAAACGTAAAACTTTTCCGATACTAGGAATATCATCTTTCGGATTTTCTAAGGACTTGTTGAACAACCCTACTATAATTTCGTGATATTTACTTGATCAACTTCCACGAACTCAAAGAACTCACTCTAGAGTCTCCCACGCACACATCCTATTAACCGTAACGTATATGCTGAAATGCATGAAAGCTCAGGACAATAATGGAGGGATAATATTAACAATAGAAAATTTCTGATGATGCAATTAATTACTTCTTTAATATTCATCGCAACAAGTCAAATGATTGTTTCTGTATTAAAGTTTAGTGTCCCTCTTAAGCATCAAAGTTATAGGAGACATAAACATACGGTTTACGGTGGAATCAAAACCATTCAACGCTCTTCCAACGGGGATCAAACCCGGGACCACGTGTACCAAAAGTACGCACGCTATCCACTAGACGAGCGAAGAGGGCTAACAAGTCAATTGAATTTATTATTGTGCGTGCTTGGAATTAATTATTTATACAAATGTACATATTTTTTTGAACGAAGTTTCCCTTGTACTTATATATCACCTTGCTCAAATATATACAAAATGTAATGTAAATTGTTTTCCTGTGTCTTCGTTCCTAACTCTAATGTGCAATTATTGTTTCCTCTTATGTCTCTCCCCTTTGTAAGAGATTACACGCATTATGCAATACCTCAAGGCTGGCATTATGTTTGGATATTAGGATTGCTTGTGAAAACACAGGAAAGGATTAAACGGATTGTACGGCTTTTCAATTCCACTACTGAGCTAGTTACGCACGTGCGGTAGTCGACTTTATTCTCTATCAGAGAGATGTGAATTCTTCTGGAAGATGTGCACCGGAGCTCTACAATTTCATATGTATTTGTTACCTCACAAATTGAAACTAATTCAATGAGACCCCTCGCTAAGCCCAACCCTGCATTTTTAAACTTAAAAACAATTAAGAATACAAAAATATTTTAAAAAATTACGTGAGGAAGAATACACAAAATGCTATTAAATAAACTAATCCATGTAGGCTATAAGCCTAAGTCTATCAAAATACTTATATGTCAAAATAAAATTTTGTTACTAATCATCATAGGTATTCTGCCATTATTCTCAGGTCATTTGCTGCAACTGCAAAGCTTCCATGCTCCATAGTCTTCCGCTAACCTCTTCGTCCTCAAGTACGATTTTTTTTTCGATATCGCCCTTTAATTATAGACTCCTTCGCCCTCTCTCTCTCTCTCTTTCCTGCCACCATACCCTCTAAAACGTCCCTCATGATACAGTTCCTTCTTAGCCAATGTCCCAACTAGTTTCTCTTCCTCTTCTTAATAATATCTAAAACTGCTATTTTTGCTCCAACCCGGGTTCGATTCCCGGTGGGATCTCATGTGGTTCGGATTCTACGTTAATCAGTAGGTCCACGTCTCATATAGCCTCGCTGCTGAACGGGACGTTAAACCCAAAATCAACTCAACTCATTTTGCTCCTATCATTTCTAACACTCTCGCATTCCTTTTCCGCTCGACCAAGCTAATTCATTCATTCTTCTCCATTCCCACATTTCGAAAGCTTCCAGTCATTTTTCATCATTTTTGCGTAATGTCCATGTTTCTCACATATACAGTACAATACTCCACACTAAGCACATTATGAGTCTTTTCCTCAACTCTTTATTCAAGGTCCTACAAAATAGTACTTTCTTCCTCCTAAACGCTTCTTTCGTCATTCCTATCTTTGCTTTCATTTCACGTTCACCACCGAAATTAATCACTTATTCTATTTTCGCCCCTTCTACTTTTATATTTGATACCGACACCTTGGTTTCAATCACCATGGTGGGCCGCGGTGGCTCAGTGGTAGAGCGTTCACCTCTGGTGCATGGGGTTACGGGTTCAAACCCTGCTCCCACCAAGTGAACTTTGTGGTGGACAAACATCGGTTTTCTCGTGGTTCTCCCGTTTCCTCCAACTTTCTTCATTCCACCATTTCATTCATTTCTTATAATCACCATCTCCTTTAGCCTAACCGAAATAATCGTGGGACGTAAAACTCAAAAATTTCATTTCCAGTCACCATGGTTTTTGTCTCTGCAACATTTATTTTCATCCCATATTCTTCACCCCTTCTTCAAGTGTTCTAATATCTTATTGATTTCCTCTTCAGATTCTGCAACAGCCACCATATCATCTGCAAACCGCATACACCCAATCACTTTAAATCCTACTGAAATGCCGTCTTCATTTTATAGACTCTTTTCGGATCAAAAGATCCAATATATTTCAGGCAAAAATTTTCTTGAAAGCCCTGTATCTCGAGAACTACATATAGTGTAGCCAGACCAAAATTAACAATTTACTCAGAATGATGTGCTTATTTCGTTAAAGAAAAAGAAAAAAACGAAAAATCGATTTGGGGACGGTTCAAAAATTTTGTGGCCCGTGATTCACAAAATTCAATATATTTCATACAATCAAACATTTTCTTATATGCCCCCATGTTTTGAGAACTACATATAGTGTAGCCAAACCAAAACTAACAATTTACTCAGTATGACATGCTGATTACGTAAAAATATGAAAACTAGATTTAGGGATCGTTCAAAAATTTTGTGGCCCTTTGATCCACAAAATCCAATACATGTCATTCAATCAAATATTTTCTTGTACGTCGCATATTTTGAGAACTACATATAGTGTATCGAAACCAAAACTAACAATATATTTAGTATGATATACTTATTCCGTTTAAAAATACGAAAACTCGATTTGGCACCGTTCAAAATAATTATGGCCCCTGATCCACAAAACTCAATAAATTTCATACAATCAAACAATTTACTCAGTATGATGTGCTGATTCCGTAAAAAAAAAAAAAAAATAAAATAAAAAAAAATAAAAAAATAAGAACACTCAATTTAGGGGCCGTTCAAAAATTTTGTGGTCGCTGATCCACAAAACTCAATATATTTAATACAATCAAGCATTTTCTTGTACGCCCCATGTTTTGAGAACTACATATAGTGTAGCCAAACCAAAACTAGCAATTTTCTCAGTTTGATGTGCTTATTCAAAAAAAAAAAAAAAAAAAAAAAAAAACTCGATTTAAAAATTGTATGACCCCTGATCGACAAAATCCAATATATTTCATTCAATCGAACATTTTCTTGTACGCTTTATATCTGAGGAACTACATATAGTGTAGCCAAACCCAAACAATCACTTAACTCAGTATGATGTGCTTATTCCGTAAAAAAAAAATACGGAAACTCGATTTTGGGGCCGTTCCAAACTTTCGTGGTCCCTAATCCAAAAACTAATTAATGGCCAAGTTCGCAATCTTTTGATGCATTTTTTGGATCATTCCTAAAATTCTTGGCCAAGATAGCAATCTTTTGATCCTTTTTTTTTTCATTTCAAAAATTCTTCTTCCTATCTCTTCTAGATAGAGATTAAATAATGTAGACGAGAAACATCATCCCTGTCGAACTCCCCTGCTAATTGTACTACCTTGTGTCATAGTCTCTCCTATTCTAACATTTACTTGTTGGTTCATATATAAGTTTCTTATGAGTCTTCGGTCTTTCCAGTCCAACTCAACCTTCTTTAGAACTTTCAACTACAATTCCCAGTTCATGTGGGCAAAAGCTTTCCCTAGATCACTGAATATCGCATAAACCTTTTTCCCTTTATCTACAAACCTTTCACCGATAACTGTTAATAATCCAATGGCATCTTTTGTGTCTTGTTGATAAAAATTGATACACTTATTTTATAACATGTCGTACCAACATCAAGAAAGAAACAATAGCTATTCAAGTTCAGCTCTTCCAACAACTCACTGAAGGCTAGTTTCTGTCAATCTTCTTCTAGACCTAGAAGGAATGGGTGGATACACGATGCCTCCATCATCGTCCTCTGTAGAACAAACCATTCAAGGTAATATACAAAATTTGAAACAGAGTGACGAAGACAGACGAAGCTGACCAAAACTAGCATTCGGAAACTTTCGGGAAATGAGAGTGACAGTGGAAATAAAAAGAGTCTTAAATAGAATCAAACCAGAAGTCGCATTAAATAACCTTTGCTGACGGAAAAGAAAGGTAAGAGTAGCAAATAGGGTGTTATTATCGAGATTATTCATACACAAATAAGATATCTTTCTCTCATGGTTTCATTATGAAAAGAGCTGTTTCCGTACAAAAGCATATAATGGTATAATTTATTGTAGGTATATTCTGTTATGCAATACTAATGTTTTGTATTAGCACGCAGACATTTACTGTCCAGAGTGAAATGGGTAACTTGAGTTTGTTTGAGTTTAACGTCCCACGATTAGGCCCGTTAAGCTAAGCATCATCAAAACAAGTGAATGATGATGGAAGAATTGGTGGAATGAGAATTTGGAAGGAAACGGGAGTGCCTCGAGAAAACCCACGAGCACAATGTTGTCCACCACAAACTTACTTAGTCGGGGATCAGAACCAGAAGCCTCATGCACCACAGGTAAGATCTCTACCACTGAGCCACGTGCTGCCCGTAACTTGAGTTTATGCTTGATTTAGTGACTCCATAGTAAATACTAGGGATGGTAAAAAATCTGAAATCCGGAAGTATTATTTTGCGAAACCGGAATTTACACTTTCCGGAAACGTGGAAAACTGCAGATGTGTAAGCACATGCTCTTCAACATAGCTGAGCGAAAGATAACGCAGGGCAATGACTTTATAGCAGAAATCAACGAATAGATGTCAGAACTCCTCATATAGACAACAGCATTACAACACATGGAAATTTTAAATGATTACATATCGTTTTAAAGATTTGAATGTGTTGATTCTGTATGGGTCATTCCATTCAAGATCTCCTAACTAAACTATCCATAGCTTATGGACACGAGGTTTAATGCCGCGTTCACAAAAGCTCCCCATTGACTTCTACCCTTAGTCAACTGGACGCACTTTCTATTTCTGCGAGATCCAACTTAATATTTTCTCTCATCTGCGCCCATCTTCCTAATGATTGTTTTCCGATTGCATTTGGAGTTAAAAGGATGGGTCATGATAAGGGCCATTTTCTGCCTATCAATGGATTGTTATGAAAGTTGATACCCGTAATCTACTCCATATTACGCGTGAAAAGCTGTTTAGATTATGTTGAGGTCATTTCCGATTGTTCCTGTACAGCATCCGGAAGTTACCACTTACTCCAAACTTCGAAAACTCAAGGTGGGTGCGTGATAAATTATTTTGCGTGGAAAGCGGCAACATGACGGGAAAATTCGCAATAAGGTTTTGTTCCACTGATAAAAACACATTAATAACCAAATAGCAAGACCATACGTTTATTTGTTACCTTATGAGAGCAATTTGTTTAGGAAAAAGCCTGTTCGGTGAACCTGTATTTTGACATCAATATTCGTTTTCGGAGTTGTTTTAACAATAGAGCGGACCCATAGAACAACACCGCAACTATGTCAAACTGTAGTATGATATATCTACTTGAAGATGCTACAAACTCAGGTTGTTCTGGAAATGCGCTATATACTAAAAAAAAACTTTGCACTTTAAGTCGCTTGTATAATGTTAATCCATAGTGAAGCAAAAATCGTCAATTGTGGAAAAAACAAATTATCAAAGGTAAATATATGAAGACATCGAGGTTAAACATAAACCTGAAGAATACATAATCGTCTTCTGCAAAGTCAGTCCAGTCATCATCCACCTTACTCTGGGCATCTTCGACGTAATCCTCATGAGATGCAGGGTAATGGAATGCGGTTGGGTCGAGTCTGCGAAACGCAAGGTACCACAAAACTGAAGCTACATGAGCACAGCAGCCTATCACCCTGACACCGGCCTTGAAACTAATACTATCCCAGGATATCAGCAACATCGTACTTTATCCGCCGAGTGTAGGTGCGGGAATCTGTGTGGCGAGATTGGATTTTAACACGAACGACATCATCGTCTTGCTGATTAAGAAATAATTCATAGGCGCCTCCAGTGCTCACATCTCTCTAGTATAGATTTTTACTTGTTTGAGCTTGTATACGCCGAGAGTTAGTTCACGCAGCATCTCTTCGGGCAATGGAGGAAAGTTCGGGAGATCTACCACATCCATCGAAGACCGTTTCATTTTGCTGTACTTGCTGTCCCAACCTTTATTGTTTACCGTTGGTTGGAGTACTTCTCTTTCTGAAGAACAGCCTACATCTTTCATGCAATATGGTCGTCGTGGGAGGTGTCAAGTATGAGTGGAGGCCGAAATGTATTGCAAAGCTCACAAACAATTCGCACATAGTCCCCAATAAATGGAATTTGAGTATTAGGCATAATGTGTTCCAGGGCCTTCCATCTCTTCATTCTGGAATTGGCGGATTCGACAACCCATCTTATTTTTGTTATCGTACAAGACTGGTTGGCTTCCAGTTTTGTATGCTGCTTCTGCGTCTTTGGAAAGAAGCTTGGCATTTGACTATGGAATCCGAGGTTTTCCAGTAGGTGGAGTGAGTCTATGAAACCCCGGTCTACGTCGAATGCATCGTCTTCTTTTAACCAGGCACACATCTCTTCAACATCGGCACGGAGCATTTTGTCCGTAATCACGGCATCGGAATTTTTAGCCCATTAAGGACCCACATAGATATCACATACCCATCACTACCGACGACGATCATAAGTTGCTTTTGCCTGAGCGGTAAGTACAATCAACTGTGGACTGTTTGGGCAGATAATGCATTTGTTGTAAGCAGAAGAGGTCCTCTTCAGGGAAGTGTTATCGTTATTGGGCTTCTTACTTACTTCTGATTTGCTCCTGGAACAAACTCTGGATCCCGATCCATGCCTTTCATGAAACGTCGTTCGGTAAACAGTTTACTGTGACCTTCCGCTGGTTTGTTTCTGATCGGTGTTGAGGGTGGATCTGATGGTTGATCATATGTTGATGTTGAGGGTTGGCTTGATGGTTTGTCTTTGGCGTTGCGATACAGATTGATGGCTTCTTTTGGGCCGAGGATGCAAGCTAGTCGGACGTTGTATCCTGTGCAGTCGTTTTTAGTTGTTTTGGGTTTCTCTGGTATTTCCTTGTAACAGCGAAGGCACACAAATTCTTTCGTTCCACTTCCCGCTGTATCTGTTTGGGTAACATGTCTGCTTAGTGTCGCGTTCTTGAAATGCTTACTGCACAGTACACATTTCACTGTCTTCGATTTTAGGGGCATTGTGCCTAACAGTATTATACCCACACACGTTGAATGACAGCGTTAATTGAGTTGAGTTGATTGTAGTTTAGCGTCCGTTTCAGCAGCGAGGCTATATGAGACGTGGAACTACTGATTAACGTGGAATCCGAACCACATGAGCTCCCGCCGGGAATCGAACCCGGGTCTCCCACGCCAAAGGCGCGTACGCTAACCGCTGAGCCACGGAGGAGCTCAATGACAACGTTAAGTGATAGTTCCACTATCCACGCATTTACACTCAAACACATATTGACTTCGAAGGGGGCCTTTTGTTGACTAATAAAGTCTATACAAAACAGAAATTAACAAGGTAATTGCTATTTACACTATCGAAACTATATAATTAACTTTAGTACACGCTAGACTATATTCTTATACAGCACACTGACATTATCTGCCATTATTCCCATCTTCCTTTTGACTCCTGATTTGGACTAAGACTAACCCAGTACAATGGCACATAAGTGTGTTCAACACACTCTGTTATATACCTCACGGGCACGCTTGAAATAACATATTCATCCACAATATTCTTAACAACAACTATAAATTTATCGAACGTTCCCTATTTGTGATATTTATAATACTACTGTGAGCTTACAGAGAGAAAGTCTCCCTCCTCCCAAACAGCACGAGCAGAAAAGAATATCAAAGCGGCGTTATGGATGGATTGCGTTACGTCGAAAATGTCCAGAGTGAGATGGATGATGACTGGACTGACTATGCAGAAGATGATTAAGCATTCTTCAGGATGATATTTAACTCCGATGTCTTCACATATTTTAATTTCATAGTTTATTGTTTGCACAAATGATTTCTTTCTCTCTCTCTCTCTTTTTTTTTTTTTTTTTTTGCTACACTGTAAATTAATAACATACATGCAACTTAAAGTGCAGTTTTTTTTTTTTTTTAGTATATAGCGCATTTCCAGAACAACCTGAGTTTGTAGTATGTTCAAGTAGATATATCAAACTACAGTTTGACATAGTTGCGGTGTTGTTCTACGAGTCCGCTCTATTGTTAAAACAACTCCGAATATTGATGTCAAAATACAGGTTCACCGAACAGGCTTTTTCCTAAACAAATTGCTCTCATAATGTAACAAATAAACCTATGGTCTTGCTATTTGGTTATTAATGTGTTTTTATCAGTGGAACAAAATCTTATTGGAAATTTTCCCGTCATGTTGCCGCTTTCCACGCAAAATAATTTATCACGCACCCACCTTGAGTTTTCGAAGTTTGGAGTAAGTGGTAACTTCCGGATGCTGTACAGGGAGAATCGGAAATAATCTCAACATAATCTAAACGGCCTTTCACGCGTAATATGGAGTAGATTACAGGTATCAACTTTCATAACAATCCATTGATAGGCAGAAAATGACCCTTATCATGACCCATCCTTTTGAAAGTGTTCCTACTTTCTTCCATTCTGGTTACATTACCCGGTCACTTGGGTCTCCTTGGCCCTAACAATATTTGGTAAACGGTATAAATTATGCAGTTCCTCGTTATTAACTTTCCGTCAGTCACCATTCCCGTTATTCTTGTGTCTCTTCCTCAAATACTGTCAGTCTGCGTTCTTTCCTTAGAGTAAGCTACCATGTTTCGCAAAAATACAGGACAACAGGCATGATTACCGTTAAACTTCACATTCCTTGACAACATTCGCGACGACAAAAGATTTTGAACCTTCGTAGGACCAAGCCCTCAGCACATTCTGAGATACCATTTTTGAACTGTTATTATTCACAAAGGAAACAGGAGAGAAAGTTTTGTCCCGTGGAAATAAATATTTTATAAACTTATTGACACAAAATAAAATTATTGAGTATGAGGTCACACATATTCACGATTAAAATGTCTAATTTCGAAACAATGGCACTTTGTAACCCCCCTCGGTCCTGCGAGGGTTAACTTCCAGGAATTTCCATACCGTCATGTCTTGATTTTATTTAATATCCCCAGTTCTAATATACAGGTTATTACAGAGTTGTAAAACTGTTCAAGTTCTCGAAAGTGAATGCCTCTTCAGTATAAAATTATGCACTACAGATTTTGCGAAAAGTTTGAAGTAACCAATTTTTTTAGATAGACGCTTCGTTTTCAGTATGAGGAGATTTCCGTGGGTGCTCAACACAGAGGTGAGGTCCAAACGTACGCATTTTGCAAGATACGGGTACTTATTGGGGAGAGGGTAAAGGGTAATAGCGTCCTACAATTTGCAAATTGTCTTCGTTTCACACACCGAATCGTTAGACTGATAAACGTGCATTTGCCACCTCTATTTGACTGTGTTACCATTCAAATATCACTTTCCTGTGTGGCCACCTTCAAATTAATGAATGACATTTGTCTCCCAAACGCTTTACTGGACGTGCTAAATTCAATGAAAAACATCTTAGTATTCACAATTAATCTCGTCGTAATGTACAGTGTAATGTCGACCAAAGTTCAACAGCTAACAAACGCAGTAACGTACAAAAATGACAGAAAAATGCATTGAACAATAGGCACATTGCACAGTGTTACTATTTAGAAATTGTATACTGTAAACAGTTGACTTGTATTACAAGGAATTTCATAAAATATACAATATAAATAACGCTGTATTGAAGAATTACTACTACATCAGATTTGATTGAATAAAAATTGCATACTGTAAACAGTTCGCGTTTCGGTAAAAAAAAAAAAAAAAAAAGAAAAAAGAAAAGAAAAAGAAAAAAAAGAAAGAAAAGAAACAAAAAAATCCTTAAATTACGAAACGAAATGTTAGTAGTATTGAACAATTAGTTTACCAGTCATGACTCCAAAGAAATATTGTATTTTAAACCGCTCTATGATTCTGAAAAACGATTTATAAACATATAAAACAAAAATAATAATAATAGTTAAAAAAATTGTTAGAAGAACTGTTACGTTATTTGTAACGAAACTTACAGTACGATGTCATGCTTAAAAAAGGAAACTTTCTGAAAAAACGTGATATTTGAGTAATACTTGATAGACCATATAGTCGAATAGGGATAGCCAATATATTTTATCACCCTAACGACCCGATGTGCTAAATGGAAGGCAATTTGCAAGTTGTAAGACGTCATTACCCTTTACCCTCCCCAATAGGTGTCCTTATCTTGCAAAATGCGTATATTTTGACCTGACTAATGTGCTGAACACCCAAGAAAATCCCCCAATTTCAAAAATGAAGCTTCTATCTAAAAAAAAAAAGACGGTTACTTTAAACGTTTACCAAAATGTGTGCGTAATTCAAACACACTTGCGATCAAGGATTTCTTCGGTTGACTAATTGTTTCATATGTAAAAAGGATCGATTGAGCACAGTATCGATATGAAGTCGGAGTAACACCCCGTGATGTTTCCTAATTAGTATGTATATTATGCCACACTAGAACTTAATCTCAAACAAATATTAATTTCTTAAAAAGAATCGATACTTTTGAGATCAAACCTACCCTAGCCTATATCTGAGGAAATTTGTTCTTTTCCACATGCCGTGTAGAACGGAGTAACAAAAATCTGCTCCAATGCATTTCGTAGTACCATCTTCACATATTTATAACATTATTAACAAAAATGGTAAATTAACCATTCAGAATTGCTAATTTTAGACTACTTAACATTATGAATGCCTAGAGGCAATGTTTTCTTTGCTGGCTGTTCTTAACAGGAAAAAGAGAAAAAGAAGAGAAAAGAAAAAGGAATGAAGAAATAAAGAGAGAGGTGGCCAGGTTCATTTCCAGCTTCGTGGAACGTCAAAAAAAAAAGTCCATTTCCAGATAAATAGTACGAGAGAATGAGCTTCAGAAATCACAGCTGGATCTTGTATAATAGAAATTCTCATACCTAAGTTATATAGACCGAGTTAACTGCTACAGACAAAAGTTTTTTTCTTTTTTTTCAGAACTCACATTGCTATATTTTTTGTACTAGGGAGGATTTATTATTTTTTAATATCCATCTCTACGGGTATTTCAACTCATTTTTGAGCTCATCGTTCTTCACTGCTATTTGCTCGCGGTTTTATATCATAATCCAGATTTTTCTTAACCCGTTTACGAATTCCGGATTTTTTTTTCGAGTTTCACACTGTTCTGAATACCGTTATGTTCTGTTATGAAAAAATAAAAAAAAACTTAACTCCTTAACCACTCGACCGATCTTGATCAAATTTTCAACATACATGAGGTTCAGGTCTGGGATCGTTTCTGTGATTTATATTTGACGGAGCAACGTAGGGGAGGAGAAGGAAGGGGAGATGTATAAAAATCAATTTATATAAAACTGAAATTGACTATTTTTAAACTTAATAACTCTTGAACTACTTGACTGATCTCAATCAAACTTTTAAGATACATGAGGTTCGGATATAGAAACATTTTGTAATTTTACCTTAACGGCAGATCCTAGGGGAAGGGGGGGAGGAGGACATATAAATAAAAACTAATAACTTTTGAACCACCCAACCAATATCGATCAAATTTTCAACATACGAGGTTTGGGGCAAAAGTCATGGCAACTATTTTTTTTTCTTGAAGATACCAGTCCGGTTGGAAAATGTGAGATATACAGACGAAAGGACAAGATGTTAACTACATGTGTGGAAATGAATAGCACTGAAATATTGTAACATACTAATTTATTACGGTAGTGTACAGTGCAATATGGTCTTCACGGTGCAAAAGAATGACAACACAGTACGCATACAGTTGACATGACAAATCTGGTCCTAAAGACCCTCAAAGTAGTCCCCTGCTACTTGTACCACACGCTGCCAACGATGTGGGAGGCGCTGAATACCTTCCTCCTCAGCATTTGCCGCACCGTATGTGAATCGGGTAAATTGTTCGGGCATAGCATTAGCAATGTCCTCGCGTATTGCAAACCGCCTACCACGTAGTGGTCCCTTAATCTTTCGAATGAGATCAAAGTTACATGACGAAATGTTAGGAGAGTACGGTGGATGTTCCAATTCTTCCTATCCCCAACATCGCAGAAAGCTCCCCTACACACTCTGCTGTATGTGATTTTGCATTATCGTGCAGGATTATTGCACTGTCCACAAGATCCGGACGTTCCTCCAGAACGCCACGTCGTACCTGTCGCACCAGGAAGTCCCTGTAGTACTGTGCGGTCACTGTTCTGCCATGTGGAACAAAGTGCAAACAATGACACCTCTGACTTCATACGCGACGATCACCATCAACTTGACTGGGGAAGTATTCTGACGAAACTTCTGCCTACTTGGTGATCCAACATGTCGCCACTCCGCGGACTGACGTTTCAGTTCTGGTTCGTATGCCCTGGCCTAAAATTCATCGATGACGATTATTCGTGACAAGAATTTATCGCCGTTCTGTTGCCAGTGTGCAAGGTGGTCGGAGCATATTGCATAGCACATCTACCTTTGAACCTCCATCAGTGCATGCGGTACCCACCGCGATGCGATTTTGCGTAGTTGCAGCTCATTAAGCAATATCCTGTGGACGGTGCGTTTCTCGATGCCACTTGCCTCCGCCAACTCCAGTAGCGTCCTTCGTCTCTCTTCATCCAGGAGCTCCTCGATGACGGCACGTGCCACGTCGGTCCGCACACTGACAGGTCGTCCCGAACGTTGCTCATCACTGGTTGACACGCGTCCTCACTGAAACTTTCCTACCCACCGTGCTACTGGCCGGTATGGTAGGGCATTATTCCCAAGGGCTTCCACGAATTCACTGTGACATTCCATCGCATTTCTCCCTCTGAGAACGGCTATTTTGATGAAAGCGCGCTGCTCAACACGGGTTACTTCCATCTCGCACGACACTCACCAACTGACTAATTTCACAGCCCTCGCTGTGCTACCACCAGCTATCACAGAGCCACCTGTTGTTCTGTATACACACTATGCCTGCAGAACTTCCACACGACACATGTAAGTTTGTGATCCGCGCACATATCTGGAAGAAAAAAAATAGTTGCCATGACTTTTGTTCCAACCCTCGTATATGTGGGTTCGGCCTTGGGTGTTTTCTATCATTTCACTTTGAAGAACCAACGTAGGGGAGGGAGAGGAGGAGATATATATGTAAAAAAACAAAATGACTGCCTTTGTGTCTTTATCACTGTTGAAACACCCGAACGATACAATCAAATTCTCAGCATACATGAGCTTCAGGGCAGGGATTACTTTAGGCTATTCACTTTGAGGATACAACGTCCCTAACAGATCAAGATGTGCTAGGCATGTGCCATTTAGGTTTCCCAGCTACTTTTTAGGTACCCGATACTTGGTACGTATGATATTCATGTGTTAAGTATGTACTTCAGATACCTACAATTTTAGGTACTTTTTACACATAATTGATATTTGCAATTATGTACCAGAAATATAGCGTTTATATACCTGGTTGTTTCGCACTCTAACAGTCATTTGTTTTTATGTCGTCACTTAGGACATATATCTGTCATGCTCTAGGTACGTCCTTTAGGTACAGTCCGCGGCATAAAATTTGTTACAAAAATTCTAAGTCCAAATAAATAACAAACTCTTGCCCAGTTTTCTTATGCATTCCCGCAATACATGTATCAATCGATTAGTTGCTTCTAGTATTTATTCCAACTCCTCCCTGTCCTCCACCTCTTCTTGTCTAAAGCAGTGTGTGTGACGTAGTACACTCTTTCCATTCAGCTGAAAAAGAAACAGGAATCAAGTTTACAACGTTATAGCTTTAAAACAGTCTTTTCCATTCGTTTGTTCTGAAATATTTTTAAGAGCCTAAATTAAAGGAAAGTCACACAATCTTCCCAGAGCTTCATAAATATCTTTATTTTCATTCTTTTCTTTCTTTAAAGAGTACAAGCTAGTAAGATGCTCCCTAACAAATCTATGGAGATTGCCAAGAGCTCTAAAATATCTACGGACAGAAACGAGTTTTATTCGATGATTCATTTAATTTGTTTTCAGTAAGTGCAAGCAAATTTTTCAGGGGCGTCATTTGGGCAGGACAGGAGGGTGTAATTCCCCCTCTCTTGAGCTTCATAAATACGTATTTTTTGATCAAATGTATAGTAATACACTAATAAAAAGTGAAAATCTTGTGTCACCAGAGAATCTCTTCCTCCCCCCCCCCCCCGAAAGAAAGTCTAATGGACACTGGTTTTAACGACAAACCTATATAGTTACGATAGCACATTGCTAAAGAGCTTACATTTGGTTTCAAGAGTCAAGGTTTGATTTCAAGCCATATGACTGCCTGGGTGACATTGAGAGAGAGAGAGAGAGAGAGAGAGAGAGAGAGAGAGAGGGGGATGATTTGTACACACAGATTTAGAATTCGGGAAAAAATGATCGGACAGCATTCGTATTATGACGAAAATTCTGATTTTGTGAAAGATAAGAAGGGAAGTTTTCGAACTGCGAGGATCACATTAGGCAGTTGTCGAATTAATGTGGAGAACTCTTTTTAGAGCATCAGATGATTACGAAAGGAGAGAAAGATCTTCAGAACTGAGGAATTAAGATTTTTAAAAATCTGATTTCGGCGACGGGTTTCGAACCACGAACCTTGTGGTTATCGAACCATTACTTTATCCATTCTACTACGGAGAATTCTATTACTAGTTCACATACGTTTCCCTTAGCTGCGTTGAAAGCTACCTTAAGGGGATATTCCAAAAGTTGACTCGGTGGATGCGCCGTTCAGATAGGACGTAAACCTCTTGTAACTTAGTTACAATGTGCAAAATGAACTTCCTCTTCTTCAGGACACTTTTTAAAGCTTTAAAATTTGTTACTATTGTTTTAATTAAGTTACATTTGATAGAACCATCTGATAAAGTAGTGCCAAGCCCTGTGCGTTATTGTCTGTTAGGTGAATGGTTAATGTAAGTTACTTTTACGTGGATGGTCCGAGCTTCCAATCAAGACCATTCTTATTGATTATTTTATTTGAGCTACGCTCATACTGTATATTCCACAAGTTCAATTTTGAAGTAATGTAGTCACAGCTAGTTTAATTCGAAAGAATTTTCCAATGTTATATTTGTTACTAAATTTACATGGCACTCCTCACTTGTTTGTAGCCCTGCATAAATGGAAAATTGTTTTAAAAGTATATTTTACTTTCAAGTATTATTGATTTTTTTTAAATTGTCCTTCAAATTTATTTTATAATTATTTTCTATTTCTTAATTATAACATATTTTCTATTTATATTGTATTCTATGTTACACGTTTATTATTTACATTTTATGTCTTACCTTTGAAGAGGAGCTCTTGACATTTCAGAGCAGCAGGGACATACACAGGATGCAGGCCTTTGCAATCAACAGCTTTTGCCCCCACGAAATCACAACTTTTTTTTGGTAAATTATATCTAATTTTAGAGATGATGATAGCAGGGGCGGATTCAGGGGATCACATCCCCCAGAATAGGGAACTTTTTATACTTTTTTATTTTAAAAATAAAACATATCCTAAGTATTTTTCATCTTTGTATTATAAACGTAAATTAAAACCTAAAGTAGATAGGTCTTACTTTCTTAAGAAAGTTAATTCTACAGAAGAACTGTTTCTCATTTTCTATTTTTTCTTTTCTTTCTTTTCTTTTCTTTCTTTCTTTATTTTTTCTTTTCTTTTTTTGCAATCCGCTCTTACCTTGATTTGACTTCGAACGACCGCCCCTCCCAAACAATCATCCTGGATCCGCCCCTGGATGATAGACATTTTAGTAAAATATGCCCTAAATCGCTGAAATAAATTCCTGTCAAGCTTTCGATCGCTGAAATAAATTTCTGTCTACGGCCCTGCAAAACAGTGACGATTTGAGGGAGTGATCAGTTAGTAATGCCTCCCTGGAGCAACGACACTTCCCCAGAAGTCATATCTCCGATAATTCAGAATGTGATTTGTGCATTATCACTTTTCACTCTCAGTGTCTTAAAACGCACCAAAAAGGAACTGTTCTGAAGTATTTACTGGTTCTCTGTTTCACCCCATTTCAATATGGCCAACCTTGGACATATACATATCTGAAATATCACCTTTTATGTCAGTGATCCCGAAAACTATCCACTCGACACAAATATAGGATATTTTCGATTCTTTATTCCTGTCACCCTCCCATTGTCAACTCGAAGCCAACCAAGGCTTATTTTGGACTTACGCAGCATCCACAGTGTCACTTTTCATCTTTGCATATGAATTCGACACTAATTTCGTTCGTATTTGACTACTTTTACATGTCACCTTCACCTCTTGGTAGGGATTTTTTCAGTATCTCGCCCCCACAACTATGGAGAAATTTCAACCAACTAAGTATAATTATAAATTATCATCTGAAACACAGCAGTACGGGTGATCTTTTTCGCAGAGGAATTCGTTAACTACTGTTTCAATATTAATGTATTGGCTTTTTTTGCTCTGCATGCTGGAGATTGCCAAAGAGCTAAACTTCATTCTGTACTATTGTGCTATGAATATAGTGGTTTAATTCACTGAATACTCGCTTAGATGATGCTCTCGTCACAGGAAAAGTGAGATAAAGTTATAAAAGAAAAACGAAACGAAATATTTAAGTTTTACGTCCCACGTTATGCCGACTACGCTAATGGAGACAGTGATGGTGAGAAACGAATGAAATCGTTTAATGAAGAAAGTTGGAGGAAACTGGAAAAACCCGAGAAAACTCATGCACACGGTGTTTGTCCATAATAAAGTTCATTCAGCGCGAGCTGGGATCTAACCAACAACTCCATGCACCATAGGTAAAGTTATAAAAGAATAGGCGTCTAAACAAATACGGAACACTACTATCAATGAGAGTTGTATAAGATTAGATTTTTATTTATTTCATTCTAAGTTGAAATTTCAATCAATCTTGATCTTCATTACTGTTCGAAATCCGGACCAACCAGTATTCCCTACTAGGGTAAAGATTAATTGATCGCCAACAGAAATCCAAAATCCTCTGTATAACCCCACGTTCCATTATTCCATATACACAATTAAGAGTCCAGCGTAACCTACCAGTTAATAAGTTTTCTTCTTCTTGTTGTTATTATTATTTTTAACACCTCAAAAATATAGGCTCATAATTGAACCACTGATTGGAAAAACGGAATAAGTACATAAAAATATTTTTCCCCTTTTAAGCTTTTCTCACCAATTGCAGTGCTACAATACAAGATTATTCTTCTTGTCTTAGAGTTTGTCAGTTCTTTTGCTACAATTAATCAGTTATACACTTGTTGAAATAAATACAAATATGCCTCGGGAAGGTTTTTTAGCCTTTCTGAAAACTTAGGTCTGATGTACTTATTCCCTTTTGCTGGAAATAGTTGCTGCAAGGACGTGATAAATCTTTTCGGTAGACTTCACAGTCTATAGCTCCTTCACAACTTCCTTTTCATCTAAGGCTAAGTAGTTACATTTTAGACATTGAGGAAAAAGTGTGAAATTAATAAAACCCTTCAAAGTGGAGTTACGAATCTTCAATGGACCCCATTTTGCTGTTGGCCTCGCTCAACGCACTCCCGTATCTGTTCAGGTTGCACGATGGAGTTTCTCCCTTTTAGAAATACTTTCTAAGACAGTTCCAATTTTTTACAGCTGTTTCAATTGAGTTGTATTTGCTAGAACTGTCGGTTAAAGGAAACAAAATATCCTATACTCAAACACAAATCATCTCTCTAGAAGCTCGAATGGAAAACGAAACGAATCGTCGTAAACATGTTACGTTCTTGAAGAGGAAAACAGCAAAACATTGATTGCACAAAAGTATAATGGTATCATTTGCTTGCAAATTTAAAATTTATAGAAGTTGATAGCTTGTTAGGTGAGGGGTTAGTGAACAGGATTTTTGTACTGGTGGTCCAGGGTTCGAATCTCGTCCGTTCTTTTTACGTTTTGTTTCTTTAAGCTACACTGAGTTTGTTCATTCCAATTCTTTAAGCTTGAATTAAATCTAATACCAGTTAGTGAATTAAAAGTAGCTAACATTATTTTCAAATACGAGACGTTATTACATGCTTGTCACTAGCTCACAATACTCAACTTTGATATAAACTCTTGCAGCCTTCATTTAACTCATTTCTTGACGTGTTTTGTTACAAAACTCATGAATCGTGGCGAACAAAATTGCTTTACCAGATAATGGTGACTGCTTTGAAACCAAATGACAAGTATGAGAATTAAACGTATCATATCTGTAGTTTGGTGTGGAGGAGAAACCAAATAGCGAACGAAAGGTTTAAGAACAACCACGTTATTAATATAAACTATGCCAAAGATTATTGACTTATATGATTTTAAAAAAATCGAAAGAAATTTTGAAAGAACGAAAAATACTAACTTAGAATTTTGTAACTGGAGGCAAGGAAATCTAATTTAAACATACTAAAACATACCATTTAGCGCATATAGAGCGTGGATCTGTGCTCAAGGCGCTAGCTAATAATCTGGAGGTTCTCAAGTCGGAACCATGTGTGAATATTTTGTTTAAATTTAGAAGTTTTGGTGATCATTAGTCGGCGATGACACACGTTTAATTGTCTTAAGGTATTTGAATATTTTGATCTTCCAATATTTGAATGATCAAATCTTCAATAATAATAATAATAATAATAATAATAATAATAATAATAATAATAATAATAATAATAATAATAATAATAATAATAATAGTTATTATTATTATTATTATTATTATTATTATTATTATTATTATTATTATTATTATCAAAGTAATTCAATAACACGTTAATATCTTTAATTATTTCTAGATAACTACTCGAACTTAAGACGTCCTCGAATCTAAGTCGCACCCCTATTTCGCTGGGCTAAATTAAAGAAAAATAGTAATATGTTATGGTTTTACTATTACTAAAGCACTCTTTGATATTGGTCATTTTCGAAGATTTTATGTATCCCTTTCCCCTCTCCATGTTGGGGGCACGGTATGACAAAAATTATCCCAGGCCCGAATGTCATGTACGTTGAAAATGTGATCGAAATCTGTTGGATGGTTCAAAAGTTGTTCTATTTATTTTTATATATTAATCTCCCCTTCTCTTATCCTCTCCTATGTTCTACCGTCAAAGTGAAAATATTAAAACACAAGTTTCTAGGCCCGAACGTCGTCTATGTTGAAAATTAGATCGAGATCGGTCAGGTGGTTCAAGAGTTGTTAAGTTTTATTCATTTTTATAGATATCTCCACTCCCCTCCTCCTAACCCTACGTTCTACCATCAAAGGGATATGATAAAAACCACCCCAGGTCCGAACCTCATCTATGTTGATAATTTGATTAAGATCAGTTCCTTGGTTTAAGCGTGATGAAGTCACCAAGACAGCATGTTTATTTTTATTTTTTACATAGTCCCCCTTCCCCTCCCCTACATTGTGCCGTCAAGGCAAAAAATGAAAACATCCCAGGTCCGAACCTTATCTATATTGAATGTTTGATTGATTGGGATCAGTCGGATTGTTCAAGAGTTATTAAGTTTTATTCATTTTCATATATTTACCCTCCCCTCCTCTTCCGCAAGTTCTAATATCAAAATGAAATAACAAAAAGCTTCCCAGGTTCGAATTTCATCTACGTTCAAAATGTGATTGAGAACGATCGGGTAGTTCAAGAGTTATTCACCTCCGAACATTGTCACTTTTATTTTTATATTTATAGCTGTTATGTATCTTCCCCCTCCTCTCCAACCTCTACGTTATTCCGTCAAAGTGAAATGGTAAAATCCATCCCTCGCGTTAATCGAGACGGGGACATATAGCCTCATTGCTGACGTCCCCATTAACCCCCCTACTCATAACCTTTAGTGTGTTTAAGTTAGTTCTTTTTTTTTTGTCTTCAGTTGCAAATTTCTAAGTTATTTTTCTGTTTCAAAATTCTCGCATTTCTTGTATGATAATACAAGTCAATAATCTTTGACTTGTTTTATATTAATAATCTGAGTTGTTCTTAAACCTTTGGTTTCCAATTTTGTTTTGTCTCTACACCAAACTACAGATATGACAAATTTAATTCTCATACTTTACATTTGATTTCAAAGCGGTCGCCATGAACTGCTTAAAAGCACCTTTTCCGTCACGAAACACCCAGCAGAGGGCGTACGATATCGTCTACAGCAATGAGAGGAAACTCCGCCTTGTTACGTGACGTCACATGAAGCACATTCCGTTCAAACACCTAAGCAAAGCTATCATTTTGCTTCTGGTGTGAAAATGGCTCACTACGAAGCTTCTGTTAAAAGCAGCGTGATTGCTTTAATTGAGCATGCGGGCATGAACTATAGCGAGGCAGGCGCGAGATATGGCGTTAACCGTGCTACAGCACGGAGGTGGTGGAGGAGATATGAGGAAACAGGAGATGTAAGACGTAAAAGAGGAAGTGGGCGACAAAGAGTTTCCTCTGCCGAAGAAGACCAGAGTATAATTGCCCAATGCCGTGAGTACCCTTTCATGTCTGCCCGACAGTTACGAAAGGAAACCAATTTCCCAGGAGATGTTACGACTGTCCGTCGTAGACTCAAAATCCTTTGGTTTCAGATCATACAGGGCAGCTGTTAAGGAGCGACTAACAGAAGACCACATGGTTGACCGTCTGGCGTTTGCACAGTTAAATATTGCACGTGTGTGGGACGAGGTCGGTTTCACAGACGAAAAAATATTTTCCAGTGCACACTTCGGGCCGAAGCGTTGGAAAAAGGTATGCCTCTGAATACGTTTCCCGTTCTGGTCGAATGGGACATGTAACTGTCCACTGTTGGGCATGGATATGCAAGGCTGCAAATTTCGGAGGAATCTACAGGATTCCTGGTGGCCTAAACGCCCACAAGTATGTGGAACATCTGGATGAAACGCTTCCGGAAATAAAAGCTCATGTAGGTGACGGCATATTATATTTGCAACAGGACAATAGCTCGATACATAATTCAAATGTGGTTCAGACATGGTTGCAGAGGCAACCTGATGTCGAAATAGTTGACTGGGTTCCTCATGGAGCAGATCTGAACCCTATTGAAAATATTTGGGCCCCTGTTGCAAGAACAATGCGGGAAACCTGGTCGAACAATCCTCCACGAACATCTAATGATCTTTGGGAGCGTGTTGAAGATCCGTGGTCGATCTGTTGCACCCAACGCTATATCTCTCGCCTGGTGGATTCAATGCCACGGCGTATGGCAGCTGTAATCGAGTCCCAAGGGGACTATACACACTATTAATAAATGCTCGCCCACAACACCATCAACCCTCTCGAGGGCTACCTAATTCGACCCACTTATTAACAAAATGTTATGAAATACATTACGCGACACCAGTGAATGTAAGTGTCTCAGTATGTTCTGCATTAATAAAGAGGCTAACGTGCGAGACTTGGAGGCCGAGTGGTATTATGCTTGCTATGTAAACCAAAACCGCCTGTAACAGTGGTTCGAATCTAGTGAAGAAGACCCCTACTTTTTATCACCAGGGATATTTGCAATATGCCTTCTGTTATTTCCGCCTTCGTACGGTCTATTATATGACACATAATGTGGACCGCCATAAGTTTTTACTTAGTAAACAATTTATAAATATATGAACAAATACCTAGGTATATTAGAGTAACAATGGAATATAGTACTTTCGTCCGACTGACGTCGCTCTGCAAATGTTCATTGTATTACACCGGAAGATGAATTAAATAAAGACTGGAAAATTTGATACAAAAATTGATACGTAATACGTTAAAGACAAAATATGTAATTATAATCTCATATTTGAAACTAATTTCGACTACAATTAATTCTCTACCTGCTTTCATAAATAATCCAAACCAAACTTCGAGGTTTGGAATGCACAAACTAAGTGTAGCTAAGAGAAAAAAAGTAACAAAAAGAGTAACCAGCGTAAGAATTCCTTTTACTAACCCTTCATCTATCAAACCATGACGTGAACATGACTTTTGTAAGTTATAAATTTGTATCCAAGAAACACCATTAAGCGTATGTGCAACCACTGTTTTTCTCTTTTTCTCTTATGTATTTGCTCTTTAGGACGATTCGTTTCGTTTTCCATTAGAGTTTCGAAAGAGATTATTTGTGTTTGAGTGTAGGATCTTTAGTTTCCTTTAACCGACACTTCTAGCAAATACAACTTAATTCACACAGCAATTAAAAAAACTCGTACTGCCTTAGAAAGTATTCCTAAAAAGCAGAAGCTGTATCATGCATCCTGAACAGTGACGTAACTAACGGCAGTGCGTTGAGGGAACCCAGAGTAAGACGGGGCCCATTGAAAATTCGTAATTCCACTATTTTTCCTCGATGTCTAAAATGAGAGTACTTTAGCCTTACATGAAAAAGAAATTGTGGAGGGGACTGCGAAGTCTACTGAAAAGATTTATCACGTCCTTGCAGCAACAACTTTAAGTTTTCGAACAGTAATGAAGAACAAGATTGATTGAAATTTTAACTTAGAATGAAATAACTAAAAATCTAACCTTATATAACTCTCATTGATAGTAGTGTACCGTATTTGTTTAGACGCCTATTCTTTTATAACTTTACCTATGGTGCATGGGGTCCTTGGTTCGATCCCAGCTCACGCCGAATGAAATTTTTTATGGACAAACACCGTGTGCATGACTGTCCTCGGGTTTCTCCCGTTTTCTCCCATTTTTTCATTAAACAATTTCATTTATTTCTCACCATTACTCTCTCTATTAGCATAGTCGGCATAATCGTGGGACGTAAAAATTAGATATTTCATTTCATTTTTCTTTTATAACTGTATCTCACTTTTTCTGTGACGAGAGCAACATCTAAGCGAGTATTCAGTAAATTAAACCACTAAAACCTATATTCATTGCACAATAGTGCAGATGAAGTTTAGACCTTTGGCAATCTTCAGCATGGACAGCAAAAAACGCCAATACATTGATATTGAAACAGTAGTTAACGAATTCCTCTGCGGAAAAGATCACCCGTACTGTTGTGTTTCAGATGATAATTTATAATTATACTTAGTTGGTTGAAATTTCTCCATAGTTGTGGGGGCGAGATACTGAAAAAATCCCTACCAAGAGGTGAAGGTGACATGTAAAAGTAGTCAAATACGAACGAAATTAGTGTCGAATTCATATGCAAAGATGAAAAGTGACACTGTGGATGCTGCGTAAGTCCAAAATAAGCCTTGGTTGGCTTCGAGTTGACAATGGGAGGGTGACAGGAATAAAGAATCGAAAATATCCTATATTTGTGTCGAGTGGATAGTTTTCGGGATCACTGACATAAAAGGTGATATTTCAGATATGTATATGTCCAAGGTTGGCCATATTGAAATGGGGTGAAACAGAGAACCAGTAAATACTTCAGAACAGTTCCTTTTTGGTGCGTTTCAAGACACTGAGAGCGAAAAGTGATAATGCACAAATCACATTCTGAATTATCGGAGATATGACTTCTGGGGAAGTGTCGTTGCTCTAGGGAGGCATTACTAACTGATCACTCCCTCAAATCACCATCTATAAAATTAGATATATATACAGAAAAAGTAGTGATTTCGTTGGGGCAAAAGCATTGGATTGCCAAGGCCTGCATCCTGTGTATGTCCCTGCTGCTCTGAATTGTCAAAAGCTCCTCTTCAAAGGTAAGACATAAAATGTAAATAATAAACGTGTAACATAGAATACAATATAAATAGAAAATATGATATAATTAAGAATTAGAAAATAATTATAAAATAAATTTGAAGGACAATTTAAAAAAAATCAATAATACTTGAAAGTAAAATATACTTTTAAAACAATTTTCCATTTATGCAGGGCTACAAACAAGTGAGGAGTGCCATGTAAATTTAGTAACAAATATAATATTGGAAAATTCTTTCGAATTAAACTAGCTGTGACTACATTACTTCAAAATTGAACTTGTGGAATATACAGTATGAGCGTAGCTCAAATAAAATAATCAATAAGAATGGTCTTGATTGGAAGCTCGGACCATCCACGTAAAAGTAACTTACATTAACCGTTCACCTAACAGACAATGACGCACAGGACTTGGCACTACTTTATCAGATGGTTCTATCAAATGTAACTTAATTAAAACAATAGTAACAAATTTTAAAGCTTTAAAAGGTGTCCTGAAGAAGAGGAAGTTCATTTTGCACATTGTAACTAAGTTACAAGAGGTTTACGTCCTAACTGAACGGCGCATCTATCGAGTCAACTTTTGGAATATCCCCTTTTTCCTTTGGAATATCAACTTTTGGAATATATGGTTGAAGGTAGCTTTCAACGCAGCTAAGGGAAACGTATGTGAACTAGTAATAGAATCCTCCGTAGCAGAATGGATAAAGTCATGGTTCGATAACCACAAGTTTCGTGGTTCGAAACCCGTCGACAAAACCAGATTTTTAAAAATCTTAATTCCTCAGTTCTGAAGATCTTTCTCTCCTTTCGTAATCATCTGATGCTCTAAAAAGAGTTCCCCACATTAATTCGACAACTGCCTAATGTGATCCTTGCAGTTCGAAAACTTCCCTTCTTATCTTTCACAAAATCAGAATTTTCGTCATAATACGAATGCTGTCCGATCATTTTTTCCCCAATTCTAAATCTGTGTATACAAATCATCCATCTCTCTCTCTCTCTCTCTCTCAATGTCACCCAGGAAGTCATATGGCTTGAGATCAAACCTTCGACTCTTGAAACCAAATGTAAGCTCTTTAGCAATGTGCTATCGTAACTATATAGGTTTGTTGTTAAAACCAGTGGCTTTTAGATTTTATTCGGGGAGGGGGGGGGAAGGAAGAGATTCTCCGGCGATATAAGATTTTCACTTTTTACTAGGGTATTACTACACATTTGATCAAAAAATACGTATTTATGAAGCTCAAGAGAGGGGGAATTACATCTTCCTGTCCTGCACAAATCAAGCCTGTGCCCTGAAACATTTGCTTGCACTTACTGAAAAGAAATTAAATGAATCATTGAATAAAACTCGTTTTTGTCCGTAGATATTTTAGAGCTCTTGGCAATTTCCATAGATTTGTTAGGGAGCATCTTACTAGCTTGCACTCTTTAAAGAAAGAAAAGAATGAAAATAAAGATATTTATGAAGCTCTGGGAAGATTGTGTGACTTTCCTTTAATTTAGGCTCTTAAAAATATTTCGGAACAAACGAATGGAAAAGACTGTTTTAAAGCTATAACGTTGTAAACTTGATTCCTGTTTCTTTTTCAGCTGAATGAAAAGAGTGTACTACGTCACACAAACTGCTTTAGACAAGGAGAGGTGGAGGACGGGGAGGAGTTGGAATAAATACTAGAAGCAACTAATCGATTGATACATGTATTGCGGGAATGCATAAGAAAACTGGGCAAGAGTTTGTTATTCATTTAGACTTAGAATTTTTGTAACAAATTTTATGCCGCGGACTGTACATATTGTTTCAGATACCCTAACAGCACAAGATGTGCTAGGCATTCGTCATTTAGATGTTCTAGATTCATCTCCCACATCTGATGTATTTGTTGCTTCTTTTTCTAAGCGATTATGTACTAGAAGCAATAAACGCATCAACTTTATTAGATTGCAACTGTCACCGATCATTTGAAAGTGAATATGGAAGAACCATGAAATAAAGTAAACACACACTCGTCAATTTGTTATAAAATTACAAGGCGTAATTAAGATTACTCCTTCAAGGGGGCCCAGGGGCCAACTTCAAATTTTCAAATAGGAACATGTATTGAATCATACCTTATTCAATAGTACTTGAAAAACGAAACAACTTTTGTAGGAAACAATTTTCGATTTGGGGCACCGTTTTCAAAATGGCCGCAAAAAGTCCTGTATCAGTTTGAAGTTGGCACCTTGGGCCCCCATCACGGAGTTTCCTGAGGGTCACCACAACAACACCATGTGATGCGCCCTATGACATTTTCCTATCTCAGTTTTTGTTTCATCTTTTTATTCTCAGCCGTTTCGGATTTATAAGCACTGGACGTTTTATCTGAAACACCCTGTATATATATATATATATATATATATATATATATATATATATATATATATATATATATATATATATATATATATATATATATATATATATATATATATATATATCCCAAGTCGCGGGCTGATTTTGGATTTAAACCGGATCGGAAATGTCACTATTCATCTGAATGATCCCGAAAACTATGGATAATTCACTAATATTGGCCATTTTCGATCATTATTATATATAGCTCTTCCTCCTCCATCCTGCGGCACACGGCATCATAATTGTCACTGTTAATCTTAGCTACTCTCAAAACTATGGATATATATATAGTATATAAACGATCGAAATTGGCCACTATCAATGTCAAATGAACGTCGCTTAGATAAACAGCAATACTTTCGATCCTGTTTAAATTCAAATTTCAAATTCAACCCCGCAACTTGGGGGAGGGGGAGGAAGAGATATTTAAAAATCAACGAAAATGACCAATATTAGTATTGAATGCACATGTTTTGGGTTCATCTCGGCGACACTTCCGATGCCATGGTCCGCAACATTGGGCAGGGGGAATATATATGGTCAAAAATGATCGATATTAGTGTTGAATCTATCTATAGTTTTTGCGGTCGCCGAGTTGAACAGTGCCACTAATTGAATTACGAAAAAAAAAATAGTTATTTTTGCAGTATTAGAATATGAATCGTTTTATTTACAAGTAAGAGAAAAATTGTTACTACATCATAACGTTCCCAAACATGAACAAAAACTGCGTAAACGTGCTTGCTGCGATAAACAATAAAAAATTAATGGCAATAAAATACATGAGATACAAAGATGTGCATTTAAATTATTTATTTCAACCAAACGAAACGGGTAATATATGCTAGTACCTATATATATTTTATGTTCTTCCTAGACTTACAATATGTTCTTACTCCTGCACATAATTTCACTGTTATTGCGCTGTTCAGGTTGTTGTATGTGTAAAAAAAATCAGATTTAGGTAGTTAATGAATTCTGCCAGGATGACGTCGAGACAGACAGTCATGAATAATGTTATGAAGAGACAGACAATCCATAGTTCTTTGGGATTATTTTTTCTTTTCTTCTTAATGCAGGTCGCACGTATCATGGAACATTGCACTATAGGGGATGTGTTATTATTGTCAAAATGCATTATAATTATGGTGAAATTTATGCGGGAACAGTTCATCATTTGAGTAGTATTTTGGATTGCAAGAATGCACCGTATCAATCAACCGTTCAAAGACTAATTAAGACAGGTGCAGGAACGTATTCAGTTTAGACATGAAACGTTTTGGATTGTTCAGCCAAAAACAATACCGTAGATTGAGAATGTTATACTTAGACAGCAGAAATCTCGATTTATCAGCGAGAGCACGACCGAGCGCATGCTCACGAAAGATCTTTTTTATCTGTATCCGTACAAGATCCAACTGACTGAACACTACCAGTCAGCAGACCATATGTAATTTGTGAATTCATTGGATGTGTATTAACAAACCATGACATCGTCAACAATTTCTCAAGGAGGACTATCTTCACTGCGATAATGAGGCGTATTTTCATCCTAGCGGGTGCATGAGTGATAAAAATTGCAGGATATGGAGCACCGACAATCTTCTCATTGCTAATGAAACACCAGTGCCTGCTCAATAAACCACTGTTGAAGCGAAGTATGGACAGGAAGAATGAACGTGTCATACTTCCTCGAAAATGAAACAGAACATTCATTACCCGTAAATGAATTATGTTACCACAGCATGATAACGAAGTTCTTCTGGTCCCAATTGGACAGCATAGATCTGGAAGACTGTGGTTCCAGCAAGATGGAGCAACCTATCACACTGCACGTGAAATAACTGTAGTGTTGCAGAACAGATTTCCTGGACGCACAATATCATGCAATGGTGACCACATCGGAACCGGTGATTGTCTTGTAGGCAAGGTTTTCTTCGAGGCAGGTACAGAACTGTGCTATAAGGTTTTGATCTGAGTGCCCGTCAGTTGCACCGGATTTAAATCCTAGTAGTGGTACGGAACCATCATTAAAATAGGTCCTGTCCTTTATAGCCTGGATGTTGCATAAGGTTGAAAATGCAACTCTCCAAAAGCCGTAATGGCGACTACAATAAGTACTGCCATTTTGCGATTTGACCTGTGTGACTTCTTCGGGAATTTGTGAAATCTCGTGCTTACGTTAACAAATCAAAACCAATTGATGTGCTTAAGAAGATTTGATATATCGTTCGCGAAATTAATTCACTATATAAATGTTTTGTTAGTAACCTCACAGTATGACATAATTAATTTATTCTGAAAATATTCACACGGAATAGTTTACTGTTGACGGTGAGTTTCTAGGGGTCGTTTCCTTAAAAAAGTACTCAGGCGATTTTGCTCATATTTCGTGAATATTGCATTACTAAACTAATAATATAGCATTAAACATTTATGTTGAAAAAGTACACAAAGTATTTTTTATTCTTGAGATGTTTTTTCTCGGGCGATTTTCTTAAAAGCTACTCAGGCGATTATGATTATATATTATTAATAACCTCATAATATGGCATAACTCATCTCTCCTGAAAAAAACTGACAAGAAATATTTTAGTTTAGGTTTGAATTTTTGGACGATTTTCTCAAAGGCAACTAATGCAATTTTATTCATACTGCATAAATGAATATTTCATCAATAACCTGATACTGTCGCACTACTAATTTCTTCTAAAAAAAAATCCGCAAGTGGTAGTTTATTCTTAAAAGTTTTTTTTTAAGGCTATTTTCTCAAAAACGTCTCAGTCAATTATGTTAATATTTGTTAATAAATGAATCATCAATAACATCAAAATATACTTTATGTAATTTCTCATGAAGAAATCAAAGGACTCACTTCTCATCACATGTCAACATCCTGTCCAGACATGGCTCCTTCCTCAGACAAGACAGCAAAGAAACACAGGTGTTTGCTCGCGTTTCCTTCTGGTCCGGAGGCAAATCATGTGGGACCCATCGACCCAACTTCTGGTGCTTCCTAAGTTGATGGAGGTGCTGCCGAATGGTTTCTCTACTCACACTGAATTTCAGTTCCAGTTCCTCACATGTCGGGCCACTATTCGTCTCAATTGCTTCCTGAAGATCTTCATTTTGACATGTGTTGGTCTTCTAGTACGTGGTGCGTCCTCGAGTGTTTCGTTATTGTCCTTAAACTTGTTAAACAACCGCTGCTCTGTCCGCGTAGCCACGACACCTGCACCAAAGACCTGGTATATCTTCCGATCCGCTGTAATGGCGTTTGAGCCCAGTTTGAACTCGTACAGCATATACACCCTTATGACGCTCAGTGGAGGTCTCGTGTTCACCATGTCCTTACGCAAGTTCATGGTGTAATTGAACTGCCACAACCAGCTAGTACGTTGGATATATCCACAGCACCAACTGACCTTCGGCTTATCTCCATTCGCATTCAACTCACGGGTGAGGGCCAATTGAACACAGACCTCCACAAAAAGCGACAGGTCTTTCTTGGTTACCTTTATAGTATGCACTTAAATCCTCTTCTTTATTTAGGAAGTGGTCCTATAATGTTAATCATGTTAGAAAACCTTGGTGGCGCTTTGCGGTTGGTCTGTTGACCTCACTGATATGTACGGGGCGCCGTCGTATACTCTCGCCCCGGGCTCTGATTTTCCACGGCACGGCACTGCTAGTGAGCACATCGTAAGTAGCTACTTATGAAACGTATAATCAGCTTGAAATCGTTATCGACTGCAGACAAAAGAAGTGGTGATGAGAAGATCAGAAATCTTAAGAAACTAATGAAAGACGGATGACATGTTTTCCATTGGGTTATTCGTGTTAGAAGACAAACCTTCATAAGCAGCCACCTCTTCAGTAAGCACTAGTATACAGTCGGTTTTACTGATTTATTTTTTTAATTCTTTTTTAAGAAATAATATATCCACGAGATTTTTTGCAGGAGAGGGCAAAGATTGTCCTGTGGTTTTGTATTTTTAATGCAGCTATAATAAGAGAAAGGATATGCAAAGAAGTCGCACTGAGGCTGATTTATTTGATATCGTCTCGGTATTCGCGGTAGTATCGCGTGACCTAATGAAAAATAAAGCCAGCAACTTTTACTTAGTGGGATGTTCAAAATAAAAGAAGATATGCACCCAGAATAGTGATATACATTTACACACAAACTCAAGAACAATATTTTTACGCCCAGGTGTGTGTGTAGGGAAATTTGGGTAACTGTTAGGGATGTGCAGAATACTTCCTGGACATCATATCTATTTTTACAACAGAAATTGCAAACGAAAAAAAAAACTATTCCAGCATTAAATTCAGAAAATATTTGCTTATGCTCGGAAACTTAATATTCACTAACTTGTTAGGGAGAAGTCATACCTTTCCTTCTGAAGTCCGTGGATGAACTTGTATTGCAATATGTTGTTGTGTGTAGTTGACAACCGAGAGTATCAGAGCCATTTTAGCGGTACCATAGACACTTGGCTGTGGGCCCCGCGAGCAGAATGGCAGGTATTAATTACATTTATTGGGAGCAAAATTTAGTCATAATAACCACAGCACACTTGCTTGCTCTGGGCCTAATAATTAAAACGGCACTGGAGAGTAGATTAGACTGGGCAGTAAAGTAGACGGCACTAGCACGGGGCCCCTTTAGACGCGGGACCCGATTGGAAGCAATCAGTTCAATCGGCTTAAGGCCGGTGTAACCGGCAAAAGGTACCTCCGCAAATAAATACCTCCCGTTATAATATGCCTAGACAAAAAAGTACCTCCCAATAAAATACGTTCTCTTTTGATAAACAAGATAATACTCATCTATGGAATTCATACTTCCCATCGATATCAAAACAAATACACATTGTCGATGCATCAAAGGTGGAATAATGTTAACACACTACATAATACTCTACAGGAGGGTAATTATTGCCTAGGCAATTTATACCCCCTCCCATATTTCATTAAATACAAGCTGTCGGTACATCAAAGGCGGCTTAATGTTAACACACTACATAATACTCTACAGGGGGGTATTTATTGGTTAAGCAATTTATACCTCCCTCAAATATTTCATTAAATACAAATTGTCCGTACATCAAACGTGAAATTTTCTACGTGGTTGCATCTGCAGCGTCGTTATGGTAATCTCGTCCTACTTCCATTTATAAACCGATATTTGGTGAACTCTCTACCATAAAACTCAGTAATACGAAGTGAAGAGAGTGTTATTGTCTCCTTCCGTAAGTGCATGTTAAAATTTCAATACGCATCTTCTGCATCCATTTTGAAAATAAAGAAATTATACTGGAGACTTTGTCCAAATGGAATTTATCATTTACGCGTAGATGCAATAGGTATAGCAGCATGTGTACTCCGCATAATTTTATCAAGGTATCACATTAGAAATTACACTGGCCAGCATCTTTTTCTCTATCTCAAGAACTCCAATAAGTGAATCTAATAGTATTGACAGAGGTGATTTCAATCTGGTTTTAGTTTTTTCCTGTCACTCACAGTTTTGATGAGACCGGCAAAAGAAATGTATACTGCAGTTCATGTAACTTATGAACGCAAGAATGTGGTTTTGCACTGTAAACATGTTGCAAACGTACCTCTAAAATGTTTGGATGTATGATTTGCGCCTGTATTTGGCGTCAAGAATATCCCTGTGCAAAGTCCAGGTATAATCAGCTAACATGGGGGGTCCATTTTATCTGGTAACGTTTCTCCATTTCCTCAATAGCCTGATGAAACGCCTCACCATGCTCATGACTCACAGCTCTAAGGTTTGGGGGGAAGAAGTCAATTTTAAGGCTTCGAGGTCAGACACAACGTCGTGGTAATTGTCGGACCTATGATTCTTCAAAAAATCTCTGCATATATTTTCTAAATGTCAGGCATGCGTTTTCCTCGAGCTCATTAAGTTCGTCAATGAACTACCCGTTATGGAACAGTTCCCTGATCTGATGGCCTACAAAAATGCTCTTTTTGATTTTAGCATCACTCAATTCTGCGAAATTTAGTTCTCATATATATTTGCTTTTGACGAAGTTCTTCATCAAACAGAGTTTTATGTGTAGAGGGGGTAGAACAATTTTTGCGGATCAACTAAAGGAAGGTACGTGACGTTATTTTCCCCTGGTGTCAGTGAAGTTTGTTTCTGCCATAGTGATTCTGTCTATCCCGACTCTCCCATTCGCAAAGAAAGATATTGCAATACAACTTGGTACACAAATTACCTCTAACCTACAATATTTTTCAATATACATCACATTTTGGTACGCGTAGCCAGGGTAGCTCCATAGATGCAACTTCACCAATAGCCCTTATCGGATCCCATGGTACAATTTGTACCATACGGGTGTTTCATGGTACATTGCGTTATTTCTCTTCTATTTGAACTTTTTCGTCCGTTTTTTTTTTTTTTTTGTTTTCCAACTCCAGAGGCCTTGTAGAAGACATTACGTATAGCTTCAGACCGTCCTGCGTCCAGACATAAGAGGTGATGACGTCATAAGTCAAAAATTTATTTTCTCATTTTCTAAGCCTGTGTTTAATATTTTTCGGCGGGCTTATTTTTCTACGTAGAAGACTGAAATTTTGCACAAACATTCAGTCCACCGAGTAGTATTTACCAGATTTTTTTGTTCCGATGTCAGTGCTAAAACAGGGGGGAACCAGAGGGGCAAAGGGGTAAAAAAGGGATATTTTACCCCAAAAATCCCGTTTTTTCAGGATTTTCCCGCCTCACATACATGATAGGACCACGTGAATCATACCGTCTGAAAGGCAGTTCCATTCTGAAGAGATCGACGGTCGAATTATTATTCTAGGGTAATTAGGGCCGTCTCAGTGAATTTTTATCCAAATATACTTATGTATAGGGTAAAAGTGGGGCATGGTAGGGAATTTTTTCTGGCGGGCCTATTTTTTCACGTAGAAGATTGAAATTTTGCACAAACATTCAGTCCACCGAGTAGTATTTACCAGAAGTTTTTTTTTCGATTTCTGCGTAAAAACAGGGGGGGGTCCAGAGAGGCAAAATTTGAAAAAAGGGAAATTTTGCCCCCAAAAATCCTTTTTTTTCAGGAATTTCCCGCCTTAGATACATGATGGAGACATGTGAATGGTACCGCCTGAAAGACAGTTCTATTCTGAAGAGAATGATTGGCGAATTATAGTCCTAGAGTAATTAGGGATTCTGAGGAATTTTTTTCCCTGAGATCATAGTGTTTTATGGTAATTTGGGGCATTGTGGGAATTTTTGATACAAATTCTCTCGCCCTTACTATTCAAGATAGAAACTTGAAATTTGGCACACACATTCAGTATACCAAGTACTATTTATCAGATTTTTCTAGATGGCTACGATCACACAGGGGGGTCCAGGGGGGGCAAATTTCGGGAAAAAAATTCCCTCCGAAATTTTCACTTTGACATTTTTTCCCGCTTCTGGTATATGGTATGGGCATGCAAGTGATATCATTTGAAAGCCAGCTCTATTCTGAAGAGAACGAGGTATGGACCATGATCCTAGTATAAATAGTGACGATGCAGTAGCTGCTTGACTGAAAGTCTAAAAAATAGCCCAAAATGCCAGGATCCTAAAGGGGATAGGCATTTTTTGAAACAGATTTCCCGCATTATCCTTAATTTTCCTTTTTATGTACATCATACATATGCACATGATACCCTTGGAAAGCTTGTTTCATTCTAAAGAAAATGACGTACGAACTATGATAGTCTGATGGATAGTCTTGCAGCAGTAGCTACTTTCTTATAAACTTGGAACGGGTTTACAGGGCTAGTTGTATTGTATACAGTATATATTGTATATACATATATTGACTCTGACAAACTGTGGGTGATGGATAAATTTCAAGTGTGGATTAAGCTTCAGCAAGTAAAACTAATCAAAGTTAGTTAATTTCAGCTCTGAGACAAAACTTTTGTTCACCAGTGTTATTTGAAATTATAAAATCCGATATCTGAAAACAAAACCAATACATAAATAATACATTGTAGGACAAAACTCAACTGACAGTCTCGTGGCACTAGAGATGGAAAGACTATTAAAAAAAAAAAAACTTAAAAAAATAAAAACGAATTTTTTTACATAGCTTTTCCGCCCGAGATTTTTTTTTGAACATTCTCAATTTTAATCAAAGAATAACACTGCATTCCACCTTTTCTTTCCTTTTCCATTATAATATTAAAAAAGTACTTAAATAGTGCATTCTGAGGAGGTAAAAATGTGAGAAGGTCATTAATTAAGGAAAATCGGTCACTTTATAGGAAAGAAAAAGGGCAAATCCGTGGATTTAATGGGTTTTGTAGGTCGGACCAATTGTTTGTACAGTTATTACGATAGTGTTCTACAACGAAAACGTTTTAGTGAAAATTCAATGGTACAGTATTAGCAACAACTATTGTGAAAATGTAGTAGTTAAACATGAAAATGTGTAGTGAAATAAAACTATCATTATAATTTACGCAAAAAATAGAATTTCAGCCTTGTTGGCGCTAAAGACATCCTTTATGTAGGAAAGTACGAGGAACAACTGTATCTTTCTATATACTTATCATTTATTGATCTACATACAGAATATTTATCAAGGTCGTTAAAATCCAAGCGGGAGAAGGATGAAAATGCTATACCGAAGTTCGTATTTCAAATATATTGCAATATTCCCTCATATTTAGAAACAACACCACCAACAACAAGTGCTTTAACACAAGGATCACAAAGTAGCCGACGCATGCCACCTCCGAAGAAATACGAGAAGGACACGAAGAGTCACGAAGAGGACCCCTTCATCCACGCTCCGCCTCCAAAACTGGATATAAAAGAGGACGCAGAAGGATAGAAGACATCAGTGTCCAACTGATCAATTTCTACCTTTCTCTCCAAGCTGCCCTAGGAGGGAGAGACTCCCTAATCTTAAATCTGCGCTGCAACGTTCAAGAGGTTCCTTACTAATCTCCGTGCTGCTCTCGGTAGGAGGTCCACCTTACAGAGAAACCATTATTTACATACATCACTTTTTGTAATTCAGTGTTTAAACTGTATGAAGACATTTTATAATAAAGGAGGCGAGGGATAAACCCGTGTATCACTTCTCTACCATACATTACAATACTGACACGATATAAACAAAGAAAGAATAAAAACTGTAAATAATGAACTTTTACTGCTGTTACACTAATATCGTACCCAAAATGTATGTTTATATATATATTTTTTTATTTTGTGAACCGGACTTACATTAGGTTCTAATAGAATATCTGAAGCTCAGAATAAAGTGTTTCCTGAACGGAGAACGAGACGTGAGCGAAATTCTACATCAAAGAGTTTTTTTTTGAGTTTTACGTCCCACGCTTATGCTCTACATCAAAGAGTTTGTATCTGCTTCTTGGTTTATGATACGTATTTCTTGTCTGCCAATTTGAATTTAGGTAACTCGTATAACAGACATGACAAGATGTATAACTTTCAGAAACTTCATGAGGTGGGTGGTTAGTCAGCCAGTATGATTGCTATGATATGCTGGATTGCGTAACTAGCACTTGCTGGCCACCACTGAAATAACTGTTCGGAATCCAATAGATAGCTCAGACTGAATATAAAATTCAATGCTGCAAAAGTACTTTTTCAATTACGGAACCCACTAAAGGTGAACAAAAGTGGTACTCGAATAAGAAAATCGTAAAAAATAAAAAAAGAAAAATTTCCGTTTTGTCAAATTGCCATATTTTTATAGAAGAAAAACGCCATCCGCAAAATGTCGGATTTATTGCATCTCTACCTGACTTGTGAACTGGGAGTTCACATCGCACATAGATGATGTTTGCAGTGGAGCAACTTAAAAAAACACAAGTGACCACCATTGCCACCATGCTGAAGTCGGCCATCTTGAGTGTGAATTTATTTTTTAATAGAAAGGTCGGCATGGGACACGTTTCATATGCATTTTTTTTTTTTTTTTTGCAGGAGTGCAATTCTGCCATCGCTTTACCCTATCACTATCTGTTCACTAATTATGGTTTGTATTATCTTTACAGATGTCTTTGCCTGAACAATCTTAATGACGATTAAAGAAAGCTGCAATGAAAGGCTGTGGTTCTGAGGAGATTCATCAGCCACCATGCAGTCCAGAGTTAGCACTATTGCCGTGGCAACAACAGCCATGTCGATTGGAGCATTGTCATGCAGAATGCACGCTCTACACACAGCTACTGATTCAAACTACTGCCCCAACAAAGTGATGCAGCTAGACAGTCAAACTTACACATTATTGCTTCCATAGATGGCACTATATGTCATGAACGGCTTATTAGATTCATGCCGGAAACTTTCGGAAATACCCTCGTACTTATCTGAGAGTAATACCTAGCTAGATTATAGAATGTGTTGCATTAAATATATCTATTGGTTTATCCAAGTGTATTTGGTACCTATTACTAAAACATCTTATAAACTACAGTTCGAATACGAAGAATTCCTCGGCCTCAATTACATGGAAATGTAGGCGTTAATTCCTCATTGTTCTTTCTACAACTCAGGAGAGGTTCTTGGGACTAAGCTAACACAACCTTCAGACTTCGATGATCAATCTTTGAATTCCACTAGAGAATGGAAAGGACGCATTAATCCAAGACAAGCCACTTAGAATTCCCTCCACTCACATCGCGTGATTTAAGAGTGTCACTAAGACGTCACGCGAAAGAAAAACGGCAAACGCGAACGCCTTTGTGAAAAGCGCTTGCAAACTTATGCATAAAAATCGCCAGTCAGAAAATCGATCACCTAAGACAAACTAAAGATGGTTTTACCGTCTTTTTCTTGGTTTTTCATAGTGTTCCAAAGTCAAGCATATAAGCAAAAGGCAGCAATAAAAATGAAAGACATTCATTTGGCAACTGGACCAAATCACGAAAATAAAATTTTAAGAAAGGTATGATAATTAATTTGATATTATTGTTAACAAAACGTTTGAAATATATTAGATACTAGGTGAAATACTCCTTCTTCGCATGGGAGAATAGATTTACAAAAATATTTGAATCTCTCGTACCCTTAGGATACCCATTTCAATGAACATATAATGATAAAAATTTCTAATGTCACACCTTTTCTTCTCTTCTTCTCACTTCCCATGATGATGGGGGCTGAACTTACAATTAAACGGAATGGGGAGTGCCACTATTCATTTCAGCGACCCCAAAACCAATGGATTGGACACTAATATAAACTGAAACCAAACGACTTGGTCAGGAATACCAAATTTGTTTGGTCAGTGCATTTGGTTACTTTATTTGTACAGTTTAACCAAAATTTAGTCAGATATATCAAATGTGTTTTGTCGTTAACACTATATCCTTTTGGTCAGAACATTTGGTTGATTAATTTTATTATGTAAACCAAATCTTAAGTTATTTGGTTTTCCTGACCAAAATATTCAGTTACAAGGTCACGTCAACAATGATGGATTTCTGTGTAATCAGGAAATGCAAACGGCAGCTTGACTAGCGGAACGGTTAGTGCATTAGGGAGCAGTAATTTGTATTTGTTATTTTCATGGCCGTACATTTGGCGTAACAAATAGACCTCTATACAGATGATGGGGGCCAGGTCCAGTGACGACGCTAGAACAGGGTGAAAAATTGTAGGGGGAGGGATTGGGGCAATTCCTATTCTGCCACTAGAAACTTCCGGGAAAAGGTAAATAAAGTTACAAAAATGCCAGAAGTTTGTAAAATAATTGGTGGATTCACAGCTTACTGATACGCAGAATTTAAAATTTACGAAGAAATATGAAATACATAGCACGTCCAGAAAGTAAGTTCCGTTCAATTTATCTCCGCTGCAGCGCTGCGATCGCAGCTCCGCACATGCGCGGTAGACGCTCTGTATCAAGGAGAAGAAACGTGCGCCATTTGGAGATCGCTGTCAGTCACGTACGCTTTGTTGTGCTTGTTTACAATGTCGGTGTTGATTGAAAATTCCGCCGCTTGTGAAATCAGAGCGGTGATTAGGCTGGGATGTGTTTGACCATCCTCCGTACAGCCCTGACCTCGCTCCTAGCGACTTTCGTCTGTTCTTACATCTCAAGTCTTTCCTTGGCGGTCAACACTTCAACAATGACGACGAGCTGAAAGAAACTGTTTCCAACTGGTTGAAGACACAGGCGGCAAACTTCTATGAAGAAGGTATACAAAACATTGTGCCACGCTATGACAAATGCCTGCGAAATTTTGGCAGTTATGTGAAAAAGTAGTTTAGGAGTTGTAGAATTTTGTGCAACAAATAATTTTTCTGTATCTGTACACAATTTAATTTTATTACCAAACGGAACTTACTTTCTGGACGTGCCTCGTAGACTATAATTTTGAAAACGCATTTCATAAGGAATCCAAATATGTGAACCCTTGCTTATGAGATCGATATTTCTTGAGAAATACGTTAACAAAAGTTGCATTACTCAAGCATGTAAATTGTATCAGAAACAGCCGTATGTATTCCGAAGTTGGTTGTCCGCTTGGTTTTCGACGAAAAGTGTAATAAAAGCTACGAAAATTTAAAAATCTCAAATTTTAAGTTCACTTTTGGGGCCGCCATCTGCGGCATTTAACACGGACTGAGTATAATACAGTGAGGACATATGGCATAAAACCTGCAATGAATAAAACGAACCAACTTGTAAGAGGTTGTCACCTAAAAACAAAAATCCTATCTATCTGAATTAGGACAGAAGCCCAACAGGGAAAGCAGCGAGGGGTTGCGTGTGTAGGGAGCAGGCGAGTCAGCGACGGTGGCTATACGCATAAACGAGTATAGCAGAAAAATACTTTATATAACATAAAATGCATGCCTTGTGTGTTGTGCAGTTTTACGACACTTGTATGATCAGTTTGTACACTTCATAGTACTTTATACCATTATGTTTTTCTTATAGAGTATTATCTGTATTATAGTACTATCTGTATTATTTTCAGTATAGTTCTTGTAACCAAAGTATTTGGTAATTGCTACCAAATGTTCTGGTAAATCAAGTTTGGTAAAGGACATTTGGTTGAATTCACTGAATGCAGATTTAGTATTTACAAAAAAAAAAAAAGTTTAGTTCCAAGAACCGAACCTGGATTATTTTAACTAAATATTTTGGTATTCCGAACCAAATCTTACATATTTGGTCAGGAGTACCAAAGGCATGTTTGCTACTTGTAACCAAATACTAGGCTGTGCCAACCAAACAAATCATAACCAAATGATTTCGTGCTGGTGACCAAACGTTTGGTTGATGGTATATTAACCAAACGATTTGATCACCAGCACGATTTTTTTTTCTCCGATCTGACCAAACCTTTTTTCAGTGTAGGTTATCCAGGGGAGTCATTCTGCACCTAGACATAGTTGTTATATGTCAACTAATTTGAATCACAGCCCGGACGCTGACATCACGCATATATCCATATATAGCTCAGAATTTAATGATCATTCCTAGTTGTGCGGACAATTGAGTATATGCTCATAATGGACTTGCCCATTTAACTCATATAATTGCAGATACTGCGACAAGTTGGTAATGTCTTAATTTATTAAATAAAACTAGAGACATCAGGTTTAGTTAAATATCCGAAACTGGTGCTGTGGTCATTTGGCTATCTTTAGGACAATGTCTAATTATACTCAAATCAAGAAGCGTAATTTTAACAGAAAAAAAAAAAAGATGAGCAATTATGGTCGTATATATAAGCAGTGTGTTTATCAAGTCATGGACAAACTCTGTACTCACCAAATTTGTTCTACGAGGATGACGGAGTAGATCTTGCTTCTTCTTTGATCACTGATACACTATCGAGTTCTCTATTAATTCAGTCCACCTATCTTATCTTCCTAGTGTTTTGGTGGCGTTTTTATTCTTCCGCTTACCTTAACACTGCAAGAATTTCCTGATTGTTCAAAGTAGCAAGTGTTTATATTATTAAGTCAAAACATTGCCACATAACATAGGTCTTATTTTTTTTATTAGAAGGAATGTTCTATCTGCACGTAGCTTTTATGTTACTAAATGATTTCCTTAATTGTTCTGAAGATATGTGAACGACCTATAGCACAAATCTTGGAGTCTTATTTTCCACTTAAAACATGAATAATTTACTAAGTATTGAGATCATAGTTAATTAATTTTTTCCCTTCCGTCAATTAATTTCTGTCATGTTACAATACACTTCCTTACCGTGCCGCGATTGCACAAGCTTCTTTGGTTGATTATGAGTTCACAACACTTCCGTATCCACTTTATTCGGCAGAACTAGTCCCATCGGATTTCATATGTTCTCTGCATTAAAAAATTCACTTTGTGGACGTCACTTCACGACGAGCGATGAGATAATTATGAATGTTGTTAGGTAGTACGAGGCTCACAAGGAGACTTACGGAAGTGTCACTCACCGATATGAATGAAACTTTGCACACTTGTGGAACATCGAAAAATAATTGACCTGTATTTTTTTGTTTCGGCAATGGGGAAGATATAAGGATAGAAACCATCCTTTGAACGTTAGGGGTGATCTCCAAGCATAGACAGAAAACAATCATTTAATATAGAAGAAAACATACTGCCAGGGGGATTTTAGGAAAGCTGATTCAGAATCTGACGTCAAATTACAGAATTCAAAATGGCGGATCCAATATAATGATTACCATTACTAAATGTCTTCTGGTTTGAAATTCTCTGCAGTAAGCCAAGAACAATTATAGTTGGCAGGGGTTACTACGGAAGGTAGCAGATCAATTTCAAACCCCTTTATTTTAACGGAATGCTTGATTAAAGTTAGTATCGGCCTCTCCCTATTTGGGGTGCTAGTGTATAGTTACTCCCCTTGCCTCTCACTATGTCAGAACTTCATATATCTTCAATTGTTATAATTATGAATTTATTGAGAAAACGCTTCACAGTAATGATATTTCGTAAAAAAAAAAAAAAAGTGTGTGATGCATAAACATTGTTTACACTAAGCTCACCTTATTGCAGCAATAACTGCAACAAATCGCGAAATGTAACACAATATTCTTCCAAATAACTGCTTTTGTATCACGCATATCTAATAAGATTTGCAGATCTGGGAGAAGAAAACTGATTATGAATCAATGATTTGGATCTAAATTATATTATCTGGATTTAAATTATATTATTACGGAGATGTAAATTTGTTACAGTTATAAATGACAATATCAGTAAAATGTCTCAAGAAGTTTTTCCACGACCTAAAAATGAACACATCAAGAGTCTGAATCCTACCAGTTGTTAGTGCAGAAGGGTTTCTATTTTGAGGTACATTTTTGTTCGTAAATAGGTTGAAAAGTTGATGAATTGTGACCACTCCATGAATCTAATATCAAAATGGACTTTACATTAGACATTGGGAGAAAAACCTCTTGAAACCATGATCTCACAAGACCTAATGTTAATTTTCCCGAATTTGATGCTTTCACAAGGACATTTTCAGATTAAAAGAGGTTGTTTTGGACTGTAGAGTCAAATGTTTCTTTTTTCCTGCAAAATAATTAACAACGATGATAACAACACCATTTTCAGAAATGAAAGGATGTATTGTAGCTGTGAGACATAGATCTATTGCTTGTGCCACGCTTTCTATTGTTTGTGTCCCTGTAAACGCTATAGTGAGACGTGCAGAGACTCACTTTAATCAAGCATCAGATTAAAATATGTACAGAAAGGGTTTCAAATTGGTTTGAAACATCCTCGCAGTAATCTCTGCCAACTAAAATTGTTCTTGACTAACTGCAGAGAATTTGAAACCAGAAGACATTTTGTAATTGTAATCACTATATTGGATCCGCCATTTTTAATTTTGTAATTTTTATGTCAGATTCTGAATCTGCTGACCCAAAATCCCCCTGGTAGTTTGTTTTCTTCTATATTAAATTATTGTTTCTGTCTATGCTTGGAGACCACCCCTAACGTTCAAAGGGTGGTTCCCACCCTTAAAACTACACCATTGCTGAAACAAAAAAAAAATCGTATTGATTATTTTTTGATGTTTTACAAGTGTTCAAAGTTCCATTGAAATCGGTGAGTGACACTTCCGTAAGTCTCCTTGTCAGTAAGACAAGACTAATTCCAACACCGAATGCCAAGTCCATTGATACAGGAGGTAAACATATAGATAAATTCTGATATATCAATCCACCTGTAATACCGGTTCTCATCCTCCCCTTGTACACTTCTTTGTTTTAAAAATAATGACCGCTTTCCAGGGACTAAGTCCTAAAATATGAACCTGCAGAAACTCATTTTCAAGTTGAAATGTTGATCCGTGAATGGATACGTAATTTATTTGTTAAGATGTGTAAAACATTCTTTATTCATAACGGGAAAATTCAAGGATCAAACACTGCGGCTGACTATTCTGACAGAGTTTATTCGGAACAACTTGCTTAGCCTTATCAGTAATATGTCGAGACTAGGGATGGTCAAAATTTTCCGGAATCGAAAATTTCACTTTCCAGATTACTGAAAACTTCTGGAACTCAGAAAAATCCGGAATTCGAAAAAATCCGATGTCGGAAAAATTCCAGAATTCGGAATTGGCCATTCCTAGTCGAGGCAGAACCTTTAAATACTGAGTTTAGACATATTAAACGTTCTTTACCATTGCTCTTGGCTGTACATTCGGATGTGAAAGTTGTAAGAATATATATATATATATATATATATATATATATATATATATATATATATATATATATATATATATAACTCTATGGCCTGTGGAACCCGGAGATTCAATGCCGCGTTCACAAAAGCTCTCCACTGACTATCCTTAGCTACCTGCATCCAGTTTCTACTTTGTATTCCAATCTCTGCGAGATCCATCTTAATATTGTCCTCCCATCTGCGCCTAGGTCTTCCTAATGGTCGTTTTCCGATTGGTCTTCCTGTCAAGACTTTGACAGCGTTTCTACTTTCTTCCATTCTAGCTACCTGACCCGCCCATCTAAGCCTCCTAGACTTCACGACCCTAACTATGTTGGGTAAACCATATAAATTATGTAGTTCCTCGTGATGAAGTTTCCGCCATTCCCCATTCCCGTTCCTCTTGGGTCCGAATATTCGTCTCAGGATCTTGTTCTCAAATACTTTCAGTCTATGTTCTTCCCTCAGAGTAAGTGACCATGTTTTGCAGCCATATAAAACAACAGGCATGATTACCGTTTTGTATGTTTTAAGCTTCAAATTTCTCGACAGAATTCGCGACGACAAGAGATTTTGAACCGAATAGTAACACGAATTCCCTGCTTTTAGTCGACATTTAATTTCTCCGTGAATATGATTTTCCTCTGTTAATATTGATCCTAGGTATTTGAAACTATCCACTTTTTCAAAAGTATTATTTAATATTTTAACGCATCCATAGTTTGCTGTATTCCGGTCCCGACGCACTTCCATGTATTTAGTTTTATCTGCATTTACTTCTAAACCATGTCCCTGCAAGCGTTTAATAAGATCTCTGCATTTCTTTCTATTGTTCTCCTATCATCACCTATTAAATTTACGTCATCAGCATATGCCATAACCTGGTGAATACCGTTCAATTCTAGGCCCTGGTTGCTATCTTTGATTTTCCTTATAGCGTATTCCAGAACGAAGTTAAATAATAATGGCGATAACGCATCTTCTTGTTTCAGGCCATTTTCGACGTGAAAGCTCGTGGACAAAAATTTTCCTACACGGACTTTACTTTGGGATTCATTTAAACATATCTTAATTAATCTAATTAGCTTTCTCGGTATTCCAAGTTCGTTGTATAATGTTATTCTCCTAACCGAGTTGTACCCCTTTCTAAAATCAATAAATAGTTGATGTACCGGGGTATTGTATTCCCACTTTTTTTCGAGTATTTGGCGAACAGTAAATATTTGGTCGATAGTTGATAGATTCCGTCTAAATCCGCATTGATAATCTCCAATAATTTCATCTGCGTATGGGGTCAGTCTTGCTAATAGAATATTTGAAAGAATTTTATAGGATGTTGACAAAAGAGAGATGCCTCGATAATTATTACAGTCAGTTTTGTCGCCTTTCTTGTGAATTGGAACAATGATTGATTCTTTCCACTCTTGTGGCAATTCTTCCTTATTCCAGATAAGGAGAATGAGTTTGTGTATCTTGTTCCACAATTTTTCGCCTCCAGCTAAAATTAACTCAGCCGGAATTTCATCTACACCCGGAGATTTGTGTTTCTTTAATTTCTTTATAGCAGTTTCTACTTCTATTCGGTTGGGTTCTGGAATATACGGTTCTGCGGTATCTCCTTTTCTCCACGCACACTAGTTTTTGGTTGAGTGTTAAGCAAATCGTCAAAGAAATCTTTCCATCTATTTAAGATGCTATCCGTGTCAGCTATATGTTGCTGCAGATGAGTTCGAATATCTTTGTGTATTTAGGTTATGTTTGATGTAAAATCAGATATATATCTGATTTTACATCAAACATAACCTAAATACACAAAGATATTCGAACTCATTTGCAGCAACATATAGTTATAAAAGTTATTTTCTCTAAAGCATCTATTACGTTTCGACTTCGCAAATATACAACAAGTATCCTTTACATGGCCTTCTATTAATATCTTGGGGAATAGTGTACTTGTAGGATGTTGCAAAAGATCAGGACCATACGTCAGCTTTGTTATGAGCAAAAGATACGAAAATGCATATAGAAGAGAGTTGTTGGAAATAGATGGTTTTCAATTTAAAATTGTGGAATTTTTCAATCCACCAACCGTTTGCGTTACAGAATGGTAAGGTGTTCTACGTTAAATAAAAAGGAAACATTCTAAAGTAACGCAGGACTACGCAAAGATGACACGTAGAACGTGCACATTGTGCAAAGAAACATAGAACACCTCGAATCTGCTTCCCAACAATGCTGTACTTTTGAAATGGTAAAGGACTAATGAAACAGCCTGTTGAACAGGCAACGTTCCTTTCTTACTTAACATAGGGCACCTTACCAGTATGCAGTCAAAACAGCTCGTGGAATTAGAAAAACATCTAACATCTTAAACCAAAACCTACCTGTTTCCATCAACTTTCCTGTTTTCCATTCCTTCGCACTTTTATACTCATAACGAAGATGGTCTATGGCTCCGAACTTTTCATATACCCAGTATGTATAACGAACATAATTTGGTTAAGTCCATTCATTCCAAACTTTCAACGTAATAGGGTATATAGTTTAGTTTAAGAGCATAATAAATACTTTAAAGCAGTTATTAAGTGACATTAACTACATGCAACATGTAAACAACTCTTACAATATACATAAATTCTATTACAAGGATGATTCGAAAAGTAAGGTAACATGAGCTCTTTCTTCATGCCAAGGGCAGATACGTATATATGTACAGTGGTAGGGCAGTGGTACACATTAATTTTAAATACAGTTACCATGCTTGTTCAACCATTTGTTCTAACAGTATATAGAAACATTAATTCGAGCATAGGCGAAATCTCCGTCAACTTCCTGAAGCTACGTCATGATGGTTTTCGGAACTTCTGCATCGAATGTGAATCACCTATCACCCGTGTCCTTTTCTAATGGTACGAAGACCATTCCAGGTGGAAATGATGTGTTTCCATGTTTGGCCGATCCGCTTGCTGACTTTGAACATCTGCAATGCCGTTATCAGACTCAATGCATCATATTTAGACATGGTAGCGTAACGTAACATAACATTAGCGGTGTACACTGGCAATGAATTTCTGCTGGTGTAAACGCAAAAATCTTATCTAATTACACACTTCCATGTTTCTGTTCGCGCGGTCATTTTCCAAACCAATATTGCATGAGTCTGATGTAACATATGTGCCATCTAACGGCTGTATGAGGAATCTTTTTCACCTGCTGCGTTCTTGTGACAAATTTGAACAAATGGGGAATATAACACTTGTAAGAGGTCCTGTTACCTTACTTTTGGAAACATCTTCGCGATATTTAGAAATAATAATTATACATACATGAGATCCCAGTTCAAATTTGCACGTTGAACTTCATCCATGATGCTAAGCACCTTCTGTCTGAAGAAAGGTTCAAACCTTACATCATCTTCCAAGACCATCACAGACTGGAAACCTTTCTCCACCACCTCAAAAAAGGAACAAATACTACTAGAACACCCACAAGATGAACTTACTGTGCAAATATATACTAGCTACCAGAAAAGTGCAAGGGTTTAGTAAAGTATAGTGCCACGAACCACACATTTAATTACATCAGATTGTCAGGACCTTGGACTCTAGAGAAGAGAAAGACCAGTGTAGAAAAAACATAATCAGACTGCACTGAGAAGTTCGAAAATAATATTTCTTTAGATCAGTGAAAGACATTCTTAATGAAATTCGGCTCAATAATAAGTACCGGCTCATATAATATTATTATCAATTACTAAAACTTCGCTGTAAGTTCCAACAAGTATTCTATTGAACTAACCTCTAATGACAGAAGGATACAGATAGAATGAACTTCAACACACGAGGCACTGGAACTTACAGAAATTTACCATACTGTTTTAGATCTTTATTCATATGGTTATTTTTATAGATTCTGGTCCGTTCCTATCCGAACAACTTGCAGACAACGAAATTGTAAACTGGGTTTCACAAGGAAATAAAATTGTACGCATATATGCATCAGTATCTCTAGCTGATGTGTAACAGAGCAAAAATGTTGCAGTGGGCATAATCCCGAAAAAAAAAAAACTTTTAGGAAGGATACGACGTGGTTTTTCACATGCGAACATTAGCATTTCCAGCATGGTAGACTACTATCGGAACAATTGAATCAGTGAGTAGAAAAAGGAGAATATTCCCCAACACGTTACTTTTGAAAAACGAAAAGTAAAACTGCTAACCGGAAATACCGTTGCTTACGTAAAAATATATGTATGGGACATTTGCAGCGTATGTTAAGACCTTTCATTTCCCAAACGTCATGGGATTGGATATTTAGTTATAGAGAAATTGCTATCGTGGAATGTTATCCTTTATTTTTGGAATGTTCTCCTTTTTCTACTCACTGATTCAATTATTTTATGCTAGGACAAGCCATTGTTCATGTTATAATAAAACGTTATGCACAGAAACCTCTTCCACAACACAAACGCCACTAAATCATACTCAAAGAAGGCGTAGATGTAACTCACAAGACTTGCGCTGAAAGGTTCGGGATATGTCGGCCTGTGAGAATTCATTAACACTAAGTATTATGGCCAAGCAATCATATGTGTCCTAATCAACAGTTAATTGTCCAATCCATTACAAATATAGCTGCAAAATCTCTCCAAACACAACGTGCAAGAGTTAGCACCACGTCACACTGTGAAGCGAAAGATTGAATACAGAAGTCTGTATGAACATCACCTGGCTGGTGATCGCTCGAATTTGTTGTGACAATGGACTAAGCATGGATCTACCTAAGTGGCTGTGGGAAAATTTGGGTCGTCAGCTATAGAGGTGTTGATGAAAACGACCGATGTAACTTTGTGCATTAATACAAAGGAATTTTCGAACTCTATCCTCATTATATAGTTAGCGTACGTGTCTTTGGTGCGGAAGAACAAGTCTGATTCCTGGGAGGAACTGATATGATTAATATCCCAAGTTAATCTGCATGTCTACGCCTGGCCCAGCGTAGCGCAGTCGAAAAGGATCTCGTCTTTAGTGAAAGCGGTCCCGGATTCGATTTCCGATATGTATATTCGTTCGGAAAGACGTACAGGCTTTTGAAGCCAGCCTTCCTGATTGAGATTATTCTGGACAGTAAGGTTGTGGGTTTTCGTCATTTAGGGCAGGAAAATGTCGGGGACGATATATAACACAATGGTTCAAGGTTGCTTCCTTTCTTCCCCGTTCCTTTCTTCCTCCTCATATCTTCGGGCAGTGTGATCTCCGAGGGACGTCGTTCATCATACATGAGGGGCTAACATGGTCCTAGATGCCAAAAACCCAGAAATCTCATTCCTAATCCTCATCCTGTAGGTCCATGTTTCATACAACCTCGGTGCTGAAAAGGATACTGAACTCCAAATCAATCAACCTATCAATGCAAAGAAAGTTTCTCGAAAAGCTTCTTGTTGTTACTGGGTTTTGCTACAGACGGAAGGTCAAGATTCGTAAGGTTGAAAGAATTGCCAAAATGAATGCTGCTTAATCTTATTACCAACAGAATACGCTATTCTTATTGTCTTATCCCTGTTTACATAGAGCAAATATCAGCATTGTATGGCGATTACACACACCGTGTGGAACTTCATCAGGACAAACTTCAAGTCACATGGCCTAAACATAATTGTCTTTCTATCGATGCATCGCAGCTGCAACTGGTATCCACGCATTCCCTTCGAGGATATTCCCGTTAATAGTACAGATGCTGTGCTTTCGGAAGAAAATGAAATATTTGAAGTTTATGTCCCATGATTATACCATGTAAGCTAAAGGAGTTGGTGATGATGAGAATGGATGAAATGGTGGAATGAAGGAAGTTGGAGAACACAGAAGAAGCGCAAGAAAATGCACGCCCATGTATTTGTCCTACACAAAGCTTACTTGATGCGAGCTGGAATCGAAGCAGGAACTACACGCAAAGGGTTATATAAGGCAAAATACCCAATACTATATAACCCCGCCCCCCTCCTTTAAGAGCAACTGAACATTGTTATTTTTCTCCAAACTGTAATTATAGATGAAATTACAGTGAGTTATGTCAAATTATCAACTGAACGATAAAGAGATGGTGCTGGTATGTAACAGCAAGCATATTTATCATTATGGGAGATTATTTCTTTTTCATCAATTACCTAAATCATTATGTATATCCATGAAAAACAGATGGTACTTTTCCCCCTTAAGTTCAATTTATTGATGTGCTTTCTTACATTGTATAGCATGCGAATGTATGTACAAATACTAACTTCAGTACTACAAAGTAAGTAAATAAATATTCTATGAGAACACGAAAATTAGCTATTATAGGTCTTAATTTTCTTCAAGTGAATTGAACAACGTTGATATCGTTTGATAAAGTATTTGCTTTTCTTCTGCACTTACGGGTTTGCCTTGTTTATGTTTAACAGAATAACTCGGAGCAGCAGGTAACCTGCTGGCTTCCTTGGGCGACATCTTTAAATTGTGGCGCGCACTTCGTGTGTTTTGTCATTTGTTGTAACAGTTTTCTCTTACAAATTCGATTTTGGTTCAAGATTTCGATCCCATATAGATACATACTTTGAGTCGAATCCTAAATGTTCTTACTGTGCCTTAACAATACATTAATTACCATAATACATTGCATTTGTTGTGTACTATTTGCTCATGGAAGAATAAGCTGTTATTAGTCTCATTTTCAATGTTGCTACCTAATAGTTATTTTTCAGTTTTTCACAAAGAATGGTTGTCAAACAGTTGTGTCATTTCATGAAAATGGGCTAAGAAAATGAAAAAGAGAAATCAAGTGAGCTCGCTGTTCTTATTGAAGATAATTAGTTCCTTATAGTATTTCAGATCTTCGTTTGACCTTTCATTAGAGATGAGGAAATAGTCATTAAAAAAAGAGAAAGAGAGAGAGGGGGGATAGACAGAAGTTAAAGAGGATAAAACCTGCTTTAGTGATTCATTACGAAGTAATATGAGGCTAATTTTTTCAGTTATAATTTGTATATCACCTTTTTAAAATGCGATCAGAATAAATTTTATTTAAAAGATGCATAAACCGAATATTCGGTGCCAGAAATGAAATAACGTACACAGGAATCTTCAACATTTAAGAATTTTCATAATATTGGATAGGAATGTTCATAACTTTTGAGTCTTATCTTTTCTGGCTGCAGTGAAATTAAGAGGAGGTACTATGTGCATGTTAAATAATGTGTCTTTATTCCTATGTAGAATCTAAATAGTTTCTTGGAATTTGTTGAATAAGATGTCGATAGAGTCTTCACACTCTCATGACTGATATTAGTTTGTGGCATAACTTTTCTGTTAGATATTAAATGAAAGGATAAGTCACGAGGATTCAAAATATATTTTATAAGTATTTTATTACATATAACAAAGGAAATAAAATAATAAATTCTCTATTCAATAAATAAGTAAACTCAGTAGTTTTCAAGTTCTTGCAGAATGAACAATTGCTTGTTCCAAACACTCGCTCGCCTATAATGGAAACGTACAAGGAGCTCAATTTTGAAATGAAATGAAATGAAATTTTTCGAGTTTTACGTCCCATGATTATGTAAGTTAGGCTAAAGGAGGCGGCGATGATGAAAACATGAATGAAATGTTGGAATGAAGAAAGTGGGAGGAAACTGAAGGACCCAGAGGAAACCCACGCACACGGTGTTTGTCTACCACAAGGTTCACTTGGCGCGAACTGGGATCAAACCAGGAACCCCATGTACCAGAGGTGAACGGTCTACCACTGAGCTACTGCGACCCCCCAAGAGCTCAATTTTGAATAGAAGTCGTGAGTACAACTGCACATGTTTCTAGATCTGATAATAACTCCTTTGTGTCTATATGATCCCCGTACTCGTCGTCGGGAGGGAGACCCACGTTCAATTTCCGGAGGAAATTCATGTAGTTCGGATCACTCGTTCGGCTGTAGGTCCAAATCTCATAGAACCTTGTTGTCGAAGGGGACGATAAACTTTAATCCTTCCATCCAACCATAGATCTACTAGTAGGAACACTAAGTCATCATGTAATAATGGTTCTGAATCCTAACATTTTAGGTAGATTCTCAGCTAGAGGAAATGTTAGGAGTGGGGATAGTAAGTTTTAGTTGTAATTTACACTGGTAGAAGAAATTCAACGTTCTGCCCTTCTTCCTCCTGGTGCGTGTCTGCGTTTACATAGTAGTTCAAAGATTCAGGAGAGCAGTGCATACGCCACTGCAAACGAGAGAAAATGGTTCCTGATTCTCCTGTTACAAGCCCATCCCATTTTATTTTTAATCTCATTGTTTTACCCCCTTCAGTTTGTTTATTCATTTCTTAGCACAAATTTCCATATAACATTTTTTGTTTAATTAGTTGGCAACATTTCTGCATTGCAGGCTGCATTGTTTACAAGGGGTGCAAAGCTTCGTGAAAATCAGATTAGTACAAGGAGTAGATAGATAACCGAGAATACGTTGGGATGCGTCTGGGAAGAATTAAATTACCATGTTGTGTTATCCAGCGTGCTCATATCACAACATTTATAACGTCGAGGAAAACTTACTTTCATTTCTCCTTTCCGATCAATTTTTCTCTTTTGTGTCGTTTCAGTACAAAATATATCTGCTCTAGTTTTGCACAATTCTTTTTGAATAACTTTGTGTAAGAATCAAAAATTCTAATAACGTATAGGAAGTATTTTCTAAATATGTCATTACAGACTGATATTTGTTCTAACATTTGTTCGTCTAATAAGTTCTAGGTAAAAACTAACATTATATGAAACTAATGTTGTCAACACTGATAGAATACAGATAATACAAGGAAATAATATGTCTTGCACCATGTAAATATATACATACACATAATACTATATACACAAAAGGCAAGTTAAATACAGTCACAGAAGCATACAAATAGAGATAATCGCCATTTCACACAAAACATATAAAGGAGGTGCATTTTAGTACATTTTCACTTTCAATATTCGTCGATTTGCTACGTAAAGGAAACAACAATAATCATATCACTTCACCTTGTCGCGTAAACAAACCGTTCTTGGCTCACGAAACGTTGATAACAGACTATAAAGCACTCAGTCAGAGATAATAGGCCTTATGCAGAGTCGTTTTGAAGCATAATTAGTGTCATACTATAGAATTCGACTAACATAACTCTCCTGCAGTAGTCAGACCTTTAGTATGACGCTAATCATATGTCAAAACGACTCTGCATAAGGCGGAAACAGTCCAATAGTGCAGGATGCAAGGCCAACCTGATTGGTCGCTCACACAACACTAAAGACACCTCCATGTTTGCCGTTATTGGAGCAGCATTCTCATATTAGCATGGAGCAGCATTTATTTGCCATGTTAGAGATGAACACAAAGCATAGGCAGCTCATATATACGCATAATTATTATTATTCGATCATGCATATACTTTTTGTAGTCCAAGTTCAAAAGAAATGCTAAGTCAAACATCGGAAGAAGCTTTAACGGTAAAATATGCTACACGGAACGCGGTTTCACCTGCCAATGAGTTAAAAGTAAATCCTTTGTCTATTTCTTTTACGATAATGATAACAGAAGTTGCAAGAAAACATATTTTATGCAGGATATCAATAAAATATAAGGTTAAAGTCAATTATTGTTATGCGATTCCAGGTAATCACTAACACTGACAAAAGACGCATAATTGATTTTTTTCTTTGTACATAAGACAATTATACACAGAGAAAATTTGGTTGAGTCAGATAGAAAACATTTGGACATCTGGTAAAGTAACTTCAGTTCTGAATCCATCAGATAAGAGACTTTAGTTATTATTATCGAAGGTAAACAAACTAAGAGACTCATTCCGTAACGGTTTGTGTCAACGAAACACAAAAATGCGTTTCAGTTTGATATAATATGCATAGCAGTTATAATTGATTTTTGCACGTTTTGCGTTGCGTTACATTCCGCATTTCTTCCGAAATCCTAAAGGTCAAACGAATTTCGCCAAACTAAAAGATTTGGTCACCAATGACGATCTGGAAACCGGAAATTTCACACTCACAAGGGAAGGTTGCGGGGTTTTACTCTAACTTTATATGGATACTATTCTCAGTCGACTCCTTTTGACATATCAATTAGGTAACCGGGGAAATTCTCTATCGCAAGCAACATTAATTCGAATTCTTGTGGATGCAAGTCCAATTAGCTAAACAAAATAATATTTGCGCAGATGCAAATTACGAAATTACTGAAAGCTATAGTACTTGTGTCAAAGCCTCATTGCACATTTCTGATAACACTGTCAAGCTGGTGATTATATATCTATAATTTGAGGGCGTACCGCTATTTTTTTAAAATAATAAGTCATATTTAAAAGGTGCGAGCGTCTTGTTAACTATGCAAAAGTGAAATGGATATTTAAAAAGCAAAATCTTTAAAAAGAGAGAAATAATGTCTCACTTAAAACTTATTTATATGAGCTCGTAGATACTTATTTTATCCCCACGAAACATTGATAGCGTTTTCCTATAGCTAGTTTCACAAACGGGACGAACCTTTGTTCATAGATATAAAAACAATAGCTTTATTACTACATACCTATACTTATTCCACTCATCGCCAGTTTTTCTGACATGTTTCAAAGGATATCTGAGAACATTATTCTTTCATTGAGGTTTAGAAAGCTATCGATATCAATGACGTCTATAAAATCCCAAGAGGAGAGTGCACCTTAACCCTTTCCGGATCCTGGCTTCTTGGGCTATTTTTTAGACTTTCAGTCAAGCAGCTACTGTATCGACACTATTTATCCTAGGATCATGGTTCATACCTCATTCTCTTCAGAATAAAACTGGCTTTCAAATGGTACCACTTACATGCTCATACCATATACCAGAAGCGGGAAAAAATGTCAAAGTGATAGTTTCTGAGGGAAATTTTTTCCTGGAAATTTGGCCCCCCGGACCCCCCTGTGCCAACGTAGCCATCTAAAAAAATCTGAGAAATAGTACTTGGTATACTGAATGTGTGTGCCAAATTTCAAGTTTATCTTGAATAGTAAGGGAGGGAGAAATTTTATCAAAATTTCCCACCATGCCCCAAATTACCACAAAACACTATGATCTCAGGGAAAAAAATTCCTGAGACATCCCTAATTACCCTAGGGTCATGTGTCGCCCATATTATCTTCTGAATAGAACTGCCTTTCAGGCGGTACCATTCACATGTCTCCATCATGTATCTAAGGCGGGAAATTGCTGAAAAAATGGATTTTTTGGTCTAAATTTCCCCTTTTTCAACTTTTAGCCCCTCTGGACCCCGCCTGTTTTAACGCAGAAATCTGAAAGAAAATCCGATAAATACTACTCGGTGGACTGAATGTTTGTGCACAATTTCAATCTTCTAGGTGCAAAAATGAGCCCGCCAGAAAAAAATTCAAAAATTTCCCCATGTTACCCTATACAGAAGTATATTTTGAAAAAAATCACTGAGACGTCCCTAATTACCCTAGAATAATAAATCGACCATCATTCTCTTCAGAATGGAACTGCCTTTCAGACGGTATGACTCACGTGTCTCCATCATGTATGTGAGGCGGGAAAATGACGAGAAACGGGATTTTGGGGGTAAAAATATCCCTTTTTTCACCCCTTTGCCCCTCTGGTTCCCCCCTGTTTTAGCACTGACATTGAAACAAAAAATCTGGTAAATACTACTCGGTGGACTGAATGTTTGTGCAAAATTTCAATCTTCTACGTGGAAAAATAAGCCCGGTAAAAAATATTGAACATAGGCTTAGAAAATGAGAAAATAAATTTTTGACTTATGACGTCATCACCTCCTATGTCTGGACGCAGGAAGGTCTGAAACCATACGTAATGTTTTCTACAAAGCCTCTGGACTTGGAAAAAAAAACCGGACGAAAAAGCTCAAATAGAAGAGAAATAACGCAATGTACCATGAAAAACGCGTATGGTACAAAATTGTACCATAGGATCCCCAAAGGGTTAATCCTCCTATGAAACTGAAAGAGATAGATTAAATCATTTCTAGTTTTCGTGTTGAAATGTCCATCGAGGAGAAATAAAAGCAGGTAATGAGTAATGCTTTTGTATTATATTGGGTGTCATTTTGTACCACTGAAAACTAACAAACTAACTCTATGACCTACGGAACCCAGAGGTTCAATGCCGCTTTTACAAACGCTCACCATTGACTTCTTTTCTCAGCCAACTGCATCCAGTTTCTATTTTATATTCCTATTTCTGTGAGATCCATCTCAATATTGTCCTCCACCTGCGCCTAGGTGGTCCTAATGGTCGTTTTACGATTGGACTTCCAGTTAAAAATTTAAAAGCGTTCCTACTTTCTTCCATTCTGGTTACATGACCAGCCTACCTGAGCCTCATAGATTTGATGACATTAACAATATTTGGTAAACGGTATAAATTATGAAGTTCCTCGTTATGGAGTTTCCGCCATTCCCCACTTCCGTTTTTCTTGGGTCCGAATATTCATCTTAGGATCTTGTTCTCGAATATTTTCAGCCTACATTTTCCCCTCAAAGTAAACAACCATGTTTCGCAACCATGCAGAACAACAGTCACGATTATCATTTTATATATTTTAAACCAGTGGCCGAAGTGAGACGGTATGCGGTGGTATGCCATACAGCCTCTGGTTTTTCAGTGAGATATACCGTCAATGGAGAGTAGATGCTAAATATCTTTACCATCTCCATTTTTATACGCAGTAATTGACGGATAGCTTTGCACGCAGAAAGATATTATTTCTTATGTATAAATAATTTCTAAGTTGACAACACTGACATTTTTTATTATATTTTTCCTACTTTTTATAGGTCTCTTCAAAGTAGTTCATCTAAAGTGCTTTCAAAACTAGAAACAAACTGACAGCTCAAAAACACATGCAAATTTGTTTTCAAGAAGGGAATCTACGTCACATAGTTATTGCGGTCACTCAGCGAGGGTCAAATCATAAACGTCATTTTAGCAACAGTGGATGGAGGGTTTCCTTGGCAACAGACTTTAACATTCCAATGTTGCCGCTGGTAAACACGTGTTTTCAGAAGGAAAGAAGCTTCGTTCATTTGTGAGTGGAAGTGATTTAAAGAACACACACAGAATCTTCCCACCATGCCAAACTGGGACGATAAACATATCCTTTCATCCATCCAAACAAACCAATATTTAGAGATTTTCGTTAAGACTTAGAAGACAGTTCCAGCTGAGGACTCACCGGGGTGTGCAAGACGTGGCAACAGCGTACCACGTGCTTCTCCAAATGTCAATTTGTTTCTATTTTGAAAACACTATAGTTTATATTTTGATATGCCATATTGAATTATTTCTTTATTATATATGTATGTGTCTTCTTGCCTTATTGCATGTAAATGTCGTGATTTGAGCATGGGCGGAGTTAGGAGTTTTCTGTTGTGGGGAATGGATCTTCCGGGTGTTTGGAATACCTCTCAGTCCGTCAGTTTTCTCGCATGAAATTCTTACCATAAAAACTCGGTTTTTGAGCATTTTCTTCTATAATTCTCTATAATACAACATAAGGGGATATTTTATTTTATTTTACTTTTGGACAGAATTGTTGGCGGGGAATCAAAGTATCTCGATGTCCCTTCTCCCCGTAACTACAGAGGAACTCTCCAATGGTTTTTAGTCATTATGCAAACAGAAATGTAATCTTTTAGGCAACATGCCCTCACTGTATTTCAACATTTAGATAAACGGTATGTCGAGTCTAAATCAAAATAAAACATACCACGTCTGCTTTTTTTCCCACTTCATACACTGTTTTAAACTTCATATTCCTCGACAGCATTCGTGACAACAAAAGATTTTGAACTGAATAACAACACGAATTCCCTGCTTTTGGTCGATATTTAATTTCTTCGCGAATATGGTTTACGTCTGTTAATATTGATCCTAGATAATTGAAAGCATCCATTCTATCAAAAGTATTATTTGATATTGTAACGCATCTATTATTTCCAGTACTACAATCCTCAAGAACTTCCATGTATTTAATTTTCTCTGCGTTTTGTATCATTATTTGCAAAATTCTGCGTGCAGTAAAGCAACGCAAAATTTAAAAAAATAATAATTATATAACCAGTATGGAGATTATTGCAAACTAAATCGCAAAAAAAAAAAGTGTTGCGTTGACGCAAACCGTTATGGAATGTGTCCGATTGTTATACCTTTTAAAACTGAGAAAACATATTCTTAAACTGAGGATGAAACAAAATTATGGCATGTTTATATAATTATAGTTTACTTTCAACCAAGCAACCCTATGTAACGTAAAGCAAGAAGGTAAATAAGGTTACCCACAGCTTTCAGGGCTTCACTCCGAGACAACTTCCACTTCAACAGTCCTGACGTATATAAGGTAAATATTAATTTCGGTTACAATATCAATTGAAATTGTAAGGTATACATTAATTACTTACAAGGCTTTTGCTTCACGTGTAAAACAAATAAAATCTTGTAAGCGATTAATTTATATGTTACGATTTCTATTGGTGTTATATATAAAATTAATATCTAGCCAAAAAGGAAAAAAAAGGCGATAACTGGTGCATGTTTTAAATACGAAAAAGGAAACATGACGATATACCTAGCGATATTCCCGTGTTATTAAAATGTTTAACATGAATATTAATGATCTGTCAGGCAAGAATTGAATGTGTGTGCTTAAATACAGATGTAACACGACAGCAATTGATAGCCATGAAACTGCATATCATTAGAGCTCTGTGTGTGGGGGAGGGGGTTTAATTTTGTGCAGTATGATATGTTTAGTTTGGGATACATGGATTAAAAGATCAAATATTAAACATTTCAACACAAAGCGGGAAATAATTAATTCTGTAGACCTTTCCTCTTCCTGTAGATTTTTTTTTTTTTTTTTTTTTGTGGAAAGCCAAACTTTGAAGATGAAATATTAAAACAGTATTTGAATATTCACAGAGTCATTAATTAAAACGTGTTGATCCAAAATGTTGATAGTAGAGATTCTTAAATAATATGGGCAAAATAGATTGTGTAAAATATTTAAAATTGTATCTGACTTCGTTATATGCATAGTTCAAATCTTTCCAATTTACTGTAGTATGCAGCAACGTAACAATACTTATGATGAATTAGTACTCATGACCTTCGATAGTGTTGCCAACGAATTTAGGTAGCACACAACCAATTTGATCAACATTCGGCAAAAACTATAGTAATGTTAGTTCAATAAGAAAAAATGTACAAAAGCTTAAATAGTACGACGAGCTTTCAAGTTAATACGGGACTTTTTTTTACAGGTTTAAAATCGAATCCCATGGTGAGGGTAATGTAAGCAGTAGGAACGGGCAACTGTGTCATCTTTCTAGTAGACGAATCATTTCGCGCACCAGCCTATTATTCAAGATTGCGGATAACAGTGCGAACGCGTACAGGGAATACAGCATGGTGAAGAAGGATATAAAATTGGCTTAAATTTACAGAAAATTTCAACCATAACACAATGACGAGACATTCAGACGTAGTAAGAGAAAAGCATAAGCGGTTCAAGGATAGCTGTGGGTATGTCACTGACGATCTCGGTTGTGGAGGATTCCAGCCCACAGCAGTCATTTTAACGGGCTGCATCTTCAAAAATCTTCAATCAAAAGAAATAAAATTCTGTGAACCTTTCTTATTAGTAAACAAAAAAACTCTTGCCAAAATATCATGAAGGTCAATGTTGGTGCATGTAGTGAGTGGTTGAATTTATGGAAAACAAGGTAAATGTGTTTCTTATTTAAAGAAATGAAGTGTGTCAATGAAACTTAAATTACCTGAATGTTGAGTTTCGATTTACTCACGAGCGTTCCAGTAGATTTCTGATATGAAATGCACTTCAACTATATTAATCAGTTGTCGGTTTTATGTAATGACGTAGTTCATAGAAATCACAGTATATGTGATAAAAATAAATATTAAGGGTTAGGCACTTACGTAAAGACTTACCTCTTTCCATACAAAATAATGACTAAGGAAACACCCAATTTCTCCCATTGTAAGTGGCCTGAAAATTGAAGAAGAAAAGGAATTACAAACAAGTAATACATATACTTAAAACATGCTTTTAAAAGTATAACATCAACAAACATTATGAAAGATTCCATACTATATTTTAATCGTAGAAACTTGTCTCTAATGTACGTACTTGTCAACAATTGAGCTATGCAACTCAAGTGCAAATCTTGCATGTTTTTAAAATGTAGTTAATTTATATAGTGAATAATGTATAACTAAACAATACTTTTTACTTTTTACTTTTAACTTTGTATTTTCGGACAGTTTCAAGTGAATCAACGCAACATATATTGGTGGCAAATCCTCCAATATCGCAACAAGATCTGCAGAATTACACATATATCCGATCGTTGTGGAGCATATTGACAAATGCACATAGTATAGACTGACGCAGGTCAATGAACAGCAAGATACAGTATAGAATGCATTTTTTGTAGAATGTATTTTTAAAAGAGATTTTCTGCCAGCAAAATGAAGCGGCAACATACAGTGGGTGTTATTGTTAATCTCTTTCATTATGACGCATCAGTTCAGTATTCAAGAATTTTGGGTCTGATGAACGCAATTATATATTCTCGAAACTGTCTGTCTTCTTGCCTACTCTGTTTGTGTGTTTGAAAAAAACAAAACAAAACAAAACAAAACAAAACAAATTTTGTTGCACTGGATAATGACGATTTCTGCATGATGTCCGTATTATTATTTTCCCTTTTTTGCATTAATTTCTACCTTATAGAACTTAACGTGAACGGAATTTCTGCCTATCTATCTCGTGGTTCTCTAAGTAATGCTCAACTACTCATTCTTTCTTGCTCCAAATAGAAGACTATCCTTGTAGGTCATGTCTTTATTGTCAGGTTGGTTGTCTAACTGTTAGGCGTACAGTGAAACAATTCTCCTGAAAGAAAGGGCTACTATTCCTTATACGTCCAACCTCCACGTACTTTAGTCGTTGTGGGTAGAAACCACCCATATTTAAACGAAATTTTACATCACGTGATCTTACACATTTCTAAAAACACAAATCAAAAATTGTATATACCAGCTATGATACGTACATTATTCACTCTCCCCTATTCTACGGGATTAAACAATTCATTCCCGGTGAGGAATTACGAAACGCTATTACGAATAAATTAGTATTACGAACACGGTAAAAGGTTAATTCCTCTCAGATGTGTAACTAAATCCTCATGGTGTAATATCTCTCTGTACTGATTCATTTTAATCTTCCCTACTTCTTCCTACATGTGTGATTTTCTCTCGAACATTCTCTTAGAACATCGCTGATTTATTACCGCCTTTCTCCTATCAAGTGTCATGTTTTTATCTATATTGTACTGTTTAACGTCGTCTATATTTGGTTATGACATAACTTCCTGTGGACAAGCCTCAGGAATTCTACTAATCATATTACGCTGTTGAGAGATTTGTTAAATTCTCCTATGAAATTAAAGCGTAAACGATCAACAGCACTCGGTATTTCTTGATAGACCATGATAAAACACACGAAACTTAATTTTAGGTACAAGCCGTATCGTTTTCGTCACATTAATGAACTCGTTGTTGCAGATATGTATGTCCGTAAAGCCGCTTATGGTATGCTTCTTGCAGCATGCAGAACCAAACATTCCCACGATAACGTTCTGTTCTCAGACAAATGTGCTATCTATTGGAGTATGCAATACGCAACCTGGTCTTTAGAGTAAGGAAAACTCATGCTTTTATGAAGAACTGTAGTATAGGAAACAAAAGGGATTACGCCCACCTTGTGGCAACCCTGTATATTTGTTCGAAATGATATGTTACTTTAATTTTTGATTATTACCTGCGTTATTATTAAAATGAGTTTCAATAAGCGGGAATAAATAATATATGTCAGCATGTGTCTCCTACACAGGGTGGCCCGAAAGTAGGTATACAGTCCTGTACTGATCGCTCATGACATTTTATATAATTTACTTATTGTTATCCATACATGTATTGATTTAGTTTCTTACTTATCTGTTATTAATTTACTTTCACTTATACCTTAAGCTCGGAGCAAATCAAAGCAAATAAATTCATTCGTATTAATAAATTAAAATGTCATACGTGATCGATACTGGCCTGTATTCCTACCTTTGGAACGCCCTGTATTTCCCATGCATTTTCTAAAGATTGATAACGTTCAAAATAATTCAATCAAATTCAAGAGATGAAATATTCAAACTTTCACAGAAACAACTTGAATAAATAATGAGAAGATAATCCGTGTACTTATTTAATACAGGTTGTTTCAAAATGAATACTGGAGTTTTAAGGCTTTGTAGTATTTATTACAATAAACTTAAAATCATAAATAATACATCCAATGAGAGTGCAACCCAAATAGCTTTCTACGCACGCAGGCGCATGAACTGTTTCCTCTGTCTGCTGTTAGAGAGCGCTAGTAGCGAAAATGGCAACTAGTGAGGAGGAAGCCTTTTTGTGTTTTGCAAAGACTAAATTTGTAGTTACAGTATAACCGTCTGTGGGAGTATTTTAAGAAGATGCTTATAACTACGCCCTTATCGTTTGCAGTTGCTGCAAGCCTACAGGCTACAGTTTACCTGCCAAGTTTACAAATGAAATGTTGCTGCATGACGATGAAGATTTTCTGGATAGTGTCGTCTTCAGTGATGAATCGACATTTCACGTAAGTGCCGATGAGAACACTCATAATGCTTGCATCTGGGGGTCAGCAAATCCCTACGATATGGTACAGTTGCAACGAGACTCCCCTAAATTGAACGTGTTCTGTGCCATATCCCATTGGAAAGTTAGTGGGCCTCTTTTGCCTATCGACTCGATGTGCGCCGTGTGACGAATGGTACTCACGTTGAACACTTGTAGCAAAAACTCCTTGAGTAGCTCTTTCATTTGATGAATTATTTATAATTGTACGTTAAAAGTAATAAATACTACAAAGTCTTAAAACCCCGATATTTATTTTCAAACACCCTGTATTTTGTTCTTTTTGTTATTTTGTTATTGGAAGCATGTTTTCGAACAGTAAAATTAGCGTTCTTCACAACGAAAGAAGAAAAATGTCAGAGAACTGCACGGATTATCCGCTGATAATTTACTCAACTGAAAATTTAGATAAACTTAGAGTATTTCATCTCTTTAACTCGATTTGAATTGTTTTGAATACTGTGGACAAACAGGTTGCGAACCTCTCGAGTTGCAAACAAATTGGTTTACGAACAAGTTTTGTGATCAATTTTTCCCTAGTCTTAAGAACAGTTTTGTGAAGTGCACTGAGAAAAATCCGCTATCCGGATAACAGTATATTGTACGGAATACCTATGTTTACTACGGAAATCTGTTGGGAACATGATATCCATATGTTACATACGTACTGTCATTTTCCCACTTAGATGTTACATCATGCCACTGCAGGAGGTCTGACATCTAACAGTCTTCCGCATATTACATACGTATACCTATGTTATATACATCAGTGATATGTTATATACATTCATCTGTATGTGATACCCTGACCGCCTATATACAGTTCTTTCTTCCATATGGAAAGTCCGTATAGATAGAACACTTATACGGAAAATACATATAGAACATACGTTTTCAGTTATACATTTGCTGAAGGATGTTATATAGCAGCGTTTCCTAACCGGTGTGCCGCGGCACACTGGTGTGCCGTGAATGGGCCGCTGCTGTGCCGCGAGGGAATCGAAACAAAATTACTAATTCTATAGCAATCAAATTGCAAGACATAGGGAAAAATGTATATTTGTATTTCCCATTACTAAGAAAATCCACTATGAATCTGCAATTTTATGTTTCATACCGTGTTACTTTTCTGTACATTTTTTTAATGTTGAAAAAAGTATTTATCATTGTTATGACCATTATTGCTTCTTCATTGTTGCAGACTATTTCGTAACTTGAAAATTTAAAATATCATTCAATCCTCTCGTCAAATTACCTACATTTGTGTTTTAAAAGTAGAAGATTTGTTTGTTCGTTCATCATTTAGCGATCTTCCTTCTTAGTGAAAGGTTGGATACAGTTTTCGAAAAAGAAAGCATATTTTTAAAAACCTGAGTCCAACATTTCACTGCAATTGTATTTCATTGCATTGCAATATATATTAAATTTCCATCTTGGTTTAAATTGCACTTAATTCTGAAGCTACGGAGAAAATTTTAAAAAGCTCCAGACTTCCATAAAAACTTAAAGTGTGCATGCGTTCAATGTTATGACCTCTAGGCAGGAGGGATTTAACATGCAATGCCTTCCAAACGGTACAAGATACGGTTACATTTACTACACCAATGAATTTCCGAGAAAATTGTACATGAATTTGATGTATTACTTGCACCTATTCCTATTTGAAAAAACGAAAACTGAATCCAATATGGAGGATTCAATGTGACGACAGGGGTGGGTAACATATGTTAGAGAAGTAGTACTTGATTCAATTTGTTTTGCATATGCCCAAATTCATGTCCAGTTACATCTAAAGAAACTAAAAGCAATTTTGTGTCCGAGCAATATAGTAGTATACAATTGAATTCTGATATATGAAAGCCCGTAAATACGCAAATTACCGGTATCGGCCGCTAAAATTATTACAATACACTTGGGCTGCGGAGAACTTTTCATTTGAATTAATTTTACACGAATCCCAAGGGGACAATTCGCGAATATACCGTGTTGGACAAAATCAAACTCCTTTGCATACAGCATCATGCATATACGATACGTTAAAACTGGGTGATAGTACAACCGCAATTAACTCATATGGGAGTCATCGTCCTACTTTATAAAATTTCCCAAGTTGTAGGGAATGTTAGTGAATAGTCTCTCCACTACAATTCAATGTTGTGATGGACAAATCCGTGTAGGAGATTTTCTCGAGGCTCTACTGTTTCCTCCCACCTTTTTATTCCACCATTCTATTTATTTCTTGCCATCACCGTCCCCTGTAGCCTAGCCGGCATAATTTTGGGACGTAAAACTCAAAGATTCCATATATATATGAAATATTTCCTATTACAATGCAATGCTTGCTCAACGATTACCTCCCAGATGCGTACATTCCCAGATCCGTACCTGTCAAAATCCTTCCCAGATCCGTAAAAGTGCCATGGGGATGATATGACATTTTTTGACATTGATAAAAGATTTCCCACTTAATTGCATTTTTAATAACTGACACTGTTTCTGTGCATTTTTAATAACGTTTGGGCAAAGGAGGATATGGAATTGCATGCTCAAAGAAATACGAAAAGAGAATAACAATAATGTTATTAATACAAACATACACACATACATACATTCTTTCCATTTAGTTTTTCTTAAGGTAGTACCAAGAGAACTGGTACTAACGTAAACGGCCAACTCCTCGCGTTGAATTGAAAATCCTCGAAATATGTTGGATATGAATCCACAAATCACATCAAAGGGATACAGATGTTGGCTCTTATAAAGAACCTTTCTTGAACTAGTATCTGGATCTTCTATGACCTTGGTCCGTCTGCAGCAATCCGCCTATCGTTGTTACCATCACCTATATGTAATTTTTTTTATCAATATATATACTCGATTTACAGTTTATGAGTAAGCCTATATGAAAGTGCAAGCAAACGTCTTCTAACTTCTTTTGCAACATTAAAACTACACAAAATGTTCTTTACTTCTTTTACCTTGCGAGCTGAGACACTTTTGGTTGTAAGCATAATCGCTTGTTCTAGCTTCTAGCTTGAGAAATCGGACTAATTAGATGACATGAGGATCTGGCTTGTTTAGCAGAGTATTTAATCTATTATTCCAACCCTTTGCGGGATTATTTGTTCTATGGCGTTTTTCATAGCAGTTCCACGTGCTTACTAGGACTGTAGAAGTTTCTACCACTGCTCAACAAAATAGTCATAGGACTGCTCAAGCATAGGGGAGGAGTGGGTATCCTCTTGAATACACAGCCAATTACTGTCGACCATTTCTAACGGAAGACAAGCTAATGACTCACACATTCGAATGTGAAGTCTTATATCATTTTTGTAGTCTGTAACCAAGCCCAAATTCTGTACCTTACGCCAAAGACACTAGTCAAAATGAAAATTGCATCCACTTATGGAAGTTAAAGGAAAAATTGTTCTAAAAGAATTTATTAATGCTGCAGGATTCCAATTCGAGACTTATTTCTTTATTAGTGAAAAAAAATCTTTCATATATATGCTTTCTATTATTCGGGAGAAGGCCAAAACCACTGCAATCACATTAGCTTCCTCCACTGAACTTCCAATATTTGCATAAATTACACAAATTTGGGAGAAAAGTTTGCTACAGCTCTTAAACGTGTCATCAATAAAAAAGGTCGTACAAGTTTGTGGAATTTCTCTTCCTTCTTTCGCTAGCAAAAGTTATTATCCTCTCCTCTTCTCCATCGTCAAATAGCAAGTAATTGGAACTACCATCCATCTTTGGAAGACTATCTGATAAAACCATATCTTTCGCGAGTGACCAATTGGTTTTTGATCCTCTTAATTCTTTGTCTTTCTCGACGTATATAACTTTTGACAGACGTGAACGGAGGCACTTTTATCAATAATTCAAAACCATGCCCGTATAAATCAAAAGTTTCTTCCCTGTGTTTCCGAAACAGGTACATCATCTTCACGAACACCTTCCTTGGCAGTGTATAGTGACATCTTCGCTCAGTCAAAACTGTATCACCGCACCCGTACAATCATTATTAGATACACCAAGAACATTTTCACCCTGTGCCTGCATTCGGTTCCGACACAATTACTTTATTTCGTTAATATATAACCAACTTCTTACATTTTCCTTATTAATCCTTTGTAATCTATTGATATCCACCATATGTAGCCGACGGTTTTTTTTTACTTGTCTCTATAATCTCGAACAAATGACATCTGTCCATCGTTTCTGCGAATCCACAACACGGTGAAAGTAAAGACAAGCATAGATTCGTTGTAATAATAATAATAATAATAATAATAATTATAATAATAATAATAATAATAATAATAATAATAATAATAATAATAATAATAATAATAATAATAATATAATGACGGAATCACTCTCCTTCCACAATCTGGTAATTCTGTTAGGCTCTCCGGGTCCAGGGGACAATTCCACAAACTTTCCAGCTGTTGGGCTTTTCGGGACAGGAGATCCAAAAATACACGAATTTATTTTGGCTGCTACTTGAAATGAAACCCTTAGTTTCCATATCCCCTCTGCTCGAAAACTAACAAAAATTCACAAAAACAGTGCCAGTTATTGAACCTGTACGGAAGTGGGAATTCTTATCTCGCTTTCAAATCATGACATTTCATTGCATCTGGCAATTGTACGGGAAAGATTTTGACATGTACGGAAGTGAGAATGTACGCAAGTGGAAGGACACCTCTTCAACACCTAATTTGCGATACCATTATGAGCCTCAATAGATGCCTTGATTGCATCGAAGTCAATGGGTTGTGAATGTCCGTATGTGGTATGCTCTGAAGGGATTTACCGCTGCTGTTAAAGAGTTAAATCACCGTTGTACTATAATTTTCTCTATAACTTTGGCTTTGAACACTTTCTGATGTACTTTACCTATATTGGAAGACTAATCAAAATTGGGTTCTGCGAGATATTTTATATTCCTTACTAGGTCCTGTAAATATAGTATCTACGTAAGATAGGAGCGACAATATGCTCAACGTAATCCAGAGAATTGTCCTAATATTTTCTTCTTGTGTTCTCTTCGAAACTTGTTAGGTTATTTGTATTTTTAAGGTCCGTTATATGATCTGGACATCAAAGAAGTACGTAGTGTGAAATATATTTCCGTTTATAAAGTTAACCAAGAAAGATCTGTCGCTTTTTCACCCACCATCTTCGAACATCCATATGGCGGTTTGGGTACAAAACCTCGCGGACCCTAATCTCGCCTGGCCAAAACCTCGCTGAGCAAAACCTCGCGGGCCGAAACGTCGTATGTCGAAAATCTCGCCGCCCAAAACCTCGAGGGCCAAAACCTCCCTGTCGAAAACCTCGCCGGCCAAAATCTCTCCCGGCAAAAACCTCGCGTCCCAAAATCTCGTCATACCGGAAATCTCACCTGGTCAAAACCTCGCGGTCCTAATCTTAGGACACAGAGACTCGCCTGGTCTAAACTACGCGGAACGTAATCTCACCTGGGAAGAAATGTCGTGAGTATGAAACGTCGTCACGACGATTTCTTCGATGTAGAATGCTCTGTATATTGTTATATGTAAAATATATATTTTGTAATAGCATATAATTGAATTAAAATAATGAGAAGAAAAATTCTAACGCGTGCTTTGAATCTCTATCCTATATAAACATGAAAATGACTATGTTTGTGACATCATACCCCTTGAGCTACTCGATCAATCTCTATGAAATTTTCTGCATAGATGAGGTTGAGGCCTGGAATGAATTTTATAATTTCACTTTGATGGCACAACGAAGGGGAGGTGGAGATATATAAAAATAAATAAAACTTAATAACGCTTGAACCAGGAGACCAATCTCGATCTAATTTGCTACACAGATCAGGTTAGAGCCTGGGACGATTTTTATTATTTCACTTCGACGGGAAGAGAAAGGGGAAGGGGAAGACATATAGAAATACATAAAAATGAAAGTGGTTGCGTTTGTGATTTAATAATTCTTGCACTATCCGACCAGTCTCGATGAAATTTTCAACATATATGGGGTTTGATCCTGGGATGGTTTTTATTTCACTTTGACGGTGACCTTAGGAAATTTAAACAAAATCGAATAATATTTACGAAAGTATGAAATAATATCTGAGTTTTTACGTCCCTCGATTATGTCTTGTAAGTTAAAGGAGACGTAGATGGTCTGGATGAAGGAAATGATGGAATGAAGAAAGTGGGAGGAAACGGGAATACATCGAAAAATGAAATAAAATCTTTTGTTTTACGTCCCACGCTTATGTCAGTTAGGCTAAAAGAGACGGTGATGATGAGAAATGAATGAAATAGTGGAATGAACAAAGTGGGAGGAAACGGGAGAACCCCGAGAAAACCAACGAGCGCGGTGTTTGTCCACCACAAAGTCCACACGGCGCGAGCTGGGATCGAACCAGGAACCCCAAGCACCGGAGGTGAACGCTCTACCACTGAGCCACCGCGCTCCCGGGAATACACTAAGAAAGCCACACACACGATATTTTTATCTTCTTCTTCTTCTTCTTCTTCTTCTTATTATTATTATTATTATTATTATTATTATTATTATTATTATTTGTAATATGAAATTGCATATTAAGAAACTCATTGAGTAAATTTTAAGAAAAGGTTTCATTCCATGAGGTTTCGGCCAAGCGAGATTTTGGTCCGCGAGGTTTTGACCAGGCGAGATTTTGGCCCACGAGATTTTGGGCCGCGAGGTTTTGGGCACGTGATGTTTTGGCACGGAGAGATTTTCGCCCGCGAGATTTTGGCCAGGCGAGATTTTGTCCGGCGAGGTTTTGGCCACGCGAGATTTTGGGCGGCGTGGTTTTGGCCACGCGAGGTTTTAGCCCGTGAGATTTTGAGCGGCGATATTTCGGCCGCGAGATTTTGTCCGTATCACCGATATGGCACCTAAGACGTACTTGAAAGATAAAAAATAGTCCTCATCAGCATCGACAACCTTCTGCCAACGTTCTGGAAGGCCATAGATTCCATCGCAGTAGAAATTGTTGTGCCGTGAAGCGAAGAAAGCATCAAGTGAATTTTGCACCTCTACTAGGCGTCTTCTAAGGTGATTGTTGAAGGAATGGAACACATGATAACCGTACAGTGTAATGTCCGGGGAGTATAGTGGATACAATAATATTTACCATCCAAGGCGTAGAATGGTGTCCCGGGTCATCCTAGCCATGTGGGGTTAGCGTTGTACTGTAACATGAGGTCCCCTTGCAATTCAGAAGTGCTGGCTCCAGAGTTTTGACTTTTTCTTAAACATGGCTTAACTGCTGACAGTACGCAGTTGCATTGATGCTCTGAATAATTGGTAACAGTTCCCGATACACGATGCCGCGAGCAGTCCACCAAACACACAGGATGACCTTCTTTTGGTGCAGCACTTGCTTCGGCTGTTTTGGAACCGGTTCATGGAATGCTAACCAACAATGATTGCGCCGTGGAGCTTAGTACAGGATCCACTTCTCATCACATGTCAACACCCTGTCCAGAAATGGCTCCCTCCTCAGACGAGTCAGCGAAGAAATACAGGTGTTTGCTCGCGTTCCCCATGCCGTAAGCACTGCTGGACCAGCGATGGGCAACTAGCGATACCTCGCTAAAAATTGGCGGCCCCGCAGTGATGATTTGCGGTGGCCCCACTTCCGTTCTAAAAACTATACCTCCGGCGGCCCAACAGTGGCAGAGACACGACGAAACGCCAATGAACCAGGAAGTTACTCTCCAAAATATGTTAAAGCGCCTATATGCGTGATTTGTTTAAATTAAGATGAATCTAAAGAGCACTAAGAAAAAATTAAAAAGTACCCCGGGATGGGCGCGAACCACCAACCTTATGATTACTAGGTGCGTGCTTGTTCTTCCGACTTCACCAAGCAGACGATGAAGAAAACCTCGCATGTAGAGGGGTAAGTCGTTGAGTTTTTTTTTTTTTTTTTAATTTGGGCAGAGTGCCTCTTTAGCCGTGTATATTCACAAATAACCGTTTCGGATCTGATAAAATGCGTTCGTCATATAGTTTTATAAGAAAACAACACGCGTCTATTTATTTCATAGTTCTCCATATTCACTTTCTAATGATCGGCGACAATTGTCATCTAAATTCATACAATTATACGCACTCATCTCAAGATTTTTCACTTCATGATATAGAGGCAGAGGCTACTATCGACCCTGGGAGCTCTCTTGAGGAATAATTCGCCAGGAAGAAGTAATATATAATAATAACCGCATGCATATGACTGGCGATAGTTCGTGTTGGTCTTTTCGCGATTCTTCGCGAGAAATCGAAGAAACGCAGACCAAAGTGACTTTCTCGCTGCTACGCAGTGGTAACTTCAATACCTCGATTCTAGATATCTGTTTCGACTCGACGAAACCCTGACGCCAGTGGCACATTAGCGGCAATTCTTGGACACGTCGCTACATCGACGATCCACATTTGCCGGCAAGTGGGCTACTAGGTGTTGAGGACGTTAACGGCATTAGGTTGCCTTCTGGCCCGGAGTCAAATCACGTGGGATTCATCGACCCAACTTGAGTGCTCCTAAGTTGATGGAGGTGCTGACGAATGGTTTCTCCACTCACACTGAATTGTAGTCAAGTTTCTAGGATGCCTGGACACTGTTCGCCTCATCTGCTGCCTCAAGGTCTTCATTTTGTACACGTATTTGTCTTCCGGTACGTGGTGCGTTTTCGAGTGTTTTGTCACCGCCCTTAAGCTTGTTAATCTACCGCTGCACTGTCCGCGTAGTCACGACACTCTGACGAGTGGCCTGGCATATCTTCCGCTCAGCTGCAGCCCTGTTTGGACTCGTACAGCATAGACGCCCTTATGACGATCTGTGGAGGTTCCATGTTGAGTATGTCCTTACATAAGTTCACGGTGTAACTGAACTACCACAGTCAGGTGGTATGTTAGATATACCCACACCAACAACTAACCTTCGCCTTATCTCCATTCGCATTCAACTCACAGTGTGAGGGATAATGGAACACAGACCTCCACAAAAATTGACAGAACTTTCTTGGTTACCTTAGATATATATTCGTTACTATTGACGTATTAAGGCAGGCAATGTTACGCGTAGCTTTGATCAACCATTATATCCAGTATAAAATCTACTTATAAATAGCATAAGATTTTTAGAAAGCAAGACTTGCAAGACCCTTGCAAACAAGACCAACACTTGGTGTGCACGACCAAGACCAAGGGCTCCAGTACATGACCAAGACTGGATGTGTGAGACCAAGAAAACCCGGTCTTGGATCTATTCATCACTAAAAGCATTTGTCATGCGAAAGGGGAAGTGCAATGGATGCACCACAGCACAACAACACGTTGCTTACAGAAATTTCGTGGAGGTTATAAAAGTGTCGAAGATCAACCAAGGTCCAGCTGTGCCAATGTAACATGTTCTGAGGTAATAGGACACGCCATTGAGGAAAATTCATCCACCTGCACACGAAGACTGTCAACCAACTCACACAGTCTCAGTCCACTGTAGTGCGTCACCACCATGAACTTGAGAAAACCGTCAGTATCTGCCGCATTGTGCCCCATGAGTTGACTTCAGCACAGTCCAGAGGAGACTGGATGAGTGGCGACAAATGCTGAAAGATTAGCGTGATGTGCATTTGCTACAATGGATTTTCACATGCGATGAGAAATGGGTGTTCTTCCGAAATAGGAATGTAGAAAAACAGTGGCTGAGCAAAGGTCAACTTTCACAAACGGTCGTCGAATGGGCGTTTCGAGCACAAAGTCGTGCTTTGTGTGTAGTAGAACTACGAGGGAATAATGAATTTGAGTTCGTCCTAATGGTTCATCACCCTGCTGCAATAGGATAAAACAAAACTCTACTTCGCTCGAAAAGCGCAAAAAAGAAAAAAAGCCAGGAACTTGATGACATCTGACGCCACACCAGGTATATAGTCCTAGCCTTCCTCTGTCGGATTACTATCTGTTTCGGTCCATGACGCACTTCCTGAAATTACGATGCTTCACCAACCAGCAGGAGGTGAAAACAGCAGTGACTGACTCCTTGCGTCTCAGGACAAGACGTGGTATTGACGTGGAATTGAGAAACTGGTAGAAAGGTGGGTGCAGATAGGGCACATGAAGAGCTATACTTTGAATGGTAACCTGCTCTCATTGTACTGTAATAAATATAGGCATGTTATGTACCAGAATATTGCAAAACTTATGACTCATCCTTTCATTAATAGAAATTAGGTGACACATAATTGCACACAAGTTAATGAACAAATATAGTATACTGAGATAACTCAGTTTGAAGGCACAGAGGCACAGAAGTGAATGAACTAATACAGAATTCTAACAGAACAACTCAACTCCCGAAGGCAGAAAAAATCCATGTCTCATTACATAAAATGATGTTTATGGGTCTTTCCCGTATCTCGAAGTTCCCATATTAACAGAGTAAAGCTTCTACCACTCTATGAGACTGCGGCTGTTGAACACATTGAAAGGTCTGTTAATATGGTCCCGTCAATTGAACTCATGCCATGATTGACACGACAGTTATAAAGCCGTGTAATTAGCCATACTATATACACAAGGAGAAATATACAGTGTTTATAATAATGGTGATGAGTTGCAAGGATTATCGACAAAACTGAAAGGGATGTGCTGTGATTGGCCACCTGTTGCAGACGGATCAATGATAGCGGGGTTCGTGAATAATGCATAGCAGCTAGTCCAGTCTAGTCAATATCCTCTTCTAGGCTGAATGTGGTCACTGGAGTATCTGGTGAAAGCCACCTTCTCCAACGGAAGCGGGAAACTGTCTCCTCGGCTCGTACATAAACAAAAAATCGGTTGAGAGTCGTTCTCCTTTAGCGACAGATCGTCGTAGGTGGAGCTCTGAGCGCGCTCAGAGCAGGCGGAAGGGCAAATCCATCGCAACTCTCCAGTGCACTCCAATCGTTAGATGACGACAAACACACACACACAATAGAAGCACAGTATCCCTCAGGCAAAAATACATCCGGCTACGCAACAAAGGCGTCCATTTTAAAATGAAAGCCTCTAATAATGGAACGAAGAACTTAATAACAAAGCTAGAAAAGGTATAAAAGAATCACATAATGGTCCTTTAAAAAATGTCCAATCAAGCCTCTGATGCGATTTCAATTTCAATATGTGGAATATAATTTACCTATTATTTATTTACTTATTTTAGCATGAAGCATATTTTGAGATCCGATCCATTTCACCTAAAACCTTCTACGAGAAATCCATCGCAATGACCCAGTAATATTAATGGTACAATCTCGAAACTGTAATTACAATATCGATTATTGGGTAAACATAATACTGTTGTCTCTAACAGTTAAATATTGCGTTGTGATTTTCCTCTCCAAGCTTTTTTGCGCAACAAAGTCAATTGTTGCACTAGCAAAATTTGTTGTTCTAACATTAAAATTAGTTTTCCATCAGCAAAAGACATTTTACAAAGACAAAATTTAGTTCTTATAACAACAGAAACAACTCTTCCAACCATAAAACTGCTGTTCCCAGCAAAAAAACAAGTTCTTACAACAACAAAACCAATTTTCCCAGTAGCGAAATTGGCATTTTTAACAACAAAAATGTATTTTGTAGAATATTTTCAATTTGACATTTCCCTAACCTAGGACAAAAAAATTACCTCTGTATATAATTTTCTAAGATTTTTTTTTTTTAAATTGTAAAATAATATCCAATTTGGTAGAACTACCTCAAAGCAATTAGATTACCTCCTTGGTTACTATTTTATTTTGGTCACTGCTCGTCATATTTGAGGGGCTCGGGCGTAACGATAAGCTCCACTTCTAGTGAAATTGGTTATTATGGGTTGTCATGAAACGACAGAAGAGTATGTAGAGTATGTAGATAGTTTTCTTTTAGAAACATAGCTACAGAAGTCAGGGGAAACTAGTTTGGTATGCGCCACTGCATTGAATTGTATGGGAATGGCCAACCGTCTTTTCCAGTTTACTTGAAAATTATAATATGTGGCATAGCATTATGTTTGCCCGAGCCGCCCATTTCTCCCTCAGAAGAGTAATTGTGAGCCTCAGTGCAATAGTTGTCTGAGCAACATCGACATTCTAGATTTACAAGATAAATAAATAAAAAGAAATAAAATATAGAACGAAATATATATATCAACAGTGCAGCAAACAAGTTGAGAGTTATGTTTTACGTGCTAGCTGCCAAACATAATGTGAAATTAGTTTTCAAAAGATAGAAGGTAGAACAATTTATACATGGACATTATTTCTTTTACAACTTTTGTTACAAAAGTTTTTGTTATAAAAATATAACAGAGTTATTATAATTATGGTCTTAAGATCAAGATAATATTTCCTAAATAGTTAGGGTAAATATTTGTTTCAAGGCCTAGGCAACCTAGTGGAAGATTCCCAGAAACTTTCACGCAAGCTGAGGGGAAACGGGTTAAGAATCTCAGTGTTTCAGGAAAAACAAAGATAGGTTGGAGTCCGGCAAAGCTTTAGGCAAGCAGAGCGGGGAGAAAACCCCTGAAGCTCTATGAAAGCTAAGAATTTTTTACAACGCTTCGTGCAAGGAGAGTGGCAAGAGGCCCGAAAGCTCCAGGCAAGCTAGGGGTTAGGTTGAGATCTCTTAGAGCTCCAGAACAAGCCAAGAAAGGGATGCCAACCAGCCGAGATTGGTGTCGATTGAGGCGATGAGCTCTACAACATAATTTTCAGAAAAGAACATAAAACTTTAAGATTTTTTTTCTCAATTTTAAATTACTGCTGGCTAAACCACAATTGCACCCAGGTGCACAATTGTTACGTTGAAACAATGGGATTAGCTGAGAATCATACCACATTGAAAATTTTGAAATTTATACGAGTGATCCGTCAGTTCAGTGATGCCAAAATACTTATGATGGTGATCCTGGCGATACTTGGTCTGAGAGTCACAGACATATAGGGGCAAAAACAATTTTACAGAACAAACACAAAGCAGATAATTTGCGATTCAGTCATTGAAGTACTGACTACAAATTAACATTGTATATCTTGGAAAGGTCACATGTATACAATGTAATCACATTTTATGCAACTAAAAAGAGAACACCCCATTTTGAATTTAAAATACTTGAAGAAACCATGTATACAGTATAAACGCTAAGTGGGAGGCTAGGCCAAACACAATGATAAGCACCATTTCAGCTGAAATTGAGTTATTAGATAGAACGGATTGGGATCGAACGACAGAACAGTACGTAGAAAGTTTAATTTCAGAAATGTACCTGCAGATGGCAGAAGTTTATTTGATATGTATCACTGCATTGCATTGCATGGGATTGTTGAACTTACTCTTCCAGCTACTCGAAAGTTAGAAAACGTTACATACCACTGTGTTCCCCCGAGTCGATCAAATGCCTTGATACATCACTAGGATTAGAAGTTTATTAATTCGGTAAAAAAATAAACGAAACAAAATTACTACTTTAATAGTTATCCTTTGATGCTCAAGCTTATGCTGATAACAAAGTATTTTTCATATGATCCAATTGGGAACAGGTCAAAACTCCCACAGCCAAAACCCCCGCACTCAAGAAATGTCAAAACGCCCACACAAACGGTCATAACCCCCACACAAATGGACAAATCTCCCAAATACACGAACGGTCATAACCCCCACAGCCAAAACTCCTACACTCAAGAAATGTCAAAACACCCACACAATCGGTCATAACTCCCACACAAACGGACAAATCTCCCAAATGCGCGAACGGTCATAACTCCCACAGCCAAACTCCCACACTGGTAATCGGTCATAACCTCCAACGGTAATAACTCCCACACAAATGGAAAAATCTCCCAAATGCAGAAATTGTCACAACTGCCACACAAATGGACAAAATCCCCACACAATCGGACAAATCTCCCACACTCTGAAATGATCCTGGTTGCATGTCTTGCCCTTGTACCTTTTAGTAACATTTTTTATTTCACTTAAACTGATGTTGCAACTATTCTTCTTGCACTGTTTTCTAATGACAGAAACACTAAAGTGGGCGTCATAAAGAGCCGCAACAAAGAAGTGGAATCATGATCATTTCAGAGTGTGGGGGATTTGTCCAATTGTGTGGGGTTTCCTCCATTTGTGTGGTAGTTGTGACAATTTCTGCATGTGGGAGTTTTGACCATTTGTGTGGGAGTTTTGTCCATTTATGTGGGGATTATGACCGTTGCTATGTGAGGCTGTTTTGTCCATTTGTGTGGGAGTTATGACCGATTGTGTAGGCGTTTTGACATTTCTTGAGTGTGGGAGTTTTGGCTGTGGGGGTTTTGACCGCTCGTGCGTTTGGGAGATTTGTCCATTTGTGTGGGAGTTATGACCGATCGTGTGGGCGTTTTGGCTGTGGGGGTTTTGACCTAGACCCATCCAATTAAATAAAATAGGTCCGATTTATTTGTACCTGTGGGTTTTCTCGTGGTACTCCCATTCCCTCCCACTTTCTTATTCCACCAATTCTTCCATCATCATTCACTTGCCTTAATCATCCTCTCCCTTAGTCTCAAGGGCATAATAATAGGACGTTGAACTGAAAGATTTCATTTCATTTTCCGATTTATTTATTCGTTTCATTTCACATACTAAATCACTCTAACAATGGCATATTGATATAAACAAATTCAACTGTTTCTCAAAAGAGGTTGTTAGTGGAAGGTCAAACGATCTTTGGAGATAATGTTTCATTATATAATCCCTCTCCACGAGAAAAAAATAATCCTGCGACGTAGGATTTATCTTTCAATGTTGCAACAGTGAATTTAATGCAAACAATGCTGAACTGAAAGGAAAGATAGTGAAGTTGTATGACGCCATGAACACTACCAACCTTCGAAACCCAACAAAAACACTAGTTCGACACCCGGTTGATTTTGTTCGTCATTTTCGCAAGCCCATTCGGAAGATTACTGGTAATAAATAACCATGTTCTAATTATTTTTATTCAAGCCCGGAGAGCTCCCTTGTGGCTAAGCTGGTAGCGTACGCGCCTTTGGTGTGGGAGACCCGGGTTTGATTCACGGCGTGAGCTTATGTGGTTCTGATTCCACGTAAAACTATATTTCCACGTCTCTTCGCTGCTGAAAGGGGCGCTAAACTAAATATAAGTCGTCCATTTCCAAAGCAGCTCTTGTCCATTTCCAGAAAATCCCAGAAAACCGAGAAAAACTGTAGGATCGATTCGTTTTTTAGAACTGAAAATATTTGAGGATGTTCAAATTTTTCACATGAATACACTGAAGCATTCCCAGTTCTACAAAACATGCAGATCCTACATTAAAAAAAAATCTGGGATTTTATGTAAATGGACAAGAGCCATTTTGGAAACAGACGACTCATATCAAATCTTCAAAACCCGGACATAATAATAATAATTGTTAGAAACAGAAATAAATTAACCATTCTTCCTGTATGAGCTACTGTATTCTGGCTCCTTTATTCTACTAAAAACCACAGACTACTACAAAAGCCAAGTTTTCACCTCCTGTTAATACAGTTTCTCGCCTCCTGTTACAAACTTAACATCCTCCTACCTTTGATTAATACATTAATCAACAATATATATATATATATATTACCTATACATTCTCAACCTAAAATTTCTTAGGGAATTTCACTTGTCTACCACTTCTTGTGGTTACAATCTTTTCAACTTTAGGTGTACTTGCAATCTTTTTAACTTTCTCTGCAGATAATTCCTCACAGGAAGTTACTTCCAAAGGAAACACACATTGAATGGGTCGAATTATCTCTCTAATGAAGTTTTCAAGCGAACAACTATGTACTGTCAGTTTCTGTATCCAACATAAGGCTGTAAACGAATCCGTCCAAAAGTATTCTTTGATCTTTTCAAGTCCCATAGCTGTTTTCACAAAATCCGCTAAACGAGCTCCTGTGAAACATGTTAATAATTCTAATCTCGGTATAGTAATACCCTTCAGTGGTGCGATTCTCGATTTGGCTTGCAGTAATTGTAGAGAAACTAACTTCAGTTCTCAGAAACACTACTGCAGCATAAGACATTTTAGATGAATTACAGAATAAGTGCAAACTAGAAGCTTCGGTGTCTACAAACGAAATATACCTAGGTATTCTCACAGTCTTAAAAGTCAGTTCTTCTAACCATTTAAGAAATTGTTTGCTTTTTTCTTCGGGTTACTTAGTATCCCAACTCAACTTTTCTTTCCACGTTTCTTGTAACAAGAGTTTTGGGAAAAGAGTAACAGGACAGCTGAAACCAATGGGATCAAACACACGTTGCGCAAGAGAAAAACAATTATTCTTGTTACTTGTTCTGGAGGTTTCTCACTTAATCTCAGATCACGAAATAAAACATCAATCTTGCTTGTCCCACAATAAACCTAGAACAGATATTGGTTAACATATTTCTCCATCTTTACCAATCCAGTATGCTCCCACCCTCTTAAGTTAAATTTTCCTTCCGTCAGGATGTTCGTTGCTTTCTTAATAATCTCTTTCAATTCATTTTCAAAATCAACAGATGTTACACAATTATCAACATACATATAAGTTTTAAGCTTTTCATTACACTACTATAAGGATAACTGTATTGTTTCAAGTGATGATCTATCACAGCATCCAAAGGAAAAGGACTACAGTTAACTTCAAAAACCACCCTGCGGTGTCGAAACAGTTTAATAACCTGTTCATTATAATCTTGCCACAACAAGAAACGCAGGTAATCGCGATTAGTTGGATTAATAGAAAAGCTCTTCTTACGTCTGAAATAACACCTATTCTTTTCTTGCTAAAATTCATGAGAATGGCAGGAATAAGTTCCAACACATTAGATCCCTCCGCTAGACAATCATTTAAGGAACGAGATCACTTTCCTTTACAAGAAGCACCAAAAACAGGTCTAACACTAGTAGTAGAGTTTGCTTTAAAAACCCCCAATGAGGGACATAATGCCCACGATTATCTAATTCTTAATCTGGGGCTTCTTACATAATTTCTTCATTTTTCCAGTCTTCAAAAATTGCACTATATTCATCAAACTTTCGATTTGTTATTACAAGGAGCATTCATTTAATTCGTAGTCACCCTGTACAAATATGGAAAACTGTTCACCTACCTTCAAAGTAATCAGCTCTGGCGGCGACGCACTTTGTCCACCGTGACACGAGCCGCTGCGTGTCTTTCTGGTAGAAAGCTTCGAGCTGCCGGCGAAGCCACGACGTCACCTCCTCTATGATCTCATCATCCGAATGGAAACGATGCCCACGTAGAGCTTTTTCAGTTTTCCAAACAGGTAAAAATCGCAGGGGGAGAGGTATGGGCTGTAAGGCGAGTGACGGAGTACCTCCCACTTAGACTTCGTCCAAGTCTCCTGCATCACATTGGCCATATGCGTCCGCGCATTGTCATGAAGCATTCATTTAATTCGCCGACAGTTTCACTAGGCGTTTGCGGAGATTTGCAACGTCTCTCCGTACCTTGCGGCGTTCACTGTCTGTCCGTGCTCCAAAAATTCCGTGTGCAATAGTCCTCGAATGTCGAAGAACAGAGGTCATGATCTTTCCCGCTGTGGTTCGAATCAATTTGGACTTCTTTGAAGGGGGACAGGTGGGTTGACGCCACTGCGAACTTTGGCGTTCGCTTTTCGGTCCGTAGTGATGGCACTACGTTTCGTCCTGTATAATGATTATCTCCAGGAATGCCTCACCCTGAGCTTCGAATCTGTCTAGATGCGACTGGTACACCTCCCTCCATTCTTTCCTTTTTTTAGCCTCAGTAAGGCTGTGGGGCACCCATTGGGCACAAATCTTGTGAAAATTAAGCGTCCTGGTAATTATTGAGTGGGTCAATCCGACGCTGATGCCCATTTCCGTCGCCACCTCCTTCACCGTAGTTCTCCGGTTCTCACGGATGATCTCGTCCACACGCGCAGTAATCTGTGGCGTCATCACTACGGGCTACCCGGACGATCGTCGTCTTTAAGCGTCTTTGGACACTCAGCAAACCGTCTGCGCCATTTGATGACTGTTTGCAGTGACAATGCGTGCTGTCCGTAAACACAAACCATTCGTCTGTGCATTGCCCGTGCGCCGACACCTTTGGCGGTAAGAAACCGTATATAACGGCACGCTGCTCCACTTTTCCACTTTCTTCATTCCACAATTTCATTCATTGCTCATCATCACCGTCTCCTTTATCCTAACAGGCATAACTGTTGGACGTAAAATTAAAAAAATATATATATATATTTCATTTTCTTATCGGCCTCCATTTTCCGCGAACCAGTTCGTTTGTTTTTCGACTGAGAACACACTACCGTGTATTTGGAAGACACTGACTCACAGCTGTCCCTCTTTGCAGCTCCACCTTCTTTTTCCGTTCATTCGATAACTACCGTGCCGTAATCTATCGAGCCTTTAAAGAACCCGCTACATGCCGGTATAAGCCTCGTTACATGTTTCGAATGGTTTCTATACATTTCACGGGTGACTACGAGTTAAATGAATGCTCCTTATAATTTGTCAGTTGTTTTTCCTAGTTGCTTCTCCGAAAAATCTCGGTTATCAGGAAGATCACTGCAGCCATCTAGCAAATGTAAACATGTCTCATATTTCCCTCTTTGATAACAGTTGAAATTTTCTCAAAATGATCTAAAACTGCTGCATCTATTTCACTTTTTCTCAGTGTTCTACAGGGGTCAGAGATTCCAGTGGCTTCTGAATTCCATAGATCTGCTAAACGTGTATTTTGATTTAAAGGAGTAAGAGTCACCATAGAATGAACAGTGCCAATCATATGCTCGACCTATTTTCCGATTACTACCCAACCTAGCGTGGTTTGAATAGCAGTCAGATCACAATCTAAGTGACGCAGAAATTCCAGTACAAAGTTTGCCCATAACATCAGCACCTAGCAATATTTCGATTTTTGGAGAACCGACACCACCAATATCCGAGACACTTATATTGTTTGCCTTCAACTCTTCAAGCCAAGGACTTGGTTTTAGTTTTGGTATGGGATTACAAATAACAGTTTGATCCAGAACCTGTATTTCAACTGCACCATTACCTGCCTTGCTTTTCAACATAATATTGTAACATTTATGTTCTGTTTTCTTCGAAGAACCACCTCCGAATAACACATGAATTACTTGTTCAGTTCACTAGCGTATAACACATCTCTTTAGCAGTACTAGACAAAAATGTAGGACCGCTGGAACCTGAATCAATGAGCGCCCTTACAATGAGGCTTTTACCATTAGCCTCTAGAACTACCGGCACAGTTTGTAACACAGCATCAAACACAACACAGCACCTTGCGTGTAACACTGATTAGATAGGGTAACTTTAGGTTCCTCTTCCTCCTTTTCCGGTACGTTAGTATCCTTATGTTTGAGCAGTAACTCCGCGCACATAATCACCCAATGCTTTTGTTTATAAATAACACACGGCATCTTTGGTTTACACGCCTTTGAAAAATGCCCAACTTTTAAGCAAACAAAACGCGCTGTTTTCTTTTTCACGAGTTCTTGTTTCTTGTCCAAAGGAAGCTTTGAAGCATGAAAGCATTCCCTACTTTCATGATGCTTATCACCAAAAATAATAATAATAATAATAATAATAATAATAAAAATAATAATAATAATAATAATAATAATAATAATAATAATAATAATAATTCCATTTACCCACAAACAATTCACTCGCGGCCATAACGTGCTCTCCTTCTTTCTCCCTTCTCTCCCTCTTCTTAGAATCTTCCATTAATATGAATCACGTTTTTGCGAGTGATATTCTTTCCCCACCTTCAACTTCCGCTCTCAAAAACGCCAACAACTGGTTTAATTTGTTACCGTATGTTCTTTCTTTCTCATCCTCGCTACTTATTGTGACACTGGAACATCTCAATCACACATTAAAATATCCTCTGGTATGCAAGATTCAACCATTGGAAATAACATTGCAGCATACTTATCGGTATTCATTCGTATGAATTCTATTGCTCTCAAGTACGATTCAAGTTTATCATACAACTGTGACGTATGAACCTTGTAATTTGCACTTGTAGCATTTTTAATAACTAATTCAAGCAGTTCTCTCACATAAAATTTTATTAGTAACTCTCCTCTACCAAACCTATTTCTGAAACATTCAATAACCTTAGAATAATTCTCTGCTGTGGGCGGAAAACTATCCTCTATTTCACGAGCTCTGGATCCTTTCACCGTGGCTTGTATCAAGTACTGAAACTTTTCCTCTATTTCATCTCCTTATTCTCATAAATTATCTTAAACTGCCTCCAGAAACTCAACCAGTTTCTAACTTCACACACAATTTTATTAGTTCAATTTTTGACAGCTTCAACTTCCTTCTTCAAGTAGGCGAAAACACCACTGACACTTCACTACCTTTGTTTGACACTGCATTAGCACTAAAAACATTTCAACCTCGATACGAGCGGTGTCCATCTTTTCTCTATACTCTTCTGCCTTACCGAATCCCTGTTCAAAGTCCTTCTCTGATTTCGTAAAATCTTGCAAAATCAATTCATTCACCTTCCCGGTTAATTCTTCTAATTCACCGGATAACCTTTCTAATATCACGAACTTTTTTCCTTACAGATTTTTCTGAAATAGTTTCCTCTTTAAGCAAGGCATTGTGCGCACGGGTGAAATACGTCCGTACTACTTTACGTGTTTGTACCAAGGATTCCATATTTGCTTTCTCCCGTGCTCACACAAAATAACTGGAACAATAGTTTATACCTTCTTGGAAATTTCTATCACGTCGGGGTCCCCAAAATGTTAGGAATAGAAATCAATTAATTTTTTTTTCTTCCTGTATGTGCTGCTACGTTTTGGCTTCTTTGTTCCACTAAAAACCACAGATTACCACAAAAGCTAAGTTTTCACCTCTTCTTAAAACAGTTTTACGCCTCTTGTTACAAACTGAACAATAACAATAATAATAAAATTTTGATACATTTTCCAGGAAGTAAATAAGGACTAGGAATGGGCAAAAGTCAAGCTCAAACTCGACTCGAATTCAACTCGAGTTTCGAGACGAGTCAAAGGTAATTTTCTCGAATCGAGTTCCGAGCCGAGTCACTGTTTTTAAGGTCGAGTTTCGACTCGAGTGGAGTTTGATAAATGGCTCGCTCCTTCAGCTCGTTTTAACTCATTGTGAAACCATGGCCTGATTATACTGGAAAGCGAAAGTCATGAGAAATGTAATCAGCAATGTGAAATACTTTTAGTCTTTCTCACGAACGGGGACACTGTTCGCATCTCGTCTCGTCTCCACAACCAGAAAACAATAGATTTTCTTAACGAGACAGCCTCAAATGTCGTGAGACCCAATATAAGTATATAACTGTAGTTCTTACAATCAAGGCTGAGACTTGCACGGTCGAATTTTTGGACCCAAGCAGAAGCCCAACCGGGGTAGTTATGTCAACGGCTGGGCTCGGTTCAACTGAGCAAACAGCTCGAGCAGATTCGGTTGGAATGAGCCACCGACTCTGTCAGGTGAGACATTGGCTCGGTTGAAATGAATCCATCGGCTCGGTTCAACTCGGCTCAAGTGAGTCAATGGCTCGACCCTGCTCGGTTAGGGTGAGCCATCAGGTCGTTTCGGTTCGGCTTAGGTGAGGCATCGGCTTGAGCCGGTTAGGCTGGGTGAGCTATTGGCTCGGTTCACTTCTCGGTTCGGCTCGATAGTGAATGAGCTGTGAGCCGAGCCGCTCGAATCGTTGACAATCGTAAACCCGGGCCGAAGAGTTTTGAACATGTTTGACCGACGCCCTATTACTTTTAACAATTTTTGGCCCGAGCCGGAATACTTGCTCTTCCGGAACTCTAACCTCGAAACCTCTTGAATTTCACGACTACCGAGGTTGACAGTCAACTACCTTTCAATATACAAACTGCCTATAATTCATGTTTATACATTGTGTAATAATAATAATAATAATAATAATAATATAATCTGTAGTAGTAATAGTACCCTTGACAATAATTATATTGTCTGTGTAGATACACGGAGAGAGGATAATAGATCCTTGAAACTACAAACAAGATTTGGCTTAAATTGGCTCGACTCGACTCGAAACTCGACCTGAATTCGAGTCGAGTTGAAAGATGTATGTTTTGAGTCGAGTCGAGTTTCGAAGAAAACTCGCTCGTGCTCATCCCTAAAAGAAGGGACATGGTCGGGAACAAGAAGACGTTTGGTAATCCTTCTTGGTCGGGAACAAGAAGACGTTTGGTAATCCTTCTTATATATGCGTATTTTGGAAATTAAAAGGTTATTATCAATCTTATCATCGAGCAATGAAGGCCAAAACTAAATATACGTTTAGAAATTTAAAGATGGAAAATATCTACGATCTTCTGTGATTAAAGTAGTCCACGAGAGTATTCCAATGAACTCTGTACCTGGAACCTTGAGAATATAAAGTAGGTGGTTCTGAACAGAGATGACCACGATCAATAGATTCAGGAATGGTAAACCAAAAACTCAACGATATCATTTCCGTTCCTTTCCCAGCAATCTACAAAACTGTACACGATCTGAGTTTCAATAAGCAAAATTTAAACATTGCTGGTAGTCTGAAGTGGGATGGTTATGATTGATTACGTTCTTCCCCCCCCAAACATTCCTAACACCCTCTCATTCGTTTTCCGCTCGATCCAACTAATTCTGTCCATTCTTCTCTACAGGCACATTTCGAAAGTTTGCAATCGTTTTTCATGATTTTTGCGTAATGTACATGTTTCTCATCCACACAGTAAAATACTCCATACCATGTGTTCCTGTTTCGCAGAAAGGGGTTCGAACTGTTTTTTTTTTCACTCCCAGTGTTCCCATGTTTCGAAGAACAGAAAAAATAATCCAATACGTGTATTCCTGTTTCACAGAATGATATATTTTATTTTTTACATAATTTTGTGGAAAGCCTGTACTGTACCAGAAGTACGCCGATATTTATATTACATGTTGAGAAATTGATTCCATTCTAAATTGCAATCACTAGGGCCCAGAAGTTGAGGAAAAATCCTCTTTTTTACGAGTGCCCGAAGACGAGGATTGACATAATATATGTTCATTTTGGGTCATTGTAGCTCAGAAAATAGTGGGTTTTATTTGTTCTTTTTTGCTTTTTTTGGCGTTTTTTCTTTGTTTATTGGTCTTTTTTTTTAAAGCTTTTCATAGTTCTTAACGTCTTCTTTTGCACTTCATCTTTCGACAATAAATTTACTGGTCATTAACTCGAATCACCATCACTTCTTAAACATTTTTTCTTTAGTAAAGAAAATTCAAAAGATAAGACATTCTTCAACTACTGGACTGGTAAGACCAGATCTGCGGCAACCACAAGTCAGATAAGGAGGCGTAACAATGTCCTACAGCAACGGAGGTGAAGATGGTGAAGTTTTCTTATTTTAGTTTGTACCTCAGCTTGTGGGAGAAACAGGCCTGTATCCAGGGGGGGTCTAGGAGGACTGCCGCCGTCAGATTTTGGCTACCCCCCTAAAATTTTCACGGTAGGCTGGCAAATGAACTATAATATGGTTGCATCGGTCCCCCCTAACTTCAGCTGTCCTCTGCTACATTTTTGGGCTGGCTACAGGCCTGGGAAGAAAAACAGACCGTTAACCTACCAGAAGCTTGTATTTCTTGAGCAATATATTCATTAAATATGTAATTCTGATTAAATTAGGTCTTATTTTTACGTCCTTTTTTCAGTTTCTAGGTCTTTTTTTAAGATATTTTAAGTCTTTTTATAGGTCCTTTTTAGGTAATTTTTAGGTCTTCAACTTTCCAGCCCTAGTAATCACATATACAGATTGTAACAAACAAATTATTCCATAAACTATTGAGAAAGTCAAGATTGACAGTTGAGAGTAATCCTGTAACATACTGTACCACTACTTTCTATATGGTTTAAATTTCACCAATCTACGCTACCAGTAAATGGCACAGCATGCAAAACTTACTTTCATCCTTCAGTTTTGCACATCAGTTCATTTTTATTTTATTTTTTTTATTTATTTTATTTATTATTATTATTATTATTATTATTATTATTATTATTATTATTATTATTATTATTATTATTATTTTGTAGTAGCTATACAGTGACGTAACAAGACAAGATTGGAAGTGATTTGCCGTTTTATCCATAAAAGTTAAGCCTACAATCTTAGAAAGAGTATCCAATGCTTTCGATCTTAGTCCCATCTCTCTATTTTACACCCTGCAGAAAATATTTTCTTGTAGAATAGAATGAAGAAATGGGACGAAGATTGAGGTGATTTAAGGTTTTGTGTATGAAAACTTTAGCCCAAATGGGACTGTGTCCCATTCCATCAGTTTACCCCATTACAGAAATTATTTTTAGTACACTGTATAAAAGTATTGTTTATAAAAATCTTTTTAGGTTATTTGGACATCTACAATTCTTTCGTATGTTTTATATCAACGATAAAAAGTAAATAAACTCGAGTGTATTTTTGTTGATGACACCCTGTAGATAGTGAATTTGGTAAACCGTGGAAAATTCTCTTACCGTTGTATGCATTGATAATTCTCATTACTTTGTACCACACAGTGTTGGTGAATGTTGAGTAAGACGAGAATGTGGGTTGGCTAATGATCTACATGACAGTCCATGGACAACGCTGTTTCCATACTAAACACCACTCAGCATCAAATCTTCTATTACTCAATTGGTAACGCAAATTCAGGTTCTTGATAACAGAAACCAGAGGAAATCGCATCAAATTCCAGACAACTTAGAAACATCTAGATGTGCTCTCAATTGCTGTACCTCAAGCAATCAAGTACGGAAGCCACAGAACTTCAACTTCATTATTCAATTACCATATATTTCTCCTGCGCACTGCAATTCCAAATCATCTCTTTTGATTTCCAAAGCTGCATATCAAGGGTTCCCAAAGCAAGATATGGTAATCCAGGAATCCGATAATTACTACACAAAATTCTTCCATTGACACGAATGAGAACAGATCCCTGCAGCATTCTTAAAATACTTCATATGTACTAGTTAACACTTCGTTACGTTGGTATGTAACCGATCATTAAAGTTCCAAAACTTTTTTACTAACTTGACGGTCTACAGAATGAAATAATTAAAAGAAAGTTGTAAATGGATAAAAAGTCACAGTTTGAAACATGATCGTTCAATACTGATAGAAATTATTCACGAGTACTAAAGTTCTCTTTTGCTCTTATAGTTACTACATATACATTATTCAAACTAGCTGTTGGACCGGAGCCTTTAACCCGCTGTACTACCATGAGCAAAATAAATGACGCGTCTCTTTATTTTGAAGTTTTTTGAAAATATCTCCGTTTTCTTTATATGTTCGAAATTTCGGAAGGTTTCCCCAGCAGGACAGGTTAATAACAAACCCGTTTTTAATATTTGTGTTAGATATTAGCTTAAAATAAAGAAATTAGAAGCAAAAAACATTAAATCGACAGAAATCTCGAGAATTACCAACTCTGCTAAAGTGGGAAATTTCAAGAACGCGAGGGAATTCTGCAGTTCAACACGAAGCAGCGACATCTATGTCATTGAGAGAAGCGTGGATTAGATACACAAACGAAAATTTTAACGAAATATTTCTAATATGTCTTATTATATGCATTATCAGCGAACTCCAAATATATGAATCTATGCTAAGTATTAACGTACAGATAGTGCAAATAGTGGAAATTACCTATGGAAAAAGACGAATTGTTAGCCCAATCGTAATGAAAAATCGTCTTTACTGTAGAACAGGTTCAGCTTACGCAAGAGAGCAAATAGCTCAGTTAGATAAAGCAACGAGTTTGTATACCGAAGGTAGACGGTTCGAATCCCGTGGAAGTACTGTTGTCATTTTTATCACTAAGGTTATTTTATTTATTTTTTATTTGGGAAAGAATCAAATTGTAACATATGTGTAAAACTCATGACGATACCAAAAAAAAAAAAAAAAAAGAGAGAGAGAGAAAATATCGTCGCATTTGCATTAGTGTGTCTAATTTTTGTTTGCAAACAAATTCGTAATTATTTCCCCTGTGCTCACTGATGCATAACGAATGTTTTCCAGTAAATGTTAATTCTAATTTGGAGAATTTTATAGTTTCACAATGTTTCTCAGTACATAGTCTTCTATCTACGTGTTTGGTTATTTTGATAACAGATTTCCCTATTAAATGTTTAATTTTCTCTATAAATATTTGTCTTAAATTGAAATTGTTTTGAATTTACTACATAAGCAAAGTTGCCCGAAGGAGGAGAGCTCAAGTAATAGATATTCTACGTAAAAGCAACCTATTGTAGAATGATGATGCTTCTTACCTTCAGCACATAATCTTAACGTTAGAGAGTCACAGAGAGAAAAATTCTGTTTTTCCTCCCTTATCACCACTGATCTTAAAGCTCTACCTATAATGATTCGTGTCACATAATTTCGGCTCTCCAAAGACATTCATATTTATTATTATTATTATTATTATTATTATTATTATTATTCCTGAATATGCCACCCTTACATAATGTTGTAAGACATCTTAGTTTAAAGTGCTTTCTTTAGTAATAATTTGAGCAACCACGTTACTAAATTTAAAATGTATGATTGGGCACGACGTTTTATTTCCCCTCCTCTCTTTTCAGCACGCTCCAACAGAAGGTATATAATTTCTGAGAAGCAGGGCAGACAAAATGAATAAGAAATATATTTAGAGCATCCTTTCCTCCTTCGTGAATGTAATATCACGTAGCATTTTTTATTCTACTGAAGACGACCCTAGGCCGTTATGGTTAGGTAACAAAAGAAATACCTAATATATTTATAGCGCCCCTTAACTGTAATATTACCTCTTCTTTATTTGTTCGAGGCTTCCCTACACAACCAAGGGTGACAAAAAGAATAGGAAAAGTGTCTAAAGATTACAAAAGACTTCATATTTTGTCAGAAACAAGGCAGTATATACACAACATTGCTTTCGTTAACAAGTGTTTCACCCTTGAGTCGCTTATAAAATTCGGCAGAATAACTTTTGCCGATCATTGTTCTAGAGGGATTTGTCCAGGATGGTGGAGCTAATAACGATGAATATGTTTATTTACATCACTGTTAAAGAAATAGCAAACTTTCTGAAAGGAACTTACTTAGGAAACAGATCTTCCTTCTACTTAGCCAGAGCCCACTCTGAAAAATTGCATCTGGCGTTCTGAGTGAAAGTTCTATGGGACTATTAGAAAAATATATTCCCGTTTTCATGCTGATGGTAGAATTTCTTAAACAGTTATTGAATTACATTCGAAGGGTAGGCGTAAATAGCGCCCCCGCAACAATGTGGCGTGGGGACCGCACAAGCTGCAAGGCCAAAAAATATACAGAAAGTACGCAGGGGCGGAGCAGGCCAAATTTTCACACGGGCAAAGTGACTTTTTGGCGCCCTTCCCCTAGTAGTAGCCTATATTTTACATGTTATCATAGTGTTTTTAATAGTTTAAACCAGGAGCGTCATTTCAGATTTTGCTTTGGGGGGGGGGGGAGACCTCTTGATATAAGTAAAATTTCGCTTTTTTCACTGATATACTACTATTCTAATGATAAAATCTATATACATCTCAAACTCACGGGGGGCAAATGCCCCTCCCTGCCCTCCCTAAATGACGCCCCTGTTTTAAACCGATTTTCAAAAAGAAATCCATTACCTAGGAAAACTTCACAAAGAATATGGCCCGCTATAAACAATACCAACTCCATCCCCCCCCTGGTCTAGTGGCTAGCACGCCTGCCTTCTGTGGTACCGGGTCCAATTCCCGGTGGATTACTGTTGAACGATAAAAGTGGTTCGGATTCCACTATAATTATTATCCACATCTCCCTTGCCCATTAAGGCATAACCGTGGAACGCTAAACTCAAGCAAACAAACAAACAATACTTAATTCCCGGCACTCTTTATTCTACATGCCATCTCTCAATTTTTCGATACAGCCCTCTTAGTACTATGAAACTCTCTTCTTCCATAGTGAAATGGAAAAAGATCATATAATTGCCACTACTTTACAAGAATATAAACCAAAAACGTCAGTAGAAAGCACATTATAAAATTTACTTTTTGAGGCTCGTTTTGGCGCCCCTCTTTCTCTGGCGCCCCGGGCAGTCGCCCGGCCCTTGAAAGTACGGACGCATAACTAAGGACTGCGGAGGAGAGGTTAACCTTCATGTTATGCCACTGGTTTGACGTGTTTGAAATGTTCAGTAAGTGATCGGTTAGTGAAATAATTTCGACGGTTACTGATGTTTAAAGTTTAGCAAAGACAAAGCTACCTAATCAAATACATTTGATATCGCGATGTCACAATTTGATTTTTCCTCACATAAAAAAGATAAAAACAATAGTAATAAAAACCCTTACTCGTACTGGGCTCCTAACTAACTAACAACCTAATTCTTACAGACTAGTTGCTCTGTCCAACTGAGTTTCGATTTCTTACGCGAAAGAAGTCTGTTATATTAAGAGGCATGCTTTTCATTATCAAAACTGTTCGAAGTAATACGAACATGGCTTAAGAACAGAGACGGAACTGAATTACCACTCGATTGACCTTGAGGGCAAATCACCAAAGCGTAGCTATAAACGTAAGTTCAGCATACATTTCTCTGGAGTTGTGTTCAGTATTCCTATCTGCCACTCATGCTTGTTCGTAGGAGTAATATGTTACAAACCTAACCTTTCGATAGAGCACAATGACAGAGAACCAAAATTAATGAATTCTTGCCCTTGTGAACTTGGGATACCACCATGTGCAATAAAACTGTCGCGTCTCCTTGAAGTGATATTTTAACGAAAATAACTCGTTTTCCTTTATATATCCGAAGTTTTTGAGGGTTTCAAAATGAGGAAACGTTACTGACAAACAAGGACGCATTTAGGGGTGGGTCCAGGTGGTCCGGACTCCCCTCTGAAATCCCAACTTTTCTGTAAATTTAGCCTAAATTTAAGGATTATCTTTTAAATTTTATTATAATTTATCCTAATATTAAAGTCGGACTTCTCCCGAAATAAACTACTGCATACGTGCCTGATGACAATTTTCAATATATTCGTTAAATAATAAAGTAAAATAACTAAATTAGGAGCAAAAAGCTTCAACACGGGCTAACTTTTGTCCACTGCCAATATTGTTAGAAGGGATATTAATAGCAAAAACTGCTAGGCAATGCTGAACCTTGGAACTTCACTCCGAACAGCAAGCCTATTATTGAGAACTACATATGAAACATTTTATCAAAACTTATCTAGCTTTTACCTGGCATGAAATTATTATATACACCAAAATTCACTCTCCTAAAATGTGTATCTAAACATTGCTCTACGTATCTACGAAGCAATGAAAATTATTTATCGAAATATGTGAGCAGGGAATTCTAACAGCCAGCCATTTTATTTAAATCGTAGTAAACCCTGTAACCGGGCGTTAACGTGAAGAAAAGCTTGGTCCATTGGTAAAGTGTTGGAAGAATATAAACTCAATGTTCGTAGGTTCGAATCTATCCACTCACCATAACATTTTGTTCTTATGTGTAACGATGAAATAAGAAAGAAAAAATGTATAACCGTTAAGACAAAACTTCAACCAAGTCTGAAGAGAACAATACTAAAATAGTAACACAATGACGTCAACCAAAAATCTATATATATAAAAGAGAACGTACAAATCCTTTGTCCGCTCATCACGCTAATACGGCTGAACCAATTTCTTTTATTTTGGGGGGGTTATTAGGATTTGGACCCTAGATGGTTTTTATCATATCACTTTAATTTTCAATTACCAGTGTCTTGAGATAATTGACCATTCAGGTGTCCATTACGTACAAATCCTTTGTTAGTTCATCATAGGTATAAAAATAAACGTATTTATATGCAACCCGCATGACCGTGTCACTCGGCGGGTTAACATAAATGACAGGCGTTATAATGGTTTTTATCATATCACTTGAAAGCGAAAAAGTAAAAATTATCTAAGTAACAAAGTTTATTGCGTTCGGGGGTGACCGCAGCGAAGCGGGGCGGGTTAACATAAATGAGAGGCGATATAATGTTAACATTTACTGCAATCTTCTATGGTTTTTATCATATCACTTGAAAGCGAAAAAGTAAAAATTATCTAAGTAACAAAGTTTATTGCGTTCCGGGGTGACCGCAGCGAAGCGGGGTGAACGCTGCTAGTTATTTCATGTAGCGTTTGGACGAAATTACAGCTGTTAACAATTGCAGAAATAAAAACAGGCTGATAGCTGTAATGCAGTCTAGACTTCTGAATGCATTTACTTCCTCAAAACTTCCGTCTCGTCATTGGTATGCCGTTAATCATTGTAAAACGTTTCAATTGGAAGTGAAATGACACAAACTAAAACAGTTTTAAATCAATAAATGTCTATGTGTAAAAGTAGGTGTCTTCTATCTGTAGTTCTGAGTTCCTTTTACTTTGAAGTGACAAATGAGAGAAGAAAGTATGGTGTTCGGAAAAAAAAATCAAATTTGAGATTTCAACGAATGTACACGTATTATAGCCCCTAACACCGAAAAATTCTTTTTCGATACATGTCTATCTGTTCGTCCGTCCGTTCGCTACACTTTTCTGTGCACTCGCCTAGAAGCCATACCGTTCAACTTATCTGCACCAAATTTTAGTTTAAGATTTTCATAGTATTTCCTATAGTTTTTTTATTTCCCTCCTACTCCCAAAACAAGGGTAGTTTCCTGTACGATGAAAATAGAAAAAAGATATTTTCTCATAACTGGCTCTAACGATCTTGTTTTCTTTCTTTTTTTATAAATCAATATTTAATTAGCAACCCTATTTTGTGGTATAAGGCATTTATCTGAGAAAAATCTACAAGGGGTAGAGTTTTTTCTCAGCGATTTTCTCAAAATGGACTCAAATGTTTTCGTTCATATTTCATAAATAAAGATTTCATTAATAACTTATCAATATGGCATAACTCGTTTGTCCTAAAAAATGCGAGGGGTAGTTTATTCTTGGTGGAGTGTTGTCTGGGCGATTTTCTCAAAAACTACTCAAAAGAGTTTATTCATATTTCAAAAATAAATATTTCGTTAATAACCGAACAATATGGCAAAACTCGTTTGTCCTGAAAAAATATGCGAGGGGTAGTTTACTCTTGGGGGTGTTTTTCCTCCACGGTTTTCTCAAAAATGAGTCAAGCAATTTTGTTCGTACTCAGAAATAAATATTTCATTAAAAACTTAGTAATATGGAATAACTCGCTTACCCTGAAAGAATCCTCAAGAGATAGTTTATTCGGGGAGTTATTTTTCCCTCACGATTTTCTCAAAAATTACTCGGACAATTTTATTGATAATTCATAAATAAGCATTTCATTAATAACCCTATATTTTAGTATAAGTCATTTCTATGAAAAACAATTACAACGGATAGTTTATTTTTGGGGTCAAGGTTATTTCCCCGACAATTTTCTCGAACGACAGGCGATTTTGTTCAAATTTCGCAAATAAATATTTCATTAATAACCAAAAGTATATCTTAACTCATTGTTTGAAACAATTCACAAGAGGTAGGTTACTCCTGACGTGTTCTTTTTGAACGACTTTCCCAAAGTGACTCATTTGATTTTTTTCATATTTCATAAACAATGATTGCATTAATTGGTCTATTATATGTCTAATGAAAATGTGCTCAAAGTGTGAGTTAGTTTTGTAGTATGGATTTTCTTCAATCGAAGTTTCTTATTCGATAATCTGACATTCGATGTATTTGAATAATACGATAATTTTATTCGTATTATCCAAATACACACTTCAGTAACAACTGCGGCCTAACACAGTTAAGAAATTGAATTGAAAAAGTTTAGTGCGGTGGCCCTGTAATTTAATATTTTTTGAGAAACTCCCTAGCTTTTTGTGGTAAACTCAGGCTTTTCTTTTTCGAGCGACAAAAGAGAGAAGAAAATATAGTGATTGTGAAAATAATATCAAATTCAGATTTCAACGGATTTACATGTTTCATGGCGTCTACATACCGAAAGTGTGACTTTTCGACACCCGTCCTTCCGGTCCGTCCGTTCGGCACACTTTTATATGCACTCGCCTAGAGGCCATACCGTTCAACTTATCTACACCAAATTTTAAACTTAGGGTTTACTTAGTATTCTTACAGGAGCTTTTCCATTTTTTCCTACCACCTAAAATAAGTGTGGTTTACAAACAGCCGAAAATCGAAAAACGCCATTTTCTCAAAAATGGTTTTAACAATTTTGTTTATTTTTCATTAATCAATATTTAATTAACAACCCTATATTGCAGTATCAGATATTTCTCTTAGAAAAATTTACGAGGGGTAGTTTATTCTTGGAGGTGACTTTTTCTCGACGATTTTCTCAGAAAAGACCCTGGCGAATTTTGTACACACTTCATAAATAAATATTTGACCTTACAACATGGTATAAGTCAATTGACCTGAAAAATATATGAGTAGTAGTTTATTCTTGGACTTGAATTTATTCCCAGTGAGTTTCTCAAACACGACCAGTTGGCAACCCTGTATCTCGACAACGAAGCTGAATTCGAAAACTGCAAGAGGACCATTTGTCTCCTTTTGATGTCACGAATCACCTCCCGAAGTTTGTGGACATCTTTCAGGTTCACCCTTAATGAAGCTTCTTTTCGAAAAGTTAACTATTAACTTTAGGCATTGTTTATCTTTTTTTTTTTAAATCACATATGTCGTTATTAATTTTAAGGCAGAGAACTACTTCTGAGAGAATAGATCTTGAAAAATAATTTTAAAACTTAGACTTTTGTTTTCGAGACATTCCAGACAAGACGAGACATTTTACAAGCTATCTCGTGTCCAAAACATTTGCCTCGTATCATCTTGGATGTCACAAAGCGCGTCTTGTCTCTTTCTCGAGACATGTCTTATCTCGTGCGCATTCGTTAACACTTGGGAAGGATTATCTTTCTACTCAAAGCATTGTTTTTATAATGGTTGCATATTTATGATAATTGCTGTCCACATAAATTACAGTCCTTTCAGTTGAATTAATTTTTATTATTATTATTATTGAAATTGCAATATCTAGTTTAACGTTGGACGATTATGCACCAACGCTAAGGGAGAATGATGATGAATGAAATGGTGAAATGAAGAAAGTGGGAGGAAAATGGAAAATCTCAAGAAAACACATACCCATGCACACGGTATTTGTCCACCTCAAATTTCACTTGGCACGAAGTGGAATCGAGCCACGGACCCCCTGCACCAAAGGTCCCTGCAATGCTTTATTATTATTATTATTATTATTAATATTAATATTAATAATAATAATAATAATAATAATAATAATAATAATAATAATAATAATAATAATAATAATAATTGAAGCGAGCTTAACGAGTTTCAACCGTACGACTCAACCAACGTTTGGGTGCCTGTTCGTTCGTCTGCTCCTCTCATAAAAGACATTTCATTTTAATGAAACTAGTAAGTGCCTTCTTTTAGCTCTGCGAAGTAACTATTGCTTGGAATATGAATCTGCAAAACATAAGAGGTAAAATTAACCAAATGGTGCAAGTTTCTACTTATATATACAAAACAATTTTGCAATATCAACTACGTGAATCTTGTCCCATAAAGAAGCCGAAACCCCTACACCGAAGAGCCCTCCGAGATTTGATCATTGTCCACACGGACCGAAATTGTCATTTGAAGCCAAGACTTTAATATGAAGCCAATAATTTCTTTAAAATAGACGGAAAATTCGGAAGTTATAAGCATTTTCATATTTTTGCCTTTTCCCATAAGGGAGCCGTAGCCCCCTATACTGAAGAGCCCCCCCCTCCCCCGGAGATTTGATCATTGTCCACTCGGACTGAATTTTTCATTTGGAACCAACACTTTAATACGAAGCAAAATATTTCTTTAAAATAGACGAAAAATTCGAAAGTTATAAACATGTTAATAATTTTGCCTTTTCTCATAAGGGGGCCGTATTAGCCTACACTGAAGAGCCCCACGAGATTTGATCATTGACCACTTGGACTGAAATTCTCATTTGAAACCAAAACTTTAATATGAAGCCAAAAATTAAACTTTTACATCAATTTAAACTGACTGGGTTCCGGTTCCCCCCACTATTGTTTAGTTTAGTTAAGTGGTAATTTGTGACAACTTCACATCATCAAAAGAATGTTTCACTTCCCCTCCCCTCCCCCAGGAGTTCGTGCTGGATCCACCACTGGAATCAATAGACACTCTTCCTATTCTTTTTGTCACCCTTGATTGTGTAGGGGCTCCCTCGTACAAATAAAGAAGCGGTAATATTACAATCAAGGGACGCTATATATTAGGTATTTTTTTAGTTACCTACCCCTAACCGCACAGGGCCATCTTTCGTAGAATAAAAAATATTACGTGATATTCCAATCATGAAAGGGGAGAGGATGCTGTAAATATATTTCTTATTCATTTTGTCTGTCCTGCTTATCAAAGATTACTTTCTGTTGGAAGGGTACTGAAATGAGAGGGGCAAAATAAAAAGTCGTACCTCCTCCTACATGGTTGCTCAAATAAGTACTAAAGAAAGCATTTTAAACTAAGATATTTAAGATTTAAACTAGGAAACTAAGATATCCTTACATTATGTAAGGATGGCATATTCAGGATTATTATTATTATTATTATTATTATTATTATTATTATTATTATTATTATTATTATTATTATTATTATTATTTGAATGTTTTTGGAGCACCGAAATTTTGTGAGACGAACAATGATATGTAGAGGTTTAAGATGGGTGGTCATAGAGGAAGAAAAACCAGGATTTTTCTCTGTCTGACTCTCTAACGTAAAGATTATGTGCTGAAGGTAAGAAGCATCATCATTCTACAATAGGTTGCTTTTACGTAGAATATCAATTATTTGAGTTCTCCTCCTTCGGTCTACTTACCTTATGTAGTAAATTCAAAACAATTTCAATTCAATACAAATACATTGTAAAACTTTTCCGTAATTAAACATCTAGAGAAAATTAAACATTTAATAGGGAAATCTGTTATCAAAATATCCAAACACGTAGATAGAAGACTATCTAGTGAGAAATATTGTGAAACTTTATAAAATTCTCCAAATTAGAATTAACATTTACTGGGAAACATTCGTTATGCGCCAGCGAGCATATGGTGAGCACAGGGGAAATAATTACGAAACTGTTTGCAAACAAAATTAGGGACGCTAATGCAAGTACGACAACGGCATTTTTTCTTTTTTTGGTATCATCATGAGTTTTACACATACGTTACAATTTGATTCTTTCCCACATAAAAAAATAAATAAAATAACCGTAGTGTAGTGATAAAAATGGTAACGGCACTTCCAAGGGATCGAACCCGCTACCTTCAGCATACAGACTCGTTGCTTTAACTAACTGAGCTATTTGTTTTTTACGTGAACTGAGCCTGTTCCGGTAAAGATGATATTTCATTACGATCGTCCTACCAATTCGTCCTTTTCCATAGATAATTTCCACTATTTGCTCTATCTTTATGTTAATACTTAGCATATATTCATATATTTGGAGTTTGCAGATAATGCATATAATAAGATATACTAGAAATATTCATTAAAAGTTTAGTTTGTAGATTTAATCCACATTTCTCTCAATGACATAGATGTCGCTGCTTCGTGTTGAAAAGCAGAATTCCCTCGTGTTCTTGAAAATTTCCCACTTTAGCAGAGTTGGTAATTCTCGAGATTTCTGTCGATTTAATGTTTTTTGCTTCTAATTTCTTTATTTTAAGCTAATATCTAACACAAATATTAAAAATGGGTTTGTTATTAACCTGTCCTGCTGGGGAAACCTTCCGAAATTTCGAACATATAAAGAAAACGGAGATATTTTCAAAAAACTTCAAAATAAAGAGACGCGTCATTTATTTTGCTCATGGTAGTACAATATAGGTTAAAATTGTGTTTGAATAAACATTCTAATCCTTTACATGTAACATTTATTTTTAGAGTTTTCCCGCCAACCAACATGCTCTTACATAATTACCTATGTCGGCAATATAAGCTATGTTTATTATTCAAGATGAAGCAATGCACAATTTTACTACACATAACACTTAAAGAAACAACACTTACTATAAACAATTATGACAATTTGAATTTCAATTCACCATTACTAGGAACAAATTTATTATTACAAAATAATTTTAATACAGTTTTGTAAAATATAAAGGTGACACGGATTTATGGTCCGCACCTGTATATACCTTACAAGAGGTTGAAATAAATACAGTATACTACGGTTATCCGAGCCTCCGGGTTATCCGAGGTGGTTATTCCTTTAAATATTTATTTTTATTTTCATCTAGAGCGTATTAAAACTTCCTTTTAAGAACATAAACTAATATGTGATTTTCTGAATTTTATAGTATTCCCAGTGGGAGGCACTCGGTCAGAAAAGTGTAAAACGCTTTTTCAGGCCAGCCACCCTGAATGAGGTTTTCCTGGGTTTTCCTCATTCACACCAGGCAAATGCCGGGGTGGTACCTAACTTATACGTCCTAGGTTGCTTCCTTCCTTACTCCTTTCTTCCTTCCCTTTCCCCGGATAGAGTGCTCGCCGAGGGATGTCATCCCTCAAAACGTGACGGGCTAAATGGTCTTAGATGCCGAAAGCCCATAAATCTAAATCCTAAATCCTTTGAATTTTATAGTGAAATTCATTGAATTTCATACTATAATAACTGGATACAAACATACAGTATTAATGTTATGCTCTAATACAAAATTGTACTCGGCATAAGAAAGAAAAATAAACTAGATTTAGTTCCACCTCATTGAAGACAAACAAGTATTCTCTACGTTGCTAGGGTCGTCTGCCGACCAACCGGCAGGAAAAAACGAACATGCATGTTTATAGCACCGGAGCTTTCCGTTTCCGATCGGACTCTTTCGCTCATCCTCGAGCCCCTTTCGACTTTCTAGTGTTTGTAATTAGTTTTTTCTGAAGTTAAGTTTGTTCTTGAACAATTTTATTTAATGTAAAATTCTTAAAACTGTTCTTTTTTTTTTAAAAAAAAAAAGGATTTTTAACCCTTTATTTGGCAGTGTTGCTTACAAGCAACATGGCATTCTATTGCGTTATCCGCACAAACTATAACTTCAGCGATTATTTAATTGGCGTTATTGCTTTCATACAATATTCATATATGTACATGATTTGCGGATCATTTGTTTAGATATTTCTAATCTTCGTCAACAGGGAACAGTCAAATTTAGTATTGTAGAAGCTTTATCCCCTACGTTCCGCGGAAGTTCTTTTTATTTATTTTATTTTTTATTTTTATTATTATTATTATTATTATTATTATTATTATTTTATTTTATTATTATTATTATTATTTTGTTCTGTAGGAAGATATTTCATCTAAACTGCTGCTAATTACTGAAAATATTCTTATGGCATTTGACCATAATAGGACAATGCTCATAGTAACACATACGACCTATGTTATGGCAATGTTGCTTTGAAATAAACACCCAGTATTTTGTAATCTAAGTACAAAAATACTTTAAAACTTACGAAATTACGATCAGGAAGACATGGTTCTACCATAAAAGCAAACTCAATATTTTAATGGTAATGCGATCAATGCTTGCCAATTAATGGGTTAAAATCATTTTCCTATAGACTTAACACGCGATATATTGATAATATAGACGTTTTAAGTTCATTTACTTGTTTAGAAACGTCTACTTATAAAATAACTTTAAAATGCATTTCATCTCTGTATTATCCGAGGTAGCCCTAGTCCCGATGAGCTCGTATAATCGGGAATATACTGTAAATAAATAACGGTCAGATGTAAATATGGTTACTGCCCTTGCTTTAATAATGTAATAAATAGGAAAGCACATTCATATTCACTATTATCACTATTAATTTCTAAATAATTAAATTAAAATAATACAATTTAGGTTGCACTTACATCGTCAAAATATATTACTATAGAAGTACACAAATACGAGGAAGGATCAGGAACTAAAGTTACGAGATTGATATTGTTTCGTCTGTTATATAAGAATGAGGAGGGTGTGGTAATTTTAAAACATGGAGTTGGCAACTGTGCACTGTTTCAACCACCCGCCATCTACGGCGGTAAATATAAATGGCGACTCGTTTGGAAAACTGGTCTCCCGAAGAAGTCCGCCCACTTATTCGAATTCTGTGGGCGAAACATGTAGCCGCGGCTGAAATTGACTGGTAGCTGGTAGAAGATTACAGAGAGACTTTAATGTCTCGTCATCATGTCGCAGAATGCTGTTAAAGTTTGCGTCTGGTAGAGAAAAGGCATGTCCGCATACAGCTCAGAAGACCACCATGTTGTTGAAGCAGATCTGCTGGGATATAATCGATCACCCTCCCTACATCCCGGACATCCTTCCAAGTGACTTTCATCTGTTGCCGTACTTGAAGGAGCACCTAGGAGGCCGTCGCTTCACTTGAGATGAGGAGTTGAAACACTTTGTGGCAACGTGGCTGAATACATAAGGACAGGATTTTTACCAGAAAGGAATCTTCAAATTCAACCCACGATGCGACAAAAGCGTCTCAATCGATCTAGAGACTAGATCGAAAAACAATCTATTTGTTGGCTGTATTGGTTGTATGAAATAATATACAGTGAAACCTGTCAACTTGGCCACCTGCTTATCTTGGCCTAGTTCGTCTTGAACCTGCATTTTCCCATAAGACATTCGTTACTTACTACTCTATAAGTTGGCCACCTGTCTATCTTGGAAGTTGGCCACACTGAAGCAATGTTTACCCTATGCAGATAATGATAAATTTAACTGTGTATCTTGGCCACGCAAAATACGGTTTTGTTATTTTTCTTAACTCTTTCGAATTCCCATATGAGAAGCAGATGTTCTGTATTTGTGACTGGACACAAAGAAGCATAGATTCGCACGATTTGTTCTTGTAGGTCAATGGCCAGAACACTACCCTCATAAAGGGGTGGTGAAGGAAGGTGTGAATAAGAAAAAGCACGTACAGGAATTCAGGAAATAGTTGTATGTATTTGTTTACCCTGTCTGTTTTGGTAAAATCATTAGCTATATCAACTGTCTCATCAGTGGGGAGCTTTAGTAATTCCGAAAAATTCTCAAGGTTAAAACTAACCATCTCAATTGTCAACTATTGGCACCTGTCGGCTTATCAAAAGGTAGCGGAGTTTTTGAGATATGAATTCCCTGAAGATTTTCTCAAAACATCTTTTGCTCCAAGGGAAACACTTCTAGCTCATTAACAAGAGGTAGTTAACTACAATATTAGAATGTGCATATCTACCAAAAAGAATAAAACAAATACGTCTAGAATGAACCACCATTCAGTAACAACTAAAAAGAAGTCATATAAATTGCATATGAATTTCTCAATTTATAACTTAGCTTTTCTTGTTTTCAATCTGAATAACAGTGTGTTATAATATCAATTTCAATAAACTGCGTACATACGCTTCTATTTCATCGTTGTTTGTGTTATTGCGTTTTCAATCCGAATAATCCAATGTACCAGACTAATTTTCAGTAAGAGAAAGGTATGCACATATATTAAACATACTATAGTAATATTTTCTAGTACTGTATATTTTTATGATTACTCTATATACATTATTTATAAGTAGTTGTCGTGCCACTGATTATTAAAATTTTACAATCAAGTAATACTAGAAATCCTATTCTAAAATACACAAACCACACTTATTTTCTGTAAGTTGGCCACCTGTCTAAGTTTGCCACTTTTCGATCGAACCGATGATGGCCAACATAGACAGGTTTCACTGTATACACATTTCACTGAATGCTTTGTAACCTTACTTTCTGATTGTCCCTCCTATTAAAGCTCAAATCTGAAGATAGTTACGGCACTTTTCATATTTTGAAAAAATGAAAACAATACATTTTTTAAACTGAAATTAAATCGTCATAATAAATCAGTAAATTGCCTGCACATTAGCGCCACCTATTGGTGACATGCAGCGATACCCATTAGCGTGACTGGTTACTATTAGGAATTAGCGTGACGCAAGAACTAGAAGTCTGAGAAGTTTCCGTTTTAGAATTCGGATGGAAGAATCGTTATCTCGAAAGTTATGGACTTTCTTGAAAATCAAACACAATTATGGTCACATTATTCTAAAATAGTTAGACGCCAAGTTAACACAGGGTGACCCAATAAAATCTCTTACGTTTCAAAAGGTTACTAAAAGAAAGGATATTGGAGATGGACACTTCTTTATACACAAGTATAACATGGTATTGAAAAACAGTTTGTAATTACTCTATTCTATTTTGTGTTGAAATTACACAGCAATTGACAATATAATTAGAGTAACACGCAATAAAACCACTCACAAGTAAACCTTACGTTTGGGTGAATCGAGTTGCTGACTGAGACACATATGAGAAAGTAGCACTAAATGTGATCAGTATTTCGGTGAAGTTTTAGGTGCGAAGCTCCAGGGGTTTAGGAGATACAGCTACCAAAACATCACATGGAAGTACAGAATAGTCTTCATACAGTTGGAGGTAAAAGCTCTGTAAGACCTCTTGTAACGACAAAAGGTGAATAACAAATGTATGGGTACATATTAGGACTAGGGGGAAGTCATATAGTAAGGATATACCTGACGGCGGCCATCTTGAAATCCGCCATTTTGAATTAAGGTTAAGTTTTTAAAATAGGAATGGGGTCATGTGATACATGGTTTAAGGCGCAAATTTAATCAGAATAACAATGGTCACGTTAATTTTGATTTACGCGCAACTGGTAAAAAGTTACAGGGAAATTAAATATTGTTGCAGCATAGGTATTAGTCCTTTACCCCACCTTGTAAATTTTGTGTTAATGATGATAATTAAATAAAAATCAGGTGCATGAATAATAGGTCTATGGTAAGAGTTGCCTTGATGGCGGCCATGTTCAAATCTGCCATTTTGAAGCAGACAAAAGTTTTAAACAAAACGCATAACAGTGATACCTTATTAATAGCAAATTTTACCATAACTCCAACGGTATAACCATTCTTGCTGTATCATTAACCAGCACAAAGTTAAATGGATCGCTCCTTACGACTACTGCTTTGACGGAATTGTTAACGACAAATGTGTCAAGTGTAACTCGATTGCCTTTGTCAGGTGTGCTCACTGTGAGCAGAGCATTTGTGCAAGTCATGCACTCTTTTCTGAACTACATATTGATTGTACTAATTGAGGACTTTTCTGGAAGAAAGACCCAAGTTCAATTATGACTCAGTTCCACCTTGATCATTTTTCCTTAAATTAGAAACTTGTTTATGCGATAACAAATGCTGGTTAATGATAAAGCAAAAATGGTTATACCGTTGGATTTATGGTAAAATTTGCTATTAATAAGGTGTCAATGTTATGCGTTTTCTTAAAACTTCTGTCTGCTTCAAAATGGCGAATTTGAACATGGCCGTCATCAAGGCAACTCTTACCATAGACCTAATATTTATCCATCTGCTTTGTATTTAATTATTATCATTAACCCAAAATTTACAAGGTGGGGTAAAGGACTAATACCTATGCTGCAACAATATTTAATTTCCCTGTAACTTTTTACCAGTTGCGCGTAAATCAAAATTAACGTGACCATTGTTATTCTTATTAAATTTACGCCTTAAATAATGTATCACATGACCCTATTCCTATTTTAAAAACTTAACCTTAATTCAAAATGGCGGATTTCAAGATGGCCGCCGTCAGGTATACCCTTACTATATGACTTCCCCCTAGTCCTAATATGTACCCATATATTTGTTAATTACCTTTTGTCGTTAAAAGAGGTCTCACAGAGCTTTTACCTCCAACTGTATGAAGACTATTCTGTACTTCCATGTGATGTTCTGGTAGCTGTATCTCCGAAACCCCTGGAGCTTCGCACCTACAACTTCACTGAAATACTGACCACATTTAGTACTACTTTCTCATATGTGTCTCAGTCAGCAACTCGATTCACCCAAACGTAAGGTTTACTTGTCAGTATTTGATCGGCGATAACGCTTTCAGTGGAAGGGCAAGAGGAGTGGGGTAATCGTTTGTGCTCACCTCGCCTACAGTTTTCAGTCGCCAATATGGTTTGGTCAGGAGGTCACTGCCCGTACGCAGTCGAAAAGTTTTTTTTTTTTTTTTTTAACAGCATTTCTGTTATTACAGTACAAATATCTTTCCGCTTAAAGTTTGCTATTCCACATAGTGAAAATGTTCCTGATCGGAAGACTGCCTTCCACTGAGTCGAGAACTTCCCATCAATAGGTTCACCGTTGGAATATCGAGGCTGTCAGAAAGTGTACTTTGCAGTCTCCAGGACGTTCTGCAAGGAAGTATGCTGCAGCTGTTGGGCTTCCTAAAGAAAGTGTAACAACAGAACAAATAACAGCAAAGTAATTACAAAAATGAAATGAAGTATTCCAGTTTAACGTCCTATGGATTATGCCTTTTAGGCTAAGGGAGACGGAGATTAAAGCAAATGAATGATGATGGAACGAATTGGTCGAATGAGAAAGTGGGAGGAAACGGGAGTACCCCGAGTAAACCCACGAACACGATTTTGTCCAACACAAACTTACTTGGCCGAGATCGAACCCCATACACCAGAGGTAAGCACTCTACCACTAAGCCACCGTGCACCCACATATTCGACTTGGGTGTGCAGTAGACAGGGTACATATTGAAACTTTTTGATGGTATACTAAATATCTAATCATTTTAATAATTATTATTATCGTTAAGAATCTAGAACTACAGTAAGTGTTTATAAATATAAGCACTTTGTGCAAAATATTCCATCCCAATGCCATCAAAAGTTGTTTCTATTGATGGATTTATAGTTAAATAGCTTTGCTTGTTTCAGGTGCAAACTAAGAATAGAGGTACATATAGATATTGATTACTATCTTTTACATGAAAGAAAATCTTAATGCCTCAGAATTCTTATTTTATTGGTGATTTTCCACTTGCATAATCGGATTTGTTTCATAAATAAAAAACACAAGAGTTCTGTAACATTTTTAAAGTTTTGCGTTTATTTCAGCAGCTAGGTTATATAAGTCGTGGACTTAAAGCTTAACGTGCTATCTGAACCACATAATCTCTCGCCGGGAATGAAATTCTGGTTTTCCACGCCAAACACGCGTGCGCTAACCATTTAACCAATAAACATTCTAGTGTATTTATTATTTTATTATAAAATATAATAATAATACACTACAATGCATTCCACTATGTTTATCTTTTTAAATTTTTATTGTGTATTAGAATTCTGTGAATAGTTTTCATATCTGAGCATCAAATATTAATTCCCGAGACTTATAAGCTTTCTACGTGACAACCAGTGGCGCCGATTTCTGTATAATTTTGGTGAAGCACATTCAGGTATGAGTGTTTCGATGTCAAAAATTGAAGTATATATGCAAACAAATATATGCATGGGGCTTTCTCCAAAGATCTGGAACGTATCCCCATCTACCACTCGAATAATTCTATGATATGTCCGTTGAAATGAACATATGAATATGGACATTTATCCACAATTGATTTTACGGTGTTACTATAAACACTGCTTTTTATTTACTTTGTTAGAAGCAATGTTGAATGAAAACAAAACATTGTATCAAATATCGTATGCTCCCAAAATCAGCACACAATTCAACATGGTACATGTTCAACTTTCAGGTTGATGCAATCATTTAGGAGTTAGAATTTAGATTTCTGGACTTTCGGCATCTATGGCCATATTTCCCGTCACGTTTAGGGGATGAGGTCCCTCAGCGAACACACTATCTGAGGAAAGGTAAGGAAGGAAGAATTGGGGAAGAAAGGAAGTGGTTTGGGACCTACACGTTAGATACCACCCTGGCATTTGCCTGCTGTGAATGATGAAAACATAGGAAAACTTTATTCAGGGTGACTGGGGCGTTTTACACTTTTTCGACCGAGTGCCCTCACCGGGAATCGAAAGCGGGACCGCTCACACCGAAAGCGAGATCATTAGCGACTACGCTACACGGGACCACTAATACAATCCTTGATACTGTATATGAATTAAAATATGATCGCATGTAAACGGCCTAAATTAAATTGTAATGTAAAAATTATATTAATTTCTAAATAGGGCTAGATGTAGTCTATAATATACTAAAATGCTGAAGATCTGGAGGATTTCCTTTTCTTTTTTCTTTACTATTTTCCAAATAGTATGTAGAAACCCTGTGAATTGTATGAAATAAGAAAACAATAAACACTGGTAAATAAAGAAAGAAAAAGAAAAGAAAATAGCACGTTAGTATCTTTCAATCAAAATGTTAGTTAATGTGTCAAACTTTCGAAAGCGGTTTACAAATACTTTTAGCAATCAACGAACCTTCACAAGATTTTCAAATGCGTTAGATGTTCCCCTTCCAGCAAGAAAGACAATACATTTCTTCGAACACCACAGTCTATGGTTGTTTCACATACCAGAAAGAAAACATGTCTCAAGAAGAAAGTGTCTGTCGTTCACGATTCTGAGAGCGATCGATAGATCTCGTAAAATCATATAAGATACCGATGTTAACCCCCAAAACGCAGTTTGTAAGATTCGCCTATTGGTTAATCGAACGACTATATACAATATATAGAATAATACTTTCAAAACAAGAATTGTAGAAACTATGTATGCTTCTCTCATTCTTTCGTTCTTTTAGAAAATACTCATTACATTCGTACAACTACAGAAAATATATAAAAATACATATTTACAAAGAAATATGAGCACAACAAAAACAATAAAACGGTTACTAGGGTTGAACACAATTCCTTTACGTCACAAAAGTTCCTATGGAATTACATTTGTAAAGAGAGGTATCATTTGTGAAAGAGACTCCACTAGATGTTGGTTTCAATTGATCAAACACCTGGCTAAAATATCCCGCTAACATTACAACTAGTCCGATACTTTCAGTTAATTATCATGTAGCGTGATTTGAAACGTAACACACAAGGTTTCACATAGTTCAGTTCGATTAATCGCATCGACTCAGTGTTTTGTTGCAACATATTTTTACGTAACATAGGAACTCTTTTTGTGCTTTTATTTTACTACAATAAAAGAGAAGAGGAACTTAAATTTATACGATTAATTAAGGAGTACTTTTCCTTCTTGTGTTTTTCGGTTTGATTCCCAGTGATTTTTCAGGTAGTGGCCAATAGTGATGTCATCGGTCACTGGGTCGCGACGAGAGATGGAGTGAGTCAGTGGGTCGTAGGGCATGATTTGTGAGTGGATCAGTGTGTCATGAGTCAACAGGGTGTGACCCACTTAGACCCACTGTCCTCTTATGATCCACCGACCCACTGTGACCCATCGACTCACTCTGCTTAGTTCATAGTAGACCGCACCTTCTGAAAACTGGTGAATTTGTCTACGTTTTACTTTGAAGGCCTCCATTTTTCTCCCTTTTTCATTTGTTTTTAATTACTTACCTGAGATAAGTATATCTAGCAGTAAGTGAAAAAAGAACTTCAGGCACTTTTGGATATTGATACTTGTAAATGTAACCATAGCAATAGGACTTACTATTTGGCCTTCGAGACACCAATTTTACATGTTTTCCTTTTTTTTCTTTCTTTCTTTCTTTATATTGGCCTACATTACCTAAATTAAGACTTGCAAATTTCATCCCATTTTCCACTGAAAAGCATCTGCAATTAGACAAGAAAATAATTATGTATGACAATTAAACTGAAGTTCATCGTAATGTGGCCCATGACAAACACTTTATCTAAGGCGGGGGCGGATCCAGGTGGGCTGATCGGGGCGATCGCCCCCCCCCCAGGAGAGGAAGCTTTCTTATTTTATATATATAAATAAAACCCATCCCAAAGTTTGGAGCCCTTAAAAGTAGCAGTATGACAACCCACCGCCCCCCCAGAAGTCTGTCCTGGATCCACCCCTGATCTAAGGTAGCCGACATCAGCTCCACATCATTACTACAGAATTTTATAATGCATTACCGATGTCCAATACTCGAGTTTGGATATTCACGTGTTTAACTTGTAGTGTAACATTTCATAATCAAGATATTATGTCTTGAAAATATCACATATCGTTTCATGTTTATACGTCTTCCTATACTGAAAAAAATGCAGTGGTTTTGTATACAGCCTATACAAAAAGATTTAACAAAACACAATTGAGGCTCAGTGGCATCTCTCATATTCTACACGGCAAGTTTTTTCAGATCCACTCGATTACACTTTGACAGTCCTAATAACAAAACCGAGTAGCTTTCCTTTTCTGTGATTCTTACACACTTACACTTTTGATAATCTTGCAATTATCTTTCAGTACAATAATTTGAAACAAAAACGTACTCGCACAAAAAGAGAAAGAAAATTATAGCTTTAGTGAGAAGAAGGTGAAATGAGGATGTCCGGTTAGTATCTCATGTATAAGCCCCTCCCTTTTCCGTTCAGAGACCTCGTTCCGCATTAATGTGCGATCCTTTGCAATACTACGTATTCTTAACATATTACCCAATTCTAGTACGCCTTATCCCGGGTTCGACTCCCGGCGGGGTCACTCGGTCGAAAAAGTGTAACATGCTTTTTTAGGCTAGCCACCCTGAATGAGGTTTTCCTCATTCACACCAGGCAAATGCCGGGGTGGTACCTAACTTAAAGGTCCCAGGCCGCTTCTTTCTTCTTTCGCTTTCCCCGGATTGTGTGCTCGCCGAGGGACGTCATCCCTCAAATCGTGACGAGCTAAATGGCGTTAGATGCTGAAAGCCCAGAAATCTAAATCCTAAATCCTAATCTAGTACGCCTTATTGTTACTATCATCTCCTGTAAGTTATGTAACCCCTCTGAGTGAATTAAACTGTCCTGCCATACTAAATGGGTATACAATATCAATTTGCCACTAATAACTTAATGATCCCTGCTGGGAAGTCGTTCGATTTATGCTTATTGTTACCCACTTTTACTTTCAGGATAGTCGGAAATCTCCCTCTTCACTAAGAGAATTCCTTGTACACGCTTCTATTCAACATGGTTTTGGTATGTTTAAAACTAAATGTATCACATCCTGTACAATTCCCCATATCGTTTTCTCTGGCGTCGTTCCCGTTTGCATTATGGCTCCTACAAGTCCATTTTTATGATATTTAGGCGGCTTATGTGTCGAAAAGGACGCAGTCTGGATCATTTTTGTACAAATACTTTCTGACTTATTTTCAAGCATTGATTCACCCCTCAAGTGTTGTAAACGGCATATTACATATGCACAAGATGTCAAGGAACTAGACCGACAAACTGAAACAAGTGATTCCTCACATCAAAATAAGGGGACAAAATCATATGTACCTGGGGTCAGAAGTGCGCAGTTTCAAAGCAAGAGTTATCCAAATCCATGGAAAAATGAATTTTGGAGGCCAATATCTTCAAAACTATTAGCCACTAAGCTGAGGTGGCATGTTATTTTCTTAGACTTGAAATTTACTCTAGCCAAAAATGCATGATTCTTAATCGTTCAGTGGCGGCGCACGGGAATCCCTACAGGAAATTGGGGTCCGGGATATTCCGTTAGGAAAAATGGGTCCGATTCATGACAGATGGAACGATGTCGCAGCAAGTAACAAAAAGACGTTGACAGTCCACACATATTTTGAACAGAATCAAGATAACGATGAATTTTTGGTGTTGCGCATTGTTGTATAACTACAGCAGGAATTCAATGTAGTGAATAAAATGAAATTAAACAAAACCATTCCATGGCCCATAACCATGGCATGTGTGCTAAAGGATTCAGACATAAATAGTACTTAAATAAATTGGAAAAATTAACGCAAAGAGGATTTGGAAGAAAATGAGAGTATCCCCCACAAAAAAGACATCGAAAAAAAGAACAACTGATACACTGTTCTTAAACTCAATTGGTTGTGGATATAAAGTGGTCCCTTGCCATATAGGTGCACAATACCACTGGGTCGCCAAATATCCTTTTCCCCCTCCTCTCACGCAGTGAACAACAGATTGTTGACAACGTATGGGTGATGAAACCTAAAAGCAACAATACTTGTTATGTAACACAAAGAGGGGAAAGTCGTGTTGAGAAGGCAGATATCTCGAGAAGAGTTGGAAACTTATCCTCGGAGATTTGTTTTAAACAAATTTATATTACACAATATTGCCTCAGACTAAGAGAAGCGGATAATTAAAGAAATACGAAAGGAATCTCGCGGAAACCCATAAATATCCCTGCAAACATACCTGCTCATTTGGGTGACCAACACGAAAAGTTTTTTGATTGTATGGGTAACGTTGTTAGGAAAGAGGACACATAGTATTGCCAGGCAGTCACAATTGTGAGTTCCATTGAATGGATCAGAGACGACCAGCAATTACACAGTGTCATTGAACAGCACACGGACACATCTAGAAACAATAGTAAAGTCTACACTGAAAGTAACCCTTCCCTTCACCTCCCACTTCCCTCTTTGATGTAAGAACATGAGATTATCACAGGGACAGCGAGAACAAGTTACAAGTAAATTTAAATCTCATTGTTTATGGTTGCACTCACATTCGCCATAACGAATGAATGATAACCCTTGTCGATTTGTAATCAAGGGATCCTGGGTTCAATTCCTAGGGGTAGGAATTGATTCAAAGCCAACGGTAGGTCATGATCTTATTTGTACTGGTACTGCTACCGAGAAAGGTTATAAAACCAGAACACGACGAATGCAGTAAACAACATATTAAAATCGAGTTAGAAATTGACCCCTTGCCTCGCCATGTTGTTCATGTTGAATGCAGCTGTCACTGGGCATACAGAAATGACAGATGATAAGTGTGAAAGTCCTATAATTGGCCTTTTGTATTGTGATAACATGTAATATGAACACATGAACATACACATAGCCACATAGATTATTTCAAGGTAAAGGGGAGTAATTGTGCCGGCTGCCACGCCCCTTCTTTTCTGACTATCGTGCACAGGCATAATTTTGCATTTTCCTTGCAGGCAAGACCCCCAACGACATACGTGTTTCACGTTTTTGATTGGTATATTAGTACACAACTGATGAAAGTATCTCTATTTCTGAAACGACAGGGACAACAGCGATACTACAAGTCACGTGATGACGAAGGAACAACAGCGCCACCGCCTTACCTGGAGCACCTACATAACCGAGAGAATTTCTGCGACAAGCATCAGTCTGCGACTAGTTACCCCTCCTCTAACTTGCACGGAGCTCTAGGAGATACCTAATACAAATACTCTAGTTTGCTCGGAACTCTAGACTTCCTCTTTTCCCTCTCAGTTTGCTCGGAGCTTCGTTGGGATTCCAACGTCAGTCACCTAGCTTGCTTCGGAGCTGTGACTCACAACCCCTCTGCTTTCGTGAAGCATTGGTAATCCTAAAATCCACTCCACCTAGCTTGTTTTGGAGCTCTATGGAGATCCTACTTTAGGCTGCTTGGGCTTTGGGTCACCTCTTTTTACCCAGTATAGGGAATGAACATTATAGTGATATTTGTAATATACTGTTTATAGTGGATTTTGTAATAAAAGCCGGTAGTGGGAAAAACGATTCCGGACTGTAATTTGCTCTGACTATTCTCACGCAGGCAGAACTTTACAATATAAATAGGACTGCAACCTCAATCCTCTCTTCCACGAAGACTTTCCAAAAATGCTCCCAATAGTCGTAACTTACGTCACAAATCCTGGGTTAAATTCTAAAGTTTGTCGTCAATTTCTAGCGAACTTTTGAAAATTTACCGGGAAGAAGTGGGTAATTTGCCCGTTTCTGTGCTTGATAATATGTAACGAAAACGGAAGTTCTATTTTCTTTTATAAGCGGTTATACACATGCAACTATTTGGCAAACAGAGGGAACTACCTGGCGCAAGGTTTCTGCATGGTTCTATCGTGGAAAAAATAACGAGCATTTGTATTCTGAACATGAAGGCTAATGTACAGAGACGCTGCCCTAGATGTGAGCTAACAGTAATACAGTTTGTGAAACAATACGGTGATAGTGACGAAAATCTTTTGAAACTGTGTGAAAGTCATGGATTAATAAATCTAACAACAAATTGAATGTGGAGAAACTTACAGTTTTCAATGTAACCATAAGTCACATGGTGAAATTGGCGAAGGGCAACAACGAAGGGAATATTTTTTTTGAGCATGCTCATTTATATGTGGCCTGACCTAACCTTGCGCTTTGGTCGAAAACCAGGCAGACGACCAATTTCGGAATAAATGTCCAAATCACGTGTATTGTCCAATTTTGAAGTTTCTAGCTTAAGCAGCTTGGACTGGTCGTTCATCAATTATTTACTTAGTAAGTAATTTGTAGAGATATTTTTATTTGTATATTTTTATTTGGATACTTTTATTTGTAGAGATATTATCCTATTTGTGTATCCTATTTGCTCTGTTTCATTCTTTAACTAGCTGAATATACCCATTCATCGCATGGGTGCTGTATTTGGAAGTCAACGCCTATGGGAGTATCACCATTCATTTCAGTGACCGCGAAAACTGGATTTGACACTAATATCAGCCATTTCGAGCTATTTTTACATGTCTCGGTATTCGTCCTCGCTCCCCCGATGACTTCCGGCCCCCATACAATGGTAGCTGAATTTGCAAGTCATAGCTAATGAAGGTATCACAATTGATCTAAGTGACCGCGAAAACTATGGATTTGACACTAATATCGGTCATTTTGGATTACTTTTACACGTCTCGGTATCCCCCACTGGTGACCCGCGGACCGCAGGCGGATAGGGTGAATTTGGAAGTTAGTGCGATCGCAGCTTCACTATTGATTTCAGCGACAGCGAAGACTATAAATTCGACAAGAATATCAGTCATTTTCTACTACTTTTATATGTCTCGGAAAAACGCTAACCCTGAGACCCCCTGATTCGAATTTTGGCAAAAACGCTTCGCCTTGGTTTGGCGCCTCGACCAAGATTCCGAGACCAAAATTTGATGGCTCCCGGTCCATTCGTCTGCTCCTCACGCCGTACACAGACAGACAAACACACAAACAAACTCTTTATTTTATTTACATTAGATTCAAGCTTATATGACGTGTTATAATTCCGTTGAGTAGCTTTCGAAGAAATCAACGTATTACACAGAATGACGAAGATACATGCAATACAAAAACATTGTAAACTCGTATGAAGCGAAAGAGAAACCAGCAACAAAAATAGATAAATAAGTAAATAAAATGAAATAAAGCACCGACCGTATGGAACACATCGTCGGGTGACACATGAGCAGAGTAGCACAAAGAAAATTACCGTCGCCGGAAATACAAACACTGTCGGTTGTCGATCAGGCTTTCTTGCATCAATTAACTATGAAGTGCCTCTGACATTAATTGCATTCCTGTAAGCGCAAATTAAAGGGCAAATAACAACATTCACCACATGTTTATTCCATCGTCAAGTTTTGATTCAATGCAGATTTATAATCAAACCAAATGACGTACACAAACAAAATAGAATTTTGGAACTTTAGTATGTTATTGTTATTTTCTCTGAAAGCATAACTGAGTGTTACACGTTGTATTAACCTATAGGAAAGCATAGTAAACTACTGATTTGAATTTGTTATTTAGACCTCAATACACTTGAATTAAATACACTTGAAACGAACTAATTCCAGAAATTCTAAATCAAATGTATCGAATGTGTTTGCAATGTATTTTTTTTCGTCTGTTCCAGCTGAGAATTATACTATTTAATAACGTTCCTAAAATGCAAACGATCATAATTTTATTTCTTAAAAATAAGGTAAATATATTTAATATTTTACAGAAGGCACTATTCAATAATTTTACTGGTAGACCTCTTGATTATTTTATCCACCTTATTGTACTTTAGGCGTATGTTGAACACACCAGCCATCATACTTTACGGAATTGTTCAAAATACATTACAGAAACATTACTGGTTATATTGATGTGAATTACTTTAAACGTAATGGGTGTTCACGTTTGTTACAGATCAGTGGCGTATGGTGCTGTTTCCGAACAAGGAACGGGTCATGAATAGTAGGGTAAGAGCTTCCATATCGCACTTTCTGCAATATCAAGTGCATTGCTGCAGGGTGTTGTCATCCGATGTATGCACTTGAAACTAATTTCAGTCCTGACTGTAGTTCCTCTCTTTGGTGAAGTTCGTGAGTGGCGTGTGGTATCTATTGTGTTTTTTTATCGCCCTTGATTTCGTAATTTTTGGAAGAGTTTCTTAAACCTGCAGTGACCTGGTGAGTAACTTTCTGTTCGATTCACTATGTTCTTATTCTGAGCAGTAGTTTTTAGCTATATTTTCAATGGTTTGTAGATTACCATGAAAGAAGCTAGGAGGAGGGGAAAATGAATGCAAAATTGCGTCGTTTCTGAATTATGAGTTGCCTAAATTGCACTGCTGTTAAGAATGTTTGTTTATAGGTAAATCCTTTTTAATGTTCTCGTTACAGTCAAAATGAAACCACATGGAATGAAACCGAAGAGGGAGTATGGGAATTGGACGGTGGGAGATATGGATAAAGCTATCAAAGAACATAGAGAAGAAAAAGTTGAGCTAAATCAAATTCTGGAGAAATACCAAATTCCCAAGAAGACCTTCCTTAGGCATTCATAGAGGGAAACAGCATTACCCATGCAAGAAGAACAGGAACTTGAAGAAGTTATTCTAAATTTTGAATCATCACTGATGAGTTTCACAAGGAGTGATGTGAGAAAACTTGTATACCGAATTTTAGAACGTAATCCTCGTATAAAGAATCCTTTTTGATCACAATAGCAAAATGGCAGGTACAAAATGGTATTATTGTTTTATAAAGAGACATCCACATTTAAATTTAAGACAACCTGAAAATCTATCTGTTGCTAGAGTCAAAGGGTTTTGCAAGTAAAACGTGACTATCTTTTTTAATACATTAGAAAAGATTGTTGATGAGAACAATTTAAATGCAATATAAGTTTACAATGTAGAAGACTGTGGACTTTCAACAATGCAAAAAAAGTCTCCGAAAATAGTAGGTGAATGAGGGAAACCTAGGATTGGTCAATTTACTTCTGGGAAAAGAGGAGTAAATACAACTGTTGTTTGTTGTTGCGATGTTAGTGGTCACTTCGTTTCTCCGATGATAATATTTAAGCGGCAACGGAATTTCATTAACTTTAAGAGGGACGCACCGGGTAGCTGTACTTTCGAAGTTTCCGAAACTGGGCACATAAACTCAGAGAACTGGTTGCAGCATTTTATCAGAATTGTGAAACCTTCGGTTAGTGATAACATTTTGTTGATATTTGACGGCCATACAACACATTCAAAGAACCTTGTAACCATAAAGCTTGCTAAGATGTTATTCTTTTGTAGCTCCCAGGTCACATTACCCACAGACTTCCAGGTTAGGTGACATATCAATGTACGAAGGTGGTGGGTGAAAAAGCAACAAAACTTTTCTTGGTTACCTTTAAATTTAAGACCTTGTATACAGAACCTATCTACACAAGATTGATTTTCTTTGAAATTTCACTTAATTTCTTTACGGTTTCCTGACAAAAATATTTATTATTCGTGACAAAAAAAAAAAAAAACACTGAGTAGAAATAAAAGAGAGAGGGAATGAAATCCAAATGGAATAAAAGCATTGTTTCTCGTCAAATTTTCCATCCTCTATGTCTTTTAAAACACTTATTAAAGCATATAAAAATATACTTGTTAAAGCATATAAATCGCAGTAAATTGTGTAATCTGCTGTCACAAAAAAAGTATCCTATTTTTCGATTGGTATAAGGAAGAGATACTATACTATTTTTCGATCGGTATGAAAAAAAAAACATTTCTCCTTACTATTTTACCATAAATTATTAATTGTCAATAAAATTTGTTACTTTTAAATGAATGAAGCGAGATAATTTTACTATGATGTTTTAAAATCTGGTCATTTGGGGGGGCAGGAAACCATTTGGGGGTCCCGGCCCCGATGGGCCCCTCCTTGGCTACACCCCTGCATTACAGGAACATTAATTAAATTTTTATTTATGAAATACGAACAAAATCGCCTGGGTTGTTTTTGAGAAAATAGCCTTGAAAACTAACTCACTTCCAAGAGTAAACTACCTATTCAGATTTTTTCGTAAGAAGTAATTTATGCAGCATTATATTTATATTTATGAAATGTGAACAAAAGGTCTGAGTCGTTTTTGTGAAAATCGTCCGAAAAAAAAAACTCATCTCCAAGCATAAACTATTAATCGTAGATTTTTCAGTGACAAATAAATGATGGCATACTAATAGGTAATTAATGCAATATTTATTTGTGAGAAAAAACAATATCGCCCAAGTCGTTTTTAATAACATAATCTGAAAAAATTCCAAGATGAAACTACCCCTCGTAGATTTTTCAAAATAAAAAAAGTTATGCCATATTGGAAGGTTCTTAATCAAATATTTATTTAGTTGTGAGTATTGTGGGAGTGTAAAGATATAATGAATTACAAACCACTTGAGTGGAACTAAACAATCAACGCGGAGTTCTACGTTTAACAACTGCACTGACTCAAAGAAGTAATTCAGCCAAAAAGACCGAATAGGCGAAATTAAAGTCATTGTAGACCACAATTCAAGAATTGGATTGGGAAATTCTGCCGCATCACCCATACTCTCCAAACTAAGAGGAATCATATTTTCATTTGTTTCGATCGCTTTCGAACGTTTTCGCTGTGTATGATTCAATAATGGCGTAACAAAGCCTTTCAAACAGGGCAGCAAAATTTCTATTACTGAGGCATCAAGAAACTTATTAAAAGATGCGAAGAAGTCGTAAAGAACAACGCAGAATATATCACATTATCTACATGGCTGCAGACCTAACCAAGGCTACAGCAAATTTGATAGTTTCTCGATTGCAAGCTTGTTTCAGACTTGACAATAATGCATAATATAGGGCTAGCCTTGAAATTCTTTTAAATTGACACACCTGTCAAACACGACTTAAAATTTAAACTTGGCAAAACCATACACAGAGAGAACTTGTAAGCCTAAGTAAGTCTAACACGTAAGTATTCTTGCACAACCTTCATTCTTACATCTGGTTTAATCATACACACGTTTATATGTCAAAACAATCTGGACTCCAAACATAACTTGAAATTTACACTTGGCAAAGACATACACAGAAATAATTTCTAAGGTTAAGTCAATCAAGGCACATTAAGGGCAAACTTACAAGGAGGGTGTCCGAAGTGTGAATCTCAAATTTCAAAAATGTTTGTACAGATCGTTAAGGGGGTTCATGGAATAAAGATCGGCACAACAAATTTCGGCGGAACCCCATATTTGGGTGGGGCAGTGCCCCATTTGCGATTTTCTTCTTTCGTAGTAAAAAATACCCTTTTGATTTGAAAATTGACTTCTTGTTGTCGACAATCGTTATCATTCGTCATCATTTGCGTAAATATACTTCAATTGTGGGTCAGGGATCCTTGTGTGTGAGGGGGTCCCTAGTGGCGGATGTAGAAGGTAAAAACTGGGGGAATCCGACCCCAGGCTATGATACTATATCATGAGTTTACTATAAACTTTCAAGAATATATAAATAACAGTTTCAATTATTTTTGTCACTAAAAAAACTGGGGGATGCCCCCATGGTCCCGGGCTAGATCCACCAATGGAGGTCCCCTTCACAAGTGTGATACATATTTCCCCTTCATTTTGACGAGCTGAATTCAAATATGTCATTAAAAGTTTTTTGAGGGGCACTGTACGGCACAGGTCTCTACCTAGTTTCTGGGATGCCGAATCACAAGTTGAAAGATAACTGAAGGGCTTGAAATGGAACTGAAGGGCTGAAGTTCGGCAGAATTCCTGCTTACTTTATGTATTGTATGTTTTACAGAAATAAAACTGCTCGGAAAAGTGTTCCGTGCAAAGACTTTTGCAGCACCAACTACATTTCTGGAGTGTTATATCTCTCGCACTCATTGCATATGATAGTGTCGTTTAAGGAAAATGATTAACAAAATCTGGCGACCTCACATCTACATATCCGGATTTATACCAATATATATGAACACAACATGATACCTTAGCGATGATAGTTGTTCATAAACTAGCGATTGCAATTTTATAATGTTGTTACGTTGGTGAAGTTGTATATCAATTTGGTGTAAAATTACGAAATTCTTATTTTCCGTACAAAATTCCGTATTTTCCATATTCTAAAGCCCCAAATATCCAATGGTTGTACAGCCCAAGTTGTTCCCTGTGGAATCTGTTTACATAACGTTTTTTTTTTCGTCCAGAATGTGTTGCTGCGTCTCTCTCTTGTTAAAAGATGACCATGAATCTAGGAGGAAGACACTTTTGTCCAATATGTTAGGAACCAAAACGTCACGGATCCACTCCTCCAAATGCAGCTTACCCATCTTTCCAGATTTTGATGCAGAAACCTTAACATTTTGGGGATGGAATAAAGTTTTCTTGACCTGAGCTCCAAATTTTCCTGTCGGTTCTGGGAATACAATCTATAATGGCCCAACTAATTTTCCACTGGCAGACATAAGAGGTATTATTGTATAGCTATGAGATAAGGCATTTTTGGATTGTGCAGAAGCTTCTACTTTTTTTTTTTTTGACCTTGTATGCCTAACATACAATTACAGTGCAGTTCCATTGCAAAACCACTTTGATAGGAATTGTAAGTATTGTCTATATCGAATTCCGGTAACGTATCCCTGACTTTTAACTGGAAAAATATGGCCGAAGTTTCTATTTGTTCTGAAGTGTCAACGTCTGCTCGAGACACGAATTTTGTTATTTCTCGCTACATAATATTATGTTACCGTTTAAAACGAGTGTATCAACTTTTGGAGCCCTTAAAGTTTTCAAGATTAATTTCTTTCGCTTTTTCAATTGCCCATTTTCGAACATCCATGTCATGTACAAGCATGAAATCTCATTTGGTTTCAATCCATACAGCAAGCACTGATTCTGCCAAACTTCTATTTCAAGCCCTTCAGTTCTCTTTCAACTTGTGATTTAGCATCCCAGAAACTAGGTAGAGACCTGTGTCGCACATGTGCTCCACAAAGAACTTTTAATAACGTATTTGAATTCAGCTCGTCAAAATGAAGAGGGAACAAGTGAGGCGGATCCACTTGTGAGGCGGACCCCCGCACACACAGGGATTCTTGACCCACAATTGAAGTATGTAAATGAAGACGAATGATAACGATTGACGACAACAAAAAATCAATTTTCAAATCAAAAGGCCGTTTTTTACTACGAAAGCCGAAAATCGCAAATGGGGCACTGCCCCACCCAAATATGGGGTTCCGCCGAAATTTGTTGTGCCGATCTTTATTCTATGGGCCCCCCTAACGATCTGCAAAAACATTTTTGAAATCTGAGATTTACAGTTCGGACACCCTCCTTGTTAGACTTACTGTAGAAGTGCTTGCTTACTGGGATCGACCAAACGGCTATGCACTAAAATAAAATTATACTAATAGTTTTAAATGAATAGCGAGCATATGAGTACTAAACTGACAAATTTTCAGAACACATAACAGTACAACTCAACATACAGATGGTGATCAGAATAATGGAAACACTTGTAGTTGGCAACACGTCAGATGTATGGGTTGGCAGTGGTGTCGTGGCGCCCGCAGCGCCGGACCGCTGGTGGTGGTGTGTTAGGTCGGTCTCCATACTATGTCAGGCGCAGTGGAACAGCAGTGTCCAGTGGCTGCAGCAGACGGAGGTAGTGTAAAATGGGAGACACCTCAGATTTTCAAAGAGGGCAAATTGTTGGTGGGCGGTTATGTGGAGTGAGTGTGACGGCAGTGGCTACTGTGTTAGGTGTGTCGCGTGGGACAGTGTCGAAGGTGATGACGGCCTACACAACACACGGGAAAACCACATCGGGGAAGCGGAACAATGGGCGGAAGAAAATCATGAGTGACAGGTCACGCCGGGTATTAAAGCGCATTGTCACGCAGAACCGTCGTGCCAATGCGGAGCAAGTGACGGAGGAACTTAATCAGCACCTCCCCCACCCTGTTCCGACAATCACAGTCCGCCGCAAATTACATGACATGAACTTACGGGGTCGTGTTGCACGGGCCAAACCGCTCATCAGGGACCATAACGATTTCGCACGCCGCAAATGGTGCCGGGACCATGCAACTTGGACCGTTGAGGACTGGAAACGTGTGATATGGTGGGATGAGTCATCCTTCACCCTATTCCCAACCACGGGCCGTGTTTATGTGTAGAGAACGCCCAAAGAAGCTTATGATTTGCAGTGTCTCCGCCCAACTGTGAAACATGGCGGCGGCTCGGTGATGCTGTGGGCCGCCATATCATGGTTTTCATTGGGTCCTGTGGTCACACTTAGTGGACGAATCACTGCCAACGATTATGTCGCAATTTTAGGAGACCACTTGCATCCTATGGTCCGGGTGTTGTTCCCGGACAATGACGTCATCTTCCAGGATTATAATGCACCCATTCACACAGCTGGCGTTGTTGCAGCGTGGTTTGAGGAACATCGGGAAGAAGTCAACACCTCCCCTGGCCCGCCCAATCCCCAGATCTCAACATAATTGAGCATCTGTGGTCCGTCTTGGAAACACGACTCCGGCGACGATTTCCACCTCCATCCTCTCTCACACAACTGGCCGATGCCCTGCATGAGGAATGGTTTAAAATTCCACTTGCTACCAATCACGACCTCTATGCCTTCATCCCACGTCGCATCAAGGCTGTTCTGAAGGCGAAAGGTGGCCCGACACCATATTAATCTGGTAAGTTGCAATTTCGTTCAGGTGTTTCCATTTTTCTGATCACCATCTGTACATCTAACGGTTCTAATAAGGTCGTTTTTTTTTAATTTAGTGACTCTTTTCAGCATGGGCGGAGTATGAGACATGAACCTACAGTTTAAGGTAATATCCAAACCACCGTAATGTGTTCAAATCTCAATGCCCTCCCACCAGTAAACAAATCCGGGACCCCGTGCACCAAGGACCTGCACACTAGCCGCTAAATCAGCGTGGAGGGGGTTATATGTCGTGACGTCTTTTGTACTAAATTGAGAGATGAAGTTCATCTGAGAGGTTCTTTTGATAGATATACAGTGACTAGCAGAATTATTCGGACACTATAGTGTTTGAACAAAAGATGGGATTTATTTCAAAGAAAAAGCAAATGCAAATAATATGCTATCATTTTCTCTGACATCCAACAAACATAAACAATTTTACACTTCGAAAATAAAATAACTTAACAAGCAATGTAAAGTAGCGAGATCAAAACAAACACAATACGAATTCGGGTGTTGCAAAATTATTCGGACACCTGGCCAGATATGACACTTATCGAGTAAAAATATAAAACTCAATATCTAGTAGACAGTCCTTTCTGCTTAAGAACTGCGTGCAGTTTATTTGGCATACAATTCACAAGTTTGCGAGTGTATGCAACAATAGTCTTGGCCCATTCTTGACGAAGCACATCTTTCAGTTGCACCTTCGAGGCTATGCATATTTTTCGAACTTGCTTCTCTAGTTTATCACACATTTCGAATTTGCTTGTCTAGTTTAAAAACATTTCTAACTTGTTTCTCTAGTTTATAACACATTTCGAACTTGTTTCTCTAGTTTATCCCACAAATGTTCAATGGGGTTCATATCTGGAGACTGGAAAGAGGAATGGAATGTCTTTGGGCAATTGTATAGTAACCACAGATTTACAATATGAGCTGTGTTTCGAGAAGAATTTCAATGTATTTAATATCCACATTTTTCTGCCTTCTTCTTTAAATTATCTTTGAGAATTTGCATGTAGAAGTGTTGTTCAATGAACACCAACTCATATACTCCAGACGCTGACATGCAGCCCTATACCATTACGCTCCCTCCTTTGTATTTTACTGACGGCTGCAAATTTTGTTCCTCCAGCTCGGTATTGTTTCTTCTCCACACCATTAACTTCCCATCAGAACAGAACATATTGAACTTACTTTCATCAGAAAAAATCACGTAGTTCCACCAGTTGGTACCCATATACTGGTATTATTACGCAAAACTAGTCTTTTCTTCCTCTTTGTTTTGTTGATATAAGGCTTTCTGCATGCTACGCGGCCATGAAAACTAGTTCTTCTCAGGACTCTTCCAATTGTATCGGGACTCACGTCGATCTCCATTTATTCTCCAACCTCGGCAGCGACGTTTGAAGCTGATTGATTCGTTTTTACTGATCCTTTCGTTGATCCTTGATTCGTTGATCCTTTTTTTCGGACTATTGCGGATTTCCGTCTCTCCGAAAATGTCTTTGGACGTCTCGTGTTAGGGACGAAATCAACTCTATCCTCAACCTTGTATCCCTTGATAATATCACATACTGTACTCTTTTCATTTGCGACATCTCTGCAATTTTTCTGCAGCTTTTATCTTTTTCATAATGAAAAATTGCTAATTGCAGCTTTTCAAATGTCGTGTTCTTTCCTCTTTGACCCGTTCTTCGTGTTGACAACGAATTGTTGTATCTAACTGCCATGATAACGACTACAGTACTTAACACAACCCTCAGCACTAACGCCACGTCTCATAGTGCTCACATTATTTCACAAATGTCGTACTGTCCGAATAATTTTGCTGGGGAAAATTTGGGTATGATTTGCATTGCGATTAATTATATCCGTTCTGTTGACAGCAACTACACGCTTCATTGTGTTTTTCAGGTATGCGTATATAGCTCCTTTTTCTTATGTATTGTTGTGTACAAAATATGTTTTCATTTCGGAGCCATAGCCCGTTATATGTATTTCATTGGATCTGTCCGAATAATTCTGCTAGTCACTGTAGCTACCAGTGCCATCAGGTGTTAATTTTCAGAAGTACGCTATGAGCTAATGGTAATATGAACGGTGCGGCTTCATACTATAGCCCTTAATAGCAAGGGTAAAAGCTCGTAACAACAAGTGTTGAACGTATAATCGACGAATTGATAAAGCTGTCGAATACTGCTGTCAAGAGGAATATGTACGAATGGAGTTATGCATTATAGTCATTGGAAACAAAGGAATTGCGAAATATATTTGTATATTAGTACACCGAGTAGTATAATTTCTAATGAGAAGGCTAGTAATGTGTGTAACTTGGAGATTTCCTTACTGAATATTGAATGTTCAAATGGAGTTCAGCTGAAACACGCTTCCTAACGAAGTTAATCCAAGCACACTTTTATCTCATAACAGTTTGTGAACGTTATTTTTAAAGGGTTCTAATTCAAATTATATAGTTTAATAAAAGTAGTTTGGAGGCACAAAGAAGTACATGCTTTACTTTTGGTTATTACTTTATTGATGTTTCTCTTGTACAGTTTTGAAAAATAATCAATTCCGCATTGTTGTTGTAGATCATTATCTGATACCATTCTAGTCGCCATGTAATAATGTGAACAAATCCGAATTCCTGTGCAGTGGCAAATAATAGGAATCAGTTCTTCAGCAGAAACTTGTGAAAGTTGGTGAACAATATGTTCCATGAGCTTTTGCGTTATTGATATAGAGTAAATGCACCAAAACTAATTTATCATATTATTTTTAGCCCTAAATTCGAATAAAAGATAAAGAATAAAAATGTATCTGCATTTTTATATGTTAGGAGCCGTGGTGGCTCAGGGGTAGAACGTTCACCTCTGCTGCATTGTATTTCTGGTTCGATCGCGCTAAGTGAACTTCGTGGTGGACAAACATCGTGTGCGTGGGTTTCTTCCGGCTTCTCCCGTTTCCTCCCATTTTCTTCATTCCACCATTTCATTCTTTTCTCATTATCAGCGTCTCCTTTCGCCTAGCCGGCATAACCGTGGGAAGCAAAACTCAAAAGATTTTTATAAATTAATTTATAATAATGGTATGGCATTTTTATTTGCCAAAATATATGATGATTTATAAAACATAATACGTATTGACATACAAAGACCTATTTGTTTACATGTTTGAAGAGTTGCATGTCTGGAAAGCGAACTCCAAAACCGACATATCTTGAAATAAAAATGAAGTGTTTCAGTTTTACGTTCCACGCTTATTTCGCGTAGACTAAAGGAGACGGTTATAATGAAAAATGAATGAAACAGTAGAAAGAAAAAAAGTGGGAGGAAACGGGAGAACTCCAAGAAAAGCCACGCAAATGTTACTTGAAAATGAAATCTTTGAATTTAACGTTCCACGATTATGCTCTTTTAGGCTGACACACACAATTAAGGCAAGTGGATGATGATGGAAGAATTAGCGGAATGAGAAATGGGAAGAAACGGGAGTACCCGGAGAAAACCCACGGACACGATGTTGTCCACCACAAACTTACTTGGCCAGGAATCGAATCAGGAATCCCACGCACCAGAGATAAGTGCTCTACAATTGAGCCACCGCACCTCCAAGGTTAGCCAAATATTGTCATGGAAAATAAAAGAAATTGAAGTAAGTGAAATCAATTGTGAAACTTGATTGCATTGGTCTACCATCAACTTGCAAATTGTCACAGATATCAAGGTCTTACTCTGCACTGGTAAACTCAGTGTATATCAATGCTTTAGGAGATATGCATTGACACATTCCTCTCTGCTATTGTCTTGCAAAAAGAGCCTTTCACAAAACAAGTTCCGTATCATTTCTCTTTCTGGCCCAGTAGACATTAGACCCTCATCATATGATGCATCATTGATTTCTGTTCCAAAGTATACTTCTTCTTTTATCTTGAGGTAACTTTACGTGATGGCCCTTGGTAACGCCAAATTTTCCATTGTTGCCACATTATATCACCAGAAAGCATCATCTAATATTGCACTTGCACTATGCAGTCCCATATATCAGAACGAAGTTAAGTATTTTGGTTATAGACCAGTAAACGTGTGCCAGTTTACATGACTCCCTGTTAAAGAATCGCAATTAACAAAAACATCAAATTGGTTTATCTTCCACAAACTTTAAACAAGTGGTCCCCAGCCTGGGGGGCGTGAAGAACGAGCAGGGTAACCACAAGCTATTTAGAAATAACCTACATTAGGAATTACAAATATTAGTAATGGAACATTTTTGATCCACTTCATTTTTTCTCTTGCAGAGCTCATATTTGATTCCTACCCATTTGAGAGTTTATGACTTTCATGCAATTCGATAGAACTACGCCAGCAATTAAAATTTGTTTGTTTTGTCTGCTAGTGTCGGAGATAATTCATGATTATACTAGAACCATGGCTGGGTTGTTTTTGACCCAAGGTATAATCCAAGTGAAGATCCAAGGTATAATCCAAATTTTATCCACTTGGACAGTTCAGAATCTTGCTTAGTATAATTTTCACGCCTATTATTTTTATCCTCCAGTAAACTCATTCCAATCTCCCCTCTTTATGTTTCCAGGTTTATTTCTCCGTATAAGACCAATGTTCAGAATTTTCTTCACTCGTCAATTACACTGATACTGTAGTTGCACTTGCTACCAGTTACCTTTTGATAGATGCAATATTTATTGGATATAGTTGCATGTGTTATGGCTGTAGAGAACAAACATTTGATGATACATGCAACTCTTGAATCTCAGTGATATTTATGAGTTAAAATCAGAATGTGAGAGTTAGAACTTGATAATCTGTGGTCAGAGAAGTGGGAAATAAAGCTTTGACTTAAAAAAGCATGATAAGTGAGGGTTTCAGACAGATTACGAAATTTTTTAAATTTTACTTGACATCCAGAAAATGAGAAAGACTGCGATTTGTTAAATTTGCCTATGCTTCTGAGATGTATAATAATCTCAGTTCAAACAATCGAAGTTGGTACATACGTGGTGTATAGGAGGTCTATATATATATATATATATATATATATATATATATATATATATATATATATATATATATATATATATATTATAGCGCAACAAGTATGGGAAAAAATATATTGAATGTCAGTGAATAATAATAAAATATATGATCAATACATTTCCATAAAACATGAATCACATACAAGTAGTGAACGCTTTCTTGATCATGTAGTAAAAAGCTTGTTGATCTATTTACGAAAAAAAAAATAGCTGTCACTTGTGACAGTTTCTTTACTTTTCTGTCTCTAGCCGAAAGTCTAACAATGAGGGGCGTAAGCGATATCAGGTAAAATAATGCACTCGGAACAAAACAAGTAACAAGTGTTATGCCCGAATATACTTAGAATACACATAAAAAGAACCTTTGTCACATGTTAGTTTTATAATACTAAAAAGTAACTTTTGCAAAGAAAGAACTTAGAAATGGCATGGCATGAGAAATGTTTGCATGTAAGTGAGCGGCACAGTGGCTCAGTGATAGAGAAGGTAGGTCAACTAAACACCACACCTCAAAGAACTACAGGAAAAACTAACTGGTTTCAACCATTTTAACTATACCTACTGCAAACATGAATATGTATTTTGACGAAAGCCGCTTACTACAAAAAGGAGATCAGGTCACGTATTGCCACAGCCAAAGGAGCATTCAACGAGAAAAGATCACTCTTAACCCCTTCAGTGTGGGTGGCGAGTTAACTCGTGTCTTCAAAATGCACCTGCTGTACGGATGGCGTATATATACGCTTTCATTTTGCTTTGGTTATTTTGTATTGCGTATGGCGAATATACTTGCCCATAGTATGAGTACTGTTATCCCGACAATATTTAGCGAGTTTGCGCTCAGCCGGTTTCAATTGTTGCTTAATTAAAAGAAGAGGAAAAAGAAAGAAATTAAAATAGAGTTTGTGCTTCGTCAAATACAGTTTTCATTCTATGTTTTGTTTGAGAGCAGGCAGCACAGTAATGGCGTCAAAACGATATTTCAACGATGCTGACATCAAAGAAGAGTTATTAATTAGTGATTCTGATGTAAGATATTTTGAAACAGATTTAGAGTCAACAGGTTTGGAGTCGGAGGAAAGTGGTGATGGCGCTTTTAGTGATAATGACAAAGAACTTACACTTTTTACAGCGGTTTGCATCTGAATATTACGCACTGAAGGGGTTAAGTAGCAGGCTTAATACTGGACTAAGGAAGATGTTGGTCAAATGCTATCAGGGTGGCCTAAAAAGTAGATATACAGTCAAGTACTGATCAACTCATTGCTTTTCATATCATTTCTTATTGTTATACATCAGGTAGACTTAGTTTCTTTATTATTTGTTCTTCATGTCCTTTTACTATATCTTAAGCTCGGAACAGCCGAAGAAAGTAAACCTATAAGCTAGAATGTTATACTGGATCAATGCAGGGGTATACACCTACTTTTGGGCCACCCTGTATTATGGAGTATTGGACTGTATTGTTCAGAGACTTGGACATAGAGAAGAAATATTTTGAGAGCTTCAAAATATCATGTTAGAGGAACATGGAGAAGATAAAATGAACAGAGAGAATAAGAAATGAAGTTGTTTTTAAAAGGATAGGAAAGAAGAGAACGCTTTTAGCCAGCATCTTTCGTAGGACGGCTAATTGGATTGGAAACATGTTGTGAAGAAATTGTCTTCTTCATACCGCCATACAAAGAAAGATGGAAGGAGAGCAAAGAATAGAAGAAGAACACAACTGATCGTTAATTTGAGGAATAGAATACAATGTTGGAAGTTTAAAAGAGGAGGCTGGAGATCGAGAAACGTGGCAAAAATATTTCCAGGCCGAAACATAGAAAACCATTTAGTCCCATGACCTGCGAAAAAGCAGATACTTAATAATAATGGCACAAACATGAGAATTTATTTCCTGCAATCAATTAAGCATCCCAAGAATATGTTCCATCTCCACACTTCTACTAAAATCAGAAGTGATATAAATCCACTACAACTTCCGGTTTCAATATTCATCTACATCGAGCAAAAACGATAAGAGATAACAAGAAACGATTTCGTTTGGAATCTATTTTCTACTTTAACAATACGTACCATACTCTCTTAGCCAGTATGGTAAGACTAATACTATTTAGCCCAGAAGTTGCGGAAATGAACCATTTGATCACTATATAACACAAACGATAATAGCGAGAAGGGGATCTCTGCTGTCAATAAAGGGTACCAAGAATATTTCAATCTCTACTAAGACTGGAAGTACTAGAAATTACTACCGCTTCCAGTTTCAATATAAATTAAGAAAATATAACGCCATATAAACTAAACTCCTTGCCGTGGTGTAAGCGCGACACTGTTACTTTTCATGTATACTAGTAATACTTTGAATTTTGACATAGCTTGTGCTTACCTTTTTCCATTGCTGTTACATCATCCACTGGCTGTGGTCTGCATGTCACGTAAAATAGTAGCCTTAGGCGTTGGAGACCCGGGTTCGATTCCCAGCGCAAGCTGATTTGGTTCGAATCCCACGTTAAACTGTAGGTCCACGTCTCAGACAGCCTTGCTTCTGAAAGGGACGTTAAACCGAATATCAAATCAAATCACGTAAAATAGACTGAAGAGAAAGAAATGCCGGGATAGTCCCCAACATAACGGTTCCAAGCCGCTTCGTTCCTTCCCATTTCTTTCTTTCTCTCCATTTTTCCGGATAGTGTTATCGTCGAGGGACGTTATCCCTCATACGTGACGTGCTAAGATGGCCATAGATGCCAAAAGCATAGAAATCTAATTTCTTAATCCTAATTAGTTCTACTATTTAAAAGACAATTGAGTAAAATATTTACGTATGATGTAATCTCCTATTCTGTGAAAATTATATTTACGATTCAATTTATTTAAATCATATAGTGTTGAGTATACCATAATGAGACAGTAACCAGATGAGTTCTACTAGAAAGAAAAATAACAAAAATAAGTGTAAACAATGTCAATATTATGCCAATGTTATTAATGATAAGCATTTACCAAAAGCAATCACATGATGCTTGCTGCATTCAGTTTTATCACTCAAGCACGATCATAGTTTCAAAGTAATTTTCAGAAAACAGGTTTCACATCCCCATTTCCGTCTGAAAGCGGATACTACGCTGGAATGTAATGCGTGTCCGCAGCGCAACTCGACACAGTGGAAGCTCACCACCTGCAACCGTCAATTGCAGTTTCGAACAATCCTTTGCAATGCACCCGTGCAGAACAATCCATACTGTGACTGGGCTCTCGTAATTTGAAACTCTTGGCTAGTAAAATGAAATGAATTCGTTTCAAAAGACTTTGTTTTTGACTTGCAATGAATATATGTAGCGTTGAAGGGAAAATCCACTGTTTATGTGACATAATGGCTTCAATATCAAAATTCAGGAAATTCACATATTCCATTAGCAAACTCCTTACATATAAATAAATCTATTATCTCACAAAATTAAAAGAAAAGACACTAGTCAGAAGAATTCGTATATATGCTATAGAAACAAATGTAATTTGCTATGCAAATAAGCCACGAAAAAAAATCTGCTATGCCTAATAAAACAAACCAGGAAAAAAGTGAGTTTTCTTTCCCATTATACGATATTACGATAGACTTCCAAAGAATGGGCATTTGCTATTGAAACTGGAAGTGAAATTCGCCATTACATACGGAGGTGGAACGTATTCTTAGATCATTGTGTTCATAAAATGAAAGGTAGGGACCATCACACTAAACTTTCTTACTCCAATTTCTTAAACTAAACCATGTTACTACTGCATTTATTACTGAAATACTTATTTATGAAATACGAACAAAATTATGTTTTCGGAAAGCTCGCTCAAAGTAAACTCACCCGTAAAAGTAAAGTATTGTTTGTGGAATTTTTAATGAGAAATGACTATACTATATTCAGAGTATTTATAAAATATTTGTTCATATCAACTGAATCGGATGAATTGTGTTTAACAAAATTGTAAAAAGTAAACTACCCTTGTGGATATTTTCGTGAAAAGCGATTTGTGCAATATTGTAGGGTTATTAATAAAATATGAACAATGTCGCCTGTCTTTTTTGATAAAATCATCCAAAAACAAACTTATCTCCAACAGTAAGCTATCCTGGAGAATTTATTCATAATATTGTAAAGCTATTAATAAAATATGTATTTATGAATTATGAAGAAACTCGTCTGAGTAGTTTTTGAGAAAATCGTCCGAAAAATTTACACAAAATAAACCACCCCTTTTGGATTTCTTCGGGACGAATGAGTTATGTCATATTATTAGGTTATCAATGAAATATTTATTTGTTGAATATGAACAGAATTATTTGTCATTTTTTAAAAAAGTCGCCCGAGAAAAAATCACCTTAAAACATAAAGTACGCCTTCTGTATATTTCAGGACAAATGAGCTACGATACTGTCAAGATATTAATGAAATATTTATTTATGGAACATGAGGAAAATTGTGTCATTTTTGAGAATATCGTTAGAAAAAAGTCACCCCAAGAATAAACTACCCCTTCTGGATTTTTGCTAGAAAAATGACACACTATGTTATAAGGTTCTTAATGAAACATTGACTTATGAAATATGAATAAAAGAGTTAGAGTTGTTTTAGGGAAAATTTCAAATTTTGATTTTTCATGCTTCAGTAAACTACTTTTATTTTTGGTGTAGGAAGGAAATTCGAAAAACATCCCTAGGAAATCTTATAAAACTTAAATGTTGAATTAGGTCTCAATACGGTTAACGACATGGCCTCTACGTGAATGAAAATCACGGACGGAACAGACGGAAGACCAGACATCCTAAAATCCGTCTTCCGACACGACACATACACACCATGAAATGCGTCAACCTTACGTACACTAAGGTGGATTAAATATTGTCCACACTTTTATTAGGATAATAATTTTTATGCATTTTTTAGTATCATGTCATAATTCAGGTTTTGTGCCTAAAGTAATATAGATTTTATTCTCTCATTCAATACTTTTAACTTCTAGAAAATAACTCTAAATTTTAAAGAAAAGTTTTCGTGGTGGACATAAAGTACCCTCCTACGTGACAGGCTAAATGGCCATAGATGCCGAAAGCCCAGAAATATAAACAATACACCCTTAAAAGTGCCCCCCTTAATGTAACGTGCTGCCATAATGTACATGAGGTTATTTCCAGTTAACGCTTATGATTCTGACACTAGGCGTCGCTACGGGTACAGGCGACGCAAAGCGTCGTACACCTAAACGGAAAAGACCTCTTGGCTACAGATTGATGATATTAAAAGTGAAATTATGGGTTACGCGTAACACCACACACCAAGGGAGGGTTTAAAAATGTCCACCACATAAAATCATTATTTCCTGTTCCAGAAAATGTAATATTCTTCTCTATTTTCTGCCTTCAGTTGTCTTAGTGTATAGTTAGTGAAAAATAGAGAAGAATATTACAGTTCATGGGACAGATAATGTTTTATGTGGTGGACATTATTTAACGCTCGCTTGGTGTGCGGTGTTATGCGTAACATTTTGGTGTACGTAGGGTTAATCCTTTGAAATCCCAAACTCTATTTTTATTTCATGACCACCACCATATTTTCTTCTCTCCTATTGTAGGTTGAAAGTAAAAATATCGCTATATTTTACTGTTTTGCTCTGTGACAGTGACAGTCATACCCAACTTGCCAATATACGATGTAGAAGTAAGATAGAGGTCTGCATGGGCCGGAATTTTAGTCCGAGCCCGGCCCGGCCCACGAATTTAGAATGTGAGGCCCGACCCGAGTCCGAAATATGTTTCAACATTTAGGTCCGAACCCGACCCGAGCTCATGTGATAACCAAATGAGCCCGAACTAAACCCGAACCGTTTACAATTTTTATGGACATCCTTAGGAAAGATGAGTCAGGAACAATTACAGCAGAAGACCCTTAAGTTTGACAACCCAAATCTTTGTTGTGTTTCAGGTTACATAATTGGCAGGTACTCTTCCTAGTTACATAGAAATAAGGACAAATACAGCGCATGGACAAAAACCGCGCAGGACAAAAACAGCGCATGCAAATACCGCGTAGATATAAACAGCGGATAAACATAAACAGCGCAACGACAAAACAGAGCATGCAAATACCGCGTGGACAAAAACAGCGCATAAACAAAAATCGCGCAAGGACAAAAACAGCGCATGTAAATACCGCGTGAGCGAAAACAGCCCATGAACATTTTGTCATGGACCATAGATTAACATTTTGCTCTAAGCTTGCTCCCGCTCGAGCTCACTCCTTTCAACTCGATCACTTACCTCAATATGGCTCGCGCTCTCCTCTCTCGACTGGGCTCGTACTCATTTGGGCTTGAACTCACTCGAGCTCGCACTCAATTCTCTCGAGTGGGCTTGCACTCAATAATCTTCAGTGGACTTGCGTTCATCCGGACTCGCGCTCACTTCTCTCAACTGAGCTCGTGCTCACTCAAGCTCACGCTAACTTCCCTCAACTGGACTCGCGCTCGGAATCACTTCTCTCAGCTTAGCTCGCGCTCACTCGGGCTCGCGATCACTTCCAGAAACTGGACTCGCACTCAATTCTCTCTAATGGCTCGCTTTCACTGAGTTCGGGTTCAATCGGAGTCGCGCTCACTTATCAAAAGTGCAAACAAGTATACGTCAGAGGTTCCTAAAGGATATGGAAAGTTGCAACGAAACTTCGTGTAGGGACAATTTGCAAAACAATAAACGAAACGTTTTATTTTGTGCGGAAAAACAGTGTTGGGGCCAAGGGCCTCTCCGAAAAAAAAAGTAAATATTATCGTAATATTGCAAAAAGGAGTGGACCGAAGCAAATGAAATTGTGTGTAGACATTATATATGTAAAATAAAGCCCTTCGTCTTTCTCAAATGTACCTATCCGATTTGCTTGAAATTTAGCACATCAACAGCAAGGCGGAAATAAATCGAAACGCTCTTTTCTCTATGCGGAAAAACACTGTAAGGTTTGAAGGCGCCTCCTAAAATACCATAAAATACGCTATACTGTTTTTGTTTACTGCTGATCTGCTGAATTTGAAGAAATCTGATGGGGATACATGTGAAACACGGAAGGTGATATTTTACATATACAATATCTACACACAATTTCGTTCGCTTAGGTGTACTCCTTCCGCCACTCAACTCCTCGGTCCAACGATTTTTTTCTTTTCATAAAATACGAAACACGCATTCCCTCATCTTACCTTTACAATATCTGTGCCCAAAGTTATTGGCTTCGGTCCATTTCTTGCCTATCGGACGTCGAACTTCAAAATTTTGGGTGAGGTTTTTGCCCCTAAAACCTTTTTCAGCAGAAAATAAACACGTATTCGTTTATTTGATGTGTAGTACCTACCTGCCAAATTTTATCAAAATCGGAGTGTTACACTTGGGAAGTGTTATTTGGAAATCACGCGTTACGTAAAATATAACAAATAGAGCATCCAAGATGTGAATGCGAAGAAATAGGCACACCAGAACACCACGTATTATGGTGACCATTACTGGAAGAACGGCTAGAGGGAAGAGATCAAATAAAAAGGGCAGAAATAAACGAAATTATAGCTAATGAGTAGGACTATAGGACATTAAGCAAAATAACAAATGAGTAATCAGAAGTAATAAGAGGACAATGTAATAGGACAAATGATTAAAATTGTAAACAAAGTGGAGAAATGCCGAAATAGGAATAATGATGTTTATAACAGTGTAGCTGAATGAATGGAAGAGTTACTATGGATCTTTCTGGGCCGGAGAACTCTTCAGGAACGTCAGTATTCCGGGTGTCCTAGAAAGAAACTGTATGCTTCCAATCAATATATCCCAGGGTAAAACCGGATACGAAGTCCGGATATATCGAGACACTGTGTGTGTGTGTGTGTGTGTGAGTGTCGGGAACGGTGTCGAAAAGTGTGTTTTGTGTATACAGTAAATTTATAAATACCCTTAACGAAGGAATGTCTCGGAACCGAAGCATCAGTATCCGCATTACCGTATTCAAATGCGCGTTCTTGTCCATGCGGTACTTGCATGCGCTGCTTTAGTCCTTGCGCGGTTTCTGGCCATGCGCTGTTTTTGTCCAGGCGGTATTTGCATGCGCTGCTCTTGTCCATGCGCTGTATTTGTCCTTGAGCTGTTTTGACCGAATACCTTATTAAGTCCAAAAGCTACAAGATTTACAAATGTAACATACGATTTTACATACGCTACATACATTTTTTTCTCAATGTAGAACATGTTTCGCTTGCATGCCCCATAACCTTATCGTCCGTTCTAAATAACGGCTCAACGAACTTCACAGGAACAACGTTGTTAATAGCTTTCATAGATGGTCCTTCGCCTGCTTTCACGTTTCGTCTTTCGTAATTATACAATGTATTCACGCCGCTCAAGTGCTTGAACTGGTTCACCACTGTGTTTCGCCCTTCGCCTTCTGCAAGCACGTTCCCCTATTTTCTTATCGGTGGTCTAATATTCAAGGAATTTTTGCAAATATTCATCATCTACTACACTTCCCTTATTCTTCTTCTGGTGTGACGGCATATATTTAAACCTGACGTTCTAGGTTCTGCACCTTGGACGAATAAGAAGTCTATTATGGGTCCTGCATAAGGATTTATTTCATCGTCCCTGAAATCTATATCACCAACACTACCGCGAAAACTAGAATATTTATTTCCTCAATAACAACCATATCTTGCTGCAGTAATCCGTTTTCCTGATCGAAAATGTTCTTTTCTGTCGGTGTGAAAGCTCTATCATTGAATCCGTGATCCTTAAGAACGCGCTAACGATTGCCCAAGAATTCTTTTTTTTAATATTCAGAAGAAATAAATAAAAAGTTTTATTATGACTCCCCAAATCACACAGGCACATAACAGAAATAGACATATCAAGCAGATAGCGAAGTTCACTTTCGTCTACGTATCAGTGTTGCGTTTTCCAGTAGTCAGTCTACTGGGATAATCGATCTCAGCACCTTCCCTGTTGACCGTCTGCCTCTTCTCTCCTACTAACTTTCTCCCCTTTCCTCATATGTTCACACCGTACTTGTATCTGTATATCCGATTTTCACTTCGTACACTTTACTTGTCAGTCCAAGGCTAGCTGTCATGAATGGTTTTTAAACTAATGTTGCATTGCTTGTCTAACTATTTTATAAGTGTCCAGAAGGAACGCTGAATTTTGGTAATGCTGATGCAGGTTGGGGACGGATTAGACAGAGTAAAACAAAAACACTGATATGTAATACATTTATGCGCATATTTAAAGAAACCGCATACATGGATAAACATACCTCCAAACTATGAATGTATTCAATATCTGAGAAAATATAAGTGGGTAAGAGTGTGTGTTTCACAATGTAGGCTCTATAAACTACTTAAGTACAAATACGGTACAATATGCGTTATAATGACATTCTTTTGTTAAATGGAAAGATGGCCTTAAGCTCTTCCATAATATCTTCGCAGAAATCGATTTTTCAACAGAAACCAACATGATGGAGCAAGATGAGCTAAACACCGAAAAGAAGAGATGTCCAAAACTGAATTTGTTGCAGGAAAAATGAAGATCGGAGTTAATGCGGGTGCTGCCACCGAGGCCGCCTATCAAATTGTCCGAAAGTTATACGTCTTGCCATGTGTTTTTGGGTGGCATTCATTCAAACTGATAGGCAAGAAAAAGGTAGCATGAAACAAGAAGTACAGTAGATAAAAACAATATTTGTTTTGGTATTAAATTTCGTTTACATGTCGTTCTCTGATCGAGAAACAGTTTACTATGAGTTTGGCAAACACTCTTCATAACCAGCAACAACTAAATCACGAAAACCAAGGAAAAACATACAGGAACGTACCTTTTGTGATAGGGATCTGAAAATTCCGGCATCATCTGAATTCCTAGATCATTGAGAACATTCTCGTTTAGATTTCTGCAAAGAAAGAAAGAAACAAAAATGACTTCTTCAGACATTATTTATCATTACATTCTGTTAAAAAATGTAGTTTATTTCTAATAAAAGTGTAAACCTAGTAAAACTTACGCATAGTCGCAAAAAATAGTTTTTCATTTCATTTGTAAGTTAGAAAACAAAGGTCTGCACGCCATGATATTTCAGAAGCGTATATAGCAGGTCAACGTCTATCACCAAATCAAGTTTCAGACTGATCGGATGAGTTCGGTTCAAATCGTACGACAGAGTCCTTGGTCATTGAAATTCATGGCGAAAACCACATAAACTATGAAAAATAGATAACAGTGACACTTGAAATACTAAATTAACCTGAACTAGCTTATCAGCAACACGTACAAACAACACACTAATTGCAAACTCACTAGTGTTCAATCTACTAGAGGAATCACTCGCATGCATTTCTCTTCAAGTACACTGTAGATTAGTCACTTCCAACTCTACGTTTGCATGTATGACGTACGTGTATCAAAATGAGGATAGAAGAGAAGGAGATGGCGTATCGCGAAGAGCAAGTGTTGGCAGTATTCGTATAGTTATGGATCCACGAATGCCTGCAAAACTAGAAATTACACTATCGATGTTCTTTCTTGTTTGTCAACACTATCTCTTATCAACGCCAGGTTACCCGAAAGCTCTGTCTCCTTTCATTAAGCAGAAAAGCAAACTGTGACATCATAGACCATTCAGTTGGAAACATCAACTGTAGATCCGTGACATCTCGGAGTACTGTATGTTACGTTGTAAACAAGAAAATTCGTTTAGTGAGTTCTTCCTCCTTGTAAGGTATTGAAAACACATTCGAAAAAACAGCAAACATAAATACTCATTTCACTGTCGATTCCAATTTCTAATATTTTCAAATTCTCAAATAAACGCTGATAATGAGATTGCATGATATAGAGAGTGAAACCCATGTTTTCAGAAAATAAGAGAATTTTCAATTTTCTTGCCTTCTCAAAACAACAGTTAATTGAATGTCCACACATTTATATATTTTATGAATCTTTGTTCTATTCTGCGTGTTTTGCATCTTGTTTCACGTTTCTAGACTAATTAGGCAGCAAACTAGCTAGCAATAAGTTTAACTGTGTGGCGCTCTGTATTTTTCTAAGAATTAAACTGGACCGAACGTATTCTTGCTGGGCCCAAAGCCAAGTTGTGCTAATCATATTGCAATAATGTAATTAGAACACTATTACAACATCCCAGCGAATATATTTATACACATTTTTTGTGCTTTGTATATATAGCTTTCCGGGTATACAGTTACAAGGGAGAAGAACAAGTAATTTTTTTAATATGTGAATTTTCCATTTTTTACCGCCAGAATTGATGATTTCTTTGATGTCCACAAAAAACAGTGGGAGTACAACATACTGAATCAAGACCTGAGTAATGACTCAGATCCCACTTTAATAATGTGACACTTTTTTTTAACCTCGTAAAAAAATTCCCCGAATCTTTGATGTTTTAAAAGCATATATATGCATGAAAATTAATCTTCATTGAATAATCAAATACGATATTCGTTATAATTAAACCCAGATTATTTTATTTAAAAAGAAAGGAAGAAATATAGCTCACCAGGAGTAAGACCTCTTAAATCACACAAAAGGACAATCATAATTTAAAAAATAGCATCACGTCCTTCTCGTAGAAATGTGAAATTATTTCTACTCATAGTGAATTCTCTCTCATATCCTACGTGATACCGTGCAAATCTACCATGTTGGAAGAACAATGAGCTCCACATGATGGAGATTAAGTGATGGCCATCGCTCCTGCCCACACTTTTATGAGCCAGCATTCTTTGTAGTTCAATCAATACTCACTAAGCAAGCGGTGCCAAACAATGTGTTGAGTGGAGCATGCAGTTTCATTTCAAATCCATAGGAACAATGCATAATGATAGTTACGTGATTATTGCGACACCTTGATCATTTGTAAAGCATCTTTTTTTTATGACGAATCAAGAGAGTACGACAGTGCATGAGAGGTCCTGCTGTGAGATTTTGATATCACCGGAAAGTAGATATTTGCCAAACATCCAACTTAAACTTAAGCACAATTTGCAAGGAGTCTGGTTTACCAGCAAAATTCCTTTATATACAGATTATACTTTCCGTCCGTCCGTCCGGGAGACAAAATATCTCACGAACTAGTTGATTGATCACCATTGATTTTGAGCAGGATGTAGAGGGCCAGAAGTTAAGAAACTAATTCTCTTATCGAGAAGACACTCAGACAGAAACGGTAGAAACCATCCACTTCCAGTTTTAATGTTGATCACTATACAAAATCCATAATATAAGAATCCAGCAATAACCGGAATCGTACTCCTGCGTATCGTATACCTGTAGTACGAGGTATGGATTAATTCAAAATTTGGAGCGAAGCGATCGACCTTCATTGATTGTTCATAGAATTTTTAGTACACCAATATTTTCGTGAACGAACATGACATGCAAACAGTTGAATATGGCATGTAAGCAAAAAGCATAATACCTTTCAAAAATTGTGATCGCAGAACAAAACGAAAACGGGCTTCCGCTCTATTTGTAAAATAAACACACTGCTGAACAAGACTGCACTTATTTAATATAAAAACACATTTGCACGTGACGTTTCGATCTTCTAGCCAAGATCCTCATCAGACGTACACATCAGATGAGGATCTTGGCTAGAAGATCGAAACGTCACATGTAAATGTGTTTTTATATTAAATAAGTGCAGTCTTGTTCAGCAGTGTGTTTATTTTTCTGATTTTATTCGCAAGACGTTGACTATGATTGTGTCAGCTCTATTTGTAATGCTGAAAATTCTATTTTCCATTGTTTACAATGAGAATTCGCGCGTAAAATGCTTTTTCCATGTTAAGTAAATATCGTTTTGAAAAAGAGTACTAAAGCAGGTTTGTTCAAGCGAAATTTATTTTTGCATGAGAAAGCACACCTTAAACTACTTTTTGACATAGCTCCCACCAATGTTCAAGCACTTACCAGAGCAGGCGATGAACTTGTCTTAGGCTTCCTAAACGAAACATCCCGCCAGTGTCCGGCAAGTACGCACCGTTTCCTTTGAACGCCACTGAAGCGCTACTTTCGGCGCTCCGCGCATGCGCACGAGTTTTACTGATCCATTGCCTCTCCACCGGCACCAGTACTGCTGAGTTGTCGCTAGTGTACCGTGTCCTGTGATCGTTTATATTTTTTAAAACAATTGCTGAACCCGCCGACTGTGATATCCGCTCTGTTATCCGGTTTCTGAATACAAGGAACGTTGCCGGCAGAAATTCATCGTCAAATCGGAGATACGGTGAAAATGCAATGAGTAAGGGAATGGTGTGAAAGTGGGTGAGGCAGCGGTAAGCGCTTTGAAAGTGACCACTACGCAATAAACGCTCTTGAGTCATGGGGTTCTTCACTGGTGGGATGTTCCTTGGATTAAGTTTTGGACAAATTGGTCACCTGCTTTGACAAGTGTTTAAACATTGATGGAAATTATGTTGCAAAATAATTTAACGTGTGCTTTTTCATGTAAAAATTAATTTGGCTTGGACAAACTGTTTTAGTATTTTTTTTTTCAAAACGGTACTTACTTTTCGAACACGCCTTGTATGTATTATATTTTCATAATATTACAGTTATTGAGCTATATCACATTAATCATACAGTATATTGTCATCTGCTGGCATCACAATGAAAAACTTGAAAAGTGTATAACTCAGTGTCAGTTCTATCTCAACATTAACAGATGCTTTCTTATATTTTCCCGAAAACTACGCATTAGGGCTTACACCCACCCGTATAATTGTGTTCAGCTCAACGAGATCTATTGATTGGTATGTGTTTAATCTTTTGAGAAATGTTGCCAAGACAAAGATTCAAAATATCATTAGAATGCGCCCTAAAATTTCAGTAGATATCTGAAAAATTAGTAAAACATCGTTGAATAACAAATGTATTCGTATATGCATATTAATGTGATTTCTGAGCTATTTATTAAAAAAAACTTTCACGATAATGTTTAAATTCATTATACCAACTTGTATATTTTATCGTAAACTAAACACCATACACCATTTCTGTTAACGAATAGAGTACCCTCGTGGCTAAGCCGTTAGCAAACGCGCCTTTGGCGTGGTAGGACCAAGTTCGATTTCCGGTAAGAGATCATGTAGTTCGAACCTAACGTTAAACTGCGGTTCCAAGTTCATGTAACCTCTCTGCTGAACAGGACGCTAAAACCAAATCAAATCAAAGTTAATAAAATTTTAGGATAATGCTTTAAGATATGGAGGTTTTCTATTTACCTTTGTTATCCCTATCACACCTCTATCCTACTCTTTTTATCATTATTCCTATTACTTGTTTATTCTTTTTCTTTTCCCTCTCCTTCTCCTGATTGCCGTATATGTAACTTTTACCCCTTTTCCTAATTGAACTTGTAGCTGGAAACGAGTAACAGTTGGAATTTGAAAACGGTCTTTTGCTATGTGCTGTTTGTTTTTCCATGTTTTCGTTTCGACACCAGGCAATTTGACTGCAAAAAAAAAAGAAACACGTTCCAAAGAGAATTATAGAGGTAGTTAGTGAGTGCTTCATATTATGTGGCCATAACTAAACTGCCTGTACAAAAATTGTTGCGGGAGTACCTTAGGATTCTGAAACATGTGTTTTTGGATAGAGCGCCTATTAGTTCCCAAGTAAAGTCTTGACCCGACTACGGTAGGTCCTATAGTTTTGGAGCTATGGACCTTCAAAGTTCATTTTTTTATGTTTTTGGCAGCCTATAACTCCGGAAGGAAGCATTTGTGCACCCAGGTTGGTCTATACTTCTTTTCTTATCTTGGTGTCAGGAATCACCTCCCAAACGTTGTCGGTGTTGTTTCGAAACACCCTGTATTTGTTAAAATTTGCATCTTAGTAATTTGTGATCTGCTCTTATTTTGATTAAATACTATATATATATCCCTCCCCTTCCCGAAGTTGCACCGTCAAAGTAAAATGATAAAAACCATCCCAAGCTCGAGCTTTATCTACAGACGTGCTCAAATTATCAGTTTCTGAATATTTTACTGTTCTTACAATATTACGTGAGAACATATGTTCGAACTTAGTCCAAATTACTACCTTGTAACTCTGTCCTAATTTCTAGTGGGTGTGGCATACGCTTTTCAATATCAATAAAACAAATGCGTAGACGACATTCAAATATAATTACTATACAGTGTGTACAGGACCGGATCCAGGATTTTCTGAGGAGCGGGGTGCCCCCTAAAAATCACGCTCTTCTATCAAACTAATCAAACTACTTTTAATTCTGAAAGCACGCTTATCTGTGTAAACAGTGCTTCACCAATAACGATTTACCTTCTATATGTTAATGGAGTGCAATTGATTAGCACGCAGCGCTTATCTTCGATTTGTCTGTCAATCATTCTATGACCTACAAGCCCTTACTACATTGCGAACTTTCTAGACTTCCGTTTTTCACGCTTCGTTCATTGGCAGAATAATTTCAAAAGTGAAAGAAGTCACCTAAAAAGTTTGAGAAGGAAAAATTGAAGTAGTTTCTGCAATATTCACATTTCCGTTTCTGTATATCAAAAATAGTCCAATGTGAGAATTTGATTCAGTTGGAGATATGAAACGCAGTATTTAATTTCTTAATTAAAAAATAAGAGAATACGTATTTAAGTGTTTGAAAAATTGCACATTTGAGGAGGGAAAGTGAACAATTCTACAATATTCAAATTTCCGATCCTTTAATTTAGTAAAAGTCAAATCTGATGCTTAGTTTAAGTTGGAGATGTCAAATTCGGTTAACACGTTCCGCATTAAAGTTCAGCACTTTGAAAACACTCCTCTTTTAGAGGGAAAAATAAGAAATTTCTACAATATTGAATTTATGGTTTTATATTCAATAAGCCTTATTATTCTCCCCGTGCAAAGAACGGGTACTTCTACTAGTTAATATATGTAGCTTCCTTCCTGTATAATTGGAGAAAAAGTAACGATGTTTTGCAAAACGTAATCATACGTTTTTCTCCTCAAGATATTGTCTATATAGGAGTATGTATAACCATATTCTTACTTTCTAAATAGAATTAAAGAAATATCTTTATTAAACAAATATATTTGGAAAGGAAAATCACACCGCTAAAAAATAAACTTTTATTACTTGAAATTAATTAGAAAAACATGCAAATTTTGCTGCCTTAATTTGAAGTGATTAAATATTGTTTTTACTAGATGTGGCTCCCTCTTTAGACGCCACTGCAATTATGCCGTTTTTTATACATATTATGAATTGATCTTATGAATTGTTTTCGTATGCAGCATTTTAAACGCATATTAGGCTGGTCGCACACTGACCAGAAGACAAAACCGCCGAGTCCAGGCACAGAAATATGAGCATTGTAACAAACCGTCTTACCGTACTTTTATTCAAGCACGTGCTAGACAGACACCTGATACACACAGTCAATGCACTCAGGCCTATCTCTCTGCATCCTCTCCTGCCTTCTTCTGCCTCGACTTGGCTCATCTTCGTCTTGTTAGTATGTTTAAGGCTAGCCGCACATTAAGGCAGATCACAAATTACTAAGATGCACATTTTAATATATACAGGGTGTTTCGAAACAACGCTGACAGCGTTTGGGAGGTGATTCCTGACACCTAGATAAAACAGAATGTATAGAACAACCTGGGTGCACAAATGATTCCTTTCGGAATAATTGGCTGCCTAAAACATGAAAAAATTAACTTTAAAGGTCCACAGCTCCAAAACTATAGGGCCTACCGTAGTCGGGCCAAGACTTCACTAAGGAACTAGTATGTGCCCTATCCAAATATCCAAGTTTCAGAATTATGTGGCACTGCTGCTACAGTTTTTATAAAGGTAGTTGCTAAGTACTTTAAATTATATGCCGGTATCCAAACTCTCTCTATAAAAATTGTTGCGTGAGTACCTTAAGGTTCTGAAATATGTATTTTTGGATAGCGCACGTATTAGTTCCTACGTGAAGTCTTGACATGACTACGGTAGGTCCCATGGTTTTGGAGCTATGGACCTTACAAATTCATTTTTTTTTTCATGTTTTCGGCAGCCTATAACTCCGAAAGGAAGCATTTGTGCACCCAGGTTGGTCTATAATTTTTGTCTTATCTTGGTGTCAGAAATCACCTCCCAAACGCTGTCAGCGTTGTTTCAAAACACCCTGTATATGTTAAAATTTGAATCTTATTAATTTGTGATCTGCTTTTATTTATAAAACTGCCCTTGTATGAAGCAATTTTCCTATTCTTTGAAAAAAAATCGGCTTCTACTTGCTCATATTTCAACATAATATAGAGACACAGAAAGAGAGAAAAAAAATCTTATTTATGAATCAGATTTCTTAGTGTTATGAGGCAGTTAAGAGTCTAAAGCATATTGTATCTTGGTAAGCATTTGGATGCTTTTTCTTCAATTTGTTGCCAAAAAAAATGTTTTAAGAAGAATAAGTTAGGAGGAATGGCGTCTGCATAAGAGAGAGTGGAGTGAGTATAAATTGAGCCTTGAGGTGGAAGAAGAACTTTTATCTTGAACGTACAGGGTAATTCGTTTCACTCAAATTATAAGACGTTTCTCGCGGTTATCAGGTAGAAAGTATATGCTAAAACTTTCATAAACGTGACGCATATTTTAATTTAAACTTTTACATTAAAGTAACGAAGATCAATAGAAACGTTGAATTTTTTTTTTTTTTACTTTTCACGACCATTATATAGAAATATCCAGCGAAGCTGTATCTTTCCTAACGGACTCAAAGGGATAATTGATACATTTTTTCTGCTTATCTACTAACACAGATAAGCGAGATACCCAGTGGCGACTACAGAGTTCTATAAGAGTGAAGTTAGACACACTACCTGGGTGCTTTATTCTCTGGGATTAGTTAACCACCCCCGCCTCTCACCCCACTCCGGAGCTAAGATAAATAAGAAGTGCCTTCTCATGCTTGATTTCAAAGTAACATCACATAGATAAGTCAATTTAAAACGTATTCAAGAATATCCATTTGTCCCCTTAATGCTTGTGAAAAACGAAAATATGAAAACATATTTCAAGTGCTATTAAATTCTGAAATGATAGAGTCAGCGACAAGAGTTCTTTCCGTTTGGCAAAACTCATTTTGAGAATAATAGTGGAACGTACACAATTTCACGAGATTCAAGGCTAGAACGTACAGAAAATTACATTATTTGTAGTTTACTGAAAACTGCACTCAAATTGTCCTTCCATTTTGAAGTCATTTACGAAACTAATTTCATCAAAATAACTTTTTTTGCTGACTGTACAATACATTAAGAAAGTATTTTTCCTTTATAGTAATTTGTATATTGGCATGGCAAAGCAAACATAATATTTCATAAATTCACTGCCGGGTTCTCTCACCTCCAAACTAGGAACAGATATATCTTTCCCTCGGTATTATTTGTAGTCGAGGACATCTAGTTGGAAAGTGTACAAAATACTCTCCTGGTGTATTTGACCATTTAGGCGTAAAAGTCTAATAAATGTACAAGACGTGACATGAAGGAATAGTAGCAAATCTTGTACTTTCGGCGTTACTGTGTGACCGAAGGCCAAAAGGGCTTCAATCCTGCGTGGAGCAGAAGTGTATCAGCCAGAACGAGTATAACAGGCAACCAGGTAAGCAGTTGTGCATAAGAAAATGAGGCTAATTCGTGAACTGATAGTAAAGTTACATAAAGGAGGACAGTCTCTTCGACAAATAGCGAAATACGTTTTAAAAAAAACACATTCTACGGTGCAGTATGTAATAAAGTCATCTCGGCAGTTAGTGATAGCGTCTCGTTTTCCTGGCTCCTTCCTCACCGCTCGATGACGCCTTAAAGATGCAGGGCTTCACGCATATCGATCCGCGTGTAAGGAACAATTGACGGATAGTCATAAAGTTGATCGACTAGCATTTGCTGAGGAAAATATTGGTCGTAACTGGAATCATGTAATCTTCACAGACGAAAATATATTCTCTTCAGCAAATGATGGTCCTCGACTTGTGTATAGACCCACAGGAAAACGTTATGATCCACAGTACATGCACAGAACATTGAATGGGGCATGTTACTATTCACTGCTGGAGATGGCTGTGTAAGGATACAGTTGGTGAATTACACCGTATAGAAGGCCGATTGAACAGCCAGAAGTATCTGGATATTGTGCAGTATGGCTTGCTCCCCGCTGCGAGAAATTTATTTGAATACGGCATTGTAGAAGTTCAACAAGATCATAGCTCATTACACGATTCCCATCTAGTTCAAGCCTGGTTTCAAGAGGAACCCAATGTTGAGCTAGTTGATTGGGTTCCAAGAGGATCTGACTTGAACCTAATGCGAAATCTATGGGCGGAAGTTACAAGAAGTCTACACGAAAATTGGCATGATCCCCCAAAAAGGACAGCTGACGCACTTTGGGAGCTAGTTTCTGACACGTGGGAAGAAATAGCACAGGGACATCAATATGTCGCTAGCTTGATTAACTCATTACCAAGAAGATTAAGATGCGTCATCGAAGCTAACGGCGATTATACGAGATATTAATACCTGAATAAAGATTTGTCTTCATACCCAGGTGACCTTCGAGAGCTCACTAAGTTTTTACATTTTTCCTTTGATATTGCTTTCATTGGGACGTTTGCGTTTCGTCGGAATGTGCAATATATACATTTATTCCTGCTCCTTTGTTTATCCTAGACAGATAGTCCAGTGGTTAGCACGTATGCCTTTGGTGTACGGGGTACCGGGTTCTATTCCCGCTGGGAGAGGCTTATGTTTTTACCTATCTGTGATAATTCTGTGTTCGTGCCCCTGTTGTTAAACAGGTACTGCTAAAACTATAAAACCGAATACAACAATTACAAATAAAAAAATCTGTTACTGATGAACGTTCGGTAAGTCAGTTTTGTTTTAATATCTAATGCCTAGTACGTTCGTCGTTGGGTCTTATAGTCGCGGGTTCGATCCCCGTTAAGGGCCCATTAAAATTTTACTTGAACTAGAATCTATTTGCATGAATCACCCATCTTCTTTAGCCTAAAGGACTTAAACGTTGAGAAAAGTATATGGTAAAAATGAAATAAATAATAAGACAGTAATAATGCTATTAATCTGTATCTGTCTACATAGGATATAAATGAAAAAGACGTCGTCTATCAGAACAAGAAATGGCTTAACCGTTTGAAACTATTTTTATTAGTTAACACTTTCACCTACCTCTGACTCATGGACACCCGAAGGGGGTAGGGTGGGCCGCCCTCGGACTCACGAAATGTATACAAACAGAAATACCAAACATAATATATAGAAACCATGAAGATAGCCCTTCGTAGAACATTTCAGGGTGCGATGCGCGGACTGGCTTGTTGTCACGCCATTTTTATTAAGATGCGTATCCTAACAGAGGAGAGGAGTTAAAATTTATGCCAAAAATAGAATATCTCACATTTGTGAGATGTAACTTGACCCCACGCCAATATCTAGTGGCCCACTTGCCGGTAAATGTTGATCGTCGATATAGCGACACATCGAAAGACTGCCGCTAGTGTGTCCCTGGCGGCAAGGTTTCGTCGAGTCGAAACAGACATCTAAAGCAGGGATGTTGCAGTTACCACCAGCTGGCGGCGATGACTTCTTTTCGGTCCGTCTTTGTATTCGTCGCGGAGAATCGGCGAAGGGACCGAAACGACTTATCGGCAGTCATGTGCATGCGTTTATTATTATATATTTGTTTTTCCTGACGAATGTTCCTAAAGTGAGCTCCGGGGTCAAGAGTAATCCGTGCTTCTATATCACAAGGTTGCTGTTTCGCGCCATTCCGGGAGAACTTTATATCTTTTTTTATAAGTGCTTTTTAGACTCATCTCAATGTAAATGAATCATGCATATAGCCTATTTAACATATTTTGGTGGAGTAATTTTGTAATTCATTGGCATTTCGTCGTGTCCCTGCCACCGGTGGCCCACTGGTGGTATAATTTTCAAAACGGAAGTGGGGCCACTGCGGATCGTTGTAGTAGAGCCATCAATTTTTGACGAGAGGTCGCTAGTTACCCATCGGTGGTCCACCGACGCTTACGGCACGGGGTAACTCTAAATTAAATTTAATTAGGAAATCACTACAGTTGCTATAAGAACTAGTTTTTGAACTTGGACTGTGTAATATTGGTCTTTTGAAGCAAACCTTTTCTAAGTTCAACTTCGAGTATCTTCGGGAAACAGTCAACCAAAGAGGATAGGTTCGAACCCACAATCCAACGTTCACAATCGAAAACATTCTGTAAATCTGTATTTTCCTCTTTTAAGTGTAATAAGATATGTTGATCCGTTATTAACTGTACTGTAGAAACAATTCATCACTGTAATACTTAAGGATAAAGTATTTCGAAATTATGTATACATGGGAGCACATGGTAGTTGCCTCAATCCAGCTATAACCAATGCCCTCAATTTCCTTCCTGCAGTTAAAACCGATTTTCCTGCAAGCTATTACACAACGCCAATTAGTCTAGTTGTCTACGTGTTGAACTGCTGAGCCAAAGGACGAGGGATCGAATCCAGGAGATGGACATGTAAATGTGTATTACTTGCAGAAATATACATTTCACCCATAATAAAATGAGCATTAAAACAGTGCGTTTCCGTGGAAATGTAAGAATTTATTTCAAGTTACACTTGTGAGCAGTGAAGCAAAACGAATTGGGCTCATGGTTGTCCGAATACCTGGCGATTTGAATAAATCATACGACACGCCTTTAGTATGGAGTTAAAGAGCTTTCTGATACGTATAAAGAAATCTCACTGACCTAAAATCCATTACGAAATAGGATCTACCAGAAGCTTCAACACTACATCTGCGTCACTTCGGTGAATGCTGTATCGAAACTTCGTATATAAATTTCACTCACTTGACGTCTAGTCAGTAGACCGTACTTGGTTTGTTAGCTAACTATATTGAAGGAGTATAGACGAACAATATGCAAAATCCATTTTTCAATTTTGTCAGGAAACGAAGAAAATGTGACGCCCTTATTTTTTAGAATTGTTGAACTTTTTGGGGGGGGGCGTAGATTTCACTCATCTGCTATAAGTAGTGACTACTGCTGTTAAAAATTGCTTTCTTTCATTTTTCATTTACACATCCTATCCTCTTTCAAGTTCGGTTCCACATGCCATTCCATTTAGTTTCATACATTTTGTTCGATTAAATACACATTCCTCAATCTCCTATAATATGTCCAAATTAACAAAACGGTTCTCTTGCTTTCTTTCCAATAATGATGATATAGATTTCAAGAGAGTTAATTTTAAATAAACTTGCAACCAATTTGTTACTTACTACGAGCATTGAGTTCTTTCTCATTGTGTGTTAATATATATTCTTCAGTGTTTACATTTTAATAATAATAAATATTTATGCAGCAATTAGATATAACTGCAGTATACGAAGGTTAAGTGGGTAATAAAGCAGTTCAAGCCAATATCTTACTTCAATCTCTATCGTAGATTACAATTATACTTATAACAAATTGAATATTCGCATCCAAAATTGATTTTATCTAGGTAGGATGGATAGGGATGCGCACGAGACAAGATTTGAGGCCGTCTCGTCTCGACAATATGCTGCAAAAGTGATGTCTTCACTCGACAAATGTATATTTTTTTATTGGAAGAGCTGTGTCTCGACTCGAATTTTGTCACGAAAATTCTGTCTCGACTCGACTCTGCGCATCCCTAAGGATGGACAGTTTGAAGAGCTCAGTATTCCAAAGCTGGCGGGGTAACCAATTACACCATTACGCAACATCTATTCCAGATATAAAAATTATTATACACTTCATTTTCACAAGCTTCTTCTTAAAATAACTATATCGATTTCCTACTTAAATTCAATTATAGATAATTGTTTCTTATGTAGCAGCTAATATTCATGCTATACAGTATAAAACAAGTACACATTCAATGTAAATAAATACAAATGCAAGATATTACATATTACTGGCATTGCGATTTTAAACCGATTTTAAGCGGTACATATTTTCTAAATAATTGTTCAAATTGCTTTATAAGAATCCAGATTATGAGGTACCCTAATTTTGTTGTAATGCAAAAAAATGCAAGCATATATATACCAATATATATATATATATATATATATATATATATATATATATATATATATATATATATAGGTGTATTTTAGGGGACTTCCGGGCTTGATCCCATTCCCCGAAATTTTATGTTTATTCAAATAAAATATTGTAAAGTGAATGAAATATCTTGTAGAATGTTCACATTTCCAAGAATGAAGTTAGCAAAGCCCCCCGAAATATATATATATATGAATAATTTTCATGTTGGACGTGTGGTTTTAGGTATTAACTGTGTTCACATTTCTCATTTTAGCGTTTTCGTATATGAATTATGGACATGGCGGGCTAGTAAATGTGACAGAGATTTGAAAAGTGACAGTTCGTTGGATAATGTGTTTCCAATCACTTCACAGTAGAAATTTATATTTATAAAAAAGTTCTCATATATATTTAAAAAAAAGAAGAAAAACTTTAACTTTCCGCACGGAGGCTCGAACCGTCGCCCTTTTTTTTTCAGAAATGTCAGTAGCAGCACTAAACCCGCTTGACCACAGACGCAAATTACAGGAGATTGTGTTACAATATTGATAATAGAATCACTCCAAGCACAGGTTCCTATTTGGTGATTTAACTATACATTTTCTGTTGTTTTCAGCAATTTCTACTTAAGATAATGGTTGATTTTGCAAATTGGAACTGCTCATGAGGTGTGCAATCAATATTAATCTCAGAAATAAGTAGTTTGATTTTGTTTTTACATTTTCACATCGCTCGGATGACAGTGCGGTTTGCAGCTAGTGTCCATATAAAGAACGGCGGGAACATGCAATTCTCTGTGTATAGATCTGCGGGAATTGTGACGGATCTAGGCTTACTTTTTTGGACTTAGTTTGTGAACGAGTTTCCAGCTTTTTGTGGACAGGTGTGTACCGATAATTATTGGTGACCACTGGCCAACTGGCCATTGTCCAAACAAGAGGCCAGTTGGTCAGTGTCCACCGGTTACTGTTTGATACTAAATATTTAGCATCCGATTAGGCATTGACCAACATCAATATCATCTCTCTACAACTCACGGTACCCGAACTGTGGCTCCTTAAATATCTAGAAATTAGCCATTTTTAAAAAAAAATATCACGAGAACGGTATGTCATAGGAAGATGATATTGGTGTTAATAAATATCTAAGAGGATGGTAAACATTTTGGCACCAATATTAATTGGTGGCCACTGGCCAAACCAGTGGCCAGTTTGAAAGTGTCCACCGGCAACACTTTGGTACCAAAATATTTACCATCGTTTTAGATATTGATCAACACCTACATGATCTCTTTATGACTTACGGTTCCTGAGCTCTGGCTCCTTAAATATCTACAAATTGACCATTTTTGGCCAATATCACGGGAACGGTAAGTCATAGGAAGATGATATTGGTGTTAATCAATACCTAAGAGTATAGTAAACATTTTTGTACCGATAATTATTGGTGGCCAGTGGGCAACTCGTCATTGGCCAAACCAGTGGCCACCGGTTACTATTTGATACCAGAATATTTACCATCCTCATACGTATTGATCAACATCAGTATCATCTCTCTACAACTTATGGTACCCGAGCTGTGGCTCCTTATATATCTAGGAATTGGCCATTTTTGGCCAATATCACGGGAACTGTAAGACATAGAGAGATGATATTATGTTACTCAATACCTAAGAAAGTGGTACACGTGGGCACTGGCCAATTGGCCACTGACCAAACCAGTGGTCAGTTGGACAGTGGCCACCGGCTACTCTTTGATACCAAAATATTTACCATGCTTTTAGATATTGATCAACACCAATATGATATCTCTATGACTTACGGTTCCGGAGATATTGGTCCTTAAATCTCTAGAAATCGGCCATTTTCGGGGCAATATATCGGGAACGGTAAGAGTGACGCGAAAAATTTAATTACTTTCACTAATAAATTTTGATGCTCGATCGAATGCAGGGTTCAAAATTGAAAAAGAAAAAACGCAAATAACAGACAGACAGAAAGACAAGCAAAAACACACACAGAGAGACATAGAGAATTCAGTAGCGAACTTTTTAAGTTCGTTGACCAGATCATGAACACATTCAATGAGGTTTAAAGAATCATTTTAGCTTCGGTGAAGCAAGGAAAGCATCTTTAACTGTGCTTTTAAGATATTAAAATGTATGTACTTTGAATACATTTAGATTAAAATTGGATATATGTGAACAGATTTTCTATTAGCATGATTAATCAGCAACTGTTAAATACCCAACAGCACACAGAAAATATAGTCCTCAAATGTTTTGATCGTGGTGTTTAATAGCAAGTCGTAGGCTTCAAAGTATTTTCCACGGTAATATTCTTTTGATGCTGAACATGATCAGTGTCGTATTTTGCCGTATCAAACTTTTTAAGGATTCTTCTCTGCCGTAATGTAGGACTCAAAGTTACATCTTCTGCGTTCTCCAAAACTTTATCTTAAACTTCAACAAAGTCGGTAATTTGGACTGCTTCGTTACTTTTGCTCATCTATTCATCACTTCTGCTTCGACACAGATTTATTACTTTTCTGTAATTGTTTGCAAGAATGTTCTGCCAAGGAAAATGTAAAAATATATGCTATTAGGCACTTACTTGTTATTGTCTTGTTTGATTCTCTGTTTCTCGTACTCGTTCGTTCGTGAGATATGCACCAGAGTGACGTTAGAAATAACGAGAAGGTATTTCACCAGCGAAGAAAATCTATAATTTTTTAGCATTCTCCATTTTCTTTTTCAAAGCAGAAAGTTCTCTAATCAACCCAAATAAAGTGCAGGAATGAAGAGCAGAAGCTTGTGGAATAAGCAAGAACTCTGTTCTACTATACTTGATTCTAGGGTGCCGAAAAGCAAGTTTCTTTTTATCTCGTTCGCTTATGTATCTGTTCGTTGTCACTCACTCGATAAACACTGAGTTCAACAGGGTTGGGTGAGAAGCAGAGAAGCGACAAAGCGAAAATAAAACAGTACTGTCAATACTCCTGTTATTATACCCTACTTTATTTGACAGAATGGTATCTCTACAGTGTTTGCGTGGTAGTTGAAAGCGGAAGAAAGAAGGAAAAACCTTAAAGATGATGGATGAAAAACAAAAGCAGCACACACAGTCTTTGAAAATAGAACGTTATTTTTATTATTACATCGTTTTCAATAATTGATTCCACGGAAGAACTAAGAATGGTTATTCATTACTTGATTTTTATCATTTTTAATATGTCGTGAATTTTTTAAGTAATACTTCCCTAAATACTGACAGGGCTATAGCCTGGCCAGCCCAGGCAGTTCCGCCGTCTCTGGTTGTAGACAAAGGATGAGCATCCAAAGACCGCATTTTAGCCATCGCAAATGTCGGCTTCAACGTCGCACAAGCAGTGATAAGTGTTGGAGTTTCCATAAGGAATGCTCAGCGATGGGTATAGCGATATCGGGAAACTGGAGAATCTGCTAGACGTTCAGCTAGTAGGAGAAACCTGTTAAACGTTTATTTACTAGTTATAATATTCCCTTAATTGTTTGGTAACTAACCTAAATCAACAGGGTTCCGTTTTTTTGCTATTCGTTTACTTCACAATACACAATACATAATGCGTTATAACAAACTATCTTTCAAAAGATGATCGCCATTTGTCTCTCTTCTGTCTCAACTCTTTCTCTTCTTTTTTAGATGAGTGCATGTGCACAAAACCGTAACTCTTTCTGCCCTGAACATCCTCCTCCCCTTCAAAAAGACAACTATTGTCCGTATCCCCATCTATCAGAAGGTCTTATTCTTTGTGATTTTCTCCCATATCTTTGACCAATTGCCTCTCTTTGTTGCTCTTTACCTTCATTTTTTTTTGACTTTCATGAACAAACACAGGCTCCTGTGTTTCTCTTTCATTCTGATATTTTGTCTCCAACCTTCGGTCTACTTCTCTACGAACTCTATTCTTGTACTCGTTACTTCCTGATTTCACCTCGCACTTATTATCTGAGTCTTTTATTACTTTATTTTCTGTACTTGATTTCCCATATTCAATCATTATCAGATGTCTCTAAACCCTTCTGATGGAATCATCTACTTTAAGCTCCAAAACATTATTTCCCCTGTATCGTACAAAATAAGCCTTAATAAATTTTGGCAAGACAGCCCTATAATTTCACACCCATATAAGTGTTCCTTTTTTCAAGCCTAGTTCTCTGTGCTCTATACAGTCTTGCTCTTTAGCATTATTGACAATTACCGCTGGAGAAACATTGTACCAAGTACGAGGCAAAAGGGAAGCAGGCGAATTATTGATGACTTTAGTAGGAATGTGCAGAAGAGCATAATTAATCTCAGCTAACCAGTAAACCACACTTTGGATGGAGACTCTACAACCATTTTCTAAATATATTTTCTTTGTTATTTTTTTAAAGTCTGCACCACTCTCTCTGCACTGCCATTACCTTCTGGAGAGTAGGGTGGAGTAAAAACTAACTTAATGCTTCTCTCCTTACAATATTCTTGAAATTCATTACTCCTAAATGGTGGCCCATTGTCCGATACCAAAGTATTAGGAAACTCCACCAAACCGAACAGCTCTTCCAGACAAATTAAAGTGGTAGAATCGTTCGTCGAATTTACTTTCCAACCTTTAATCCAGTGAGTAAAGGTATTTACCATAATAAGGAAGATGAAACCAAATATTTGAAAGTGGTCTACATGAATTCTATCAAAAATTTTTTTTTCTGAATTGGGCTAAGAACTATAGTTAGTTTTGGGAGAGCAGTTAGCCATTGTGAAACAAACTTCACAACTCTTAAGGTAACTACGTAATTCATTATTCATGTCGGGCCACCATACTTCATTATTCGCCAATTCCAGTGTGACAAAAACTCCCAGGTGGCCCATATGTAATCTCTCCTTATATGAAGGTCTTAATTTTTTTAGGGAGTACAATCTTTCCAAAATAAACAATCATTACTCAACTCTAGTTGAAATCTTCTCTTATGGATCTGCTGATATTCCTTGAAGTCAAGCAACCAGGTAGTCTCTTAGGCCAGCAGTGTAACACCAACTTTTTAACTTTTTCAATCATGGGGTCCTTCTTAGATTGCTCTTCTACCTCTGATTTATCCAAAATAGTCAACGAAATCTCACTTATATAATCAGGAGCTAGTAGCTCCTCCTCAGTAGGTAACTCTAAGGGAAACCTGGACAAAAAATCAGCTACCTTTACAGACTTGTTATAAACAATATCAAAGTCATAATTGGCTAAAAAAGAAACCACTTTTGAAGTCGAGGGGAAGCTCCATCGGAAGGAACCTTTAGACCAAAGATCCACTTAACTGGTTGGGAATCCGTATTAGCTTTGAAGTTTCTACCGAATAAGAACTTGAGAAATTTTTGAACAGCAAATACCACCGCTAAAGCCTCTCTTTCAAATTGAGAATATTTTTCTCTGCTTCAGACAGGGTAGCCGAGGCACACGCCACTGTTCTCAACTGTCCATCTATATCATTATACAATACCGCTCCAACTCCATCTGGCGAGGCATCAGTCATAAGTACCACTTTCGCTGTTTCATCAAAGGGTTGCAAAATTCGGTCTTTATGCAGCATGTCTTTAGCCAATATAAATTCTTTTTCTTGTTCACTAGTCCATTCCCAGGATACTCCGTTTTTTAGAAACTTGCACAGCGCTTGAATGCGTGATAGTAATTAAGGTAAATGTCTGTGATAGAAGTTGAGCATACCAAGAAAGGACTGTAGTTGTATTATATTTTTAGGAAAAGGAGTCTCCAGTATAGGCTGCAGCTTGTCTTGTACTGGGAGAATACCGTTGGGGGAAATATCATAACCTAGATATTTTATGGCATCTACAAAGAAAATACTTTTTTTTCTTGTTCACATGTATATTGAAATCAATGAATCTATTTAATACTTGCACAGTTCTTTGATAACACTCCTCAATTGAACTTCTTCAAAAGACAGCCTGTGTTGTAAGGACAATCCCCAAGGTTTATTTATCGCTAGATATTTCTGCGATTCTTTCTGAACTTCCAATTGTAAATAGGCTTTCCTCAAGTCTAACAATACATACTGTTTTGCATGAGAATTTGTTAAGTAAGTCCTCTATTTTAGGAAGAGGGTAGCTAACCTTCTCCGTGAATAAATTCAGCGTACGCTTGAAATCTAAACATAGTCTAACAGACCCATTCTTTTTTTTTTAACTATCACCATTGGTGTAGCCCAATCTGACTGTGAAATCTTCTTTAGCTCACCAACATTACATAAAAAAACTCAACTCTATTTTGACTTGTTCCCGTAATGAATAAGGTACTTCGTATGCCTTTCTAAATATCGGCGTGACTCCTTGTCTTAAGGGAATGGATACTTTATAACCTTTATAGATTCATCGAATACTTCCTTAAACTGATGCAAAATCTTATATCTTAGTACATTAATCGACTGACTTTGAACAGATTGAATCTGTTTCAATTCACTTGTACTATCGTAAATAGAAGTCAACTGACTTCTCCATTCCGGAACCATTAGATCTAGCCAATTCCTACCCAGAATTGATTGAAACGAGTCATGCTGAACTACCATTATAGTCAAATACTCTTTATATTCTTAGTGTTGCACTTTTACTATACACCTACCGAATATTTGGCGAACCATGAGCATTATTCAGTCTCCCTTTAAGTGGTTCTATCAATGTTCCCTCTAATATTGAGTCAGTATCACCAATTGCTGAAACTGCTGCTCCCATATCAATAAGAAATTTTACTATTTGCTCATTGCACTTTAATGAAAGATACATAGGATCTCTGGACATCATCATGGCCTGGTCGGCTAAAAGAAACGTGGTTCAAAATTACCTCTTGCGCCAACTGTTAAATGTTTATTTACTAGTTATAACATTCCCTTAGTTACTTGGTAACTAACGTAAATCAACAGGCTTCCGTTTTTGCTATTTGTTTACTTCACAATATATAATACATAATTGCTTAGTAACAAACTTTCCTTCGAAAGAAAATTGCCATTTGTCTCTCTTCTTTCTCAACTCTTTCTCTTCTTTTTTAGATGAGTGCGTGTGCACAAAACCATAACTCTCTTTGCCATCAACAAAACGTGTAGCAACACAAGAGCAAAATAATCGGCTCACTGCTGTTGCACAGCAGAGACCACACACGACTTCCCGGCTACTCAGACAGGTAGCGAATTTCAAAGCCTAACGATCTACTGCTAGAAGACGGCTAAGGACAACAGATGTTCATGCTTTTCGTGCTGCAAGAAAGGAAGCCCTCTCTCACGATCATATTCGACTGCATCTTGAATTTGCAGAGACGAAAAGGCATCGAAATTGAAACGATGTGATGTTCGTAGATGAATGCATGTTTGTCCCTGAAAGTGCATGACCAATCGTCGTGTGTAGACCAAAAGGAACCAGGCATGACCCCACGATATGTCTACCACAGACGGCATTGTGGGCGTGTTTCTGTGTCATCCTGGGGTTTCTTGATATCAAAGGGTTTATGAGTACTCCCTCAGATAGAGGGATGTCTAACGGGTGAACAGTATGTGCACATTCTTCGGAATGCCATGCTGCCATTCACCCGTCCATATGTCTCGGGCAGTTCAGAATTGGTTGGCGCAGCAGGGCAATCTGGATGTTCTGGATTGGTTCCCGCGTGGTGCCGACATGATCCGATCAAGAACATGTGGGCGGAACTTAAAAGAATTATGAAGGAACATTGGCCTAATCCGCTACCCACCACGGAAACAATTGCGGAATTTATTCTCTAATGCCTGGGAGGAAGTTTCTGAGAGCGAGCGTTACCTTCGGACTCTCATTGAAGGGATGCCGAGAAGGATCCAGGCAGTTATTAATGCCAAGGCACATTGGACATCCTATTATTCGGATAATCAAAACAGCCCTTTTCAGGGCTAACAAATATACTCCAGAAGATTTCTAACTTGATCTGAATGCAGAGGTTTCAATCACTATATAGAAGAAACCATGTTTTTATTTTAAAACTCTCAGCTATATGGAAGATTAAAACTGAAAACGCCTTGATTTGAAGTTTGGCGCCTTTCCCCTAATCCATGGCATCTCCGTCAAGATTTACTGCACAGAAGTATATTCTACTTTCCTGTGTCTGGGAAGACCACATTGGAAAAGCTTGAAAGTAACATTCTTGAACGAAAGGCTACAGTCATGTAAAAGCAGGCATTACGAAAAACTAAACCTCCGTTTTAGTTTAGCCCTTTATCACTTTTTTCTCCTTAGTTCCTTCTCAAATCAGTAGTAAATATAAAAAAAGCTGCGCACTGTTTTACTTTACTGTTATTATTCAATACAATATTTCACAATTTAGGTATGTTATAATGTTTTTGTAGTTTCTGTTGTCTCTTCATCTTCAACGTTTAGATCTATTCTGGACTTTAAAGTAAGTAATACGCAATAACAAATTATAACAATCTCAGTGTGATATTGCGCGGTACAATCAGCAATGTATTTAGTATTCTTAATCCAAAGATCGTTGTTTCGAATCCTGGTATGGGATGCTTTTAAGAACGTATTGTGAATAGCTTCTTTCAACTTTGGGAGTAATTCTCTGTTAATTTTGGTGAAATCACAACGATGATTAATAATAATAATAATAATAATAATAATAATAATAATAATAATAATAATAATAATAATAATAATAATAATAATAATGTTTTTCATTACTATTATTTGCATGAAACAACATAATCTTCTTTATTGTTTTTATTAATCACTCAGAATTAGAACATATCAAACGCACATGTGGACATGGGTTACATTTGAATCATAGGTCCCATTCTTTATAATTTGTCTGTTACATGAACATAATTGCGAAGAATTACATTGTAAATTTCTTACAGTGTATGTTCTGTATGCTAACAAACTTTAAATATGGGCAAATTCTGAAAGATCTGTTTAATTACCCCATACCGTAAACGTCGCCAACAACTAGTCGCCCACTGGCCGGAAAATGTAGATCGTTGATATAGAGATGTGCCGAAGGATTGCCTCTAGTGTGCCAAGGCGGCAGGGTTCGTCGGGTCAAAACAGATAACTAGAGTCGCGGTGTTGAAGTTACCACCGCGTAACAGCGAGGACTTCATTTTGGTCCACGCTCCTTCGATTCGTCGCGTAGAATTGCAAAGGGACCAACACGAAATATCACGAAATTACATCATGAAGTAAAAAAATCTTGATATGAGTGCGTATAATTGTATGAATTTAAGTGGAAACTGTCGCCGATCATTAGAAAGTGAATATGAGAGAACTATGAAATAAAGTAAACAGACACACGTCATTTTGTAATAAAATTACATGGCGAGTGCACTTTTTCTGATCCCAAGTTGCTATCGTCCAATATACACGATTGAAGGAGCTCTGATTGGCCAAATTAAGAAGACCTCAACGATTTATCCCTCTACAGGCGAGATTTTTCTTCGTCGCCTCCGTGGCAAAGTCGGAAGAACACGCGTTTAGTAATCATAAAGTTGGTGGTTCGCGCCAACCCCAGAGTACGTGTTTTCAGTGCTTTTAGACAACTTTAGTGCAAACAAATCACGCTTACATGCGATTTAACATATTTTGGGGGAGTAATTTTCTGATTCATTGGCGTTTCGCTGCTTCTCTGACGCTGGTGGTATAATTTGCAAAACGTATGTGAGGCCACCGCGAATCTTCGCTGCGTGGACGCCAATTTTTGGTAAGATGTCGCTACTTCGCTATCTGTGGTCCACCGACGCTTACAGCGTGTGGTGGTTTTCAATGATCAAATATATTTCCAATGTAATTAATGGAAATAAAACAGTCGAAGCTTATAGTTAGAACAGTGCAAAATTATAGTGTAGCAATTTTGACAGCTCCAAAGAAGAACGTATTCTTGTTATTGTAAAAACTACTGTTTTCACAAGTCATCTCGATCAAAAAACATTCGTTTGGAATTAGAAGTAGTGGAAATATACAAGTTAAGCATCAAATTTTGCATCCAATATTACACCATTTGCCACACTCAATGTTCTGTGAAAATATATCGTTAATCGTTATGAAACATTAATATGAGATATGTGATATGATACGTAATTAAATTTCAGAAGCAACCCCATGCTGTAAGCGTCGGTAGACCACCGATGGAAAACTAGCGACATCTCGAAAAATATTGCCGGATCCGCAGCGACCTTCCGCGATGGCGCCATTTCTGTTTACCACCAGTCGTCAATTAGCGGCAGAGACACCGTGAAACGCCAATCAACCAAAAAGTTATTCTACCCAAAATATGTTAAATTGCCTATATGCGTGATTTGTTTACATTAAGGAGAGTTTAAAAACATTATAAAACAAGGAAACATATATTATCTCTTATCTCCTTTACCTCTATTCTCAATTGTTTGTGAGTTTGAAATAAGGCATAATTACAGACGAACATCTACTGGCAATATTTATAAAAATATATTAAATTATAATATTAAAAAAAATAGAAATGGAGTAGAAGTCAATCCAACCCTCTTACTCGTAAATCGAAACACTACGTACTGTACCACGAAATCAACATGAAATACGAAGCACAAAGAATTTACAGGGTGTGTGTGGGTATCATAACGTCTTCAATTGAAAAGAACGTAACAATTACTCGTTCCTTCCAGCTCGACGGCATTACAGACACCTAGGTACAGTACCTTCTACAATAGTTCTCGGCATTTGTTGATCTACATCACTAAAGAGAATGGTTTGTTTTACGAAAAGGTACTATAAACAATGTCGAATGGATTGGGTAAGACTCCAACTGCCAACAGTACAAAGTGAACACTCAGAAAGAAAGGAGTAACCTGCTTAACAATACGCTAACAAGAACACGATTGCTAGAGAGTGATTTTGAAGGTGTTGGTGTGACGCGTAGAATACCTATGCTTAATGCTTGTCTATGTACAGCAAGCAAGAAGTGAGTTAACAATAGGAGAGTTATATCTCTCTCTGCAGATCTCTAACCTGTGATACTTGTCTCCGCGAACAATTAAGCTTGCCACAATTGCAGATTGCAAACTCAGAACATCTGAAAGCAGTAACGATGAGCACGAGTCGAGTTTGAGGTAATTTACCCGATTCGAGTTGCGAGCCAATTCATTGTTTTTGATGTTAAATTTGGAGTCGAATCGAGTTTGATATTTACCTCGTCCATGCAGCTCGTTTTCACTGCTTTTGAAATCAGTGATCACATGTAGAGATGCAAGGGCTCGGAAAAAAACCGGCTTTTTGAAAAAAAACTCGTTTTTTTCTGCTTCGCTTGGGAAATTTTGGGCTTTTTTCGAAATTTTGCTTTAAATTGATAAAGCAGACTTTGTTTTGCTTCTCTACAGCACAAGAACTTATTTGATCAGTGGTTGATGTAAATAATAATATAGAACCTCTAAAATAAACCACGAATTTCGAAAAGATTTTTTAAAATTCTTAACATATTTAAATTATGAATTCTAAAGGATTAACCACAATATATATATATATATATATATATATATATATATATATATATATATATATATATAATATTTTTTTAACTTCTTATACACAAAAATAAGTACTTTTTTAAAAGACAATACACAAATAACTAGCAAAATTGTATGTAGTGGTTTTACTTAAAAATATCACACACCCTCTTTCTGAAATAAAAAAATAAAACATTAGAGAAATACATTTATATGATAATCTTTAAAGCTGCACATCAAGAGCTTGGTTTCGGGTGGTTCTGTACATTCTTGAATTTTTTTTAAGTTTTAACTTTCATATACATTATATGAATATTCGAACAAATTTTTCATTCATTGATCACATACGTAATAATGTTACCACCTATCAGGTGCTAGTAATCTGAAAAATCGGTAAAGTTCCGAATTCTATAATGCACTGACTGTTCCTTAAGCTTGTTCAGAATCGGGAAAGTTTCAAATTTTCTGTTAATGGATCATTTGTGTAATAGACTATTCATCTGATCGAGCGGTCTCCTAGACTCATAAACACCATCACGGTTTACCCAGCCCTGAAGGTTCCTGAATTTTTAACGACAGGAATTTAACATATCATTACGAAACTTTTTTTTAAATAAAAAGATATAAACTATGGAATACATTTAAGAAAAGTGGAAAGAATCAATCACTGTCCCAATTCACAAGAATAGCGACAAAATTGAATGTAATAACACTGGTCCGAATGAAAATCCTTCCATGAGGGTGAAAGGGTGTACCGGATAGATTTCGATACGTTGATTACGAATATCTCATCGAGAAAGTTCCAACACTTAAGATTTTTTTTTTTTTTTTTTTGGCGAGGTGCTGTTTCCATAGTTGACAGAAAAATCGTATTTAATATGTGTTTTCCGTGTTTGTAGTGCATAATTCTGAATTTTTATCTTAATCCAAGAACTGTTACTACGCTATGTCCCAGGAACTTTCGTTCTTTTAGCTCACGGCCCCCCGGAAACGTACCCCCTCCCCTTGGGTTGCAAAGATTTATTGTCGTTCCACACTGCATACACTAAAACCTAGGCGTCATTGACGGAGAAAGTTTCCGTAATCAACTTGCGATCATTCGTCGGCTCCCTTTTGTCTAGACGACAGACATATTGTTGAAAAAAGGGGCCAAGACATACACCACGTTGTCGCGTGAAACAAATATTTCAGTTTCTAGTTGACCTTCGTGTTAGAAGGTGATGTTACGCTGTGTCTGTGTATACCGTAGGTGAAAAATATTTCTGCGTGAAATATTGACGTTTGTGTTAAACGAACATGCCGAGAACTTGCAACAATTCGACAGATTCATTCTGCTACATATGTGGGGAAGTGATTTTCAAGGGACAAAGTAGGCCATTGTCACCATTCCTGAAGACAGCCTACCATCTGTACTTCGGGTGTAAAATCGGCGTTTGGGCTCCGAAACAAAGTTATAACTCGTGTGCGCGTAATCTCACAGGATGGTTGAAAGGTATACATAAATCGATGCCTTTCGCCGTACCTATGGTTTGGCGCGAGCCCCGTGATCATGTTTCAGACTGTTACTTCTGTCTGACTAATATAAAAGGTTTCTCAACAAACATGAAGCATAAAATACAGTATCCTAACTTGGATTCCGCGAGGAGACCTGTGAAACATGATGTTTGTCTGCCTGTACCCGTACCACCAGACTCATACACCCTGTGCAGTGTTTCATCCGATGAAGAACCTGCTGCTTGTGAGGATGTTGCACAATCTTCGAGTACACAGTAAGATCCCAATTACACTCCAGTGCCTGACACTAATGAACCACATGTGATAAGTCAGGAAGAGCTGAATGATCTGATCAGAGACTTAAACCTTCCCAAGTCTAAGGTCCTGTTGCTTGCATCACGACTTCAACAATGGAATCTACTAAACCACGATGTGAATATACCTATGTATAGGAAAAGAGAGGTGAGCCAAGTTCCTAATTTTACAAAGGATGGTGATTTGGTGTATTGCAGTGACATTCCATCGCTTATGGGACAACTGAAGTTGAACTACAATACTGAAGATTGGAGGCTATTCGTAGATTCCTCTAGTATAAGTCTCAAGGCAGTGTTACTACACAATGGCAATTGAAAGCCAGCCATCCCTATTGCTCATGCTGTACATATGAAAGAAACATACGAGAACATGCGAAACCTATAGCAGAAAATAAAGTACGAACAGTTCCAGTGGTCTGTATGCGCTGACCTTAAGGTTATTTCCATCCTCACCGGTTTACAAGAAGGTTACACAAAGCACTACTGCTTCTTGTGTCATTGGGATAGTCGAGCCAAAGATCAGTACACCATTACAAAATGGCCGCTAAGGAAGCAACTGGTCCCAGGGGAGATGAACGTGGCTAATGAACGTCTTGTGGATCCGGAGAAAATATTCTTACTACCCCTTCATATCAAATTAGGGCTCATAAAGGTCTTCGTCAAGGCCCTGAACCGGGATGGTGAAGCATTTAATCATCTCAGAAAACTATTTCCAAGACTCAGCGAGGCCAAGGTGAGAGAAGGTGTTTTTACGGGACATCAAATCAGAGACGTCTTTTTAAGAATACTACATTTTCTTCTAAGCTTAATGAAGTGGAAAGTGAGGCTTGGGAGGCCTTTCGAGAAGTGTGCAGTAACTTTCTAGGGAATCATAAGTCACCTGATTACAAAGACATTGTGGGCAGGTTAACTACTTCATTTCGTAACATGGGATGTAATATGTCCCTAAAGTTACACTTCTTGCATTGCCACCTGGACTTCTTCCCTGAAATGTACAGCTTGGGGGAGGTCTTTGACGAACACGGGGAAAGGTTTCACCAGCAAATGGCTACCATGGAGAGGCGCTACCATGGTGAATGCAGTGTGAATATGTTGGCAGACTTCTGTTGGAATGTGACACGCAAGACACCCTGTAGTAATTACAAGAGGAGTAGGAAAACCAATTGACACTTAAGTGTTAAACTTTAACTTTTTATGCAATTATATCTGCATAATTTACGTTGATATTTAAATTATAACGTGCAAATTATTATGGGTGGAGAACAGCATCTTTAGGCGAATATTGAAACACCCCCTCCTCCCTGAAAACTGGTACGTCCTGGAGAAAAACGTGTTACGGATTCGAACTCAGGAGTTCGAAATCAACAGGAATCACCTATTTTCGTTCGTGGGAGCGAAAAAGAAGTTTCATTTTGCCGACCAGTGTAATTGTTGAGGCATTTCTCTTAACATTCTATTAACAAGACTGATTCCATACGCACATGGAATTATTGGAGATTATCAGTGTGGATTTAGGAAAATCGATCAACTATTGACCGGATATTTACTATTCGATAAATACTCGAAAAGAAATGGGAATATATTACCCAGTATATCAGCTGTTTATTTAAAAAGGCTTACGACTAGCATAGGAGGGAAACATTGTACGATATTCTTACAGAATTCGGAATACCGAAAAAACTAGTTAGATTAATTAAAATGTGTTTAAATGAATCCCAAGGTAAAGTCCGAGCAGAAAAATTCTTGTCCATGAGCTTCCACTTCGAGAATGGCCTGAAACAAGGAGATGCGTTATCGCCATTATTGTTCAGCTTTAACCAGGCCCTAAAGCTGAATTGTATTCACCAGATCACGGCGTATCCTGATGATCTAAATTTAATAGGGGATGATAGGAGAACAATAGAAAGAAATGCAGAGTCCTTATTAAACGCTTGCAGCGACATTGGTTTAGAAGTAAATGCAGAGAAAACTAAATACATAGAAGTTCACAGGGATCATAATATGACAAATTATGGATGCGTTAAAATATCAAATAATACTTTCGTCAAAGTGGATAGTTTCAAATATCTGGGATCAATATCACCAGACCAAAATCATATACACAAAGAAATTAAATGTCGACTGAAATAAGGAAATTCGTGTCATTATTCAGTTCAAAGTATTTTGATGTCGCGAATTCTGTCGAGGAATTTAAAGCTTAAAATATATAAAACGATAATCATACCTGTTGTGTTTTATGGTTGTGAAACATGGTCGCTTGAGGGAAGAACGCAGAATAAAAGTATTTGAAAATAAAATCCTGAGACGAATATTCGGACCCAAGAGGAACGAGAATGAGGGAAACTTCATAACGAAGAACTGCATAATTTATACGGTTTACCAAACATCGTTACAGTCATCAAGTCTAGAAGGCTCAGGTGGGCAGGTCATACAGCCAGAATGAAAGAAGGTAGGAACGTTTTCAAAGTTTTAATTGGAAATCAAATCGGAAAACGTCCATTAGGAAGACTTAGGCGCAGATAAGAAGACAATATTAATATGGATGTCGCAGAAATAGGAATACAAAGTAAAAACTGGACCCAGTTGGTAAGGATTGAAGTCAGTGGAGAGCTTTTGTGAACGCGGTATTGAACCTTCGGCCATAGGCCATAGAGAGAGCGAATATATTTAAGTTAACCACAACTGCACAACAACCGTGAGTGAGTGGTTAGCTTTTGCGCTTCTATGGGGAAGACCGGGATTCAACCCCGCATTCGACCATTTTGACAAAAGTTTTTCCAAATTGTATCTGTGAATGTAGAGATAATGCGTGTACTGTGAGTTCTGGCCGACTTCCTTTCTTATCGTTTTTAAATCGTTGTTATTACTAATTACCAGCAATGACGGATTTGCAAAGGGGGTTAGGTTGGGGATGTCTTACGGGTGAAGCTTGTATCCCGAAATTACAGAATATCTAAAACAAACGAAATAATTGTTATGCCTTTATTCATAAACTTCAAGCTCTTCTCAAATAAAAATTAGGTATTTTTAGAAAAGCTAAACATTAATAAGAAAAACCCCTCCCAAAATACTTTTCTAAATCAGCCACTGATTATCAGCATAAAATGGTTTTCAAGGTTGTATCCGGAAGGTTATTGCCGAATACAGAAACAAAACGAAATATTAGTTATGCTTGCACTCATAAGCTCCCAATAAAAATTAGGAAATTTTAGAAAAAACAAACATTAAGCAGAGAAACACGTCTCAAAATACTTTTCTGAATCCGCTAGTGATTACTTCTATAAAACTGTATTCAAGGTTGTATCCGGAAGATTATTGCTAAATGATTGCACATCTATAGTGTAACAAAAATGTGGTAGTACGCTCTGAATAAATATACTGACAAACGTACGCTCTAACGGATATATTGAAAAACATAAGTTTAACTTTTGTGCTAGAAGCTAGAGTAGGCCTACTAATCTCTAGGAAATAAAACATGGATGACTAAAAAGAAATGATGTAGAAAAGAAAAAAATGTCGATAACTCAGAAGTTAAAATAAAGTTAAATATCTTCTACAATTGCCCTCAAATACTACGTACTTTATGTTTAATTCATAAAACATGTGTTCCATCCATCATGATGGTGAATTCCAGAGCGAAATATAGCATTTAGGTCATGAAATCATATTTAACTTTAGAGTATACTATAAGAAAGCTATTTAAGTAGAAAAATCATGAAAATGAAAAAAGCCAAAATTTCAAAAATTCTCGTTTTTCCCCCCAAAAAAGCCGGCTTTTTATGTTCAAAAAACATCGATTCAAAAAAGGCGGCCTTTTGCGTCTCTAATCACATGATTATTTGGAGAACGAAAGCTATGAGAAACGTAAGCAGTAATGTGGAACAGTTTTAATATTGTTCACGAGAGGGGACAATTCTAGCATCTCATCTTATCTTCATAACGAGAGGAGAATAAATTTTTATGACAAGACAGCCTCGTCAAAACTTGTCTCCTGTGCGGGAATATCAGTATTTACTTACGTTAGTATCAAGGCAGAGATATAGCCCAAGCCGAAGTCCAACCCTAGCGGAACAGGTTTGAACCTGTATGGCCGGCGCATGATAATTTTTAACCATTTTTGGCAAGCCTGAATACATGCTTCTTCGGAACTCAAACCGGAAACCTCGTTAATGACAACTTTGTCTCCGAGACTTCGGTGAGCATTCAATCAGTAAACAAATACTGTACTTCTTAGTATTCAAAGAAAAAAAACCAGCCCATCTTTCATGTTTATACGCCGTGTTATAATGGAAAAGAAGAAAGATACGAGGATATATAAAAGAGACACTATCGAAGATAAAAAAGACTGAAAGGGAATTTTCTTCTTCTTCTTCTTATATTATTATTATTATTATTATTATTATTATTATTATTTATTATTATTATTATTATTATTATTGGTATAATTGCATGCAGTGGACATTCAAGTCCCGTATGATTCTTTGTATTCTTGTGCCTCACGTCCTCATGTCTTCTTTTTAGCCTACTTAAAACTACACCCAGAATTTGACTCGCTTTGAATAGGCTCGATTTCAGTTGGAAAAAATATTTCGAGTCGAGTCAAGTTTCAAATAAAACTCGTTACAACTTGCTTACGCTTATCCCTAAAAAGCAGGATCCCAGCCAGAATTAGCCCGGGATAAAGGACATACATTTAAAAGAAATGACAATCTTAGCAAAATACAGAAGTATTTCAGTCTGAGAGAAAAAAAGGAATGACATCTCTAATTTGTAGTTCTATTAGTCTTGTAGCTCTCAATCCGTGGCTAAAGTATTGATAGAAATATGGACAACGAATAATGATTATTTTGTAGAATATTCTACTTTAATATCACAGGAAATTCATCTTCCAGTCTGCTTGATTGCGAAAAATTATAGAGTATACTGCTATACTATGTAAAGTATGTATCCTTTCGCAGACACGTAGCCAGGATTTTGTAATGGGTGGGGATCCGTGACATGAGATACTGTGATTATCAGACCAGGGGCTCTGTCATTCTAAACTATTTTAATGACGACATATATTGGTCCGTTTAGCCATGATTTCGTAATGGGGGAGGGGCTATGCGTGACATGAAGTAGTGTGGTTATCACAAGAGATGCTCGATCAATCTAAGCTGTTTTACTGGCAACATATATTGGTTTGCTAGGACAATAAAATGAGGATATGTTGGTAAGTATTCTAATAACAAACTATTAAGAAATCTCGATAAAAGAATACATAAAAAAAACTATTGAAAAAGATTTTACAATATCTACGCTCCTTACTCTGTTCATTCAAATACAACAATTTTCCTTTCATTATGACCTCAACTATTATATAAAATATATATATATATATCCACTATTATAAAAAGTACATATCCAGTAATGTCTTATAAAATATTTTACAATCTCCGCGTTCCTTTCTCTGTTGAATCAAATGTTAAAATAAATTTCTTTCCGTCAACTTCTATCTGCTAAAATGACAATTTAAAGGACCAGTAGAAAACCGTTCCTGAAATAACATGTTTGATACTGCACAGAACCGATGACGAAAAATTATGATAAGAAAATGTTCACACTATTACAGAACGGCATTACGTTTTCGAAAGCTTAAAAATTCTTTGATAGTAGCAGAAATTCTGAAAATTCCGTAACTTTTCTAAAAATTTCAAACTATCTGACTTTTCCAGGATATCCTGCTCATTCATCACCATGCATTTCAAGTAATTCGGGTTATGCTTTGCTCATGAGTCTGGAGTGGTGAGGAAACAATGAGGACACATGTCGACAATGTTATGCTCAAGTTTGCGTATCATTGGCTACAGCTTATGTAACTTATCATTTGAAACACACAGTAAAATACTCGTCAATAACTTCTCAACGCTGATTCTTCATTTTCACGTTCCTTTTTTGTTTCATAATTCCTTATTTTTTTTAATTTCTGGCTTTGAAGAGGGGGGTCCGGATCTCTCGGACCCTCCCTCCCTTTGCTACGTGCCTGTACTGTCGCTGATTTGTGACGACAATCAGAAACAGAAATAACAGGTAAAAAAAAAACTACAGTAATAGTTTTCTATTAAGGGGAAGTATATCTACTTTTATTTTAACAACCTTTAGGTTTAAAATTTTATTCGGTTTCACACCCTTCCCCCTCTTGGAGACAAAAATGGAATAATAAATTTAAAGTTTGATAATTGATTCCATTATATTTCAAGCATCATTTCTCGGATCTAGGCCTGTGCGATATATCGATATATCGATATCGTCATATATCTACATTCGATATAGCAAATATATCGACATCGATATATCATCCTGAATTTTTGGTATTGATATTGCGCGAGGGTAAGATATAGGGGGTCCCTAAGACTTGCGATGGATGAAGAAATAAAACTTACTTTTACAATAATGTCTTCTAGTGATAATTTCATTATTACCACAAATTGCAATGTAAATAAATGCACTTGCAAATTTCAATATCATATAGTATAATTTCTTAGCCGCCATAACTTTTCTGTTCCCGAAAAAAAAAGGAAACAAAAGAGCCCCTGTCTAAAGCAACTGCTTCGAACCTTGACCTACAATTTATCATAACAAAGTTTTTCTATTCCTCCCTCTCGGAGATTTCCATCCGTTTTGGTCTTTGGGGCCGCTCATTGACAAACTGTGCACACATGACCGTTATATGCAGACATGCTCTTAGGCAGAGTCAAAGATTTTGAAAAGGAAACGAATTTTTTAATAATAATAATAATAATAATAATAATAATAATAATAATAATAATAATAATAATAATAATAATAATAATAATAATAATAATAATTATTATTATTATTATTATTATTATTATTATTATTATTATTATTATTATTATAGCGATTGTGTTTACAACTATGGTCCTTTCGCTTTATCTTGCATGGGAGGCCCAAAAGTCTGGTACGCCGGTAGTGTCTCATTCTGTGTTTCTCTCTCTTTCCGTTTCGTGTGGATGTTTGTTTTCTTGTGCTGTTAGCCTTTTATATTAAATCTGTACTTTATGTAACTTGTTTCCTTTTCTACGAAATCCTTGGTTTTTGGAAAAAGGAGAGAAATGCTTTCCTCTGATATCTATTTCTTACCATTCATCTTGTTTGAACTCCTTAAGTAAAATCATTTTGAATTTTTTTTTCATCCATTGCCTTCACAATAATAAAATCATCATTCTCAACAATTTATTTTATTCTCTTGTTTGCAGTTTGCCACACTGATATACTTGTAACAAAATTGAAGTTCGGTCCAACGAATTTCTAATGCTCAAACACCCCAACGATCCATTTTGTGGGTTGCCTTCTATTGCAGGAAAGGGAGAATTGCAAGTGGCAATGCACTTTTGGAGCCGTGTATACATAAATTTAATAGGCCACTTCTTACTAAGATAAAAAGATAGAACACACACACACACACACACACATATATATATATATATATATATATATATATATATATATATATATATATATATATATATATATATATATATATATAAATATAGGGTGTTAATAAACTATACCAACAAGCTATAACAAGTGATCCCTAACATCAAAGTAACCGAAGAAGTTTACAAGGAACAGTGGAGAAAAGTATATATTTTCAGAGCTAAGGCTGTCCAAAATCTTGACAAAGCTAAATTTCAGCACGTGCTACTTCGAATTCGAGAAGCTATCGAGTGGCAGTCCTTATCACCGTAAAGAAAGTCGCATATAAGCAACCGAAGAATACATATTTTATCAATGTGCAATGGGAAAGAAGACATTCCTTAGAAAGTATAATTCCCAGACATGCTCTTAACAGAATTTTCAGATATTCTCTGAATTACAGTTGGCTCGAAAGTAGGCAAAAGCAAATCTTGACAGCAATGAATACGGAATGTTTCGCTGGAACGTGGGAAACGTTAGGGCCCGCCAGCTCCACTGTTCCATATGTTTGAAAGAACGCGTGATGCAATGTTTTGTTTCACGCTTATACGTGACAAAAAGTGAAACACACCGTGACAAAATACATGGCTTCATTTCAAAAATTGTTGATTGTTAGATAATTACAAAATTACAAAACTAAGCAAAGCTGATATATGGTGTTCATTGGGCAAACACTCCAAACAATAAAGATTCAACTTAGAGTGGAGAAATGGTTATCCTTCGTTTCTCATTATCATTTGGCCATGAAACAAACACCTGAGAGGTATGCAATCCTCATTTACAATTATGTGGTGTTGGAATGTATAATATGTAGGATATAATGTTAGTTTTTTTTTTCAAATTTCAATACTTCCAGTGTATCCGTAAAAATGTAATAAAGCAATAATGCCATGCTTTTTTAAATATTGAATTAGAACTGGACAATTTACATAAAATTTGCAATCGATCAGTGAAAACCATTTTTCTAGAGCCAATAGTTTCCGAGATCTGATTGTCGAAAGGATTGGCCACAAACATATAAACATCCACAAACCTATAGTTTAAAAGAATTCCAAAGGTGGCAGTACAATTCATTTGCATTGATTTTGGAGTACGCTTATTAAAATACAAAGGCTTTGAACAATAGCTTTAAAACATAAACTTTACAAAAAATATATATTTAAATAATAATACACATACATACTTTAAAATATTGTCTTTGTTAAACACGAAATCACAAATAACCGTAAGTGAAAGTTTTGAAACCCAAAGTTAGAGGTTGGGGTTCAGGCGTTTTTGTAGCTTTGTAGCATTTTAATGGATAGATAGCCGATTACACCTATTGCAAATTATTATTATTATATAAATTAAATTAGTTTAGGTTAAATTAGAAGACTTATATTACCAAAAGAGTATAACTGAGGGCTTTTTAAAAATAGCAAATGATTAAAGTCGTGTTTCGTTCTTTCGTATTTGCATTTAACGGAAGTACCCGATGCGTTTGCAAATTTGATATCAGGGGCAACGGAAAATAAAGGTCTTCATTTACTTGACTACGTACTCGAAAATTACATCAAAGAAAGTAGCAGATACGTACCCGAAATTGTGTTATCATAATGAGACTGTGAAATGCTATATTTCAAATTGAAATTGAAACTACTTGGGAATTTGAAATTTGGCAGGGGATAGGTGCTCACTAGAAAGAAATTTTAGGGACGTGTAATAAAATTACATTATATATATATATATATATATATATATATATATATATATATATATATATATATATATATATATATATATATATAATGTTGCTCATGTCATTTATTTTGTGCTTGATGTCAATGTGGTGTGGTGTCAATGTTGTCAATCAACTTTTACATTATTATTATTATTATTATTATTATTATTATTATTATTATTATTATTATTATTTAAAATAACATAATTTTTTTGCTTCCTTTTATTTAGGTTTCCACCCCGAAGATGGGTTTTAAAACCCTGAGCAGTTCCTCGGCCGACGAATGGGGCTGAAGCATTTGACAAACACTACAATAAACAGTTCCACTCGCCGTCCCCAGATATTCATCAGTTGTTTTCATCCGTTCTAAAGAAACAGAAACAAAATTGAATTACGATCAACTGCGAAAGAAGAAGTCAGTGCACAAACGAAGGACGAACTGGAAAGACATGACTTCATAGTGGGAAAATCTTGTAAATTTAAGTTGTAGATACGTACAATGTGAGCCTAGCCGTATTAAATTTCTGAGATCTGTATGGTTAAAATTACAACCAGAGGAACGTTGAAAGCTTAATGGTAACCTCAATAATGACTTAGTGAATTATGTAGATTGGTATGAAAATTGTACCTTGACTCGCTACAGTTACTTGTCAAATTATATTCATTTAATCTTTAAGAGAATTGCTATCTTCTTTCTTTCTCTTTTCGTTTAAACAATGTTTTGCGCACAGATCTTAAGGCTAACAAACTAGCAACGCTGAATGAAATATGTGTGAAAAACAGGTCACTTAGATTTGTACGCAATTGGAGGTCTAGAATACGCAATGCGATTGCGCCGATTATAAACATATATTCATATGTGTTTCGTCTTTCTTACTTGTTGATAGACTGAAATTATATAATTACCTTAAGATTGATATTTTTGTATAGATCTAAGCGACCCTGATCAAGAGAACACCCTGGTACATCTGGCTATCAGCCGAGAACTATACTTGATCTTTTTGATACTTCTTTTGGGTAAACAGACTATTTCCTTTAAAAGATCATTTACCTTATCTTTATAGTTCTATTATATGTTGTCTTAAATTTTATGTTTTTGCACCCAATGACAGATCCCATCTTCTCTTACACTTAATAATAACCATTTTTGCATTTCAAAACTATGTTGATTTTTTACTAGGAGCCGGAATCTTAGTAAGGAACCGGAAAATTGTAAATAAAAATTGCATGTATGTAACTAAGTGATCAAACCTTAGAGAATAAGCAATTTATATCACAACTTTGAGGTAACCTTTTTTTCTTGATCCCATGGACAGATATGTTTAATAAGCGTTCACTGGATTCCGCGTCTTCAAGTTAGTGTAAAAAGCACAGTTAAAAACTTATTTAGGTGTAAGCAGCTTTAACATTGTCATAAGCGTTAGTTTTTTTTAATAATTCGATCAAAGGGTTTCAAAGACATTTTTCAGTCTTTCAGTTTGTTATATCTATCTATCTATCTATCTATCTATCTATATATATATATATATCTATCTATATATATATATATATATATATATATATATATATATATATATATATATATATATATATATAAAGGAATGAATAAAAATGTTTTGACTGAGATTTATTTTCCCTTCTTATTTATTCTTTATTTATTTTTTTATTTATTCACATATAAGGATTTTTCATGTTTTTGAACTTCGAGAGTATTTTTCTTCTTACAGAAGAAGCAAATTATTACATAGTGGTTTAAAACATCTCAAACACGAATTTTTAAAACTTTTTTTTTCTTAGCAAAAAAGGAAAATCTCTTGAAAACCATGTACTCATTAATTTTAATATGACATCACCAACAGATATTGTTGACAAACAGGAAAAACAAACAAACACACCACGTCAACACAATCTGTACGCACATGAATGAAATTGACGTCTCACTTTACTAATCCACGTAATCCGTATTGACACAGAACCTATGGATTCTGGTAAAACAAAACCATAGAAACTATTCACCGACATCGTGCGCGAAATGCCTCATTGGACTAAAATTACTCTAACCAGAGCTACACGAAATAACACTTTGATACACGAGCTATTGATTAATGTCGCCATAAAACTTATAACTCGCATTTACGATAATCAGAAAATCACTTTTTCATTGAAGTAGAATACTGCACGTTGTCTCACATTTCATTTAAATGTGGTCAAAAAAAATGTAATCAATTATAATATAGGAAAAATTAATAAATAACAGTAAAAAATAACAACGAAATTAGTGAGAATTAGCAGGTTATTGATTGGATAAGATATACACTGGAAGGCACATTTATTACCCTACCAAAAAATCAAGCCCTCACATGGGCAAGCTGTATTTCTATATCGGAAAACCGCCTTTTCTATATGTATGGACTATGAAGCGTGCAAATTCTTTGAAATCTCGAATTCGCTATTTTTTCACGATCACCATACTTCCTTCTTTCCTTTCGTTGTTCGAAAATGCTTCTGTGACATAGCTGATAATATAAAATTTCCTAATTGATAAACTCGAGTGTAAATGTCCTATCCTGAACCTCCAATCACTTTATACCATGAAATGTTTCTAATACCGGGATGGTAGAGCAGAGAATATACGAAATCTTTGATTTTTTGCTACTTTTTATTACAGACAATATGATACAGTTATAATAAAATTTCCAAGTGCAATACTACCTAGGTAGTTATTAAAAATATTGTCCGAAGACGTAGTTGAGTCTTTAACCCCTTTCTGCATGACTTTTTTTCTTGTAGCGGAAAAAATATCCAGTATTGGAAATCCTCATATGGGAACTTGAAAAATGAATTAAAATTTGAATTTTAAATTTTTCACTTAATTCCGACGAGAAATAAGTAAGTGCCATATATGACACACTTACAACTCACAAAGAACATGCCAAATGACTCCAAAATCTCTTATTCATACACGTCAATATCTCACACAGCAGACAAAACAGACATTTGATGCCTTTGATAAATCACACACACACACACAAAAAAACTAAAGTGAAACAAGGGTATGTGCCATATATGGCACGGCATGCGGTAAAGGGTTAATTCCTGTCTTCTCTAACTTGTGTTGTTCTAGTTAGTTTTTTCGTAAGAACGCTTCATGGCACAATGCAGCCGAACAGAGTGGGTCGACGTAAAGTTCACTCCAAGACCAAGCAGCCGAAGATAATAAAGGATATAGGAGGCACTCCACAACCCAGAGCAGCCAAACAGAGTAGAACAGGTGGTAAGCGGTCAAATTTGGGATAGACTGATCTAGAAGTGCCTGTTGATTCTCATTTTACATAGTAGTTTGTAGGCTCTCTTCGGTCTTCGGCTATAGAATGACTTCATACTTCGTTGACATGTGACACAAAGTAAACTGTAGTCTTCTTTTGTTGATAGGTAGCATATGGCTGGCAAGCGTCACATGGCTGGGCACATTACATAAGCTTTTAAAATGAATAACTTGCGTGCAGCATCTAGAATTGATTGATGACCGCTCATATATTTGTCCCAATGTATGGGTAAATACCAATGACACGACATTCCATGCTACTAGCAAATCATTTTGATTTATGATTGTACAAATTATTATTGATACTAAAGAGCAACAAATATTGTTTGACTGATTGTTCTAAATGTCACAAATGTAACGGTGTAGATACTTTGGTTCATAGAATCAGAAACTGTATTGAATCCCAGAGGATATGATTATAATCGTGTCAGCCTTTGTTTGTCATAGCTCCGAGAATAATATAAGTATCAACATAATTTTAAGGCCAAATTATCGTTTTTATCCAGGTACTAACAACACAGTATGAATTGGTATATTGGAACCACCATTAAATATAGTTTTGCTACCGACTTAAAATCAGAGGAAGTCTTTAATGTAAACTTTTTACAACATTAATACCTAAAATTATCGACGGATGTCCGAAGCAGGAAGCTTGCAGGAGCTTGCTTGGAATTATAGAAAGATCTTTTTTTTTTTTTTTTTTTTAATCTTTCCAATATACATGTCAGATTCTAGGATGTTTATTTGTATCGAACTACTGCTATCCTGCGTCAAATGCTCCGCATTTGTTGTAATTGATTCTTATGCGCAATAAATATTTAGAATGTTCACACCTGGTGTGTGAGGTTCCTAATTCCATCCCAGTTTGCGCCAAGTGAATTTTCTGGTGAACAAAAAGCAAGTCTGTGGGTTTTCTTTATCGTTTTTGCTCTGGTACTTATCCATATAGTATCGAAAAGGAAGAAAGAAACACATTTAAATGTTTGAGTTCTCACTGAATCCACATTAATTCAGTTTCGAACAATGTTTTCTCTATGAAAGGTAAATGATTTACACAAAATTTACATCTAGGAACGAACATCTCATATAAAGATGGATGTTACTTAAACGGGTAAGCCATCTCCGCTAGTTTAGTGGCTAGCTCGTGCGCCTGTGGTCCCAAGTACGATTAGTTGTGGGACAGCATTAAAATTTCAACACATTTTGGTGTTTCGGATTCCACTTTAAACTGAAGGTCCACGTCTTGTATAGCTACGATGTTGAAGGAATTCTAAACGTCAGCAGACAACAAAAATAACAGAAGCGGATACCAACACTCTTGAGTGAACTGCATTTTGATTTTCTTTCAGTATTGCTAATCTACAGAGTTTCTTAATAATCCTATTTATAAAAGAAAACATACCAGTGCATCACGTTAATTCCTAACAGTTAATAATGACGCTAATAGATGTCGCCAGATAATTTGTAGATTTTAAATAAGAGGTCGATTTAATTGCAAGTTTAAAAACTGAATTCTTGCAATTTATTTATTTCAAAATAGAACAAGAGTCCTGACCATAGTTACATTTGAGCATAAATATTTGCATATTTCTACAGTAATGCACTTATAAAAATCCGTTAAGTTGAGTTGATTTTAGTTTAGCGTCCCGTTCAGCAGCGAGGCTATATGTGACGTGGACCTACTGATTAACGTGGGATCCGAACCACATGAGCTCCTGCCGGGAATTGAACCCGGGTCTCCCACGCCAAAGGTTTAAAAATCCGTTATCCGGACATCGTTATGTTCTACAAATATACGATATCCATATGTTTACTACGGAAATCTGTATTGAAACACTTTGTCCGCATGCTACATACGTACTGCCTTTTCACGCTTAGATGTTACATTGTGTCGTTGTATGATGTCTGACATCCAACAGTCTTCCGTATATTACATACGTATACATATGTTACATACGTCAGCTATATGTTATATACGTCCACCTGTATGTAAGATCTTGACCGCCTATATACAGTTCTTTCTTTCATACAGAAAGTACGCATAGATGGAACACTTATAGGCAAGCAGGGCAAGAGTAAACACTTTTGTAAATCAAAGAATTGCGGTGGAATGGTGACAGTGAAAAACACAGTATGTTCTCTATCTGAAAGCCTGTTATCTCTAATAATATATACAGTTTAATTGCGGCAAATCAAGCAGAGTATACAGAGGAATAACATAGTTTTGACGAAGGAAAAATTTTGTACTCTTGCCCCATATGGTGTGGTAAGAGTAAACAATGCTTGGAGCAACGATGTACAGTCGAATCAAAACATAGAAACGTAGGCAGAAACACCAAAAAATACATTGAATCATAGATATATATGTACTGGTTACATGGAACTAAGGAAGTTATAAAATACCAAAAAAATTAGTGTCAAATGGAACTGCCAACAAATGTTACAGTATTGTATATCATACATGTTATAATTACAAAATATGAAAATAGGAGAAATCAGTTCAACATTCATCACGAAGCACAAAAAAGTTACTTGCGGTGCACACAGTGGTCTCACACGTACACAGACTTTCTTTGATTAAGATTGGAACATTATTCGTGAGACCACTCGCATATGATACAGAAAATCCTCATTTCACCGTTTGGCGTATCTGAAAACAATTTCCCACTGAATTGGCTGGGAGTATCCATGAGTGTGGATGACTTTGATGCTAATTTCTAGCTTCTTTTGTGTTCCCGTGCGACATGTCATATGCTTAACAAATCGGGCGGCGAAATTCTAAATGATAATGCAAACGTTTTGTTAGTAGTCTATAGCAGCCAACTTCTGTCTTACCTCTGCAAATGTTTTTTACTCAATGTTACGTGTTGGCTCCAGGGGCGTCATTTAGGGAGGGCAGGGAGGGGCAATTGCCCCCCTCTGAGTATGAGATTTATATAGATCTTATCAATAAAATGGTAGTAAATCTGTGAAAAATGCGAAATTTTACTTATATCATGGGGTCTTGCCCCCTCCAAACAAAACCTGAAATGACGCTCCTGGTTGGCTCCTACATTTTCTTTACCCAACTTTAAAACAAGCGGCAAGTGTGAACGTTCACACTTGCCCCGTACACACTTGCCCCACTTCAGGTATCTTCCAATAATTGCCTGTCATCTCCCGCCAGAGCACTTTCTTCTTTTGCGTACTACTGATAAGAAATACGAACTTATACAGCTTTTCCAGAAAATATTTCCAATCCTGCACCTTCAGCTGAAATTACGTTATAAACTGTGATACTTACCTACGAATCTTTTACTTCTTTCCTTTTGCAACAAAGTTTCTACTCTGCTGTTCTTCACACTGCACGCACACGGCTCCCCTCCTTTTCCGTTCCTACATGTGCCATGCCCAACTAATTTTCAACATTCGTTTGTTTACCGACGTTGCCACTTCTTCGTCAATAGCATTTTCACTCTTGCCCCAGCGTTCACTCTTGCCCTCGTTGCCCATATACGGAAATTATTATAAAATATATATTTTCATTTATACGTTTGCTGCAAGACGTTACATAGGGTTATATGTTAAGTTAAAAAACTACAGGGTTTACGCATGTAACCTATGTTTTACGTACGCAACATACGTTTTTCCCAGTGTATATTGTAACAATTAAATTGCAACTTTAACTGTATTGCTTTAAACTAATTATTTCAAAATGTGCAGTGATAAAACTGAATATGAACGTGCTCTCTTATTTGTTACAACAAGGACTGTAACTTTATTTAGGTTTGAGCATGTTGTTGCATAACCACATGTTGTTTGGTAGGAAAAATCAAAATATAAGAAAAAAGAAACTACTTAGGAAACTACTACAAACTGAAACTACCTATGTACTTAGGAATGTAAAGAATTAGAGCTTTTAATAAACAGGATCTTAACCTAAAGTGTACAGCGTGCCGAAGACTCGAGAGTAACAACTAGTTTTCTTCTGAATATATATATATATATATATATATATATATATATATATATATATATATATATATATATATATATATATTTGCAGGAAGTTCTGTTTATTTATTCGCAATAATTTATTTGCAGCTTAACACCACTTTTACGCATTATACGAAAGCAAGTCACGTGGACTCAAGCTACCACACGAGATCGAACTTATGTCTTCATTCCGAAAATCGAGAACCTTCCACTTGGCTAGAAGTAAGCTTGTAGTTACTGTAAATAATTTATTTAACCAAATCTTTTTACCGTATCAGTGAACTTCAACAGAAATACATTACTTTATAACGTACTTGCATTCTCAAATTAGAACATTCTCAAATTAATAATTCAGTGAAATAATTTTCTCAGAACAAATGCATGAACAATCAATGATATCACAGAAATAGATTTCCCAGAGACAGTAAGAGGCCACAGGTTGTTGCTTTGTTACAACTTCTCGCACTTTGATTAAACAAATGCCAACGCCCACTCTTACGAGCAAATGGGCAAGTTAACGTGGAAATAGGCTAATTGACAATTATCTGAAACCATTAACACAGTCTTCTACGATCATGAATGATGTAAGAATCTTCCCAAACACTCTAGAACAGTGTGATGTGGGTCAATGCATAAGGGAAAACGCAGGCAATGCATTAGGTACGTATATGGCAAGGGGTTATTTATAAGGCTTGAGAATTTCTTGATGTCACAAAATTAATTTCTAAAACAGAGCTATGTACTCAATAAATACATTGTAACTTTCATTGCATTAATTCGCAAAGAAATATACATGGAAGGCTATGGGACTGGAAACTCCAAGGTCTCATACATTTTTGATACTCAACAAATAAGATAGGAAAGCTGGGTAGAGTTATCGCGCTTAAATATATCTAAACCATTAACCTTTAAAAGTTTTTGCACAGTATACAATTAGTGCAATATGTAATATCTGAATACTGAAAATGTATGCGTTCAAGGTTAATAGGGGTAGTTGGGGTAAGTGGGGACAAGTGCGATTTCTAAAATCTGATAAATGAAAACAGTTTATCCAAATTTGAAGAGTGTGGACATGATGACATTCGTCTGGTAGAATGGTTTTAACTCTTATGAAGATTATAAAAGAATACCCCTATTCTAAAAATGTGTGCATGTTTTAGCATGCGATCAACTTTCGTAGATCTTGAAGCGTTTGGCTATCCTGGGGTAATTTGGAGCATCTGGAGTAACCACTGTACAGTTAAGAAGAGATGATAAGGTACTTATAAAAAATTGAATGTACTGTGTTATGTTTGTCAGAATATGTAGGATTGAGGTGTCCCCACTTACCCCATATTTTTTGTACAGTGGGGTAAGTGGGGACAAAACATTTATACTTGTAGGGTAAGTTGGTACACGGACACAGATGCAGGTATTTCGAAAATACGTCGAAGATGATGAAGACAGTGCAATGCCTGGTTTAGAGCAAGTGGAAGAAAATGAGTATTATGCAGCTGGTTACGTGAAATATTGGTATATTGGCAGGGTCATAAAGTCAGCAAAAATGTATAGAATGAAGTTCCTTGAACGAATTGACATTAAATTTCGTTTCCCATTTCGAGAAGATGTAGATACTGTACACAAAAGGGCTATTTTATATGGCCCTGTTAAGTTTGACAGTGTGATGCCTTTCGTAATTAATTCTCCTATTGTAGCTATTATTGATAAATACCTATCGTTTCTGTAAAGTAAAACTGTAGACTACAAACCTAGTTCATACAGTCAATGTTTTGTGTAGACTCTATTTGCATCCTATAAACTATAAGTAGTTTTGAATTAGATGCCTTACAATGCTCAGTAATAGTCATCACTTTTTAATTCAGAGACATATGAATCTACATGGGCTTCAGGGTGTAGCTTACATTTATTCTTATTTGTCCATTTTTAGAACTGTTAGGCACCAGTAGATGTGTTAGTATTCACTATTTGGTTATCATAGTTCAGAGATGTACCTCATCAGGAGCTTTTTTTTTTTTTTGATCAAAAGATCCAATATATTTCAGAGAGATTTTAAAACATTAGAGCATTTCTTTCCTTTTTCTAGTATTAAGTTAATCCAATAATCGAGATTTGAAAGCAATTAGATATAACCATAAGTAATTACATAAGAATTGTAAAATAACAATGATTATTTAAAAAACTGTTATAATGAAAATTTCAAATGAAACAGTAAATATCTATTCTTCGGTACTTTGTTCCCATGATGTTCGGCAGGTACTACTAAATCTTCTGCTTTCAAAGGCTCCAACCTGTCATGTTATGTCACTGTCTTGACGTACAGTACAACATTCATGCTGTTTTTATATATATATATATATAAACTTATGGACTGTGAGCTGTCTCTTCACACTCCTTGCTCGGTTGCTACATAAATTGATGCACCAATGATGTTTGTTTTTTCTCCTAACCTCCCTTCTCCGCAATTACAGAAGAAAGACTTCTTCTAGCTCTTTACTAGTGGGTAATAAGTCCCCCAGTCCATGTTCTTCAACAATCTCGTCCATTCTGGGTTACAGAAAATTTTTCAACATTGAAACATAACGTGTGGAATTCACTGTCACGGACACTCCTTCCTCAAGAAAGTTCGTTGTGTAGCGATCAGAGATCTGTTGTTTTCATAATAAGCGCGAACGGCAAAACCACGATGTGCACCTGTCCAGACCATATTAGCTACTGAAATGGGGTCAACGACTGAACAAAGGCAGACGATGTGCAACTGCCTACCCCGACCACAGCTCTCGCGGTAATCAATAGAAACTGCTTAGTCGGTTCTGCCGCACCCTGTAGTGTAGCCAAACCAAACCTACCACCTAACACAGTATGATGTGCTTATTCCGCAAAAAATAAGAAACCTTGATTTAGGGTCCATTCAACATTTTTGTGGTCCCTCATCCAAAAAATCCAATATATTTCATTCAGTCAAATATTTTCTTGTACGCCTTATATCTCAAGAACAACATACAGTGCAACCAAACCAAAACTACCACTTAACTCACGGGGAAACGGTCCCAAGTGTAAACAACCAATTTGACTGGGATCCGGATATGTGTTACGGGAGACCAAAGTAGGAGACACGTATTTTGTCGTTTGGGCCCATTTCCGAAATATGGGGGCCCAAAGTGGCCCTACATGCCATAACTAGGATGCGAATGGCGTTACAGGTACAGAATGTTGGCTTGGGTTGGAATATGTTGCAATATATCCAAAAGTATGAGACTTGTGTTTGTTGTTAGGTCCCACAAAAAGGAATGTCGAATATAATGGGTCCTATATTGCTAAATTTTCAATAAGGCCATGAAGTTGGCGTATGTGGTACCCATACAATTCTGAACAGATGTTCAGCTGGCACTAGAAGTCGAGGGGGGGATCTACTGACCACGAAAGTGTCAATGGAGCGAAAGAATGTTTGCGCTTTTCGCTTGTATTTCTATGGCTAGGATGTGTGGAATCCAGGCGGAACACTCTTGTGCAAGAAGGTGAACATTAATATTTTATCAATACGACGTGTGTTGTCAGGAAACCCGGCAGAGTGGCGGAAGTAAGTTTGCCGGCCTGTCAGGTTAGGTGTGAAAAAAAAAACTACATCTCTTCGACTTGGGCTTATAATAGCCATATCCGGACCCCAACCAAATCGGTTGTATATAAGTAACGTCATTCGCTTCCTAGTTATAACATGTAGAATCACTTTGGGGCCCCGTATTTTGGAAATTTCTCCGTATGGGCCAAAACGCCAAAATACGTGTCTCCTAATTTGGTCTCCCGTAACACATATCCGGATCCCAGCCAAATCGGTTGTGTACAAGTAACGTCATTCGCTTCCTAGTTATAGCATGTAGGGCCATTTTCGGGCCCCGTATTCCGGAAATTTCTGCGTAGGGGCCAAAACGCCAAAATACGTGTCTTCCTACTTTGGTCTCCCGTAAAACATATCCGAACCCCAGCCAAATCGGTTGTGTACATGTAACGTCGTTCGCTTCCTAGTTATAGCATGTAGGGATACTTTGGCCTCCGTATTTCGGGAATTTCAGCGTATGGGCCCAAACGCCAAAATACGTGTCTCCTACTTTTTTCTCCCGTAAGCTAGGGATGGTACCGAGACCGAGACTAGTCTCGGTCTCGTCTCGGTATCGTCTCGAATTATCGAGACGAGACCGAGACGGACTTTTATATACCGAGACGAGACCGAGACGTACTTTTAAATACCGAGACGAGACCGAGACCGAGACAGACCTCTATAAATCGAGACGAGACCGAGACGAAACCGAGACGAGACTTAGGTGAGTCTCGAAAGTCTCGGTCTCGTCTCGAATATTGATATTGATAGATACTAAAATTGCCTTCACTCAAAATTTGTTTCGTTGCTGTGATAATATGATAACGGTTGACTGATGTACATTGGCGTATTTAGGGGGTGGTTATCGGGCTTAAACCCCTACCGAAATAAATTTGTGATAATTTTTTGCATTGCACGTATAACGCAAATATTTCTTACTCGTTCCTCAAGCCTCTCCGGAAACAAAATCCACTGCTGATGCAAATAGAATTCTCTCTCTCTCACTCTCTCTCTCTCTCTCTCTCTCTCTCTCTCTCTCTATATATATATATATATATATATATATATATATATATATATATATATATATATTTATGGTCGCGGTGCCACCCAGTTCCGCCCTGCATAGGTTCCCAGGGGCACAACTTCAATTTTAAATGGAAGCAAGAGGTGAGTGGTACCTCGTTCGATAGACCTTGAAAAAGTAAAAAGCGTTGTGGCAAAAAATCTTTCATATCGGGCACTGTATTCAAAATGGCCGCCAAGACATGTTGCCTCTATCAGATACAGTAAAACATACAGTACCACTAATATGAATACGGTTGAACATAAATGAACTGAACAAAAATTCAAGTAGAAAACGTCATGTGGCACATCGTTTGATATTGTCGCGGAGGCTCCCAGATCCACCCTTCATGGCGCCCCAGGGCGCAACCTCAAAATTTTAAATGAAAACATGGGGTGAGTGATACCTCGTTCAACATATCTTTAAAAACTAAATAGTCCTGTTGCAAAAGATCGTTCATATGGGTCACCGTTTTCAAAATGACCACCAAAACATGGTACCTGTATCAGGTAAAACGTCCAATATCACTAATATGAAAACACCGAACAAATATTCGAATAGGAAATCGCAGAAGGTATTTATCATTCTGTAGCTCGGGAATGTTGCAACAGGCGAAAAGATGATTAGAGTGAAAGTGCCATAATGGAAAGGAAGAAATCTAACTCCTAGAAATTTACCCTAACCTCACTCCGTAAGTGAGTGAAGCGGGAAGGATCGGTGAAATTGCAAATGAGAGCCTTAGTTTTTGCAAATTGTATCTACGAAACAAAGTTATTTGAAATGTGTTTTTATAAGAGATAAATGTCTCTGTAATGGGATAAAGTAACTAAAATTCTTGTTAAATGGTACCTTCCATTTTGATTGCGAACAATGGTTTGATGCAAAAATGAATCAACTGAAATGCGAAACCAATTTGTCGAACAATGAAATTTTAGAACAATGTTTACAAAAGTTGGTTTCGTTCAACAGTCGTCTGCATGATATTGGTTCTCTTCTTTTCCTTCTATGTCTTCTTGCATGTGAAAGAATATGAATTTCACTGAGATGTCCACAGTTACATTCCGAATAACTTTCAACAGTAATTTCAGTTGCGATCCTTAGTAACGAAACGGTACATACTGATGCAGATATGTCCCAAAAATCTTTCACGCATCGCGTTAAATTATCAGGGGCGAAGGGGCGGCAAAATGTTGTTAAACTTGAATTTCACCTTATTTCACTTTATTTTTATTCATTATAGTACCAGTCATTTGTACACATAAGTGCTTCAGACAAACCATATCTATTGCAAATAAAAGTGAGGTTCTCATTTGAGATTTTTCCATTCATTCCCGCTTCACCCACTTACGGACAGAGATCGGAAAGATAATTTTCTATCATTTCCCCTTTTGCATCATGTTAATTATACTTTAATAATATTTTTCTCCGTTGCATTATACTCGAGCCGTGGAATGATAAATACCCTCCTCTGTGGTTTCATATACGAGTTTTATTCTGTTCATTTATCTCTAACTATTTTCATGTAAGGAGTCTAGTGGTACTGGACGTTTTATCTGATACAGGCACCATGTCTTGGCGGCCATTTTGAAAACGGTGACCCATATGAAAAACCTTTTGATACAATACTGTTTAGTGTTTCAAAATTTATCCAACAACGTATCACTTCACCCATATTTCGGTTCAAAATTTCTAAGTTTGGCCCCGTTGAAAGGCAGCCGTGGGAGTACTGCGAGAACATTACTCGACGCGCCCCATGCCTTTCCTGTTTCACTTTCTGACTGTTCGTTTATCTCGAACTGTTTTCATATTAGTGGTACTGGACGTTTTACCAGATACAGGCACCATGTCTTGGCGGCCATCTTGAATACGGTGATCAATATGAAAAAAATTTTGCCACAACGCTTTTTATTTTTTAAAGATCTATGGAACGAGGTATTACTCTCCCCATGTTTCCGTTTAAAATTTTAAAGTTTGGCCCTGGTACCTCATGAAGGGCGGCCCCGGGAAGCGCCGCGAAAACACCATTCGGTGTGCCCCATGGCATTTCCTCATGGGGCACATATATGTATATATATATATATATATATATATATATAGCCGCGGACCCAGTATATGATCAAGGGAGGGGCTAAGCCATGGTTTGCTGCTATATATGTATATATATATATATATATATATATATATATATATATATATATATATATATATATATATTTAAAATGCTGAAATTTTGTACCAAGTTGGGAAATTCTTCTAGATACTGTGCAATATCATTAGATAAACAATGTTGCTAAAAGCAAAATAAAGTTGTATTTTCTCAAATTGCGCTACGTAAAGTATTACATATTTCTAATTTAGTTATTTAACAAAATCACCATAGCCCATACATTATATAGTGTTTGTTTTATGGTGCAAGAATGCTTTCAAGAGATGTTTCTCATAGTCTTTGGGCTACTTGTAATGTTAATGTTTAAGTCTTCGTTCCAGCAATACATGTAAATGGAAATTAAATGTAACTGATACATTTTCAGTAACAGTAGTTGTTCCCCTTAAGCCTTAGGCCTGGTGTACACTTTAGATTAAGACCGTGCTTAATTAAAAGTTTTAATTGCACACTAATTACATTTCACTTGCTTTAGTTTGACCACCGATCACCTCAAACTCGATCCATACCAAATAGCTATATGCAATTATTCAAGGACTTACAGTTAGTAATACACAGTGTTTACTTTTCTTTTGTTTTGTTTTAGTTTAACGTCCCACAGTTATGCTAGAGCGGCTAAAGGAGACGTGGAGCTAATGATTATAGTGGAATCCGAACCACTTCGGTCGTTCAACTTTACCTCTACCGGAAATCGAACTCGAGACCACGCGAATCGAAATGAAGAGTGCTAGTCGCTAGACCAAATGGGGGTTCTCACATTATGTTGATTTAAATAATTCAGTCAATGTTGTCAGATCCGAAGATTAAAAAGTAGCGTGTCTATTCTCCAAAAATAGCGAATTCGAACTATTTGTAGCCCAAATAATGAATACTGATGATGTTAATGAAATTATTTAATATGAGCTGGAAAATGTGCTGGACGTATTGCAAGAAGAAATTATGATCGACGGACGAAAACAATTCTAGACTGGACACCACAAGACAAAAACAGCCTAGGAAACCTCCGCATACAAGAAGGTGTGACGAAATCAAGAGCCACTGAGGAGTAACCTGGAAAAGTATTGCCCAAGTTAAATAGTTGTGAAAACTTGGAAAGACCGTCATCCAGCAAAGGATTGATAATGGTTGATTATGATGATTTTGATGATTTTATTATATCTCAACCTCGGAGGTAAACTAAACCAAGTCATAATTTCGTAATTTTACATAAGCGAAAAACTGGTTCCTCAACTAAGACTATATATATATATATATATAACTTTTACTGGGTAAGGTAGGGTAAAAATGGATCCAAATTTTAATGAGAGTCATAGAGCGAAAAAAGTATTTTTGACTATTCAATCCACCATGTTGCAGGAAAACTACGAAAATTAATATAAAATAAAACTAGAAAGTTAAGAATCACTTCTTTTGGCGAGTGAGAAAAAAATAGATACAGATAACTCGAATTACCTATATACTTATATAATATGTATGTCCATATTTCGCAAGTAATTTTTAATCAATATAAAATTTCAACGTAATGAACGCAAGATTAGTTTTCTCGAATAAAGATTGCATACACCGTTGAGAGCTCAGGAATAAGATTAATCTATGTTACGGCACTGGATATGTGCTTACGTATGCATTACGACCTTATGAACTTGTATAAGAAACAGAATGCACTTAAAATGAGACGCGAATTATGCGAAACATCGGACTTTGAATCTAACTTGTTTTGTGATCCAACTCGAGACCTCACATAGCAAAGATGAGTGTAGTAGCTCCAACCACAAGGTTCAGGACGTTCGTGTTATAAAGTGTCAATTAAACACGGAGATGTGAAATGGTAATAAAGCATTTCATCAATTTCAAACAAAATACGTATATTGTAGTAATAATTTACCCTATTTGTTAAGATAATGAAAGTTATATTCTGTTTTTAAAATGACAACCAAAGCAGAATGTATTGAATAATAAATGATAAATTGTAAAGTTTCAATTTCGGTACGATTAAATACATTCGTGCTGCTATGTGTTGCGTTATCCGTTAGGAGGTATTGAACAATTCTGATTCAAAGGAAGGAAATAAACTACTGTGTAGTACTGGAGTTAATTTAATAGAGTTTAATTGTATATGCAGTACTGAGGCTATATGAGACAAAGTCTATTGCTGAAAGTGAAATATGGATTCCATTAGGGTTTTAGGGTGATATACCCACTGATCATTGAACCTGGAATACGCGCATAGAAAGCATTAGCACAAGCAAGTTAGCTATGAAGAGGTACCATATCATAATTTTAATTCAAAATGAAAGGAAAAAATAAGCGGAAACGACAGACTGTACGAGAATAATACTTTCACTATTTGAATTTCACACTATTTATTTCGAGACTTTCGAGACGAGACCGAGACTTGGTACTCGAGACCGAGACCGAGATAAGCATCTGTTGACCGAGACGAGACAGAGACCGAGACCGTTATTTATCAACCGAGACGAGACCGAGACTGTACAAAGTCTCGTCTCGTCTCGTCTCGATACCATCCCTACCCGTAACACATATTCAGACTCCAGCCAACTCGGTACAAGTAACGTCATTCGCTTCCTAGTTATAGCATGTAGGGCTACTTTGTGGCCCCGTATTTCCGAAATTTCTGCGTATGAGCCCAAACGACCAAATACGTGTCTTCCTACTTTGGTCTCCCGTAACACATATCCGGACCCCAGCCAAGTCGGTTGTTTATAACTAACGTCATTCGCTTCCTAGTTATAGCATGTAGGGCCACTTTGGGACCCCGTATTTCGAAAATTTCTGCGTATGGGCCCAAACGACAAAATACGTGTCTCCTACTTTGGTCTCCCGTAACACTTAACCGGACCCCAGCCAAATCTGTTGTTTACACTTGGGACCGTTTCCTCGTCAGTATGATGTCCTTATTCCGGAAAAATACGAAATCTTGATTTAGGGTCCACTTAAAACTTTTCTGGCCCCTGATCCAAAAAGTCCAATACATTTCATTCAATTACAAATCTCCTGGTACGCCTTATATCTGGAGAACTATATATAGTGCAGCAAAACCAAAACTACCACTTTACTCAGTATAATGTGCTTATTAAGAAAAAAAAATATGAAATCTCGATTTAGGGGCCGTTCAAAATTTTTGTGGGCCTGAAGCAAAAAATCCAATGTTTTTCATTCAATTATAAATTTTCTGGTAGGCCTTGGATCTGGAAAACTACATATACTGTAGCGAAACCAAAACTACCACTGAACTCAGTATGATGTGCTTATTCTGCTTGAGCCAATCTGTGTATTTCGCTATCCTTACAGACGAAACAAAAGGTAGGGCCTATTAGTAAAAAAAGAATAGTTGTCCATTGTTATTCGATATTATTACAAGGACAGTATATAAAAGGTTTTTAGGATACCATTTATGTTCTTCCTTAAAAACATCAGATCTTGTGAATTACATTAAAAGTACATTGTCTGAGTGTGGCATCGACATAAACAACTGCATTGCACAAGTTATGATGGTGAATCAGTGATGGGTGGGCATCTAGGAGATGTGCAAACTCTCTTACGTGAAGAAATTCCTGAAACTTTGTATGTTCACTGTTACAACCACAAAGTAATTTTGGTTATAATAGACGTGTGCCAGGGTTTAGAGACAGTTGACGCTTTCTTCACTGTTATCCAGCAGTTGTATATCTTTATATCTCATTCTACTGTCCATTCAGTTTTCATTAAACTACAGAAATGGCATGCTTCCAAGGTTATAGAGCTAAAACAAATCTGCGACACAAGATGGATTGGTCAGATTTCATCACGTATAGCTGTACAGAAAACACTCCCTATCATTTTGATAACCTTGCATCAAATGGATGGAGAGAAGGACTCAGAAAAGAAATTGGAAGCTCAGTCACTAATTGAAAGACTAGATTTTATTTTCATCTTTTGCCTTCATTTGTTCTGCGATGTTCTTGACAGCTTGAAGATCCTATCAGATTATCTGCAAAAGCCATACTGTGATCTAGCACCAACAATTACGCTTGTTGAAGCTTAAGTTTCCCATTTCAGTGATCTAAGAAAAAATGAGTGTGGATCATCTGATGAAATATACAAAATCAAGAGCATTTGCGGAATACAATGGCATTTGTGTTTCGGGTACAGAGTGCCCTGCTGATCGGAAACTCCCCAGGAAGTTAGCAACCATTATTACGGAGCTGAGAAGCAGAGAAAAATGTGAATACTGACAACGATCTGGAAACAATAATTTATTTTCCCATATTAGATAGAATTCTTAGTTAACTAAACCCAGTTTCAGTGATAATGGCTTGATTCTGAAACGAGTAAGTGTTTTGAATCCCGATACTGACTGTCTTTTAAAAACCTGTAATCCTTTAGCCGTTAGCGGCACACTACAAATGCGACATTGAGGCTTTGGAAATGGAGATCAAATTGCTTCCGAAAAGGAAAACCAAATCAAAGTTTCCACCTTGTCGAAACTACTGCTTATGCTGGAATCCTGTAAGCTCGCCTTCAGTGAAATTCACAAACTGTGCATAATCGCTCCATCAACATTAGGGTGCGAACGGACTTTGTCTTTTCTAAGAATCAAGTCATATTTGAGAAACACGATTGGTGATATTAAGCCAAATTCACTTGCCGTTCTTTTAACTGAAAAACAAATTTCTAAAGTTATGGATTTGCAAAAAGTTGTAAAAGAATTCGCTGATGTACATAAAAAGTTAAAAACAGAATTTTGTTGTAGCTATGATCCATTCCAATTTTGTTAGATATGTTGTTATGTTTTACTTCCTATATTTGCCATTACAATGAATAGAACCTTTCAGAGTAGTAACATTATTGTTCCTTTGCATGTAATTGCTTTCATAATACTGTTACATGCCTTTATAAAATTTATATTCCTTACTTCTTGTTCAAGTAGTGCATTTTTATAGCGTATAGGCTGTAGATACATGCTACTAACATTTACAATTCACTTTACTATATTTGTGTGATTCGCTTCTTTCAATATTTGTTGTAAATTTATGTTCCTGTTTTGTGCTTACATTAAAGTGTGTCCAGAAACGTGCCAATGTTCATTTGCTACCCACAAGCATAAAGCTGTGCAGTCAGAAATAAATTGGATTGGTAGAAGCTCAGAATTAAATATTATTATTATTATTATTATTATTATTATTAATAATAATAATAATAATAATAATAATAATAATAATAAAAGCAAACCAAGTGTGGTTGCCTCGCCTCTCCAAGATTTCTCTTGCCTCCCCTCTTGCCCCTACTATTACGAGCCTATTGCCGCCACTGATGACAATGAAAGTAATTGTGCCTGCATTTTTTTGTAACGATCTGTACTCCAATTCTAAACCTAAGGAGAAGTGGGTTCAATGTGAATTGTGTGGACACTGGGCTCATACGAAATATGCAGGTATCAGTAAGCACGAAGCACATTTCAGATGTGACATTTCTCTCATGTTACCTTCTTGAGTGCACTTTGTTGCTGTATAAGCCTCTTACCTCAGATAGTTTATGTATGTCATTTTACCACATTTCAACATGTCATTTTAACCTCATGGCTTTTCCACCTTTCAAAATGTAGCACTAAATTTATTCATTTAATGTCATTAAACCTTAACACATAGATTCTATGTATCTAACTATAATTTTATGTTGACGGTTCTATTATTGTATGAACAAACTTTGGAGCTCTGTGGTATTTATTAATAAAGTTATATTCATTTTAGAAAATATGTGTCATTTTCACCGAGTCTCCCCTAACATGAACAGTAATCACACAGTGGAACCTGAGAGTACATTCTACATATACATCTTTAGACATTCTTGCGACTGATCTTTGTTGTGAATATAAGATGAGATAGTAAAGCACCCTGCTCGACACTGCCGTGCCGTGGAAAATCAACGCCAGAGGCGATATTATACTACAACGCCCCCATACCATGGTTGGGTGCTGACTGCCACAGCCAATTATTGGTGCTGATATCCACGACTGGCGCTGATTGCCAATATCAAGGTGCTGACTGCCACGATGACGTGCTGACTGCCACGAGCCTGAGAGAAAGTTGCTAGACGTAACATTACCGGACGCCAAGAAGCATGAAAGAAACTAGATGATCCTTAGGATCGTGTTGTTCAGACCAACACGTAACAAAGGTAAACAGCTCTCTGTATGTACACTCATGTCCAAAATTATTATCACATGATTATAAATATGTTGTTCTAGTAATATAATTTGATAACGAATTCGCCCGGTATTTCTTATAATGTTAGTATGTGTATAATCGGAAAAGACAAGTATGTGGTAAATTTCATGTCAAAAGAGCAGTAAATAAGAACAATAAAACGAAAATAAAATTTTCTTGTCCATTTAGTTACATTTTATTTTACTCATTATGATTTTCGTATTTATAATTCTTTCCCTATGAAATTTATCACAAATATAAATTTCCTGATTATACACATAATATAATATTAAAAATACTCTGCAAAATTATCAAATCATATTCTTACAAGAAGACAGTTATAGATATGCGACAATAATTTTGGACATGAGTGTACTTTCAGATTTGTCAGGGAGCGGTGCGTACAAAATTGGTACGATTTATGTATTCTCACTTGAACTCCCTATGTCAGCATGAACTATGTACAGCTGTGCAAATTGTTTCGAGCAGCTCTTGAAAGTTCCATCAAAAAAGCACTGCTGGCTGTCCCTCACAAGGGAAGTTCAGGAGAAAGCACTCGCCTGCAGAGAAACTAAGCATGCCATTTGAAGTCCCAATTCAGGCTGATTATAACAAGCTAATAAAATTCCTGTACGGTTGAGAACGGTTCGAGATATTCAACTTGGAAGTTTATATGAGAAAATGAGGATATACGCATTTATACGCGTTAAGTACAACATAATTAGTAACGTATATTGACATACGAATTGAAAGCTATCGAAAGTAACAGAAAAAAAAAGTGTTTCGCAATAACTAACGGGTTTGTTAGATACAATTAGTCATTACATTGCTCACAATAATCATAGGTTAGAGATGAAAATTGATTACTGTTGTTCTTCTGTTTTATGAAGAAATGACGCAATCAAAAAACTCCCTTGCACCATGAACATTTTATATGTGCAATTGTGTTGCATCCGTCACGAGAACAGTTTCGCAGAACCAGAGCAAAAAGCAAATTCGACAAGTGATTCAAAAGTTATAGGCCTATAATTTGTTCGTAACCTGCCTTGCAGAACGCAAACTGAAACAATCCAATGTATCGTGGTGATCGGAAGTGATTTGTATGGACACGAACTTTATTGATTGTTTCGTTGGTACAATATAACGTCCAGATGAAGAAGATTCATACTATGTACAAATCTCCTGCCATAATCTTTGATTGATCGGAATCAAAACACATCAAATGGTTGCATAAATCGTGTAAAATTCTTTGGTATCTTCTCAAGCATTAGGTCTTTGCCATCCGTCATGCAACTTGTAATGGACAATTTGTCTGTGAATGGACCCCAGTGATCAAGCAAAGTAAGTTCAAACCATCAGGCTTCGCCATGGGTGAGAATACTTAACGCATTGAAACGTGCATCCACTCATTTTCTCATATAAATTTCCAAGCTGAATATCTCGAACAGTTCTCAACGTACAGGAGTTTTATTACCTGTTGTAATCAGCATGAATTGGTCCTTCAAATGACATGCTTATTTCTCTGCAGGCAAGTGCTTCTCCCAAACTTCCCTTGTCAGCTGGCTTCAGACCATCATATCCCTTAAATAATACAATAAAACAATTAATATAAACAATGAAATGTGCAAATTGTACATACATATAACAGAAAAGACAATCCCTTTATAAACATCCAAGTGTATGTCGTTCCACTTACGAGGAAGGTCCATAAACCATGAGAGTTGAATTTTGATGAAAATTTGTGACAAGATTCAGTTTAAGTTGCTAAGTAACGTAGTAATAGTCACTCGATGCGCAAATGCTTCGTTGAGCTGCTACACCGACGCCATCTTGAAATCCAGTAGGCAATGTCCAAGAATACCCTTTTGGCACAAAAATGAAAAAGCTTTTGATAAATCTGACCAAGATTATTGTAAACCAAGGTAGAGCATCTATATGTGGGAGTACTTCCAGTGCATGATCGTCATCTTGAAATGGGCCATATTGAATCGCCGTCAAATATGATAAAGGGCAAGGGGGTCATGTGGGGTATCAAATGGCACTGGAATTTTCACCTGAATCCATTTCCGCAACCAAAGTTTACATATCTGTTTTCACTTCAGAGTTAAGAGCTCTCTTACCCACAGGAACATATAAAAACTGTGCGAGTTAGACTTGTGTTATGAAAAATGGTCGTGCGAGCACTTGCGGGATTTTAACTAATGCAGTAGTTAATACAGTACAATAGCCACTATACTAATCAGATCTTGAGACTAGTAAGAGAAATCGTTAATTAAATTGAAATGTCTGTAGTGAAAAATGGAATAGCAGCATGCTACAAGTTATACCTATTTCAAAGTGTGATGGAATAGACTGCTGGTCGATGAAACACATGCCTAGTAGTACTGACGAGCAGAAAATACCAAAGGGATTATTCGGATATATATTAGAAGATTGATATAAACTGGTGCATATTAGTTGAACGACCAAAATGGTTCAGATTCCACTAAAATCAGTAGGTCCATGTCTACTTTAGCGTAGCAGGTATAAGTGTGGGACGTTGAACTGTATCAAATCGAAAATCTATTTTAGGCAATTTTACATGGTCCATTATAGTGTGTTAAGTTTCATTGAACAGTGAAGAGGATTTAAATTATCAATTCACAGCCAATTCTTAGAAGGAGATACACCTGGAAACTTATAATTCACTTTTCTTGTGTCTGTTCTGCTATTAGTGATAAGAGAATGCATACACACCTGCTAAGAATAGATGGCAATAAAGATTATTACAAGATTCAATACCAAATTGGAATCCATAAAACAAACCTCTTTCTTGCTTTTTTCCTTCAATATTAAATAATTAAATATCTGCATCTTTCCACCTTTAACGATTGCTTATAATAAGGGCAAAACTAGTTTTCATATCAAAACTGTGATAAATAACTAATTGTAGCAGGTGTTCACTTCTTCCGTGTACAAGTTATATGGCATAATTTTCATAAAGAAAATGCATTCTGTTGTGTATCATCAATTTTGTGCGCCAGTTCTAAAGGACATGCGTGCATATGCATGGCAGAAATTTGGGTACGTAACAGGAGCAATAGTTGGCTCATTTACAAATGTTCTGAAGACTAGTAGAAAATTGTGTCTGTGGTCATGAAGATTGTGACGAAAGCGCATTTGTTAAGCGTTTGCACTGCTCCATGATGCTGTGTGCTAATCATTAAGTTTTGGATCTCACAACTGTAGAGCAAAAGTTTAGTAGGTTAATATTTGCTTATGTGCACCAGTTTATATTATTTTTCTAATATTTTTTCTATTAATTTTCTAATAACTTCAAGACATATTCTTGTAAAGTCATATGTGCCGTTGCACCTAACTTATATTACAACATATAAATGCTATGCATAATCGCAACACACACAGATTCATAAATATAGCGCACTTTGAAATAGGTATAATTTGTTACAGTGCTGCTATACCATTTTTCACTACAGACATTTCAATTTAATTAACGATTTCTCTTACTAGTCTCAAGATCTGATTGGTATAGTGGCTATTGTACTGTATTAACTACTGCATTAGTTAAAATCCCGCAAGTGCTCGTACGACCGTGTTTCATAACACAAGTCTAACTCGCACAGTTTTTATATGTTCCTGTGGGTAAGAGAGCTCTTAACTCTGAAGTGTAAACAGATATGTAAACTTTGGCTACGGAAATGGATTCACGAGTAAATTCCAGTGCCATTTGATACCCCACATGACCCCCTTGCCCTTTATCATATTTGACGGCGATTCAATATGGCGCATTTCAAGATGACGATCATGCACTGGAAGTACTCCCACATATAGATGCTCTACCTTGATTTACAATAATCTTGGTCAGATTTATCAAAAGCTTTTTTATTTTTGTGCCAAAAGGGTATTCTTGGACATTGCCTACTGGATTTCAAGATGGCGTTGGTGTAACAGCTCAACGAAGCGTTTGCGCATCGAGTGACTATTACTACATTACATCGAACTGAATCTTGTCACTAATTTTCATCAAAATTCAACTCTCACGGTTTATGGACCTTCCTCGTTAGTGAGCAACTTTGTAACTTATAGGATGCCACATAGATTTGCTGTGATGATTACTAAATTAATCCCTACTAAATTAATTAATAATCATAAATTTAGTATGAGGGATTAATTCCTCTCTTTCCAAATACAGTTTATCCCAGGCTCGTGGCAGTCAGGACGCCGTCGTGGCAGTCAGCACCTTCATATTTGCAATCAGCGACAGTCGTGGCAGTCAGCACCAATAATTGGCTGTGGCAGTCAGCATCCGTGGCAATCAGCGTTTATCCCATACGAGTGAGGTCGACAGACCAGCTGCGAAGCGCCAACACAGTTGGCGCGAATCATGAGAAAATTTTCAAAAATAAACCCTGCTTTTTCTTGATTTTGAGCACTTTTTATTACTTTTTTCCTTTCATTTTATATATATGCACATACATTTTCCTAACATGAGTAGCATTTTCCTCTTTCTTTTTTTTCCTTCTTTTTTCCTTTTTCCACCCGAATTTTGCATCCACTTACTTCGGGGCCCGAGGCCGTCGCCCCGCTCCCTCCTCCTCGGCACGGCACTGCTGCTCACATAAACAATTAAAGTTCTATTTCCATTCTGAACTTCAGAAATAATGAAGTTTACTACAGTTAAACTCAGTTTCATTACTCAAATATTTGATAACTATCGAACACAAATACTCATTCATTCATTGTGCATTCTTTTTCTGCACTAGTCAAACATGTCAACTCTTCCTACTTGAAATAAGATGAGGCCTCGAAGGGAGAATACAGTAGATACTCTTTAATCAGTCATTCTACGGTTCAGCGAATTCTGCAATCCAGCACTGGTCTAGCCACTCCCATTTTTGCGGGTGGATTTGGGTGCTTCTTGCCCTTAATTGGTGCAACGACATTGCTTAAATGTTTCTAAAGATTAGATCGTTGATAATCTCAGTATTCTATGACTTACTAACGAGGAGCAGAAAGTGCTGAAATTGCGCAAATTTCCAACCTGACGTTGCCAACAACAGGATTCAGGAAATTGTGTGAAATTCTGCACCGAAATAAATGTATAAATGCAATTCCTGTATATACTTGTATTGCATTCTAATATTTACAAAGCAGAATATATATTTACATAACATTTCACGTTTACAACTTGAATCCATGGAACTTAAATCCTACAGGTTTTAAAAATCTCATACGTGCCTTCTCATGGTTTATCTTGAATTCCTAAACTTCGCGTGCTTCCTCATGACGAACCCGCTCCTTTTGACTTCTGTTGGTCTTTGGTCCTTTGAAATTCTTTCACTATGCAAATATAAGTATCATTTATAGAAAGTTACTAAGACAGTTACTAAGATATTTGCCAAAACTGTAAACAAATCCTTATCTCTGATACGTCGAACGCCTGTCCACGATATTTAAAGAGAACTTTTTATTTCATGTAAGTGTGTTTTCCTTGAGTTTTCCAAAAACTATTTTCTTACAGCTTTAATCTTACAGGCAATCTTACAGTTAAACATAATACAGAAAATTCACAGGGACATGTTCCTCCATCCCCTCACTAACGATGCCCGTGCACACATATAACAGAGATAGCTGAAAATGATATTGTCATCCATCTTTGAATCTTTGTATATTTTCCCTAACACAACTTGCGTTTTGGTGACTGTTTTTATAACTCGAAATGCTTATGGTAATGATGACAACGTCGCACAATATTTTTGCGCAATTTCTAATTCTGTTGCCTGCTCATGAAGGCTTCATCTGTGTCAACAGATAAGGGAGTGAAAGTTTGCGCAATTTCAGTGCACTCCCTTAATCACCTGGTTGCGCCACTGCGCTCTCCGTGGTTTTAGTTAGCTCAGTTTTCATTTTAGTACAGTGTTTTCTGTTTTCTAGCGAGTTGTATATCACGCTTGCACAGTATTGCAATGTGCTTTATATACACAATGTGCTGTACTGTAAAATGCTCTGGAAGTCCAGCACGGGTTTTTCAAGTGCTAATAAAATTAACAAGCGTCAGCATGCGACTCAAAATATACAGTACAGACTTGAGATAATTAATCGTTTCTGAAAAGGTTAAACTGGAAATTTATGTGTAGTTTCAACACTGGTTCTTCGACTATTCTTGATATTAAAAAAAATAATAAATAAATAAAAATAAAATAAATGACAAATACTTTGCACAATAGGAAATTTGTACTGTCTGCACTAATTTGTAATTGGGTAAAGACTTAAAATACATATTTTAATCATTTGCATTTTTATCTAGCGTAATTTATCTTTGGTATTCTCGTTGAAACTACATCAACGTTCGATAATCCGTCAAAATCACTAGTTCGGCATGGCTGTGGACCCACACATGAAAGATTTGTACACTCATGTCCAAAATGATTGTCGCATATCTGTAACTGATTTCTTGTAAGAATATAATTTGATAATGAGTTTGTAGGGTATTTTAATACTGATACTATCTGTATAATCGGGAAATATATATATGTGTGGTAAATTTCATAGTAAAAAAATATAAATACGTAAATTTGAATGAGTAAAGCAAAATATTGCTAAATGGACAAGAAACTTTTATTTTCGTTTTATTGTTCTTATTTATTGCTCTTTTGACATGAAATTTGCCACATACATGTCTTTGCCGATTATACACATACTAACATTATAAGAAATATCGGAAGAATTTGTTATCATGTATATTTCTGCAACAACATATTTATAGACATGCGACAATTATTTTGGACATGAGTGTACCTATGAGACACGCTACCTTCACGTCTTGTTGCCTGACATGACATCACATGTAACCACAACACATATTGCATTCTAGTTCTCACAGTGGAATGGATTTTATGCTTTTCAATTTAAATAATCTTTTATGAAACCAGAGAAGGCTTTTCAGAATTAAAAAAAATGGTTACTTATAACCAAATGGTTACTCTAGTTACTGAGTCACATATTACAAAGTGTTAACACGTGGTAAGCCGTATACAGTTCTTCAAGCATCACTGCACGATAGATCTAAATAATTTGAATATACCAATATATTATGTTGGTTTAGATAACAGGTTCTCAACCTTCTTTACTTGGTGCCTCTAGTCCTGCATACTTCATTCTCCCTTTTTCCTGTTCGTTGGTCACAAGTGGTGTTTGTGTGATCCCTTCTGTGATTTAAGATGCAGCATTCAATTTTCAAATTTTCAATAATAATAATACCATGAATTTACATTTGTTTCTAGCAAGAATACTGCATAGCACTGTAATGCACTATTGCTTTTTGTCAATTTTGTTCCTAATAAAACAGCTCTTAACAATTATTTCGTTTGTGTACGGCATTAAATTTAATGCATCTTTGTTCCAGCAATCAACACCCAAGAAAATTGTAGTGGACAACATCGTGTCCATGGGTTTTCTCTGGATACTCCCGTTTCCTTCCACACTCTTATTCTACCAATAACTCAATCATAATTCAGTTGATTTGATCATCGTCTCTCTTACGTCATCGTCTTTCTTTGTTGCAACATTCGTATTATTTTTAACTTAACCAACCATAAGAAGCAGCACAATTTAGTATGTATTATTCGCTCCTTGTGAAGTACCTATATAGCAACAATGTAAATGGTTATTTCAAGTGATCTTTATCTATACCTCTACAGTTTATTTCTGAGAGTAGCTTACTCTTTCTTGTTTGTTCTTCACGTTTCCCAGAAGGACAAATCTGCAGGTTGGGAGCAACTTTTTTGACAATTTCATAATACGTTATAACACATCAGAATGTGTGTCACGAAAATTGCCTGTTATTTATTATTATTAAGTATTCTGCCTTCTGGCAGGTCCTGAGACTAATGTGTGTGTGTGTGTTTTTTTTAAATTTTAAGTTTGGGCTTGGGAATGTTTCTTAACTAGCAGGCTTAATGTTGGACTCAGGAAGAAGTTGGTCAAGTGGTATATATCGAGCATTGGACTGTATGGTTCAGAGTCTTGGACATTACGGAACTTAGAGAAGAAATACGAGGTGTGGCAATTAAATAACGAGACTAGTGTCATAAATGTGATGGATTTCAAAGAAAGTTACAATTGAGTGTTATCCCCTTCAATATACTCCCCTCCTCTATCTACACACCGCTGCATGCGTGCCTTTAGTTGTTCAAAGCAATGCTGTAGGTCATCAGACATCACCCTGTTCAACAACTCTGCCGTTTTTCGTTTCACCTCTTCCACAGACTGAAAATGTGTTCCCTTCAACGCACTTTTCACCTTCGGGAATAGATAAAAGTCACAGGGAGCCAGGTCTGGGGAATACGAAGGATGGTCGAGCACATGAATGCGCTTGGCTGCTAAAAACTGCTTCACAGAAAGGGCATTATGGGCAGGCGCATTGTATTGGTGGAGTATCCATGCATCGTTCTACCACAAATCCGGTCTCTTCTTCCTTATTCTTTCCCTCAGCTTGATTAGAACTTCTTTGTAGTAGGTCTGATTCACCGTTTGACCCTGAGGCACCCATTCAGTCATGATGATACCCCTGATATCGAAAAAAAAACGATGAGTATTGCCTTCACTTTCGACTTGCTCATTCGTGCTTTTTTAATTCTTGGCGATGTGGGAGTCTTCCAGTCCATGGATTGACGCTTAGTCTCGGGGTCATACTGGAAAATCCATGTTTCATCGCATGTGATGACACGTGTTAGCAAGTCTGGTTCTTTGAGTCGTTCCATGACGCCACAGCAAATGGTCTTTCGAATGTCTTTTTGTTCCTGAGAGAGGTTTTTCGGAACAATTTTTGCACAACCTTTTGTCATGTTTAAATTGTCATGCAAAATTGATCTTACTGCTCTTTGTTAATGTTCGTCATGTTTGCGATCATTCGAATGCTCAGACGTCTGTCTTTCCACACAAGTTCATTAATTTTTTGAACATTTTCGTCCGTTCTTGAACTCAAAGGGCGGCCAGGTCGTTCATCATCTTAAACCTCCTCTATACCTTCTGAAAATCGTTTGTGCCATTCGAAAACTCGCGCACGTGACATAGCATTATCACCATACACCTCTTTTAATATTGCACAACATTCCGTTGGTGTTTTGTTTAATTTCACCAGAAGTTTGATGTTAATGCGCTGCTCAACCTTACTGTTCACCATGATTCCGGCAGTACTACAGAACATTGTCCTCTTCATGCAAGCCTGCAAACAAAAGGAAAGCTTTCAGAATCATGAAACAAATAGTGGCTGCTCATGAGCGTTCATGATCAACAACATATTATTAGCTACCTACCCCCCCTCCATGATTCTTCGCGACAGGATGTATGCATTCTCGTTATTTAATTGCCAAATCTCGTATTTAGAGAGCTTCGAAATGTGGTGTTGGAGGAAGATGGAGAAGATAAAATGGACAGACAGAGTAACAAAAGAAGACGTTTAAAAACGTATAGGAGAGAAGAGAACGCCTCTAGCCAACATCCTTCGTAGGAAGGCCAATTGGATTGTATACATCTTGCGGAGAAGTTGTATTCTTCATTTCACCATAGAAGGAAAGATGGAAGGAATGCGATAAATAGGAAGAAGGACACAAGTGATCGATGATTTGAAAAATATAAGAAACTATTGGGATTAAAAAGAGGAAGTTGAAGATCGAAAAACATGGAAGAAACTGCGTGTATCGGGCTTAAGTGGGTTAACAAATTAAAATGTTAGAATTCTGAATGAGAGGTGGTTTCTCACGTTTAAAATTTCATTTTCTTTTTTCAAGAATCAGCACCAAGAGATTCTGACGTTTAATTCTACGTCAAACGGATGTCGATATAACTGTTTATTGGCTTTTAGAGACTGATGGAAGAAACATGTCATTCCATCCAGTTGCTTTGCTCAACTGAAACTAGAGATGTCAAAGACACTGATGATTTCAACCAAACAATACCAAGTTCTTCTTAACTGGCATCTAAGAGAGCAAACATTCAACACATTATCGCAAATGCTGTGTTCTTTTCGGAAGGAAACCGTCAAGGCTGTGAACAGAATCAAATTAAAATAAACAAATCGGCAGATTTACAATGAACGCTTTTTTCCTCTCTGATTAGACTGGCAGATTAAGGCCAAGCAAAAATACTTTTTTCATTCATCAACTCTTTTGCGTCACTACAGAGGTTCTTAAAGTTAATCTGCAACAGGATAAAAGGAGCTCTTATTGTGATTACTACGAAGAAAAGTGTACGAAAGTAATGAGATTAGCCGTGTCTGCAAATAGTGCATAAACTACGCCGATTCATGTGGAATTCTCAAAAAATAAACCGTGTTTAAGATGACCCTAAATTTCTGAGGTAAAGTTAATACATAATATTAGCAATATGGTTTATTAATTTATACTACAACCAGAAAAGGTACACTAAGAAAAATCCGTTATCCGGACAGCGGTATATTGTACAAGTATACAGAATCTATATGTTTACTACGGAAATCTGAACGGAGCGTGCGTTATTCATATGCTATATACGTACTGTCGTTTTCCCGCTTAAATGCTGTATCATGCCGCTGCAGGATGTCTGTCATGTCGCTGCTGCAGTCTTGTGTATGTTACATACGTCAGCTATATGCTATATACGTCCATCTGTGTGTGAGATCCTGCCCGCCTATAAACACAGTTCTTTCTTTCGTACGGAAAGTACGTTTATTCGGAACATTTATACGGAAAGTATCTATTATATAACATACGTTCTCAGTTGTACGTTTGCTGCCAGGCCGTTACCCACAGTTGTAAGTTAAATCCAAAAGCTACAGGATTTAAGTATGTAACCTACGTTTGTACGTACGGAACATACGTTTCTTTTTCTCTGTGTAGAGTTCATAATACTGTAGTCCTTTTAAGATGACAAATAAGGTTCGGAACATCTTAAAAGTGTTACAAATTCAGTCATTTTCTCACCAAATCAGGTTGATTTTCGTGTTTATAACGGACAAAATTCACATCTGGTGGTTAGTGAGCGATTTTCAATCACAGAGTTGTAACGCGTGGAATTGAACTAAGAAGGTCCAAAGTATCGATGAGGAATCGTGGCACCAAATCATGGTGCTCGTCTTAACATCATATTAGTGTATTAATTAAACGAAAAGAATCTTATTAATGTAGAACTTGCTAAATATAATTAATTAAATTTAACTAATTAATTAAATTTAACTAATAAGTTTCAATGGAACAATAGACTATTTCTAGGCGAGGGAGCTTAATCTTTGTTCAATAAACTTAGGTAGGCTTTATGTTCTGATCGAGTGGGAAATTTGCATGGTTTAATGCCAAAATTACATAGTCTTTTGAGATCATTCTTGTGTTCTTTGTCGCTTTTTTTGGGGGGGGGGGGATTGCACATTCATGTATAATATGATACGGATAAGAAAGCAGTGTTCATTTAACACGTTCCTTCATAAAACAAATTGTATTTTTTAAAATTTAGTATCCTTGGATTCCGAACCACTGTAATGCGTTCAAATTTCAAGGATCTTCCACGGCAAACGAACCTACGGCGCGCGCGTGTACTAGTCACTTGAGCAGCGAGGAGAGCTTCATAAGAATTGAAGACCATGCTGCTTGGGTAAGCAGCAAGAGATACTCCTCCAGTAACTCTTTACTCAAACTGGAACTGGTTCAAATTAGTCATTTCCGGTTTAAACGTTTATCGCTATAGAACGGCAACGGTTACAGAGAGCGTGAGGCGCTTTTCTTGCAAACGATTCAATGCCTCAAGACAACATATGACTATCCACAAAACTAAAAAACCGGAAGTGGTTCAAATTTAATATTACTTCCGGTTTCGACATCGATTTGTATAAAGCAAAAGTGGTAAAAGATATAGAGATGCAACTTTTCGCAATCGATTCAGTGTCCCAAGAATAGGTTCCATTTCATATGTTAACCCTCCGTTCAAACTGAAAGTGATCCAAATTAACCATTTCCAGTTTTAATATTTACTATCATAGAACAAAAAATGTAATAGATAGGAACAATCAGTTTTCGGCAATCAATTCAGGTTCCCAACAGAACATATCCTCACAACATTTACCAGTCTGCAGTAACCAAGAATAGTTAAAATTTACTGCTACTTATGGTTTCAATGCTGATTACCATAGAGTCAAACCTAAGAGAAATGTTTTTTTCAATCGATTCACCGTCCAAAAATAGGTTTTATTTCCTTTGTAAACCCTCTTTCAAACCGGAAGTGGCTTAATTAAACCATTTCCAGTTTCAACATTTATCACCCTAGAACAAATGGCAACATATAGTTAAAAAGGGATTTTTGCAACCAATACAGTGTCTCAAAAATATCTCATCGTAACCCAAAACACTTTCGAAATCAGATGTGGTTGAAATATACCAGTAGGCCTACTTTCCGTTTCAAATTTAACCTAAGTAAAGGAAAAACTGTAAGAGATATCGAAAAGCGCTTTTCTGAAATTCACTCAGCTTTAAAATAATATATTCCATCTCCTGCTTTAATCCTCTATTTCAAACGGAGTGGTTGAAATTTGCAATATCCTGTTTCAACAACAAAAACAAGAAGGACGTAATTGCAAATTGTTAAGCACCTTTGGTTTTGGTAGAGTTTTGTGGATAGTCATGATTATCTTGAGACGCTGAATCGTTTGCAAAAAAAAAAAAAAAAAAAAAAAAAAAATCTTACTATCTGTTACCGTTTTCGTTCCATGCTGACAGGGCCGGATTAAAGGGGGACTGTAGCTCCGGGCCTCCAGGTTGACACCGGTCTTTACTCTGATCAAAATCTCAACTGATCATCTAAAACGAATCATGAAGATACAATCATCATCATAAAATAAAATATGACCAAAAGTATGAAACATATCCCCTTTACTTTCGTCTTGCACTTTCACAGAAAAGTATTAGGTGAAGTCAGCAGGGGCCATATATATATTTTTTTTCTAGTCCCGGGCCTCCAGATGATTTAATCCGGTCCTGCATGCAGATAAACGTTGAAACAGCAAAATGCTACTTTTAACCCCTTCCAGATTGAATGTGTAGAACAAAGCTACTCTTGGGATTCTGAAGAGATTGAAAAAAAGATCTCAAACCGCATGTTGATTGCATTTACCGTTTTTGCTCTACGAAAATCAGTATTGTACCGGACGTAATAGTACATTTGTTCCCCTTTTGGTATTGGTATCATCTTGTGGATAGTCACGTTAGGTTCTCTTGAGACGCTAAATCGTTTGCAAAAATTGCTTCTAGCTATCTGTTACCGTTTTCGTTCCATGGTGATAAACGTTGAAACCGAAAATTGTTCGTTTTAACCACTTCCTGTTTCAATAGAGGGTTAACGGAGTAAAATAGAGCTATTCTTCGGACGATGAATCAATTGCTAAAGCCATATGTTGATAGAATGTACTTTTTCGGAAGTAATAGTAAATTTGAACCATTTTCGGCTTTGGTAGAGTATTGTAGATAGTCATGACATGCTTTCTTGAGACGTTGAATTGTTTGCACGAAACCGCTTCTTGCTATCTGTTACCGTTTTCGTTCTATGTCGATAAACGTTGAAACCGGAAATGGCTCCGTTTAGCCACTTTCGATTTGAATCAGGGTTAACGGAGCACAAAGGACTTTTTCTTGGGACGCTAAATCGATTAAAACACACACACACACACACACACACATGTTGATAGCATTTACCGTATTTGCCCTGCGGAAATAATAGTAAATTTGAACCACTTCCTGTTTCAGTAGAGTGTTGTGGATACTTATGATGTGTTTCCTTGGGACGCTGCATCGTTTGCAGAAAACCACTCCTCGTTATGTTACCGTTTTCGTTCTATGCGATAAACATTAAAGCCGGAAATGGCTAATATGAGTCACTTCCGGTTTGAAGTCACGGCGAAACTGAACCTATCCTTGGGACGCGAAATTGATTCCAAGAAATCCATCTCGAATTTTTTTTAATCTGATGCATGGCGACAGACGGACGGACAAACAAAGCCGTCATATAACGCTTCCGACACTTATACATATCATAGTTTCGAAGTTAATAAAAGTACAAAAAATATATTTAAAAAAACACTTGATACACAATATATTTTTGCGGTATAATTTGTTTAAGATTATATCACTTCAATATTTAAGCAACATAAAATTATACAGGGTGTGGCAAATAAAAGTTGCGCGGAGAACAGAGTTCCAGGGTACAAAGAAACACAGCAATGGATAGGAAATAATTCCCTAACATGCTTATAGCAAATGTTGAAAATGACGACCATTCATCTCTTGGCAATTTTGGGCCCAGGTCAGCAAGTTGCAGAAGGCAGATCGAAGCTGGGCTGCTGGCATTGCTGCAATCTCATCAGAGATGTTCTGCTGCAGGTCTTGAAAATATGAGGGTTATTGTGATACTCCTTAGACTTGAAGTTTCCCCACAAAAATAATCGCACACGTACAAATCAGGTGACCGGGGTGGCCAGCTAGGTAACTTTCCACAACGAACACCCTCTGCTGTACTGTGAGTACCATCTTCACCTATGCACTGCTCAACTCACACTGACACAGCTCGGACTAAGATCTGAACCGGTAGTGTGCGTACACGTGGTGTGCGCGTCACGTGGTGTGGTTCCATGCATACATTCACGTCCAATCGTATCCACTCGTTCGGGCCATTTTATTTACCCCACCCTGTATATTTAAATTTACGACAATAAAAAAATATGGTTAGCGTATGCGCTTTTGGCACAGCAGACCAATGGTTTTGATTCCTGGTGGGATCTTTGTCACTTGGATTCCATGTTAAGCTCTAAGTCCACGTCTCATGTAGCCTCGCTGCTGAAAGGGATCTAAACTCAAAAATCCAAATTCATATTAAGATTGGTAACTTTTTTTCTAATATGGAGATAATACTTTCTGTCTAAAGTACAAAAATGACACTATAGATTAGGAACTATACAAAGCCATAGTAGGTTGATTGATTTGTAGTTTAACTGCCATTTTCAGAACCACAGCTGTATGAGATGTAGGCTACGTCTCACAGTGAGACCGAAAACAGATGAGCTTGCACCGGGAATAATCGAAAGAAGATCGACCACTCCAAACAAGGCACGTTTGCTAACATGCACGAGGGCGTCTCAGGGCTGAAGTAATGAATTACACTTGATATTCATATCTCCAACGAGTTTATTCCTTAAGATTTACGTTATTAAACCTTTGCACTTGCTGGCATAAACTGACAGAACATGGATCGAGTCTCGTCCCGTTCTCTTTTCGTAGCCGCATAAAATGTTCATTTTCTAGACATGTGATCCCGAATCCAATCCCCAATGTACAAATTCAGTATTGTTTGGATACAACTTTCTACAGCAGCGCAATCTTATGTAGTCTTGGTAATGAAAATAGAACATTATATTGAAATCAATAAATAAATCTTAACCCCAGGCGCCACATTTTTTTTCCATTATCATTGCATTTATGATTCTCGACTTATTAGCCTATGGAGCGTAACCTTTGGGCGTAAAACTCAATAAAACAAAGAATAAACGTATTGGACAATCAATGGTATTAATTTTGGCAACCATGCAATAAATATAGAAGACTGGCTGTTTGTAGTCTTGCTTGTCTCTTCCTGATAAAGCAAGTAGCTATGACTGGGAGCGAAAAATCTTTCCTCGAGCTGTACCTTGACAGACATGTACTATAGAATGGGAGACAATGGTTGGTGTGTGGGTTAGGAGAATGAAACGTGGGATAAGCGACGTTGGTGTGTGGTAAAGGATCGTGGCTAAGCAAACGCACTAGAGACCAAGCAAGTGAATGGGTGACATAAACATATCATTCTCTACTTGAAGAAAGTAGACAAGATGTGGCAACACCGCAATCTCATTTACTAACACAGAGCTTCCTCGTGGCTAAGGGGTTAGCATACACACCTTTGGCGTGGGAGACCCGGGTTCGATTCCCGGCGGGAGCTCATGTGGTTCGGATTCCACGTTAATCAGTAGATCCACGTCTCATATAGCCTCGCTGCTGAACGTGACGTTAAAATCAACTCAACTCGCATTCACTAACAGTATTAAGGTGGAATCAGGGCGCCGTTTTCAAAAGCCATAAACACTGTCCATTAGCATAGTAAGACACGACAAACAACTGTGTCTTAAAACTTACACACCAGGATGTGTAATACAGACTTAGAAAAGAATGAATGCCCAAGGAGCAATGACGGCTAAAATGTCTTCGAATTAAGACTAGCCACACTATCCAACCATTAATCAAACGTTGTGCTCGTTGGTACATCAGGCATTTCTGGGGGAAAATATCTGCTTGCAAGAGAAAGATAAATATAGGTTTTAATTGTGGTAAAAACTATAGTGTGGTTTAGTACCATTAATGAATATTACACCAACACAATAAAATATCATTATACTATGTTCTATGAATAGTGATAATACCACAGCAGATATATTTTGCATACGAGAAGCAGACTTAAGATAAATTGTATGTGTTAAAATACATTTAATAAATACATATTATCCTCTTGTGTTACGATTTATGTTTATTACAGCGCAGTTCCACAAACTGTAATTAAAATAGTCCTTGTTACACTGTCATTGCTGTACATATTTATTTGCTGCTGCGATTGTACACAAATTGCACCTCGCCTATACGGAGAGATTAATTGTTGGAGGAGTGTATAACTAGTTTAGGGAATTGCCTTCAAACTTTGCATTGCAGAAAAGATTCAAATAAAAAATCAAAAACAATAACCATCCCTTGGGCTCACACTAAATACAAACCTCATCGTCCGCTAACAAGTTCCGGCGATATGTGAAACTTCCGGGGATTTAAAGCGCTCACACAGCTTTTGGTATCGGATACTGGCACAAACTTCACAGCAATTCCCAGCGGCTATATAATATGAAACACTATTCACATCACAGCTGTTAATGAACTGGGCTTTGGTGGTAGCCACTACTAGTTCAAAATGAAGTGTCAAATTACTGTTGATCGTTACGTATAGATATATTCGACGGAACTTTTAAACACATCGACTTAAAGAATATAAAACGATATACCACACAGAAAGTAAGACAAAGATTGCTTCGTTGCGAGACCACTTGGTAATTCTATATAGCTTTAAGGCATTCACTATAAGTAGATGTTATCCTTCTTTCCACGTGAATCCTGAAACTGGCTTATTAAGGTCCCATATCACTTAATGCTTAATTAAATCATCGCTGTCGAAAATATATTCCTAAGAATGAGAATAGTTCTATCACGAAGTAGTTATCTATAAAGGAAATGTTACCAACTAATATGTATTTCAACTATGTTGTGGACTTTTCATGCAAAATAATTTATGCCGTATTGTAAGATCGTTAATGAAGTACTTATTTATGAAATAAGAACCAATCGAATTGAGTAGTTCTTGAGAAAGTTGACAAAGAATACCTCCGAAAGTGAATTACTTTTTGTGGACATTCTCATGACTAATTATTGCCATTTTATAGGATTGTTATGACACGTTTATTTATGAAATATGAAGCAAAACTGCCTGTCTTCAAGAAAATGGTAAAATAAACTTAACCCCAAAAGTAAATTTCACTTTATCATTTTTTTAAATGAAAAATGAGTTATTCCACATTTTCAGATTGTTAATTAAACATTTATTTATGAAATAGAACATTTTCCTGAGTCATGCTTGAGAAAATCGTTGGAAAATTACTCACTTCTAAGAGTAAACTACTCACTTCTAAGAGTATGAAGTTTCTGAGGACAAATAAGTTATGCCACATTTCTCAGATTGCTAATACAACTTTTATTTTTGAAATCGACTGAGTCTTGATTGGAAAAATGATCCAGAAAAACTTACTTTAAAAGTAAACAGCACCTTCTGGATTTTTCAACGATTTATACTGTATTATAGGGTTGTTAAGGAAATATTGATTTGTGAAAAATAAACAAAATCCTTAGAGCCGTTTTTGAGAAATATCACATTTGTTTATATTCACCCTTCAATAAACTACGGTCACTTTTGGGACAGGAAGACACTTTGGAAACCTTCCCTGGATGATCTTGTAAAAATTTTAAGTTTGGTTTCAAAGCTTTAACTGGAAGTCCAATCGGAAAATGACCATTAGGAAGACCCAAGCGCCGATGGGAGGACAATATTAAGATGCATCTTGCAGAAATACGAATACAAAGTAGATACTAGATCCAGTTGACTAGGGACAGAAGTCAATAGAGAGCTTTGGTGAACGCAGAATTGAACCTCTGGGTTCCACATAACATAGTGTTAGTTACTTGAAATTTGGTGTTGAAACTGAATGGTATGGCCTGTCCAGAAACGGATGATCAGACGGGTTGACATTCACATTAACTTCGTACTTTCTATTGATAAAATAAATGTGAAAATACGTGCAACATAAAGCAGGAGTGCTCTACCTTAAATTCAGTTTATCCACAATGAATGTAATTAGATTTGGTTATCGCAAGGAAACAGATGAATGTGTGTACAAGCAATTGTGTAATCCCTTAGCCCTTGAACAGGAGCGAAATGAAACAATTTGGAAGCAATAGAAGTTCAGAGCTTCTTGTTAGAAGGGAAGGTTAAGTTCCTTCTACTAAAATAGTTCTGAACACCCTTACAGAAATGTTTGGTTCTTGAATAAAGAAAAAAGCGTGAGAGAAGGCATCAGGAAGTTTGGTCTGATTTTACATGTAAGCAGAGTATTGTCATACTCAGTTAACTTACAGACAGTTATAATAAATACTCAGTAACCTAAAAATCCATTACATTATGGTATTGACTAATTGATTCGAGTTTAACGTCCCTTCCCAGTATCAAGGCTACATCATGCGGGACCTACGGCCCGCAGCAAGCATCTCCATCAGCCACTGAATTCACGCCACATATGCACAGTGATTTTCATAAAACATTATTACAAAGGTGTTCTGCAAATTTTCCAATTTGGGTGCAGCAGACAGGGTGCAAGATGCAGCAGACCCAAGGAACATCTTATGACAATTTTTAATTTTGTTTGATGATTGCTCATTTCCGACAAGCCTGTAGAAAAGACCTAGGGAATTAGTATGTTAGATCAACCTTTCCACTTCTGCTGCCGTCTCACTGACAGCCGAAGAATTCACTGGCATCATTGTAGGCACCACCACGTTGTCGGTGAGTGACTATACAATAGAAAGTGTGCTTCTATGACATATAACATAAGTTTTAAACATGTTTTTGAATCTTCATCATCATCTTCCCTCTATCACGGTTAGAAAAAAAGCAGAATGCACTGATTTTTCTGCTTTGTGGTGGTACGTTAGCAGTGTAAAGATTAATAACGCTACCATTGAGTGATCCATACGGCACTAGAAACTGAACGAGCAAATTTATGGTGTAGGTTGAATACAAATAATTTTATATGCGACGGAGTATATTTTGACGTCATAGTAACTGTCAACCAGAAAATCCGATACTGGTTCCGAACAATCATCCATGAACGTTTTCTGCATTGCACCAAAGTTATAATATGGTGTTGTAACAAACACGAACGAAATCAAACCGTATTTCTTCGATGATGACACAGAAAAATGTACAATATCACGGCTGAACGTTATACTGACATGATTGCGAAACATGTCTTGTGTCTGCGTATGCAGCACGTGGCGATCTATAGTTTTAGCAAAATAGTGCTATTGCACATATTACAGTCATTAGCAGATCCCTTCTACATAAATTGTTGGCGCACATTGCCTTACTTTACACTTCGAAGGTGCACCATAGCCAGAACGTTTCCCCCATCTTAGTGTACCAGATTACTTCTTCTCAGTACATCTGCAGCATGTTCAAAATCCGCTGCAGCAAGCATAGAATAGCTGGAAACAACGTAATCGAAAGACAATAAATCTTATACAGTAGAAGACAGTAATATGGCGAAATGTGACCCAGTCAAAAATTAAGAAGTCTGGCTCGGGGCACACTTCCCCTGTCAAAAATTAGGGGACGTGGTTCAACGCACCTCTGCCAAAAAAATAGAGGTAGTAGTGGCCCAACGTGTCTCTGTCAAAAATTGGAAAAGTAGGTGAATCAGCACACCTCCGTCAAAAGTTAGAAGGTGCTCCTCCAACAAACATTGTCAAAAAATTGGTGGACTGAAAGTCATTCACTGCATACAAGACTGAATTTAAAGTGATGGTGGACATCTCAACATTCAAGTAAATTCCGAGAAGTGGCATATGTGTTCAACCCATGTGATATATAGATGCTTCTAACGCACTCTGCTACATAATAATCGATTTCATAATAAATTTATTTTTAATGACGTAGTGCAGTGTATTATTTCAAAATGAGTAAGCGAAACAGCTAATTATACTGTACACAGGTGTAACCTGCATCATGAAGAAAAACAGCTGTGCAGGACTGAGGTAGTTGCTGCGGTTACATTCAGCAATGATTAAATTACCAAACCGCGTAACTTCAGTGACTGCCTTTGTACTCTAACTTTAATGTATGTGTTCTCCTAGTACCGATTTTTAAGTATATTGGTCTTTTTTTCTAGCTTCATGTATTTCTATGATCGGCATGCCAAAATTAATCAGTGAATAATTAAACGTAAAATAAAATTACATGCATAGCATAAACTAACATCAAAATATTCCATAAATGGACTGTGGAACACACACTGATCGGATCCCACGTTAACATGTAGTTCTATGCCCCACTTATTTCACCAAGTGATCGAAATGAATGGCAAATCAAGAAATCAATAAATATGCACGAAGCAAAGATTTCCAAACATTTAAATTCTTTATGAAAGAAATGACAAGTAAATTTGTCATCACCGCCTTATCCAAATTACTTAATTCCCGAAGTATGAAGGGTTTCAAAAAGTTTCCAGCCTCATATTGAAATATCATGCTACTGTTGACAAGGCGTTCATAGTATTTAATGCTATCTGTGGAATAAATTGTGTCAGTTTTCAGTGGCTAGGTCAGTGGTCGTCAAACTTATGACGCTTCTGAGCTACTTGCTTTACGGGGGCTTAATTTGAAAAGTATTTTCAAAGAAAGCTGTGTCGTCAAAGCGAGATTCTTGGGACGTTTCTCATAGGTAGAACAGGTCCTGGGACCGGACGACACCCGGCTGATTTTAAGAGAAATAAAAATGAGGATTTTAGCTTTTTTGGAGAGAGAGAGAGTGAGGGTAGGTGAGAGGTGAGGAAGAGAAAGGAAGAAATCTGACGTCACAGTACCTGTAGCTTCATCTTCTCTGCTGGGCTTCCTCCTGTTGTTCGTCTGGTGTTCAATATGTCGAAAACCGAATTATAGACTGTTCGGTTTGTTTTCCAAGTTACTCCCGAAGTGCCCGATTGACTGCCGTGAACTCCCCGGACCGACTGCGATGACTGTCTTTTGATAACTTCGCGACTAAATCCAAAAAGGACCTCGATAACCGACTCCAAAGTCTCCAAGCAACTTCAAAGGCTGCGTGTGACTTCAAAGGCTCCGTGTGACTCTCTGTTTCCAGGATGGAGGGAGTATTTAAAGACAAAGATCTCCTGTTAATCCTGCTGACTCTAGGCACGTGTAGATGAGATGTTTTCGTCCCAACAGGTACTCATGACGTCAGAGATGGACAGATAGTTGGGAAAGGAGCTCTCTCAGCTTTATTACATAAAATACACATTGACATAATACATTATATAACATAAACAAACACTTTCACGATTTAACTACGAATGCACAAAATTACGGAAGAGAAACGTTGACTAAATTCTCAGACAGTGGCGGCGGTTGGACGTTAAAAGTGGGGGGGGGCAAGACATGATCTGAATATTTGCATATAAATGTTAGTTTTCCTGCTTGTTTCTAATATTTTGTTTGACAAAAGGTTGTATAACTAATAGGATACTATCTTTTTCAGTTAAAATACCGTATATAACATTTCATATTTTATTAAGTAAATTGACAAGAGCAACGCCAGTAGGTATGCAACCTTTGTACTCTTAAACAAGGAAAGTGTAAAAAGAGATTTGATTCCTTGCTCATGAACATCTTAAAATTCTGTCTGAAAAACTGTGTGATCAGATTATTGAATAACAAATTTGCAAAACAAATAAATAGAAAGGATAATATTAATCATAGTAATAAATAATGATTAGGGGCACGAGTTTTACGCACTAAGAATTTGAAAATTTCGCGTTTCGTTTTTCATATTTCGCGTTTTGTCGCATTTCCAAATAACTTCTGCATTTTTTTAGCTCTTGAGAAAAAGATATTCCACGACATTTTTATAATTGTTCCTTCTATTCATAGATCACTACAAAAATAAACCAATAATAACCTAAAAACAAAATACACTGAATATTGCACTTGACATTGTAAATTTCACTTATAGGAAATTATATTTTTTTAAAATCAAATGAAAGAAAATCACTAACTAAACTTACTATGAGTAGGAAAGTTTTGCTGTCTTCTGAAAACACATGAGCACAAGTTACATTTAAGCATTAAACATAAGCATGTTACATGTTTACACATTTTCCTCCTTCATTGTTGTACGTTTGTCACTTATCACCAGTCCATAGTTAGGGAAAGAAAACTCTCACAATTGGCATTGCTTGTTGGAAACCACATATGTAAGTGCGTTTACAACAAACTTCAAACAATCATCACTTCAGGACTTTTGTCCATTCAAAATATTCATTACACTGTACTTTCCAGACGAATCACTTGTGAAGAGTTCATAGGGTACTTTGTAAAACTCCAAATGCGGTACTTCATAATCAGATGCTTTCATTTTCTTAAATGAAGGCCAAGCTTTTTAAAAAAAAACTTTTTTAACGTAACAATGTCTGGTTCACTGCCACATGCAATTACAGAAGGATCAAATAGCGTTCCCAAAGCATCATATACTTCTATAGTTTTGGAGTCATCTCTTTGCGAAGAAAGCTTCAAGGATGATCTTTATGCACATTTTTTAAAAGTCACATTCAACACCAACCCCTTTCCACTTCGTAACAAACGTAAGTGTGATTTAGTTTTTCCACCAAAGAGGTCCTGCAACATGTTCTCTATCCGAATTACCCAAAATGCACCGTTCATGCCACGTTCTACCGTTCCGACAGCGGAAAACTGGCGTTTCCAAATTAATGAAAACGTATGTTTAAAATTTCGCATTATATCGCGAACTGTTAGAAATTTCGTACAAAACTGCCAATTTCGCGTTATATCGCGCAACAGAAAACAACGAAAATACACATAGAATATCACAAAACGTCAAGAAACTGAAAATTACTTAATTTTGACGCATTTCATTTTGTCGCGCAATGCGAAAAACTCTTGCCTCTAATAATGATGTTTGTTTTGCAAAAGTCATATTGAAATGGGGATTAATGAACAACTTAATTTTTAATTCCACACATGCTATTAAACGTAGAAAATGAAAGACAGTAAATACTACAAGCATATGCTACGACATTTAAAGAACTATTTGCTTTTGTAACTTTCCGAAACATGTTCGTTGCCATTAGGTGCAGTTTTAATTTTCTTGGAGCACATCAAAACACAACAATACTTAGAATCACCCCATACTCCAGTTATACAAAATAACACTAAAACCTAGAATTATGTTGAATTCACTAAATTTAATTGTATATACACTCGTACACCTCTAACACACCACTTCATTCATACATTACACTACAAAACAATGGAAAAGGTAGAAGTTGTTTCTTATTACGCTTTCCCCCCTTTATTTAGAAAGAAAAGACATTTTAGGAACTGTCAATTTTTGTGCAATTAAAAAATAACTTGTGAAATAATTTTTTTCTTTTGCGAAATGCTGTCTGAATTAGTTTCAAAGCGGCTTACTAATATATCGAGCCCTTGTAAGAAGTGAAAGTATGCTGAAATTGTGCTCCAATAGGTTAATTTTGGGATTATTTTCTGTGGCAATTAAAACGCAATTCCTGTAGTTTTCTTTACTCCACGGGAAGACAACCAATACCTACTCAAGGAACGGCAAATATATGGCACAATTTTTTTTATGAACCAGTAATACATACAAAAATTTTACATTTCTAAATGAAACTATATACATTAATGGGTTACTTCAAAAAAGTGGGGGGGCAACTGCCCCCCTTTGCCCCCCTAATCGCCGCCCATGTTCTCAGACATACATGAATTTCATTAGACATCCGAATAACTAGCGTTCTTCGACACACAAGAAATAGTTTTATGTAATTAGGAAGGAAAAACAAAAGAATAGTCTCACAACACCGAAGATAAGTCTTAAAGAATAAATGATTTTGTGGGAGATCAACGAAAGTCTATAAATAATTAATATTAGTCTCTTCACACTTGTAGCGTTTTTAAATCCTACTGTGAGCTACCAACCAAAAGAACTACATATTTTTTTTTTTTAAAATCTTACATTTGTTTATTGCCTATAAACTTACATTTCTAGTAAAAATGAAATCAAACTATCCAAGTTAGCCGAAATCAAATATACACACGAAATACGTAACATGCACAACCCACGCGTATACAATCAACTGTGAAATGAGGCTGACAATGGCAGTCGCGTGAGAGAAACAAGCAGTTGTCGTCAGCGCTCCCTGTCGTTAGCACCAGTTCAGTAGAGGAATCAATGTTATCCAAACGAAGTGTTAACGCAATCTACCGAAAAGTCTCCGCGAGTTATTAGTAGCTCGCTATCGAGGGTTTGGCGATCGCTGGTCTAGCTGCATAAGTTCCTCGGAGGCAGTCATTTGAATCAGTTGCTGTGGGTTGACCTTGCATGCTGTACGACAATGCTCGAGTTTACACTGTCAAAGCTCAGTAAAAGATTATGGCTTCGAGAGAATTCAGTACTCACCCTACAGCTCAGATTTAGCTCTGCACGCTAGGCAACAATAGTCATGTTGACTAGAGCATTGCCAGACCTTAACTCACAGCGGCTGATTCAAATGACTGTCTCCGGCTAATTGACACAGCTAGATAGTTGAAAGTGATACATTATTTCTCCTATAGATGGCACTATATGTCAAGAACGGTTTATTACCAGTAGCACGATATTTCAGTGTCAGGCTGAAAACTTTTTGGAAATACCTTCGTACACGTGGTTAAGATACCCTGAATATTTGTTCACGTCTCGTATGCTAAATGCTGAGAACATATGTTAAATCTAATAAAGAACGTGAATTTTTATGCGTAAAGTGTCAGCTCGTCTAATAATTTGACACGAAATTTTCTAAGAGATATTAATTGGCATATGACCTCTGCATACGGCCAACCGTATTTTCTGAAATTGTCAGCATCATCCTTCTACACCTGCAGCTTGAAACTGAAGAACATTTCGATTCAAGTCAGTGAAATCATGTTTGTTTTGTTCGCTTCCCGAAATCATATCCCAGAAGGTTGTACTATCTTAAATGTTTTGAATAATTCTGTGTAATTTTTAAAGGTAACGTGTGCATATATGACTTTATATGTGACCATAGGAAAAAGACAACAAACCATTATGACTAATCACTACTTTTTGAACGAAGTACTGACGTACCGGTCGGGAGGCACAACACAACAGGCTAGCAGTGACAGAGATATCTCTGAATCTGACAGTGTGGTGTTTGTGCGTAGAATGGTGAAGGCCAGCAATATATCAGAATTTGATAGGAGCCAGAGTATGGTAAGCTGACGGCTGGGAACGAACTTCTCGGAAACACCGCAACTTGTCGGATGTATGCGAGCTGCAGTGGTTATTATCTTCCAAAGGTCGAAAAGGTCGTGAAAACAGCACCAAATGGCAAGGATGGGGCAGCAACAGCTTATTAAAGATGTCAGACGTCTCGTGGACTGTCGAAGTTGATAAAACAGAATAGGACTCAAACTTCGACACAATTAATAGTGAACATTAATAGTGGACAAAGCAGCGAATGTTTGAGCATATAGTTCACCGTACACTGTTACATATGGGCCTCCGCAACCGATGCTCCACACATGTATGGCATTATCGATTACGACCGAAATGGGCACGTTCTTATCGCCACTGGAACTCCGAGTAATGGCACAACGTTACATGATCGAACGAACCATGACACTGCCTTCATCATATCGATGGTTGAGTCAGAATTTGTTGCCTTCCACGGGTACAGCTGCTAGAGACGCGGACAGTAGAACAACAACAGCACGGTGATCGTTCCATTATGGAGAACCATCACATAGTAATCCATGAGCCTAGTAGTGCGTGTGGAAGGCATCATGCCTGCCACTACACATCGTGGAGTCATGTACATCCATTCATGAAGGTTGTTTAAAGTTTCCAGCTTGCAATAACATATTTCTGCAGCCCAACACTCCTTATAACAAGTCCAACGTTACGCTGCAGTAGTTCAAGGACCAATGTAGTGAATTTTAATTGTCGGCATGGCACCAAAACTCATCCAATCTTAATCCAACTGAACATTTTTCTGACGTCTTTGAACGTCAGATATGAACTCGTCGCCCCTCTGCGGAATTTAAGTGATTTGTGTGCGCAGATGTTCCTGCGCTATGCCTCCACCCACGTACGGAGGCCTCATTTCTTCCGTGCCAAATCGCATTGCTGCTCTACTGGGAGATAACGGTGAGCACACCAGATACTAAGTAAGTGGCATTAATATGTATTGGCTGGTGGATGTATTTTTCTATACATGTAAATTACAATTCTTTCCAGCAAAACGAAGACTCAATTATTGGCAGAGAGCGGCATACCTTTCAGGGGAATAATTTTTTTTTTCGACTTTCTTGAAAATTACTTGTCAGGATTTGCCATCAAGCATGATATTTCGTTCAACTCCATCCAATCCATCGAGTGATATTTCGACAATATTTTAGGTAAAATGTAAGAGGTAAGTACCACATATTGTTATCTTGCTGGTGTGATAAGAAAGCCTAAAAACAGCTTCACCTCAGTAAGTGATATGGTTATGTAGTATGGGGAAAATAAAAGGGGTCCGGAGAACAGAGTTCCAGGGGACAAAGAAACATAGCAAAGGAAAGGAAATAGTTTGCTAGCCTGCTTATAGCAGATGTTAGAACTGACCACCATTCATCTCTTGAATGAACACATGAATGAAAATGACCAGTTGTTTGGACACGTTTGGGAATGTTTTTTGCCTTGTTCAAAACAGATCCTCTCTGACACCATTTTCATACTAATCGTTGCATTGCACTATTTGCTGGTACTTTAACACAATGAAATTCAAATAAAGAAACTGGCCACACTCTTTCCACTAATTTGTTTTCACGTACCTTTCCACAACGAACACTCTCTGCTGCACTGTGAGTACCATCTTCACCTGTGCACTGCTCAACTCACATTGATTCGATTCCCGGCGGGAGCTCATGTGGTTCGGATTCCACGTTAATCAGTAGGTCCACGTCTCATATAGCCTCGCTGCTGAACGGGACGTAAAACTCAAAACCAATCAATCAATCAATCAACTCACATTGACATAGCACGCACTAAGATCTGAACCGGTGCTGCTGGTGTGCGTGTCACGTGGTGTGGTTCCATGCGTACATTCACCTCCAATCGTATCCACATGTCCGGACCACTTTTATTTGCCCCACCTGTAGTAATTTTTAGGTTTACAAAGAAAGTTAGTTTTTCTTCATTTTCTTGAAAAAAAAAAACGCAAGAGATTTTAGACTTACGTATATCATTGTGTTGAGTTCAATAATATCTATCTACTGGTATTTGTTTCATATTTGGATATTTTTTTCTTTAAACGCAAAAATAAGAGACGCAACAGCTTGCCACATTGTCTCGCAAGAGATCTACAATTCGTCATGCAATTAGACTGTCAATTGATGGAGAAAGGAACATTACACGATTCAACTTCACTACGACCGAACTTAGGAAACAAGATTATGAGATAGATCTCTTAGCAACCATACCAGCAAGGTTTCAATGGCCGTCAATTTTCCTGCAGTTCTCAGTACTGTTTCCTCTACATTCTATTCGACACACTTAATCTACTTTGGGAATTAGCATATTGATGTGTTTGCTGAAAGCTCCGACTACAGCATTATCTACTTGCTATGGAAATGGTTTAAATGAACAAATAACACATTTCCCATGAGATTATCTCAAAAGAGCAATCACAAATAAAAGACTATTGGTCTTAAATACAATACAACTGCTTCCGTTAATTTCGAACATTACAGACATGATTTGTGATTTTCCACACATGAATCTTGGAAAAAATTTAGACGTCAGTTGTTATTCGTTACGTACTTTGTTAGCCAGTTGGCGTAAAAGATTAGTTCTCGTTTCACACTCAGGAGGAGTCAAATTCGGATTACACAGGCAACCATTCTAACGGTGATTTCGTCAATCACAATCAAATGAAAGAAAAAAAGTTCTCTAATAAACATGGATTAAAAAGCGTAGCTTTCAAAGCTTTAAATCGCCGAAAATGCGACACACTACGTTTCAAAACGGTCTGGTTTGAAAATTTTGGGACCTCTCGCAAGCGGTTAAAGGAATTGCACAGCAACTATAGTGATCATGATGACTCGTGAAGCTTCAACTATGCTTACCAATTCCACCACCCAATAGAACGCGAGGATGTGTCCAAGTCATCAACCCCCACCCATGAAATTTTGCCAGTGTCGTTTCTCGTGCTATTCAGAGAACATCTCCTGAGGGTACAAAGTTGTCAAATAGACGTTAAATTTCAGTTTGTTGCTATTGTTAACGTTCGTAGTATTGTTCTTCAAGATTTTTTTTCGTCGCTCGTTTGTCATACCATTAATTTTGGCAACATAGTTGGTGCACTTTTTCTCAAGTGTCCGTCCGGAAGGCAGCTCCACGAATCATACCGAATTTTCCCGATGCATCACACGTGAGAGAAACGAGTTCTGTGATTCGTGTAGAGCCTAGGCTTCACGAGTCGTCGTGGTCACTACAGTAAGCGTTCTATCTAAATATATGCATTCCACAACCCTCGGAATGGCATGAAGTAAGTTGGGGCATGAATATACATTTTTAAATACTAATTGAGTACTCATTGCATGGATACCAGATTGTAAAATTAGAGTGAATAAATACTAATTGCTGCTATTTAGAGTGAATACTACTTTCTGTTCAATTTCCTGAGCCGTTTCGGAGAAGTCCCACAGTTTTCAAGCCACGGCGTTTTGAAAGGTAATGAATGGTTCGTATTTTCGGCGGTTTATAATTCTGAAAGGAGTTGTCCGATCCACGTTTATTAGAACTTACTTTCACTTGATATAAGAAATAGCTCCTAAATTTATGGGAATGAGCTCAGTAGCACCCTGTATAACCTCCGTTTGACTCCCTTACTAAGTTTTCTCTCTCCCTACATGAATGTATACAATAAGCATTTTTTATAACTTGTACACTGAGAAATTAACATCATATTTCACAGCCGATGAGATAACTTAGTCATGCAGCTATCATTACTGTAAAGATGGGCAAACAACAGTAGACTGGAGCAAAATATGGGCGTCAGGTGTCCAACGAATCAGTTCAAGATGTTTCGCAAGTGCAACTCCATCACTGTTGCTATAGAACACAATCAATTTCATATTCTGTTAACTTTACTTACAATGCAGTTTCCTGCCCGCGAAAAATATATCAAGGTAAATTTTTAGTATCAGAAATAAGAAATCTTACCTGTATTACGAAAAGTACTAGTGTTCATATATATTGATGTACTACCAGAAATGTCTACTCTTTCCAAGTGAATAATAGGTTTATGGAAAAATATTTGAGCTTCCTCTCCTACTTAGGATATGCACATCATTGAAATTGCAAAAATATAAAGGTAACCAAGAAAGTACTCTCGCTTTTTCATACACCATCTTCGAACATCTGTACGTCACTTAAGACATACCTCGAAAATCAAAAACAGTCCCCATCGGCATCGACGACCTTCTGCCAACGTACTGGAAGGCCATGGATTCCATCACGGCAGAACTCCGTGAATTGAACAAGCTATCAAGTGCATTTTGCACCTCTACTACGGATTTGAACTGGCGTCCTTTAACGTGATCGTCCAAGGAATAGAACAGGTGATAATCGGACGTCGCAATATGCAGGAAGTATGGTGGATACAATAGTGTTTCCCATCCAAAGCGTAGAATGGTGTCCCCAGTCATTCCATCCATGTGGGGCTTTGCGTTGTTCTGTAATAGGATATCTATCCCCTTTGCGATTCAGAAGTGCTGGCTCCAGTGTTTTAAGTTTCTCTTTAACACGGTTCAACTGCTGACAGTACACAGCTGCATTGATATTCTGATCAGCTGGTAGCAGTCAGATACACGATGCCGCGAGCAGGAAACCAAACACACAGGAGGACTTTTTTTTGTGCAGTGCTGGTTTCGGCTGTTTTGGAACCAGTTCATGAGATGCTAACCAATGATGACGGCAACGTGGAGCTTCATACAGGACCCACTTCTCATCACATGTCAGCACCCTGTCCAGATGTGGCTCCTTCCTCACCTTGCCTTCTGGCCCGGAGTTAAATCATGTGGGACCCATCTTCCCAACTTGTAGTGCGTCCCAAGTTGATGGAGGTGCTGCCGAATAGTTTGTCCACTCACTCTGAATTGCTTTCCCAGTTCCTCACATGTCTAGCCACTGTTCGCCTCAATTGCTACCTAAAGACCTTTATTTTGTACATGTGTTGATCTTCCGGCACGTAGTGCGTCTTTGAGTGTTTCGTCATCGTCCTTAAACTTGTTAAACCACTACTGCACTGTCCGCGTAGTCACGACACCTTCACCCAAGGCATGGCACATCTTGCGCCCCGCTGCAGTGGCGTTTGACCCCAGCTTGAACTCATACAGCATACACGCCCTTATAACGCTCTGTGGAGGTCCCATGTTCATTCTGTCCTTACGCAAGTTCGCGGTGCAACTGAACTGCCAGGACCACGTAGAATGTTGGATATACCCACATCAACAACTGACATCGCCTTATCTCTATTCGGACTGAACTCATGGTGTTAGGACCAATCAAACACAAACGTCCACAAAAAACGAAATAACTTTCTTGGTTACTTTTATAAACTCCATAATTTATTCTATTTTTGGCAGAAATGATGAATCCCCTGTTCCCTTACGATACAGCCTTTAATAAAAGTTACATAAAAAAAAAAACAGCTTGAGATACGTACTAAGTTCAAACCCTTTCAAACTGTTCAACCGTCTCCCTGTGACGCAATCGCAAACTTCAGGAAATATCGATTGCAATATTAAGAAATAAATTATAGAAAATGCTCTCTCTTCCCCCTTTAAAGTGGAAATGTTCAAAAATGGGTAGAGACGTGTCTCTTTATTTTTAATGATATGTGTATATACAGAGTTTCATCTTCCTAACTTGATGAGCTCATGACACACTGATTTTTTGGATAAAATTTTGAGCCCCCTCTACCCGTTCCCTTAGGAGACGTTTCTTAATTGCTGCCATCACTGTAAGCGCTATACAATTCGAACGATTTTCAGAATCTCTCATGTAGTACAGCATTCAGTTTCTGCAGCGAGAACAGAGAACGATATAAGATCCGAAGTCTCAGTTACAGAATTGACGACAGATGTACAATAATGTTGAGCTCTGGAAATTGGGTAGACTAGGGTAGGTACTGTCGATGTTCATGAAACCATGCCTCAACAGCTCCATCAACGTGAATTGTCCCACTATTGTCTTAGAAAACTGCATCATTGGTTGGAAACGTCTGGACCGTAGAATTTGGTCAGCTAAACAGTCCGCAATTTCACCGCCACTAGTTTGCCCTACGAACTACGGAACATCAGGAAATTACGGTACCACCGCGTGACAGTGTGACCACTATGTTTCACGGTAGGAATAAAACAGTTCAGAGCACAAACTTCTTTGTGAATCAACTATACATAAGTACGATCTGTTGTTGGAATTAAAGTGAAAGAAGAATTATCGAACTATGATCTGCGTTTCTAATTATTGGCAATCCACTTTTTGTGTTTTCGGCATCATTTTATTTCTGTTAAGTTTATGCAGCGATCAACGGATTGAAACTTGCAACCTGGCAGCATGCGCTTAGATTATGGAACTCGGGTTAGACTGTGAGTATCGCAATAGGCTGTTCTATGTGCTGAATGAGTTCCGCAGTCACATTACCGAACTCGCTTCACCGCCATTGGTAACAATCTTCCTGAATGCTCGAAAACCTCTGTAACTGAGGCTTATTTTGTGTGCAGTATTACTCCTTATAGATGTTGTTTAGCCATGAGTTTTGCAAGCCATCATTACAAGGATATCGTTTCTCACGACACACCAAACACACTGGGCCCATTGTATATACTAGCGCCAACGAATAGTGCACAACCAATTTTGGCTTCTTTGAGTTTCGGAAATTCTCCCGTCTTGTATTATCATCAACGTTTAGTTTCAACACAAGTAACCGTGCTACTCTGCCAGACGTACTACAAATATTCATCTAACATTCCACTAATGGTGGCTAGATGCTGCACACACGTCCTCGATTTTAGCATTTTATATGCCTTGAAATTTATAGGAGTCTCCATTCCAAATGTTAGCGGCAAAATGTTTTGAATGTCATGATCTGCAAACTTGTTTTCATTGTCAGAAGATAGAGGATATAATCAGGTTTGAAATATTAAAAAAATCCCCTTGGTGTGTATAAAATAATTACGAATTACTGCCTCTTAAAAAATATTTGTGTCAAGATTAATTTAGGCTATTCCCGGAACCAAGAAAGATAATAATCCTCTAATCCTGCATTTATCCACCTAGTGTTTTAAGTGGCTTGTCGATTTCCGTGAAAAGCGTTAACTTTAACACATTTCTGCCAACTCATTCGTAGGTTTTAATGAGACTGTCTTCGTCAGATGTACAGCACAAACTTCTCCTCGAAAACACGCGACAACTTAGGAACAAAGTTACTTCATGTTAACCAGTTCAACACAAAACCGCAAAGGTGCTTCGTTTCCCTGTTGCGGTCAAACAGTTTGAAGAGGTAAGTCTACGAAGACACTTGTCACAAAATTCTCAATTCAATGTTACGCACCCAAGGACACACTTCTTTCAAATACACACATACATGCATTATATATAGAATTTAACTGAAAGAAGAAACCTGATCTTCAGAAGTTCACACACACACACACACACACACACACACACACACACACATATATATATATATATATATATATATATATATATATATATATATATATATATATATATATATATATATATATATGCAGGATGTTTCAAAACAACACCGACAACGTTTGGAAGGTGATTCCTGACACCAAGATAAGACGAAAAATATAGACCAATATATACTAACCTGGGTGCACAAATGCTTCCTTTCGGAGTTATGGGTTGCCGAAAACATAAAAAGAAAATGAACTTTAAAGATCCATAGCTCCAAAATTATGGCACCTACCGTATTCGGGTCAAGACTTCACTGAAGAACTAATTTGTGCACTATCCAAAAATACATGTTTCAGAATCCTAAGGCACCCACGCAACAATTTTTATAGAGTGAGTTTTTCTACGGGCATAAAATTTGAAGTACTCACAGCTACTTCTATAAAAGTTGTTGTGGAAGTGGCGTGGGATTCTGAACCTTGGATATTTGGATAGAGTGCATACTAGTTCGTAAGTAAAGTCTTCAATCGACTACGGTAGGTCCCATAGTTTTGGAGCTGTGGACCTTTAAAGTTTAGATTTTCATGTTTTTGGCAGCCTGCAACTCCGAAAGGAAGCATTTGTGCATCAAGGTTGGTCTATACTTTTTGTCTTATCTTGGTGTCAGGAATAACCTCCCAAACGTTGTCGTCGTTATTTTGAAACACCCTGTATATAGATTTAGTAAATTAATGCAATATGCGAATACGGAAGCAAAAATATTGGATATTTGCGAGGGATGGTCGAAAAAAGTTAAATAGCCTATTATGGATTGTGTGTGAGGCACATCTGGAAGATCAACAGATTTGATGATAGAGGGCGCTCAACAAAGGTCCTCTATGTAATCACAGTTTTTGTTCAACCGCTTATCACAACGGCAGATCAAGTTTTCTATATCATTTGCCCAGAAATCTGCGTCAAATTCTCAGCCACCGTGAGGCAGCGACAGGTCTTTTGACATAATCATACCAAATAATGGTGGCCAGCTATATTTTGCTTTAGAACAGCGGAAAGGTGAAAGTCACTGGGGCTAGGTCAGGGCTGTAGAAGGAATGCTCTAGTCGTTTCAAGCGTAACGTCAGTGATTGGTACTATGTCCATCGCTGTGTTCAGGATTGTCATTAACAATATTCGTCCGTCTTTCTTTGAAAACACGACACCACTTCCCTGCTTTGAAATTCAGCCCTCCTCATACAACTGTACAGTCTGTCTATGAATGTCAGCAGCTGTAATGTGTCTGGTCCACATGATCCACACAACTGACCTCACTTCTACTCTTCACCAATTTTCCAGACGAGTCACCATTTTTAATGTCCGATTTTCGGGTATACATTATCAGAATCCGAAGTCTTCAAACCTGCACCAAGACAGACATGTTGACAATCTACAAATCAATTTCCGTTAACTTACAGTGAATAACATAAAACTTTTAGGCTTTGTAACTTTTTTAATCATCCCTCGTAGTATTTAACTCTCGCCAACTACTATTTTAAAGGAATATTTGAATGCAAGATGAATGGAACCATGTTCTGAAAAACAGAATCACGTTCGCACAAGATATTGGTACTATTACAAAGTAAGATTTACGTTACGGATTACTTCGTGTCTATCACTTAGCATACGAACTTTTGGCACATAAAACCTGATTTCGATTCCCGGTGCGAGTCCATGCAGTTCAGATCCCACATTAAGAGCCTGCCTTACTAAAAATAATTTAAAAAATACCATTTTTATTTTGCTTGTTTATTCATCAGTGAAAGGAGATAATGAAAAGCAAGTCACCACAATGCTATTCAACAACAAAAAATATGAACCTAAGAATGTTTAGTGTTATCATTCATAGAAATTACAGTGTTGCCAAAAAACAATTTTCCTAAAATCTAAGTTAAGGCAGCAAGTAGAGGAAAAAACTCAACTGCATTTGGTTACATTTTATACTGTTTTGGTTTCCTGTGAACTACTTTTTAAATAATAGTTGTATTTAGTTTGTAATAAACAAAATAGTTTTAACATACAGTTATTAAAACTAAATAATAATGTTTTCTCGGGGTTCTCCCGTTTCCTCCCACTTTCTTCATTCCACCATTTCATTCATTACTCATCATCACCGTCTCCTTTAGCCTAACCGACATAACCGTGGGACGTAAAACTCAAAAATCTCATTTCATTTCTTCTTTCTCTCATTCGTTTTGATGATACGGAATCCAGAGATGAAAGAGAACAACTAGATAAACTTCCACCACTTCGAGATGTGGCAGATATATTTACAACTAACTCTAAAACTATGTATGAAGCGCCACCTTTCGGTACAATTGATGAGCAACTGGTAAAATTTCCAGGCATATGCCCCTTTAAGGTATACATGCCTAACAAACTGGGGGAATATGGCATAAAAGTATGGATGCTTTGTGATGTTACAACGTTCTACTGCTGTAACCTGCAAGTATATTTGGGCCGGACCTGGCGATCAGCCTGAAGTGAATCAAGGACCCCGTGTTGTGAAAGATCTTGTGAATTTTTGGGAGATTTCTCGTCGCAATGTAACTACGGACAACTTTTTCATAGATATTTCTTTGGCAGAAGGATCTTTAGGATGGAATGTGACTCAGGTGGGAACCATACGAAAAAAACCGCAAAGATCTTCCTAAGTGTATAGTCAATGTGAAGGAGAGAGTGCTTTATTCATCTGATTTCCTATTCACCAAGGACCTGGCATTGGTCTCATATGTACCGAAAAAATAAATAATTGTGTCATTCTCCTCTCAAGCATGCATCATGAACACAGCATTACTGATGAAACTAACGACTTCAAACCAGAAATTATAGTGGATTACAACAGGACAAGAGTGGCGTTGACATTCTAGATAAGCGTTTTGTAGAATACACTTTCCGTAGGGGAACAAGAAGGTGGCCAATGGCTTTGTTTCTCAACTGGGTATATATAGCATCCTATAATGCTTTGGTCATTTGCAAAGATAATTTGCAAAAAGATATCAACTTGAAATCTCTGAAACATGCGCGCAAATATTTTCTAGAGGAACTGGGCAGACAGTTGATTGCACCGCAGTTAAAACGCCGTGCTTTACATATCGAAACTATGCCACCAAGGCTACAAGGATTCCACAGTCCAGGCTATCAGACTTACTGGAAAGGACGTAAGAAAATTAAAGTATCAAGCCGACTCTGAGGATGAAAGAGTTCTGACAAAACGAGGTAGGTATAGTCTGTGCTCTAGATCAGTAAATGACACGAACTATTCTCAGAAGTGCAACAAATGCACCAAGGTTGTGTGTAAATGTCATACTTCATGTGTAATTTTATGTCTTTATTGCAACAACGATGAGAAGCAAAACTGAAAATAGTTACAGTGCATTGCTACCATACTTTTTTCCCGCGAGATTTTTGCTGTAATTTGGCTTTCACATAAGTGCAAAAAGTGCAGGAAGTTCTGGACAAACACCATACCTCACGTGTTATTCTGTAGTGTGTTATAGTGTCTTGATACCCAGAACGATGAAAGGGAAAACGGAAGGTGGTTGTGATGCATTAGTAACATTGTTCTTAGAAAATATTAGTGTTTTCGTATTTTTTCACGTGAAGTTTTGTGCTAATTTAATTCCATTGACAACATTCCTGTAAGTTGTTAAAATTATATTTTCCTCTTTAAAATAAATGTTCATTGCTTTTATTATAACAATAGAATATCATTTGATCTCTTTGTTGGCCTTAGAATCACAGAAACCTATGGGGTCAAATTGATCCCATCTTGGGCATTTAAGTAAAATGTATATCTTGGTACTCCAAGGGTTAACATACGGCCTCGCGTAGCGTAATTACTAACACTCTCGTCTTTTGTGCCAGCGGTCACGCGTTCGATTCCAAGTGGGGACAATCGGTAGAAAAAGTGTCAAATCTTTTTCAGGCCAGCGATATTGAGTGAGATTTTCCTTTTTTTCATTAACACCAGAGAGATATCGGGACGGTATCTAACATATGGTTCTAGGCTGCTTCCTCTCCAATTCCCCGCAGGGTGATCGCCGAGCGAAGTTATCCATCATACGTGATAAGCTACCATGGCAATAGAAGCCGAGAGCTCAGAATCTAATTCCTAATTAGCATACGCTATAAATTTCCTAAACAAAAACTTTTTTATGTACAATGGTATTTCTGGTAAGCGATTTTGGTTTTCAGTTTGCAAAAGAAAGGTGTTGTGGAATGCTCTTTTGCCACTCACTGATTCAATTGTTAATTGTGTCTTTGATCGTACAACATATTTCTAAACAATCTATTTGAAACAAACATTTTTTTTTATTTGAACAGATGTAACCGGATCATATTTAAGCAATAAGCAAGAACATGAGAACTGGCACATTTTACTCCAATGTACTTTCGTTCACCAAGTCGCTAGACGTAATAACTCCCTCACATTTCTTGCGGCAGCGTTTTCTCCATTTACCATCTTGACATTAACGAAGTTCGTTTCTGTTAGTTTTAAATTTCTACAAAATGATAGAAACATTTACGGATATAAAAGATCCTAATAAGTTGTTGATTTTGATGAAAATGCCAATAGACAAATTAGACAATATAAACTTTGCTGAAATTGCAGCACAGACCCCTATTCATTTTTATCATATCTGTAACATTAAGTAATATACATTTTGCTTGACATCCAATCTCTACCTATCAGAAATATCACCAGTCAGTATTAAGAGGCCGCGATAGCTCAGTCGCAGTGTGCTCACCGCTGAGGCGGGGAATCCCTGGTTCACTCCAAACTCCCACCAAGTGGGCTTTGTGGTGGACAAACACCGTGTGTTTTTTTTTATCAGGGTTCTCCCGTTTATTTCCACTTTCGTCACTCCATCATTATCATACATATCATCACCGTCTTCTTTAGCCTCAGTGCATAATCGTTAGGCCTTAAAAAGACTCACGGTGGAGTAGATGAACACAGGGCTCTACCATATGTTCAACACGTGCATTTGCACGGGGTCAAAATCTGTCATAACTATTTTATTTAAAACAAATATTTCTTGTTAGAAAGAGACTTTATGATGATGGAAGTTAAATTTACTAAGCTGACCTATTTGAATATTCGTTCATAAATCATGTTTAGGTCGCATTAGTTTAAGGTCACATGGACAGTGCTAAAGCAAATGGTCAAACAAATCTCAGCATGAACTGCTTGATTGTTATGAAATACAAGAACTCCAATTTCCGAATAGTAACGACACCTGTTTCTTTTACTTAGCTATCACAGTTTTGATATGAAAACTAGTCTTGTCTTTCTCACAAACAAGTCCCTTATCATTGAAGGTGGAAACTAATTTTTCTTTAATGTTTTAACAGATGTAGAAATCAAGAAATAAAGATAAAAGAGGTAGTAGCACTGGAAGTGCTAACTGATAGACCCTATATTGAGATTGAAGTTCGGTATTGAATTATATAAAAGAGTATTACTATCTTTCATCTGCAGGTGTGCTTGCTTTATCTTTCACGAACATATTAGATTATTATTTAAAGAAAACAAAACAGACAGAAAGAGATTGTATTTGTAGTGTTTAGGCGTTTCTGAGTGCGAGTGCTGTTTTTTCCCCTTCGTTGTTCATGATGAGGTAGCATACTAAAAATCGTGGCTTTTAAGACTTATTCTTTCTGGAGAAAGGGGACAGGTGACAAATTATAACATTGCGCGGAGCGGTAAATTGCCTAGAGCCAACACTAGATGAACAGGCAATTAAGACAAACACAATGCTTATTATTAATAAATATATCAATAAGTATTGATCTCAAGCCTAAGCCAAGAAACTAATCTGTCAACAGCTTTCCTTCGCAATTGACAAAAGAAAACAGCAAACATTATTTTAAAAAAATGGATTATAATAGATTACGCAAAAACCGTTCCGCCAGCGCGACAAAATTGTTTTCTCTTTTATAGCGTTTATTACGAAAAAAAAATATATAGTTCATGGAAGCTTGTCTGAAACTTGTTTGGCGAGGACTTCCCAGTTCTTGTTTTCATTCTTCTTAAGTAAGTCAAGGTTCGAGACTGACATGACAAAGGCTGTCTGGATGATTTATTTATGTAAAACGCTGCCATTACACACTGATAGATACTTTCCATCGACTTACGGAGTAGGGTCTATATAGGTTTTGAAAACAAGCAAAGAACATATTTACAATGAACTTAAACACTATTGCTAAAAATGTAATATTAATAAAGGGTCCAGCGCACTATCACCCATGCCTTCAACTAAATCATGCCATACTGCAGATAAAGAAAATATTTATTTTAAGAAACAATGAGGGAAGTTACGAGTTGTCGGGAAACTTCTACAAAATTAAACTACACTTTGTGTTTGTTTTTCCATGAGATATGACATAGCATATTCAAGCGATGTCAATGTAACATTTATTTATGTAAAAGGGACAAGTACAATTGAAATAATCTCGAGAAAATTGTGTGAAGAAAACTCACTCCAGGAGCAAATTACACCTTCTGGAATTTTTCATTAAAAATGGCTTGTGTCATATTTTATGGTTGTTAATGATACATTTACTGGGTGTATCAAAATTTACGCAAGAAGTAATTTTGATAGAAAAAACAGGTTTATAATTGTAAATTGTATTTTTCATTGGTTCATAAATTATGCATAGTTATATATAGAATAGCATTTCGCGTAAATGGGCTCCACTGCTTTGCTGGCACATGCGCACACTTTTGTTAAAATCTTCCATGACCGTTTTGCGTAAATGTGAGTGAATTGCGTGCGTAGTCCTGCCCCCCCCCGACCATCACACAATTCTTCGAAAACAATTTCAATCGTTTGTACTTCGTTTGCTCCCATTTGCTCCGCAGTAGCTCCGTTTGCTCCCTTACCGTTCCCGAGAAAATGGAACCTTAAAGTGGGGAGGCCAGAACAACGTCGTCCTAGCCCCCCCACCCAACTAAAAATAATAGCTGAGGGGAACGGATGGTGGCATTCGTTTGTACTTCGTTTGCTCCCATTTGCTCCGCAGTAGCTCCGTTTGCTCCCTTACCGTTCCCGAGAAAATAGAAATTTAAAGTGGGGGGGCCAGAACAACATGGTCCCAGCCCCCCCACCCAATAGCAGAGAGGAACGGATGGTGGCATTCGTTTGTACATCGTTTGCTCCCATTTGCTGAGCAGTAGCTCCGTTTGCTCCCTTACCGCTCCCGAGAAAATGGAACCATAAAGAGGGGGGGCAGAACAACGTCGTCCCAGCCCCCCACCCAACTAAAAATAATAGCCGAGGGGAACGAACGGATGGTGGCATTCGTTTGTACTTCGTTTGCTCCCATTTGCTCCGCAGTAGCTCCGTTTGCTCCCTTACCGTTCCCGAGAAAATATAAATTTAAAGTGGGGTGCCAGAACAACATGGTCCCAGCCCCCCCCCACCCAATAGCAGAGAGGAACGGATGGTGACATTCGTTTGTACTTCGTTTGCTTCCATTTGCTCCGCAGTAGCTCCGTTTGCTCCCTTACCGTTCCCGAGAAAATAGAAATTTAAACTGAGGGACCAGAAAAAGGTGGTACAAGACCCTCGAATTAAAAACAGTCACCGAGAGGAACAGATGGTCGCATTCGTTTGTACTTCGTTTGCTCCCATTTGCTGAGCAGTTGCTCCGTTTGCTCCCTTACCGCTCTCGAGAAAATGGAACCTTAAAGTGGGGGGGCCAGAACAATGTAGTACCAGCCCCCCACCCAACTAAAAATAATAGCTGAGGGGAACGGATGGTGGCATTGGTTTGTACTTCGTTTGCTCCCATTTGCTCCGCAGTAGCTCCGTTTGCTCCCTTACCGTCCCCGAGAAAATGGAACCTAAAAGTGGGGGGACCAGAAAAACGTCGTCCCAGCCTCCCACCCAACTAAAAGTAATCTCTGAGGGGAACGGATGGTGGCATTGGTTTGTACATCGTTTGCTCCTATTTGCTCCGCAGTTTCTTCGTTTGCTCCCTTACCGTTCCCGAGAAAATAGAAATTTAAACTGAGGGACCAGAAAAAGGTGGTCCAAGACCCTCGAATTAAAAACAGTAACCGAGAGGAACAGATGGTCGCATTCGTTTGTACTTCGTTTGCTCCCACTTGCTCCGCAGTAGCTCCGTTTGCTCTCTTACAGTTCCCGAGGAAATGGAAATGGAACCTTAAAGTGAACGGGCCAGAACAACGTCGTCCCAGCCCCCCACCCAACTAAAAATAATCACTGAGGGGAATGGATGGTGACATTCGATTGTACTTCGCTTGCTCCCATTAGCTCCGCAGTTTCTACGTTTGCTCCCCTACCGTTCCCGAGAAAATAGAAATTTAAAGTAGGGGGCCAAAATAACATGGTCCCAGCCCCCAATCAATAGCAGATAGGAACGGATTGTGGCATTCTAAGAAATTTAAACTGAGGGGCCAGAAAAAGGTTGTCCCAGACACTTGAATTAAAACAGTCACAGAGAGGAACAGAAGGTCGCATTCGTTTGTCCTTCGTTTCCTCCCATTTGCTCCGCAGTTTCTACGTTTGCTCCTTTACCGTTCCCGAGAAAATAGAAATTTAAAGTGTGGGGCCAGAACAACATGCTCCCATTCCCCCACCCAACTAAAAATAATCGCTGAAGGGAACGGATGGTAGCATTCGTTTGTAATTCGTTTGCTCCCATTTGCTCCGCAGTTCCTAAGTTTGCATCCTTACCGTTCTCAAGAAAATGGAACTTTAAACTGTGAGGGACCAGAAAATAGGATCCCGGAAACTTCCAGGGGCCAGAAAAAAGTGATCCCAGCCCCTCAAATTTAAAAAAAAATCACGGAGAGGAACAGATGGTTGCAATCGATTATACTTCCTTTGCTCTCATTTGCTCTGCAATTTGTCCGGTTGCTCCCCAGACGTTCGCGAAAAAATAGAATTTTAGACTGGAAGAATCAGAACAACATGGTACTACCCCCACTCAATGGTAGAGAGGAACGGATGGTGGCATTCGCTTCTACTTCATTTGCTTCAATTTTCTCCGCAGTTTCTCAATTTGCTCCCCTGCCGTTCCCGAGAAAATGTAACATTAAACTGGTGGTCCAGGAAAGCGTAGTCCCAGCACCTCGAATTGAAAATAATTTCAATGAGGAACGGATCGCGGCATTCGTTTGTACTTGGTTTGCTTCGCGGTAGCTACGTTTACTCACCATTCCCGAGGACATGGAACTTTAAAGTGGAGACTAGAACAAAATTATCCCAGCATCCCACTCAAATAAACATAATAACATAGGGGAGCGGATCGTGGCATTATTTTGTACTTCTTTCGCTTCGATTTGCTTCACAGTTGCTTGGGTTGCTTCCCTAACGTACTCGAGCAAGCAGAACTTAAACACGTGATCTCAGCCACCGTCCCGACGTATATAATCGCAGAGGGGAGTGGATGTTGGCTATATCTCGTTTATTCACATTTGCTCCACAATTGCTCTGAGTACTCGTCTACCACGATTGATGTTAAGAAAGAGGAATTTTGAAGTTGTTGGTGTGGAAATGTGATCCCAGTCCTCAACCTCCTAAAAAAATGTAGTAAAAATATTTTTTTGCGTGATTTGCCGCGAATTACTCTGGAATTGTTTCACTTTCTTCCTTACTGTTCCCCGATTTTTAGGGGGTTGAGGACTGGGGTTGAATTTCCACGCCAACCGCTTCAAAATTCCTCTTTCTTAACATCAATCAATTAACCCCAGTCCTCAACCCCCTAAAAATCGGGGAACAGTAAGGAAGAAAGTGAAACAATTCCAGAGTAATTCGCGGCAAATCACACAAAAAATATTTTTACTACATTTTTTTAGGAGGTTGAGGACTGGGATCACATTTCCACACCAACCGCTTCAAAATTCCTCTTTCTTAACATCAATCGTGGTAGACGAGTACTCAGAGCAATTGTGGAGCAAATATGAATAAACGAGATATAGCCAACATCCACTCCCCTCTGCGATTATATACGTCGGGACGGTGGCTGAGATCACGTGTTTAAGTTCTGCTTACTCGAGAACGTTAGGGAAGCAACCCAAGCAACTGTGAAGCAAATCGAAGCGAAAGAAGTACAAAATAATGCCACGATCCGCTCCCCTATGTTATTATATTTATTTGAGTGGGATGCAGGGAGAATTTTGTTCTAGTCTCCACTTTAAAGTTCCATTTCCTTGGGAATGGTGAGTAAACGTAGCTACCGCGAAGCAAAGCAAGTACAAACAAATGCCGCCATCCGTTCCTCATTGAAATTATTTTCAATTCGAGGTGCTGCGACTACGCTTTCCTGAACCACCAGTTTAATATTCCATTTTCTCGGGAACGGCAGGGGAGCAAATTGAGAAACTGCGGAGAAAATTGAAGCAAATGAAGTAGAAGCGAATCCCAACATCCGTTCCTCTCTACCATTGAGTGGAGGGCAAAAACCATGTTGTTCTGGAACCCCCAGTTTAAAATTCTACTTTCTCGCGAACGGTAGAGGAGCAAACGGAGCTACTGCGGAGCAAATGGGGGCAAACGAAGTACAAACGAATGCGACCATCTGTTCCTCTCTGTGACTGTTTTTAATTCGAGGGTCTGGGACCACCTATTTCTGGCCCCTCAGTTTAAATTTCTATTCTCCTGGGAATGGTAAGGGAGCAAACGGAGCTACTGCGGAGCAAATGGGAGCAAAAGAAGTACAAACGAATGTCACCATCCGTTCCTCTCTGCTATTGGGTGGGGGACCATGTTGTTCTGCCCCCCCCCCCTTTAAATTTATATTTTCTCGGGAACGGTAAGATAGCAAACGGAGCTACTGTGGAGCAAATGGGAGCAAACGAAGTACAAACGAATGCGACTATCTGTTCCTCTCTGTGACTGTTTTTAATTCGAGGGTCTTGTACCACCTTTTTCTGGCCCCTCAGTTTAAATTTCTCTTTTCTCGGGAACGGTAAGGGAGCAAACGGAGCTACTGCGGAGCAAATGGGAGCAAACGAAGTACAAACGAATGTCAACATCCGTTCCTCTCTGCTATTGGGTGGGGGACCATGTTGTTCTGCCCCCCCTTTAAATTTATATTTTCTCGGGAACGGTAAGGGAGCAAACGGAGCTACTGCGGAGCAAATCGGAGCAAACGAAGTACAAACGAATGTCACCATCCGTTCCTCTGTGTGACTGTTTTTAATTCGAGGGTCTTGTACCACCTTTTTCTGGCCCCTCAGTTTAAATTTCTCTTTTCTCGGGAACGGTAAGGGAGCAAACGGAGCTACTGCGGAGCAAATGGGAGCAAACGAAGTACAAACGAATGTCACCATCCGTTCCTCTCTGCTATTGGGTGGGGGACCATGTTGTTCTGTCCCCCCCCTTTAAATTTATATTTTCTCGGGAACGGTAAGGGAGAAAACGGAGCTACTGCGGAGCAAATGGGAGCAAACGAAGTACAAACGAATGCGACCATCTGTTCCTCTCTGTGACTGTTTTTAATTCGAGGGTCTTGTACCACCTTTTTCTGGCCCCTCAGTTTAAATTTCTATTTTCTCGGGAACGGTAAGTGAGCAAACGGAGCTACTGCGGAGCAAATGGGAGCAAACGAAGTACAAACCAATGCCACCATCCTTTCCCCTCAACTATTATTTTTAGTTGGGTGGGGGGCTGGTACGACGTTGTTCTGCCCCCCCACTTTAAGGTTCCATTTTCTCGGGAGCGGTAAGGGAGCAAACGGAGCTACTGCAGGGCAAATGGGAGCAAACGAAGTACAAACGAATGCGACCATCTGTTCCTCTCTGTGACAGTTTTTAATTCGAGGGTCATGTACCACCTTTTTCTGGCCCCTCAGTTTAAATTTCTATTTTCTCGGGAACGGTAAGGGAGCAAACAGAGCTACTGCGGAACAAATGGGAGCAAACGAAGTACAAACGAATGTCACCAACTGTTTCTCTCTGCTACTGGGTGGGGGGCTGGGACCATGTTGTTCTGGCCCCCCACTTTAAATTTATATTTTCTCGGGAACGGTAAGGGAGCAAACGGAGCTACTGCGGAGCAAATGGGAGCAAACGAAGTACAAACGAATGCCACCATCCGTTCCCCTCAGCTATTATTTTTAGTTGGGGGGGGGGCTGGGACGACGTTGTTCTGGCCCTCCCACTTTAAGGTTCCATTTTCTCGGGAACGGTAAGGGAGCAAACGGAGCTACTGCGGAGCAAATGGGGGCAAACGAAGTACAAACGAATGCGACCATCTGTTCCTCTCTGTGACTGTTTTTAATTCGAGGGTCTGGGACCACCTATTTCTGGCCCCTCAGTTTAAATTTCTATTTTCCTGGGAATGGTAAGGGAGCAAACGGAGCTACTGCGGAGCAAATGGGAGCAAAAGAAGTACAAACGAATGTCACCATCCGTTCCTCTCTGCTATTGGGTGGGGGACCATGTTGTTCTGCCCCCCCCTTTAAATTTATATTTTCTCGGGAACGGTAAGAGAGCAAACGGAGCTACTGTGGAGCAAATGGGAGCAAACGAAGTACAAACGAATGCGACTATCTGTTCCTCTCTGTGACTGTTTTTAATTCGAGGGTCTTGTACCACCTTTTTCTGGCCCCTCAGTTTAAATTTCTCTTTTCTCGGGAACGGTAAGGGAGCAAACGGAGCTACTGCGGAGAAAATGGGAGCAAACGAAGTACAAACGAATGTCAACATCCGTTCCTCTCTGCTATTGGGTGGGGGACCATGTTGTTCTGCCCCCCCTTTAAATTTATATTTTCTCGGGAACGGTAAGGGAGCAAACGGAGCTACTGCGGAGCAAATCGGAGCAAACGAAGTACAAACGAATGTCACCATCCGTTCCTCTGTGTGACTGTTTTTAATTCGAGGGTCTTGTACCACCTTTTTCTGGCCCCTCAGTTTAAATTTCTCTTTTCTCGGGAACGGTAAGGGAGCAAACGGAGCTACTGCGGAGCAAATGGGAGCAAACGAAGTACAAACGAATGTCACCATCCGTTCCTCTCTGCTATTGGGTGGGGGACCATGTTGTTCTGTCCCCCCCCTTTAAATTTATATTTTCTCGGGAACGGTAAGGGAGAAAACGGAGCTACTGCGGAGCAAATGGGAGCAAACGAAGTACAAACGAATGCGACCATCTGTTCCTCTCTGTGACTGTTTTTAATTCGAGGGTCTTGTACCACCTTTTTCTGGCCCCTCAGTTTAAATTTCTATTTTCTCGGGAACGGTAAGTGAGCAAACGGAGCTACTGCGGAGCAAATGGGAGCAAACGAAGTACAAACCAATGCCACCATCCTTTCCCCTCAACTATTATTTTTAGTTGGGTGGGGGGCTGGTACGACGTTGTTCTGCCCCCCCACTTTAAGGTTCCATTTTCTCGGGAGCGGTAAGGGAGCAAACGGAGCTACTGCAGGGCAAATGGGAGCAAACGAAGTACAAACGAATGCGACCATCTGTTCCTCTCTGTGACAGTTTTTAATTCGAGGGTCTTGTACCACCTTTTTCTGGCCCCTCAGTTTAAATTTCTATTTTCTCGGGAACGGTAAGGGAGCAAACAGAGCTACTGCGGAACAAATGGGAGCAAACGAAGTACAAACGAATGTCACCAACTGTTTCTCTCTGCTACTGGGTGGGGGGCTGGGACCATGTTGTTCTGGCCCCCCACTTTAAATTTATATTTTCTCGGGAACGGTAAGGGAGCAAACGGAGCTACTGCGGAGCAAATGGGAGCAAACGAAGTACAAACGAATGCCACCATCCGTTCCCCTCAGCTATTATTTTTAGTTGGGGGGGGGCTGGGACGACGTTGTTCTGGCCCTCCCACTTTAAGGTTCCATTTTCTCGGGAACGGTAAGGGAGCAAACGGAGCTACTGCGGAGCAAATGGGAGCAAACGAAGTACAAACGATTGAAATTGTTTTCGAAGAATTGCGTGATGGTGGGGGGGGGGCAAGACTACGCACGCGAGTGAATTTCGTTGATGCGGCGCTCAGTTTTCTCCTTCAATGAGTGGGTGAGCTTATTGGCATAAAGCTTAGACTTCAGAAAACCCCAGATAAAATAAAGTCCAACGGCTTTATATTGCATTATCCGGGCGGCCAATTCTAATCACCAAAACAGGAAATTCCACGACCAGGAAACGGCTCATGCAATAATTGAACTGTTTCTCAATTTGTCTGGCATGTAGCATACTGTTTTGATGTTTTGTGTTGAGCTTGTTGAAGTATGGCCACAGAGGTTGATATCACAAATTGGTCCAGTCTACCTGAATTATTTAAATTAATCTCTTCACAGTTGATGAAGTGAAATCACTATTCCAGCCATATTTTGTACGAAAATTGCGAATTGTAGCAGCCAGACCTTCACTATTTTTAAAATATTACTCAAGAATGAAATTATTTTTAAAATATTGCTCAACAATGAAAACGTGTTGTTTTTTTCATGTAGTGCCCCATTTTTTAATAACCGTGAACTGTCAGCTGTCACGCTGCTCTATTTTTTGACAACCTTTTACCGCACAAGTGGCGCAAAGTTCAGATCTTGCATGATTTTTGGGACATGTATGATCTTGCATTATTCGTGAAATACCATCTAAATTTCTTAAGTCATTTCTGAAAAAATCATTGTAGAAAAAGTCTTCCTAAGAGTAAGCTACCCCTTGTAATACTTTTCACGACAAATGACTTATAGTACATTGTAGTGTTGTTAATGAAGTATTTATAAAAAACGAACAAAATTGCTTCAGTCATTTTTGAGAAAGTCGTCTTGAAAAAACTCAGCCAAACAATAAACTACATTTTATGATTTTTTTTTTTTTTTTAGAGAAATTAGAGTTGTTAATGAAACGTTGGTTTACGAAAAATACACAAAATGTGAATCATTTTTCAGAAAATCTTATTTTTCTTGAAATTTTTCCCCTCAGGTAAATCACTTTTATTTTTAGGGATAGGAAGAAAATTCACAAACTCCCAGAGAACCTTATAGAGCTCTAGAATTACGAGAGTCATCCAAAAAAAATGAATATCGTTTAGTTATACAGAATGAAAAACACAATATTTATTGAAAAAATCCAGTCTGTTCCATACCTGAAACTTCCCTTACTCGTCTATATAATCACCACCTTCACTTAATCATTTGTCGAATCTGATCACGAGCTTCAGAATTCCCATGTTATACTCTGCCGCCAGTTCATTATGTCAGATTGTCACTGCATTCTCCAACTCTTCAGCACTTCCAAAATGTTTAGCTCCCAGAAACTCAATTAGCTAAAGGAAAAGGTGGAAATGGCTAGAAGCAAAGTCCGGCCTATAGGGTGGATAATCAAAAATCCCCCGCGGTCGAACCCTTGTTCGAATGCAGTCACCAGTTGGGTAAATGAACTGGCGGCAGAAGTGTATAACAAGGGAATCCTGAAGCTTGTGAACAAATACGACAAATTTAAATGAATATGCTATTAAACATGCGGAAGAAGTTTCAAGCATGTAACATATTTTTTTAAATAAATAATTGTGTTTTTCATTTTGTATAACTAAACGGTCTTTATTTTCTAGATGACCCTCATAGGTCCAGGTACAATGCGCAGTATGGCCTCTAAGCTAGTGTACATACATCAGTGAAGATACTGGACAGACATCAAGAAAATCAGTATGTAAGAGTCATGATACGTGTAAATGAGTTGAATCCTCGAATTCGACTTCTTATCACGATCATCACACTTTCTTTTTGCCTATCGTCGTTCGAAAGTGAACAGAAATTAAAATATAGATGAAGAAATGGTCGAGATAGTGTCTAGTACATAAGTTTCCCGTAAGCGGGTAGAGCAGTGCCCTTCTTCTACGTCGGTACTAAATAACTTTATTTCGACCCGTGATTCCCCAGTAAGTTGATGTGCGCGCGCTTCTCGAAATGAAAATCTCACTCTCTCTGACCTGAGCACGTGATCTCTGTTTAAAGAAGAAGAATGGCATACGCCTATTTTACGAGAGGCCGAATCTAGAGTGTCTCCTAGTTGTGCCTACTGGTAGAGGCAACTTCCATAGTCTACCAAAATCTCCAGTATATGGTAGCCAGGTGTTTAGCCAAGCCCACGTTTTCCTTCGCATCAAGGTACCGAATCCCACGGTGTGACATCAGCCCGGCAGATTACAACCCAATCCGGAAACCCCTGAAATCCCAGGGAGCTAGGTCCCAGCTACTCTCACTTCAAGACGTTCAAGCTCGCGCAGAGGTATTGCGAACACATTGAGGTACCATGTGCTCTTCCCGCACACAATGGTACGCGTAAGTCACCATTTGAGGTAAGGGCGGGAAGTCACTACTCCTTGTATAAAGGTAAACAAGAAAGTTCTGTCCCTTTTTGTGGAGGTCTGAGATCAATTGGCCCTCACACCGTGAATTGAATGCGAATGGAGATAAGATGAAGGTGAGTTGTTGGAGTTGGTATGTCCTACATACTAACTGGTTCTGGCATTCTAGTTACAACGTGAACTTGCTTAAGGACAGAGTGAACACGGGACATCAACAGAGCGTCATAAAGGCGTGATGATGTACGAGACGTGAGTACTGGGGTTAAACGCCGCTACAGCAGGGCAGAAAACATGCCAGGACTTCGGTGAGGGTGTCGTGACTACTCGGACAGTGCAGCGGTGGTTTAACAAACTTAAGGGCGGTGACGGAACACTCGATGACGCACCACGTGCCGGAAGACCAACACATGTACAAAATGTAGATCTTCAAGCAGCAATTCTGGTGAACAGTAGTCAGATTTGTGAGGAACTGGGAATATAATTCAGTGTGAGTGGACAAACCATTCGGCAGCACCTCCATCAACGTGCGAAACACTATAAGTTGGGTCGATGACTCCCACATGATTTGCCTCCGGGCCAGAAAGCAAGGCGAGTAGACACCTATGTTTCTTTGCTGTCTCGTCTGAGGAAGGAGCCATTTCTTGATAGGTTGATGACATGTGATGAGAAGTGGGTCCTGTACGAAGCTTCACGTTGCCGTCATCATTGGTTAGAATCCCATGAACCGGTTCCAAAACAACCGAAACCAGCATTGTTCCAGAAGAAGGTCACCCAGTGCGTTTGGTAGACTGCTCGCGGTATCGTGCATCGAGAACTCCTATCGGCAGGTCAGAGCATCAATAAAACTGAGTACTGTCAGCAGTTGAGCCGTGTTCAAGAAAAACTCAAAACTATAGAGCCAGCACTTCTGAATCGCAAAGTGGTCGTCCTCTTACACGACAACGCTAAATCCCACGTGGTCAGGATGACCCAGGATACCATTCTACGCTTTGGGTGGGAAACACTGTTGCATCCGCCATACTCCCGGACATTGTATCATCTGATTATCAGCTGTTCCATTCCTTGGATAATCACCTTAAAGGACACCAGTTCAAATCGCTAGTAAAGGTGCAAAATGCACTTGATACCTTCTTCGCTTCATGGCCCACCAAGTTCCACCGCGATGGAATCCATGGGCTTCCAGAACGTTGGTAGAAGGTCGTCGATGCCAACGGGAACTATTTTCGATCTTTCAGGTACGTCTTAGGTGACATATTGATGTTCGAAGATGGTGGGTGAAATAGCGACAGGACTTTCTTTATTACCTTTATAGTAGGGCAGTTCGAATCCTCCCATAGTTAGGTAACCCAAACTGCCTCTCTTTTTGCAGTGTTGAGGTTCTACGTACATTATGAGACGCAATGCCAAGTGTTAGTCATCCATTTGAGAGGATAGCCGAGCTCTGAATTCCAGCGGTAGATCTTCGTGAATATTACAGCGTGGCTCATAATTTTGAGTATGATGTTTCAAAGACAGCGGTAAAGAAATTGCAACATAACCTGGACATAAAACGAAAAAAAAAAAACATTACTTCCATACCTTTCCTTTCAATAATTTTAATGTCTCTTCTCCATGACATGGTCTACCAATGCACCATCAAAATCGATACATGCCCGGAGACGAAGAGCAACGTAGTCACAAGTAGTCTGACAGACCCGTGCTAGTATTCTGTTGAACTACTCTGTGATAGCTTCTCGTAGTTCAACCAAATTGCGTATGTGATGCTGATACACTCCTTTAAAACACCCCACGACAAAAAGTCAGGTGGTGGAAAATCTGGAGATGATGCTGGCCACGTCACAGACTCACGTCGACTTATCCAGCGGTTCGGAAATTTTTTGTTCAGCCACTTTCGCAGTGGTGTGGCAAATGTGTCGGTGCTCCATCTTCTAAGTCCAGTGACCATTATCCCCACTCTCAGGCTACAAAATGTTGCCACATCGAATTTTTTTGTCGAGAATTTCAAATACTACAGTCAGTCAAACATCATATAGATAGTTATGCGCCGCCTTGTATATGATTCACGGAAGTAAAATGTGTGTTGTTTGCACTTCTATCCACACAACATAAACAGATTGAACTTTGGCACATACCTAATATAACAACGTGCAAAGATAAAACATACATTTATCGATAACTGAACAAAACCCCATGCTAGAAGATACATTTTTGCGCGTATTTTCCGATAAATTCGATTAAAACGCGTTTTATGACATTATCTGTAAGTCAATAATTGCCACTAATTGAATTTGGATTGCTAGTTTAGCTTCCCTTTCGGAAGCGAGACTATACAAGACGTGGACCAACAGCTTGATGTGGGATTTCAACAATACGAACTCCGCCGGGAATCGAACCCGGGTCTCCTACATAAAAGGTAGATTGCCAATAATAAATAACATTGCTTATTATATTATTTATTTATGAATTGTATACGCATAAAGATTTATGTATGTAATGTGTACGTAAAAATACACTGCTAAGTAATAGATTGTATCTATTATTTCTCTCAATAGTGATACAGAAAATCCTAACAGTGATGACCATACTACTTATTAACATTGTATGGAAATAATGTTATCGTAATACAGTATGCGCTAAAACAAACAGTACTGAAATTCGAGTACGGATGGCACGCAGGTGCAATGTGGTATGAGCTGCGAGCTCCACATGTGTACTTATTTGTGCATGGACTAGCGTAGTGTGCAGTTAGTGCAAAGATATGTCAGTTACAACAGAGCACTGTTTGCTCTCATACGGTGTGGGGTAACATTTCACTGATGGAGAAGAGCACGGACGTCTACTGTATTGATCTGTATTGATTGTATGGCATATCAAGATCAAGATTTCATCAACAACATATGGTTCAGTGATGAAAGCTGTGTGCACCTTGATCGCTACATCAATCGACAGGTGATTATTGATCCATGTTTGCATGATTTTCGTGGTTTCTGCCGCACAAAAAGACTGTCGTTGCAACAACAATGGGTGCAGCAAGATGGAGCTACTACCTACACTGCAAGTGAGTCACTTGTCCTTCTGCCCACGAGAATTTGGACATCGCTTGATTTCCCATGGAATGGATTTTCCACATATTTCCCACTCCCCTGACCTCACGGTTCGAGATGCCTACATACGGGGTATGCTGAGGAAGGAATTTTCCGAACAGATAGCCCCTACCACTATGTCAGATTTAAGAGAAAAGATTCGGTCATTTGCTTTGCCGTTTTAGCAACCCGTGTTAGAAACCTGCGGTACTTTCACAACAAATTTTATAGAGGTAGTTAGTGAGTACTTCAAATTATATGCCCGCAGCAAAACTCCCTCTATAAAAATTGTTGGGTGAGTGACGCAGGATTCTGAAACATGTATTTTCAAATAGCGCACATATTAGTTCCTTAGTAAAATCTTGACCCGATTACGGGAGGTCTCATAGTTTTGAAACTATGGACATTTAAAGTTCATTTTTGCATGTCTTCGGCAGCTCATAACTCCGAAAGGAAGCATTTGTGCACTGAGATTCGTCTATACTTTTTGTATTAGGTGTCAGGAATCGCCTCTGTGATGTGGAAGTGGTGTGGTGATACGATAAAGGTGGTTGGGTCACCTAGAGGTGATAATCACCAATTAATATACAAATAATTTATCTATACCTATTAAGAAGTCTTGCACCTGACTTCCCTCTGAAGCCGCCACTACCACTGTACCACAATGTTGCAGCATAGAAAGATATACTGGTCTCAGGATTTCTCTGCTTATTCTGAGAAGAACAACTCTAGTTATTATATCAGGAAGCTAATAGTAAAGGAGGTAGAGGTGTGGGATTCGAGTCTAGAAAAAAAAAATACATTAGCCTCAGCGCAATAATTTAAAATGGTGCAATAATTAAACCCTCCTTTACAGTCATAGCTAGAGATCGATTACGGTTCATTTTTGGCGTTCCTTTCCCTAGCCCCAACTGGGAAAGTGTCAACAGTTCTACAGGTATGATACCTCACATCTCCAGCCTGAAAAGAAAAGACAAGTAAATACTGTATTTGCAGTTGGTGTTACTTACCCTACTGGAAAATTGAGACTTTGAAATCATGGCGAACAAATCCTTTTATTGTCGGTAGAGTACTAATAAATGAGTAATATTGGTATAATGATACCAGATCCTGGTTACACTCACACACTTCTTTTGAAATTTTTATACTTAAATCAACACTCTATATTTCATATATATATATATATATTCTATCTCTTGTAAACTTTTAATATGTATGCATAATTCAACGTGATTAACTTTTGATTTCGACAATCACTATAAATAACACTGTTTATGTATCTGTTTTAGATTAGTACCACTGTTTATATGCTAGCACCGTTCATCGTTGACACTGCATAACTGCAGTCACAGTTCCACTGTTACGTGTGAAACGTACAGGAGACTCTTCGCTGTAAAGAACCATAATGGACTCTTAAATAGTTCTGTTGACGTTGAAGAAGAAGGTCCTTCACTCTCACTAACTATTTATTAGTCACTTAATCCACTACTTCCTTAGGATGTAGGACACTGATTTTGTCTCTTACCTATGGTTACGCAGTTCAGCCTGTCTCATCTCGGATCATGTACTTCTTCACCAAATAGCACGGTGAATTATCATATATTTAAGCACTTGAAATACGAATTCTGCTACTTTACATGAACGAAAAGAAACTGAACCCATCTTCCCCTCCGAAGACAGCTTCTTCGTTTTGATACGAGACACCCATATCGAGATGAAACTGCATACTGCTACTTGTGAAAACAAGCACTTATAAACAAAATAGTTCTGTAATCATAAATTATATGTGGGGCTCCTCCGTGGCTAAGCGGTTAGCATACGCACCTTTGGCGCGGGAGACCCGGGTTCGATTCCCGGCGGGAGCCCATGTGGTTCGGATTCCACGTTAATCAGTAGGTCCACGTCTCATATTGCCTCGCTGCTGAAAGAGACGTTAAACTCAATCAATAAATAATAAATAAATTATATGTATAATAATAATAACTTTGGTTGAGAGTTGGTTGAGCATAATGGTGTAAACAACTGATATGAAGAACACTGTTCAGAAATAATATATCCCAACTCTCAAACTCCTACACTCCCGCTATGAGCAATTGGCTCATAATATCTGGAAACACGAATCGCCGTGACGTGTTCCATCCAACCTAAAACTGAACTACCCCCTCTTTTTGGCTCCCTTGCCAATATCCACCACCCTACACAAATAGCTGTCGAAACTCTCCCCAATGGTCTGTGCTATTCAAATAGCAAAGAGCCCAAGGCGATGTTCGTGGTGGGTGGCCACAGTGCACTTTCAGACAATGAGCTACCCAAAACATGCTGAAATAATTTTAAATATTTCCTAATTTGATTAATTAATATTTGATATCACGACGCTATTATTAACTTTAGACTGTCTGTAACAAAACCATATCAGTCACTTCATCAAACATTCAAGATTTGATAGTTTAAATCGCAATTAATCACAACACTATGTGATTTTTTTCTGAGACTGCAATGACATCTAGTAGGTGCTGCCGCCCCCATAGGGTGGTGGTTTGAGGAGGTAATTATCTGTCTTCTGCCTAGAGGAGAACAGGTTATTTACTTAACAATATATAAAGATACAGAGCATATACCATATAGAACAAGAAAGCAGAAAATAAATTAAGACATAATAGCATATATGGACATATAGCAGCATAAACCATAGTATGACAACTCTTTTAATTTACACAATCTTCATTTTTCCAGACTATGAGTCTCGTCGTCCGCAAATCTCTACCTGTCAACCCCCTCAGAGGGGAAGAGGTGAGGTACGTTGCAAATGCAGTAATGATAGAAAAATTTACAGAGAACCAAATGATATAAAATTAGTCAAAATAAATAACACACATTCAAACTAGCATGGCATTATGGGTAAAGAAGCAATAGGTCTGCTCGCTGACGAGCCGTGATGGTTAGCCTACAACGCTTGAACTATTGAAGTTGTGAAATTCTTGTGAAAGGTGTGAAAACCTACTCCATTCAACTACCAACATCGGCAGAGTTTCGCTAAAAATTTTATGAGAATTGAAACAATATGAGAGATCCATGTTGAACACAGTGATCCCAACTAGCATTCCATTTGCAGACTTGAGTTGCTGTATCTTAAACACAGTATTGTTTCTTTCTTCCTAGTATTATACTAGGAAGCCTCCTTATATCGAGGCAGCAACAGTGGACTAACAGATGTCCGGTAAGAATGCTGTTTCTATACACACACACACACACAAAACACTCTCCGTTCATGGTCTCCTGTTCATCAAAGTTCTGCATCATATTAAATACATAAATATAAGTTTTTTTTTTTCATGCAGATAACACCCAGTATTACAGCTGTAATTGATATGTTAATAACTATGCTTCTAAGGAGAGATGTCTCACACAATGCTAGTAGTAATTTAATTTCGTTTCTTCAATACTAAAATATACAATTTACATTTTATCCTACGAATACTATCGTATTTTGCTCTCTGATACCTAATTATGAAATTAAGTATTGGTCAACATAAATTAAATACATCAGACACAATTTAAATTTTGATATGCAAATATGCACTCATCTGCATTTTGATATGCAGATGGAGAGCTGAGGGCACTCGGCTCCCTATACATCCCAAACGTTGTCAGTGTTGTTTTGAAACACCCTATATATATATACAGAGCGTCTCAAGGTAACTGTGTTGTTATCAGAGTTACAACAAAATGTGAGAGGGAAAGACGTCTCCAAATATGATGTTTTCAATCTAAAGTAAAGGATGTTTTTTTTTTTTTTTTAATCGGACGAGCTGTTTGGGCTGTACACTCTTTATGCGCTCAATGTTAAATGAAAATGTAACGTAGCAATTTGCCAGGATCCAAAAAAATAAGTGAATGAAGTTACTGTCTTTTACGCTAACACGTTAATGGCCAGTGCCTATTTCAAACAGTAACTTCATTCACTTCTGTTGTGGGTCCAAATAAATGGGAACGTTGCATTTTCACTTAACATTGGGCGCATAAAGAGTGTACAGCCCAAACAGCTCGTCCGATTAAAACAGCCTCTCACTTAAGGTTGAAAACATGACATTTGGAAATGGTTTTTCCTCTTACATTTTGTTGTTTTTGTTGTAACTCTGAAAATAGCAGATTTACCCTATGTACCCAGAGGACTTTTGAGACACCCTATATATATGTATATATATACTTTTACTTCGTATTCCATCTAACACGCACACACACACACACACGTCTACAGCCTCTGCGTTTTCTTTCCACACCGGTGCTTAGCATATCTCGTAGTGACACTTCGAATTGGGAGAAACATTGGTTGCTATGCAAAATTCCCTGCTTACGTCACAAGATAAACCCTTATATTAGATGCTTTTTGTGACAAAAAGTCAGAAAGGAACTAAAAATTCCAAATGGCATTCAACACACGAAGAAAATATTGCAATTTTCTTATTCTAGCTAGCACGAGTAATCTTTTCTTGGCACTTTAATTTTCATAACATACCCTTTCTTTTTTTTTAATGACAGCGACTACTCGTTATCTAGTACGGTATTATATATATATATATAATGCACTTCCTTAAATTGGTGTCACGTTCTTGTTAAGGAGAAAATATTCCCTGTTTAATTTTTATAAGTTGATTTTTTTTCCGAGCCAAGGTAAACTCTATGCAATCTGGTTACAAGATTTGAATTTGAAAATTGATTTTAATGACCTGTGGTGCTGCAATTCTTACAGAAAACTGTTCAGTTGATGATGTAAGATTGGTGACTTCAACTTTCGCGTACTCAAGATCCCTCTAATAACTTCTGGCATTAGAATTTACAGGTGTTAACTCAAGACAAAGAATAAGCGAATCTTGAATTCAAAATTTGCCTGATGCAAAATTATGATGGCACTACTGATAAGAAATGACACAAAAATTTGTAGTTTCTAAATTATCTACCTATTAATATGCTAGGAAAGCTATAAAAACGCTTTTTTGCTAGCCCAAAGCTAGCCACACACAAGGGCTACGCCCTCGGCTCGGGAAGAGGTAATCAGGAAAATGGAATATGGACTACATTTGTTGGGATAAGTAATATTTGTCCATTTATTTATTTATTTATTAACATTTATTTTTCATTGGATTTTATGATCTTGTGATCATAAACATTCGCATAAGGTAGATATGGAATAATTATGAGGTATGAAGGTAATGAGTACGTGCAATACATATCACAACACATAGGTGAGGTTATAAGAACAAGTGAGGTCATCTTCTCGCCCCGGAGCAACGCGGGGCATTGATGTAGAACAGTTGGTGCCCTGTTAGTACAGCAGGATTACTGTGGATGATGTGATGGAAAGATGAAATGTGAATGAATATCGAGATGAAATGCATCGAGAAGAGGAATGTCGGGATGATTCGGAGGGACAGTGTAGCGATAGAGAGTGAACAGCAGATAGAGAGAGGGGTGGGGCGTAATGGTGGGAGAGTAAGGTAGTCGGTTGCAGTATGTACTGTGTCCATGAGTAGAGTGTGGTTCATTGTCAGTCCATCAGTGATATATTTTAAGCGAAGATGTTCTATGTGGGAAAGAAGTGTGGGAAAAGTAATGCGACTATAGAGATCAGCAGTGGGGCTAGGTAAGGATATACGGTAAGTGATTCTGAAGGCATGACGTTCTAAAATTTGTAGCTTTTTTAAAAAGAAGGTTGCTGCAGGTATCCAGGCTGTGACTCCGTAAGTCGGTACTGGTCGGAGAAAGACCTTACACGTAGTAGGAACTGTAGAAGCTTTGAGACCCCAAGCAACGGAGTAGGTTAATTCGATTATAGGCTTTGGACAAAATAGATTTTAAGTGAGGTCTCCAGGTGAGATGTTTGTCCAAGAGAAGTCCTGTGTTGGAAGTGTGAATTTGTGTTCCTTGAACATAAACATTCAGCAGTGTTGGGTTGCGTTGGACCCTAGTGCGTTTGTCAGGAGGCACAAAAACAATTGCTTGAGTTTTGTGGGTGTTGATCTTGAACCACCATTTGGAACACCAGAAATTATTTTAACACTAAATTCATATTCATTATCTTGTCTAATTTTGCTCATGGTTCTAGTCGCCTTAGACTAGTGGTGGAGTCGCCCCCATTTAGTATGTGCTTTATTGCTATAAATTTGGTATTGTTATCCCGCACCTCTTAGGTGCCTCTCGTTTCTATCCCGACAGTTAAGTGATGTCGGAACAGTAAAAAGACTGGATGAGATAATGCGTTGTTAATGGAGATGTAGGCTATGCGTCCAGTGATAAAATTGAATATACATCGTATGTAGGTGAGAGGCAGTTTATATTTAGTAAGTTTGTAGACCAGGCCGTGGTGCCAAACAGTGTCAAAGGCTTTCTCTAAGTCAAAGAGAACCAGACAAGAAGGTTTCATGGAAAGAAATTGGTTGTAAATATGGTTGACAAGGCGAAGTAGCTGATAATTTATACTGAATTGAGGGTGAAATCCGTCTTGATAAAGAGGTAATAGGCGATGATCTTTGCAGTAAGCGTGGAGGCGAGTAGCTAGAATTCGTTCGAAGATTTTGTTGAGTGTACTGGTTAACTGAATGGCGCGGTAGGAAGAAACAAGACTGGTAGGTTTCTTAGGTTTCGGAAACATTAAAGTTTTGAACATTTTCCATCTGATAGGAAGAAACCTGTGCGGAGTATAAATGTGAACAGTATAGCCAGGAAATGAAGGACACGGTAAGGGGCCTCTTTAATATGCCGGTATGAGATATTGTCCTTGCCAGGTGCACTGTTGCGTTTTCGTTTGATGACATTTAGAATGTTATCGACTGTAATCGGCGATGTAAGTTCTTGATTATTACCCAATGTGTGGCTGAGTGCGGGCTGGATGTTTGGAGATTGAAAATCAAGTCGATCAACGGGGTGTCGAGGATAAGGATGTGTTAAAGGCGGTGTGAATATATCCTGCAGATAAGTAGCGAAAGCATTTTCCTTGTCTGTATCAGTTTGAAGCGGTTGATTATGAAGATTAGGATATGTGATGATACTACGTTTGCCGTTTACTTGATTGAACCTTTTCCAGTACCGCGTTGGATGGGAAGTATCAGCTAGCGTATTACAAGTTTTAACTCACTGCCGATGTTTATATGTTGTGATGTAATTGGTGACGATGCGTTGCATGTATCGGTGGTGAACTAATGATTCTCGGTTCCCCGAACGCTCGTAGTCGCGATAGAACTGACGAGATCTACGTATGAGCGGAAGGTAGTGCGGATGTACTCTCGGACTGTAGGGATTTGAACTGGATGTAGGAATGAAGGTATTGGATGTCTGACTGATTGTACTGGTTAGGGGATTAAGAGAATTTTACATGTCGTCTTCTGTTGTGGCTTCGGTAATGTTAGAAAGTTTTGCACTTAAGAAATTTCGGTATCCGATCCAGTCTGCTTTGTTTTAGTTCAGAGATTTGCGTGTTAAACTTTTGTGATTGGAGGTATTAGGATGCGAGCGGTTATGGTAAGCTTGATTGGCAAATGATCACTGCCTATTGGATCCAGCACTTCTACAGTACAGGAAGACAGTAAGACTGTAGAAGTAATTACAACATCAGGTGTGGTTTGAGATGATGGCCGGTGCGCTTAGGTAGCTGATGAAGAGTACCGGTGGTATGAGTTGTAAGGAAGTATACAAAAAGTCTGTCGTTGCTGAGGTGTTCTGCTATGGATATTGATGTTGGCCATTATGATATAACATGGGAAGTTATTTGAAATATACTGAAAGAAATCTATCGGAATAAGACGACCAGGTCGAATGTAAATTGTAGCAAGCGTGATATACAACGTTTTGAAATATAGAATTGTTATTAGGTACTCTGGAATGTTTTCTGTGGAAGTTCGAAATGACGACACGGTCTTGAAGGTGAAAAACCCATTGCTACTCCGCCGTTAGCACGTCTAGCTGGCATAGTACTGTCTTTTCTTATGACGGAATATCCAGATATTTTACAGGAGGTTTGAGATGTAAGGTGAGTCTCATTGAGAAGGAAACCTGAAGTGCGGTGTTCTTTTAGTAGAAGTGCGAGGAGTGGTTTGTGCTGGATGAGAGAACTGATGTTAACAAATATAAAGGATAATGCCATGATGATACGTAAGAAAAATAAGATGGAGTTAGACTTCAGTTTCAAGTGGACTGACATGAAAGTATACTTTATGTCCGCTGTAGGTAGCATGGAAGTTTATATGAAAGATTGCATGTGTTGAGTATTGGAACTGTTGTAGGATGTGAGGGCGGTGAAAAGAATGCATATTTTGAAGTGTGAGTGTGATAAAAGCAAGTTGTTCAATAGTGACGGCCTGGTGTTTGTCAGTAGGTTTGGAAGAAGACGGAATGGACTTGGTGTGATGCTGCAAAGGAACAGTCATTTCAGCTTTGGTTGGTTCCGGAGGAGGACGCTGCTTCCACTTGTAACTGAATGCTGGATGCTGCTCATGACAGGTTGAACAGGTTGGAGGTTGTGCAAGGTTTTGACATTGTCGCGTATTGTGTGGTCCGGAGCAGTACCCACAGATTGGCTGGTTCGGACATTTATCAGTTGAGTGAGCATTATATTTCTGACATCTTACACAGCGTAAGGGAAGGGGTGGCTGAGATCTAGAAGGCTCGACTCTATGGCGTTTACAATATGTGTATGCCCCATTTGACAGAAGATCGTCAATGGTCCCTTGAGAGTGTGTAAGCACTCTCACCATATATGTTAAGCCGTTATTGTTACGAATGCGAATGCATTTTGATATGGTATAGCCTTCTATAGCGCGTCTCACTCTTAGATTGCAGTACAGAGTAAATGGAGCGTGCTGTTGCCACATTTCTTCCGCCGTATGTTTTCTTCTGAAGAAATAATAAGAAAGACTGAAAGAGTGCCTGACTCTGTAAATAAAGCCTTTCTCAAATTCATATATTTTCATCGCTTTTGCCATTCCATTTGTCCAAATTCAATTGGAACGTCATATTGAAGGGTACGAAACAACAGTCTAATAATTGTGTTAGGTAGGGGGTTTCCTTTTATGATGGTTTATAAATCGTTGCAATAAAATTTTAATGGGAGCAATACGAAATCGAGAGAATATACGAAACGAATAGAAACATATGATTGAAATAAATGGCAGGCTAAACTGTTTCACACAGAAATTTCCTGTACCGATTGTGCGGCAAGCTAAGAAATAGCAATGGGTAAAATACTGCTACTGAACCTTGATAAAGTGTTGTAGTAGGGGTGATCGTAATATGTGACGAGAACACATGACGTATAAAAACACTCATTTGTCTGTGTACGCGAAATATTCGCAAAACTAATTTCGTTTCTCAAACAAAAGTTACATTGTAAAGTATATTGTGAAGGCGGCTGCTCCCCACTTCCGATGTTTAGATCTGATTTTCCCCGCGAAACAACAGTATGATATTTAACAAATACCAGGAGGTCTAAATGGAACATCGCACTCTAATAGAAATTATAAGTGCATTTGTGAATATTAACGAAAGATTTGTAAATTTAAAATTAAAAAAGAAGAAAAGAACGCCTTTTACCTTTTAATCACTTCCGCTGCTTCCGCTTAAAGGTGAAATCCCATCCATGTATTCAGTTTGTAGTTGAAAAACCGAATAGCATGTGTGGAATAAACCCGGAATGTAAACTTGAATTAAAAGCAAGGATTGGAATAGCGAAAGAAACCTTTAGGAGGAAAGAAAGTCTGTTTTGTGCAACCTTGAATAAAGAGCTGAGAAAAAGACTCATAAAATTTTTCGTGTGGAGTATTGTACTATAAAGGTCAGAAACATGGTCGTTATTCAAAAAATGATTTAAAACGACTGGAAGCTTTCGCAATGACAGTGTGGATTAGAATGGAAAGAATTAGCTGGGTCGAACGAAAAACGAATAATAGTATTAGAAATGGTGTGGGTCAAAAGAACAATTTTAGATATAATTAAGAAAAGGAAGAGAAACTTATTGGGACATTGGCTAAGAAGGAACTGTATCATTAGGACCGTGCTAGAGGGTATGGTGACAGGTAAAAGAGGGAGGGGAGAAAGGGAACTATAATTACTGGACGATATCAAAATAGAAAAATCACACGTGAAGACGAAGAGGTTAACGTAAGACCGTGGATCATGGAAGCTTCTCAGTGGCAGCAAGTGACCTGCCATAAATGGCAGAACACCTATGATGATGATGATGATGATGACAAAATGTAATGGTGAATAGACACTGAACCTCCCTGGTTTCTATACTCACTTCCGACATCTTAGACACACAATGTCAGTCTGGAAACAGAAGAAGAATGAAAAGAAACCCTATTATATCTGTTCTTAACAAACGCACAAGTTTTGACTCTAAATCACGTATAGTGACAGCCAACAAGGTACAGATCATTCGACGAGGAAACAAAACCAAACAAAATTATCAAACTCTCCGAAAATTCATTTTGTTTCATGCTTCCTAAAGAAACATCGGGGAAAAGAACAAAGAGTCTTTTCATTCTGCTTTGTGAGCTCATGAAGTTATTTGATGTTAATGTTTTCCTCATCTTCTTCTGCGTATTCAAAGTAAATAAGAGAAGTGGTATTACAAACGAAACCAACTTTTATTGTCACAATTGTTAGCATTCGAATCAACATTAGGGACCACGTGCGAACTGTAAATGAATCGATTACAAAAACAAATAACATTTTATCACTAGGAGTGAGGAGTTTTATTATTAACAGATATTGGTCTGCTTTTTTCCCTTCCATAGATATTGATCTTCTGAAGAAACAGTTTGTTATGTTTGAGTACCAACTGCATTTTTGTGATTTATGTTATTGCTAACTGAATTACTATCCTGATTCAAGTGTTTACTGTGCTTACTATTTATCCGCAGTTGAAATTTGTCTTTCTTGGAAGAGAGAAAATAAAAACTATGTGCTCCCGATGTCTGAATGTCGGGAATGTGTGTGTGTAACTCAAGGAAAATGAGCGAAGTAAGTGAAACGTAAGATTGAGTGGAGTTGACGCTATGTTTCTCGTAGGTGTGGTCCAGGATTCGATTTTACGATCATGCTTCCGTTAAGCAGTAGATTCGTGCTCGCATAACATCAAGTGTGAATACTCATCGGTATAGCACAACACTTCACATCAATAGCTTTAAAACAAACATTATAAGGAAAATAGCATTGGCAAGGATTGCCACTGCCTTTCTTCTGATCAGATGTGGGCGCTTTGGAAAGTTGACTCTTAACACTAACGGTCATGAAAGCTAAATAAAGAAATACATCGACCTGCATTTTGTTTTAAAAATAACTTCAATCCCTTCTGAATATTTTTCTCGCTTTGTACCCCCATCTAAGGTGAAAAATAAAAAAAAAAAGTTTATCACTAGTCAACTTCTTAGATATTGCATTGCAATAGTATATGCACTTTCTCTTACATTTTATTTTTTATTTTAAAATTCAAGAAGTTTTTTTTTGAATGCAAACTTTTTCAGCATTAGTACCAAATATGGTGTTAATAGCTGTATAAGTTTCAACGTGTATCTCTTATAGTTCCGAACGTATGACGTGATATGTTTAACGCGACGTTAGAATTTGCCATTAGCAAGATTTCACTATTTCAATTTATTTCAATACTTGAAAATTCTTCTTGACATGAGAAAAACACATTATTTGATAGAGAATACAATGTTCTACAAAAACCTGTCCATATCTAGTAAATAAAACTATTTCTAAAATTCAGGCCAAGTTTGGCAACAATGGTCATAAGGAAAAGCATTACCATTTACTCCTGTACTGTAATCTAAGGGTGAGATGCTCTATAGTGTTAAGTTCGTCAGTGACTTCTTGGTCAGTAATATCAGTATCTACGCCTCGAATTACAACTGAGAGCTAAGGCTCTTTAGGTGGTGGGGGCCGTTGTTTTAGCGGTTTTTCTGCGAGCCTAGTGAGTGTAGTGCCTTTCCCAAAGATTTCGAATCCATGTTTGTTGAGCAGGGTAGTTCGAAAGTTCGGGAGTCCGTAAAATAGTGTCGTTGCGTGTAGGTATGATTTGAGTTATGTTAGCGCGTGGCATGTATTTAACTAGTTGCTTGTACAGATGGTGTACCTGTGACTACTTTGGATCAAAGTTAGTAAGCAGAAACTGATAAATTTGTGGACGAGTTGTCTCTGTTAATTCGGGAAAATTCTCGAGGTCCAATACAAGAACTGATTCACTTGCAGTGTCTGACAAGTCATCTTGATGAATTTTCTTTGGTGGCAGTGACTTATGATTGTCAGTATAGGGTTTCCCGATTAACGACCTAGCAGGACTGGTGTCACGACTCGTACTCGGATTGTTGACACCTTTTCGCTTTGCTCCTGAAGCAGTAGCAGAAGGGGCAGCTACAACCATAGGTAGGTCTTGATGATGCCCTAGGTTCCGTGAGGTATTAAGGGACATGATACTGATCTTTGGCCCGAAGGCCGAAAACAAAGCAGTGTGAGCCTAACTGTGTGACGACAAAATGATAATATGAACAAATGTTAGATTACCCGTTTGGATAGTAGTCTAGGTAGAGTAGCTCCCGTTGCCTTTACAGTAGAACCAGACGCCCTTGGCTGGATCAGTCTGACTTCAAAGTTCTCTTGAGAGGGAACGACAGTACCCAGAATGAGGAAAAGGAAGGTAGCGAACAAAAGACAGCTTTCAGACGTATGTACGTCAACAGCCGGTGAGATCGATTAGAGTATCGATCTAAGTATGTGTATAAAAACGCTTTTTTAAATTTTTTACGGTCTACCCGTCTAAAGGGTTGCGCCCTTTCTTCGGGGAAATGTTGCATTGATATTGTGGACGCTATACCAATTTTGGTTGGTCTAAGGGTTTCTTCTCTTTATTCATTGTTTTAAAGATATTAACATATATATACATTAGAAATAAGCTTGAACTGGTGACATACATAAATAACAAAATAATAATAACAGAAAGATGTGCATGGAGGCGATTAGTAATATGAAACAAGAAAATAACAAAATTAGTGCAGTGCATAAAGGTTCAGTGCGTGAATATAACAACAAATATGAAAAACATTAAAATGGAACAACATTCGTAGCAAAAACATAACAGGAATAATAGAACTCATAGGAATAATTATTTGAAATGATGATGAAATGAGGATGAATTGTTCTGGACGCCACAACACGAGGTTCTGTTAGTGAACAGATGCGATTATCTTCTGTTCCTGGGGGTATTCAGGAACTGATGTAGACAGGAGAGGCCCATGTTAGTAGGTATTTACTGTGCATATCATGGATATATGGAAGATGACAGATGACGTGGATGATATACTATAGCTTCCTCACCCTCAAATACCTCACACTCAATGATATGACGGCGAGGGTGGACGAGGGCGAAGGCCAACTGCCACTGCCAGGGCAAGGGTGCGCGAGGGCGAGAAGTTCCCAGTACGAGAGCGAGGGCGATGGACAACCATCCTCGCGAGGGCGAGGGCTAACTTTCACTGTAAGGGCGAGGGTGCGCGAGGGCGAGAACAAGTTTCCAGCACGAGGGTGATGGCTAACTGTAACTGCGAGGGCGAGGGTGCGCGAGTGAGATGGACAAAATCGTTCGCGAGGGCGAGGGCCAATTGCCACTGCGAGGACGAGGGTGAGTGAGGTCGGACTAAAATGAACATGTATGACAGACAAGATATTCTTCACCACAAATTAGGCCGGAGATCGAACCAGGAATCCCATGCACCAAAGGAAAGCACTCTATCCCTAAGCTACCGGTATCGCCTTTTCGAGACGAGATATATCTTGTCCCGTGGGCTACATTAGATGCAAAATTAGTGATCGCAGTCAAGGAGTGATCACATCCAGAAATTCATGAAATTACAAGGCACTTGGTAATAAATGTACTCAGCACAAGAACATTATTACTAGCACCGTGATACAGGAGAAACAATACTATTACGACATATTTCCTTACCGCGGAAAGAATAGCCCGTTTATTTTCTCAAGGAAATTTTTGTTAGAAGTACACACAGCATTTACAGCATAGCTAATCAGCCGTCTTATCATTCACCTTCTTATGTTTCAACCTTAATAACAGATTTGTTCTAAATTAAATTAGATACTTTCTTATAGGTGCAACAACATTTACAGCATAGCTAATAAAGCATTTCAGCAACCACCTTCTTATATCTTAACGCTTAATAACAAATTTGTTTTAAATTAAATTACTTTGTTTGCGAAAACTTTACGAAGTGTAAACCTCAAACTTCATACTGCCACTCCGAACACAAGACCTACACAACCTAATATTTTATACACATACTGAACTTCTAAAAATCTCCCATCACGCTAAATTTTGTCAAAATCGAATGAATTTTATTGATCACAAAGAGAACTATCCAAACCCAAAATTTCATATTCCGCAATTCAAGAACCGAGGGCCTGCACTTCACAATATGTCATATGAGTAATAAGCTTATCAATATCTACAACCATGCCAAATATGTTCAAAATTGGACGAGTTTCATCGACGACGTATTGGCGTAATAAGTGTATTTGTTTAAAATTACCCCTAGTACTACAACCAGAAGGATGCGAGTATCTTAATCTAAACTAAATTATACATTAGTATGATTTATGTTTGTAAAATTTTGTCTTTTGGGGTAGTGTTAAAAATAACACACGTAAATTCGGACTTTACCCAATCACCTTTTATTATAACAGTTTCTTCTCATATACAGTAGTACGACAGATAAAATATAAGTTCCTCTAGATATCTTGGCGGATTGCTGGTAAATTTGTAAGAGCCCAATGACCAAATATTTTAGGGGGACAGGAACCAAGGCTCTTGCAGGCAAAGTGTAGGTACAGCTCACAGATGACGAGAGAACCCTAGCAGAAATAGTGTGACGTAGGTATGGGCTCGTCCACTTTTCGCGCGGGGGTTTCAAATAACACCACAGAATAGCACACAGATAACTACCCGGAGTAGCAGACGACATCTAAGTATAGACCACACCTCAAAAGCCGAAAATGGACTTGACCGTGCCATTGACCTTTCCCCGCTTCCCCTGTTTTAGGGTTCTTCTCGTCATCTGTGTGCTGTAGGTACATCTCAGAGACCAGGCGTCCTAGGAAGTGGAGGTGATGATGAATCGGTGGACACTGATGCCTTTCTGACGTGTTCTGGCTCGTTTCATCCAGAAATGTTGCTGACTGCTTGAATCTTCGTCAGTTACCGATCGTTGGCGATGGTTGACGACATCTTTTTCGTGGTTGTGGTCTAAAGTGTGTTTACAGCCAGCACGTGGTGTTGGGAGCACGTGCAGAACCTTCCAAAATTCACTTTATAGAAACCACTTGAGAGAATGCCAAATTAATTTTAATAGCACAGTGGTTCCCAACCTGTTTTGATTGACGACTCAGTTTACCGAATATGATATCATGACACATTTGTCTCATTTTCTATTAATAATAATGCATATCACATACTGACTCTTGCATGTAGATCTGAACGTTGTTGCCACCGAAGAAGGCATAGACTGCTACAGTCTTTCTCAAAGTTGATTGTAACTAATTACGGAATGCTTCATGATCTTTAAATTAAAAAAAATCACAACACACTCAATGGACTGCAAAACACGCCAGTTGGAAATTACGGCAATAGCATACGAAGGTAGAAAATTAAGAGTTCAAAGTGCGTGAGGAAGTTTATTCAAAGTAAATCTTTCTGGATTTAATAACATAGTTAATGTTAATGGATCGATATTGGGTCGATGCATAAGTTCGTGCGGTTCTTATATTTTATATTTTATTTTTATTCTGCTGTTCTGTTAATTGAAATACAAATACAATATTGACATAACATTAACATATTCTACAAGTGTAACAATACATTGCATACATTTTACTGTCACTTAAATTAATTCACAATCACTCGGTGATGCATTCACCTCCACTCTCCTTCTTCCAACATTCAGGTAGCAGTTCAATGCCTCGCCTGTAGAATTGTTTTGGTTTCGATTGGAAGAAATCTGTTAGCCATTGGTCAAGAGAAGCTTTTCTGTGCTGTTCTTTCAGCAATTGCTTCATTCCCATACACTGAACAAATTGTTCTCGAAGGTTCTGCTGCACTGGATCCTTGGTTAAATTCGAAGAGTAAAATGTGACGGAAATGATCTCTTTCCTCAACTTGACATTCTATACTAGTTTGTCTGAAATTATGCAATAATAGGTTCACAATCAAGAGAACCTGTGTTTCACAACACACAAACTCCAAACTACGGTAAATAATCGCTTCACGCCCCATTGTTGCTAACCCAAAGGAAAACCGCACGAACTTATGCATCGGCCCAATACATTTAATGTATTTCATAGACAAATGCACACGCACTTTTACTGCTTGAACATCATCTACAGTCTGTAAATGATTATGTATTTAAGATCTTGTGTTTCGGGGATATTTTTTAGACTTTTAGTCAAGCAGCTACTGTATCGTCACTATTTATCGTAGGATCATGATTCATACCTCATTCTCTCTACAATAAAGCAGGCTTTCAAATGGTGCCACTTATATGCCCATACCATATACTAGGAGAAGGAAAAATTAAGGGGGAAAGGGAAATTTCGGAGAATGTTTTTATCACACTTAGGGCCCCTTTGGAGCGGCCCTGTGTGAACGTAGAGATCTGAAAAACTCATAAATACTTCTTGGTAAAATGAATGTGTGTACCAAATTTCAAGCTTCTATTTTGAATAGTAAAGGCGGGAAAAAATTACCAAGAATCCCCACAATTACCGCAAAAGACCCTGATTTCAGGTAAAAAAAAAATCCTGAGACATCCATATTCATTCTAGAACCATGGTTTGCACATCATTCTCTTCAGAATAGAACTGACTTTCAAAGGGTACCATTCACATGTCCCCAGCATCTATATGAGGCGGGAAAATCGCGAAGAAAGGTTTTTTTTTGGTTAAAATATCCCTTTTTCAACCTTTTGCCTCTCTGGACACATCTGTTTTAACGCAGAGATCTGGAAAAATCTGATAAATATTACTTGGTGGACTGAATATTTGTGTAAAATTTCAATCTTCTAGGTGCAAAAGTAAGCCCGCCCAAAAATAAACCCACAATACCCCATATTCCCGTATAGAAAAGTATTGGGTAAAAATTCCCTGATACATCCCTAATTACCCTAGGATCATGGTTCGCACATCATTCTCCTCAGAATAGAACTGCGAGGCGTAAAAATAGTGAAAAAGGGGAATTTTTGGTAAAAATATTTCTTTCTTAAGCTTTTTCCCCTCTGGATCCTCCTTGTGCTAACGCAGAGATCTGAAAAAAATCTGATAAATACTACTCGGTGGACTGAATGCATGTGCAAAATTTCAATCTTCTAGGTGCAAAAGTAAGCCGGCCAAAAAATAATGAAAATAGACCTAACAAACGAAAATATATATTTTTTTTTTAAATTATGACGTCATCGCCTATGTCTGGACGCAGGAAGGTGTAAAACCATACAACGTGTACTACAATGCCTCTAGACTTGAAAAGAATCGGACGAAAAACCTCAAATAGGAGAATTATAACGCAGAGTACCATAAAACACCCGTATGGTACAAATCGTACCATAAGATTTTAAAAGAGATAAACATGGTAGACACATGATTCATTTAATTGCCTTAGCGAAATCCGGCAACTTTTACATGCGCGAAAATTAGTTCAAACTTCTTGTGACCTGAGATGTTTCTGAAATTCTCCACAAAAACAATGAGTTCCATTCTTCTTTCTGCGGCGATGAACCTCAAAGTTTTGTTATCTTGGAGTTTTTTTTATTAAAGTTTACTTAACTCCAATCTCTTCGTACATTGGCCTTGTTTGAAGTAGAGATTATAACGACAATCCTGCGGCGAGGACCACCAAAATTATGTATAACGACAATCGCAATATTTTATATGACGACACTTATACAAAGGTCCTCAGTCATATTTATATTTAGAACAAGCTATGAAAATCACATAGAACAGTCTATATGGCATTTAATTTTCCTTCTTTTTATTGTGGCATCAATTACTAAAATAAATACACACCTTTAAAGATTATGTGTATATCCTCCTTTTAAGATGGATCCGGAATTATATCATTTATTTACAATTCGTTGTTATGACAACCTAAAGACAAAAACTCATCAAATCACAATCTCGACATAATGATCTTAGAATCAATTTGAAAATTATTATTCTTCTTCGAACTGGTTAGTGCCTATTTTAAAATCACACATTGCCCGGAAATATAAGAAAAGATATTTAAAAATTATACAGAAAATACAAGATATCGTTACGAGATCATCTTCGTATTTGTCTTTCTAGACCACTGAAACCTAAGTTCGGGAGGAATGACTGGATTGAATCTCAGTATAGTGTCCTGTTAATGAGCGAGATTATATAAAACGTGAACCTACAGCTTAATGTGGAATCCAAACCACATGAGTTCCCGCCGGGAATCGAATCTGGACCTCCACGCTAAAGGCGCGCGCGCTATTCACACAGCCACGAGGGAGCTTCTAGCTCTGTTCTGTGAGAAGTTACACTCGCTTAAAGATTGTCCTACAAATTTTGACAGCTTCCATGTTGATGACGTCATATATCCTAAACGTACAACTGAATTCCCTGAGTTTTTTTTTTTTTTTTTTGTGAGCAATACCTCGTAAGTACTTTTACATATTCCAGCAAGTTTTGTTTTCTATATCTAGACTGAACCCAAATCACGGCTAATTTCACTGTATTAAATATATTTGTTCTAAGTAAAGGATAAAAGCATCACTTTAGCTTATATATGCAGAATATTTTTTTTTTCGGCAATTAGAGAATTTCAATTAAGCGTTTTTTTAAAAATACTTTTAAAAATACATCCAAGTAACGTTGTAAACAATTTCTATTTCCTTGAAAATTCTAGAAGAGAAAAAAAGTAATAGGTACATTTTCTTCACAACAGATTCAAGCACAATTTGTTTCCTGCATAAAGTTGAGAAGCAAACTTCAACTGCAACGTAAATTAATCACCTGCCACATCTATTGTTAAAATATTTGGGTTCAAATAAGCTATCGCTCTTTTTATATATTACGTAGCTAAAAGCCCAAAAAAAGAAAAAAAAACAGCTGAGAGACGAGATTCGAATGGAAATGTGAGAGCAGACCACCAGCCTCTCTAGAAACGTTCACAAACATGTTTATGTTAAGGAAAAACAAACAGGAGTAGAAAAACTGTACTCCAATAAGAAGTATATCTTCCTCGAAAACTCTACTTTGTGCAATTGTTTTGTAAGATATTTAGCAAAAGTGGATATAGCTAGATAAAGGGAGTCTATTCGCTTCTCTTTGACTTATATTCCTTTGCACTAGTACACCCGCTATTTTGATTCGAAAAAAAAATATTTTACGAGGATTGATTCAAAACTAATGCCTCCTAATGTTTTTAGATTTACAAGTAACATCAGAGGTGGGGTGTTGCAAGTATAATACTAGAGTTTGAACGACGTGACAGATATCCATGAACATTTGTCGCCGTAAAGCCGATGCACTAGAGTGTTCTGCAACCAGTGTGTGACATAGAACTTTTACTGACTTGAGTGTTGTAAGACATCAATTGTCTTATCATCATCATTATTTTGTCCCAGTTACTGTGTTTCATATGTTTATACAGTATTTCTTTACTGTACGTCATTTCCCGTCGAGTGTTTCCGTCGGTTGTTGAAGAAACCAAAAGGCAAGGAACTTTCACGATCGATACAATGTTTCGAAAAAAAAAAGTATCATCATCATAGGAATTCTGCCATTATTGGCAGGTCACTTGCCGCAACTGAGAAGCTTCCATGTTTCATGGTCTTACGCTAAAGTCTTCGTCTTTACGTATGATTTTTTTATATCGTCCATTAATTGTAGTCTCCCTCGCCACACCTTCTCTTTCCTGCCACCATACCTTCTAGCACTAGGGATGGCCAGACGGATCCGGATCTCGGATATCCGGATCCTATAAGATCCGGATCCATTAAGATCCGGATCTCGGATCCGGATCCGAATTTTCGGATCTTGGATCCGGATCCGGAATTTCGGATCTTGGATCCGGATCCGAAGTTTCGGATCTTGGATCCGGATCCGGAGTTTCGAATCTTGGATCCGGATCCGAAGTTTTGGATCTTGGATCCGGATCCGGAATTTCAGATCTTGGATCCGGATCCGAAGTTTCGGATATTGGATCCGGATCCGGATATCCGGCTCCTGGATCCACACCCGAAATTTCGAAGTTCAGATTCGGACTCCTGTTTTGAATATTTTAGGCCTTAGATTGAGACCCAGAACTAAAATATCCATATGTATAAAATTTACTAGGTGAATTTTATCTAACTCAGTGCGAAGACAATTCAATCTAAATGACAAAAGATTACATCAAAATCTCATTTTCACATTTTTCGGGGTTAGACCACTGTTGCGCACACTCCATCATTTAGTCTGTAGTATATCTTTAAACGTACTACAAGTATGCCATTTTCATCTCAAGTCAGAAGTTGTATAGATCTGCCTTGTGTTATATATTAATCAAGTTAGGATTAAAATTCGATTGTTTGTGAGACTTATGATAATATTTTCAGAATGAGTTAAAACGTTGAAAAACTGCATAGTAATGCTGCATATTTTCTTTGTGCCACATTGGAAATTAATGTAGTCTCTCTTATACAGTCGGCTTTTATGATTAATCCAATAACCTGAACTCCTGCAGAATTACGCTAAAATCATGGATGTCTTTGAATTTTCGTCATCATTTCTATTTTTTTATTCGAGCAAAATAAATATCATAAGCGGTATTTTACATAATGCATATAGACGCAGACGCAGATCATTGGGCTCTTACAAATTTACCAGCAAACCGCCAAGATATCTAGAGGAACTTATATTTTATCTGTCGTACTACTGTATATGAGAAGAAACTGTTATAATAAAAGGTGATTGGGAAAAGTCCGAATTTCCGTGTGTTATTTTTAACACTACCCCAAAATACAAAATTTTACAAACATAAATCATACTAACCTATAATTTAGTTTAGATTAAGATACTCGCATCCTTCTGGTTGTAGTACTAGGGGTAATTTTAAACAAATACACCTATTACGCCAATACGTCGTCGATGAAACTCGTCCAATTTTGAACATATTTGGCATGGTTGTAGATATTGATAAGCTTATTACTCATATGACATATTGTGAAGTGCAGGCCCTCGGTTCTTGAATTGCGGAATATGAAATTTTGGGTTTGGATAGTTCTCTTTGTGATCAATAAAATTCATTCGATTTTGACAAAATTTAGCGTGATGGGAGATTTTTAGAAGTTCAGTATGTGTATAAAATATTAGGTTGTGTAGGTCTTGTGTTCGGAGTGGCAGTATGAAGTTTGAGGTTTACACTTCGTAAAGTTTTCGCAAACAAAGTAATTTAATTTAAAACAAATTTGTTATTAAGCGTTAAGATTTTTTTTTTGAGTTTTACGTCCCACGGTTATGCCGGTTAGGCTAAAAGAGACGGTGATTATAAGAAATAAATGAAATGGTGGAATGAAGAAAGTGGGAGGAAACGGGAAAACCCCGAGAAAACCCACGAGCACGGTGTTTGTCCACCTCAAAGTCCAAACGGCGCGAGCTGGGATCGAATCAGGGACCCCAAGCACCGGAGGTGAAAGCTCTACCACTGAGCCACCGCGCCCCCCTTAAAGATTCGTTATGTTTGCAGGCGTATGATGTGCGAGGCCGTAGACCGAGCAAATGTGTGGGCTGGGGGGAAAGCCCCCATGTACTCGCACTGAAATTCGGTATATCTCGGGATACCGGAATGTTATTACATACAACTTGACATTTGAACTGAGATTTGGTATGGTTGTAGGTTTACGAGGTACGACGTCATAGGCCGATCAAATGAGATATCAGAAGGTCTAAGGGCAAATCCCCAGACATTTCTTTTTAAATTGATTATGATTAGAGGCTTTTGTGGTGCGAGGCCCTAGTAACGGGGGTCTAGTGGCGAAGCCCCCAACTAGCCGAGGTCTATTAAGTATATAAATGTATTTGCGTAATGACGGGAAATTGCATGTATGCCTGTGGACAAAATTGCATAAGTAGTCACGAGAAATGACAATCCTTTAAAATAAAAATTTTAAAAAGCCACCAAGATGTACTCTTGAATGAGTTGTATATTATGTTTACGCAGGGGCGAATCCAGAACGGACTCCTGGAGGGGGCGGATGGATTCTTAGGGGGCGGTTGGGGATGCTAGCAGTGAAAAATTACTTAGATGATCTGACTGCCACAAATTACTACTAAAGTACACTGTTAATGGTGGTGCTGGGTAGGGGCGAACGACTTTTCGCCCTCCCCCTGGATCCGCCTATGTGTTTACATGAATGATATAGCTCCTCATACAACCTATGCAGAGTTAATAGTAGTGGACTACTAATTAGAAAGATACGTGTTACTGCTCGAGGCTCCATATGGTACTTTGTATACACATACAGTACATTAATACATTGATTTTGATACATTAATTGCCATTTAGAACTTTATCTCTACTACAATTCTTAATTCTAACTGGAGTGGTACGGTCACAGAGAAACGTATTTTTAAAGAAAGAAAAAAAGCTCATCAAGAGCAAGGAAAGGAAGTTGCTCCTTAATTTGATTTGATCTATATTTTATGGGCTGCTCTATTAGCAATGGCCTAGCCCATCACGACTAGGAAATGGCCTCATTCAGTGACCACAATAACTCAGAAAGAATTAGAAAAGTAAGCAGCCTGATCCTAATGAAGAAGCTTGGGCTTGAGACTAAGGTTTCATCCCAGCATTTGACTAGTGTTACAGACAACAAAGGACAAATTTTTCCACTAGAATCGAATCTGACAATGAGATTGCTCTCACCAAAGTCGACAGTTTTACTCAATCAAATTTGGAGTAATTGTGACATATTAAGGCACGAAACCCAAATATCAACAGAATGAAGAGAACGCAAGGCTGTCACACGATCAGATACCCAAAGTGTCTTAAAATCTTATTTTAAGCATAGGAATGAAAATCACTTTGTCAATAATTTCGAAAAATTTGCTTATTCGGAATACCCGAATTTTCTGACACAGAGTTTCGGATCCGGATCTTTTTCCGGATCCGGATCCAAGATCCGGTTTTTCGGATCCAGATCCAAGATCCGTTTTTTTCGGATCCGGATCCAAGATCCGTTTTTTTCGGATCCGGATCCAAGATCCGTTTTTTCGGATCCGGATCCAAGATCCGCTTTTTCGGATCCAAAAATATCCGGATCTGGCCATCCCTATCTAGCACGTCCCGTACAGTTCCTTCTTAGTTAATGTCCCAACGAGTTTATCTTCCTCTTTATAATAATGTGTAAAATTGTTCTTTTTCCCGACCATTTCTAACACAGTTTCATTCGTTTTCCGCTCGACCAAGTTAATTCTTTCCATTCTTCTCCACACCCACAGCTCGAAAGTTTCCAGTAGATTTTCATCATTTTTGCGTAATGGCCATCTTTCTACCTCGTACAATATATTACTCCACACGAAGTATTTTATGAGTCTGTTTTCTGAACTCCTTATTCAAGGTTCCACAAAATAGCCTTTTCTTCCTCCTAAAGCCTTCATTCGCCATTCCTATCCCTCCTTTTATTCCAGGTTCTCACTTCATGTCGTTACTAAGAATACTACCCAGATGTCGAAAACAAGTCACAAGGAAGTTAATTACAAGGTAGCCTTGGGACACGGTAGTCAGTGGTGAACCTTTGACCTCTAGTGCGAAAGGTCCCTGTTTCGATCCCCGGCCACGTGAGTTTACGATGGACAACGTTATGTCCACGTGTTTCTCGAGATTTTACCGTTTTGTCCTACATTCCCATCCCACCCATTATTTTATAGTCATTCATTACCATTAGTAATCCATCTCCTTCAGCATAAATAGCATAATCTTGTGAAACTAAATATTTAATTTCATAAACTAGTCGAACTTATTGTAAAGGTCAAACAACGACTCACAAACGTTGTTAATGTATGCTTGTAAAGAGATGGCGGAAATAGTCTTGGATAGAGAAGCTACTAGTGAAATTTCAAAAATTATACTCTCTTTGCTGACACAATTAGACACAAACAAATTCATTTTGAAGTACATATTTTAGTGAACTGGACTTCTTGACGTTGACTGAAACTCAAACACCAAAGAGGGAAAGACTCAAATTGTCGGAAGAAACTAAACTTACATTGTTAACGATCCCTCACGAATCCCCTGTCTGTAAGCAGTAAAGCAAGTACAAGTATTAAATTCAACGTAAAAGTACAATTATTTACTTTAATAGTGACAAAAATGTGTGTTCTCGTATTTTTTAAAGTTGAATATATTCACATATGGAGGTTAAATCCATTGCACTTATCTGCTATAATAAATTTTAAAGCATGTTCACAAATTATGAATGAATGTGCGATTTGATTTCAGTTTTATAATAATTACTCGCCTTTAGCTCCGCCCCCAGACCCCGCGTTTCCTCGGCATACGGCCTCGCATCTTTTATGTATCAACCTTTGCATCGAGAGTAAATTTCGTGCATTTGCTCTTCATAATTCCTGGATTTGCCCAGTAGGGGGCTTCGCTCCCCACACTCGCGCATTAGCTAAGGCTACTGCGTCGCACCTCTTAAACCAACAATTATACCGAATTTTAAGTTTCGTTTCCTATTTCAACTATCTAAAAAAGATAAGATTTTGCATCCCAAGAACTCGCCCATTTAAATAACATGGGAATTTCTTCATCCCCCTTCAGATTCCTTGATAATTAAAAATATTCACCTTTGGCAATTTTCCTGTCAGCTAGTCCCAGAAAGCTACAATCATGCCAAATTTCATTATTCTAATCCTAACGGAAGTTTCTAAACATTTTGGGGTGTAGAAGACGTCCCATATAAATAACATTGGAAATATTTTCTTCAGTTCCCTATAAAGACACTCTAAATTTGATTTTTTAAATTTTTTTACTAATTTACTTAGATAATGTTAACAAAAACGTACAAGCATACCGAATTTCAAGTTTTTATTCCAATTCTAAGTACCTAAAACATGAGATTATACGTCCAAAAAATGACCCATTTAAATAACATAGGGAATTTTTTCATCCCCTCTTTACATCACCTAAAAATTAAAAATATTCACTTTTGGAAATTTTCCTGTCGCTTAGTCCCAGAAAGCCACAATCATGTCAATTTTCAACTTTCAACGTCAAACGGAAGTACCCCTTTAATTTATGTTAGTTTATGTGGTTTTATACATAGGATTAGGAAAGGTTAATTACGAATAGGCATTTGTATTAATTATGTCGTATAATAGCATATATTTAAGGAGAAAACATTTTGGTATGCCGCGTTGTCATTGATAATTTATGTCTTGCCGTAGTTTAAAACAAAAAAAAGTTGAGTTGAGTTGAGTTGATTTTAGTTTAGCGTCCCGTTCAGCAGCGAGGCTATATGAGACGTGGACCTACTGATTAACGTGGAATCCGAACCACATGAGCTCCCACCGGGAATCGAACCCGGGTCTCCCACGCCAAAGGCGCGTATGCTAACCGCTTAGCCACGAGGAGCTCAAAAGAAAAAAGAAAGAAAGAAAGAAGGAAAGAAAGAAAAAATGCGAAGCACTACACCAGAAGCAGTTTCACATGATAATGCCTAGTATAGATGTGTGTTTGAAGCAAAGGTTGAAAAAATGAAATAATTCACTCGAACACTAAATTCCAAATCAACCAACTAACCCCTTTCGGAACAGAGCACGAAAACCGAAGTGTTGTGGGTACAAATAAAGGCTCCATGCTTTCTTGACTTCGGCACTAGTGTCTTTCTATTTCAGGTGTGTCCCTCCTGGCGCTACAATCGATGTGCGTTTTCCCGTAAGTCCCTCGAAAGAGGAGGGACAAGTTGCTGCGGCCGAGATCTTTCAATTGTTTGATGCGGAAACGTTGCCACATTGAATTATTTCACGGACTTCGTTGTACTCTGTATTGTTAGCCATTCTAAGTAGCCTACGATCTTCACTCATCGAGACCAAACGACTGAGTGACAAATTGGCAACACAGCCGAGGTCATTCACTTCTTTTCCCTGCGCAAAAGGAGGGTTTCATCCGTCAGAGGTTGGCGGGGGTGGAGTCAAAGTATAGATCGCATAGTTTCCGAGGGCACAGGTGGAATAGACAGGCTATAATAAAGGTGCCGTAGTCAGTACAACATTTGTTGATTTCTTCAGGTTCCATTTTAAAGAGTTTGCGTGAACCTCAGAGCCACAGTGGAAGTGGAACATAGAAAAAAAATTCTCGACTCGACCGGGGACAAACCAAGGCTACCTAATTGGAAGGAAAACATCGTACTGAAGACCTACCGTGGATCTTTACGTGGATGTTAAACTACAGCTTCAATCCTCACCTATGGTTTGTCAACAAAGAAATATTAAACTCTAGTCAAACAAACAATCTCTTGTGTGAATAAGTGTTGTTCAAGTCCAATGTCAAACTATAGATGTACGTTTCAATCTGTATGTCTTCGGTACTGGGATGTTAAAATCCAAACCACCATCATCCCTGCTTTGAATACATGTGGTTCAAATATTATGTAAACCATAGATTTCCAGGTCTTACATAACCTCGTTGTTGAAAATCAGTCATTTCCAACTCACCACGCATGACATCAGAGCGTGGTCTTACAATCTGAGAAAGCAGAAGGATAGAGAGAAATGTAGGTTAAAGGATGACGTAGGAAAGCAAGTGTTTCCAGTGTACAAGAAATCATGGACCAACGAATAACATGCCAGCAAAACAGTTGACTAGGCATTTGATGTTCTGGTATTCCTGTTATCACTGACTTCAATCAACGTTAAAATTACCTGCTAGCTCCTTGTTCTCTAAGAAAGCGAGAAGCGAACTGTGACTTCAAGGAGCATTCAGTTTGAAATAACTGCTGAAAATGAGCGTTCACTCAAGACAAACAACATCGCCAGCGGAAACGAAATGATTAGAATACCACGCAAACTGTTGGTTAATGTCACATATCGCCTCTATCAGTGCTATAATGAACACTAAACCCCAACTAAAAGAACAGGTCCAGGGGCCCAGTTGATACCATGAGCCTTATTCAGTACCAGCCTCGCAGAAATTGAGGAGCGTAGCACAAAGCAGAACTTGTAAAGATCATTTATAACTGTTATGCCTACTACCTTAACAGGAGAATCACATAGCAGGCATATGCCTATCATGTTCCGTCAGGTACATGGGAATGTGTCCAGTATCTGCCTTATGTACCTCTGAGAGAGAAATCACATGGATGACAAGTGATAGTCACTCTATGTCCGCCCCGAGGTACATGCCTGACATGTTCCTGGGGAACGTGCCTAATATGTTCTAGTTATGTTCCCCATGCCGTAGGCGTCAATGAACCACAAAATTACTCCCCCAAAACATGTTAAATCGCCTATATGCGTAATGTGTTTACGTTAAGGTCAATTTCAAACACTTTAAATAAGCAAAAAAATCTACCCCATGGGTGCGAACCACCAACCTTTGGATTACTAGCCGCTTGCTCTACCGACTTGGCCACGGAGGAGATGAGGACAATGTCGCTTGTAGAGGGATAAATTGTTGAGGTCTTTTGAATTTTGCTAATCAGAGTGCTCCTTTAACCGCGTATATTCGACGATAACCGTTTGGAATCAGATAAATCTACTCGCAATGTAATTTTATAACAAAATGACGAGTGTCTATTTACTTTATTTCATGGTTCTTCCATATTCACTTTCAAATGATAGGCGACAGTTGCTGTCTAATAAAGTTGATGCGTAGACGCTTCTAGTACACAATCGCTTAGAAAAAGAAGCAACAAATGCATCAAATGTGGGAGATGAACTTACAACGCCTAAATGCACCATGCTTAGCACATCTTGTGCTGTGAGAGCATCTGAAACAGTATGCACCTAAAGGACGTAAATAGAAAATGACAGATATGTGTCCCAAATGACGACATAAAAACAAATTACTGTTACAGTGCGAAACTGAGCCAGGAATATAAATGCTATATTTGTGATACATAGTTGCGAATATCAATTAGGTGTAACAAGTACCTAAAACTGTAGGTAGCTGAAGTACATATTTAGCACATGCATATCATATATGCCAAGTGTCGGGTACCTAAAAAGTAGCTGGAACACCCATATGGCACATGCCTAGCACATCCTGTGCTGTTGGTGCATTGCAAACTGAAACGCAGATTTTGCGTTGCACTGACACAAACCGTGAAGGAATGGGGCCACAGTTCCTTATCAGACATTCTCGGTCAGTGATCGCCAAACCGTCGACCGCAAGCTAGCTTGTGGGGATATTTTCGGCAGGTCGCGTTAACGTTCCGGTGGGCTAACGTTGATTCTTCCACTGAGCTGTCCATAATGACAGGGAGCGCTGACTCTGAGAACAACTGCTCGTGTCTCCCGTGCAACTGTCATTGTCATGTCAGCCTCATCTCAAAGTTGACTGTATACGCTTAGGGTTGTGAACATGGCCGGTGTTTAGGGGGAGCAAAGGGGGACAGTTGCCCCGCACTTTTTTGAAGTAACCCATTAATGTATATAGTTTCATTTAGAAAAGTAAAGTTTTTGTATGTATTTACTGGTTCATAGAAAAAAATGATGCCATATATTTGCTGTTCAGTGAGCATGTATTGGTTGTCTTCCCGTGGAGTAAAGAAAACTACAGGAATTGCGTTTTAATTGCCACAGATTATAACCCCAAAATTAACCTATTGGAGCACAACAATTTCAGCATACTTTCACTTCTTACATGGGCTCGATATATTGGTCAGCCACTTTGAAACTAATTCAGAGAGCATTTCGCGAAAGAAAAAAAAAAAGTCTTTCACAAGTTATTTTTTAATTGCACAAAAATTGACAGTTCCTAAAATGTATTTTCTTCTTTCTAAAGTAAGGGGAAAAAGCGTAATAAGAAACAACTTCTATCTTTTCCATTGTTTTGTAGTGCAACATATGAGTGTAGTTGTGTGCTAGGGGTGTACGAGTGTATATACAATTAAATTTAGTGAATTCACCATAATTCTAGGTTTTAGTGTTATTTTGTGTAACTGGAGTATGGAGTGATTCTAACAAGTAAACCTTACGTTTGGGTGAATCGAGTTGCTGACTGAGACACATATGAGAAAGTAGTACTAAATGTGGTCAGTATTTCAGTGAAGTTTTAGGTGCGAAGCTCCAGGGGTTTAGAAGATACAGCTATCAGAACATCACATGGAAGTACAGAATAGTCTTCATACAGTTGGAGGTAAAAGCTTTGTAAGACCTCTTGTAACGACAAAAGGTGAATAACAAATATATGGGTACATATTAGGACTAGAGGGAAGTCATATAGTAAAGGTATGCCTGACAGCGGCCATCTTAAAATCCGCCATTTTGAATTAAGGTTAAGTTTTTAAAATGGGAATAGGGTCATGTGATACATGATTTAAGGCGCAAATTTAATCAGAAGAACAATGGTGAAGTTAATTTTGATTTACGCGCAGTTGGTAAAAAGTTACAGGGAAATTAAATATTGTTGCAGCATATGTATTAGTTCTTTACCCCACATTGTAAATTTTGTGTTAATGATAATAATTAAATAAAAAGCAGGTGGATAAATATTAGGTCTATGGTAAGAGTTGCCTTGATGGCGGCCATGTTCAAATCCGCCATTTTGAATCAAACAAAAGTTTTAAACAAAACGCATAACATTGACACCTTATTAATAGCAAATTTTACCATAACCATTTTTGCTTTATCATTAACCAGCACAAAATTAAATGGATCGCTCCTTACGACTACTGCTTTGACGAAATTGTTAACGACAAATGTGTCAAGTGTAACTCGATTGTCTTTGTCAGGTGTGCTCACTGTGAGCAGAGCATTTGTGCAAGTCATGCACTCTTTTCTGAACTACATATTGATTGTACTAATTGAGGACTTTTCTGGAAGAAAGACCCAAGTTCAATTATGACTCAATTCCACTTTGGTCATTTTTCCTTAAATTAGCAACTTGTTTATGCGATAACAAATGCTGGTAAATGATAAAGCAAAAATGGTTATACCGTTGGATTTATGGTAAAATTTGCTATTAATAAGGTGTCAATGTTATGCGTTTTGTTTAAAACTTTTGTCTGATTCAAAATGGCGGATTTGAACATGGCCGCCATCAAGACAACTCTTACCATAGACCTAATATTTATTCACCTGCCTTTTTATTTAATTATTATCATTAACACAAAATTTACAATGTGGGGTAAAGGACTAATACATATGCTGCAACAATATTTAATTTCCCTGTAACTTTTTACCAACTGCGCGTAAATCAAAACTAACGTTACCATTGTTCTTCTGATTAAATTTGCGCCTTAAATCATGTATCACATGACCCTATTCCCATTTTAAAAACTTAACCTTAATTCAAAATGGCGGATTTCAAGATGGCCGCCGTCAGGCATACCTTTACTATATGACTTCCCTCTATTCCTAATATGTACCCATATATTTGTTATTCACCTTTTGTCGTTACAAGAGGTCTTACAGAGTTTTTACCTCCAACTGTATGAAGACTATTCTGTACTTCCATGTGATGTTCTGATAGCTGTATCTTCTAAACCCCTGGAGCTTCGCACCTAAAACTTCACTGAAATACTGACCACATTTAGTACTACTTTCTCATATGTGTCTCAGTCAGCAACTCGATTCACCCAAACGTAAGGTTTACTTGTAAGTATTGTTGTGTTTTGATGAGCTCCCTGAAAGTGAAAACTGCACCTAATGGCAACGAACATGTTTCGGGAAGTTGCGAAAGCAAATATTTCTTTAAATGTCGTAGCATATGCTTGTAGTATTTACTATCTTTCATTTTCTAAGAGTAATAACATACATTTAATAGCATGTATGGAATTAAAAATTAAGTTGTTCATTAATCCCTGTTTCAATATGACTTTTGCAAAACAAGCATCATTATTTATTACTATGATTAATATTATCCTTTCTATTTATTTGTTTTGCATATTTGTTATTCAAAAAGGTGATCACACAGTTTTCCAGACAGAATTTTAAGATGTTCATGAGCAAGGAATCAAATCTCTTCTTACACTTTTGTTGTTTAAGAGTACAAAGGACTACTACCTACTGGCGTTGCTCTTGCTCTTATATATTTACTTAATAAAATATGAAATACTATATATGGTATTTTAATTGAAAAAGATAGTATCCTATTAGCTATACAACCTTTTGTCAAACAAAATATTAGAAACAAGCAGGAAAACTAAGATGTATATGCAAATATTCAGACCATTTCTTGTCCCCCCCACTTTTAACGTCCAACCGCCGCCACTGGGTTGTGCACGTTATGTTTTTCGTGTGTATATTATACATTTACTAAACGTTATGTTTTTCGTGTGTATATTATACATTTACTAAACGTTATGTTTTTCGTGTGTATATTAGACATTTGCTAAACGTTATGTTTTTCGCGTGTATATTAGACATTTGCTAAACGTTATGTTTTTCGTGTGTATATTAGACATTTACTAAACGTTATGTTTTTCGCGTGTATATTAGACATTTACTAAACGTTATGTTTTTCGCGTGTATATTAGACATTTACTAAACGTTATGTTTTTCGCGTGTATATTAGACATTTACTAAACGTTATGTTTTTCGCGTGTATATTAGACATTTGCTAAACGTTATGTTTTTCGTGTGTATATTAGACATTTACTAAACGTTATGTTTTTCGCGTGTATATTAGACATTTGCTAAACGTTATGTTTTTCGTGTGTATATTAGACATTTACTAAACGTTATGTTTTTCGTGTGTATATTAGACATTTACTAAACGTTATGTTTTTCGCGTGTATATTAGACATTTGCTAAACGTTATGTTTTTCGTGTGTATATTAGACATTTACTAAACGTTATGTTTTTCGTGTGTATATTAGACATTTGCTAAACGTTATGTTTTTCGTGTGTATATTAGACATTTACTAAACGTTATGTTTTTCGCGTGTATATTAGACATTTGCTAAACGTTATGTTTTTCGCGTGTATATTAGACATTTACTAAACGTTATGTTTTTCGTGTGTATATTAGACATTTGCTAACAATGATACTTTGATTTCGTATTTACTAGAAATGTGAGTTTATAGGCAATAAACTAACGTAAGATTTTTAAAAAGTTTGTAGTTCTTTTGGTTGGTAGCTCACAGTGGGGTTTGAAAACGGTACGGTAACTCACAAGCTTCGAAAGTTTGGCGACCACTGCTCTAGATAAAGAAGCAAAGGAGATGACTAGCGTAACTAACTCATATCAAGGAGTCATTACATAAGTACATATTTGTTTATCGTTTCGAAGTATTCAAAAATGAAATTGGATCTTATTGATTGTACGAAGGAAAAGAAGTTATATCAATATGTCTTCCTTTCCATTCAAATCAAACAAACTGAAAGCAAGATTTGAAATCTTCTCTCTCCAGGACACCGATTTCAATTCAAAGAACTTTGTAATAAGAAGAGTCTTGTCTAAAGCTCTGAAACAAAAGACAAATGGTTCAAGACACTTATTTACATTCTCCCTAAAAGCAATCTCTGGTGTGTTGCACCTCTCTGAATCTGCTCTAAAGTGCGTTTATCACCTTGGAAAGAAATCTTTTTTTTTTTTTAATTAATTTTGCAGGAAGGTGTTTCAATGTAATTCATGATATCCAACTTCAGCTCCCTTTGAATTAATGAAAGGAAGATTTATCTGAATTTCGCTTGCAAAATGTTAATTCTGTAATTTTAATATGAAAGGTGAAATGATCGCCAGAAATCTACAGCATTAAAGCAGAATAAAAACTGTGCATTATTATTGACAACGAACTCAATACTTGTTAACGTCATAAATAATATTTTTCTTTTCTTATTTGTTTTCGAAAACTACTATAGTAACCGCAACGAGTCGTGAACTCTAGGCTTTACACCAATCACAGAACTACTTTGCCTCATGTGTGATGCATCGGAAGAATTCGGTAAGATTCGTTCGGTCTTCCTACTTGGCCACAGAGGCGATGAAGAGAACGTTGCTTGTAGATGGATAAATTGTTGAGGTCTTTTGAATTTGGCTAATCAGAGTGCTCCTTTAACAGCGTATATTCGACGATAATTGTTTGGGATCAGATAAAATCTGCTAGCCATGTAATTTTATAATAAAATGACGAGTGTCTATTTACTTTATTTCATGGTTCTTCCATATTCACTTTCAAATGATCGGCGACAGTTGCCATCTAATACAGTTGTTGCTTTTTTTGCTTCTAGTACACAATAGCTTAAAAAAGAAGCAACAAATGCATCAAATGTGGAAGATGAATTTAGAGCACCTAAATGGCGAATGCCTAGCACATCTTGTGCTGTTAGGGTATCTGAAACAATATGTATCTAAAGGACGTACCTAGAACATGACAGATATATGTCCCAAGTGACGACATAAAAAAAATGACTGTTATAGTGCGAAAGTGAGTCAGGTATATACATGCTATATTTGTGGTTCATAGTTGCAAGTGTCCATTAGATGGAACAGGTACCTAAAATTGTAGGTAGCTGAAGTACATACTTACCACATGGATATCATATGTGCCAAGTGTCAGGTACCTTAAAAGTAGCTGGGACACCTAAATGACACATGCTCAGCACATCTTGTGCTGTTAGGGAGACTGGCAAAATTTCATCGGTGGGCTTGACGACCGGGACACACCCTCGCATTCTATTGGGTGCTGAAATTGGAATTGGTAGATCTAGGTCAAGCATCACGAGTCCTTGCGATCACTATAGTATATATAACTTGGACACAGTGCCTTCAAATTTTGCTCGTTTCTAATATCTCGACACTATTAACAGTAATAACAATTTTTACAACTGTTTTTTTCTTTTTTTTTTTTTTTTAGAACTGAATGCTGCTTCTCGCCTTCTGAATAAACAACACGAAGGGAGGAGAAGTTGAGAGGTTATTTGACGTTGATAGAAAATGGTGTTCATAAGCAAATAAGAACATCGGTAGCGTAGCCGTTGTCCTCGCAAGCAAACTACTGTAATCGTGAATCTATGATTGCGCACAGAGTTGCTTATTCCATTCCCCTACTTCATATTCCTTCCCTTCTTTGTTCTACGAGGTGGATTCAAGTTATAGCAACTCCAATTTTATTTCTCAGGACTGGTAACTGACACAAAGGTGCTGTTTGTTTCGAAATACGCGAATGCTCGTTGTCAGTGCGTGATAGAGATGTGAACACTGTATGGCACACAGAACTCTAGCGGCAGCGGTGAGAGTGACGATTGTTTTCGATACCTACGATACTCGATTTTCTCCATTTGCGTGGGTGTGACACAGGCCCGTAGTTACGGGGGGGCTAGGGCGGGCTCAGCCCCCCCTAAATTTTTTGCAGCCCCCCTAACTAAAATCATAGTTCGAATTAACGGGGGATGCCGGGGAAATTCCCCTTCGGTAAAAATTTATGTCCGGCTCGTATCACAGAAGTAACAAATTTTCGCCTTCTACATTTACAGCAACAATACATAAGCATCCCCCTCTCGTTCGAAAGTTTAATTCGAACACTGACTGAAATGTTGGAAGAAATTGTATTTCCAAATGTATTCAACTTTACTTTTATTATCCTCATTTAAAGTATTGGCCTATTTATGCGCTACGCTTCTTTGAATTGCTAATATTTATTTGAGGGTGAGTCTGTATATTATATATATATATATATATATATATATATATATATATATATATATATATATATATATATATATATATATATATATATATAATGCTCCATGTGCAAACGACCTTCGCTGCAGGAGAAAAAAAATTTATGGTTATTCTATCGGCAAACATGTATTTGTGTTCAGAAACAACATACTTTTACCTTAATCTGCGGACGAAGAGTTTACTTCTTCCTGTTCTTTTTGGAATTTGCAACTGAAAACATCCTTTTGCTGTGAGTCATTGGCTTTCGGTTAATATGCGAGAGATTGAAAAGACAGCATCCCTCCACAGGGGGTCGCAACTGCTTCGCTCTAATAATCACACAGGTGTATGGGTTTGTTTTGTGTATATTGGACATGGAGAGAGAGAGGAGTGGGGGATTTTGACTACGTTTTATGTCACGTGATAACGGAGTAAGAAAAGTTTCCTTTTCTGAATTGTATTTACTCTTGTTGTGTTGTGAGTTGAACATGGTTGTAATTGAAAGTTGGTCGATGCTGGTTTCTGAAGATGCACCGAAGTTCACTTGAAGACAGGGGCGTCATTTAGGGGGGCAGGAGGGGGCAATTGACCCCCCCCCCAAGAGTGAGAAACACATACACTTTAATTAATTGTATACTAATATACTAGTACAAAACATGAAAGTCTTATGTCGGTGGTGCTCTTGTCCCCCCCAAGCGAAGTCTGAAATGACGCCCCTGCTTGAAGAATGAGAATTGTAGTGTAGCAGCAACTTGACTATTTGTTAAATAACTTAGAATAGAGTGACCAAATCGTCAACTATAAAAAACGGGACACCTTTCATTTCTGGATAGGTTGCTCCCCTAAATATATTTTTTAGCTTCTCCGTTCTCTCCCTCTCTCTTTTTGAATCTCTCACAAAAAAGAGCAAATTTACACTTTTTTCGTTTTAAAACCTATTAAAAAGGTTGTGGAATTAATTAGATAAGTAACTATCAGCAGCTAACAAAAAACGAAATATTTGAAAACATTACTAAAAATATATGAGCGCTCAAATCTATCCCCGACAGGATTTATAATTACTCTCAGCATCGAATTCCAACTTCTTTTATTCTCATTTTCTTACTTTAAAAGATTATTTCATTTACAGCTAGTTTTTCTTTTCACTTTCACTTTTATAGTTCTATACTTCTGGTCATCTTTCGTAAATGTAAGTATGTTACATTTTAGTCAAAATTACGGAAACACTGTACTGTACTGATGACAGCTCCTCAATCTTCCACCGCCCGAGACAGAGAGTAAAAACAGGTTACATTTGTTCTCCATAACACTTTCAGCCCCTTGCACTGTCGCCTGCGGAGTGGGGAAGCCTAGGAGGGAAAACGGTGCAGCCACCACATCCAATATTGCAAACGTCGTAATGACGTTGCTCAGCAATTAGACGTATTCCAATATAATGACCTAGCTTAGAAAAAATAATATAAATTAGGAAATTTTAGCGATTCGAAAGGTTTTTTGTACCCAGTGTACGTAAATATGGGACATTTTGGTGTCCCGGGAGAAGTTTTCGGGACACCGGGATTGGTAGTGAAAGAACGGGACAATCCCGTTTTTACGGGACGGTTGGTCACCCTAACTTAGAATAATATATCTTTAAACTAAAGATAAGTTCGATTCACTTAATCTTTATCGGGGGTAAATAATTAGATACTTATATTAAAATAATTTAATAATTGTTGCCAATTTTTGGTGCCTGAATCAAATGTTCAAGCAGATCATTAGACGTAAGCCTAATCATGCAAAGTTACTATTTTGTAAATGAATACCTTGCAATCTTCTGGTATGTAAACAAAAAATGCAGCGGACTAAACGGAGGTAGTAGTTGCACCTATAGGAAAAACAGAATGTTCAATTAAAAATTGAACCTTATTAGATGATAATATGTATAATGCTTTATAAATTTGAAATTTTACCTTTGACTTAAAACAGGGTGCGTTGGGGAGTTGAGCGTCTCTCTTCAGCAGGGAGACTGTAAAGAAACGGGACCTATAGCTTAAAGTAACATCCAAATCACTATCGGTTTGAATCCGGACTCCCAGTACGGTCCCGAAGGCGAGCGCTGTACCCATGAGGCTACGGGGTAGCCCACAAAAGTAACAATTTGTTAATGTAGTTTCATTTTGAAGAAGAGATATCTTCAATAGAAGTAAGTAAATAGCTCTTTAAATAATTAGTTCTTAACTTAAACATTTTAGTACCTACGGGAGCAACTGATCTCGAATTCTTATTTGTACAATGTAAAGAAGAATTTCATGTATACTTTGATATGAATTGTACTATACAAAGAAAATTTAATGAACTGTTACTTCTCTTATCAATTTCGTTTCGAAAAAGTAGGTAACTGCGCTAGAACAGGGAACTTTTTTGGAGTTATTTCTTATTTGAATGCTCGAGTACCAGATCATAACAGATTATTTTTACTTAAACATGACTTTAGTAGCAATCATCCTAAATGATTGTTGATAGTATGTTCCAAAGAGTCTAGAACAGTAGTTCTCAAACCGGAGTCCGCGGACCCCAGGGGTCCGCGTGACCTGGCTACGGGGTCCACGACGTCTAAAAATTGAAATGTGTTGTGATAAAATGGAACTCACAGCTGTTATGCAAAAAGTATTTTTTCAGTTACTAAAAAGAAAGCAATTAGAAATTATACATTTGTAAATTTGAATATTTTCTTTACTAAATTTCTGGCCTGAAGCCGGTCAACTTTATATAGAACTACTTCAGGTGAGAGGAATCCCTTCTTTGTTAGGGCATTTTTTCAAAAGGAGTTGTACATTAACTGCACCGTGCCGATCTTGTTTTGCTGAGTTACAAGGACATCACCAGAAACCTCGATCTGGACACAATTGTTTTAAGATTGGCAGCATCCAAAACAAGGAGACTTATACTGTGATAGTGTTGTTAGTGATTGTATAAATGTACAACTTGTTTCTATTATAGTGTGCCAACATGAGGAGTGTATATATGCGTGTTGTGTTTGTGTTTCCTAATCTTATGAAATTTATAAATTTGTAGATAGCAAAAACCCATAAACATATCATTATTTCTTTCGAACATCACCATAAAAAAGATCAAAAAATGTTTAGAAGTACAAGTGTAAAATAAAGCGCGTGATATTTAAAGAAATATAAAGTTTCATATCCAAGGAGATGTAAATAATAATACAGGTAAAATGTTAATTTCACTTTTCCAATATCCATATATTTGTTTAGGCCACATGTATTTCAAAATATTGATTTAAGATTCTGAGACCCTTCTCTGTAGAATATCTTTGAAGATAGTATTAAATCTCATTACTCTCTAGATGTTTTCAAGTTTCACAAATATTTTTTCAGTCATCAAAAATTAAAAAACGTATTTCCTGTACTAATTCTTTGGAAATTTTAATGATTGGTTCGTTCGGCCAACTATTTTTTTAACAAATATTTTTTTTTTATTTCCTTGAAGATGAGAAAACAGAAGAAATATTTTGTTGCCATAACAAAATAAAAAGGAGACACATAGTATTCTAGCTTCCAGGTACAGTTGTACTAACGCTATAGGGGAAAATTTTAATAATAATTCCTTCACGCTGTAGTTTTAGTTTTAAGAGCATAAGAAATTATTCATCATCACACACAGAGACAGACATTATATATATATATATATATATATATATATATATATATATATATATATATATATATATATATATATATATATATATTTATTGTATAATGTCTGTCTCTCTCTCTGTGTGTGCCCACCCTAATTTACATTTAGCCCCCCCTAAATTTGGAGGATGGCTACGGGCCTGGTGTGACATCGCTTGAAATTCATCGCCAGTTGAGCGAAACATGTGATGCTGGTGTCATGAATGTGTCTAATATTCGTTCGTGGATGCGGCAGTTCAAAGACGGCAGAACGCCAGGTGACAACACGTACAAACCGATCTGATGACCTGATCGAACCAATGAAGAAAGATGTTTTGGAGGATCGCCGAATGAGTGTGGAACACATGGCCTCCAATGTTGGCATTTCCGTGGGAAACGTGCAAAATGTCGTCAGACCGGCTTGTGCGAGGCCGAGTTTGTGTTGGTTTATTGTCACATGACGTTCTGCCTTCCTTGAACTGTCGCACCCACGAACGCACATTACCCACGCCCATGACACCATCATCACATGTCTCACCCAACTGCCGATGAATTTCAAGCAATATCATACCATGCGAATTGAGAAAACGAATCATTACACGCTGTTCTTGTAATGAAAACGTCGCCATTTTACAACCATCGTATCGGAACCAGTCATCACTCACCGCTGCTGCTAGAGTTCTGTGTGCCGTACAGTACTGCCATCTCTGTCACGTATTGAAAGCGAGTGCTCGCGTATTTTACAACAAACAGTACGTTTCTATCTGTTATTGTGCTGCCAAAATGTCTTGAGCCGTGGCAAAAATACGAAGTAAAGCTCACACCCTCACCCACCCACGCGTTGAGCCAAGAAGGGTTTAGCTGTTGCTAGGCGAGAGAAAGTGAGTGGAATTCCTTCATCCGATAGCAGCGCTTGCAGCGGAAGACTAGGGATCAAGTCAATGTGGTATATCTTTACCAGTCCTGAGAATAAATGGAGTGGTATAGCTTGAATACACCTCGTAGTATTCTTCTCTGGTATTCCTCTTCCTGTAAAACCGGGCTCCTACGTCATAGACCGACCAGTTAGAAATGACCACATTATACAGAAACATTCATATATTGGTGTGTGTTGCAAATTACAAATACCCAGTTTACATTATAAGTACTTATTATTACCGAAAAAAGAAACAACTTCACGAAAGAAGAAAAGTTTCTTTTCATATATGAAACCAGAACGATAATGCCGAATTTTCAAATGAAAAAAATAAGAGTTTACATGTCTATTTGAAATCTCTTCGCATTGATTACTCTAGAGATGGGTAAAACAAAATAAACAAGTTTTCTTTAATTCCAGCTCTGCACGAGACTGGATTTAAAAAAAAATAGAATATATACGCACTCAAGACCAATAAACTTTAATATTTCTCTCTCCCAAAGCCCTCTACGTACGGAATATGTCAGTGAGTCATGTAGAGTAAATAAAGCTTTCAAATGTTGGGAAAATTTACATTCAGTCTTGTGACTATATACCATAGAGGTTTATAACTTCTGTAATTTTTCGACTTTCAGCAGAAATTCGCTTACAAGGTCAAGGACCGGAGGGTAATGACAACACACAACTTCAAATCTCTAACATATACTCAACATCTGTGGAAATTTCTATTAAAACATGGATCTATATATAAGGCAGTGACGTAAGTGTAAGTCAGAGAAAAAAAGTTTATGAGGAATATTGTCTTACTTGTACAGTGGTCTTTAATATTAAAGTAGAATCAGAGAAATTGTGCACGTGGTACCGGGTTCGACTTCCGATAAAACAGCATTAAACACATTATCACTAACAGCACAATTACATAGCAGGCATATGCCTATTATGTTCCCTCAGGTACATGGGAATGTGTCCAGTATGCACCTTATGCACCTATGAGAGAAAAATCACGTGGAAGGCAAGTGATAGTCACAGTTTATGTCCGCCCCTAGGCACATGCCTGACATATACCTGAGGAACTTATCTAGTATGTTTTAGGTATGTTCTTCCCCATATCTTAAGCGAAAATTACTCCCCCAAAATATGTTAAATCACCTTTATGCGTAACTTGATTACATTAAGATGAGTCTAAGAAACACTTTTTAAAAGTTTTTAAAAATTACGTTGGCCCGGGGGTGGGCGCGAAACAACAACCCTTGGATTACTAGGCGCGTGCTCTTCTGACTCTGTCACGGAAGCGATGAAGAAAACGCCCCTTGTAGAGGGATAAATTCTTGGTGTCTTTTTAATTTGGCTAGTCAGAGTGCTCTTGTAACCCTCTATATTCGACGATAACCATTTGGGATCAGATAAAATCCACTCTCCATGTAGTTTTATAACAAAATGACGCGCGTCTCTTTACTTTATTTCATGGTTCTTCCATATTCACTTTCAAATGATAGGCGACAGTTGGCAAATATATATATATATATATATATATATATATATATATATATATATATATATATATATATTTATATTTATATACAGGGTGCGGCACGTAAAACCGGCCCGTAAAGTGAACACATAAAATGAAATGTAGTGTATTGAATATGATTAACTACAACACATAAATGAAATGTAATGTATTGAATATGACTACTCACCTTCACAGCAGCCTTCACAGTAGGTGCTGAAAGTGTCCTCCGCCCACTTCAACATACATGTGAGCACGATTGAGGAGATTCATATATACCCTTGTCAGTTCTTGTGTTGTAATGCTATTGGTGACATCCTGGATCCTGGTCTTGAGTTCTTCAATTGTGTGTGGATTTGTTTCGTATACTCTTCCCTTTAACAGTCCCCATAAGTAAAAGTCACACGTGGATAAGTCTGGTGACCGAGGAGGCCACAAGCCTTTGCTGATTGTCCTCTCTGGTGTAAACATCTCATGCACAAGGGACAATGATGCAGCTGATGTGTGGCATGTTGCACCGTCCTGCTGAAAGTAACATAACTGACGCTCCTCTTCGGTCAAGTGTGTATAAAACTCCTCCAGGATTCCCATATACACGTCACTATTCACTGAAGTCTCAAAGAATATGGACCCAATAACACGTGTGGCGGAAATGGCACACCAAACACCAATCTTCTCATCATGCAAGGGTACCTGGTGGATTGCGTGTGGATTTTCTGTCGACCAATACCGGTTGTTTTGGGAATTTACGTACCCAGACAAGTGGAACCACGCCTCGTCACTCATGATGAGCATTAGTGGATCCAAGAAACCACTGGCAACATTGCTCAACAGCCATGAACAGAAATGCAATCTCTTCTGCAGGTCAAGCTCCTTCAGTTCCTGCACAACACTTATCCGGTACGGTTTTAACTTCAGTCCCCTTAAAACACGTCTGCAACTTCTCTCACTCGCACGAACCTGTTGACTCAATCTCCTGGTTGACTTTCGAGGATTTCTTGTCATTATCTCCTCCACCTGCATCTTTAATTCAGGTGTGCAGACAGATGGTCGTCTGTTCCTGGGAGCATTTTGAACCGATCCTGTACGCCGCCATTTTTCAATCAATTCCTGAATGGTGCTTTTTGCTGGCACAGAACGTCCTGGAAATTTCTCCCGAAACAAATTCTTTGTTTTCACAAAAGATCCAGTGAGAATGAACCCTTCAACAATGGCAACACGCTCGGGTATCGAATACGGCATTATCACACACTGACACTCACCCGGTTTAAAACAAAGAGGCCTTTTTCTCAACTGGTTTCGACAAGTTTCACTGGCTGCGGCTGCACGTGACTGCTGCAGGTCACGTAAGTCGACCCGACCTCGACACGCCATCTCTTGGTAGGAAGGTAGATTATTTAAGTGTTGCCAAAAACACAATATACCAGAATATTACGACGGGCCGGTTTTACGTGCCGCACCCTGTATATATATATATACAATTCTTTATCCCTAACTACGTAAATAATTAACTGTTCACATATGTATGAAAAAAACATCTTAATTTTTATTCATCAATTATGTCATTTCTTTCTTCTAAATTCATCTCCCAAATTTGATGGATTTGTTGCGTCTTTATTTTAAGTGATTGTATACTAGAAGGATAGAAAGTGGAGCAGAAAGCGCATGAAACCGTTGCATGTTACTGCGCATGAGCAAATGCTAATAGCTGGTTGTCATTCGTGCGTCGGTGCAGATATCAATTATGTGTCATCTGAAAACGTATGCACCTAAAAGAAGTACCTCGAACATGAAAGATATATGTTCCAAGGGATGATATAAAAACAAATGATTATCACAGTGCGAAGATGAGCCAGGTATATAAATGCCACATTTGTGGTACATAGTAGCAAATATCAATTAGGTGTAACAAGCACCTAAAACTTTAGGGAGCTGAAGTACATACTTAGCACATTATTACCATATGTATCAAGTGTTAGGTACCTGAAACGTAGCTGGGACACCTAAATGGCACATGCCTAGCACATCTTGTGCTGTTAGGGATGATAATTCAAATCCCGCTTCAGTTGTCTCAGTGGTAGATCGCTTACCTCTGGTGCGTCGTGTCACTGGTTCGATCCTCGGCCAAGTAAGTTTGTGATGGACAACATAGTATACGTGGGTTTTCTCGGGGTGCTTCATTTCCTTGCACTTTCTCATTCCACCAATTCTTCCATCAACATTCACTTGCTTAAATCATCCGTTTCTAGTGATGAGTGCAAGAGTCTCGGTATTGCAGTTTGTGCAAAAGTCTTGTATGCAAGACCAAGACCATACCTGCAAGACCAAAACCAAAATCAAAACCCTTCCGCAAAAGTTTTGCAAAAGTACCAGTACTACTTGATTTTATATATACATATAAAGGTAACCAAGAAAGTTATTTCGCTTTTCGTGAAGGTCTGAGTTCAACTGGCCCTCACACCGTGAGTTGAACGTGAATGGAGATAAGACGAAAGTAAGTTGTTGGTGTGGGTATATCCAACATACTACGCAGGACCGGACAATATAAAATCAGAAATATCCAAGGATCAAATAGAGAAATGGGCATCATACTTATCGAGACTGCAACTTGTGTTTAAAACAGAGAAGGGTACCTAAAACCTGGAAGAAAGCCAATTTACTCATAATCAAAAATAATGACGATCCAAAACCGTATAGACCAATATGTCTCCTAAATACAATTGGCAAACTCTTCGAGAGAGTTATCGTACAAAGATTAAACAAATACAGAAATATAAAAAATGATAGACTACAACATGGTTTTCGGAAAGGAAGAAGTACTGAGATTGCAATAAGGAGACTTTGGAACTAATTGAAAGGGGTAAGAGGGAGAAATATAAGGTAGTAATATACGTAGATATAAGTGGCGCCTTCGATAACATATGGTGGACATCACTTTTTCAGCAGTTAAAAAAATGGGGGTACCAAAGTCCCTGTATGAATTGATGATAGATTACTGTATCGATATGAACATAACATACACAGCACCAAATAAAAATATAACTACATATAGTACAAAAGGATGCCCACAAGGAAGGTTGGTTATGCTGATGGAGTGGAGTGGTTGGTTATGCTGATGACATAGCGATAGTAGTGGAATGAAGAAAGTGGGAGGAAACGGGGAAACCCCGAGAAAACCCACGAGCACGGTGTTTGTCCACCACAAAGTCCACACGGCGTGAGCTGGGATCGAACCAGGGACCCCAAGCACAGGAGGTGAACGCTCTACCACTGAGTCACCGCGCCCCCAGATGTAACATGTACTTGTGTGCACTTCGTAACTAGGGAAGCTATAATAAATATCACGAGACGAACTCAAAAATGATGCATGGGGAAAAAACATCTGACACGATAAAATAAAGCTACAGAAGTTCCAAGAATTGACAGAACACATAGTGGGAAACATGTGGAATAGAAGAATTGAAAACAGAAATAATAATGAGAGAACAGAACACAAACTAGATTTACCTAAATAGAAAGAAAAAAAGACAGAATTCTATCCACAAATAATAAATAAAAGAAAATTCCTGGAATGAAAACCGGAATCATAGAAAGACGCTACTTTTGTTTTTGTGTTTAGTGTCAGTGCTAGTATCATATTGTTATTTGTGTGTCTTAAATGTGAGTGTTTGGTGCGATCTCAAGAAGTAAACAAAATAATATAAAAAGAAATAATAAAAGACAGGAAAAAACTCGAAAGAAATTTGTACTAAACAAATATTTGTTTCGTACTGTCTCTCTTGTCGCTATATTGTTATTAATGTATATTCTTTTTAGTTTATTTTCAGGTGGCGGCAGAGGAAGCAGCTCAATATGCTGCAATGAAATTTTAATGAATGACACATGAAAAAAAAATCATCTTATGTATACATGTATTATTCTTTTACAGGGTTGACCATTTTTTTGTAAAAATAATAATAAAAATTAAAATATAATAAAATAGAAACAAGGAAAATACATAAAAGGGCATGGTTTAAAGTATTAGATGCCATGCTAGAAAAATATGTCTCACCTTAACCCGCTGAGAAATAATAGCCGAAGAGAAGAGAGAGATAAACGAAAATAAAAGAGAGAAAATAAAGGCAGAGGCAAAGTTACGACTGCCCTATAATAAGACAAAAGGTAATTGGCAAACGGCAGGGGAATGTTGAGGTCTTAAATGTAATAATAATAATAATAATAATAATAATAATAATAATAATAATAATAATAATAATAATAATAATAATAATAATATCTCGTCTGAGTAAGGAGCCATTTTTGGATAGGGTGTTGACATGTGATGAGAAGTGGGTCCTGTACGAAGCTCCACTGAGCCGTCATTATCGGTTAGCATCCCATGAACCGGTTCCAAAACAGCCAAAATAAGCATTGCACCACAAGTGGGTCCTTCTGTGTGTTTGGTGGACTGCTCGTGACATCGTGCATCGGGAACTGGTAATAGCAGGTCAGAGCATCAATGCAACTGTGTACTGTCAGCAGTTGAGCCGTGTTCAAGAAAAACTCAAAACTCTGGAGCCGGCACTTCTGAATCGCACAGAGATCTTCCTGTTACAGGACAACAGTAAATCTTACGTGGCTAGGATGACCTGGGACGCCATTCTAAGCCTTAAATGGGAAAAAAGTATTGCATCTACCATACTCCCCGGATATTGCACCGTCCGATTATCACCTGTTCAATTCCTTGGATACTCACCTTAGAGGACGCCAGTTCAAATCCCTAGTAGAGGTGCAAAATGCACTTGATACTGTGAACGTCACATAAACTGTGTTGTAAGATGATTTACATATTTAATTTTTGCGTGAAATTATGAATATTATTTCAAGTTAATTAGGGATTTGCATATAAAGTTTATTGATATTTACATACTTATCAGCGGTAGCATATAACTTTTATTAGTATTTTTATGTATATATATGGTTTATTGGTTATGTAACGGAATAGTAATGAACAACAGGACAGGATTTCAAAGTGAAGCAATGAGAATTTGATATTAATGAATATTAACTTCGAAGAAGATAGCAAATTCTATATTTTAGATACGCTAGTTTGCCTGCACAGAGGCAGAAAAAGCCTCACAGAAAAAAAAGACTTAAAGAAAGCATGTGTGCTTAACGGAGCGTTGGACTCCCACGTCGTGGAAGATTTTTGGAATCAATGTAACCATCTTCATAAGGACAGAAAACCTATAAGCTTCAGGTCTTGCTTAGAGGGATAGCTAGTCTCATTTCTTAGTGTTATTATAGGTAGTAGCATACACTATCACTACCGAGACACAGATCCTACGAAGACAATGCTTTAAAAAGTCATAAAATTTTTAGCGTATCGATGTGAGAATACAGGATACAAAGAGATACTAGTTTTTTTAGACACCCCTTTTTAGCGTGTTAGACTCTTGAAGCGTCCTTTTGCCAACGGAACATTCTCAGAGAAAGAAAAGTTAACAATTTCAAAATTATGGACGAGTCCACTTGAGCTAGAGGGATAGCTGTCTAGAACGTTGTTTGTAATGGTTCCATGACTTCCGCTAGATGTCTCTGTCAAAATATAGTTATCGTCTGCTCCGCTGATATGATTTGAATGATAATATGTGTTATGTTACGTAAATAAACTTTCTGGGTGTTCCCGTAGTATTAGACATATGTAGCTCGATATATATATTTTGTTTTATAAAAATGGCTTGTACTAATACCAGTTTTAGGCCTAGTTAATGGTTATGGAAGGTATTCGGAGAGACTAACACATACCTCAGTTTTTTTTTTTTAAATTCTAGCCGAGAATGCAATACTGTTGCAAAGGAGAAGCGAACTTCCAATCAGTTCTACTATGTTTATTATCATGTGTCAGGCTACTTCAGCCTTATTTAGAGTCATTTTAATTTGTTTGTATTTTGTATAGCTCATTTAAATTGTTTAATTAACTTCTTTAATCAACTCAGAAAACACAATCCTTCAATGCATCCGTTTCTGTAATTTACCATATTTAATGTCACTTGTTCAAACAGTTCCTGGTGTCGCCGATAGGTGGCTTCACCTGTCAAGGTGTCTAAGTAAACATGTCAAGTGACGAAGTTTAAACAAGTTTGGTGTTTATTTTAATATTTTCTGTAAATACAGCACAGTGTGTGTGAGTGAAAAATACTAAACTGAAGCTTGATTATTAAACTATATAACACACATAGTGACATTCAACAATGCAATTGAAGTGATCTACAAAGTGGAAAAAAACATGAAAAAGTGTAGTAATTTGAGTTATTTAGGTCACTGGAAACTCACAGGTGAGGGATGCACCTTCACCCCTATTCCAGTGAAGCGGGATATATTGGTTTGGCCCAACCCAAAAGTTGAAAGAAACAATAAACCGCAAAAGAATATAACATTACTCGGGACAACCAGAAAGGACAGTTCTTCCTGAATCGCGATACAGTGAGCATCGAACACTAAAATTCGTAGTCGTGGTAACCGTCAGTTACGTGAAACTTTGTAACATTTAGCTATGTGTTAGCAATAATAGTTCGTTAAGTACAAAAATATACTTAGTGCGTGTGTGCTTTGAAATGGGCAGCAATAGTGAATTTACCTACGGTATTTCCTCGTTTACTCTGAACTAACATTCTCGTGGCGGAATGGGAGAGTAGGAAATACCGCTAATAATTACAAAAGGTGTTTTACAAAAAGTCTATAAAAGTGATATAAGACAAAGTGCTACATGTATCACAACTTACTAGTGGAAAAAAACAATGCTTTACCCTATATTTCGTAAAGTGCTTCGCACCAGTAGTAAATTTTGCCATTTTAACGTCACACGCCGGATCACTTGTTTACGTTACTAATAGTGAAATCTAAAGCTAGTAACATCATTATTAAAGAAAAACTCAATGCCTGATTCTGTGGGCAATCTTCAATGCTATCTTATAGCATAGTTTATTTAATCACCATTGAATACAAGAACTGAGCCATTTGCTTGTACTAAGTAGGCGGGTTTTGTGCAAGAGTACGTCAGTGTGTACGATGATAAGAGTCTAGTGAAAACTTTCGTCAAATAACAAACATATTCTCTAGTTGTATCGCACCAAGGACTACCCTTTTGAACCGCCACTGGTGTTACTAAAATCCAATGGCAAAAGAAGGATGACGGTTAACCGAGACTAGCAGCACCATAGGAGGGAAAGGAGCATGGTCCACAACATTGAAAGAAACTCAACCCGGAAGTGCATTCAATAGTAAAACCAGAGACACTTCAAGCAAGAAGAGCGCGGCGCCTTAACTTCAAAAGTGCACAAACGATAACAAATTCAGAGCTCAAAGTGTGATAGAGAAATATTAAAAAGAAATATTTTTTTCAGGTCTCATAGCGAGACCGCGCGCGCGAGTGCTCTTGTAATAATATTTTTGTGCATCTGGAATTACGGAAGTGGTGCATTAAAACAGGATTACCACTGGAATGTTGACTTCTTTATTGTTTGCAGTTTAGCCGCAAGGTAATGTGTTACCCTTTTGTCTATCTTGTTTGCTTTTCAGGCCAAAAGCTGGGTCTATCAATGGATCGTGATTACGATGAGTGTATTTTGGGTGTCTTTCGCATACAGAATGGGTGTTAAAACCATAGTAACCTGTAAATCAGAGTTTCATGCATAACAGGAATCTTGTTTATCTTTTTCAAAATTTTAAATTTATTCAATCTAAGACTCTACCGACTGACTAATTTTAGTAAATTAACTTTGTAGCAGGAGGTTACAGAAATTTAAAGTAATTATCAGTTTAAATATTAAAATTCCTCCCACATTTGCATTTTAAATATTAATTAGTTTAAAAATTTATTCATATTATGCAAACTCACCTTCCTCCCGCTCACAAAGAACTTGGCTGCCGTGCGCGTGGGGCACGACACACACACCATCCTGGATGTATGTTTGTTTTTAGAAATGTCCCTTGCTAAATTTTGCTTTTAATATTAAATGTGTGGCAAGAGAATTAAAGTAAAGTCTTGTTTTCTTTTTCATTTTCGCTGTTCAGTAAAGTATGTTGCCACAAGAAACGAAAGATACCCAACGTTTTTACGATATTTAGTGCAAGCCAGACGCGGGTAGCAGTAGATGTGTTTTTTCTTTCAGGTTGTCGCGCTGCCATCCAGAAAGTTTATTATTTATGTGTGTATTATTTTTGTGTCATATGCATTTATTTTGTTGAAGTGTTGCAAAATTTTAAACCTTTTTGGAGGGGAATAATATTTAGCGAACTCAGATTAGGCATATTAGAGCACATAGTTGTTTATTTAGAGTTCATAATCACTTAATGGTATTAACGCGGAGACAAGCTAGAGCGATGGAAGGCTTTGTAGGCGACAACATCATTGACGAACAATTTGCGCAAGTAATGGAATTTCCATCGGAGTCTCAGAACACAGGGAGCGATTCGGTAGGAAATGTAAACACCTCTCTCCAGGAAGTAGTTCCGCCTGGAGAAGGTACCGTTAGTAATGAGAGGGCTAATGAATCGGAGCAGGTTAGGGAACCGGTTCCTAGCACCTCAGCGCAAGTCACATCTGTAACTGACCCGTGTCTCGCGTCACTGTTTAGCATGTTGAAAGAAATATCAGGCAAATTAAAATCGCAGGAAAAGAAACAAAAGAAAACATTGTTAGAAATTTCAAGTAAATTAGAAACCCAAAAAAAGACGCATGAAAAAACGTTATCGGAATTAGCAAGTAGGCAGGAAAACGCTAGCAGAACCATGCTAGATAAGTTAAAGGCTGTTAAAAAGCAAATCACTGCCAGTTTCCGGCATAAGATGCTCCAGAATGTGACAGAGCTAGAGGCAAGGATCGATTCCTCAGCGGAAGCTCTGGAATCCAAGATAGCAGCATCCTGCCAAAAATTAAAGTCATCAGTTGAGGCAACCGAGAATAAAATCAGCGAATTGGAGGCACACACTAAAAACAGGATAGGCAAGATTTCTGAGGTCCTTGGTTCAGACCTCGCTCAGGTCTCTCGTGATGTCAACCATCTACGTGGTGACATGGAAAGGGTGGGGGAAAATGTAGCCGCCGTTTCTACAGAAATTGACAGAGTAAAAGCAACAGTGGATAGTTCAGTGGGCCATTTACAATCCAAGTTGCGTAGAGCAAAACTGAGATGGGAGGAACAGCTGGAACTGTTAAAAGAGTCGGTGAGAGAAAACGGTTCCAGCTGTCAAAACACAGCCTCTGTCTCACATGAGAGAATCGAAACCCCGGTCGCTGGACCGAGCCATGCGGGACAGTTCCCTGAGCTTCCCAGGCGTCAAAACTCAGACGAGCAGGCTGCCCCTCCCCCTCAAAACATCAACAACGTCAGTAATAGCAATGGTAGTGTGGCAACTTGCCAGGTAGCGTCGGCCTTAGGGCTACTACACCGAGATCTCTCTCTTCCTGTTTTTACAGGAGACGAATCAAAAATTCAGGCCCATAATTTTCTAGTAAAGCTAAATAATTATTTCGACTTAACGGGTGTACCAAAAAAGAGACGGTTAGCATTTTCCGCCCACTGCTTCCGTGGCATCTCACACCAGTGGATGCAGGTAACTTTAAAGAAATGCTCTAATTACCAAGATCTCGTTAGACATTTCAAGAACACCTATCTCAGCAAGGAAAAACTTGCTAATCTCCGCGCCTCCATTTTGACGTCACGTTTTGAGACACGGGAAAACAAAAAACCGACAGAATACTTGTTGGAGTTACTGCATACCAACAGTATTCTCGACCCCCCGTTACCTCCCCAGGTACTTTTGCGAGTTCTTCCACGTCAATTGCCATTCTCCATCTATAGATGTATTGTTTCGTCGAAACCTCGATCTATAGATGAGTTGTTAAACATTGTTGGTGAGCTTCAGTCCACTTACCAGCCACCAAGTAACAACATCAATAGGAGGGGAATAAATTCACTTACTGTAGAAGAAGAAAAAAAAATTCAGGACGATCTCCCCCCCCCCCACGAAACAGTAGGCCGAGTAACCCCACCAAAGACAGGAGGTTCCACAGGGACAATGGGCCTTATTACAATAGGGGTTCACGAAGAGGCAATGGAAATAAAAATAGCAATAATAATGGCAATTGGCGTTCGAGAAATTCCAGTGGTCAGGAGCGTGACACTGGAGATTCTCGAACGAAAAATCAAAACAATCAAGGACAACGACGTGAAAGGAATAGGGGTCGTGGCAACGCACAAACACGCAATAACAATAGAAACAGTGACTATGCGGCGGAGGTTAATGAGCTTCGAGTTCATAATGAAAGGACTAAACAGTCCTCGAGACAAGTCTCGTCTCGTGAAAATTCACGTGCAAACAGCCCTGGAACTAGTCAACGCCACTGAGAACTGTCCGCATGTTCTCAGAGCGGTGACTTGAATACTGGCGTACTGAATATTCAGGATCAACCGGCGAAATTTATTTCTGAGAATATGCGTAATTGTGTTATTGAATATAACAATGTTTTAAAAGAAGAAAAAGAAAAAAGTAGTAAAACATTTGTAAAGACTTTAGAGACACTTGAGAATGGAAATTGTGAAACTTGTAAACGTATAATTAGCACCACACATTTCGATCGTGAAGGAAATAACAACATTCGTCATCCCGAAATTATGTTATTACAGAAAAATGGGGACAAAATTAAAATTAACAGAAAGTTGTTTAACAAGACAAATGCAATCTTTAAAAACCTATTGGAAAGCTCGACCGAAAAGCTACCTAATAATAACCTAGTAACTCTTCCCGAGGTAGAAGTAGGTCTATTTAATAATAAGATTCTGACATTATTGAATAGTGGCGCAAATATCTCAGCTATCTCATTGCAATGTTGGGAAGAAATACGTAAGCGAGACCCCCCACCAGCGTTCATCAAGTCATCAAACATTAGAGTTAGTTCAGCGTTCGGCCGCGCCGTTGCTTCAATCATCGGTCAAGTATTGTTAAAACTTATGATTGCAAAAAAGAAGTACTATACTTCGGCAATAGTAGTGAAAGGGCTGAACCGTGAACTCATTTTGGGTTCACAGTTCTTTGTAGAAAGTAGAGCGATCTTAAACTATGAAAGAAACGTCCTTTTGCTTAACCATCCTCACCATATAAAAGTTTCTTTTCGAGACATTGAAATAGAGGAAGAAGACCTTTTCATAAGAAAATTATCCTGGGAGTTCAAAGAGAATGTGGTTGATTGTGAGAATCCCACACTTAGTAGTATGTGCGTGTCGAGGAGAGGACCGCTGACTACAGAGCAGTTCGAGCGAGCGTCAGCAGGAGGAGGCCACCAGCAAGAGTTGGCTACCCTGCGCAGCCAGTTGGACGATGGGAAGTTCCCAACTGCAGCCAAACTTGCAAATGTTGTTTACTCGCCACAGGAATGGGCGAAGGTTCGAACCCAGGCTACACCCGACGATATCAAAGATCATGTCAAAAAGTATACGAATTTGAGTGGAAAGGAAAAGCAAAAGTTGTACGACGTGCTCTACAAACATCGACGCATATTTAATGAGAAGCCCGGTACCATTAGTGACTACCAGCATTCCATTGAAGTGACCGATGATCGAACCATAAAGACAAAAATGTATCTTTACCCTCTGTGACCTAGATCCGCTGTTAATAATACTTTTAGTCGATAGATGACGTGGGGATTTGTACCGAAAAATACCACTTCGTTTAAGAGTCCGCTTGTTGAGTGCAAAAGAAGAATGGACCATTGCACCAATTTAATAGAAGCAATTAGCCAGTAACAATTCAGTTTCCTACACGATAGTATAACGTAGAAAAAATAAAAAAATCGTTTAAAAGCTTGAAGCCATGGTGTGCTTCGCTAGTGTGTGTGCCTCTCAACCACTAGGGTTGATGAGTCAAGAAAGTGTCAATAAAGTATATTAAAAAATTAAATCATAATAGCCTCTCACGAATGAATATCAATAGCGCATTTTCGTCGGTTAAGAGCAAAGTTCAGTACGCAGTATTCGAAATAGCATTGCCACAAAAGAAAGAATGATCCTGAGACTAGAGAAGTATTGATGAAGAAAAACGTGTTTCACCTGAAGAAATACGTGCAGCGTAAAGACACGCCTCCTCAGGACCCAGCTGACCTGATGACGTAGGAAAGGCAGGAGGTAAACACAGCACGTCATACAAAATGGAAAGCTAAAAAAGAAAGATACACTCCCAGACGCACCTCCTTACGTCTGGCTTTCAAAAGAGTTGTTGCGCGGAGTGTAATACTACAAATAAATAATGATATAACATAGAGAGATGAATTTCATATAAAATGATGAGTATAAAGTAATTATGACATGTTAGGGATTATTTTATTTGTTATTAGTGCTCAGTATACTATTTTATTAGTGTCAAAATATATTAATGTATTTACGAAAATCTTGTGTAAAGTTAGTATATACGGAATATGTATGTAATTTACGTAAAGTATATTAGTACCTCTTCTGAAAAAATGCAACGATAAAGCGATTAACGGTTGCATTTCCTTAGGAGGGGAATAAATGTGAACGTCACATAAACTGTGTTGTAAGATGATTTACATATTTAATTTTTGCGTGAAATTATGAATATTATTTCAAGTTAATTAGGGATTTGCATATAAAGTTTATTGATATTTACATACTTATCAGCGGTAGCATATAACTTTTATTAGTATTTTTATGTATATATATGGTTTATTGGTTATGTAACGGAATAGTAATGAACAACAGGACAGGATTTCAAAGTGAAGCAATGAGAATTTGATATTAATGAACATTAACTTCAAAGAAGATAGCAAATTCTATATTTTAGATACGCTAGTTTGCCTGCACAGAGGCAGAAAAAGCCTCACAGAAAAAAAAGACTTAAAGAAAGCATGTGTGCTTAACGGAGCGTTGGACTCCCACATCGTGGAAGATTTTTGAAATCAATGTAACCATCTTCATAAGAACAGAAAACCTATAAGCTTCAGGTCTTGCTTAGAGGGATAGCTAGTCTCATTTCTTAGTGTTATTATAGGTAGTAGCATACACTATCACTACCGAGACACAGATCCTACGAAGACAATGCTTTAAAAAGTCATAAAATTTTTAGCGTATCGATGTGAGAATACAGAATACAAAGAGATACTAGTTTTTTTAGACACACCCCTTTTTAGCGTGTTAGACTCTTGAAGCGTCCTTTTGCCAACGGAACATTCTCAGAGAAAGAAAAGTTAACAATTTCAAAATTATGGACGAGTCCACTTGAGCTAAAGGGATAGCTGTCTAGAACGTTGTTTGTAATGGTTCCATGACATCCGCTAGATGTCTCTGTCAAAATATAGTTATCGTCAGCTCCGCTGATATGATTTGAATAATAATATGTGTTATGTTACGTAAATAAACTTTCTGGGTGTTCCCGTAGTATTAGACATATGTAGCTCAATATATATATTTTGTTTTATAAAAATGGCTTGTACTAATACCAGTTTTAGGCCTAGTTAATGGTTATGGAAGGTATTCGGAAAGACTAACACATACCTCAGTTTTTTTTTAAAATCTAGCCGAGAATGCAATACTGTTGCAAAGGAGAAGCGAACTTCCAATCAGTTCTACTATGTTTATTATCATGTGTCAGGCTACTTCAGCCTTATTTAGAGTCATTTTAATTTGTTTGTATTTTGTATAGCTCATTTAAATTGTTTAATTAACTTCTTCAATCAACTCAGAAAACACAATCCTTCAATGCATCCGTTTCTGTAATTTACCATATTTAATGTCACTTGTTCAAACAGTTCCTGGTGTCGCCGATAGGTGGCTTCACCTGTCAAGGTGTCTAAGTAAACATGTCAAGTGACGAAGTTTAAATAAGTTTGGTGTTTATTTTAATATTTTCTGTAAATACAGCACAGTGTGTGTGAGTGAAAAATACTAAACTGAAGCTTGATTATTAAACTATATAACACACATAGTGACATTCAACAATGCAATTAAAGTGATCTACAAAGTGGAAAAAAACATGAAAAAGTGTAGTAATTTGAGTTATTTAGGTCACTGGAAACTCACAGGTGAGGGATGCACCTTCACCCCTATTCCAGTGAAGCGGGATATATTGGTTTGGCCCAACCCAAGAGTTAAAAGAAACAATAAACCGCAAAAGAATATAACATTACTCGGGACAACCAGAAAGGACAGTTCTTCCTGAATCGCAATACAGTGAGCATCGAACACTAAAATTCGTAGTCGTGGTAACCGTCAGTTACGTAAAACTTTGTAACATTTAGCTATGTGTTAGCAATAATAGTTCGTTAAGTACAAAAATATACTTAGTGCGTGTGTGCTTTGAAATGGGCAGCAATAGTGAATTTACCTACGGTATTTCCTCGTTTACTCTGAACTAACATTCTCGTGGCGGAATGGGAGAGTAGGAAATACCGCTAATAATTACAAAAGGTGTTTTACAAAAAGTCTATAAAAGTGATATAAGACAAAGTGCTACATGTATCACAACTTACTAGTGGAAAAAAACAATGCTTTACCCTATATTTCGTAAAGTGCTTCGCACCAGTAGTAAATTTTGCCATTTTAACGTCACACGCCGGATCACTTGTTTACGTTACTAATAGTGAAATCTAAAGCTAGTAACATCATTATTAAAGAAAAACTCAATGCCTGATTCTGTGGGCAATCTTCAATGCTATCTTATAGCATAGTTTATTTAATCACCATTGAATACAAGAACTGAGCCATTTGCTTGTACTAAGTAGGCGGGTTTTGTGCAAGAGTACGTCAGTGTGTACGATAATAAGAGTCTAGTAAAAACTTTCGTCAAATAACAAACATATTCTCTAGTTGTATCGCACCAAGAACTACCCTTTTGAACCGCCACTGGTGTTACTAAAATCCAATGGCAAAAGAAGGATAACGGTTAACCGAAACTAGCAGCACCATAGGAGGAAAAGGAGCATGGTCCACAACATTGAAAGAAACTCAACCCGGAAGTGCATTCAATAGTAAAACCAAAGACACTTCAAGCAAAAAGAGCGCGGCGCCTTAACTTCAAAAGTGCACAAACGATAACAAATTCAGAGCTCAAAGTGTGATAGAGAAATATTAAAAAGAAATATTTTTTTTTTCAGGTCTCATAGCGAAACCGCGCGCGCAAGTGCTCTTGTAATAATATTTTTGTGCATCTGGAATTACGGAAGTGGTGCATTAAAACAGGATTACCACTGGAATGTTGACTTCTTTATTGTTTGCAGTTTATCCGCAAGGTAATGTGTTACCCTTTTGTCTATCTTGTTTGCTTTTCAGGCCAAAAGCTGGGTCTATCAATGGATCGTAATTACGATGAGTGTATTTTGGGTGTCTTTCGCATACAGAATGGGTGTTAAAACCATAGTAACCTGTAAATCAGAGTTTCATGCATAACAGGAATCTTGTTTATCTTTTTCAAAATTTTAAATTTATTCAATCTAAGACTCTACCGACTGACTAATTTTAGTAAATTAACTTTGTAGCAGGAGGTTACAGAAATTTAAAGTAATTATCAGTTTAAATATTAAAATTCCTCCCACATTTGCATTTTAAATATTAATTAGTTTAAAAATTTATTCATATTATGCAAACTCACCTTCCTCCCGCTCACAATACCTTCTTCGCTTCACGGCCCACCAAGTTTTTCCGCGGTGGAATCTATGGCCTTCCAGAACGTTGGCAAAAGGACGTCAATGCTGATGGGGACAATTTTTGATCTTCCAGTTACGTCTTAGGTGACATATCAATATTCGAAGGTGGTGGGTGAAAAAAACGAGAGAACCTTCTTGGTTACCTTTATAGATACCACATGTTCAATTTATGATTTGCTACAGGTGTGCATATTATACAGATATGCAGATATTACCCCCATATTGGGGGAAAATTCTCAATTTGTATACCTGAGTTTAAGCTGCACTAACATTGTCACATGAAACATTATAACTGTGTTACTTCTACACAACAATAAAGGACAGTCTATTGTATGTTGTCTGAAATTTTCATGCTGAAGAGCCCTTTACACTTGGTAATACATAATCAAAAAGCTTAATATGTGCATATTCGACCAATTGACTAGATTAAAAATACAAAACCAGAGGAAAAACTTTGCCCTCTCCTGCGAAAAATCCCGTGGATGTATTTCTTCTTAATCAAGTCAGGAAAACCGAATGAATACTAGTGCTGTTATGAAATCTTTGAACCAACGAATTCATATCAATGTGCATTTCATTATGTGTTTACACATATAACCTTTTCATAAGAAATTATACGTAGGTGTTATGTTTTATTCATCATGTTAACACACAGTGCAAGTAGAGCCTATTATTTTAACCTTAAATTGCAAAATAACTTTCGAAACTCAATTCGTGTAAGGCCAAATTGACAAACAAGTTATGGTATTTATAGTTACTATGATACATTTAAGGCGTCATTCTCTTATATTTTCCACAATATAAGTATCGTTGGTAGCTTTTACTAAATTTTTCAAACACGTTTTAAAGTATAATTACTGTTGTATGCATGGCCGCCCGCACGGTGGGACAAGGGGTAAGTTCCTTCACCTATATTTTCGAAAAGTGTTCAATTCTTCAAAATACAAGTCAAAACCAAATAGATTGGCTTGCTGATACACTGTTGTATCTAACAGATTAATATGAAATACCATAGTACCATAGATATTTACTATATTTAATATATGCATAGTGGCTAGCCAGGATTTCATATTGGAATGGGTCTGGGGTCCTTCCCCGGAAACTTTTCGACAATGGAGAAACTAAAACCCAATTTTAGGGTTTCTTTTAACAACTTTAAAATTTTCGGGGGGTCCGGGTCCCTCACTGTTTGGTAATGTGGGGACTGAAAACGTAATTTTAGGTTTTACTTATCAACTTATGAAAATTTCGGGGGTTACTAAAACAAGTAGTATTGTGACTATATTCTTCTCAGATATGATATACTAATATTACTAATTATAGATTCACATATATATAATTTTATATTGAAATGTACCTTATGAATGTTTAGTCTATTAACTTTCACGCACTATTTAAGCGCACATTTTGATTGCCATTCATTCTAATTGCAAAATCTCTATTAAACTTTTGAAATGAAATGAAAATGATATATACATATTTCTTTTATTTGACGTCTCAGGATTTGTTCTTAGGAGATGGATGATTAATGAAAGGGAGTGATTATGAAATTAAATTTTGTGCGCTCTCCCACCGGGAATCGGGCTCGAGACTATGTACACCACAGGCGCACGCGCTAACCACTAGACCAGCGGAGAGAGCGCTTTTACAGACTTGAATGCAAGTTGGTTGTAAACCTGGGGCCCGCAAAATGCTCCCAATCGAGCCCCGCACCACCTGAGGCCGACCTGACTCTCATTTGTGACAGATGGGTGTAGCCTAATGGAAATGTGGCAACTTGGCAACTATACTTTTCTTTTTTTAATTGATTTCATCTTCCCATGATTATGTACCGTGGCTAAGGGAGACGGTGATGATGAGATGAATGATAATGGTGGTATGACGAAAGTGGAAGAAAACAGGGGAACTCAGAGAAAACTGACGCACACGATGTTTGTCCACCAGAAGGCCCCTTTAGCCTCCTTCAGCCGCTATGGGGTATCAAGAGTTTCACTATATGGCAACGTCGTAGATTAACTTGGAACCATTGGCATTGCTCTACGAATCCACCCAGCGGCTATATCAATTGCTGCGCGAATAAGTGGTGCTACTGTTAACGTCTATCGACCTTAAAAGCCATCTGGAAGTAACTATTTGATGGATTGGTAGATCTACTCGATGGTTGTTTATCTGCAACGTTGCCACATGATGGAGTTCGCGTCCTCAGACAAGGACCCGAAAGGTATATAATTATATATGTTTTTCGTTTTATTTTGACTTGTAGAATAGTGCTGTGCGGTCCGTGAGCGCCATTTTTATAAGATCCGTATGTGAATTGATATATTATACCTTTAGAGTGAATTTTCATACCTAGTTTTATATACAACCAAGAAAAGCAAATTTCTGTGGCGCTGAAACGTATGGCGTAGATTATTCACAATTGATAGCTTTTACTCTGTGGGACAGACTGTTTATTTATTTGTGTATTTTACTCGTATATGTAAACAATACATTGTTAAATAACAGATTACGTCAACCGTCAATTATTGTTTGTTCCCCGAACAGTACTAGTAGGAATTACTTGTAATACGGCTGCTTTCAATTTTTGTGAAAGATATACTTCGATTTCAAACATGCTTTTCATTTTCCTCTATATGAATTTCTTTTTTTCACAGAATATATATTTTCAATTCCAAACCTAAGTCCTTTCTTCACTTCTCACGTAAGAAAATCAATACTACAGGTAGAGTCTCTCAAAAGAATAGCAAAAAACCCGGATATTTTATTCTACTAGTAAATGTAAAAAAAAGAAGGAATGCGGGAAGATTTCTATACCACGAGGGGACAAGAAAGAAGAGAAAAACAGGAAGGATTTGATTTCACGAGGGAACGGCAGTTTCTCTTCTCCGATCCTACCTCCGGACGCTGTCGATTGAAGTTCCTTCATCACAGCGCCCTTGTATATTCACACATCCGCAGTTTCCAAAGATTTCTGAGGAGTTCACGAACGGGAGCGATATTTTATCCCATGTCGGTCCCGGAAGAAACCACAGAATGAGCTGGTGTTACCATAACGACACTCTCCCTTCTAAGATGATTGCCTCTGTGAGAAAGCACACAGATCAAGAAGAATCTGCTCCACCCACTTAGATAAGAATATTTATGTAATAGCGTCAGAGGGACCAAAATGCGAAGTTTCACCTTATCTGAACAGATTCTACTGATTTGCAACTTACTAAAGCAACAGATGAACAACTCCTTGAAATATCTACGGGATGGCTATAAAATCTGAAGCTACTGGGAAAATTTACGAACGACTCTAAGATTCTAAGATGTGTTCCACATGTTTACCGATATTCTCAACACACGCAAACCAAGCACAAAACAGTCACCCCTCCAGAACTAACACTGTTCCGCTCCTACCGTCATATATGCCGTTCCAGTTATAACACGTGGCCAAATATTCCATAATCACTGACGCACGATTCAGAGTACTAAAGTTTGGGGCACAATCGATAGCGAATGAAACGAATGTTGTGATGCAGCGTTGCCATATGGCAAAGGGGTGTGGCCAAGCAGACGCACTAGATTGAGAGCAGGTGACCGGGTAACATATACATCTCGTAAATGTGTACATAGAGGTGTGAACACCCCAGCTCTCTCATTTGCTAACATTACATAAACGAAACTCGAAGCTCCACCTTAAAGAGCTATAAACACTATCCCTTAGCGCATTTTTAAAGCAAGTAATAAATCTGTGTAATGAAGCTATTATTATACTGTATAAGGTGAAGGACACAATTGTTGGCGTGCGAGCTTCGCGGATAAAACGGAGGTTTTGATTTGTCATTACGGAGAAGCCTAAAAGAGAAAACTTCTGAAATAAAGTACATCAATTTGATGCAACTGTTGCAGCAATATGTCAAAAATCTTTCAACCGTCTTCAATAACATCAATGCTTGTCAATCATCCAATTAAAATATAAATAAACAAGAGAAACTTCATTAAATAAGCTTTAACATGAATGCATATACGTAGGTGTACAATTGAAATTATATCCCCTGTGCATCAAACTGAAATATTCTACACCATATAATATGTTGCACACAAAACTTTATTAAACTGCATTTCTCGTAGTCTCAATTAACATCAATACTGTAAGGATCCGTACACCTACACGTACTATAAGCCACATGTTTTCACTATAAACACGTGTTTTTACAACTATCAGAAAGAAACGAAGTGGACACGAAGGACTATGAAGTAAAACGAATACCCCGCTACAAGTTCTCCCTCCAGAAGGATGGCTATAAAAGAGGGCGACGAGAGCAAGGAACTATCAGTACCAGTGCTGATCGCTCACCTATCAAAACCTCCCGAGGCAGACATGGACTATGGAGACTTCCTTTAATACCCACTCCCGGGGCAGCTGTGAACTACGGAGTACCTATCTCGTCTAAGGCCGCTGTGGACTAAGAAAAATATCCTTTGTTCCCGAAGCCACATCGTGCGGCGAGCGAATTCGCACTTATTCTACACTGGATACATTTAAAGATTTCGAGAAAAGACTTATAGGTATTTGTTAAAAGTTTTATAAGACATTATTTTTAAATAATATAATGGTGAAGGTTAAAATTTTCTTATATATTATTTACACTCTACCTACAGAACATTGCAAATACACATTACTTTCGAAGTACGAAATACTTTGAGGAATACATTAGTCATAAATTATGCTTATTAATGGGCACCGAACATTGAACATTTTCTTATATTGAAAGATACTACATTACATGGGATTAGTGAGTGAATATTAACAACAGAAGGTAAGTGTACCCCTAATTGGACAATAGTAAACTAATTTACATGAGTTTCAGCAGTGTATAAATTAGTATCGGAAACATACGAAGTTCATGACAGGGCTCTAAGTCAAAAGATCTTATAATACTAATACGCACAGAATTAAGACTAAAATACTGTCTAATAATATCAACGAAATAGTGACTTTGCGCATAAAATTATTAAAATGATTCTAGTTTCTTCTTGTGGAACACAATGAAATTATGAATAAACTTCATCAAATAGTTAAAAAGAGATTTTAGTATTAGGCTATAACATCTTTGAGGCAAGCTTTGTTATTTCTTTGAAGAAGAAAAGTACAATATAGTTTCCTTACGTGTGTAGATGTCTCTCCTTCATATACAAATAAAAAATGAAAGGATTTTTTTTTAGTTTACTGTGGCACGAATATGCCTATTACGCTACGGCAGACAGGTGATTCAGGCAAGTGAATAATAATAGAAGAATTGGTAGGATAAGAAAGTAGGAGGAAAGGGGAGTACCAAGAGAAAACTCACAGATACGATGTTGTCCACCACAAACTTATTTGACCGGGGATCGAACCATCGATCATACACATCAAAGGTACAGTGAAACCTGTCTATGTTGGCCACCATCGGTTCCATTGAGAAGTGGCCATTTTAGACAGTGGCCAACTTACAGAAAATAAGTGTGATTGGTGTATTTTTAGAATAGGGCTTTTAGCATTACCTGAATTGTAAAATTTTAATAAGCAATGGCATGACAGCTACTTTTAAATAACGTATATAGAGTAATCATAACAATATACAGTACTAGAAATTATACTGCAGAGTGTTTACCTCTTGTTAATGAGCTACAAGTTTTTCTCTCGGAGTAAAAGATGTTTTGAGAAATTCTTAAGAGAATTCATATCCCAAAACCTCCGCTACCTTTCGACAAACAGTCAGGTGCCAACTGTTGACAACTGAGGTGATTAGCTTTAACCTTGAGAATTTTCCGGAATTACTAAAGCTCCCCACTGATAAAAGAAACCGATGTAGCTAACGGTTTTACCAAAATAGACAGGGTAAACAAATAAGTACAATCATTTCCTGAATTCCGGTACATGCTTTTTCTTATTCACATCTCCCTTGACTACCCCTTTATCAGGGTAGTGTTCTGGCCAATGACCTCCAAGAACAAATTGTGAGAATCTTTGCTTCTTTGCCTCCAGTCACAAATACAGAGCATCTACCTCTCATATGGGAATACGAAAGAGTTAAGAAAAATAACAAAACGGTATTTTGCGTGGCCAAGATACGCAGGTAAATGTATCACAATCATCATAGGGTAAACATTGCTTCAATGCGGCCAACTTCCTAGATAGATAAATGGCCAACTTAGAGAGATGGCCAAGTTGACAGGTTTTACTGTACATGTACAAATAAGTATTAACTTTTATCGTGACATACGGCGTTATTAATAACGACTTAATAATAATAATAATAATAATAATAATAATAATAATAATAATAATAATAATAATAATAATAATAATAATAATTGAAAGTATCCAAATGTGCACGGAACAAATCTTACTTCAATAAATTATATGGTATTCACATTAAATGTCATGATTCAAAATTTTACTACTTGTGACCGTCATCAAAAACGTCCGTTACACTATGGACAGCCATCAGAAATGCTACACGTTTCACTTTGAAATTAGCATTTTATTAATATTTCTGTAACGTTGGAAACAATGGTCCAATTCACCCACTCACACGTCAGGTGTGCCCATCCATCCCACTCCCGCCAAACAAAAATAAAAAACCACTGTGCGTAGCCTCACACTGAACGTGTATTGACGCGTGTGCTTATGAACAATGTTACCAGATACCTCTCCCTCTTTTATAGCATTCATTAGTTTCAACCAGAACACAGGTAGAACGTATTTATAATATTAGAACTAGATTCTCATCTTTACCTTAGGTAATAATTCTACTATTCGTGTACACTTATATCCAAAATTTGTGTCACATGTCTTTAGAGATTTCACACATATAAATAACTCTTTTTCATGAGAGGAAATGTCATGTGTGTTGCTGGAAATGTGCAGAGGAAGAGAACACATTTCCGAAAAATATATTTCAAGAAAAAAAAAATTAAAATACTGTAGTTATAATTAAAAGAACACATTTCTGAAACTTTCATCGCGAAACTCCAACTTGCTTTCCCGCGTGGCAAACGCGCAAGGAAATTTACAAAGAGATAGGAAATTATGATCATCATTACAAATGCGCATAATTGTGTCATAACGTTAATGATTATAATCTGACAGTCGCAATTTCCATAAGTATTCATTATTTTCTACATAAACAAGGGACTACATAAAAACACACACAGAATACGGGAAGCGATCACTACACTTTCTCATAATTTCAGTATACAGTACATACGTTTTGCAAGACATACTTTGTAAATCTGGTTTCGTGGAATGCGTGATTAGCGTTCAATCTGTTGTTTTCCCAATTCTGGATGATCATTAATTAGTTCAAATTCCAGCTTTTTTAACCTTGTTTGTGATATTTCGTTAAAAACTTCCTTTCATTTCAAATAATAATAATAATAATAATAATAATCGTTTCATGCTAGTCAATTTGAATATATGCTAAATCTATAATTGAAGCTTTCCTCTTAATAAAAATATTAAAATTATGAATCTTTATATACATAAAAATGGATGTGTGTGTGTGTGTCATTTGTATCGTTTTATGCGAAATTGTCTAATGTGTTTCGGAATGCAAATAAAATATTCTAAAAGGCATCATTTCACGTTAGTTTGTTTGAATGTAAATAGGTATAATCTTAAGATTGTGTTTAATGTATTTTCATAAAACGGAGTGTATGATTCATTGAAGTCTCCACTTTGATAAAATCGACTCGGAGGCGTCCTTGAAAAGCTCACTTAAGGAGAATGTCCAAATGTTGCATGAAATGAGTAGTAAGTGTAACATTTACTTGTGTGATGAAATGATTTCGTTGGCCCTCGAGTTTCGGAAATGTCATTTTGAAGGTGGATAGAGTGTCATGGAAGTTATCTCATTTTACAAGAGGAATTTTGTAAACATTTGTATAAGGATCACATTATTTTAAAAAGGGGTTTATATACAAAATTACATCTGCCTAATGTAAGATATCATATTGTAATATCTTCCATGGTTGTGTTTACAAAAACCTAACATGTGCTTCTATTTACAAACACTAATCATGTGCATCTTACTATGGATTACTATAGTTACAGATCAAGGAGACAGCACCGACCACTAATAACCTGACGACGAGAGAACAGCAGCGCCACCGCCTATATAACCAAGATAATTACAAGGAAACTCATCAGTCTGCGACTGGTCACAACTCCTTTAGCTTGCTCTGGAGCTCTAGGATACACCTAATCCAACGCATTTAGTTTGCTTCGGAACTCTAGGCTTCCCTTCTTCCCGTTTGGCTTGTTTCGGAGCTTTGTTGTGATTCCTAACCTCAGTCACCTAGCTTGCTTCGGAGCTCTGTGACTCTTAACCTCCTTACTTAGGGATGGGCACGAGCGAGTTTTCTTTCAAACTCGAGTCGACTCGAAACACACATCTTTGAGCTCCACTCGTGAACTCGGCTCGAAAAATTTCCTCCAACTCGACTCGAATTCTGGTCGAGTTTCGAGTCGAGTCGACCCAAAACGAGTCAATTCGAGCTAAACCTGTGTGTAGTTCAAGTATTCTCTTCAAGTATCCTACATAGACAATATAATTATCAATTTAATGATACTACTACTACTACAAATTATTATTATTATTATTATTATTATTATTATTATTATTATTATTATTATTATTATTATTATTATTATTATTATTATTAAACACTATGTATAACCATAAAAGGTAGGGGAGTTGTATCTGAATACTGAAAACTAGTTGACTGTCGACCTTGGCCGCCGCGAAGTCTTCACAATGCAAGGACATCGGTCACATGGTTCTAGGTTTGAGATCCATAGGAACAAGTATTCGGGCTCGAACCAAAAATTGTTAAGTCACCGCCGGCCAAACATGTTCAAAACTGCTCGGCCCGAGTTCAGGGTTGTCAACTCAGTGGCTCAGCTCACAGCTCATTCACTATCGAGCCGAACCAAGAAGTGACCCGAGCCAACAGCTCACAGGACCCAGCTCACTCAAACTGATGGCTCATCCGAGCCGAAACGAACCGAGCTTATTGCTCACCAAACCGAGCCAGTTCCATCCATCGACTCAGTTGAGCTGAGTCGAACCAAGCCGATTGGCTCGTTTCAATATAGCTAGCTCAAGCTCATGGTTCACATAAGCCGAGTCGATGGCTCATCCCAACCGAGCCAGTTCGAGCCATCGGCTCAATTGAGAAGAGTTGGTGGCTTGTCCCAACCGAGGCAATGTCTAATCCCAATCGAGCAGGCTCGAGCAGTTTGCTCATTTGAACCTAGCCGAGCCGGTTGACATCAATACCTGGGCTGGGCTTCTACTTGGGCTCAAAAATTCGACCGTGAAGGTCTCAGGCGTGATGTTAAGAACTACATACTTATATTGGTGCTCACAACATTTGTAGCTGTCTCCTTATATATATAAAGATTATTGTCGTCTCGTTATCGGGACAAGACACACTAAAAGTACCACACAAGATGCACTGAAATTACGAGACGAGATTCACCCCTCTCGCGAGCAACACTAAAAGTATTACACATTACTGCTTACATTTCTCATTGCTTTCGCTGTCCAGTCTAATAAAAAAATGATTTCAAAACGAGTTAAAACGAGCAGAAAGAGCGAGCCATTTATCAAACTCGACTCGACTCGAAACTCGATCTCAAAACAGTGACTCGTCTCGGAACTCGACTCGAAAAACCTATACGTTTGACCCGTGCCCATCCCTATCCACAGTGCTTACTTCAGGGCACTGGGATTCCAAATCTACTCAACCCAGCTTGCTTCGGAGCTCTGTGGAAATCATACTATAGGCCTCTATTTACGTTATATTAGAAAATTTACATGATTGTAGTATTTCTATAAAAATACTGTTTACAGTGTTTTCTCAAATAAAAAAAAAACAGGAGTAGGAGAAACGATTCCGGGCTGTAATTTGTTCTAGCTATATTCTACCAACACCTACACACGCATAACTTTACAATATTTTTGTCACAAATTTTAAATCCGCTCTTCTTCCTTCGAATACCCATTCTAACGAGAGTAAGATGATAAAACCCAACTCAAGCAACATCATTTCTATCTAAAATAATTTTAAATAGCTCTGTCAAATCCATGAAGAGTCGTTTTGAGAAATCGCAAGTTCTCCTTTCACAAGCTAAATTTTTGAAAACGCAAGGACATTTCTTCATTTATTTTAATGACGAGTTTATATATCTAGTTTCAAGTCCCAAATATGACGGATTCAACGATGCTCTATTTTTATCATGAATTTTGAATCACTGCCTCCCTTTAGGTACGGTGAAATCACGATTCCAGCCAAATAATAATAATAATTTGAAAAAAAATATATATATAGGGTGTTTGAAAAAACTCACTAGTATTAAGTATAAATGTAATTGGTAAATGAATGAAAACATACATCAATGAGTACATATCATGAAAGAGAATTCCTTCAAGTTTTGTTTAATGTTGGTACACTTCAACGTGGAATCCATTTGTACACTACCGGTTTCCATTTGTACACTACCGGTTTCCTTAAAAGACTTTAGCCAATGACGGATAGTTTGTGCTGTAGGTGGTTCACCACCATACTGGCGTCTAAAATTACGTTGCACTGTTATAACTGACTCAGTTTTCACAAGCCAGATAACACACTGCGCTTTCTGCTGCGGAGTACACCTTGTTGCTGAGTTGCTTTGCACTGCAAGCCTGCCTGGACTGAACTGAGGAAACAGGAAAAAAACAGCACTGGTTCCGTCTCAAAGTCAAGCAGACCTGCCAACTGCAGGGGAGCCAAACTTGGAGAGTTGATGAATCGAACACCACAAACTAGAATAGCGTATGTCACTATGTAGAGATTCTAGGACACATTGAAACTAGGGAGTTATTTTTCAAACACACTGTATATATGGTTCAGTCGTTTTCCTGCGATAAGGAGACTTGAAAAGGTATTATAGAAATCACCCATATACCCTTTCCGGTAGATGCTAAATATTTGAAAACTCTTGAGATATCTAATCGTTATTTTAATAAGGAAAAATGAAATGAAATCTTTAAGTTTTACGTCCCACAGTTATGCCGGTTAGGCTAAAGGAGACGGTGATGATGAGAGATGAGTGAAATGGTGGAATGAAGAAAGTGGGAGGAAACTGGAGAACCCCGAGAAAACCCACGAGCACAGTGTTTGTCCACCACAAAGTTCACTTGGCGGGGGCTGGGATCGAACCCGGGACCCCAAGCACCAGAGGTGAACGCTCTACCACTGAGCCACCGCCCCCCCCCCCCGTATTTTAATAAGGAGTTTATATACGAAGTTTCATTTTCCTAACACAGTCCACTTTATTCTCCCCCGTTAATTTAAGGCCCTCCACACATTGGTGGCAAAACAATTGCGTAACTCTTTCGTCTCTGTCTCCTACAGTCAGCAACTTCATGGAATCAAAACAGTTTCGTCGCTCTAACCTGGCGAACTGGTAACATCAACAGAAAAGTTGCTGGGCGTTTGACATCACAGTTTGGTGGGATATGAGGCATAATATGATGAACTTCAATTAACTTGCTATTACTTGTGTCAATGGTAAATTTCAGAAAAAAAAGAAATACCAGTTGCAGCCTGTACATAATAAGAAATTCCTCAAGAGAATATTTTACAAGCTATACAGTGAACGAAAAATACTAATTTCAGGCCAGCTGTACAATCTAAAGTAAGGCCACTAGTGACATTAACGTAATCAGGTATTATCCGTACATATTAGTTTAAATTACATGTAAAATAATCGGTAATCAGATCGCTTGACGACATTTAATAGGTTTGTCGCCGGTGTGCGAGCTGCCGTTTAAACTAAGCATTTTGAACTGTTACGCAACTGTTTCACCTCTGACCTGTCTTCCTGCTTGAAGATATCTCGGTAACATTTATGTTTTCGTCCTTGCAGTACACGCGCTCACACAATGCTCAATACATTTATCCAGGGTCACAAAACAGATGCGCGACAAAATGTATCCAGTGTACCGTGGGCCTTAGTACAAGATTGTACTTATTATTTGATTTTTCTTAACAGTGAGATAATACTAAGAATGTATTAACAGTAATGCATATTATCTTAACTGATGACGCACACACTACTTGCAAATTATCAAAAAATAAGCAGCCAACACATTTTTGTAGCTTGTTTCGTTGCAAGTACAAAAAAAAAAAAAGTTTCGATTTGGTTGTTGAGTTCAGTAAACAGGAATTTAAAGCTTTTAGTATTTCCTCCTGTTGTTTCTCTTAGAACAGATTTTCATTCTGGAATCGGAACGATATACGGGTTGCAAGGTCGCAAGAGGAAAGATATGGTCATGAAGGGAGGTGAAAAAGATAAATGAAATCAGGATCTAGTAGCAGAAAAATATATTCTTAGTTTGAGAGATATATTTTTATTTCGATACTTATCGTCAAATACAACAAAGAATATTAAACAAAATTTTACACAAAATAAAGAAAAATTTTAAAAACAACTGGATAAACGAGGAATTAAAGTCGTGAAAAACTGCGTAATCAAATACAAATTAAAATTAAGGGTAGTGTGAAACCTGAGCCTGGTGTGGATTCTCTGGACTTCACAAGCGATTAAGCAGCATTAATAGGAAAGCTTATTATAAACCGGAAATTACTTATAGAGGTCGCTGGCAAGAGGATGTGATAACGCGGGTGGGGCCGTGATAAGAAATTAGTTGAGAAAACCTGTGCCAGAGGAAACTACAGTTTTTTTTTTTTTTTTCTAGTTGGCGGTTCTGTTATCGTGGAAGTTTCTGTACCTATTGACTTGACTACAATTCTTTGCATCACTAAAGGAGAATGATTAAGTAACTTCTTGTCTCCAGAAGTTCAAATGTTCTGTCGGAAGCAGCATTTCAATTTTTCTTCTAATCTAGTTGGCGCGATATATTTTTATATATATATATATATATATATATAAATTCCAAATGATTTTGTTTTCTTCAGACCACTGGCGCAAATCCCGGTGGGAATGAGGGGGACATGTACCCTCCAATCTTGGAACTGGGGAGGACAGTCCCAACAATAATCTGATTTGAAATGTGATTTTAGGAAGATATGTGATGATTTGTGTCCGATTGCCACAAAGAAAGTGAGATGAAATTGATGTCCCTCCAGAATGAGCCTCAAATCTGCCCGCCTGCTAATGTTGAAGACAAGTCTGCTCCCCTGATCTTCCACAGCATTGATTTTCAACTTAATAAATATTTTGAACACTGCTTTAAAAAAAAAATTATGGAAACAGTCTTACCCGTGCCCCCAATGTTGAAGACAGATTTGCGCCGCTGCTCCACACAAGTCATGCTGTATATTTAATTTATATAATTACATATTCGTTTTGTAGTGAGTTTTCAATTTTCGAAATATAATAAAAACACAAAACTGAGATATTTCTTCAGTGTTTTCAAAAGCTCTTGTCTCTACGTCGCTCATAACTCATCAATGCCGAATGGCAAGATTTTTTGTCAAACGTTTTACCTGCCACTCTTAAAAACAAATGGACCCTCCTGCCCGTTCTTATCCACGTTTATTGTTGGATGTATTTTCTTTTGATTTGTGTAGTTTTGAGTAGATATTTATGGTATAATAAAGCGGGTGGCGGGGAAACACAACGTTGTGCATCAAAAGGCGATAAAATGTCTTCGAGTACATTAAAAAAACGTGAGTAGCAATGCATTTCTTATTCTTATTATGATGTAATAAATGAATAATGTTTAAAATATATTAAAGAACGTGTGCAAGTTGAAAGAGTATGCGTATAAATAAAGGTTTTATCTAAATATAATATTTAAAATAGTATGGCAGGAAATCCTGCCAGTCGGCATTTATGAGAATACATTTTTAAGTTTTCTACAAATTTCGTACCTTTTTTCTGATTTCATTCTCTGCTTCGTATGGTTGGTTACCTCTTGTTTTCCAATAAAATTAAAAAAAAACTCAATTGTCTGTATTGCAGTTGCTACGATATCATCACTCAATAGTGCTCAAAGTTGGATTCACGACACTGGCGAGGCCTGGGGACATTCAGTCAGCGAAACTTATTCTCATTTTCCCGGACATTCTCCTCTCGAAACATGTTAAGACTAAGTCTGAACAAGTTTCCAAATGTTCATCTGTCAATTTCCTACCAGTATAGGAATTGCTATAGGCTTCACGAAATTTTCCCTGAGGAATACTGTTTCCTTCTGAAATGCAAATACATATTCAAGAAATATATACTACGACTTTGAAGATAACCGTGAAATTAATGATCTATGAAAAGGTCAGGTGCATAGCTACTAAATTTGAGAACAAAGAACAGTATTTTAATGTATGAAGTCTTATTTAGTGCTAGATAACAATTTCAAATTTAAGAATGTTAGTTATTTCGTATTTTTTAAAATTACTGTTTACCTACAACAGAAACATTCCGTCAATTGTTACATATTTTATAACATTCTCGCCAGAAGAATTATGAACCAAATTCTCAATTATTCGTTTTCCGAAGAAGTACCCTCGCTTGGTCTAGGGGCCAGCACGCTTGTCTTCGATACGGGTGGTCCCGGGCACGATTCCCGATAGGGATACAATTGAACGGAACCCGTGGTTCAGGTTCCACTATAATCAGTAGGTCCATGTCTCCTTTAGCCACCACCCTGGCATAATTGTGGCAAGATAAACTTAAACAAACAAACTTTTCAAAGAAGAGTAATTAGTTTCACATTATCATGATTTTGTTGAAGTGTATCATTTCTAAACAGAATAGTCAGTTTTTTTTTTTTTTTTTTTTTAAGAAAGAACAGTAAAAAGTACTGAAATCTTCAAATGACAAGATATTCCATGTTTTATGTAGCTTGGTATTGATTTAATTTTTCCTTCTTTACAGGTTATATATGATATTTTGATGGAAGAGTCTGATAATGAGAACACGCAGTGCAGTGTAGCTATCTTGCCACCTGCTGAGGATATCCTGAAGGTGACACAGAATGAAGACTCAGATAAAACAGATTATGACAATGTAGAATTACCCGAACATCTACCAAAGCGTGTTCTAGAAACAGAAGGAATGGAAAGACAACAAAACAGTGACTGTCGCCAGTAACAAAATAAAGACAAATCCATTGGTCTAAGCCTCTAGGTGAAGCAAAAATAGAAATCCCTGTTTCAGAGCAAGTATCAATACATAATAAACATATGAGAGGAATGGATTGCAGTGACCAATATCAGGCGTACTATAGAGTTAGAATTCGATCAAAGAAATGGTGATGGCAGTTTTTCGCACGGTGCGTTAACTGTCAATGTATGGAGAGAAAACATCCCATACCGTAGGAGAGAAAACATCCCACTTCTCGATTTTGTTATGGAAGTATCCCAGCAACTTGCTTTGCAATATGGAACGCCAAGAACAATCTGCAGACCTCTGGGATCGACCAAGAAAGTGCTCAGCTCTATGAGATACGATGGTCTTCATCACTGGATTATTAAATCCAATCTAAAAAATTCGAGATGCAATGTTTATTGTGGATGAACAACATACAAGTGTTAAAAATATGTTGCTGCCCTCCACCCTGAATGCTTCAAGAGCTGCCATATTGCGTGAAGTGTAAACAAGAATTAAAGGTACGTGAACTTAAGTGGAAGGAAGCAAATAATATGTTTTAAAAAAATTACTTTCAAATGCATTTTACAGGGCAGAAAAATAATTTTACATAATCATGACGGTTCATGTAGAAAAGAAATAATGTTCACGTATTTGTCGGGTGGCAGGAAATCCTGCCAGACCTATTCAGTGTATTTTAGACATACTATAGTGTCAAAATCTCTTTTAATATGATCAGTGTAGCATAAAATCAAAGGAATAAAGTAAATTTCTACAAAACATAAGCTTTTATTGTTTCGACATTAATGCGTTAATAGGTAAAATCGTATTTTATAATAGCATTTATATACTAAGAAATTATGAACGTAAAGTAAATTCAAGTTGGCTCTTACCCCGAGAAAAAGTATCTCAGCATTCTGCTCTTTCAAGGACACTTACGGAAGTGTCACTCACCGATTTGAATGAAACTTTGCACACTTGTAGAACATAAAAAAATGATCGACACGTATTTTTTGTTTCGGCAGTGGTGAAGATTTAAGGGCGGAAAACACCCTTTGAACGTCAGGAATGCTCTCTAAGCATAGACCGAAAACAACCATTTCATTTAGAAGAAAACATACAGTCAGAGGGGGTTAGGTAGCTGATTCAGAATCTGACGTCACAATTACAAAATTCAGAATGGCGGATCCAATATAGTGATTACAATTACAAAATGTCTTCTGGTTTGAACTTCTCTGCAGTTAGCCAAGAACAATTATAGTTGACAGAGATTACTGCGAGGAGGTTGCAGACCAATTTGAAACCCCTTTCTATACTCATTTTAATGGCATGCTTGATTAAAGTGAGTCTTTGCACCTTAAACTATAGTGTTTACAGAGAGGCAAACTTTAGAAAGTACGGCACAGTCAACAAATTCATGACTCACAGCTAGAGATGCAAAAAAGCCGGCTTTTTGAATCGATGTTTTTTTTTCACATAAAAAGCCGGCTTTTTGGGGGAAAAAAAACGAGAATTTTGGAAATTTTGGCTTTTTTCATTTTCATGATTTTTCTATCTAAATAGCTTTCTTACAGTATATTCTATAATTAGATAAGAATTCCATGACCTAAATCCTATATTTCGCTCTGAAATTCACCATCAAGATGGATGGAGCACATGTTTTACGAATTAAAGCTAACGTGAAGAATATAGTATTTGAGGACAATTATAGAGGCTATTTACCTTTATTTTAACTTTTGAGTTATCGACATCTTTTTTCTTCTCTAGATCATTTTACTTTTTCATCCGTGTTTCATTTCTAAGAGCTTTTAGTACTCTAGCTTCTAGCGCAAAAGTTAAACTTGCCCGTTTTTCTATTTATCCGTCAAAGCGTACGTTTTTCAATATATCCGTCAAGCCGTACTTCCACATTTCTGTTATACTGTAGCTGTGAAGTGATTTAGCAATAATTTTCCGGACACAACCTTGAATACCAATTTATACAAATAATCAGTAGCGGATTTAGAAAAGTACTTTAGAAGGGTTTTTTTCTGATTGTTTTGTTTCCTAAAAAGTCCTAATTTCATTTGGGAGGTGCTTCAAGTTTATGAGTACAGGCATAACTAATATTTCGTTTCGTTTATATGTTTAGCAATAATCTTCCGGATACAACCTTAAAAATCATTTTATACTGAGAATCAGTGGCGGATTTAGAAAAGTATTTTGGGAAGGGTTTTTCTTACTAATGTTTAGTTTTTCTAAACATTCGTAATTTTTATTTGACGTGAGCTTAAAGTTTATGAATAAAGGCATAACTAATAGATATTTCGTTTGTTCCAGACATTCCGTAACTTTGGGGAACGGGCTTCAGTCCGAAAGACCGCCCCCCTAACCTTCGCTAAACCGTCACTGCTGGTAATTAGTAATAATAACGATTTAAAAACAATAAGAAAGGAAGTCGGCCAACTCACAGTACACGCACTATTTCTACATTCACAGATGGAATGAAGAAAAGCTTTGTCAGAATGGTCGAATGCTGGTTGAATCCCGGACTTACCGATAGAAGCGCAAAAGCTCCACTCAGTCATGTTTGTTGTGCAGTTGTATTTAGCTTAACTTAAATATATTCCGTAGTCCTTTTTTGGGGGGCGGGGAGTTCCGTAATGATATGTTGAATCCCTCTTGTTAAAAATTCAGAAAACTTGAGGATTGGGTAAACCGTGATGGTGGTTATATAAAACTTAACTGTAGAATTTCAAGAATATACAGAACCAAAAGCTCTAGATGTGCAGCCTTTAAAAGTGTAATATAAATCTAAGTATTTCTCTTATGTTTTATTTTAATTTTATTTTGTTTCAAAAAGAGGGTATGGAATATTTTGAAGTAAAAATACTACATACTATTTTGCTAGTTATTTGTGTATTTTTTAAAAGAAGTGTTTACTTTTAGGGTTGGCTGGTTTACACCAAATTTTTTTTTTTTTTTTTTAAATAAATGGTTTAAACGAAAAAAATAAAAAAGAATGAAAAATGCGAATCGTGTGAGCTTCATGGTGACGTTTCCAGATATCAAACCATCTGCAATAGTTTTATTTCCCTTTCACCTTTTAATCAAGGTGTCCCATGTTCAATTCTCGGTCGAGCCACAACCCTTCTTTCATGCGTAAAGCAAGTAGCGGTTCGGATGTCAGTTTAAACAAAATTCTTCTCCTTGATAACTTCTGTATTTCGTAAGGATGTTAAGCCTAAATATGCGAAACGAAAAAAAATTGTATATATCTGCATGCCTAAATGCCTGTTGTTTTATAAAAAAGTCAAGATTGCTTAAATATATTGATAGAAATTGGCAAAATTTATCGATTGTCTACGTAGCTTCCAACATTAGCTTGGATTGGACTTTCAATGATATCTACGTACTAAATTTGTAATTTAATACCTCAGTTTTAGCGTACTGATTGATACGTTGACCTTTAAATTTTACATGCAAAGCAGATTTTCCCGTTATTGTCTTACATTTCAAGTAATGATGGGATTTTCCCGATGGCTAGGGCGGGAGATTCTTAATTTAAGAAATTTACTGACCGGACTTCTTTAAGTTTATGGGAGTTCTTCCGGCATAACCCCGCTGTTGCATAATAACACCAAGGCGAAACAAACTTATTTCTGTGAATATGTAATATAAATCGACCATTCCATGCAAAAGTAAACCTTGTAGTGAAATTTTCATGTTGTTGGTATTTAACTGAAAATATGCCTTAAGTTAGCAAAGAATGTGTATCATTGACTGAAAAAAAAAATAAACGCAATTAAAATTTGTTTTGTCCAATTTTGGCAGTTTGAATTTACTGAACTGTCTGTGCATTGCCGAGAAATATTTCAGGCGTTTGTTTGCAACACTTATTTATCCATGTGACTGATCTTGAGAAAGTAACGCTTGGAGGAAAAAAGTCATTGTCTGTTGTGTATATGATGCAGTGTTCGGCAGTGGATTATCACTTCTGATTCTCCTAGAAATAGCTCAGCTCTTAAAAGTGTTTCGGATGTCCCGTCCGTAAGAAAAAAGGTAAAGAAGTTCTTTTTATGTTCTGTAGAGTAATAATAACGTTCTGAAAACACATATGTAAAGGAAGAAATGTAATTTCAATTTAATTTCAAAGTGTGATCAACCAGTGATTCATATTTAACAAATAAACGAATTAAGAAAATGTGTCCCGTCCGTAAGAAGTACTCAATATAGTTACTATTTGTTGTCATCACTGAAAGGGGGGCTACAATCCTCAGTAATGAAACTATACAAAAGGTTCGAGATTTCTACAGCCGTGACGACATAAGTAAGCAAGCTCCTGGAAAGCGCGATTTCAAGAGCGTTAAAACTGATAATGGAAAAATTAAAAAAAAAAAGCGATATCTTTTAATGACAGTAAAAGAAATATTTGCTTTGTTTCGTACAGAATATTCTGAAATTAAAGTAAAGAAAAGTAAGTTCTACGAATTGAGACCAACACACCTTATGCTTAGTTCTAAAATGTCACATAATGTTTGTGTCTGTAAGCTTCACGCGAACTTCAATTTCATTGTGAGTGAACTGGTCAAGGCAATACATGGTTTTCCTAAAACCGCCAAAGATCTTAAAGGCCTTTGCTGTGATGTGTCCAACGAAAATCGCATGACTGGAAACTGCCAGCTTTGTACAACAGATCTTTCAGCTTTTGTTGGTAGTGATTGTGATTTAAGTGAAGAAATTTTTTGGAAGCAGTGGGTTGATGTGAACGGACACCTAACTCGTTGTACTGTCCATAGGACTGTTCCAGATGCAGTAAATGTGATACGAGAAAGCTTGTTAAAATTTAAGACTCACTGCTTTGTTAAGATGACCCAAGAATCTTACTTTCAAATGAAAAAAGAGAACTTGAAGTGTGGTGAAGTTGTTCTGCAAGTAAATTTTGCAGAAAATTATTCCTGTGTGGCACAAGACGAAATACAGAGTGCACACTGGAACGAAACTCAAGTCACTATCTTTCCTGGTGTGGCCTGGATGAAGAATTCAAAGCAGTGCTATGCGATTATTAGTAACAATACGAGCCACGGCAAGTCCTGTGTGTGGGTCTTCTTGAAAACTTTAATTACTAACTTAAAGGCAAAACACAAAATTGAGCATATGAATGTTTTCTCAGATGGAACTTTTTTGCAACTTCTCACGGGAAAGGATCCGTGGACGGTGTAGGAGGCACACTCAAGAGAATGGTGTGGGAAAGGGTTAAGTCTCGACAGATGGAGGTTTCTACAGCAAGGGAATTTTTCAAATGCTGCACTGAGCTTTGTAAGCCCGACGGAATTTAGTTATTCTTCGTTGGTGAAGAAATTGTGAGTGAACACAGGGATATTCTCGAGAAAAGGTGGACCCGCGTTTGTTCTATGCCGCAAGTTCAGTCTCGACATTACTTTCGCCCTATTGATGAGCGTCAGATTGAAACCGGAAGAACTGTTCAATGTGAGACAAGTTGTTACGAAATGTGGAAGCACGCTGAGCTAGAATCTTCAGATTTAGATCCAAGTGAAGAGATTGAAGACCGTCCGAAAGGAGCGCGAGTGAAATTCAGTGATATTTACTCGGATTCCGGATAATAATGTGATAACCCCAAATAAGTAAAGCAGAGTGACATTAAAAGTAGCCAAATTGGTTAAAGTGTTCGGAGAAATTAAACACACACACAAACAATTGTTGTCACTTAAGGTGGTGTTGAGAAGAATGATGTTATTGAAATTTTGTACGTGATTCCGAGTTTGCTAAATATTTTAAAATGTGAATTCAACTGTTTACATTCAAGTGAAAAATCTGTGAAGTGACAAGTCTCATCCAATCTCCTTGTATTAATATCGTAGGCCAGACGGAATATTTGTAGTTTTCTAGTAATATTGCAAATTTAAAAGAGTAATATGCTATGTACTTGTTACATGTAGTTGTGTTAATTTTTAAAAGAGTTCAAGTGCATAATTCCTTTCTGTTTCTCGAATCTGTAAACATTATGTCTAGTTTTAGTTCTTTTGTGGTTAATAACTAAGTTCAGACAGTAAATAGTGTTCCAAGAAGTCCTTTTTAGCAATTATTTTTTTGTCCCGTCCGTAAGATAATTCTTGGTCTCGTCCGTAAGATTACTAACTCTTTTTTTACTGAGTGAAATATAAATTTTCTCAGATGAAACGTGAGGAAACGTGTAGGTAAATAGTTTAAACCGAACAGGAAAAAAAATAAACTTGCTAAAATTTTGCAATTCGCAGAAAATGACGCTCAAGTTGACGTCTACAACAACATGTGTCCAAAAAATGTCCCGTCCGTAAGTTTAGTTACTGATCATCATAAAGACGGTAAAATCGATTTCTGTTATTAAAAAAATAAGGTTAGATAAAAAGAGCCCAGCTACCAATCTTAAGATATATAAACAATCCTATATATTTTATAGAATTTTGTTTTTTTGTTACAATCGTGAGCTAAAATGTCCCGTCCGTAAGAATGGAATGGCCGAAATACATAAAGCAAAAAATCTAAATCAAAAAAGCCTGGTTTAAACATCCCCAAAAAACCGGGTTTTTGGCATTTTAAAAAACAACCATGGTTCTGCCAATTCTGCTTACTTTTGTATATAGGAGGTTAAAAAATTCTTATTATATACATTGGTTAATCCTGTGGAATTCATAATGTAAATATGTTGAAGAAAAATTGTTTGAAATATCTTTTCGAAATTCATAGTTTATTTTCGAGGTTTTATATTATTATCAGCATCAACCACTAATTAAATGACTTTTTGTGTTATACAGAAGCGAAACAAAGTCTGATTTATCAATTTAAAGCAGAATTTTGAAAAAAAGCCCAAAATTTCCCAAGCAAAAAAGCGAAGCAGAAAAAAACAAGTTTTTTTCAAAAAAGCCGTTTTTTTCCCGAGACCTTGCATCTCTACTCACAGATACACCATACGCCTTTTAATTTCTGAAAATATGTTCTGTTATCACCGTTGTTAATTATTTTGCAGGAAAATAATGGAACATTTGGCCCTATAGTCCAAAACAACCTCTTTTTTCTGAAAATGTATTTGTGAAAGTATTAAATTCGAGAAAATTAACATCAGGTCTTGTGAGATCATGGTTTCAAGAAGTTTTTTTTCCCAGCATCTAATGCAAAGTCCATTTTGTTATTAGATTCGTGAAGTGGTCATAATTAATCAACTTTTCAGCCTATCTTACCAACAAAAGCATATCTTAAAATAGAAACCATTAGGCACTAACAACTGGCAGGATTCAGCCTCTTCATGTGTTCGTCTTCAGGCCGTGAAAAAAACTGACACATTGTACTGATATTGTCCTCTACAACTATAACATAAATTTACACCTTCGTAATAATATAATTTAGGCCTGTATCCAAATCACTGATTCATAATCAATTTTCTTCTCCCAGATTTGCAAATCTTATTAGATATGCGTGATACAAAAATAGTTATTTGGAAGAAGATTGTGCTGCATTTTGCGATTTGTCACACTGATTGCTGTAATAAGGTGAGCTTGGTGTAAACAATGTTTATGCATCACACACTTGTTTTTTACGAAATATCATTACTGTCAAGCGTTTTCTCAATAAATCCATGATTATAACAATTGAGGAGTTCTGTGGACTTATATATATATATATATATATATATATATATATATATATATATATATATATATATATATACTTTTTATTTAAAGTCTGCACATGTGCAATCTACAAGATAAACATGGATTTACTATTTCCCTTCCACAAAATAAACTAAGTTTCTTCACTATAACGTAAATATGATTTTTTTTTTTTTTTTTTTTGTCCATGTATTATGTAGAAACCGCACATGTAAAAGTATGAGCACTGGAAACAGTCCATGGATTCCCCTGAGTCTGGTTCTTGGTTTACGGTTTGGGGTTGACGAAACACTTGTTCGTATCAAGCAACAGCATCTGAGTCCAGTTCTTTCAACATTTATCTTTACAGCACCTGTCCAATACTGCAAATTGCTTTTCGGGAATATCTTTGCCACTACTTGTTTATACAGTTCTAACCTGAGTTCCTTCTCTTCTCCTTTGCATTACGATCGCTTTTTGACTGTCTCTTCTGTTTCTTCGGACTATATTCGAACTCGTGCGAACTCATGATAGCACATTGCGACGTGCTGAACGTGTTCAAATAACTACCCTATCAACATAGCTGCAGCAGATACTCACTATCGTCTCACGATTACCTCTAATCCTTCACTGCAGCAACGAGACTTATGATATCGCAATGAAATTTTGCAGGTTTATGAAGTTAATACTTAAGAATTTAAAAATGCAATCTCCTTAAATAGGGCCTATGCTGGTATAAGCCCATATTACATATAACTCCTCAATTGAGGTTATGTGAAGTTCTGACAGTAAGAGGCGAAGCGACTTACTATACATAAGCACCCCGAACAAGGAGAGGTGCAGAGACTCACTTTAATCAAGCATTTCGTTACAATAAGGTTGTTTCAAATCAATAGAAAGGAATTTCAAATTGGTCTGCAACCTTCTCGTAGTACCCCTGCCAACTATAATTGTTCTTGGCTAAGTGCAGAGAATTTCAAACCAGAAGACATTTTGTAATTTTAATCACTATATTGGATCCACCATTTTGAATTTTGTAATTTTGACGTCAGATTCTGAATCAACTGTCCTAAAACTCTTCCGGTAGTATGTTTTCTTCTATATTAAATGATTGTTTTCTGTCTATGTTTGGAGAACACGCCTAACGTTCAAAGGGTGGTTTCTACCCTTAAATCTTCACCATTGCCGAAACAAAAAAAGTACGTGTTGATTATTTTTCGATGTTCTACAAATGTGCAAAGTTTCATTCAAATCGGTGAGTGACACTTCCGTAAGTCTCCTTGTTAGTGTCCGGCTATGAGTGTGAACTTAACAGATCCATAGGGGTAATTCTTGAGCCACAAAAGAAACGCACACTTTTTTCATTAAAACATTTATTAACTGTATTTCACGAAAGTTACAATTAAACATTGTCTTAAGGTTGCAGTGAATTCCTTCATTTCCCCACCGTTGATTTCAATGCCAATCAAGTCCTCGCTGCAAGACTAAATAAAGCACGTGTTCGTTTGTGCTAAGATAGAACATTTTTCCCTTTTATTAGAAGCTAAACTGCCCTTGTATCCAACAGGTTTGAAACCCAAGCAGTACAGATAATTCTTAAGTTTGAAAGCAAACACGCACAATGCGGTAATTAATAAAGGAGACTTATCTTTATTTTAAAGTAATTCGTTTTGGAACGGAAGTTTTACATAGTGATGTATTTTGTTATCTTGCGAACACAAAAGAATTTACAGCTTGGATGCAAGACAGCATGGCACGGTTAACTATAGACTGGAGTTGTGAAACAAATAGTAAATAATTTTTCTGCGCACGCTTAGGAAAAACTCAATCGGAAACATTTGGTATTACTGACATGTTTCATGAGACAATTGTCGTTTTCTTTTTTTCTTTTGCTTTCTTTTTTTGAATGGTATACAAATGTTACGTGCTAGAAGGGAGTCTGGAAGATAATGAACGCAGAGGTCCGGACAGTTCTGTCAAATCAGACTAACTGAAATAATTGATAAATTTGGAGATATGATTTCGAATGACAGAAATACAGGAGCCAGGGTAATGTCAGACCTCGTGGGGTGAATAAGTAGATAGTTCGCCAAACAATAACGGAGGGTTTAAAGGAACTGTAGCTGTATGGTCGGCCAATTTCTGCACGTGTCCTAAAACCACACACACACACACACACACACACACACACACACACACACATATATATATATATATATATATATATATATATATATATATATATATATATATATATATATATATATATATAACTGGTGGTAAAAGCTAACTTTACTGCAAAAAACAAACAAAAACGTCAGTTCGTTTTCTAATTTCGGCACTGTGCAAGCCACATTTTAGGAAAATCAGCGGATTCTTACGAAATTTATTGTGTAAAATATTTTTCAAAATGCAGTAAATTAACCCTTATAGTACACGTCGATTTTAACCGAAGGCAATGGAGATGACCGGGAAACACAAAAGAAACTAAAAGAATGAAAAAAGAAAATCATTACTATTTATTTAGGAAAGCTATTCCTAAAAAAATATTTCTTCTTGCTCTATTTATACAGGTAAACTTCTAACCTCGGAGTGATTCTATTCCCTAATTCTTGACAAGTTTCAACTTGTGATATTATTAAAGTGTTTGATTTACTAAATCTTCTTTCTATATTTACCCTGTCCGTCCGTCGAAAGAAATATCAAGAATTACTTGATGGATCATCACCAAAGTACCCCGCACAATCCTTATGGAAATTGGATTTCGGTAGAAATGCTTGAAACCGCGATATTTTATAGATATTGTGATCCTAAAAACAGATCAAGGGCACAACCGCCCATCACTGATCGTTTGGCCACTGCAGGGCCAGTTATTAAAAAACAGCAAAAGGTAACGGTATTCTGGGTTTCTGTGGAATTGCTTGAAACCGTGATAGTTGTAGATGTGTGATCCTGAGAAGAAGTATCAATGGACACAACTACCCATCACTGACTATTTGGCCACTACAGGGCAGCTTTAAAAAAAAAAAAACAGCAGAAGGTAATGGTATTCTGGAATTCGATTGAATTACTTGAAACCGTAACATGTTGTAGGTATTGTGATCCCTAGAAAAGACCAACGGACACGACCATCAATCGCTGGCCGTTTGGGCACTACAGGACTTTCTATGAAAACAGCCAAAGATATCAATATTCTGCATTTCGGTGAAAGTGACTGAAACCGTGATACGTTGCAGACATTATGATCCTGAGGGAAAGTCTTAATGCACACAGCCACCTATCACTGATTGGCCGCTACGGGGCCATTTTTTTTAAGCTGCAGAAGATAGTGATATTCTGGATTTCGGTGAAAATAACTGAAACCGTGATATGATGTAGATATTGTGATCCTGAGAAAAAGTCTCAATGGGCACAACCAACAACAACTAACCGTTTGGTCACTACAGGGCCGCTTCTGTGAAAACAGCAGAGTATAACGATGTTCTGGGTTTCGGTGAAAATGAATGAAACTGTGAGATGTTGTAGACCACCTCAACATGAGAAAAAGTCTTAATGGACACAGCCATCAATTATGGACCTTTTGGTCACTACAGGTCCAGATTTTTTAAAACAGACGGGTATAATGATATTTTGTATTTCGGTTAAAATGAATGAAATTGTGAGATTTTGTAGATGTCGTGATTCTGAGAAAAAATATTAATTTGTGGCTACCGAGCAACGGTAGGTCAGTTGGTAGAGAATTTGTTAGCATTTGGTAGGTTCGGCCTGGGCCGGTCATCTTGTCTAGGGTTTTCCAGAGCTTTCCTTTGTCCCACAAGATGAACATCGGGATGTTATCTACGCTTAAATGGTGTTATCCGTTAGACTAGTGCAATTTTCACAAAAGTTAATACCCGTAGGCATTTGATAGTCAAAGTGGGCCGATGGTCTTTTCTAAAAGATTTCAGCATGCTGCAGCAAGTTCATTTTTGTTGGTTGCCAAGCTTGATCTGTCTTTTGTTTCGTGCTATGGTGCCATTTTCGAAAATGCCTGCTATGATCATTCAAAATTCAAGAAACTTAATGATATTTATGTCAAACTATATGTTTCTGAGGCTGAAAACTTTAAATTTGCTGTCTATTTTTGCACACGAGTGATTGGTTTTACTATTCAGCCATATTCCAATATGGCTGGCGTCATTATTCAAAATTCAGAAAACCAATTAAAAGGCTAAAAAATTCAAATATATATTCTATGTTTACAGTAATACAAACATGTTTTGTTATTCAACCATTTTACATTATAGATTGGTCCGATATTTCATATTTCAGCTACTTTATGTGCTGTTTGCAAATTGTAGTCTAAGTTAGCCTTTTTTAAAGGTTTAGGGTATGCTAAATTCATTTTCAGTGGCTACCGAGCTTTAATTTCATATCTTTTCAGATATAAGCACACTGAAGTACTGATGGCAGCATATTGTGTGTTTGCATGTATCTCTCCACTAATGTAATGAAACAAAAATTAAACTCTGGTGAATGAAGTTGCAAGAACATTTCTTTGACTTCACCAGTATGCTCTTTGAAACAATTGAGGAAAATGTGGTTAGAATGATACGTACTGTTGTCTTGGAATCAGGCATTTGTGGGACACAATCGAGAGGTGCATTTACACAAAGGATCTAGTAACCACAATTAATTAATTAATTTTTAGGAAGAAAATAATAATAAAAAAAAAACATTGACTTCAATAAGTGAATGCACATCACATAAAGTCATAAAAATATTTCTGCACAAGTTCTGGCTCATGCTGCACTTACAAGCAGCAGTACATTTCAAGTTAGCCTTTTTACAATCTCAGTTAGCCGTTCTGCATTGTGTTGTACGTACAACTACAGGTGATAAGTACAATGCAAGACTGGAACCGATGGCAGGGGTGTTAAAGTAAGAATAAAGCTGCCATTCTTGATTTCCCATTCAGTAGTCTCAGGTGGGGCCAACACAAGGTACTTCTAATTCGCTTGATACCACACTGATGCTTGATAGTGTATCCTCGTGATACGAAAAGAGAGGCCAACTTTGTTGGTGGAAGACATTCCAGCCGACGTCCTTGTGCAAAGAGTATTGATCTTGTATCGTTCATTGATCCAGTTATGTCAACCTTATAATGTTTACAGATGAATTGTTCTGCATAAACACATATTTGGTCAGTCAGATCTCCTTGGCCCAAGTTTGATAAAAAATGCGAATTTGCTATGTAAATATTCCAACTATTTTTCGCAATGTCCTGCGAGAAAAGTGGTATCAGAACCTGTTAGAAAGGTAACCTGGTGATTACATTATCATCAAGCTGAGATGCAATAACATGAATTGGAATATATTTCTATTTTTTCAATGTTCCTGCCTTCATCCAGATCTTTGGATATGACATTTTTGTGAAATGAGCCAACAGAAGAACAAATACATATGAGTCTCGAGAAGCTACAACAATAGAGGGAACATAGCTTTATATACAATGCAAAATCATACCCTTGTGTCAGCTTTCTTGTGTCGGGCTTCCATCTCTTTTGTACTGACAAGAGGAGAAGATGCTTTAACCTGCTCTTCGTCAGTGAAACCATCTGACAGAAGAATTTCTTTGTTTTGAGCAGCCTGTAGAATGGGCTGTTCAGACAGAAAATTCACCAGGTCAGCTTATTTTATTTCATAGCCATAAAGTTGTCCCGTTTTTTTTTTTTTTTTTTTTTTTTTTTTTTTTTTTTTTTATAGGGACACTCCTATCTTGTATATCTCTCCTCACTGGTGTTACATTCTTAGCTCTTCTCTCCCTGGTACCTTCTTTGATTGACATGTCAAAGTACCTATCAAACACAAAGTCTATGCGAAAGAATGCACTTCCAATTTCAAGTGTTGAGGCAACAAACACATCAGGTTTTTTGCTTTCAGGGGCTTTCCCAATGCGAATATTTAAGCTTGACCTTCAATTATCAACATACGCTGCTGCTGCAAGTCTACTGGATAAAGGTTTGTAGGACAAGGTGTTTCACCAATCATAGTGTCTATCAGAAGTGGCTTCTTCCTGTCCGTAGATCATTAATTTCTGCAAGTGCAGGAGGTGTTAGAATCAGCTCTTGCTTCAACATGTCCTTAAGATTGGCATTTCTCCCAGCATTTATGGCAGTAATGAGGTGTTAGAACTTCTTTTGAGCTTGAATTACTTAATGTCACTTGTCTGATCTTTCTTCCTTTCCACTTCAAACAGAGAAAGAAAAGTCAGACACATATTCCTTGGAAAAACATCTCTGAAAGGAACTTAGCGCCAGGCAAAAGCCTCTCCTCAACAAATTTAACAAACTGTTCCTGACCCTTCTGTTGAGCAAGAATATGGTTGTCTTCAATCTGCTGTGTAATGATGTCCTTCGTTGCAATATTTTGCAGATGTTCAGGTGGATTTTCAGCAAATAGTTTGAATGTTTGGAGGTTTTTCATCAGATTTTCTTCATCTTTAAGGTCCAGCTTCTTCCTGCCTTTGTTTCATTCATTGTGAGTGAAGGATTCTTCCCGCCCAATTCCATAGATATACTTTGTCTCACTAGCCAAGTGACTTCGCAGGTTGTATGAAAGACTCCATCGGCTGAGAACTGATGATGTCTTGGTGATCCCAGCAATTCCACTACTTTTGTTGCCTATGCCATTCATCCACTCCTGGCTGTGGTCTGGGCAACTTGTTTGAATTTCTGTTTTACTCTTTCCACAACAAAATTAATATTTTCAAATTAAGCCCTGACCTCTTCTGGAAGCTTGTGTATCTAAAATAGATACACCTCCGCCGCTTTGCATACCGTGTATGATTATACCTCATGAAAAAAAAAATTGTTGAAATGCCTGCAGAAGAAGTTGCCAGTTGCTTTCTCTCTGTGCTCGGGTGAAAAGAAGGAGAATCTGCACCATCTGCATATAGGTCCACCAGAACTGGCATGAAAATGACACATGAGACGTACTGACAATTTATATCAAGTAATATATCAGCTAAAAGTTTCTGCAAACTACTTCCCTATTTTATTTTATTTTATATTATTTTATTTGTTTGCTTCATTGTTTAAAAAGGAATAAAAGTATGCTGATGACTTTATGTGAGCCTCACATTTTCACTAGCTGTCATAGTCAACGTGAGCCACGTAAACAGACTCACGTTGGAACAGTCAAAGAGATAGTCAAAGTTGGTACAGCTAATTTTCAAGTTTCTGAAGATATATTAATTGTCAACTTTGACTATCAAATGCTTACAGACATTAACTTCCGTGAAAATTGACCGGTAGTCTCATAAATATATGGTTTTATAAGGTCATAATAATTTTGCAGGGCTTTCTGAAATTTTAATAATGATGGCAGCTATATTGGATAAATGGAAGAATGTCAAAACTGGTAACATTTATGCAGAAATGGAGGGCAGATTTGCATTTTTCAGCCTCAAAAACATTAGGTTTAGCATAATGATGAATTTTCATTGATTTTAAATTTGAAATAATTATGGCAGCCACATTGGAATATGACTGAATATGAAACATAGTCACTCCTAGGCAAAACTGGATGAGAGATTTGAATGTTTTAGCCCCAAAAAATATATAATTTGACACAAAGATCACGAATTTTCATGAATTTAAATTTTTGATAATTGTGGCGGCAATATTGGAAAATGGTACCATAGCGCAAAGACGAGAAGAGATCAATCCTGGCAACCAGTGAAAATGAATTTAGCATCTCCAAATCCTTTATAAAATACAATTTGCCTGTTTTGACTAAGATTTGGCTACGGCACTTTAAAAAGCACGAAATCTGTAATTTTGAAACAGTCTACATCCATATTCTGGGTTGTTGGATAAGATGAGAAGATCTCAACCCTTTCAGGATTTCATACAAATCCACCAAAATCTCAGAATGTCGTTACCTTCCGTTCTTTTCAAAAAGGTGACCACGTAGTGGCCAAATGGTGAGAGATTGGTGGTTTAGATTGAGACTATGAAAGTTTAAGTCAGAATCACAATATCTACAACATAACACGGTTTCAGGGAATTCCACCGAAATCCAATTCCCATAAGGATTGTGCGGGGTCCTTTGGTCAGAATGTATACAATCAAATGTTGGGAATCGAGTTAGTTTCTGGAGCCGATATTCAAACCGAAAGTGATAGAAATCAATTGTTGTTAGATTTTACGTTGATCACTATAGAGAAAAATGGTAAGACAGCAAGAAGCAGTTTTCTGAAATTGATTAAACGATTTAAGAATGCATTTTATTTCCATCCTTAACTCTATACTAAAACCAGAACTGATAAAATTCCATTAAAACTTTCGGCTTCAGTACTGATCTACATTGAGTTGAAACGATGAGATAGCGAGAAGTGACGATTTAGTGTTCTAAGAATAGAGACTATCTCCCTCATATCCTATCTATTCAAACCCGAGGTGGGAGAAACACATTCTGGATTTAACGTTGTTCGGCTTAAAAAAACGTAATATATAGCAAAAAGTAGCTTCTACAATCAATTAAGCATCCCACGCGTATACTCCCTCTCTACTCTAATCTCTGTACTAGAATCGGAGGTGGCACAAATCAAGAACTTCCAGTTTTAACGTTGGTCGTTATGGAGTAAATACGGTAACAAAGAGAGAGAGAGAGAGGCGCTTTCATGCAATCGGTCAAGAATCCCAAAAATGTATTTCATCTCCATCCAAACTCTGTACTAAAATCGGAAGTTGTCCAAATCCACCACAACTTCCGGTTTCATTATTTCTCTACACAAAGCAAAAGGATAACAGGTAGCACGACATGTTTTCCTGGAATCGATTTAGCATTCTAAATATATATACAATTTCTTTGTATGCAAGCTCTATTCAAGCCAGAAGCGGTAGATATCAACCACTTCCGGTTTTAACTTTAATCGACATAGAACAGAAACCGCAATAGATAACAAGAAGCTGTTTATGTAATCAATTACGCATCCCAACAATGCATTTCATCTGCACTCTAATCTCCCTACTTAAACCGGAAGTCACAAAAATCAACCACTTCAAGTTTTAACGTTGACCCTTAAAGAGTGAAAACGGTAACAGCTTGCACAAAATGGTTTTCTGCAGTCAATTAAGCGTCCAAATAATGTATTCTACTTCTGTTCTAATCTACCTATTAAAACTGCAAGTGGCAGAAAATCGGTCTAGATCGAAGATGGTCAACCACGGGACCGCAGGCTACATGCGGCCCGCGAGGTCTTCTCGTGCAGCCCTCGAGGAGATAAGTGTTAACATTTCTATATATTTTATTGGGTGCATAAAAATTATAAAAACAGTTAAAATGGAATGACTTGGACTAATACACAAAGTAAATGTGTGTTTCAGGCGCGGAAATCAAAAATAAATTTAAGGTTAAGATCAGTTACGTCAATGTTTTATTTCATTCATTTAGGTACGTTAGATACCTAAAAAATTTAAGCATATCGTTTCTGTTTACGCTGCAGTGTGAAAAATGGTTGGTTGTTAATAGTTTTAAGCGCCAGTACCATTGAACGCAGGTATATGCTTTTATTTGCGATGTAAGATCTCTTTCTGTTCCTTACATATGTTTCCTTGGTTGAGAAATTATGCACGATATTTTTCAAGATATAAGATATTTCACCCAATTTTGAGAGAGTAAGAATATTTTTTAGATTATTTTCTTAAAGACTTGTTGGAGCAATTTCGTCGTTAAGAATCTGACACCTCTTAAGTCTTCGACTGGGCTGGTGCATTACATCAGTATACTCAGAATTCAGTGATGTTTCCTTAAGAAATACACTATTTTAAGTTGTCTTTTGAGTCTGTGCCACTTCAGAATGAGTAAGAAAAGGAAGATGATTAGTGATGAAAATCGAAAGTTGCAAGTTAAGTGGGAAAGTGAATTTCTTTCCATGAACAATCAAGATAATAAACCACAGTGTTTTAGGTGTTTACAAGTTCTCTCGTGTCACAATGATTTCAATCTCAGCCGCCATTACAACCAAAAACATTTAGAAAAATACAGGAATTACTGTGGTCAGGCACACGCTGCAATTATCGAAGATTTGAAGAAAAGGGTTAGTGCTCTCCTTGATTCTTTTGTTGTGAGTTCATAAATAGCGAACACTAAACAGTTATTTCATGGTGAATTTGAATTTAAAAAAAAATGTTCGGTAGAAATGGTCAGTGTTCTCGAGGAAGAAAAAAACATTGTCTCGAAGCTCAAAGATATTCTGATATCAAAACAAATTATTATCACAAAAGTTGAAGAATTAAGTGTGATATTTTAGAACAAGATAAAAATGTTCAATTAGAGCATTAAGATTAGGGCTCGGAAGTTGAAGACGTAAAAATATCCCAAAAAGGACCTATAGAAAGATCTAAAATATCTTTTTAAAAAAAGGACGTAAAAATAAGACTCAATTTAATTAGAATTACATATTTAATGAATATAATGCTGAAGAAATACAAGCTTCTGGTAGGTTAATTGTCTGTCCTTCTTCCACAAAATGAAGACAAACTAAAATAAGTAAATTTCCCCACCCTCAGCCCTGCTTGCTGGAGGACATTGTTACGCCTCCTTATCTAACTTGTAATTGTTGCAGATCAGGTCTTATTAGTCTAGTCATTGAAGAATCTTATCTTTTGAATTTTCTTTACTAAAGAAAAAATGTTTAAGAGGTGGTGGTGATTCGAGTTAATGGCCAATAAATTCATTGTCGAAAGATGAAGTGCAAAGAAAAGTCGTTAAGACCTATGAAAAGCTTTAAAAAATAAGACCAATAAACAAAAAACGCTGAAAAAGGTAAAAAAAAAGCGATAAAATATGTTCAAAGAAATCGACTGAGTGATATCTACCTCTGTGACCTGTTACACGACTGTACTTTGCTTCTATTTAAATTGACTTTGACTGATTGATTGATTTTAAATTGACTGATCAATTCTCATGTGCATCCACAGTATCTACATTGAAATAGAAATAGGTAAACTTGTACTTGAAGTGGAATTACTGAAAATTTGAGTATCGTGTTATTATTTAGAATAAATCTTATCCTTCTTCAACTAATATTATCTCACAAAAATCTTGAATTGTATAAATTTTGAGTTTTGTTCAATACACCGACATTCAAAACAACGACACTCAAAATAAAAGCAATGAAATGGCGAAACACAAAACACCGACAGGTAAAAATGCCGTTTAGATTAGGTAAGGTTAGGTTAGACTCTCTTAGAAACACAATTTTTTCTATGTCTGTGTTTCGAGTTTTGGTGTTTCGTTGTCTGTGTTTTGATTGTCGATGTTCTAATAAACACCAATAAATTTGACGATTTGTGAGCTAGGAGTCATGATTGTATACTATAAACGTTAAGTAAAGAATTGTATGAAGTTGCGGTCCTCGCCACATAGAAATTTCTATGATGCGGCCTCTTGGTTCGAAGAAGTTGGTCATCACTGGTCTAGACAGTCTTTAATAGTAAATAAAACTGGTATTACAACACGCATATAGGAAAATGAAACCTGGAACGCAAGCGTTAACTGAGAAAATATCACGCAATACAAACCAAACTCCTTAACGTGGTGTACGCATGACTGCTACTTGTTTAAACATGAAATCAGATGTCAAGTATCCTTTAAGTTGCTTAAATTTGATGGAATTTACCAGCAACGAAGATGCAATTGAACCTGTGACAGAACGAATCACGAAGTTCGTAACCAGTGAACAGGAAGCAGTCAGACCAGTGCGATACCAGACCGATGATCCAAAGACAACGAAATTACGTCAAACCAGGAGTATGCTAACCTGCTAATGTAATTCTAACAAAAATGAATTTCTTCTCTCTCTCTCTTTTCTCACTAAATTTATTATCCTCTTTCTCTATTGCCGTGGGTGCGTAAGAACACTACACCATAAGATAAGTGCAAATTTTATAAAATTATAAGCACGGAGAAACTCACCAAACTAAATATTTTTCTTAAGAGTCACGTCAAAATATAATCGAGCGAGTTTGTAAAGGTTAACGAACAGAGTTTAGTTAAATATTTTTCTGTAGTATATGTTGACACAAAATTATATCTGAAATATTGAAGACGTGATATTTTGATTAAGGAATGTCAGATCGAAAATTGAATATTCAAACTCGAGTAATAGATATCATTTATAGTTTATAGAACTGTGCAATAATACTGCAAAATTCTACTCACGAAAAGTGGAACTGCCTTCCAGAGACAAAGTACAAAAAGTTGAACCCAAAATCCTTACGTCCCTCGGATCTGCTTGCAAACGAAATCTATTTTCCTTCCATTCTGCTGCAGAGCAATGTGCGTATTATCTGATAAAAATAGACCATCCGATCATTGCTTCCAAATAAATATGCAGGTGGCATGTAGAGAGCAATATATATATATATATATATATATATATATATATATATATATATATATATATATATATATATATATATATATATATATAAGAAGATAAAAGTGAAAACTGGCATTACGAGTTAAAGCCTGTGAAAAGTACACCGTCAACAGAACAGTAACAGAAACAAACGGAAAAGGCTAATCGTCATACACATTTTGGTCTAGTGGATAACGTATTGGATGCGCGACCTAATGTTTCTTTGTAACTAGGGATGGGTGAAACCAGTTTCTAGAAAAACCGAAATCCGAAAAACCGGCATTTCGCTTTTCTGCAAAACCGGCTCGTTTTCTCACCGAAACCGGTTTTGGTTTTGTCCAAAAAACGTTTCGGTTTTCTTCAAAACCGGTTCGCTTTTCACCGAAACTGGTTTTGGTGAAACCTTTTGGAAAATACCTAAATCTATTTCTGTGGAAACAGGATTGGCTTTCGGAGAACAACGAAACACTATTCTGGTCAGAGATAAAGCCTAGAACCAATTTTGAAAAAAAAAAACGGAACTGGTTTTGAAGAAAACCGAAACCGGATCCGGTGAAAAACCGAACCGGTTTTGGTGAAAAATGAACCGGTTTTGAAGAAAACCGAAAAACCGGTTTTGTGTCCAACACTATTTGTAACATGGGTTGTAACCCTGGCTGGGTAAGCTTTTTTCTAAATAAAAAATCTGCATTTTGCTACCAAAGAACATTCATGTTTGAATGCAAGAAATTTATAAATATAGGGGAGACCAGGGCTGGTTGACGAACTGCATATAACTCCTTCATTAATTAACATAATGGGCTGTTGTTGCTGTCATAAAAGAGCGACCTATGGATGCATCTGCCACTTTCGTATGGAATTTGTAACTTGCGGATTATGGCGTCTATTAGATAAAGAGTGTTTTTGCCATTCTAAAGTATTCTTTTCAGTTCTCCGTTACATCATCACAGAATCGTCACTACTTGGAGTAAAGAGGTAAGTAATAATACCATTATTATCTATTCCAGGCAACCTGATAGGAAACTCCCCTTCCTCCCACCACTCTCCAGTACGGAGGGGAAAGCAAGCCGTTGACCTTCACAGGGATGGAAACTTTTCTAATAAACAGAATCGTGTACACACTAAATTCGTACGTCAATTCGCTCGCACCTGATGGTGAGAAAGCACTGCTGTTTTTAGCTGTCAACCTCGAATAACAAACAATTACTGTTTTTAATTTTTGTGTTTAAGAAAAGTATTTTTTACTATTTATGTATTAAAATTTTGGCTTTAGTCCTATTTATTAAATTGCGTTTCTATAGAGCGTCCCACCCTTAGATTGCAGTACAGGAGTAAATGGCAATGCTTTTCCTTATGCCCATTGTTGCCAAACTTAGCCTGAATTTCAGAAATAGTTTATTTTACTAGGTATGAATAAATTATTGTAGAACATTGTATTGTCTATCAAATAATCTGTTTTTCTCACATCGAGAAGAATTTTCAAGCATTGAAATAAATTGAAAGAGTGAAATCTTGCTAATGGCAAATTCTAACGTCGCGTTAAATATATCACGTCATAAGTTCGGAACTCTAAGAGATACAACGTTGAAACTTATACAGCTATTAACACCATATCTGATGCCAATGTTGGAAAAGTTTGCATTCAAAAAAACTTTTTGAATTTTAAAATAAAAAATAAAATGTAAGAGAAAGTGTGTATACTATTGCAATTCAATATCTAAAAAGTTGACTAGTGAGAAACTTTTTTTATTTTTCAGGTTAGATGGGGGTGCAAAGCGAGAAAAATATTGAGAAAGGATTGAAGTTATTTTTAAAACACATTGCAGGTCGATATCTTTCTTTATTTAGGTTTTATGACTTTTAGTGTTAAGAGTCAACTTTACAAAGCGCGCGTATCTGACCAGAAGAAAGGCAGTGACAAATCTTGCCAATGCTATTTTCCTTATAATGTTTGTTTTAAAGCTACTGATGTAGAGTATTGTGCTATACTGATGAGTGTTTACTGTTGATGCTATGCGAGCACGAATCTACTGCTTAACGGAAGCATATTCGCAAAATCGAATCCTGGACTTCACCTACGATAAACATTGCGTCAACCCCACTCAATCTTACGTTCCACTACTTACTTCCCTTGCTTTCCTTGAGTTGCACGCACGCAAGCACGCACACACATGGAGACATATATATATATATATATATATATATATATATATATATATATATATATATATATATATATATATATATATATATATAATATGACAAACATCTATTAATAATAAATCTCCTCATTCCTGGTGATAAAGAGTTATTAGTTTTGTAATTGATTCATCTATGGTTCGCATGTAGTCCTTAATGCTGTTTCAGATGCTGACAATTTTGACAATAAAAGTTGGTTTCGTTTGCAATTCCACTTCTCTTATTTATTTGAATACACAGTTGAAAATGACAAAAGCGTTCATAACAAATAACTTTATGAGCTCACAAAGCAGAATGAAAGGCCTCTTTATTCTTCTCCCCCCCCCCCATGCTTCTTTAGGAAGCAGGGTTTGATAATTCTGTTTGGTTTTGTTTCCTCGCCCAATGATTTGTATCTTGTTGGCTGTCACTATACGTGATTTAAAGTCACAACTTGCGCGTTTGTTTAGAACGGATATAATGGATATAATTCTTTTCATTCTTCTTCTGTTTCCAGACTGATATTGTGTGTCTGAGGTGTCAGAAGTGAGTATAGAAACTAGGGAGGTTCAGTTCCTATTCACCATTGCATTTGTCATCATCATCATCATATTTTATTGGCAGACCACTTGCTGCAACTCAGAAGCTTCCATGATCCACGGTCTTCGGTTAACTTCTTCGTCTTCACGCATGATTTTTCTATTTTGATATCGTCCAGTAATTGTAGTCTCTTTTCGTCCCCTCCCTCTTTTTCCTGGCACCATACCCTCTAGCACGTCCTTCATGATACAGTCTTAAACATCGGAAGTGGGGAGAAGCCTCCTTCACAATATACTTTATGATGTAACTTGTTTGACAAACGGAATTGGATTAACGGATATTTTGCGTACACAGACGAATGAGCGTTCTCGTACGTCACATTTTCTCGTCACTTATCACTATCACCCTACTCCAGTTTTCACTCTTATCCAACTTCAGTAGCAGTATCTTACCCATTGCTATTCCTTAGTTTGCCGCACAATCGATGCAGGAAATTTGTGTTTAGAACTGTTTAGCCTGCCATTTATTTCAATCATATGTTTTCTATTCGTTTCATATGTTCTCTCGATTTCGTATTGCTTCCATCAAAATTTTATTGCAACGATTTATAAACCATCATTTAAAAAAAAAAAACTTCTAACACAATTGTTAGACTGTTATTTCGTACCCTCCAATTCGCCGTTCTAAATGAATTTGCGCGGTTGGAATGACAAAAGAGTTGAAAATATATGAATTTAAGAAGGATTCATTTACAGACTCATCACTCTTTCTTTCTTGTTCTTTCTCCTAAAGAAAACATACGGCGGAAGAAATGTGGCAACAGCGTGCTCCATTTACTCTGTACTGCAATCTAAGAGTGGGACGCTCTATAGAGATAAGAACTAATTCGTTATAAAGTTAATTTCCATCATTGTTTCACTTAAGGATCGGGAGAGAAAGCAAACCAATCCTGTCGACATTCTGTCTTTATTTACAATTTCAAGGAAGGTAATCTCCTGGCTGTCTGAGTATCGAGTGCGCAGACTATCGACCTGTGCAAATATTGAATGAATTTAGCGTGAGTGGTAACTATATTATATATAGTGTCGTGTGAAATTAGTGCATATTAAATTGTATTTTGTATCTATTATATTTTGTATAGTTTATAGTATCTGAAGCAAATTTTAGTGCATATTAAATTGTAAATAATTGCGTATTTAGTGCTTTATGAAGCGACAATTCATGATGCTTGTAGTAGTTCTGCGATAAAACATGAGCCCGAGAAAGCGTTACGAAGTGGTGAGAAGCGTTGCATTTTAAATATCTTCCATGCTTTAAGAGAACAACACCCTAATTTAACTGTTGAAGAATTCGCCGACATGACTGGGAAACAGACAAGTGTAGGAAAGACAACTGTTTATAGAAGTAGGCGGGAGGCTAAATTTAATGAAAATAAGTTAAGAAGTTCCAAAAATACGCGTACAAGTATTTCCCCTCTCGGAAAACTATGACGACTTCACGAAATCGGCAATTCGATCAAAGGTACATCAGGTCTTTTCCCGTGATGAATTGCCAGCGTTAAATAAAATTCTGATAGCTATAAATACCGATGATGAACTGCCCTGCTTTTCTCACTCAACTCTCCATAGACTGTTGAAAATAATGAAATTCAAGTATGTATAGCACCCATTAATTGCATCGACCTCCAGACAAGAGTTCTGTGAGAACTAAAAACTTTTGTTGGGGCCGTGGTGGCTCCGTGGTAGAGCGTTCACCTCTGGGGCATAAGGCCCTGGTTCGATCCCAGCTCGTGCTTAATGGGCTTTGTGGTGGACAAGCACTGTTATTGCAGATTTTCTTAGAGTTCTCCTGTTTCCTCCTACTTTTTTTCTTTGCACTGTTTCATTCATTCTCGTCATCACAGTTTCCTTTAGCCTACCCGGTATAACTGCGATACGTAAGATTTAATTTCATTTCCAAACTTCTGTTACTCTCCCTCCCCCTCAACGGTCGCCAGGACTGTTGACAACTCCGTTTTTATTAAAATAGTCAAGTAACAATTCAAAAGTCAATTTCCTCTATTATCAATTGGCTAAACTCAACGCCAACGAAAGGGACGGGTGAGGATTGCAACCACACAAGGCGCCAAATTTTAGGGGCGTCAAATTCACTATGATGGTTCGCTATGGTCCAATATTATAATTTTGATTGAAACGGCAGACTTAGACATGGGCCTGTTCAAATTACGTAGCATCTGTAATTACTACTTCGTGTCAGGTTTCAATCAATCTTGGATTGTTTCTCTAAGTCCACCTAACAAATTTTCCCCCTTAATAAACTCAGAAGACTTCAATGATGATGAATCTTGTATATATGATGCTTTACCGTAAATTTATCGCCGCGTATTAATAAACAACAAACGAAAAAAGATACTTTGCCACCATCACATCAGGTGCACGTACGAAGAGAAAAACGCCATTCCTATCCCTTGACCATCCCCATCCCTTGCCATTGCAACGTTATGTCATAACCCCGACTGCCAAAAAAGAAGGAAAATAAACAATACATCTGTTCAATAAAATTTCCATTAAAATGACACATGTGGTACTTACTCACTAATGCAGGTAAATATAATTGTTTTAAAATACGCAGTGTTATTATGAAAGTTGTAATTTATTATTTAGGTCTAGACGTATTTAGATACACTTTATACCTCCGTGTGCGGAGGCTGATGGTGGAAGACGGAACACCAACATTCACCTGTACTTGAGCGCAGTGGGGGAAAAAACTTCTTCTTTTTCCTATCAGCTTATGTGAAACAGAGAATAGTTACATCTGAACTTTGTTTTTATGGATATTCAAACACTAAAACGTAAATGCCAAACAATTGCTGAGTAACTACCACTTTGTTGCACAACATGGGCTTGGGGTTAGCTGGCGTATACCATTTGGGGTTGGTTGGCAAGTGCGCCAAACAACCTCGTGTGAAATTTTATTTCATTTTACTTTTATCGTTACATTGTTTGTTTTATTGTTATGTAGTTTACAGTTCTACCAATCTTTTACTTCAATGTTATAGAATATCCAGTACGCACGTATTGGATTCCTGTCAAAATTTAGAAATCAAGATAAGACTGTATGCCGGACTCTGAATTTTCTGAATAGGCCTAATTCTCAGGATCAAGAATATTTTGTATGTGCTCTTTTGTTACAAAAATAGAGGCCTAGCTATTGCTCTTTTTTTCTTTGTGGAAAGTAGGAAATAAACTGCATTTCTCGATAATTCAGATAAAACATATCTTAGTTTCTCTTAGTTACTTTGTGAACAGCGAGAAATAAACTACCTTTCTTGATAGTTCAGTTATTTTAATTACATTTTGAAATAATATGAAAAATTAACCTACACCAAATCATATTAAAAGTGATGTGGTTTGATAATCTTTTAGCTTTCAATGTCATGGCAACCAAGCTAGAATGAAAGAAAGAAATTTTCGTATTTCATAATGTTGATTCTTTTAAATGTTGTGAATAAAAGTCATTTCAAACTTTAAATAACCTACTTCATTGCAATATATATAATAGAATTTAGAAAAATAATGTTTATTTTTAATACATCCAATTTTTGTTTGTGTTTTGCTATATTTAAAAAGTATGCCAACTAGCTCCACAATATCAGCTACCCAGCCCCTTACTAGGGGTCGGTTGGCATACTCCGTTTTAAAAGAACGAAAATTTTATTTCTCGAAAACTGTAAGCAACAACAAAAATTGAATTTATTAGAGGAAACATTGGTCCGTCCGCACACATCTATTACATTGCAATACAGTGCACCATCTGCTCATAAAAAATAAAGAATGAAAAGTTCGCCAACCAGCCCCAGTCTCCCCTATATCACAGCTATGTAATATTGAACACTCTCAGAATACCCGTCTTTCGCACAGGAAGAATACGCTTCATTTTGGTCATAAATGGCCGAATTTGGATTAAAACGGCATCAAAAGTGTAACTGTTCATCTCAGCGACTCCGAAAACTATGGATTCGACACAAACAACGGTCATTTTCAATCATATATATATATTCCATCTGTCCCAAATTTTTGTTATTTTTATTTCATTTCGTTATCACTTAGGCGTAGTTTTAAGGATTGCTTTTAACCAAGAAGTATTTTGTTCACAATTGAGTATAACAGCTTTATTCTGAATGCATCTATTTCAATATCAATGAACAAGGAATATATTAATAATGCATAGTTTCTAAGAAAACAAAGGAATGATAGGGAAATGAAGAAAACATAATACCTCAGCTGAAATACGCCTTTATGTCTTCATGACATGCAATAAGAAGCTCAAAAATAAAAATTAATTTTAAAACAACGCATAGAGCAAAGATAAGAAAAAAATATAATAATTGGGTCATGGAGGAGATTTATGAATTTTAAGACATGAATAGAAATACGAATTAATTCATTAAATAATGAATAAGATAGACATACAAATATGCTAGATACGAATAACTTTAGAAAATGAGAAAAATGCAATACTAGGATATGAAGAATACTGTACAGTGTATTTGAAAAAGAGCTCCCTAGTTTTAAGTATAAATTTAATTGGGAAATGAATGAAAACTTACATCAGTGAGCACATATCATGAAAGATAATGCCTTCAAGTTTTGTTTAATATTGGTAGACTTTAACGTGGGATACATTTGTGGCCCTGCACACGTCGAGAGGATATTCCATTTCTCGCCACGTATTCACCAACATTTCAGGTGTAACTGTCCCAACCGCCGCGACGATTCTTTCCCATGACGATTCACTGTTCCACTGACATGAAATGTAGCCTCAACAGAAAAGAGAATCCTTTTTAAAATATTGACATCACCATCAATTCTGTGTAGAAAGTCAGCAGCAAACCCATACCTTTCGATTTTATCAGTAGGTTTAATTTCATGTAACAGTTACAATTTGTAGGCGCGCAACCTAAGTCTTTTACGCACAATATCACTGGCCAGTGACTTCTTCGGGCTCCGAACACAAGAAACAACATCTTCAGAAGTTCTCGGTCTACCTGGTGATTTTGCTTTTAAAACACCTCCGGTTTCCTTGAAAGACTTTAGCCAATGACGGATAGTATTTGCTGTAGGTGGTTCACCACCATACTGACGTCTAAAATTATGTTGCACTATTATAACTGACTCAGTTTTCACAAGCCAAATAACACACTGCGCTTTCTGTTGCGGAGTGCCGTAGCCGTATTTAGGAAGGGCTCGGCCTTCGGTGTGGCAACGCTGTTCCGCACACCACTCGACGTCCATCGCGAGCAATACGAGGACAAATCTTTTTTCTGCAGGTTGTTTTTCTTTCTTTTTTTTTCACTTTCTTTTGTCAACTTTTTGTCATTGTTTTGTCTAATAAACAAATGGAATATTCTTGTTGAATGTAAAAAGCAAGAGACTAATATAGCGAAGGCTACCTAAGTTAGTAATAAGTAATCAAAGAGTGATTGACTAATACAATATAATTAGTAAGATACGTTTAAAGTGCAAGGATCATGACAAGAAATTGACTAAAATAATATAAAATCCATTCATAAAATAAGATTACAAAATACAGATGGTGATCAGAAAAATGGAAACACCTGTAGTTGGCAACACGTCAGATGTATGGGTTGGCAGTGGTGTCGTGGCGCCCGCAGCGCCGGACCGCTGATGGTGGTGTGTTAGGTCGGTCTCCATACTACGTCAGGCTCAGTGGAACAGCAGTGTCCAGTGGCTGCAGCACACGGAGGTAGTGTAAAATGGGAGACCTCTAAGATTTTCAAAGAGGGCAAATTGTTGGTGCGCAGTTATGTAGAGTGAGTGTGACGGCAGTGGCTACTGTGTTAGATGTGTCGCGTGGGACAGTGTAGAAGGTGATGACGGCCTACACAACACACGGGAATACCACATCGGGGAAGCGGAACAGTGGGCGGAAGAAAATCATGAGTGACAGGTCAGGCCGGGTATTAAAGCGCATTGTCACGCAGAACCGTCGTGCCACTGCGGAGCAAGTGACGAAGGAACTCAATCAGCACCTCCCCCACCCTGTTTCGACAATCACAGTCCGCCGCGAATTACATGGCATGAACTTACGGGGTCGTGTTGCACGGGCCAAACCGCTCATCAGGGACCATAACGCTTTCGCACGCCGCAAATGGTGCCGCGACCATGCAACTTGGACCGTTGAGGACTGGAAACGTGTGGTATGGTCGGATGAGTCATCCTTCACCCTATTCCCAACCACGGGCCGTGTTTATGTGTGGAGAACGCCCAAAGAAGCTTATGATCTGCAGTGTCTCCGCCCAACTCTGAAACATGGCGGCGGCTCGGTGATGCTGTGGGCCGCCATATCATGGTTTTCATTGGGTCCTGTGGTAACACTTAGCGGACGAATCACTGCCAACGATTATGTCGCAATTTTAGGAGACCACTTGCATCCTATGGTCCGGATGTTGTTCCCGGACAATGACGCTATCCTCCAGGATGATAATGCACCCATTCACACAGCTGGTATTGTTGGAGCGTGGTTTAAGGAACATTGGGATGAAGTTCAACACCTCCCCTGGCCCGCCCAATCCCCAGATCTCAACATAATTGAACATCTGTGGTCCGTCTTGGAAACACGACTCCGGCGAAGATTTCCACCTCCATCCTCTCTCACAGAACTGGCCGATGTCCTGCACGAGGAATGGTGTAAAATTCCACTTGCTACCATTCATGACCTCTATTCTCCATCCCACGTCGGATCAAGGCTGTTCTGAAGGCGAAAGGTGGCCCGATATCATATTAATCGGGTAAGTTGAAATTTCGTTCAGGTGTTTCCATTTTTCTGATCACCATCTGTATATTGAAAGATGTAAGTCAAAGCAAGAAAGGGTAAACGAACAGTAAGATAGGTTTATATAACTAAATTGACAATTAAATTCAAGTTTAGCGTCCTTTTCAGTACTGAGGCTATCTGTATGAGTAACGATGATATATGTATAAATTCCTGTTCTAGTGTTATATAAGTTTACATAAGTATTCATAAAACATAGGCGTACGAAGGTGGTGGCAGGGAGCCCGGTGCCCACTGGTTCACGAAAATGTAATTTCTTAAGGGGCCGCGGTGGCTCAGTGGTAGAGCGTTCATCTCTGGTGTTCGGGGTCCCAGGTTCGATCCCAGCTCGCACCAAGTGAACTTTGTGGTGGACAAACACCGTGTGCGTGGGTTCTCTCGGGGTTCTCCCGTTTCCTCCTATTTTCTTCATTCCACCATTTCACTCATTTCTCATCTTCACCGATTCTACAATAAAATCTGACGGTACCGACAATTTGCTTCGATTTATCTTAGTGGAATATTCATCTTTTGATTCCTCTTTATGTATCAAAATATCATTACACGCATCACAGTTAAGTTTGTGTGCTGTCTTGAAACACATATGTACAGCCACATACGTACAGAAATGTAGAATCATCTAATGTAACACTGCTCAAATAGTCTTTGTTTAGAATCTCAAGAAAAAAAAAACTATTAATATAATCTTTACTGTTTACAAATTCGAAATGATCATCCAATATTTCGCTTGAGAATGGAATGCTTTGGAAATCGGAAACTCTTTACATATTCTTCCTCCTTAATTGTTTTAGTGTAATCACGTTGATACCCAGGCATAATACATTTATCTAGCATTCTGTCCTCTAATTCCCATAAATGTGGCACTTTACAGCATCTAAACACCAACGCCTTTTACTGACAGCGTGCGACTACTTTCGCCATTTACCGAAAGGCAAATGTTCCAGCCGATAGGACGTTCGCGCTGCGTTGACAAGTTTCTATGGCGGGGTCTTCCTAGAGATAGCTATGGGAGTACACATTGTTGCTGAGTTGCTCTGCAGTGTACGTCTGCCTGGACTGAACTGAGGAAAAAGGGAAAACACAGCACTGGTGCCGTCTCAAGGTCAAGCAGACCTGCAAACTGCAGGGGAGCCAAACTTAGAGAGTTGATGAATCAAACACCACAAACTAGAATAGTGCATGCCACTTTGCACAGATTCTAGGACACATTGAAACTAGGGAGTTCTTTTTCAAACACACTGTATAAACCTGTGTTTTTGCGTCTTAATTCGGCCAGCAAGTTGTGCCGCTGGTAAGCTCCCAAAGCACCATCGAGATTAGACTGAATCCTAATCTCCCCATTTTATTTATTTATTTTTGAAAATCAAAACATAAAAATACCGGGAAAAGCACGGTTTAACAATGTTAATATCCATTAGTCGAATATTCAAAATTTTAGAGAAATTAAAACTTGGACAAGTTAGGCAAATATTTTTCATACAGAATAGTTGTTAGAAATGATACAAGAATATATATATATATACAGTGGCTCACAAAATTGATCGTACACCTGGCGCTGTGAGACAAATGAATAGAAATAACCTATTTTACATAGCTTATATTACAAGAAACCGAAATATATTGTGTCAGGGTATCTTATAAACAAAATATCTTTATTTCATTCCTTTACACAAAATCAGACCTTGAACGTAGAAACAAAACACTTTCATACACAAACTTAAGAGTCACAAAATTATTCGTACACCTTGTCCATTTACCAATTTGGAACGTTCAGTAGCGAGCTGCGAGCCCATTTCTTCTTATTACCTCGGTTAGTCTGTTTGGCATTGATTGTACCAACTTCTTTGTAATACTAGATGTAATCTTGAGCCACTCTTCTTTCAGGAACGTCTTCAGTTCTGTCAGATTATTCGGTTGGCGCTGCTGCACATTGTTCTGTAATTCCCATTCTAGATTTTCTATGAGATTGAGATCTGGTGATTGAGGAGGGGTTGCAAGAGTCTTTGGTGTGTTGTACAATAGCCATGAGCGCACAATATGAGCGGTATGCTTGGGGTCGTTGTCCTGCTGAAATCTGTAGAACTGTCCAAGTCCTAAGTTTTCTACACTAGACTTCAAGTTCGTCTTCAATATGTTGAGATATGCAAATTTATCCATTGTTCCCTCAATAAAGTGTAGATTTCCTACGCCAGAAGCTGTTATGCAGCACCAAACCATGAATGATCCTCCTGCATGTTTTACTGTTGGTCTAGTGTGTTCCTTCTTAAATTCTGTACTAGGTTTCGTCAAATAATTTTGTGTCCATCGGTTCCATATAGGTTAAATTTGCTCTCATCACTAAATATTAAGCTATTTCAAAAGTCTTCGGAGCATTGCTTATGTTCCAGAGCAAATTTAAGTCTTTTGCGTTGATTCGTCTTGTTAATATAGGGCTTCTTCCTAGCAACTCGGCCATTAAATCCAGCTTTCCTTAAAGTTCTTCTCACTGTTTCTATGGAAAGGGGTCTCCCAATGGATGATACCACTTCTGTTGTCAGTTTGGGTACACCATTACGAGGATTCTTTTTATTTTTAAAATGATTCTTCGTTCGTCTCTTTCACTCGGTATAGATTTTCTTCCTCAACCAACTTTATTTCTTATCCTGTCCTCGTACTTGAATCTGTTGACAACTGCCTGGATGGTTGAATGTGTTCTATCCGTTACTTTTGCTATAGTTCTTAAAAATTTGCCCTCCATGGCTAGTTTAATAATTAATTTACGTTTAGAATGTGTAGTTTCACTTTTTTGTGCCACAGTACTGCACTATCTTCGTGTTGCACTCACCTCAAATATGTAGAAGGACGTGGATAACCTACTAGTACAGTGACTCACTCCTTCAGCTTTGTTTGTTTCCACCCCTTCCCCTTCAGCACGAGCTAAATGTAAAGTGTACGATCAATTTTGTGACTGTCTTTTGTACATGGATCTGGAGAATCCACCAATAACTGTAGACACGGAGGACAATAAGGTGCAATACTCATACAAATAGGTCTCATAAATATCAGTTCCACCTCAGTAACTGCAATCATGTAGACTTTATGACAAGTAATTAATTTACGTGTTCATTTTTAGAAATTAGTAGGGTGTACGATCAATTTTGTGAGCCACTGTATATATATTAGCAAACAAGAAATTAAGAGATCGATTGGACATGTCCGATGACTGCTGGAACATATTTATTTAAAGTCAGTCAGTCTTAGGTGACAAACTTAGTGACAGACCGCTGAAGTATAGCGCCCAAAAGGATAAAAAGCCTCATCGGATCGTTTTAAAGAATGCAAATTTTTTTACTGTTCATTTAGTACTATGATTTCCATCGAATTAACCAGTATCTATGGAAATACGAAATTAATTAATGGTAAATAAATTATTTACATTTAAGAATCATTTCTCAAAGAATTGCAATAAAATGTTCAGCTATTTGACTATTATATTAATTTTACTATTTCATAATAAAATAGACAAATGTGAATTTTAAGCAGGTACTCACGTAGTATAGACACACATCCATAATTCGACAACGCTTCCTAGACACCGAGAAGTACTTACCTGGAAAGAGAGAAACATAATTACAAGATTAAAGAAAGAATAATCAACGGATTTTACTATAACTTACAAGATAAGATATTTATTACTCAAACTGAATGATAATCAATGCAGTAATATACCAATGCACGAATATAAGAATAATATATATATATATATATATATATATTGTTTATATATATATATATATAAACACTATATATATATAACACTAACTATATATATAACACTATATATATATATACTAACACTATATATATATATATATATATATATATATATATATATATATATATATATATATATATAGTGTTACAAGCCAACATACATCAAATAAGAAAAATGTTAAGAGCCAATGTATAATACAAAGGGGCCTAAAAATGGGCCATATACGAGGCTCCTCCCGCCCCCATTTTTGGGGGGAGATGGGTGTACGTGAAATTTTCAAATGGGAACATAGGTTGATTGATACCTCGTTCGAAAGAGCTTGGAAAGTTGAACAATTTTTGATAAGGGGCACCGTTTTCAAGATGGTCCCCCAAAATGGTCCTGTATCAGAAGTATCTTTTGTAACTATTTAGGTATAAATAGGCCAGAGCCAAAGTGGACTCAAATAATTCGTATCTTTATTCACTTTTCTTACTGATATGCAAATTAAGTCATCGTATTTCTTTAGCTTGGACTAAAAAAAGTCGTACTGAACTAATTTGACTAAATTAGTTCTTCTGTACTCTGCAGTACTTTGAAATTGTTCATATGTAATTCTGTATAATGGTTTCTCTTGTGCAACTGATTATATTTTTTCCTTCTGAAATGACTCTTGACAATTATACTAACAAGTATGTAAAGATTAATACAACGTATTTTCTTTTCTTTTTTTTTTTTAATTAGGAGTCCTTCGTGAGTGAGTCGGCAGACGTATCGCATTTGTTGCCAATTAGTCCCGGTTCCGAGTTCAAACGGAGGACAATTTCTCTCGGATGTAAGCCGAGAAGCGGTTTGGATTCCACTTTGGGTTTATGTGACCCCTTCTAGCATAACCCGGTTGTTGCATAATAACAGCAAGGCGAAAAAAAAAACTTGTTTCCGTCCATATGTGGTATAAGTACATAGAGGAAATTATTTAAACCAAAAGAAACCTGGTTTAAACCCCCCAAAAAAACGGGTTTAAACCAAAACCCCGGTATTTTTTTGTTTTTTAAATAAAACAAACATGTATTTTTCCAACCCTGGTTCCTTGTCAGATCACTTGTTTAATCATTTTAGATCAGTTATCGCCAAACTTATGAAGCTTTTGAGCTACCGTGCCGTTTTTAAGTTCTACTATGAGCTATCAACCAAAAGAACTACAAACTTAAAAAAAAAATCCTACATTTGTTTGGTTCCATTAAACTGGAGGAATCAAGGTTAGCCGATCGAAGCGTTAACGGTATCTACCAAAAATGTCCCTGCGAGCTACGAGTAGTTCGTGTTGGATGGTTTGGCGATCACTGTTCTAGATTAAAAATATAGATAATGAATCACATTTGCGACTTTAAATTATCGTAATTTTCTTTATTGTAGGTATTTTGTTTGTCTATAACGAAATTATCACATGCATAATGCAATATTATCATTTAATTTCCACCCGACTGTGGCAAAAATGCAGGAAAAAATAAATGAAATGAAATATTTCAGTTTAACGTCACACAATTATATACTTTAGGCCAAGGGAGATGATGATTAAGGCAAATGTATGATGGAAGAATTAGTGGAATGAGAACGTGGGAGGAAACAGAAGTATTTCGAGGAAACCAACGGACACGAAGTTGCCCACCACAAACTTACTTGGGCAGGGATCGAACCAGGGACCCCTACGCACCAGATGTAAGCGCTGCACCAGTGAGGGACCGTTCCCCCTTGCAGGAAAAAAGAGCCAAACCCAAAGGGAATTCGTAAGGACCTAGGGTTATGTTTCCGGACTTTGTCTCTGGAAGACAGTCCCACGTTTTGTGGCTAGAACAGTACAATTATTTTGGTTGCTTCTGGATCTGTCTTGTGAGGTCGCATCTGAGAAGCGACAGCCAGATTTGAGATAATCACAAGGAATCATTCCGATTTGGTGGATTCAATTGCTATAAATGGTTGATAGCACTAGACTCAACACCAAAAGAAACAGAAAAAGATGGTTTTTAGTGGCAAACTGTATACAGGGTGGGAGATAAATGAGGGCAAAGTTCGAAGATAGAACGTAGAAAATGTCTAGAAATGCCACGTTAATTTTGAAACGATTAGAGTAAGTGCACACGTTGGACATGAATGCATGTAGGGCTCCACTGAATAGGCGAATTTGAATCATGGGGGACATCTGAAAAGCCGCCATATTGGACTTAGCGCAAGAATAATATACGAGAAAGGGGTCATATGACAAATGGCTCTTGATGTACACAATCTATTGAAATCAGTAGTGGCCAATACAGTTTGAGACCTCTATAACAGGAGGTGTCCCACACTATGGCAATGTATCAATACTGTTGACGTGAATGAGGTACTACAGATCCTGTAGTATGGCCCATGAGACGATGTATGTACGAGGGGTAGAAAGAGAAACAATTGAATCCTGGAACATCAAGAAGAATGTTTACAAGGTGTAACGGAATGAGAAGTAGTTCCATTGGATTAATGCTGGCGTGGTACCTTGCACAGACACCTGTCCCATTCAGGGTTCTGATATACTAATGACCCCCTCCATCAAAACGTACCAGTTATAACTCTGGTTACTCTTCTTACAACTAGTTACACACAATTGGCAGTTAAAACACTGGCCACATTATGGAACCTATTCAGTGGAGGTCTACACGAATTCCTCATATCCAACATTTGACCTGAATTCCTGTACTCGTTTCAAAATTAATATGGCGTTTCTCGACATTTTTACGTTCTATCTTCGCATTTACCCCTCATTTATCTTCCACCCTGTAACGATCTGCCACTAAACATTCTCTTTTTCTCTGGTTTTTTTTTTTTTTTTTTTTTTTTTTTGGTGCTGAATCCAGTCGAAGCAACTGCTGTCAGCAATTGAATTCACCAAATTGGAATGGTCCCTTGTCAGACAAAAACATAACGGAAGTGATTCAGTGACTCGTCACTGATATTTACTGCCGGAGTCACTCAAATTCAGTCAAAGCGAATGGTAGAAGCTCCCTTGTATACGTCTCAAGAATACGTAAACCAATAGGTTTCTAGTTTCACGTTGATTTGCTCACGACTTTCATTAAATGATTTTGCCAGACCTTCCATTACGAAGATATTGTCTATCCAACGCAGAAAGTATTAAACCCAAACTATCTGCAGCGCCCGAAAAGTTCACGTGAAACTCACAAGTGGAAATATTGGAATTAATTGGTAATAAATATTCCTTTCCGTTGGTGTAGCTCTAGGTAGATACTAAGTGTGTTCCTAAATTCATTTCAGAGTTCCACCTATTTTCCCGTGATGCGATCAGAAAGAGACAACATCGCTTTCAAAATGAAAGGAAAACATAAAAGAGAATGCCCCTTTCTTCTTAAAATGGGAATTTTTAAGAGCGATGGTACACGTGTCCGCTTATGAGAAGTTTATATGCCGAGTTTCAACTTCCTAAATTAATGGATTTACGTGGTATTCTGTTCTGGGCAAAACATCTGAATCCATTTCACTTCCCTTAGCATATGAAATTAACAAAAAAAAATCCTGTCTTAGTCACTGCTATCATAACAAAAGGAGTTTTCTGTCCAAATTTTACGTTTCTAGATACACTAATATGGCCTGAATTATCAATGAATCACTTTCACTCTTCCACATAATCGCACATATTCCCTTTCCCTGTCTTCCCTTCCAGTAGCAGAATTTTCGAAAACGCTGTAATAACCATTTCCTTCATTTTCAATTAAAGGTTCATATACAGACTTTCACGTCTCTAACTTAAGCAAATCCCCACATATGGCACTTTGTGAATAAATAAAGGGAAATTCGCTATCCTATAGAAATTGGCTCCTTTCCCCTTTTAGGAGCAGAATTCTCGAAAATACTGAAACACTATTCCCTTATTTTGATCTAAGAGTTTATAAACCGAATTTCACACCTCCAACTTAAGCGAATCCTCACACTCGACATGCTGCAAATAAATAAAGGGAAAATTCAATATTAAAGAAATTGTCACCTCCTTCTTCCTTAGGAGTGCAATTTTACAAAACACTAAAATATAAACTTTCCTATTTTTATTTAAAAGCTTATAAAACGAATTTTACATCTTCAACTTTAGTGAATCCTCACAGTGAGAATTTTCTCAATAAACGATGGGAAATTTGGATATTATGTAAATGATTCAATTTTTCCCCCTTAGAATCATTTCTTTTTTTTTCAAAATGCTGAAACGCGTATTCCCTTATTTTTACTCAAGAGTTTATACAACAAATTTAACAACTTCAACTTAAGCAAACCCTCACATTGGGCATTTTGTGAACAAATAAAGATAATTTTCAATGATTAAAGATGCTCTTTTCCCCATTGGAGCGGAATTGTCAGAAATGCTCAAACACGTGTTTCGTTATTTTAATTAAAAGTCTAAATATCGGATTTCAGATCTCCAACTTAAGCGAATCCTCACATTCGGTACTTTCTGATTAGATAAAGGGAAATTTTAGTATTTTAATTGTCCCTCTTTCTTCCCTTTGGAGCGGAATTCTCGAAAACGCTAAAACATGTTTTCCCTTATTTTGAATGAAGAGTCCATGTGCCAAGATTTATCTCTATATCGGCAGGGATTCATAAAATACAATGTTCCTGGGGGAAAATCCTGCAACTCCCTTTACTTTCCTTGGGATGGGTATTTCCAAAAATCCTTCCTGATCCCGTACCTTCTTGACGAAAGAAGTACGTATTTTCTCCAATTCCACGTTAATACCTATAGTGATATGGCCTGGGGAATAATGAGTCACCCACTTCTATCCTTTTTAATAGTAAGTAGTGTTTATATATATTAGTTTTCACCAGGATTCGAAAAATTATAGTTTGTTTGAAAACGAAATAACCACGTGTTTAAAACATGAACAAGACATTTAAAATGTTTTAAACATGTTTCGAAACAGACACACATACAAAAAACATGTTTTAAACATTTTGTACGGTTTAAAACATGATTTTAAACATATATTTCAAAGTCGTGTAATAACTTATTAGTTAATATATTTTGCTCTTTAGTTGCAACCAGTGATGTTATTCTGATTTATTGACAACCGGTTCTGTATATATGCATACGTATCATTATATATATATATATATATATATATATATATATATATATATATATATATATATATATAGAGAGAGAGAGAGAGAGAGAGAGAGAGAGAGAGAGAGAGAGAGAGAGAGAAGAAAGAGAGAGCTAGTACATGAATAGGTAAATAAATATATATAACTCTCTTAAGAAACAACCGTACAATGTAGACAAAAGCAAATTTTTTACTGGATACCGCAGGTGACAAGAAGAGACATACATAACATCCTAATACAAGGTGGTATGACGAAATTAGGTACTCCTGCGAATATCTTGGAAACAAACTACTCAAGATAGATGGTTGTCAAAAAGTATTGGAAAGACCGTAATCCAGCAATAGATCGACAAGTATTGATAATTAAATGTATACATTTCAAAATGAAGAACCCTCACCGCTACTCTCGTGTGAACCCAGTTCTCATTCTTAATATCTAAGCATTTAAGATTAAGAAATAAACAGCTTATACTTTGTTCTGCGGAATCATATGTTTAAACCTGTAGCTGTAAGAATTTCTGAAAACAAAGATAGTTAAACTAAATTTTACTGTTCCTAAGTATATTTGGGTAAATTTTACTGTTATGTCTTTGTATAACAAAAGGTTCTGCTAATTTGAAGTATTTCGAAAACCGGTTCTAGCGAACCGGTGCGGAACTGCTCAATAGCATCACTCCTTGCAACTGACCTTTTCATTTATATTATCCTGGTTAAGACTACACTGTGTTGGGTACAGAATATTTCAGTATAGATTAGTAATTCTCAACTTATTTCATATTACGACCCCCTTTTATTACACCCTCTTGCCAGTGACTCTCATAAGTACTTTCCTCGTTCTAATAAGCTTTTTAGGTAGATTTTAAAATATACTTACTATAGAGATTTCACACAATCTATCAATATACATGGTGAAATAAAAGTCCTCACCACCCTTGTGTATTGAGAACGGGTTCAGGGAGAATGATGAAAATTGGATGTGGTCTGGCACATCAGATGGAGCTATCAAACATCATGGTGGCCATTTTAGATTGGTATTGGAAATTTCAAACGCAAAGGAGACATGTTACATGTTGTAAGGCTAGAAGTTTACCAGAAATTGGCTTGTGCGGTTACTTTAGTCCTAAAACAAGTCATTTCGGAGTTACTTCTTCTGAAAGTTTTCTAATTATGTCCTTAGGCTAAACTCGCGTCTCATGGAGGCGGGTGAGATTTTAGTTGCAAAACTTGATCTCTCTTTCAGAAGTCTGATGCTAATAAAATTATTTTAAAATAATAAATTTTCGAAAAGTAATGTTTGAAGCACACTTTATGTTGTACTAACTTTAGAATATTTTCTGAAAGCCTATGTAATTGGTTGTTTTTTCAAGTCAATAATTTATTGATGAAAAGTAATATTTGGGGCGTTCAGAGCACAATGGATTCAAATCCATTTTCAACAAGGTACACTTTTGCTCAGCAAATGTATTCTATTTCAAAACGAAACGTAATATCTCCACAGTCAAAAGTCCGACATCAATGTAAGTAAAACCACGTGAAAGGACGTAGGATAGTTTCACATGACAGCCGCTAGACAGGGGAGTCAGTGAGGCAGGAGGGCAGCCGCCTCCACCTCCATTCTGAATTTCAGGTTTTGGGGGCGATAAGGCAGTTTTAGAAACCTTTTGATAAGGGAAGTCCAACAGAACAAGTTTGAGGTCCTTACACCGAATAAATACGAAGCAAATATTGATCAAAACTGGAAAGTTACTTAGACACAATTTCCTGAATTTTAAACAGGCCCGAAATTCGAAAGTAGAGCCATTTTTGGAATCCTTGAGCCAAACAATATACAAGAGAGCAATATTATACACTGCTCCACAAAACTTAAGCAACTCGAAGAAAGTGGCAGAAAATAAAACAACACGATCACTGCACCAAGTATAATGAGCAAACAGACCGTCCAGATGCACAATGCAACACAAGTGAAGACGAACAATACAGTTAGGATGTACAGAGTGACCAAAAAGTTCAGCACAACGATACCTCAACAGGTGAAGCTGGATTGTGCGAGGGCATAGGCAGTCAATATGGCGTGTGACCACCACGAACAGCTATACAGGTACGACATCTGACCTCCATGCTGCAAATCAGAGTGTTGATCAAGTCTTGTGTCAGATGGCGCCACTCCTTGATGAGAGCTGTTTGCAGGTCAGGGATAGTGCGTGCTGGTGGACTGCGCTGTGCTATTCGCCGCCCAAGCGCATCCCACACATGCTCGATGGGATCCAAGTCCGGCGAATATGCAGGTCATGCAATACGCGTATAGTCTTCGCTCTCCAGATACTCGGACACAAGATGTGCACGCTGTGTGCGGGCATTGTCATCCATGAACAGGAAGTCTGGGCCAAACGCTCCGCGGAAATTGCTCACATGTGTATTGAGAATTTCATCCCGGTACCGTTGTGCTGTCAAAGTGCCATGTTGCACAATATGCAGGTCCGTTTTCCCATCCAGCATAATTCCACCCCACATCATAATGGAACCACCGCCATAGGACGGTCGTTCAGCAATGAAGTTTGGATGTTAGCGTGTTCCTGGCTCTCTCCACACTAAAGTCCGACCAGAATCTGACGACAGGCTGAATCCCGACTTATCGGAGAACATGACACGCGCCCACTGGTGTTCCCCTCATGCAACATGTTAGTGACACCATGTGAACGCGCACGTTTGTGCTCCAGTTTCAATGGCACACACAGCACAGGCCTTCTTCCATACAGTCCTGCTCTATTGAGCCACCGATGAACAGTTTCACGACTCTCGCGTTGTCCTGTAGCCTGAAACTACTCATTGACCAGTTGAGAGCATGAAACTTGACGGTTACGTTTGGCAGAAATTGTGAGAAATCGGTCATCAACGGCCGACGTCTTCTTCGGACGGCCTCCTCCATGACGTCTAGTGACTTCACCTCCATTTTGGAAGCGACTCCAAAGCCTCGACACAACACATTTATTCACGTTGAATTCCTGCGCCACTTCCACTTGCGATCGGCCCAATTCCAACCGCCGGATTATTCGCCCGCGGTCAAAGTCACTCAAATGTCATCTACCAGCCATTGCAAGGTGTGTACCCCACACAAGAACCACTAACTCAATGCTTGGAGCCTCGGACATTACTGGGTTCTGGTGTACGCCTCATGGCATAATTTGTTTACCGCGCTTGCAACGGTGCTGCTTATGCGATAGAGTGGGTGCTCGCCTTGCCTGTGTGTCTCTGTGTATGTGCATGCCACTAACCAGTGTTAAATGAGCCCCACACGTTACTTATACCACGTTCTCTCGGGTTGCTTAAGTTTTGTGGAGCAGTGTAGCTCCTTACGGCTAATAGAAATAAATTATAGCTGATCAAACTTCATATTTATTCGGTGTAAGGAATTCATATATTTTCTCTGGACTTTGCTCAGCAAAGGGTTTCTAAATTTGCATTACTGCTCTCAAAATCTGAAATTCAGGCTAGGGGGAGTAGGGATGCATTCGAGTCGAATCGAGTCGAGATTTAAGCCTGTCTCGACTCGTCTCGAGAAAATGTTGTCTCGACTCGTGTCTCGATTCGACAGTCTCTGTCTCGACTCGACTCGAATTCGAGTCGACACAAAATGTACGAGTCAAAATATACGCACACATCAGCCAGACTATCATGACTACCTACCTAATTGTCAGTATGTCGACTTTTGGCATGGATAAAAACGGCGACACGTCTTGGCATACACGCAATGATCCTTGATAGGTCGCTGGAGAGAGCTAGCACCACATGTGCTCACTCAGGTCACCTAATTCCCGTAAATTCCGGGAATGGGGGCGATGTGCTCTGACGTCACGTTCAATCACATCCCACAAGGGACATCACTCAAATGTCCGGCTCCAATTTCAATGAAACTTTTTTTGCTGATAGAAGGCATGTATGCATCATTACTTGTGATGACAAATTTTTGCCATGGTGCATGTTTTCTATTTTTTTTAAATAACTTTTAAGAGTTGTGATGTGGTTATTAGAGATTACTACAGAAGTCCCTTACTACCCTTTGTAAACGGAGCGTTAATGAAGAAAAGTGAAGAAAAACCATGTGGATACATATAAGTCCTGGGGGGAAGTCGTATGGTAGATATGACCTTGATGGCAACCATCTTGAAATCCGTCATTTTGAATTAAGGTCAAGCTTTCAAAGTGAGAATAGGGTAATATGATACATAATTTCGGGCTAGAATTTAATTAGAAAAATAATGGTGAGGTTAGTTTTAAGATACACCCATTTGGGGGAAAGTCACAGGCATATTAATTGTTTTTACTTACTGTGTGCGTAAGTCCTTTCTTACTTTCGTCTCAAGACCTGTAAATCGATCGCAACGGCAGAGCCCGGTTTCGACCTAGTGTTTAGAAATTTTTAAACTCCCTTGAGGCAATATTTGTGGATTATTGTATTGTATTTTGCCTTTAATTAAATTTGAACCCACTTCATGATCTTGTGTAAAGTATCACTAAAAGAGAATTTCTGTTTTTATGGAGAACGTAAGCATGGCAATTATAAAAGGTGAGTAAGGTGCGTATGTATTTATAAGAAAGTCTTTTGTGGTTCCGCTAACATATTCTTTAGTTGTTTTTATAAATACTCATATCTCATAAATAAAAGAGCTATTATAAAATCTCTTACCACTATTCTTTAATACTTATAAAATTTTATTTATTGTAAAAGCACTGGCGAGATATTTCTTAACGCCCACTAAAATTATGGTGGAGCTCCTTCGTGGCTAACGGTTAGCATACTTGCCCTTGGCGTGGGAAACCTGGGCTTGATTCCCGGTGGGAGTTCATGTGGTTCGGATTCCACGTTAATCAGTAGGTCCACGTCTCACATAGCCTCGCTGCTGAACGGGACGCTAAACTCAGAATCAACTCAAAATTATGGTTTTGACTTTATTATGATGTCATTAGTTTAAACGCCCAACTGCCCAGTAATTATAAACATTGACTACATTATAAAATTGTAATTTGTGACGACTAAAATATCAGAAATTAAAGATTATTCTTTGGGTTTTGGAACATTTTGAAAAACGTGAAAAACTGGTACTGCACCGATACAACACACCTTTTGGATCTGTCATAACATGTCTTACATAGCTTTGGTTCGATTCTCAACACGGACTGCAACTACCCGTTAAATTGTGCATCCGAAAGGCACTCTTTGTTAAACCTCGTTTATCACCGCTCATCTTAATAATATATATAACTTCACCGCGAAGCAAATGTTGCATTTCTCTCTTTCATCCTAACACAAAACAAAACTAACCACAGCTGTGACACGAAGGAGCTATTTCGAAAAGAAACAAGCTGTGCTTCATAGAGATGTGTACCAAATGATAGAAGTATAAAGTATTGTTTTCTTTCCTGTTCATTGATATCAGTTGGTGTTCTTAATGACTTTACTCATTAGTTTAGAAAGAGTATATATGGAATTTGGACATATGTTGTACGTATTCTCCTGAGAAATTGATGAGACCAGAAAAGTTATAAGGACAGATGGAATAGGTTCAAGCGCATCTACGTGACTTTATCAAATATTTATTCTCCGTAATGGTACCACGCGGAAAACTTGGTATAGGCCTACTTTTATCTTTGCCTCCTTCTGTTAGCTGTTTCGTATCATATATATCGGATGGTTTTGATATTTCTTCTGATCATTAAAACAACAATGGTACCTGTGTGCGTGCAGAAATGCAAAAGCACAAGGTAACTTCCTATTTGTTTTAGAAACAACAAACCCATTTCACGTGTGCGAGAGAAATTGAGCACAGCGAGATCGGGTGTTTACTCACGGTCAGTTCGCAGCAGGAGTCCATGGTAAAAATTTGGCTATCTCGAAAACACTCGCAAAACCTTACAAATACAAAAGACTGCGCTTCAAAGAAAGTTTAGACACAGATGTTTCAATTTTCTTTTAGCATCTTTCTTCAGCAAAAGAGTCGGTTCATTGTATTCGAAAAAGAGAAGAGAGAAAGGGTGAATTTATATTTTATGTGGGGGGTAACGTTGTAAGTAGTATAAACAATACATACCGCTTCCGACTCTGTACTGAAGCACTTCCTTTAGCGGTATATCACTAGATCTATCCTGACCCTCGTCCCACCTCAAGTTGTAAAGTAGAAAGGGACAGAAGTATTCAACATGACTGCGCACTTGAGTTTCAGTTCACAATACGAAAACCAGTGAGCAAGTAAACATTCTTTTGTAGGATCGTGTTTTACTTCTTGAATTTATTTTTGAACATTTCTGTGAATTCAACAACAGAACGCAGTAGAAATACGGACTAGTTTTTACTCCAACCATTACTTTCGCTCCAACCCAGGGATGCCATATTGATGATTTCGTACTAGATTTAGTGATTTTACTATTGAACTAGTGATCTAGTACGTACTTTGGGTAAATAGGCACATTCTAGTGATTTTTTTGCATTTTTTTCTGATGCAGACAAATGAGAAGGAAATGGTTCTTAAAATAAAAGGAAGAAGTATATTGCAGTTTAAAACAAATGTAGAAACCTTAAATTATTTTTTTCTTTTCCCTCTGACTGAATGAAACCCCTGCTGTGTAACGACCTTAGGTAAATAACGGCTATCTTTGGTCCGCTACCTCCTTTCGTTAGCCGACATGAGGTGGGTTACTTTTTTTTCTGGAAGAAAGTGAAGAAATAATTATCCAGTACATTTACGTTTTGTCAGGCACACGGGCGCAGTCTGTACTTGTTTCCTAACGAATTTTAGCAACATAACATAAATGAAACATATGTACCAGAAAATAGAGGCAGTACAAACGGAAATTTTCATCTGTGACACATTTGATGAGAAATATAGTTAGATGTCACGTGCAAGCAATCTAAACATGTCCTATCCTGTAATTCTATTCGTATGTTTATGTAGGTGAGACTGAGAAATCAAGAAACAATAATAACTGGTTTTCTTCCAGGGGAAAAATCTAAATGTGAAGGGGTGTTACACTGGGACTTTAATTGCGTCCTTTGTACAAGATTAACAAGTAATAGCAATTTTTTAATTTATTTTAGTTCTTGGGGAGAGGAAGATGGAAGCGAACCCTCGTAAGGACCTCTGCAAGGAAACATGAATACTATCCGCCACTGTTTGTTACATTACACAAAATAGTTTTATATATATATATATATATATATATATATATATATATATATATATATATATATATATATATATATATATAGTTTTAGTCAGGGTTTTCATTCTGCAGGAGAGGGAGGGATAGTAATACCTGACGAACATTTTCTATTCTCAGAGTGTTACAATGATAGCATTTCCTCCATTATAACTTGGCCAAGCTAGTTGCATTATATGTAAGGATTAAGTTAGCCTAAAAAGCTTAAATTTCTATGGCTGTTTTACTTTGTACCCATGTTTCTCATTTTCGGTATACGGGACTCTGTGTCCGGAAATTTTCGATGGCATCCAAGTCGGAAAATAAGTGTATCAAAGGCATATATATTATATCTATGGTTATATGAGGCATGGATCTACAGTTTAAAGTGGGATGCCGGTAACAACTTCATGAGCTTCCACCGTAAATCGAACCAGAGTCTCCCGCGATCAAGGCGTATGTGTTAACCATACAGTCACGAGGAAATTCACATGAGCACACACACATATATATTGTTGAGTTGATTTTGACTTTACCGTCTCTTTCAGCAGCGAGGTTATATGAAATGTAGACCTACTGATTAACGTGGAATCCGAACTACATGAGTTCGCGCCGGGAATTGAACCCGAGTCTTCCACGGCAAAGACGCGTACACTAGCCGCGGAGTTCACACACACACACACACACACAGAATCAGAGTCCTCACACACCAAGGGTGAGAGCTGTGCCACTGAGTCACAGCGGCCACGGGGCTAGGTCGAGTCCACTTTACGTTCATAGTTTCTTAGTACATAAATGTTACGATTATGAAATAGATTTTCCTTAATGAGCTGCATAAAAACAAAAGCTTTCGAAATGCATTAAACAATTAGCTCGATTTGAGTGTGAACTTAAAGTTATATCAGAATGTAAATACGGATACGCACCAAAGCTCGAAAACTTAATACACTATTTCTCCTATATAGTCAGCACGTATCAAGCAATCGTTCAGCTTTCATTTGAGAGGATGAAATCGAAGGCCCCTGAACAACTATGTTACTAATGTGCGGAATGTATTTATCTTACAGTGAACTGCTTTGATGCCAAGTGGCCTAACTCCAAAATTGAAATTTTCCAGGAGTGAAAGTTGAAGTTCAATATCTCATGAACAATCCATATTTCTTTTATGTTGGGAACCAAAACCATAACTACTGTATGTAGTTCATTGTTTTATAACTTAGTGTTTACAAAAATCCTTTTAAAAAATACCTATTCATAGAAGTGAATGGTACTTATCTGTACTAGTTCTTGGCATCCAAGCAGTCCATTTATTGTAATACTAGCTTAATATACCCATTCTTCGCATGGGGCTGTATTTGGAAGTCAACACCTGTGGAAGTATCACCATTCATTTCAGTGACCGCGAAAACTATGGATTTGACACTAGTATCAATCAATATGGGCTATTTATACATGTCTCAGTATTCCTCACCCGCTGACACCCGGCCCACATACAGTAGTAGCTGAATTTGCAAGTCATCGCTGATGGAAGTGTCACCATTGATCTCAGCGACCGTGAAAACTATGGATTTGACACTAATGTCGATCAATTTGGATTACTTTTACTACATGTCTCGCTAAACGCCCCCTGAGACCCCCTGGTTCCAATTTTGACAAAAACGCTTCGCCTTAGACTGGGACCTGGACCAAGGTGTCCGTGACCAAAATTTGGTAACTCTCGGTCAACTTGTCTGGTCCCCAGGTCGGTCCCAGTAAACGTCCCCCCCGAGACCCCCCTGGTTTGAAATTTAAAAACCGCTTCGTCTTGATCTGGGGCCTGGACTAAGGTACCCGTGACCAAATTTTGGGAACTCTCGGTCCACTCGTCTGGTCCCCAGGTCGCACACAAACAGACAGACAAACACACAAACAAACTCTATATTTTATTTATATTAGATAAGATATACTATGTAAAATAGTCTCGTATCATAATATGTGATTTACAACAAATGTTACATTATATATTATCCGTAGCTCGTGATATGCTGCAACATATTAAGGCCTCAGAAAAGTTGGGCAACCGAATAATCCAGAAGTTACGTAACCCTATTGCGTTCATGGGAACGAAATACAATAATTATAACTATGCTAAATTACTATAGACTACCAACTGCTCATTCAGAGAATTTATGAAGTTCACTTTATCGCAATAGTTTTATACAAACTAGATTTAGACTATGGATAATAGTTTTATACAAACTAGATAATCAATTATTATTATTATTATCATTATATTTGCAGTACAACCAGTGGCGTATTTACGATTTTGTTTTGGGGGAGGGCTTTGCTAACTTTCGGGGGGGGGCTTTGCCTGAAAATGTGAAAATTCTGCAAGATATTTCATATACTTTACTATAGTAAGTAAGATTTCGGGGGGGCTTAAGCCCGGAAGCCCTCTCCTAAATACGCCACTGAGTACAACCAAATACAACGACATTAACTATTAGTTCTAATCAACTGAATTAAGCTGAAAATTAAATCTTGATCTTTAAAGATTAACTATTAATTTTATGCGTTTTGTACCTTTCTGAAGGAATAAAAGCTGGAATTGGTTTCAAGGCTGTTTCTGAGTGAATACTTTCTTCAAAATAATATTAAAAATTATAGAAAGATTTTCGAGACGAGTCGAGATTTTTAAGAGCCGTCTCGACTCGACTCGTGTCTCGACTCGAAAATTCGAGTCGAGAAATACGTTTGTCTCGACTCGTCTCGAATTTTACAAAGTGTGTCTCGACTCGAATTCGAGTCGAGTCGAGTCGAGATTCGAGACATGTCTCGACTCGAGCGCATCCCTAAGGGGGAGGATGTCCTCTAAACGGACGCCCCTCTCTAGCGGCAATCACACAAAACTCTAGATTGCACCTTGTCACGTAGGTTTTCTTCCTTTCATTTCGGAGATTTTTCTTTCTATAAACTATGTATATACGGAGACTGAGATCCAACACATACTGTAATAACGAATGCCTGCGATATTTTAACTCCAGAACCGCAATTTTGCATAGAACCCTTTGTTTGTTTTCTGAGTATAACACAAAAACTTGTTTTCATGATAATTATTTTATTTATTTGTAAATATCAGTTCTACAAGTAGTCCAACCTTCGACTACGACACTTTCTCTTACGTTAACTGATAAGCATTTAAACAATTCAATAAACATTAAAAACAAGGGGAAAAATAGACAAAATAAATTGTAAATCACCAAACTGACCTGCTGTAGCGATGAGAAATCAAAACATTCAGATGGGAAGAAAATAGTCTCCTGAATGGGAAGCACTTTTTGACTATTTTCTTTCTCTGCAGATTTTTTTTTACAAAAATAAATAAATTAAAAATAAGCATATGTTTAAAACGAGTTTCAAAAAATACGTGTGTTTAAAACAAAATGTTTAAAACGTATATAAAATTTGTTTTAAACAAAATCAATTGTTTAAAACAAGTTTTAATCATTTTGTTTTAAACAAAACAACCCTGGTTGGCACACCAACTTACTTGAGGTTATATAAATATTACTGGAAATCTAATCTAAATATCATTACGGCCCTTGTCTTAATAATAAACAGCAAATCATGTTTGTGTTCAGTGTCATCACTATCGATTTTAAAATTATTAAATTGAAACAATACAGTTTCAAAATTGCAATTAATCGTCACAATAGTTTTACATATGTAAATTGCCTGCTAGCGACATCTACTGACGTCAGGCAGGGAGGCAATGACATATATTAGCAGAATTGCGTACTATTATTAGGAGTTAGCGTGACTCACTGCCATGTTTCTGTTTCGTACCTAGGATTCCACACATTGAGACAAAGTCGAATGTGAGAAAGGTACTAATTCTTCCATAAAGAAATTAAATCTTTTAGTTTAACGTCCCACGATTATGCAGATTAGGCTAAATGAGGCAATGATTAACGCAACTAAAGATGGAAAAAATGGTGGAATGAGGGTGTGGGAGGAAAGAGAATACACCGAGAAAACTCTCACACACGATGTTGAACACCACAAACTTACTTGGTCAGTGTCGAACCGGACCCGATGTACCAGAGGTAAGCACCCCACCACTGAGTCACAGTGCCCCCCCCCTTTCATGAAAATAAATCACAAAATAAGTCCCATGGAACCAAAGGACTGAAACATATGTGAGTGTCATACTCTTATTAGTTAAATGATGTGTAGTCAACATACAGGATCTTTTTTACCATCATTTATGGCCTTCTGAACTGGAGGTTTTTCTAGAATATACTTCAGTTACTCCCCGACTACAATTTCCTACAAGGAAAGAGTTGAGGCTACCTCGTCTCGGAAAGATGTTGCCAATGTAATGTCGTTATGAAGAGCTAAGACACGCTTGTATATTGTGTCTTCTCGTCACGATAATTCCGTCTCGTCTCGTTCCGTGGGCAACTCCCCCATAGAAAACGACAGCCGATACCCGAATTACATTTTCAAATTCGAGACCCGCCGAGAAAGATGACCATTCTTCACTCGTTTTCGAAATAGTACTCAATACGAGACAAGAAATTTATCGAGACACGTAGGCAACACTGATTCACCCAATTCCTAGATGACAAAATATTATTTTAGTGTCACACGATTCATAGTGTCAAAAGTATAAATTGTTAAAAATATTCTACGAACACGATGACCAGCATTTATCAACGTTTAAAGATACGTATGTCATTTCACAATGTACTCCGATAATAAATATGCTTTAAATGTTGTTATATCATATCCTTCGTGGACCTCTCGTGAGGCTCTAGGTTTCTAGTTATTTCTAGATAAAATTAAGAAAGAAAAAATAAGAACATTAATTTACGAAACGAGACGACAATAAAACTTCCCAAGAAACGAGACGAGACTTCCACAGAGTTTATGAGACGGAATGAAAAAACATTTTCCGTATCGCCTCGTGAGCAACGATAGTCGATACCCACAACTCCGCGCTACATCAGTAAAATTAAACTACGGGTTTTCTAAAAATGGTGTCGAACAACAGAGCGCTATTCTACAGGTCAAAATAAAGCGCAAATCCTATATAATGGCATATCCCTTAGGCCTCCTTCAGCCGCTACACGGAATCAAAATTTTACTATGTGGCAACATTGTATGTTAACTTGAAACCATTTGAATTGCTCTACGAATCCAACAGGCAGTTACATCGATTACTGTGCTAATAAGGGGTGCTAGTGTGAACGTATATCGACTTTAATCTGAAAAGAATCGATGTAACTATTTAATAGATTGGTAGATTTTCCTCTGTGGTTCTTTATCTGCGACGTTGCTACTTACAAGGGACACCCGCGAACTTGAACAGGAGAAACCGGATGAAATTTCTACAGTTAACTAATTTCAGATCCCTGAATCCAGCGGTGATAGTCGTTTCCATGCAAAATCAAGCAGTCAAGCAGTGGCGGCGTCAGTTAGTGGAGTATGGGCCAATTTTCTAGACAAAGTATGAGAAAAAAACGGGAAAATTAAAACGCTCAATGTAGTAAATATGATTGACGATTGGTCTAAAATATGTAGAAGCTCATGTGTGAATACCTTTTGTTAATCACAGTGTTACCACTTCATTGTGTGAAAGTGGTAATGGAAGAAAGTGTCACAATAATGCGATGTATTGTAATACATAAAGAACCCGACGCATTATTTTAGAATGAGGCCTTGTCATGCTATAAAACAATGTTGCTAACTTCATAAAGTATAAAATAGGTGATAATTGTAAGGTATAAGCAAAGAAAGAAAGAAAAAAAAGAAAAGAAAACTTTCAATTAGACAAGATAAGCGGGTGTGAATCAGCACGCCCATAAAAAGAGAGTGGTGTTACTGATGTTCATGTAGTACACTGCATCTGATAATTTTGGGTGTGGACATTAAGAGTAACAGAGAAGTTTCGCGACAAGACATCATTATTATAAGGACCAAAATAAACATGGGACTGCCGAGGCGACTGTTATACCAGTAAAATGATAAATACCGAAGAACTTAAAAATGCATTTCGCGTCTACATTGACCTGCAAGTGTGCAAGAACCAGTTAATTCTCAAAATGCAGATGTGGGTTGTCAAGGAAGTGGTCAAAGCACAGACAGAATGTACAGTATGCTCAACTGACCATTGCTACTGACTCACAGTCACCATCACCTCTGTATGGTAACAATCCTATGTCAAATGCTACACTAGTGACATTATCAAATGACAATATTACTGACGCTGTGTCGTATCCTGCCTTTTGCCTTTTGCCATACTGCAACATAGGCTTGTAGATCGGTGCGGAAAGGTGATCGTAGATCACAGAGTGCAGCTTGATAATGACATAACGATCATATAAATTCACCTGAGGTTTGTCACATTCGAGCCGTACGAAATGATCCGCCGGAAATAAAGCTTGTATTGCCGAAAGTACCAGACATAAAGTGATTGACAATATTTCGTTATCTTGTGTTAAATTATCTTCAATGTGACATCTTTGTTTAGAAAACACCCTTGTAACAGTGAATGATCATTATGCAATTTTATACTATTATCACTATTGCACACAACCACACTCTACTCGGAACGAGATCCATCTGCTAGTACACCACTCACGCGACTGTATCGTTCTATGCTTGAGTTCCCAAATACCACTGTTAGATGGCACCTGTCACCAGACGCAGCGTATTACATGGATATGAGTAACACCACGCTTTCTTTCTGTTAGAGACCTGCACGGGCCGAATTTTTCGGCCCGAGCCCAATCTAGCCCGAACGTACCTAGGCCCAGCCCAGCCCGGGCCCGAAAAGTTTTGGAGATTTTCGGCCCGAGCCCGGCCCGGCTCGATAAGTTTTTCAAAATTCTTGGCCCAAGCCCGGCCCGGGCCCGATAAATTTTAAAAGTTTTTGGCCCGACCCCGGCCCGATAAATTTTTTAAAAAATTAGCTCGAGCCCGAATCTTTCTCAAAATTTAGTACTAAATTTCAGCTAACCTCAGAAACATTTTCTAAACTTTGGTTCACAACCTGACGCTTGCCTTCCGAATGGCACCATTGCCTGCTAGAACTTTGCCTGTCATCGAGAGAACAAAAACTCCATTCCCTGTAATAAAAATCTAACTTAATTGACTTTTAGCATAAAGTGAAGATGGCACTTTGTTTAGTGACAGTCAAAACATTTCCACCCCTTCTTGTCATATTTTGAGTTCAGTGAAGGTCAAGGTCAGAGCTCAATTTACCGCATAATGCCTGCAATCCTCTATAGTGAAAGTGGAGCCGCTAAGCAACACAAACTGTAAATAGCTATTGCATTCTTTGTAACATTTTTCACGGACACACTTCTTCAACGTTTGGCTTTATTCAAATTATCGTTTAACGAAAGTCAATAATTATTAAAGAATTGCAATTGATCGCCCGCAGCCCGGCCCGACCTGAAGAGAAATTAGTGTCGGCCAGCCAAGCCCAGCCCGGCCCAAAGAAATAACAGTATCGGCCCGCCCAAGCCCGGCCCAGCCCAAAGGAATAACAGAGTCGGCCCGGCCAAGACCGGCCCGCGGGCCGGGCTGGGCTTCGGGCCTCGGGCCGGGCCCGGCCCGTGCAGATCTCTACTTTCTGTACCAGCTGATTCACTCCCGCTTGTCTTGTCTGATTGTAAGCTTTTTTCTTAACTATATGTTTGTTTATAACTTAAATATATGACCTCTTGTTTACTTTGAGTGTCCCGGGTGGATGAGTGGGTACGCTCATCGCCTGGTAATCAAGGAATCCCGGGTTCGATTCCCACTGGGGGCACAATTGGTTCGGATCCCACTTTAAACCGTAGGTCGCATCCTGGGACGTCATCGTCATCCCATGGGAAGAAATGGCAAACCATCATGGGTTTACCTTGCCCAGGGACCTTTGGGTAAAGACCTGCCTTCGGACAACATTATACTTTATGAAGTTAGCAACATTGTTTTATAGCATGACAAGGAATCATTCCCGATTAATGTGTCGGGTTCTTTATGTATTACAATACATCGCATTATTGTGACACTTTCTTCCATTACCACTTTCACACAATGAAGTGGTAACACTGTGATTAACATAAGGCATTCACATATGAGCTTCTACATATTTTAGACTCAATCGTCAATCATATTTACTACATTGAACGTTTTAATTTTCCCGTTTCTTCTCATACCTCGTCTAGAAAATTGTCCCATACTCCATTAGCTGGCGCCGCCACTGCTTGACTGCTTGATTTTGCATAGAAACAACTATCGCCACTGGATTCAGCGACCTGAAATTAGTTAATTGTAGAAATTTCATCCGGTTTCTCCTGTTCAAGTTCGCGGGTGTCCCTTGTTAGTGAAATTTGCGTTCCCAGACGAGGACCCAAAAGGTATACAATTATATATTTTTCGTTTTGACTTGTAAAGTAGTGCTCTGTAGTCTGTAGGCGCAATTTTTAGAATATGCATATATATATATATATATATATATATATATATATATATATATATATATATATATATATATATATGTGTGTGTGTGTGTGTGTGTGTGTGTGTGTGTATAATTTATATTCATATTTGTATAGTTGTGCATTCAGTTATGAACGAACCCAGAACCTAAGACAGTGCATTTACATTAAGCACTCAAATAGTGGTGGTTGATTTAGAGTTCAATGTCCTTTTCAGCATCGAGGCTATATGCAACATTGACCTGCGGTTCAACGTGGGATCAGAACCACATAAGTTTTCATTGGTCACCGAATCTGGGTCTCCCGCATCAAAAGCTTACTCTAACCATGTAGCCACGAGAGAGCCCTGCACTCGAATATTAGAGAGGATTAGCAAGCTTCTTAAATACTTTGTATACAGTTTTACAGTGTTTGTTTACTGTACAGTTTTGCAGCGACGCAAAGGCGAGTAATACAGTGTAAAATAAAAACAAAACTCTGACCACAACAAACGCCTATATTTTAACAACCTGCGTTACGGTTTCGACAATATTCTGTCAGTCACATTGGGGGCCGCGGTGGCTCAGTGGTAGAGCGTTCACGTCTGGTGCATGGGGTCATTGATTCGATCCTTGCTCGTGCCAAGTTAGCTTTGTGGGGGACAAACATCGTGTGCGTGGTTTTCCTCGGGGTTCTCCCGTTTCCTCCCACTTTCTTCATTCCACCATTTTATTCGTTTCTCATCATCACCATCTCCTTTAGCCTAGCCTGCATACCCGTGGGACATAAAACTTAAAGATTTCATTTCATTTTTCTCTCAGCCACATTATCTCAGATTCCCGCACCTGCTGCACAGGTTATTAAAAGAGAGATGTTCATTTCGGTCAGATGTAACCTTATATTTCAGTTAATGTATTTCAACGCTACAATCAAATGTATTAAGACTATCTTAGATTGGGAATAATAATAAAGTAGAAAAAAAGAAGTCGTTCTTGAAAGGAAGTCGGTAAACACACATATTACTCTGCACTGCATTAATGGTATTGAGGGAAACAAGTAAAAATCCTCAGTACGGATGACTAGTTGTGGGATTCGAGCTCAGCACCCTTCGACTGCTAGGCAAGAGCATTAATTGTTTCTCTACGAGTAGTGCTGGTAAATATCTTCATATAGCAAATATTCCAGCTAAACATTCAAATCTTATTACATTTAGAACTTGAAAATTCGTATTTTTTCATTTTCGTGTTTTGACATGTGACATCTACCAGTTTACCTGTTGTAAAGAAAATATTACTGTACTAAAAACAAATACGGTCCCTATATAAACAAGGAAAAGCAATATTTCATAGATATTTGGAATTGTACTTGTCAATCTAATAAATAAGGAATCTGATCTCCCCTTCCTCCACTCCTCCAGAAAGTCCATAAATATTGTAACCATTCAAATGAAAATAGCTTCGGATGAAAAAAGAGATGAGGCGTATGTCGCATGCGCAAGGGAGCGTCTGTATTCGCGGCGACTCAAAAGCCTATGGTGGAATCAGTTGTAGCATCAGTTGTTCCCGCTCCGCACGCTTAAGGCATACGATAGAACATTTCAGCACTAGGTTAGCAGGTCATAAGCGCCCCTGACCCGACCTTGAATTGCAAGAAACGCTCTCGGAGTAACCTTGTAACTCATTTTAGGACAATACATCAGGAAGGTAAGTTTCAGCTGATTTTACAAGTGTGTTTCGCAATTTTTTTCCATCGTATTTAGAACTTCTGTAGCGTCAATTTACTCCTAAAATTTGTAAAGTTTAACGTCTTTTAAAAAGGCCAAAACAACTCAGGAAACTCGTCTGTGGAGGCTGTTAAAACCGCGCACACAGAATTTAAGACACACAATTCCTCTTAAAGTTCGCTCTCGTGGTCAATAAAAAAGAAAGAAAGAGAAAAGAAAGAAGGAAACAATTCCTTGTCAGATTTTGAATCTGAATGTTATTAAATTGAATTGAGACATTTTTATGTCAAATTATGTTTCGAAATTTTGAATATACATTTTGTTTTGAGAACATCGCCCAAACTTCTATAAAAAGTCTGATCAAAATAAATCATGTTCTATCGAAAACTCAGACTACGGTTTCTGTAGTCGATTCCCGGTAGGGGTACAAGTCTCAGGTTAATACCCTAAGTAATGAGTCGGATTCCACTTCGAGCAGTAGGGTAGTCACTCATATAGGTTTCTGCAACAAACCCGATAGTTTTCGTACGTTTCTGATATTGAATTATATTGTATTACGTCGAACTGTTATGCACTAAAAGCTAATTGAGGGAGCTTTACACATCACACAAGATTCGGCTATTTGCGAAATACTTCTTCACTTCCGCCTCATTATACTTAAACTAAAGGCCGAAAATTATTGATGTGAAGTATACAATCTGTGCAGTTTGCTGTTGTGACTGAGTTCCTTACTTTGCTTACTTGAAATATAATGTCTCTTTCATTGCCTAGGGTATACAACACCTGCCACTACAACTGGGAGTAACACCGTGCTCGTGGGTTTTCTCGGGGTTCTCCCGTTTCCTCCCACTTTCTTCATTCCACCATTTCACTCATCTCTCATCATCACCGTCTCCTTTAACCTCACCGGCATAATCGTGGGACGTAAAACTTCAAGATTTCATTTTCATTTTTTACAACTGGGATTCTGACTACACGTAAGCCACTTGGAGATAAAGCCATGGACCACAAGCAGAGAAAGTATTAATATTACCCAGCCGCTACTCGAAAGCCATTACGAAGTCCGGGGTAAAAATTAAAAGTAAAATTTTGGAGTGATCAGCATCAGATCGAACCAGTGAAATCAAGAATATAAGGATAATTTCTAACCGCTTGCAAAATTCCGTCACCCTACATTTAACATACAAAAATCCATGTTTAGCATCTTGGATTTTATATGCAGCACAGTGGCTCAATGGTAAACGCTCACTTCCGGTGATAGGGGTTCTCTAATTCTGCTCCAGGCCATGCGAGTTTGTGCTCGGCAACGTCATATCCGTGGGATTTCTCGGGGTTTTCATATTTTCTCACATTCAATTTTCGTCGGTCTCCTTTAACTGAAAGAGAATAATCGTCGTGTTAAATTAAAGATTTCATTAAATCTTATTTGTATTTTTTATAAGACAAGACATTTTAGATATTTTTTCCCACTTGTTGAGTACCATGCAACCAAATTATATATTTAAAAAAAACATTATATAAGTTACATGATTATTTTTGAAAAGATAGCAACAAACACTAAATACACACTCTGAAGTTATGTCTCTCAACATCTTGTATATACATAGTCAGCATCTTATATTATTAACGTTTACACTACAGTACTTTTTCTCTTTAATATTCGAGAAATTTATATTACAAAAAAAAAATCTGATTGATTATTCAACAAAGAATTTGATTTGATTTGATTTGATTTCGAATTTAGCGTCTCTTTCAGCAGCGAGACTATATGAGACCTATGGACCTACAGCTTAATGTGTAACCCGAATCACAAGAGCTTCCGCCGGTAATCGAACCCGGGTCTCCTACATCAAATTATCAACAGAAAAGATAAAAAATCCTCAAACTCAGTATTCCAGTTTAAACAACGGATTTCTTGTAACATAATATTAGTAATTTATTCCAAATGATTACGAAGTTATTAGTAGTTTCCTCTAATTTGAAAATAATTATTTCCTTCACAGAGAATTTCAATTGATCTTAAAATATGAGCATTCTTCTTACATACGTATGTGCGTTTCATATATCATCTTCTATCTTGTCGTGCATCTTACTGAAATGTGTGGTTATTTGAAATTTTAAATCAAAAAATAATCCGCATATGCTACTGTCTACTCTTTCTACAGAGTAAGAAGTCCGTTGGTCAATAGCTTAAGAATATTTCAATGAACATTTGGCCCAGGATGGAATAAAATATAAATTGGGCAAAATATCTTTGAGGCAAGTACCAACCCGCCATTCGTTTGACACGTCAGAAGTAAGATTGATCAGTAACAAAGTTTGAAGTCTAACAACAAAAAAATACTAAGCTGTCTACTGAAAAGAATAGGAATCAAGCTGACACTAAACCAAACAAAAATTAAAATATATCAAATACTTTATGATTAAAAGGAAAGAAAGAACATTCACTAACGATGTAGTTTGAAAGAGATTACAACCCAAATTTAATATGATAACGAGAAGCGTACGTGGAAATAGAATAATGAATCTCAAATATATTTAAAACTTACTTTCTCACAAATATCACACATGAAAATTTTATTGCAGGTCACTTAGAGATCACAATTACTTATTTGAATTTAATAATTCAACTTTATAACAAACGTAATACATAACTTCGCCAACAAGTTTAGACCAGACATTGGCTGTACGAACTGAATAGCATTGTCCTTTTCTCTTCGAGTACGAGTTTACTTCGCGAAAATAAATACACATTATACGCACTTTATTTTTTAACTATCAAAATTTTAATGTTAAGAGCAAGATAACTGCTATGTGCTATAACAGGACAAGTGTGTTATTCGAGCAATAAGATTAGAAAAACATTGAAGAACTAAATAAGTACGTGGCATTACCATTAATGTGGATCATTACGTAGAAAATTAAAACCGAATGCAGTGATTTGTTTGTCACGGATTGAGGTATTTCTTTAATTCGCAGAAATGTGGAAAGGAAATCAAACTAACAACAGGAGTATTTTTCTTCCCATCATATTTACAAAACAAAGCAAGCCTTCTTAATGTCTGCTGGATTTATATTAACACTCAACTGACATCTATTTTTTTAAATTTCTTCGATGTTGCTTAGGGTATTAGAGAAGTAAATCATTTTAACATATAATCTTAAAATATTTTAAAACAAAATACCTATATCGTAATTCTAATACGGAATATGTATAAGTTTCTAATATGTATGCGAATTTATTTACTGTAAATATTACAAAATCTACAGATCTATTATACTTGTTGACAACTTGCTAACTAGTGTCCAATTCGCTTATTTTTTATTTAAAGATTTGCGCTTCGTAAATAAACACATGAAAAGTGGAATTGAATCCTTCGGCCGAACAACGTGGAAAGCGCCAATTTGAGCAAAGGAGGAATTGTGAGTGAAACGTCGAGATATTGTCAAAAAAGACATGAATAAAAGGTTTTCAGTAATTGCTATTACCTTTCTATTTGTGTGAGGATCAGTGGAACAACAGGGACCATGCCCAGACCGTTTTAGGTGGGTCCAAAATAAGCTGAAGCCTTTTAAATGGCGTCACCTGGATAATTTTTCCTTTGGTGTTTGTCCCGTTGCTCCCCTTTCCCTTCGCAACTTACAATTTATTTTACAAAACTAAAGAAAAAAAGCTCTATAATCGTCACACTGTAGGTATGAAGTGTAATAAGTGCAATTCTCTCGGTTAAAGATAAGAAAAGAGAGTAAAAAAAGAACATAAAAGAATATGTCAATATTAAACTCATTAACTTATATTTGGATTTAGGCCACTACGAAAATTCCATTCAACATGTAAATAATAAACAGTTTTCCAGCAAGCAAATCAACACACACACATACTGTATATACATCGTTATTTTTCTTTCTTACTCGCGAGGAGAGAGTTGACATATTCTCACTTTTCAGAGAAATGGAAATCAATATTGATCAACATCTTTGAACAACACTGAAATTAATTTAAAGTTTTGAAAATAATTATAACCTTTGTATGTAAGTTCAAAAGAGACTGAGTTACCTATGGTATGTTGTGGTGCATGGGTGACAAACAAATGTGCTGACAATTTCTGAGAAAGTATAAATTTAGACAGAAATTACAGCACTTAGATGTTTTCAGACACATAATTTTAACATTTTTTTTTTCACAAGGGTTGTCTGTCTTTCAAAATTGCGGTAACAATTTTCTTTCTGTAATAATTGTTCCTGGTCTTAAAAAAAATGGAATAAACTACAGAGCCATTCGGATATATGGTGCATTTTTCAAAACAATTATATTACTGCATTAGTTGATACTAGGATATGTACAAAACGTACTATATTTATTTATTTAAAAACACATTATATCTCAAGAAAACGTTCGAGAAATTTTCTCTCTCTCACGCCTACAGTTCAGGATATTTACTTTAGAAATCCAGTTTTTGATATATTGTGTATCTTAGTTAAATAATTCACTGTATATATAGTAAAGAGTAAATCCACTAACTCATACATCAAAAGATCTCCGAAACCAGCGGCGCAACCACGAGGGGCGTCCAACGGGTCCGGACCCCTCTGAAAACTCCCTAACTCAACATATATTTGTCTACTTTCTGAATAAAACTATACTTGTATAGCAGGGAAATGATTGATGTAGCATGAGAATTTGATCTCACACTTCATCTATCCCTTTTCCTTTTTAAAGCAATCTACTTCTATATTTTTTCTGAAAATATAGCTAGAAGTATTTTACAATTATTTATCGTTTTGCAGAATAATACCATTTCAATACTGCATAGACATAGTGATTTGTAGTATTTGACCCCCCTCGCAAATCTTGGAACCCTTCCAAAAAAAAAAAAAAAAAATAGTGGGTGCACACCTGTCCGAAACTATTAAGCATATATCTTTGAAATTTTGTGTACTGCTCTTGCAACTTAGTCTGTGGATAAAGCGGAGTTTTGCGGGATGCAACCCCTAACGGCGAAAGGAAAACTTCAGAGATTTATCTTTTCGTTCACCGGATCTCTAAAATTATTAAACGCAGATTTTTGACATTTTGTAGATGCAATTTCCTTATACCCTAGGTAGTATATGAGACGGGATTTTACGACATGGGATTCATAAAACAGAAAAGAGAACATTTATTTATTTATTTTATTTTTTATTTATTATTATTTTATTATTATTATTATTATTATTATTATTATTATTATTATTATTATTATTATTATTATTATTATTATTATTATTATTATTATTATTATTATTATTATTTTGCCGTTTTCCAGATCACTGAAATCATTAGGCAAGGAACACTCAGATTTTGTACAAATATTTTTTAATGGTCCTTGGGCTGACCAGAAGATGAATATTACGAAATGCGAGCTTTAAGGGAGAAAACAGGATAAATAATTAACTAATTCTATGACGTATGAAACCCAGAGGTTTAATGTCACGTTCACAAAAGCTATCCATTGGTTTCTGTCCTTAGCCAACTGCATCCAGTTTTGACTTTGTATTCCAATTTCTGCGAGATCCATCTTAATATTGTCCTCTCATCTGCGCCTAGGTCTTCCTAAAGGACGTTTTCCGATTGGATTTCCAGTTAGAACTTTGAAAACGTTTCCTACTTTCTTCCATTCTCGCTACATTACCTGCCCACCTAAGCCTCCTAGATTTGACGACCCTAACAATGTTTGGTAAATGATGAACTTAATAATAACACGAATCCCCTGCTTTTAGTCAACATTTATTTTCTTCGTGAATTATGTAATTAATACTTGGGTGCAAAGTATTATTGTTACTGCGAATACCTCAAAATTACTTCGAAAAAAAAAATATATTGTTCTAATATAAAATCAGGTAACGGGTCACTAGCTTCTAGCGACCTGTAATACACAACATGGTAACTTTTATGTGCTAAGTGTTGAATGCACTGTGGAAGACTTTCTGTACACGAATTTCGATTATTTTTACGGCTGTTTTGTTTCTAAAAGTGTCAACTTTGCGCGTGTTACTTAACAAATATTCGTGTGGCAAAAGTGGAGTGCGTGCTTCTGAATTCTTCTTGGCCTCGGGTTAGTAGACCCAACACTCATGACCAATCAGTATAGGCTGCGTCAGGAAACCACCTTCTTAGCGTTCATAACGTTGCAATGGTTCTGAACGACCAAAGTGCGGTGCTTCAGTTAGCGTTGAAACTCCACTGTTAAACTTTCTGTATCAGACGTAGAAAAAAAAATGCTGTAGCAACACATAGGATTAGGATTAGGAATTAGATTTCTGGGTTGGGACACGGTGGCTTAGTAGGTGAGAATTCACCTGTATGTATGTGTGGGATCCCTGGTTCGATCCTTGCTCGCGCCAAGTGTGCTTTGTGGTAAACAAACACCGTATTCGTAGGTTTCCTCGGGGTTCTCCCGATTATTCCTACTTTTTTCATTCCACCATTGCATTCATTTATCATCACCAGCGTCTCCTTTCGCCTAGCCGGCACAACGGTGGGACTAAAACTGGCAGGTTTCTTTTCAGTTCACGTCATTTAGATTTCTGAGCTTTCTGCATCTATGGTCATGTTAGCCTGCCACACATATGAAGGATGACGTCCATCGGCGATCACACTGCCCGAGGAATTGGAGGGAAGAAAAGAATGACAAAGAAGCGGTCTGGAACTATTATGTTAGGTGTCATCCCGGCATTTGTCTGGCGTGAATGAGGAAAACTTATGAAAAACTTTACTAAGAATGACTATGTGTTACACGTATCGATCGAGTTCAACACATAGGAATACTCATTCTGTATTTTCAATCTTCGACAAATGTCTGTTTCTGGTCCCTGTTCTTTGCTCTCCTCTGATGCATGTCTCAAGATGGGTCGCTGATACCATACTTTACATCAGAACACGTGTGTTAGTACTTACAAAAGAGAATACTCTCTCTTATATATGTCCCACATACCATTGTGTACTACATGATTATGATTTGAGTTACCTCGTACTTACATGGTTAGCATACACATCTTCGCCGCAGAATAGCCGGGTTCGATTCACGGTAGACGCTTATGTAGTTCGGATTCTACGATAAGTTGTAGATGTAGTCTCATAACTATAGTGTTGAAAGAGACGCTAAATTATAATAACGCAATGCAATCATTATAATTATTATTATCACATTAAGGTTTTATTTTAGATCTACCTTCTATGAGGATATTTTCCTTGTTGAATTTAGATTACCCATTAGAAAGACGAACCTGGAAAAATTACTATATGAACTTAATAAAAAATGTATTGCATTCGAAATGTTTCATTATATGAAAGAAACGTTTAGCGCAAAATGCTTTGATGGATTACGTAATTGAAAAAGGATAATTTCATTTCATTGACTGAAATAAAAACTACATAATTACAGCTGCTCGTACTTGCGAATGTCATCACGTTATTTCCGCTGACGGAAATGGATTCTGCGGGTACAGATTTTGTACTCAAATAAAAGCGACTAATGGGTTAAAAGTGGTTTTATTATTATTTCGGTTTACACGGTGGGAATGGCTTGTGATGCTCCCTCTTACCCACAGCATGGTTATTATTTAATTTCTACGTAAATTTAAGAAAAAAGCATATATTCATTACACGTTTCTAGGAAGTGCTACAACACCTTAATGTGTGTTATTAGCGTAGGATTGATATTAAAATATTTAAATGTCAACAACATAGCCCAGTTACACTTTGTTGTGCTAGGTAACTTACTGTATTACTTCGAGAAACTAACAGCACCTTTATGATGTGTTGAAACAATTTACAGTGTGACGCAATTTGCGAAGCTTCATATGGAGCGATCATTTGGAAATAAAATGAAACCCTTCAGTTTAACGTCCTACGTTTAAGCCTTTTAGGCTAAGGGGGACGATGATTAAAGCAAGTTAATGATGATGGAGGCATAGGTGGAATGAGAAAGTGGGAGGAAACGGGAGTATCCCGTGAAAACCCACGGATATGATGATGTCCACCACAAACTTACTTGGCTAGGGATTGTACAACGGGCCTCACGCACAAGAGGTAAGCGCTCTACCACTGAGCCACCGCAAAACCAATCGTTTCAATAAAACACCAATAATTCTGGAGCACCTGTGCTGGGAACCTGGCGTGGTCCTAGTGAGCCACTCACCTTGGAGGCGACATTATGTGGTGGGAAGCGGTATATGCTGTGAACATTGATCTTACAAGATCGTTAGTCAACAATCAAATGTTCAGGATTCAAGTCTCATTAGTTGTTCAAAGCCAGTGTTAATAGTACGCCTTGTCCATCATAATCTTTGTATTGAAGAAGGACATAGAGAAAAATCGCATGTGGCGTACTTAACCCATTTAATCCCACATTTTCTTTTTCAGAATTTATTAATTCGTTCTAAACTTATTGATTCTGACCTCATCTAATACATTTTGAGCATTTCTGTAGTAGCAGATGGACTGGTAGCAGGTCCTTATTGTAAAAGACGAAATAAATCCACAACAAATAATCCATAGACAAATAATTCACAGGGAAAAATTGACAAAAATAAATTGTTCCCATTTGGGAACGGTGGGATTAATAGGGTAAGTTACATACGTTAGTTCTCTAGTTTTTGGACTTAACGTGCGACTATATGTAACACAATGCAGCAAACGTATAACTGAAAAAGTATGTTTTATACGTATTTTCTGTATAAGTGTTCCGAATAAAAGTACTTTCCGTATGATAGAAAGAACTGTATATAGGCGGTCAGGATCTCACAATACAGATGGACGTATATAACACAAAGCTGACGTAAGTAAAATGTAACGAAGAAAGTTCTGTCATTTTCTCACTCACCGCCTTCGAACATTGATAAGTCACCTAAGACGTACCTGGAAGATCAAAAATAGTCCTCATCAGCATCGACGATCTGCTAACGTTGTGGAAGACCATGGATTCAATCGCGGTAGAACTTGGTGGGCCGTGAAGCGAAGAAGGTATCAAGTGCATTTTGCACGTGTACTAAGGATCTGAACTGGCGTCATCTAAGGTGATTGTCCAAGGAATGGAACATGTGATAATTGGACGGTGCAGTGTCCGGGGAGTATGGTGGATGCAATAGTGTTTCCCATTCAAGGCTTAGAATGGTGTCCCGGGTCATCCTAGCCACGTGGGGCGTAGCGTTGTCCTGTAACTGGAGACCCCTTTGCGATTCAGAAGTGCTAGCTTCAGAGTTTTGATTTTTTTTCTTGAACAAGCCTCACCTGCTGACAATACACAGTTGCATTGATGCTGTAAGCAGCTGGTAGCAGTTCCTGATGCATGATGCCGCGAGTAGTCCACCAAACTCACAAGAGAACATTCTTCTGGTATAATGCTGGTTTCGCCTGTTTTGAAACTGGTACATGGGATGCTAACCAATGATGACGGCGAGGTGGAGCTTCGTACAGGACCCACTTCTCATTACATGTCAACACCCTATCCAGAAATGGCTCCTTCCTCAGATGATACAGCAAAGAAACACAGGTGTCTGCTCGCGTTGAATTCTGGCCCAGAGTCAAATCATGTACGAGCCATCGACCCAACTTGCAGTGCTTCCCAAGATGATGGAGGTACTGCTGAATGATTTCTCCACTCACACTGAATTGTAGTCCTAGTTCCTTACATGTTTGGCCACTGTTCGCCTCAATTGCTGCCCGAAGATCTTCATTTTGTACATGTGTTCGTCTTCCGGCATGTGGGGCGTCTTCGAGTATTTCGTCACGTTCCTTAAACTTGTTAAACCACCGCTGCACTGTCCACATAGTCATGACACCCTCACCAAAGGCCTGGCATAACTTTCGCCCCGCTGCAGCGGTGTTTGGCTCGATTTTGAATTTGTTCAACATACACGCCCTTATGACGCTCTATGGAAATCCTATGTTCACGCTGTCCTTACGCAAGTTCATGGTGTAACTGAACTGCTACAACCAGGTAGTATATTAAATATACCCACACCAACAACTGATATTTGCCTTATCTCCATTCGCATTCAACTCACGGTGTGAAGGGCAATGGAAGACAGATCTCCACAAAAAGCAACAAAGTGCCCCCAAGTAGCGTAGTCCCTAACGCTCTCGCCTTCGATGCGAGCGGTCCCGGGTTCGATTCCCGGTGGAGCCACTCAGACGAAAAAGAGTAAAACGCTTTTTCAGGCCAGCCGCCCTGAATGAGCTTTTCCTGGGTTTTGCTTATTCCCACCAGGCAAATGCCGGGATGGTATCTAAGTTATAGGTCCCAGGCCGCTTCCTTTCTTCCCTTTCCCCGGATAGTGCCCTCGCCGAGGGACATCGTCCCTCAAAACGTGACGGGCTAAATGGCCTTAGATGTCGAAGGCCCAGAAATCTAAATCCTAATCCTAAAAAGCGACAAAACATTCTTGGTTACCTGTTATATTGAGGTGATCACGGCAGCTGCCTCCAGATGTCCCAAACTATCCAAACCATGAAGTAGTGTCACGTGAACAGGTTTCGTGTGGCTATGAGAATTGGTGATGCACAATATTGTTTCAATGTAGTTCTCGGGATCCTCAATTCCCTCTGAACATTTGGTTCCATCGATTCCTTCTAAATGATTCCTTTACATCTCTCGTCGAATGATAAAGTGTTGCAGGTTTCAATAGAGAAAAAGCAGTAGAAATGAAACCTATTCTTGAAACGCTAAATCGGTATCAAAAAAAGCTATAATTCATACGGAGAGAGAAAGGAGCTGTGGTTCAAAGAAGACAATGGTGAGCGGTTAAACAAGAATATCGACAGTGTAGTCCAATGATCGCCAAATCGTTGTTCGTGAGCTACTAGTAGCTCGCGGGAGTATTTTTGGTAGATCGCGTTAACGCTCCGGTTGGCTAACCTTGACTCCTCCCCTGTACTGACGTTAATTACAACAACTGCTTGTTTTTCCTTCGGAAATTTCACTGTCAGTCCCATCTCACAGTTGTTTGTATACGAGTGGTGTTAATCATGTTGTTTTTCGTGTGCACAACATTAGACATTTGCTAACTGGGATAGTTTGATTTCATATTTACTAGTTTAAGTTTATAGGCAATAAACAAATATAAGATTTTTTTTTTAATTTTGATAGTACTTTTGGTTGATAGCCCACAATAGGATTTATAAATGCCCCATGCCCAGTTCAGAAGCTTCATAAGTTTGGCAAACACTGGTGTAGTCGATGATTCTGCAGGCAAACAAAGCGTACACTGCCAACCTTGTTCTCCTATGCCATTCCCTCCTCTCCTTTCCTAATTGTGTTTCTTCCTACTTTTCCCAGTTTGCGAAAGCATGCTTCTACTTCTCACATCGGACAAATATAACATACTATGTAAGTCCAGAATTTAAGGTCAAAATTACGCCTGTAATTCATCAATACAACAATTATTAATTGGGCATGTAATTCAAATAAAATATGTAAGTACTCTAATTAATAATTTATGACTTTCAACTTCTGGCTGCACTCTACAAGAGTGACTTTGTAACAATCATTTACAATTGAATGCTCTGCGATGTCACAGCTTGCTGCTGGTCTTCTCAGTGAAAAGATAAGGAACTAGGAGAGTGAAAGCCAAATAAAAACATTGATAGCATAGTTGGTTATTTAGCAAGCTTACAACTCCAGGATCAATTACAGCTAGTACCCTGCCAACACTGGCTCTCCTACGTCAACCCCTCTCCTCCTTTCCCCATTGTGTTTCCCTCTGCTTTTCTCAGATTGTAAAACCAGGCTCCTACCTAACCTTCCCCCCCTTTTTCATTGTGTTTCTCTCTGTTTTTCTCAGATTGTAAAACCCCGTTCCTACGTCAACACCTCTACTCCTTTCCTCATTGTCTTTCCCTCTGCTTTTCTCAGGTTGTAAAACTACGTTCCTACATATTCTCGGCGAGAGCTCATGTGGTTCGGATTCCACGTTAATCAGTAAGTCCCGTCTCATAAAGCCTCGCTGCTGAAAGGGTTGTTAAAATCCACTCCACTCCACTCCACTCCACTCCACTCCACTCCACTCCACTCCACTCCACGTTCCTGCATCATCCTCTCCCCTCATTTGCTCATTGTATTCCTTCCTGGTTTTCTCAGATTGTAAAACCACAATCCCACATCATCCCTCACTTCCTTTCCTCACTCTCTGTCTCTGATTTTCTTAGAATGGGAAATCGTACTTCTACGTTATACATTGGCACGCTGCAATCGACTTATCTATAGGCACAAACTACTAAAATTTATTAAAGTCCCAAGCAAGCCCTCTTAAAAATATCTAACTGCGCCAATTCTCGGTGTCATTCTCTAGCAACCTAAAAACGATACTACGTATTTCTTTCTCTGAAAAGATGAGATATGAACAATTTATCTCGGTGTCGCTATAAAAGATTAATTTTTATCCTGTTTTCACGGAAGTATTACCTTGGATACCGAGCCTGTCTCTCTCAGGGCAAGAACGGAAGGAACAGTCACGTTGAGTCGATCTTGTTCTCGCGTCCACAGGCCACACGAACAGTTTCCGACAATATTCCTCATAAAGGGTTATTACGTAATCTTACGACAGAACTCGTTTACCCAAGTGATTCCTTTTCCTTCCCTCAAGGATATTTCGGTAGCAAGATGATACACTTCTTCATGATACCGAAGGTAATCTAATTTCCCGTCGCTAATTTGAACCTTTCAGATCTTAACTTGCTCTCTCTCTTTCTTAATTTATATTCAATCCGTTCAGTTAATTACATTTAAGTCTACAATTAATATTGTGTTCTCTTCAAATAAGGAACAAACATAAAAGATATTGTTAATTAGAAGCTGCTGCATCTCTAGTCAAAAGTGAATTACTTGTTCATTTCATGAAGGTAAACGATCTAAAAAACTGTGAATAATAATTCGAATGAAATTTTACCCTTTGAGGTTATTTTAAAGAATAGTTCCCAAATTACCATTCTATTTTAGACATTTGAGAAAAAGCAGATTTGTCAATCAACGCCTGGTAAAGACAGTTCATATTATTATTATTATTATTATTATTATTATTATTATTATTATTAGTAGTAGTAGTAGTAGTAGTAGTAGTAGTAGTAGTAGTAGTAGTAGTAGTATATTTGTTGAACTTTAGTGTTTCTTTTTAGAGCCGATGCTAATACAATATAATATTCAAAACTATTGAAAATTTCGATTTGAAGATATCGCCTAGAGGTGATCGAAGAGACCCAAATTTTGTTTTGCCACTCCTTCATTTATTTGAATGGTACATTTTTTTTTGTAGTAAAGAAAGGTACAAAAATAGTACAAAATTCTAAGCTATTGAAAATTTCAATTTGAAGATATCGCTTACAGGTGATCGAAGAGACCCAAATTTTGTTTTGCCACTCCTTCATTTATTTGAATGGTACATTTTTTTTGTAGTAAAGAAAGGTACAAAAATAGTACAAAATTCTAACCTACTAAAAACTTCAATTTGAAGATATCGCCTAGAGATGATCGAAGAGGCCCAAATTTTGTTTTGCCACTCCTTCGTTTATTTGAATGGCCCCTTTTTTTTTTTTGCTGGCAAAGAAAGGTACAAAAATAGTAAAAATTTTAAACTATTGGAAATTTTAATTTGAAAACATCGCCTACAGGTGATCAAAGTGGACCAAATTTTTTGTCCTCCTCCGTTTATTTGAATGGTACAAGTTTTTTTCTTGGTAGCAAAAATACAGTACAAAATTCTGAGCTAGTGAAAATTATAATTTGAAGATGTCGCACTACAGGGGATCCAAGTGGCCCAAATTTTGTATTGGACCTTCGTTTATGAGAATAGTACATTTTTTTGGTGGTGCAAAAATAGTACAACATTCTAAGCTAGAATTTGAAGATGTAGCAATACAGGCAATCGAAATTGCCCAAATTTTGTTTTGGTCCGCCTCCGTTTATTTGAATGGTACAAAAATATTTTTCTTAGTGGTAAAAAAAAGCACAAAAATAGTACAAAATTCTGAGCTAGTGCAAATTTTAATTTGAAGATGTCGTACTATAAGGGATCCAAGAGGCCCAAATTTTGTTCTGGACATTCGTTTATTTGAATAGTACATTTTTTTCTTGGTGGCACAAAAATAGTACAATATTCTGAGCTAGTTAAAATTCGAATTTGAAGATGTCACACTACAACTAATTGAAAACCATGAAACACATAAATGCGTTGAAATCTCGAATTCGATTTGTTTCATGATTTCGATCATTTCTTCACTTCTATCGTTGTCCGAAAGTCAAAATGGAAATATAATATTGCCTAATTACATTTCGCAATGCACTTCGATTTAAATAAAGTCAAGCAACAGGTGCTAAGTTTTATGTTGTTTTTTTTTTTTCCTTTCATTTTCTATTTTGTAAATTCGTCCATATAAGACACATATGAAACATTTTGCAAACAAAAACTCTAATGAACATATGCTGTGTAATCAGAGACACACTTTTGTGATTGAATCATTGTCTCCATGCATGTGATTGTATGTTGTGACAACCAAATAATGACTAGTCACGTTGTTTTACATTTGTTGCAACATAAATAGGCAAAAACAACGACTTAGAGAACGGTACTCCTAACGAAATATCCAAATTGTTCATTAACCATGGAACATTCACTGTGCGAGAGAATTTCATAAACATATAGACCGCTTGATTGCCAAATGGCAGAAGTCCAAAAACTGGCAAATGGACTAATGACATCTTTCACTCCTATTTGTCTCCCAAGGGTTTATTGTAAATTATTAAATCATAGACTGCATAATTACGATTTTGATGGCCAACGTAACAGAAATATGAATAATTTTATACGAGATCTTCAAATTTCTCTTGTAGAAAATTTCAATTTTGGACTTTGCATTCAAGTGATCCATATCTCAAAGGATGACGTCAGCAATTTAATTTGTATTTTAGCTATTTATTTATTAGCGAAGCTGCTGATACAGCTAATATACTAATATATATATATATATATATATATATATATATATATATATATATATATATATATATATATAAATTGAAAGTGACTATGTTTGTGACTCTTAATCTCTTGAACCGCCCGACAGATCTCGATTAAATTTTCAACCTATATGCGGTTCTGGCCTGGGAGTATTTTTAGCTATTTACTTTGACGGTAGAACTTAGGGGAGGGAGAAAGGGGGATATAGAAAAAATAAATAAAAGTTAATAATCTTGAACCAGGGACGTACGCAGGGGGTGGGTCCTGGGGGTCCGGACCCCTCCCGAAATTTTGACTTTTGTATAACATTAGCGTAATTTTAGGAGCAATTTTAGGAATTTTAATAAAAAATACCCTCATATTGAGTTTAGACCCCCTCCGAAATAAATTCCTCCGTACGCTACTGTCTTGAACCACCCGAACGATCTCAATCAAACTTTCAACATAGATGAATTTCGGGCCTGGAATGTTTTCTTCATTTCACTTTTACAGTGCAATGAAGGGGAGGGGGAGGGGGAGATATATGTCAAAAAAGTTAAAATAAAAGTGACTGTCTTTGTGACTTCATCATGCTTTAACCACTTGACCGATCTTAATCAGATTTTCAACATTGATGAGGTTTAGATATGAGGTGATTTTTGTCATATCATTTTTACTGTAGAGCTTAGGGGAGGGGGAGGGGAGGGGATAAATCTATAAAAAATAAATTTAATAACTCTTGAACCACCCAACCGATCTCGATCAAACTTTCAACATAGATATAGTTCGGGCGTGGGATGTTTTCTTCATTTCACTTTTACAGTGCAATGAAGGGGAGGGGGAGGGGGAGATATATGTCAAAAAAAGTAAAAAAATATCTTTTTTTTGTGACTTCATCACGCTTAAACCACCCGACTGATCTTTAAAAAAAATCAACATAGATGAGTTTTGGATCTGATGTGGTTTTTATTATATCACTTTAACTGTAGAACTTAGGGTACGGGGAAGGGAGGGGATACATATATAATAATAAATGAAACTCAATAACTCTTGAACCACCAGACCAATCTTGATCAAACTTTCAACATAGATAAGGTTCGGGTCTGGGATGTTTTCATCATTTCACTTTCACAGTACAACCTAGGGGAGGGGAGGGGGGAAATATATATAAAAATAATAAAAATAAATGTGACTGTCTTTGTGACTTCATCATGCTTTAACCACTTGACCGATCTTAATCAGATTTTCAATATGGATCATATTCGGGCCTGGGGTGGTTTTTATCATATCACTTTAACTGTAGAACTTAGGGGAGGGGGGAAGTGGATAAATCTATAAAAATAAATGAAACTTAATAATTCTTGAGCTACCAGACCTATCTTGATCAAACTTTAATCATAGATAAAGTTCGAGCCTGGGATGTTTTCGTTATTTCACTTTTACAATGCAACCTAGGAGAGGGGGAGAATATATGTAAAAAGAATAAAAACAAAAGTGACCGTCTTTGTGACTTCATCACGCTTAAAACACCCGACCGATCTTTAAAAAAAAAATCAATATGGATGAAGTTCGGACCTGGGGTGGTTTTTACCATATCACTTTGACGGTAGACCTTACGGGAGGGGGAGGAGAGGGGACAGATATATAAAAATATATAAAACCTAATAACTCTTGAATCACCCAACCGATCTCCGATCTCAATCAAATTTTCAACATAAATGAGGGTCGGGCCTTGGGTGTTTTCTTTTTTTATCGTTTCACTTTGACAGACCAACGTAGAAAAGGGGGAGGGATGAGATATATGTAAAAAATAAAAATAAAAACGACTGTCTTTATGACTTCATCATTCTTGAACCACCCGACCGATCTCAATCAAATTTTCATCATACATGAGTTTAAAGGCAGGGATTACTTTAGGCTATTCACTTTGACGATGCAACGTAGGAAAGGGGGAGGGGAGAGAAATTTTAAAAATGATGAAAAATGACGAATATTAGTGCTGAATCCATAGTTTTCGGGGTCAATGAGAGAAACAGTGACATTTCTGATGCTGTTTTAATCCAAGTTCGGGTCTGATAGTTGGGGAGGTGGAGGATACATCGTAGGGGAGGCGGATGAACATTTAAAAATGATCGAAAATGACTAAATTAGTGTCGAATCCATAGTTTTAGGAGTAGCTGAGATTAACAGTGACGATTATGATGCCGTGTGCCGCAGCACGTCGGTGGGGAAGGGGGACCTATATATAATAATGATCGAAATTTACCAATATTAGTGTCTAATCCATAGTTTTCGGGATCATTCAGATGAACAGTGACATTTCCGATCCAGTTTAAATACAAAATCACCTCCGCCACTTGGGGGAGGGTGAGAAAGAGGTATATAAAAATGTTCGAAAATGGCCACTATCAGTGTCGAATTTATAGTTTTCTGGATCCCTTAGGTGAACAGTGATACTTTCGACCCCGTTTAAATTCAAATTCAAACCCGCGATTTGGGGGAGGGGAGAAAGAGATATTTAAAAATCATAGAAAATGACTGTTATTAGTGCTGAATCCACATTTTTGGGGGTCGCTGAGATGAACGGTGACACTTCCGATGCCATGGAACGCAACATGGGGGAGGGGGAACTATTATATATATGCTCAAAACTGACCGATATTAGTACTGAATCTAAAGTTCTTGCGGATGAGGAGGGGTGACATACATTAAAATGATCGAAAATTAGCAACATCAATGTGCATTTAAATTATTTATTTCAACCCAGGGAAGCGGGTAATATATGCTAGTAAATATATACATACAATAAACAATTCTAATCTCCTGGTGCAACAGCCCTTAGGGCACCAGAACATACATCCGAATTGTAGCATCCACACCTTTAGAGTGATGTGTGGTCAGCACACAGGCTCTCCTCACCCTAGCATTTACTACTTTTTTGTTTCAAGTAACTATCTAATTGTCCTCACGACGCTCGCCAACGCTACCTGGTGAAGACGAACGGTTATCCATCATATTTTCCCTGACCAGACTCGGGACTGCTTGACTTCAATGATCTCACGAGAAACAGTACTGCAAGTGCGGCTAAGGTGTTGGTTTAATTCCCAATTGCGTTGGAAACAATTAGCATAGAAAGGTGAAAACAAATATTAGAACAAAGATGAATGCATTAAAGATACTATGACAGTATTCGGCTAACGCGTTCAAAGAAAGTCAGAACACATCATTCATGACGTATACGAAAAGGATTCAAGTTCAGGGCCTCTTTATGGCGAAGCAGAATCACTAACAATTTAGCTACGACTGCATGGTTAAACGGCAGCAACTTTCTTAGTTTCATCATTGGGAGGCTGATTCTTAAGGGGAAAATTAAATGCTCTTAATAATGAAAAATAGTATAAAAATGCACGGATTATTCTCTTATTATTGATTCAATTTGTATCTTGACGAAGTTTGAATATCCATCTCTAGGAACTGATTGAATTATTTTCAATTTTATCCATAGATATATAAAAGAACCACTAGAGGCACAATCGGCGTCACTATCTACATGATTCCAGCTACTAGCTCGTTGCCAATTTAACAGTCATTTGTTTTTCATATGTATGACAAAAAGCAGTCGCCTGTTATTTGTTTTAATTTATAAGCGATGTTAACAAGTGGAAATCCAAAAAAGAATTTTGACTAGAACTCACTTAAAACATCAATTATTTAAAAACACAATATTTCTAATGGATTAAAAGACAATAATATTTTCAGAGCGTGAAATAATGCAATGCTTTTATTTTATTTATTTATTTATTTATTTATTTTATTTTTTTTTTATAAACTCAGTCGGACAGCTATCTGAAAATATAATAAACATTTCAGACTGATATATACCTTATACGATCCACGTCACACCTTCATATTAAAATAAACTATTCAGATTTAATTTCATCTGCGCGGTTAATATTGATAAAACGAAGAAATAATATGTTTAATTGTGCCTAAGTCCAATATGTTAATAAGTTGTGTCTACGCGAAATATGTTAATCCATAAATTAGTGAAATAAAATACGTATTTGTACTAAATAAAAGAAATATCTATTGAAACAGCAACATTTACCGTATGTTTTAACGGTCACGAACATTTTAAGCTTCATGTACAAATTACCTGGAGGATGAGAGGTATTATCCCTTTGTAATTAATAATAATGATTTATTTTATACAGTATAATTTCCAAAAGAATTATACAAATTAGCAATGCTTCAACTTCTAAATAGTAATTATATTTTGTTCTGCAAATGAATTAACGTCGTTGAAATAAGTGCAAGTAACACACATACAAAAATAATGTACTTTCTCGTAATTTAATTATTTCGAATACCGAGGGAAAAATACCTTGATGAATGTTAACCAATCCAAATCAATATTTTAGCATCTCGGTTTTCGTCAAAAAATAAAGTTGGTCCGGGGGTTTATGAAGGAAGTTTGATTAGGAAGCATGACTGGTCCTTAAGTATAAGTTTGATCAATGAATATACATGGTATTTAGAGTACAAAAATGTGACTGCTGATGTTTCGCAAAATATTAATTAGAACTTTTGTGTTTAAATTATTTACCGGAAGAGAATTATGAAACAATTTTATAAATTTTTCTCCTTTCTTTAGCACATAGAATAAATGATGATTTTAGGAGGTTTCAACGAGTGGAGAACTCGGAATAAACAGTGGATGAAAACAATACTGGGAAACTACTGGTTATCCTGGTTAAGCCCGAAATGAGAAATAACCCGCGGGATTTCTTTGCTCCGGGGACAAAATTTCCTTTCAGGTCATTCCCTGAAATCTTTACTGTTTACAATTATTCCTTTACATGATATAGTTTAAATAAATAAATGATTCGTAATTGTACATTAGGTTCCAAGATTACATTTTGACTTGAAAGAAATTAATGTTGAGATCATTATTGTTAATAGACATCAAACTAATCTATAAATACACTTTTGACTCCACTGACAGGTTACTTTAATAAAATCGAGAAATGATACACTGAAAACATTTGACAAAATGCAACAATGAAGTAAAGCACTCATGGCACTTGGATATATTCAACTTTGGGGTCAAGTGACCGTCACTTGGTTACAACTGGATTTGAGTTTAGCGTCCCTGTCAATAGTAAACCTATATGATTAAACATTCAAAAGTGCACTAATGCTTTAGTTAATAATAAACAATGATCGCTTTGTTAAACATATTTATTGTTTTCTACAACCATACATCCAACTTGTGGCTTTTCTTACACTTAATGTCAGCTTAATGTCGCTATTGCCACCAGATCATACACAGGAACTTATTTTGGGAGGTCCAAATCTCTTCGGAGGGTCCAAATTCAATATGAGGATAAACTAAATTAAAATTTGTAAAATTGCCAATGAAATTATATTAAATTTACGGAAAACTCGAGATTTCGGGGGTCCAAACCCTCAGGATCCATCCTTGCGCACGTAAAATAACAAGCGATAATAGGTACAAACAAGAGTAAAATCCAAAACAGCTCAGGAGAAAAAGGCATTCGAAGAAATATAAAAGTTTCTAATCAAGAACATTGACATAAAACTCATGAAAAAACTGATCAAAGTACATGGATTTGGCGTTGTAGGATTGTGATGCACGGACTGAGAAAAGAAAAAAAATGAGAATGGGAGCCTTTGAAATACGGTGTTATAGAAGGATGTTAGAAATTAGATTGATGGATAAATTACCAAATGGAAGAGTACTGGAAATGGTAGGAGAAAGAAGAAGCATAATGTACAATATTTGGAAAAGGAGAGATAGGATGATTGGACACATTATGAGACATGGACGAATTATCCTACTGCTTTGGAGAGAATGGAAGAAGGGAAAATATCTAGGGAGAGGCTGCGATTGAAATGTAGGGACCAAATGATATAAGATTTAAGGAAGAAGACGAGTGGAATGTTGTGTCAAACACTAATACAAGGTGTAGGGAAGAAAAAGTCATGAAAATGAAAAAAAAAAAAAAAACTGACTCAGGGTAAGAAAGAGTGGAAAATTGCATCAAATCAATCAAAGATTGCTGAACTGACTAGGGATTATTCCATTCCGGGACCAAGTACCTGGGGAAAACCTATATATCGTCTGAAAGTTCTTGCCATGAGAAGTACGAAACCGTTTTCAAATCATGGGCAAACCCGCAAACTGACCCTATGTGGGGCCAGTTTGTTGGTGTTTGTGACCCTATGTATAGTATATTCGACACAAATAAAAATGAATGTTTCGATGCATCACACATAAGCTCCTGAGTCCATCATGTTCCTGTTTGACTCACTGCTAGAATGTGACTCGTTTAAGGGTTTGATAATATCACTTTGCACCCAAACGTACCCATTTCGTCAGTGTTGCCAACGAATTGTAAATACAACGTGGCAGATGGTTTCTGTACCACCCGATTTATATCCATGAAAACGCGGCATAAACATCATTCGTCACTAGAGAAAATATATTTCAGACATATTCCCTCCCAAGGACCCCAGTTTGTCAGTGTTGCCAACCAAGTATAAAATAAAAAATTGTAAAACAGGTTCCGTACGGTGAGACGTTTATACACCATGCTTTGCAGAAACATCACACGAACTATAGCAAAAAGATGTTGAGTGTGGCCGTCTCCCAACCATTCTAGGTTGTCAGTGTTGTCATCAAATGTAAAAATCACAATGTTGAAAATGGCGTGAATGTCATTGAACGAATATATGACAAAAGTGATAGAAGCAGCATTGAACAATGGAGAGTGTCCCCATCTCACAACCACCTCAGTGTGGAGGATATAATTAGACTGTGGCCCATACAAGGTTTGTAGTATATTAGTGAACCCAAAAACACCCATGTTGTCAGTTATTATATGTTTGCCAATGCGGTAGACTTCATGCGAAAATCTTGAATGTTCGCATTGGTTGGTAACACTGCCGCACTGGGGTGCTTGTGAGATGGGGACACTCTCCATTGTTCAATGCTGCCTCTATCACTTTTGTCATATATTCGTTCAATGACATTCACGCCATTTTCAACATTGTGATTTTTACACTTGATGACAACACTGACAACCTAGAATGGTTGGGCCACACTCAACATCATCTTGCTATAGTTCGAGTGATGTTTCCGCAAAGCTTGCTGTATAAACGTCTCATCGTACGGAACCTGTTTTACAATTTCTTATTTCCATACTTGGTTGGCAATACTGATAAACTGGGGTCTTTTTAGGAGGAATATGTCCCAAGTATATTTTCCAATCATCCTATCTCTCCACGTTGTATTTACAATTCGTTGGCAACACTGACGAAATGGGTACGTTTGGGTGCAAAGTGATATTATCAAACTCTTAAACGAGTCACATTCTAGCAGTGAGCCAAACAGGAACATGATGGGCTCAGGGGCTTATGTGTAATGCATCATAATATTCCATTTATTTCTGTCGAATATACCATACATAGGGTCACAAACACCAACAAACTGGCCCCATATAGGGTCAGTTTGCGGGTTTGCCCATGATTCGAAAACGGTTTCGTACTTCTCATGGTAAAAGCTTTCAGACGATATATAGGTTTTCCCCAGGTGCTTGGTCCCGGTATGGTATCATCCCTAGTGAGAAGAAGAAAGATGATTTCCCTTTATATAAAGTTTTGATCTCTGGACTAAGATTCTCAGTTCCTCATTGTACCTTCACACTTTTTGAGATACTGTTTTAAAACTGCAAAAATAGAAATTTGAAAAAAATGTGGGAACTGCATAGATCTTTCGATTAATTTACTCGATTTTTGTTATGTTTTTCGTCTACATTATTCCGCTGCAATTATTGTTCCAGATGGCACCCCAAACAGTGACTAGGCCTAATTCCGGGGAAAGAGTAAGCTTTGTCTCTGAACATAATTTCTGAAAGCAAGCCTGAATCTGAAAGTTATGAAATACAACTATCTAGAAAAATATGTACCGTAGCATTGATCATTTATATGGTAGTAACGTGATTTTTACCATATGCAGTATGAGGAGAAATGCTTGCGTCTAAAGCAAAGTTTAAGATGATTCATATGAATACGATATGCACTACTGTAGAGGAGAAAAAACAATATTGCAGCATAATCCCAAATAGCTCCTAGCATAGGATGATTTCATTTGAAGAAAAAATAATATAAACTGTTTCCAACTAAAAGTCATAACTGAGAACTTGCACACCTTCATGTAACGCCGCCTAATTCCTATCTTTCATCAAAACCAGCCGCTCAAACATCATGAAGCTTTTACGTCAGAGCAAGTGAGTCATAGACAGTCTGGGATCTCCAAAATATTTCGTAAATTATTTGCATGTTTTCTTTAAAAAAAACTAGCCGAGTGCCACGCACTCTACCGCAGCTGACAATCTGTTTCTGAATGGTTCATTTAATATTTATATATGCACAAGAAGTTATGTATTTAAAAAAAATGTGTATGAATAAATATTTTAAAACCAAACTGTAACAAAAAATTACATTATTTATGAAATCTTTAAAGGAGATATATCCGAAGAATGTAACTGCGATTTAACTCTACCTTAAGTACCTGTTATTAAGCTTATTTAATCCAAATATATATTAATATACAGAAAAAGCATCAATCGAATTTGGTATTCAGTAATTTATCCTTGCCGATAAAATTATTCTTATTATGATTATTAAAAAGTCAAGAGGGAAGATGCACTAATAGCTAGCATCGTTACTTTCCAGATGGTAGTCATGGAACAGGACATGAGCTTCATGACCTGTGACCTGGAAGCAGTTTGACCTGTGACTCAACACACTCAGCGACCCATACAGACTCGTGACCCGGAAGCCAAAAAAATTTCGTCCCGCACACGGATAAAAGTGACTGGAAAATAATTTTAACCAATATATTTTCTTGTTTCTCTTCACTAAATCTATAATTCTCATTCTCTCTTTTCACTGAATTTATATATATATATTTTCTTTTCAGTAAATCTATCATTCTCTTTCTTTTCACTGAATCCATCATTTTCTTTTTTTTTTCCTTTTCACTAGATATACCATTCTCTTTCTGTTTGATCAGTATATATATATATATATATATATATATATATATATATATATATATATATATATATATATATATATATATAATTCTTTCTTTTCACTAAATCGATCATTCTCTTTCTTTCTCATCACTAAATTTATAATTCTCATTTTTCTTTTTAATAAATCTATCATTCTCTTTCTTTTCACTAAACCTATTATTTTCATTCTTCCTTTTCACTAAATTTATCGTTCTCTTTCCTTCTCATCACTAAATATATTATTTCATTCTTTCGTTTCACTAAATTTATACTTCTTTTTCTTTTCACTAAAACTATCATTCTCTTTATTTTCACTAAATCTATTATTTTCTTTCTTCCTTTTCACTAAATATATCATTCTTTTTTGTTTCATCACTAAATATACATTTCTCATCTTTCTTTTCACTGAATGTGTAATGTTCATTCTTCCTTTTCACGAAATCTTTCATTCTCTTTCTCATCACTAAATCTATAATTCTCATTCTTTTTTTTACGAAATCTATCATTCTCTTTCTTTTCACTAAACCTATTCACTAAACCTCTTCCTTTTCACGAAACATATCATTCTCTTTCTTTCTCATCACTAAATCTATAATTCTCATTCTTTCTTTTTACTAAATATATCATTCTCTTTATTTTTCTCTCTCATCAATAAACCCAATAATTATCATTCTTTCTTTCACTAAATCTATCATTTTTTCTTTCTTTCCACTAAATCAATTATATTTTTTTCTGAGTTATGTGTGTGAGTGTGTGTGTGTGTGTGTGTGTGTATGTGTAGGTGTGTATGTGTGTGTGTGCAAAGCACTATGTACACTAAAAATAATGATAAGGCTATTCTTGTTTTTTGTTTAATTATCTTAAATAGTCTGTGTTCAAAACCACTGCATTATTTTTCAGAGTGTGAAGACTAATAAACGTGAATTATTAAACATGAATTATCTTTTAAATATTCAAGACATAATATCATGGTATTCAAGATACTGATTAAGAAGTAATGTTACAGAAATTGAACACGTGAATGTCTGACCTTAATGATTGAACGTTCAGGCATTTGTCTTCCAGTAGGATGATACTGTAGTCCTGTCAGTAGAACAGAAGTGTTGTTATATGTTGCGATTATAATATATTGTTGCTATATAGTTTGTAGTATTACATTGTCTTTATTTTTCGATTATATTTATTGGTTACAATATAATGATACAGATAGTAAAGTTAATAAAAAATAAGAAACATTACATTAGATTTTCAAAATACAATGTTACGAATGTCTTTACAAAGGACATAATTTTTACTTGAGTAAAAGTAAACTATAGTATACGTTATATTTCTCATATATATTTACCTATACTATATTTATTTATACGCCAAGTGAAATTTCTGGTGAACAAACACCGTGTGCGTGGGTTTCCTCGGGATTCTCCCGTTTCCTCCCACTTTCTTCACTCCACCACTTCATTCATTACTCACCATCACCGACTCCTTTAGCCTAATCGGCATAAACGTGGGACGTAAAACTCAAAGATTTCATTTCATTTATTTTATATTTATTTATATAAAGTAAATGTAATACAGAACAGTCACTCATGTGTTCTATAACGGACCTGGCTTCGAAGCTAATGGGAAATAACAACGACATTAAATGGTATCAATCAGGTTTTTGCTACAGTTTATGTATGCCTACTGCATGAAAACTCAATTACATCCTGCTGGCAGTACGAGAAAATATTCATGCGCACAGTTTCTTTCCATACTGCCTCTAAGATGCTATTTCGCTCTGGTAGAATGATTGGACATTCTTTCATTAAGTACTTGACAACATTAATCCACTAGAAAAGTTCTAAGTAACGCTGTCGCATTTTGACTGTTTTCGAGTTACCGCGTCTGTCTGGATCAACGGATCCGTCCTAGTCACCGAATCTGAGAAATTTGGGACCCTGACTCACAAGTAACACTTCGCTCCTTTGAATCTGGAATGGCGGAATACGACACATATTCCGAAATAGCCAGTCCTACTCACGATGCATATAGATTCTCAGCGTCAGTAAGCAATGAATACCAGAATTATGGGCCTGTAAAGTTTTAACATATGAATCCATAGGACATACAACGTCTACGCATTTCCTTGACGTCTCTTTCTGCTAACCTTATGTAATATACTACATAGAAACCGTACTGTTTATAAAACACAAGAAGGAAGTGGAAGATTGCATTCAAACAGACAACAAGACTGACTTTGGTTTAAATCAACAACTGCTATTGAAGGCACGTTGGAAGTATTTACAGCGACCAATCGATGTGCAGATCAAGAAACAGAGCATGAAAAGTACAGAAAGTTTGCTCGCGGTGTGTAAACTTGACAAACGCTAAATCATTTCACTTGGAACACGTGTCACTGTCGATTGACTCAAAACAGTAATCGTGAGAAGAAATCTACATTCCCAGTGCTTCTTCTAAGTAACCAGCTTTGTAGAAAACGCACAGAATCAAGTTCCTGAACCTGGAGCGCTGAACTGATTGATAGTGAATAACTATAATGCCAGGAATCGGTCACGGTGCCAGATGTTCACATCATTTATCAACACCAGTGTGTTACTTCCATAGCGGATGAATGACTTGTACTGCCTGTAGAAGTGCACATCTAATGGTTGAATCTTCCCTGTATATCCTCCAGGAATCAGCCTCTTCTTGACATCAACTTCTGCGAGTTTAAGGTTATTTTTACTTCAACAGTTTATTTTTGTTTTCTCTTTTTCATATGCTGCCGAAGGTAACTGCCATACATATCCCAGCCATGTTCTTGGGATTATCTTGGGACATTCAGAATATTCTGACGCGTCTTCGTCCATAGCGTTAGCAGGTTAGCAGAAAGAGACGCCAATAAAATGCCTATTAGTTGTATTACCTGTTGATTCCTATGTTAACTTTAGAGGCCCCTAACTTCTAAACCCTTTGCTGACGGACACTGGGAATCCATGAGCATCTTAATTAGGACTGGCTCTTTTAGGATATGTGTCGCATTCCGCAATTTGGGATTCAAAAGGGCGAAGTGTTATTTGTCAGCTTTGGATAAAAATTGTGACCCAAGTTATCCGGTGACCCATGGCCTGTACCGTCGCTGCCATACAAAGCGCAAAATATACCGCAATAGGATTAAACGTGCGATACATCGCGTACGATGCACATTGCAACGCGAAACCATAGTTTTGACTTCAGTGACGATTGGATTGATCTGAGCACAGTAACACACAGACTAACTGAAAAAATATCATGCTATGCAATAAGTGTTTAGTTAAGTACATGAATCGCTTGTGCATAAAAAGGTACCTACTTAAAATAATATCCAGTGCCATTTTGATACAATTAAACTGAGTCATGAATTTTAGGACAATATTGCTTGTCTTAATAAAGTTTTGTATGTAAAGTAGTAGGAAAACAGTTCAATATGACCACAACGATTTTTTTTAAGACAGTCACTCTTGGACATTTTGGCTCATCTCAATTTCCGATAAAGAGTTAACGTTCCAGAGGAAATTTAAATATATCGTTTCTTACTTAGTTTCACGTCCCACGGTTATGTTCTGAAGCTAAGGTAGACGGTGATTATGATCATGAACGAAATGATGAAATGAAGAAAATAGAAGCAAACGGAAGAATCCCCAGTAAATCCCACGCACACGATATTTGTCTACTACAAAGCTCACTTGACGCGGAATGGGATCAAAGCAGGAACATTTGCACCGGAGGTAAACGCTCTATCACCTTTTTTTTTAAAAAAAAAAAAAGTTCCCTAACTTTCAATTTCTATCACTTTTCATGACTACCGATCTTGACAGGGACACGAACGCTAAAACATTGAGGACAGTTAAAATCCCACCCATGCTACTACAGAGGGAATAGAACCTCAAATAGGTTTCACCTCACGATCGTTAGCCTAACGCACAGACTATTCATCTATACCTACCGGCATACCACTAAGAAACCCATTTGATGATCCACAGTTATGCCATCGTTTAATGTACCAGAGTTATGCCATGCAGACTAATGCAGATAATTGGAAGTGAATTATAGAAGTGTCAAAAGTCAAGATTGTTGATGTTTTACGAAACCGAAATACATTTCGACATGTAGGTTTTGTTTACAAAACCAAAAATCATAATTTGGAGTGTTTCGAGTATACAACCGAAAAACATCGTTAGGACGGAACCTTTACAAACTGCAAACAATGTTGAGGAACTAAGAACTGAAACACCTACAGCAGTTTTCTAACCCAACCTATTTCTCTTCTTCTCTACAATTTCATTTGCATTTCAACTGGTTTTAGTCCCAGAACCAGAACCGATTTTTCTCAATTTTCGGTTCTCCGTACGGAACAGATTTTCTTGGAAAATTGGTATCGGTACAGAGTGTGAAACCGTTTGTTTACATCAGAAAATCTCTCGGTTTCAATCCTGGAATCTTTTTCTCGGGCCGGAACCAAGTAGAGCACATTTATGGCTATCGGTTCACTTACCGTTAACAACTATGGTAGAAAACTGAAATACAGTATAATATGCTTGCCCATTGAATATTTCTAAATCATCACACACATCTTGTACGAGGCAAAGTTGTTGAGTAACTGTAATTATTGGTTCCAAAATAGCTATTGCTTTATAAATGTTATGGACACCAGCTTCATTGTATGTCGCGTCAGTGAATGAGCGATGTGAAAGAGTCAGCTGTGCATCGTACCTTGTAAATTAAAAATCATGTGAGTATCCAACATGAGAAAGGCACGAAGAAATTTATACAGAATACGCAATTATATGAAATGCCATATTTCAGTTTTACGTCCGGTTATGCCGTGAAGGCTAAATAGACTGTTGTTATGAGAATGAATGAAATAGCAGAATGAAGGAAGTGGGATAGAACGGAGAACCCCGAGAAAACCCATTAATACGGCGTCTGTCCACCACAAACTCTACTTGCTGAAATTTGCAAACGAACCATGGACCAGCCGCACTAGAGAGAAACGCTTTACCACTGACCACTGAGCGCTGCCCCTATACACAATAAGTATGTGGTATCATGATGCTCTAAGCATAACATTAGTAGAGCTGCTGAAAGCTGGTACTATAGCGATAGTCATATACATTGGACTCTAGTGAAATAGAGTATTTGATATGATAGAGATGAAGAAATTATGATATTTCTATGATACTGAAACGGTTAATCTAGCTCTACTATTACGGGTAGTTACATTTAACTTCTTTCTGCATGATGGAATCAAGTGATGTCAGATAGCTATCCGAAAATGTCTACTGCATTTTAATGAAAGAGATTCCGTTCTCGCATTAGGTGACAAGATTAACCCTTAGTACTCTCAGATCACAATACTTTTGTCTCTTCCATATTTTATAGTGGCTTTTGCTTTGTGGCAGCATATGGAAATCATTTTAGAATATTTCATAAGAAAAGTGTTCAATATAGGGGGTTTTAAAAGTTATACAGGAATCTACAATCCAGCAACTTTCAAAGCAAATGTCATATTTAAACATTAAAAAAAAAAAAAAAAAACTCACAATAAACTAAAATTTTGTTCTGTTTACACAGATAGGTAAACGAACCACGTGACATGTGATTGCAACTGGTTTCAATTTAGAAGATGGAGAAATGTGTGTTATGGTGTAACAAGTCAAATTATTGTATAAGTTTTGGGTGTGTATAAGGTTCCAAACGTTTAAATAAAGAAAAATCACTCCATCGGAAACAAACATACGGAGATGATACGACAAGTTCAAGCCAACAGGAACTGTAGCAGATTTGCCACGTAGTGAAAGATACAGAACAAACAATGGGAAGTGGTTAATATAGTTCAGGAGAGAGTGGAGAGGAACTCAATGAAATCACTTAAACGACAGTCTCTGGAACTGGTAGTAGCGAAGTCTAACTTGCAACATTACTTGCTGGTAATTTCTTGCGGCTGCAAGAAATTACCACCCAAGAACTACAAGTTGTTTTTTTGCATAAACCAATCTGCGTCATCAGGAGCGAATCTTCCGTTTTTCGCATCAAGTTTTAACATGACAGTCAAGCCGATAGCAGTGCCGCTCTAACAATAACACGTGAATGAATGGTCAAGGAATAGGTAGGCGAAAACTTTAACCGCCCGGGCATGCTGCTCTGGGAGTTTACCTCGCCTATATGAAGTATGGGGACAAAGCTTCGTGAGCCAAAGGTATTGTGCGTTTGTGTAGTGAGAACAAGCGATAAAATTACTATGTTTACCATTATGAAGCAAACCAGTGGATAATGCAAAGAATAGATAAATTATACATATTGCAGAATTTAGCAATACGAGTTAAACAACATAAATATATTAAAAAAAAATAAACTAAACATTTCCATTTCATTAAGAAAACACGCAGACAGCTATTCTAGCAGACGATATTCATTTCTTTATCTTCGATCCAAGTTAATCCAGTAGTTAAATTAGTTCAGATCAACAAGTAAACTTAGCAATAACTGTTCGGGAGTTAATACAATTCACCTGAACAGAGATATTCAGCTATTCAGAATTCAATTCCGTTTAGGCAAATTATATTAGGACTTCTTGCTGCGTACATTTCCGTTTTTGTAGATAGCTGCGATTTGGTCAATCACACTGAGAAACAAATCGAAGTGCGTATGTTACTGACATTTTATGAACTATGTAATGTGGATTAGAAACATTGGTGGTTCCATTATATTTTGAGGATTTCACAGAAAAATTGAACCCTTTTCTAGTTTCAAGAGCTACGGGGAATCAAATAACGTAAACATTCTATCACGATGTCATTGATCCAGTTTAATCTCATCCATTGTATATATTTTTTTCTATCTCGCTAAGACACACGAGTGTTATACAGCTATCAAACAAACAAATATCAAAATTAAATTTTAAGCTCAGTTGCAATGTGAAATTAAAAATCTTTTTTTTTTTTTTTCATACAACCTATCTAACTCAAAAAGCAATCCAGCAATTTGCTTTCTGTAGTATTGTTGCCAAAACAAATTTACTTCAGTAAATAGGGAAACACTACCGTTCAAGATTATTATTATTATTATTATTATTATTATTATTATTATTATTATTATTATTATTATTAATAATAATAATAATAATAATAATAATAATAATAATAATAATAATAATAATAATAATGAAGAGTAGGATAATAATAATTAAGAAAACGGTTAATATCATAAATTTGAACAAAACGTTGAATGAAGGTCAACTAAAATAATAGTGTTTATTGTTAGCCTAGATACCATAAATGTACTATTGAATGCAGAGGGCGTCGTCATCTTTGTCAGTCTCGAAGCACAGGAGGAGATTCACGAGATATTTTGGAAATGAAAAATTATACATCAGAAACCGAATACTAGACATATACTCAATCCACTAGTACATTAATGGGAACTAGGCACTAATTATCTACTATGTTATTTTACCCGACCTTCATCCGCCATTTCATGTTTGAGTCATGGCCCTTCATTTAATCGTCCCGACTCTTCAGTTTAGGTGGGCTATAACTCTGAAATAACGCATTTGTGCAACCTCTGTATTAAAGTTTTTCTTTTGGTAAGGATTCATTTTGTCCCATGACAGGTTCACTCCATTGAAATCTGAGGAAAATCTGTAGATATTTCCATTAATCTTAAAGTTTCTATTCTGGCATGTTCATCAAATTGAAATCCAAGGGAAATCCCGTAGATATGTCCATTGTTCTCCAAAATTTCTGCTACGACAGGCACATTTCATCATAATCCAGGAAGACTCAGTTGATCTTTCTAAAGTTTTTTTTTTTTTTTTAAAGAGGAGGAAATATTTATGTTAAAATAAAACATAAAAAATGTTCTTAATATCCATGAAATTGGCTTTATTTCACAGTCTCTTTTTTATGGCGTTAATGTTTGAATATGATTTCCAGCATGTGGCCACCGCGGCTGGCGCGTACATGACGTAATCTGGAGATCCAATTTTCACACACTCTTCGCAGTAAATCAGGCTCTATTTCGGCAATAACGCATCGAACGTTGGCTTCCAAGTGCTCAATTGTTTCTGTTTTTTTCCGGCGTAGATATGCGACTCTACATATCCCCAGAGAAAATAATCTAATGGCGCCAAATTGCACAAACGAGGTGGCCAGTTAAAAGGTCCATTTCGTGAAATTAAATCGTTCATCAAATGTTTCTTTCAGCAAATTAAATGTGGCGCGCGCTGTGTGGCATATGACGCCATCCTGCTTAAACCACATGTCTGCAACATTAATGTCTTTCAATTGAGCCACGAAAATGTTAGTAATCATGTCTCTGTATTGCTCACTGTTGACTGTAACGTACTGACCAGCACCATTTTTGAATACGTACATATGGACCATCAATCGCTTGTTGTGTCCGCACTGTACCACGTCTTATGGGATGTGTATTATCGTTTTGAGTACACGTATTGCATAAACGATCCATAGTTTCTCTCGAATTAATCGTTCTTATGGACGATTATAAGCACCGTAAAATGTACGTAATGCCCGATGAGTTTGTCGAATTGAACCATGGGTTTTAAAATAAATTTGCACAATTCGCAAATTTTGCTCCGGTGTGAGTCTATTCGTGATAAATTGGCAAACAAAACTAACCTTAAAACAACCGAGAACTGTAATTTCAGCTGTCACATAAAACAGTGTTGCCAGTTTAAAGTTCTCTGCCTGGAAAAAAATCCTTTATTATCCTCAAAGTTTCTACCGTGATCTTGAATTTCCTGGGACAGGTATGAGGCCTCTGAGATATACGTGATATATGGGATCGATTAATTTGTTTCATAGATACGCACAAAAGAGAAATCTGAGCTATTATTACTGTACTTATGAGTTTACATACGTAACTCTGGTAATTGGGTTCAACCAGAAAAACTTGAATGAATATGGGAAGGCCTAAGTTTTAGAGTTAAAAGCTCGTTCGACTACTGACAACAATCTAAGAATACATGATTGGCTTAAATATAGATCTGTAAGAATCTGTTGTTTTCTTTGTGTACACCACTTACGCAATATTACAACGGGAAATGGAATTTGTTAAATATTAATAATAGGGACAACTACAAAACAGAAGTTCGGTATCCTTGATTGACGCGTGTCTATCACCCAAGTATTTGGCCTCTGAAGCCTAGCCAACACTGGAACAAAGACCATATTATATTTGTATTTATGCCACAAACAAAAGGAGAACAAAGTGTATGTCTGGCGAGTGAGATCAAAAAAGAAAAAAAAAAGAAAAAAAAAGAAAAGTAAACATCGCACAATGGATAACGATAGACCAATTTCTTTCCCCGAATTAATATTGCGTAATTTTCGAAGAAGTCAATAATTCATTCAGATTGCGTTTACTCAACAAAGTACTCTCATTCATTAGCTTCATAACCTACAATTGTGCACAAGAAGAAGACTCCAAACAAACCGCAAGTGGTTATCGAAGTACAAGTACCTTTAGTGAGCCGTTTCTGAGGTGAATTTCCATGGAAACATATAGGTTACTGTTGGAGATATCGTCTGTAAATTTCTAACACACCATATTACTCTATGATCCTGTTTTAGTGTTATTAAGTGATTCATTTGAATAGTAATGTATATATGTTTATGAATAGCTTTGAATAAACAGTTGTTTGTCTATTTGGAGGTGCACACTCAGTTTGCTTTGCAGTTGAATTGTGAACAGAAAATATGTTGCCATACAGATTCATTAGTAAAACGTGAAAGTACCTAGATTTTAACACAAACAAACTATTTGCTGAGCAAAACAATATATTCACATAAAAAACTACATGCGTGTTACAGTTTCGCCAACTAACATTTTGGCTTCATCAGACACTTCCCTGTTTTAGTATGATACTGACAGATGGACGGTCACAGTGTCTGATGAAGCCAAAATGTTAGTTGGCGAAACTGTAACACGCATGTAGTTTTTTATGTGAATATATTGTTTTGCTCAGCAAATAGTTTGTTTGTGTTTCAGTATATACAAAGCAAAGCTTCTACTTATGGAAAATATTACACTAGATTTTAAGTTTATACTTAGGTTGTCCTAGAGATGCAAAGACTTACCTGTTTTGAAATGGAGTTCTTTTCCTTTTCAGGGAAAGATTACGGACAGTTCGCTTTTTTTGTTTATTATATATATGCTTCCCTACGCTACAGCCTAAAATCTCTCATCTGTCTTCAGCTCGTATTGCCCAATTTGAAAATGATGATTTCCTCAAACAAAATCTACTACATTTTTAGTGCTAATGCTATGAGTCACTTTAACTAAAACATTTTTGCAGTCGAACATTTACCCTAAGGTCGACAAACAAATTTGTTGGAACTAGAAAAGCCAGACCATCCACCAATATAGAATTGGCGTTTTTTTTTTTTTTTTTTTTTGGCGCTAAATCCATACAAAGAAACTGATTCATGCCATCTCTTCCCTGTTTTAGTATGATACTGACAGATGGACGGTCACAGTCGCTCTACATTTCCTAGACTTATGAACCGCATAGTTTGTAAGTGTAAAACTAAGATACAGAAATCATTTTGATTAAAACATTTGTATTTTCTGGAAACAATAATTCTAAAGGCAACTAAGCACAACGACGATAAAAGAACAACGGACACTGCATTATAATATATATTTGAACTTATATTATGTCTATGTGGAAATCTAGGTTAAGATTTGTAGTATGACCAAAAAGTCACTATATATATGCACTCTTAGTAACATTCTCTTGGACTTCTGCAGTTGTAAAATTTATTGATCTGCAATTGGAGGTACGTACATGCGTTGGAATGGGTGGAATAGTGGATCGTGAATGACATTTCCAGATTTGTTGAACTTTGCAGGTTTCCCTGGGCCGCGGATTGTATCATCTGGAGAACGACTTCAGCTTTGTTATTTGTTGATAGATTTGACGATTTACCTGGAGAAAGTGCGGTTGTTGAGCCAGCAGGAATTTGGAACTATGGAATTTGATGTAGGAAGCGGCGGTAAAACGGTACTAGTGTCTTGGTCCGTGGAACTTTAGGGATTGAAGCAGTGCCAACACTTGCTCGAGAGTCACTATAGAATACTCGGTGTTCACCAGACGAATGTGGTCTCTTAGAGGAGCTGCAGGTGTTGTGTTGGCCTGACCGTGATTGTTTATTCTGAACAGCTTTGGACTGGAAGATTTTGTCAAAGACATTTTCAGGAACTCGAGGAATATGTGTTTGCTTGGCATTAAAAATGAGAAAACAATTTCTAACAGTCACTAATTTATTTTGCGTTACAACGAGGTTACAACAACCAGATTTCTACAACACGGACAACTGGAGGAAATGTTACGCTCATGTCTGCTTTCATCTCTCATAGGAGTTAAGTAAGGCTTTGATCGCTGAAATACTCACGCAACGCGGAAGGGTGCGCACTACATAAAATTTCTGAAATACATAATACTAAAAATTGGCAACTTAAAATCACTTTATGTGTTCATGTTTCTTGAGAGAGAAAAAAAGTAGCTATGAGACTGTGATAAAAGTTTAATCAATATGTTGATACAATAATAGGCATAATAATAATAATAAAACCACAAAATTACCAAAAAAATGATAAAAGATATGAAGTGCATGAGAAAAAATTAAAGTAAACGTGGATTTATGAGTACATTATTCGCTTACGTAGATGACATAGGCTCCTTTCACCCAAATGACGTCAGGGCAAGGAGAAATGTATTTTCCACATTGAAGTGAATAAAGATGTTTTATACCAAACTTCAACCATCCAGTTATTTTATTTATTTGTTTGTTTACAGAATTTTATTTGTTTTAATATGTCACGTAATGTTTGCATCTAAAGTTGAGTTTGGCTAAATAGTGAGTCCAATTTCTACCTGCTGACTCTGATAATTCTCACTGCAACTTCCGACAACACAATCCACCGGCCACCACTGTCGTCACTTATTTTACATATATTTACACCTTCTTTAAAGTTCTGAACTACCTGTGCACCATGATTACAAGTAAGTTACGGAGAAGTTTCTACTTGCAAGCTACACAAGTTCTATATGTGTTCCATTTGCAATACGGCAGTCACAAACATGGTACAGCACTTTGCTCTAAATTCCTTGAAATAAATCAATATTAGCACTATGAGTAGCAGCTGCGTGAAAGTCATTGATCTGACCCATTTTGCTGTAAAATACCCTGAATGATGTTAACAGAATTTTACTTCTTAGCTCAATCTTATAATTTTTTAAAATGATTAACAAAATGCTATATTGTATAATTGCTCAAAAGATACAAATTATGGAGGTATAATAAGTAACAATAATTGTTCAAATTCTGATTACCGAATGTAGGGTGTCCATAACACTCGAGTGCTATAAACAGGAAACTTCCAGGTACCGTTCATAGCATGCCTACAGTACAATATACACGAAATGATTATGCTAAGAGGTGATGTGCTTATCTGCTGCACCTGTACTTCACATTAACATACTACACATATCACATCTACTGTCAATGAACTCTAAATGCTTCTAAATTCCATAGCATTGTTTCTAACTGGAATATCGTACAGGAACAAGAAATGATAAAACTAACGAACGTTCTGGTTAAGTCACTTTCTTGCGCTTTTAAGTCGGTACATGTAGTCAATTTGATACATTTGACATACCTTGTAGAATAATATACAAATGTTAATATAAGACTTGTATGTTAGTACGATACTTGCACCTGGGGCCGCGGTGACTCAGTGGTAGAGCGTTCACCTCTGGTGCTTGGGGTCCCGGGTCTGATCCCAGCCCCCGTCAAGTGATCTCTGTGGTGGACAAACACCGTGTGCGTGGGTTTTCTCGGGGTTCTCCCGTTTCCTCCCACTTTCTTCATTCCACCATTTCATTCATTACTCATCATCACCGTCTCCTTTAGCCTAACCGGCATATCCGTGGGACGTAAAACTCAAATATTTCATTTCATTTCATTTACGATACTTGTACCTGAAATTAATTTGCTGCAATAATAAGGTGTTTGTCCAAATATTTTTTTTTATGCTGCACTTTTTCAAGACATCCGTCTCCATGCACAGACGCTATGGCCAGATCAACCACTGAAGTCAGTCAACGCACAAACACAATTAAAAAAAAACTAAAATATCACTGACAACAAACAAGAGATGAAACTAATATGAACATAAGAAATATATACATACAAGCTTAGCCACGAAACTATAAACTTACTAACATTAAAAGCAAGTAGCAAGTCATAGTGTACATCACGTGAAGAAATTTAGTTTTATCAATAGTGCATTTCCCATCACCCTCCACAACCCACTCAAAAATTTTACCGTTGCCATGACAACCTAATTTTATTACATTTAAAATTTACTAATGACTTGAGAGGGGGCACGGTGGCTCAATGGTGGAACGTTCTTACCTCTGATACACGAAGTCCCTGGTTCGATCCCCGACCAGGTAAGTTTTTGGCGGATAACATTGTATCCATGGGATTTCTCGGGCTACTCTTGTTTCCTCCCACACTTTCATTCCAACAATTATTTCATCATTCGCTTGCCTTATATCCGTCTCTCTTAGCCTAAAGGGCATAAACGTAGGACGTTAAACTGAAACATTTCATTTCATTTTCATGAAGGAATTGTGGGAGAAAAAGGAAAGAACCCTGAGGAAATCAACAGACATGATATTATTAACATAAACTTTCATCAAATAACTGTAAAAGAAGAAATGCAAGAACTCTGGGGAAACCAATGGAAATAATGTTATCAGCATAAACTTTCATCAAAGAAATGTAGAAGAAGAGACGAAGAAACTTGAGGAAACCAACGGACATGATGTTATCAACATAAACTTTCATCAAAGAATTGTAGAAGAGATGAAGAATCCTGAGTAAACCAACGGTCATGATGTCATCAACACAAAGTTTCATCAAGGATTGTAGGAGAAGAAACTAAGAACCCTGAGGAAACCAATGGACATGATATCAACACAAACTTTTTCAAAGAATGGTAGGAGAAGAAACGAAGAATCCTGAGGAAACCAACGGACATGATGTTATCTACACAAACTTTCATCAAAGAATTGTAGAAGAGATGAAGAATCCTGAGTAAACCAATGGTCATGATGTCATCAACACAAAGTTTCATCAAGGATTGTAGGAGAAGAAACTAAGAACCCTGAGGAAACCAATGGACATGATATCAACACAAACTTTTTCAAAGAATGGTAGGAGAAGAAACGAAGAATCCTGAGGAAACCAACGGACATGATGTTATCTACACAAACTTTCATCGAAGAATTGTAAGAGAAGAAACGAAATAACCCTGAGGAAACCAACGGACATAATGTGGGACCTTAAACTGACAGCTTTTATTTATTTCTTTTTTTACTAATGAACTGCTATTTTCTCAATTAATATTAAAATCGGAACTGCTAGTAAATTTCTACCATTTCTGGTTTCAGTAGAAAAATTAAAAGTGGAATTGGGACGCTTTATTGACTACAGAAAACCGTTTCTCGATACATAGTACCTTTTTCTACTCTATTGCAATCAACGTTAAAACCAAAAGTGGTTGATTTCTTCCGCTTGTAGTTTGAATACAGGATTGAGAGAATATAGTAGAAAAATATTTATTTTTAGAATGCTAAATCGATTGCAAAACAACAAACTGTTTCTCGTTCTCTTGTCGTTTCTGCTCTACGTAGATCAATATTTAAACCGAAAGTTGTAGTGGATTCTTATCACTTCCGGTTTTAGTAGTGAGTTAAGGGTGGAAAGGAAACGTATTCTTGGGATACGTAATCGACTGCAGGAAACCGTTTCTCGCTATCTATTACCGTTTCTGTTCTAAAGTAATGAACGTTAAAACTTGTACCACTTCCGGTGCATGTACCACCTCCATCAACGAACTTGATTACTAATATTTAACCTTCTACATCCTGGGCAAAATTGACGATAATACGTTAAGTAGTTCTTGAGATTTTCTCTCTTCCGGATGGACACAGATTAAATATATCGTGACAGAAACTAGGACCTTTATTCTAAGACATCGCTACTTGAGAAGCACCCTGTTGTCGACAGCTACCGAGATATACAGTGACATAATTCATAAAATTTGTAAAATCGTTTCTCAATGAATCATTGTACTGAATGGTAATAGACTACAGGAAACTTTTACCGCATTCCAGGGATATGTACACGTCTCGTGTCCTTCCATGTTAGTGTCGTCTCTTTCAAGCATAGTACCTAGGTTCCCTACAGTCAGCAGGGCATCGAATTTCCAGGAAGATCAAAATCACGGGATGTGATGACTGTAAGAGGATTTTGTCATTGTTGTGGAGAGTGTGTGTGCATGTAAGATCGAGAGACGAGAGAATCGAAGCCGAAGGCAAAAATGCTAAGATAGACCATTGTCAATTTCATCACGACAGATGAAAATCCACTATGTGGGTATGGAGGAGAACTGAGCAACAGAGAGCGATACGCTTGGCCATAGCCCCAGCTCTTTTCCTCAAGCAATTGCGAACCTATGGAGAGAGCAAATGCTCCATTATTACAACGGTAAGTTAGTGAAATATGTCGCCGAAGAATCTGTCCAGCCAACCCTGGAAGTGAGACCTACCTGAACCGAGCAACTCGGAAGACTAACACGGAAGGGTTCCTTAAGTTGTCGCTTAATTCTGATTGCCACATAGCACATCTCATAGAGCAACATGATAAATGAACATGAGCAAAATTTAAGCTGCTATGGACCAGAAGGATAGGACGGGGATTCAAAATTTGAATATCCAAAGAATCATATCATGGAATTATGTAAGTTTAAAGTAAATATCTAGAAAACCGTTAAAGCAATCAAAACAAAAGTTGCACAACATAATGAGAATAAAATGCCCTATCAAAAACCATAAACAGTGTTACCATAGATGAAGCAGTGTTGCCAACTCAACATAAAATATTTTATTATAAATAGCATCATATACAAGTGTGCACAGATTTAAAATGCACTGTTATCACTAAACATAACAGTGAGCTGCAGTAGTACAGTGTTCCACGCTAAGCTACATATGCTGAAAATGTACGGTACAATGGAAAAGTCTGATATGTGGGACCAAAGGGTAATAAAAGAATGCATTAGAAAAAAAAAGTGAGGAGTTGCAATATACTTCTGTAGCCCCCATGAATAAGCAGACAACTCGCGGAAACAAAATGATACACGCGAGGAAAGAAACACGTGTTTTCTTATTCTGTAAATTGGTTTCCCATGTTATCAATATTTCGAAGAGTACTTTCTTGGTTTATGTCTTTCGTGTTAAGTAACATATCCTTTTACTTCCTCTCCTACATACCACATGATTATGTTTGTACACGGTAATATTACCATATTCACATTGGAAATATAATTATTTTGTTACGGAACGTGCTTATTTCGTTTTTTTAGTAGGAACGGATAGAGGTGTGGTTTAGAAGGCTAGACAACCGACATATCAGGCATCGCGAATTCCAATCCCGCCTCGTACAAGTTTTGCATTACTTTTCGCCTTACATTTCATTGTTATCTTTCTCTTTCATAGTGTTTAGGATCCCACTTTGCACATCTACAATATATAGCTTCAAAACTGACATATACTATGAATTTAGTTCAAATGCATAACACCGATAGTGTAACATAGCAAAATGTCAGCTGTGTCACAAAATATTGATGCATTTAAAAAACGAACTTGATTGATGCAATTTTTACGTACTGAGACCCAGATTCCTTTATTACCATCTGTTGCCACATATCATACTTCTCCATTGTACATTTTCAACACACGTAACTCCAATAGTGTGTAACACTGTACCACTACACTTCACTGTTATGTTTAGTGATAATAGTGCATTTTAAATCTGTGCACACTTGTATATGGTGCTATTTATAATAAAATATTTTATGCTGAGTTGGCAACACTCCTTCACCTATTTCAACAATATTTATGGTTTTCGATAGGGCATTTTGTTCTCATTATATTGTGCAACTTTAGTTTTGATTGATTTAAGGATTTTCAAGATATTTACTTTAAACTTACATAATTCCATGATATAATCCTTTGGATATTCAAATTTTGAATCCCCATAGCTCCTATCCTTCTGGTCCATAGCAACTCAAATTTTGCTTATTTTCATTCCTCATGATGCTCTATCAGATGCGCTATGTGACAACCAGATTTTAGCGACAACTTGTGGGACCCTCCCGTGTAAGTATTTTATTAAGGTACCGTGATTACGGACCTTCCTTAAAATATTAATTGTCTGTTTTCTATCAATTTTGTAATTATTTGTTTCATTTGATACATCCTAAGCAAGATCTCAGTTTCTAGCAAGTCCTAGCCAGGGTTGTCAGTTGAATTCTCAAAACCATCCTCTTTGCAGTAAATTCAGATGAGCTACAGGATTGAAAATAATAAAGGAGCATTTGGTAAACCAAACTCCTAAATAAATAAATAAATAAATAAATAAAATAAATAAAATAAAATTAAAAAAAAAGATTTTTCATTATCACTGAGTCGACATTTCAACCCTAGCACAGCAATATCCGAAAGCTCCTATACTATTACATGCGAGTTGTTAGGAACGCCATTCGCGACGAGTTACAATTTTATTTTCTTTTATTTATCCCCGGCTTCTCGATGAATGAAGTCAATATAATTTGAAGTAAGATTATGTTGCAGCCCTAGCGGAAAGAAAGGTACAAAAGGAAACAGATTGTGGAACTAGATTTGTTGCTCGTAACCTCGACTTCTGAAAAGCCATCACTAACTTGACCAAGTGTGTTATCGGTATATTAAATCCAAAATACGGCTTAGACATTCACGTGAGACACTCACTTATTCTTGTCGTCCTGTCACAAAAACATGAAACCAAAGAAAATCCTTTTAAGTAAAAAAAAAAAAAAAAAAAAAAACTTTTTTCTCCCTTTAGATGTAGAAATTCAGAAACGTGTGTTACTATAAGTAATAATAAAGGTATAATAATCTAACATCTAAAAAGTAGTCACAAAAGACGTACATGCTCTTTTGACATTTGATGAAGACATACAAAACATGAAAATTAAATGAAATATTAAATCTGTCGAAAATAAAAATAATTTGAAATCACAAAATCAGATATCTCTACTTTAACGTTTTCAAAAATATGAACGTAATTTGCTAATGCTTGATTTCCAATTACGTTACATTTGTGTTTGACATGTTCACTACCGTACACAAAGTTAGACGTTTGCTCTTATATTGCATGCTATGCACAACCACCAGTAGAAGGCCATGTCGTTCAGATCATCATGATTTCGAATCCGATGGCATACCATACTGAGTTTTCTCCAGTATTTTCTCCTTTCTACCAGGAGAATGGTGTGACTTGGAAATCAAGAGAATGACCAATTCTTTTATTTTCTTTCCCACTGTTATTGTAACTCACTTGTATCTATATCAATGTAAAACCACCTAGGAGGATATTTGTAAAAGTTACCGGGCTGACATTAAAAGTGGTTGGTTAAGGTATAACGTCTGTTCAGCGACGAGGCTATATAAGACATTGGCGTACAGCTTAACGTGAGATCCGAACCACATGAGTTCCCGCTGGTTATCAAATCCGAGTCTCCCTCGCTCGGCACTGAAATATCGCGCCACTGGTAATAACACGTTAATGGCATATAGTGTCATCTATGGAAGAAATAATGTATCTCTTTCAACTGTCTAGCTACGTCAGTTCGTTGGAGGTAGTCATTTGAATCAGTGGCTGTATTGAGTTCGTGAACTGAATGATAATCCTTTGTAACAACAGTCGTGTGAACTATAGCATTGTCATGTAGTTCTTCCATAGATGACACTATATGTCATGAATGGGTTATTAATAGTGGCACATTATTTCAGCTACCGGAAACTTTTGGAAATACTCTCGTATATTTGGAAGGTGTTAATTAAATAAATGAAGTTCTTCCCTTTACCATTCGTGAAATACATTTTCAGAAACGTAATCCCTAAAGCAAGTATTTTTAATGTTAGTAATGCCCAATTAATTCTATTTTTCAAAACAATGAAAACGACATCTTATATACTAGGTTAGTCTCTGGTCAGCTGGGGGTTTCGCTCTAGACTCCGCGTTTGCTCGGCCTATGGCCTTGCACCTCATATATCAGTCTATCTTTCTTAATATTCTGCTTGTTTACTTGAATTTTATTTTTACAGCAGTCTTTGATTTGTCGCCCGATGAAAGATAAAGTAAAACAAAACTTTAAGATTTGGACACACGCTTGATTTTCCCTACAGCATCCATTCAGGAGGCTATTAAAAAAAAACATGAAATTCCCTAAAACTGATTTTTTTTTTTTACGATTGTTTTGTTTCATTTTCAAAAACCTACGAGTTGCTACGTCTTGAGTTTCTGTTCTGATTTGACATATTTAAAATGTAAGTTCTTCATTGAAAAATAACCCAATTTGATTTACATGGTAACATTTTCTCCTTCCCTTTAAAACTCCTACAAAATAAAAAGGTTCACTTTGGGCAATTTTCCTGTGTTGTGTTCCGGGAGACTGCAAAGATGCCAAATTTCATCATTGTAGTCTTAACGGAAGTGCCTAATATTTTTTGAGTGAAGGTGTCCCATTTAAATAACATGAGGGATATTTTTCAGTTCCTCATAAAACACCACTAAAGTTACATTTTGTTATTTTTCCTGATTTAGTTAAGTCACGGTATCAAAAAAAAAAAAAAAAAAAAAAAAAAAAATACAAGTGTATCAATTTTCAAGTTTATATTCCAATTCCATTTAGCGTTGTGTGTGAATGCTGCAGCGCTAAATCACTACGTTCTTATACTGAGTGCTAATCTAATTTTAAGACAGAATCCAAACCATAAGTACCCTAACAAACGATTGAATCTGGGACTCCCAATAATACTTATTAGCTTTAATGCGAAGAAGTCAGGTTGCATAATGGAGAAGTGAATCGTACATTGATTCTTAAATGGGTTTGTTTTCAGCACGCTTTTGTACGAGCCCCGTCTCATATAGCCTAACTGCTGAAATGGACGTTATACTCTAAATGAACTTAACTTTTGTACGACCCAAATGTAGATTTCCTAACTTTGGGTACCGTACGCCAGTTTTAGCTGAAGTAACTTAAAATTACATAAAATCAAAATGTTCAACATTTACACAAGATAAAAAACATTCTACCTATGCAACATACTTGCTTTTTATCACGCGGACTCTCAAATAAGTAAGAAATAAGGAACATGACAGAAACTCCTACATCGAGCCCAACGATCTATAAAAACCGTGCGTGACAGCTGAACAGCATAGATAGATATAAAAGAGAAGTTCGGCACACACATTCCGATACTGTCAACATCAATCTTACGAAAATTTCCCACGAGATAAACATCTTAGTAGCCTATAAGGGACTCAATTTTACGCTTCCAACTACGGAACCAACCAGCAAAAATTAGGTGACAAGATGAAAAGAAGAATTTTTGGTGAAACGGAAGAGATTACTGCGGGATTGCAATAATTGACATGATTAACGATGTTAGATTCTATCTAAATTTTACACTAAATTCACGTATAATCAAGGGAAGTCCAAAGAACGTTTACCTATTACTCTGCATCTGTGGTTACTAATCTATGAGGTGTGGAAATCCATCGAGGGGAACATAGGCAACAGAAGCAAACAAATTACTCAATGCATTCCATTGAAATTCAAATCCAGACTTACACCCACCAAATTATACATGTTACTAGATTAGCACATACAAAGAAAATAATGTGAAACATTTATTTTAACGTCCAACGTTTATGCCCTATACGTTAAAGAAGGTTGACGATAAATACAAAGGTAACTATGAAAGAAGTGGTGAAATCTCAAGAAGAAGAAGAAAAAAAAACAGAGAACACAATGCTAGCCATCTCATATATATTTGGCGAGAGAGAGTTGATTTGAGTTTAGCGTCCCTTTCTACAGCAAGGCTATATGAGACGGGACCTACTGATAAACGTGAAGTCCGAACCATATGAGCTCCTACCGGGAATCGAACCGGAAGTCTGCAAAGGCGCGTACTCTAAGTACATATATATATATATATATATATATATATATATATATATATGTGTGTGTGTGTGTGTGTGTGTGTGTGTGTGTGTGTGTGTGTGTGTTAGGGTGTACTTACTTCTTGACTTCTGTTTTAAAGGGTGCTCTTACCGACCATATGTTAATATACATTGTGAGGGAAAGGTACCTTGTAAGTTTAGGAGGGCTAGGGGAACGATACCATATCTTGGATAGAGGTAATGCACTGTAGGTAGAACTCCACTTATTTCTGAAAAGTACTAACATGGCGATCATTTTGGATTCAGGTTCCCAATTTTGGATTCAGGTTCAAAATTTTTAATAGGGAGGGGGTCATATGACGCACCATTCTGGGTAGCTTTTCACCAGAAACATACATTTGACGTTATTTCCAACTTATGTTTAATGATTTAATAATTATTGCCTTGATAATATATGTTTATTAACTTGCAATTTTCTTTCCTATTTTACAATATACCTTTCTCTCATATTGTATATCGTAAATGCATTAAAAAACTTGAGACCACTTGGGGGTACAATTTAATATCATTCAATTCAGATAATATTTTATATCTATCGATATATATATATATATATATATATATATATATATATATATATATATATATATATATATATATATATATATATGACGATGTTTGTCCCTCAACTTCTCCTAGAACGCCTGGCCGAAGTTGATTCCAACCACTTGAATTGACCCTGCCTTAGCTTAGGTTTCTATCATGTTACTTTTGTTAAAATTTGTATTGTAGTATCTTATGTGTCTCTCAAATTAGAAAGATGGAATTTGTCATATCAAACCTTCGATTAAAATAAGTGGACCCGTGTTCCAGTGTGTTTAAGAATTCCCCCCTTTTAATGGGGAAAGGAAGATAAAATAAGAGGAACCATAATCCAGCCCCTCTTCACATTTCTGTTTTAAGTGAGGGCATCTTCTACATGTATGGAATTAATGTAACGATTTTGGTCACTCAATTTCTGCTAGACCGTTGGGCCGATTTTGATAATTTTTGATAAACAACTGAACCTAACTTGTGTTTTTGTTATACTACATTGATTAAAGTAACACTGTTATATTATGTAGTTTTCACTGATGCACCAAATGCCTCTCTCTTCATACAATTCCATGTTGGACTAGCAAATCTCGTATTGTGAATCATATAATCGGTTCACAAAGCTAGTATCTCTGTCGATGCACAGCTACGTTTGAGGTCGAAACCAAATCCGGAAAGACTAACCACATAGCAATTAGGAAGTCAATTTCTAGTTTATTTGCAGTCCTTGAATAACTCGAATACAGTAACGAATATAAATAGTGTTGGAGATGATAATATTGTAAGGACAGTGCTATTAACTGTTGTACTTCTACATCCTCTAATCAATTATCCAATAGCATGACTTCTAGGTAGGTTTGCATAGAAACTCACACTTGCATGAATGCTTGAGGAACATGGGAACAAGTTCTTCAGGGTTGATCAGCTGACATAAAAGTATAAAATACCAGTGGCAGATTTAGAGGGGGGGTTGAAGAGCTACAGCCCAAAGTGGCAAATTTTGGTCAAATTTCATGGGCGGCAATTGTTTGAAGATATGAAGTAGTTCAAAATGAAGTTTGAAAAAAATATTTAAGTTTTTGCGATGGGAAGCCTACAAAATAGGGAGGCAGAAGACCATGTGCCGCCCATAGAAAAAGGCATATACAGACACCACTGTATTAAGTAGTTAGTATTTCACACTGAGTTACCAAAAAGTGAAATTTTTAGCACAATAGTAGTGGTTGGTTTTGATAAAGTTAGCTAATTTGAGTAATTTCAGATCACTAGGAGGTACAACACTGATTTCCGAACTGATCTTGTTTTGTTATGAAGTGCAAAGCGTCGGTTTACATTTTGTAACGCGTAATAGGTGCATTCTTGTGCTGAATAAGTGTCCTATTTTAATAAATCACCAGGTGAAGAAAATTATTGATTTAATTTTAGTTTTTTATTTATTTATTTTTTATTTTTTTAATGAGCTGAATGTTGATATAGTAGAAGCAGAATGATCTACTTTATAGGGTAGATGGGATTCATTCGTAATGTAATAAGGTTTAGATTGCTTATCTCAAGCTAACTGAAACAAACTACAACATACTCTATCAACGATAACAACTCATCATTTCCATGAAAACACCTCATTGCTTCGATTCTCTCGTAAGAATCTGAGAAAATTGCAACTTGATTATCAGTAATTGCTAGTGCAAGATTTTGTATTAAAAAGTCACTGGGCCTTATGCAGAGTCGTTTTGAAGCGCGATTAGTGTCATACTAAAGAGTTTGACTAACATAAGTCTCCTGCAGTAGTCAGTAGTTTAGTATGATGCTAATCATACGTCGAAACGACTCTGCATAAGGCGGACTGAGTCTGCTTTTGTAACTATAGAAATTATGGCTTTTTCATGAGTGGGTTTAGAACCCAACAAACTGGATGGAAAATCCTGTTTGAAAAAAATTCGTGTAGACATTGAACGAACTGAATAATGATAGTCTTTAAATCCTTTGTTACTACCAAGTTTTGGACGCTAAACTAAAAATCAAATCAAATTGGCACATTGGGCTAGATTCCGTAACGGTTTGCGTCAACATAAAGCAAACTCTGCGTTTTGGTTTGCGATAATAGGCACTGTATTTATGTACTGCACCTATTATAACTGATGTAATGTTGCGTGTTGCGTTTCTCTCCGCAATTCTTGTGAAGGCTAGAACGAAATAAAGGCCTCCAGTCTGATCCGTTCTGCAACTTCACTCTGTCAAATTCACTGTAAATTTGAGATGTCAAAGTTAACAAAACGTTTCCAGGAGGTAGGTTTTGATATTAGTTTAAAGAGTCTTCGAATGATACACTGTAGTTGTGCACTCATACCATTTCCAGTAAGCGAGTTTGATAATAGTCTAAGAAGTCTCCGAACACGATATTGTAGTAGTTGTGCTAAGAACATTTGCACTCATGGACGCCCCACCAGGGGGCAATTGCCCGCCCCCCTGTTAAAAAAGTTTAACATTTTATAGGCTCTTCTGGTGACAAAAGTTTACTTTTAAAATCAACATTCAAATAAATGATTAGAAATAACACAGTTTAGTCGAGCTCGTCCTCAAGATTTTAACCTGCTCGTCCTCAAGATTTTAACCTACTCCCCTCCCGCGTGAGATGTTTATTTTTTTCAGTAGTGATTATATTCAACCTGATGAATGCAATGTGCAATGAAACACAAAAATCTAGACAAAAATTAGAATTGTCCCGAAACAAATTACACCCGACTACAGAATCTCCAAGTGCAGTAGAATTTGCAGCTACCGGTGAGACTAGAGATGAGCCAACTGAAATTAAAGGCGAGGATTTCCAGGACTCCAAAATTGAGTGTAAAGCTAAACATGCTGTACTGCAAGACAACAAAGATTTTTCTAAGTTCATTCCTCAAGGATGCTCAAATGCTATAGAACACTCAGAAAAGTATGAGAAAGATTTTGTGTTTGATCTTGCTTTGTGACCTATCAATGAAAACACCCGAGAGCAAGTCATAAAAAAGGGAATAAACCAAGACATTTCGAAGTTAGATTTTAGCCGTTCTAAAAGATTAATTGGGTTGTAACACCGCTACTTAACCCTGACTCTCTTTAAAACCACTTTGATCAACGGACAAGAAGTTAAACGATCTTACCTTATGTACTCCGAAAGTTCCGGAGAACTTTTTTGTATACCATGCCAACTTTTCGGCGGGATTTCAAAATTAGCTAAAGAGGGCTTCGATGACTGGAAACAGGGAAGTGATAGTTTAACAAGTCACAAGAATTCGGCAGACCATAAATCATGCGACCTAGTAACGGAGAGAAGAATTAACACTGCAGGAAGAATTGATTCTAAGCTGCTAACTCAAATTGAGGATGAAACCAATTACGGGAGAAATGTTTTGAAACGAGTAGTTGTTGTGAGATCCCTCGCTGCTGCTGGTCTACCTTTAAGATGGCATTATGAAAAATTTGTGTCAACACACAACTGCGGAACTTTTATAATGCGTATAGAGTAATAGCCGAATTTGACTCCTTCTTAGCGACTCACGTTTCTAAGTATGGCAATCCAGGTCAATGTCACATCTCATACTTAAAGGCGTTAAATGAAGATTGGGATGAAGTAACAGAAGCACTTACAATTATTTCGAATGACGAAAGGGAAAAGGCAACTACACGAAGTGAAGCATCTAGCTACCTCCGCCAGCTTCAAAGATTAGAAACGAAGTTTCTGTCAATTCTGTGGAGAGATTTGTTATCCAGATTTAACGCATCAAGTAAAAAGCTACAGTCACCTGAAATCGACCTATCAACTGTATCACTCTTATATGGATAACTGAGAAAAGTACTTAGTTATCCATATAATGACCCTTACGTTAATATAACATTAGCTCTAAACCTTTTCTTGACAATCCCTGTGTCTAACTGCTAAGCGGAAAGATCATTCTCCGTCTTGAAAAAGTTAAAGTGCTACACGAGTTCTACCATGACTGAGAAGCGTTTGAGGGATGTGGCAGTTTTAAGTATCGAATCAGAAATAACCAAAAAGTTGAACTTTGATGATGCAATAGATTCATTTTGAAGTTCTTTTATGTATTTGTCGCCAGAAGAAAAAAAAAAAAAACGTAAGTTCAAACACTGTAAATATGTCAAATTTCAAACAAGTGATAAAAGTTCTTTCGTGTCTCAGACTCATCATCTCACCATAGTATTTCTGGTAAGTTTCTTCCTTAATTTAGACAACTAGTTTGTTTTGATACATATCCTTTTGTTCATCAGTGTTGCAGAGTTTCTTGTACTTAATGTTTAAAACTCTAACAAAGAACGTTGCCCCTAGCCATAAAGCGGCAGAAGTCTAAATCCGACTCTGATTAATACTGATTGCACACACTGTATAATGGCGATGACTATTGGTTTATTAGACGAAGAACTAACTAATATATCTTTAAACTGAAAACATATGTCATATTGAGTAAAACAAAAGACTTAAAGTATATACCGGGATCACATTACCAGGATACACATAATATGTTATATTCATCCACATGATTCACTTCTATGAAGACGAAACTATTTGCACGAAGAGTGCAAAGTGTATGCGAGAAGCATTATGAGCGAATTTATACACAAAGAGCAGCCAAATGAAAACAATCCACGGCGCGTGCTGGAGTGACATAGACGTTCCGAGTGTGTCTGTGCAAAATAATGCCAGTCTAAGACAGACTAATTATGTCTACTCCTGATCGTGTTAGTGGGAGCTCTCATCCGGGTAAATCGACGAATCACTATGAAATGATGTCGTTAACATTTCTCTGCATTTGATGAAGTATGCTGCTAGGTCAAAATTTGGTCCCGCGGTAGCTCAAATCTTTTTCAAGGATGAGATTGGCCATTTATTCTTCCAGTTGGATCAATGCGTTAGCAGCTGTAGAGATTACATTATCAGGCTGCACTTTCCACGTGATAATCGTCCAATGGCACTTCTTGTTGCCTGGCGTGTTTTTGTTTGACTGTCCCTCATACACAGATGTGTACATCATGTCTCACAGTATTAACTCCACTAACGTGGTTGATAAGCAGAAAACCAAAATAACAAAATACTAATATTTATCTCCTTGAAAAGCATATATACATTAATTAATCAAATAGTACTTCAATCACTTCTATGAACTTAATATATATATATATATATATATATATATATATATATATATATACAGAGGGTTGATTAATTCGTGTGTCAATTTCATTTGCTCACTGTGCAAAAGTGGTATGAGGTAAAGCCGTGCAATTTGGTGTAACTTTAGACGAAGGACATAAGTTTTGTTTCGTCATAGAAGCATGCCACTTGTACTAAAGATTGAAGAGATATAGGGTCAAACGTCAAATTTCGATTTTTTCCTTATGGGATGCAATGGTAAATTTTGAAAAAGCCTGAAAAAATGTAAATCGAAGTAATAACAAAGAAAAAGCTGTATGGTATGATTCTATGTCGGAAGCCGACCAAATATGCGTCAATCAAGTGTCATGGTCAGAGATTACGGTCAGATCAAGGTCACAGGTCATCTTGAGAACCAACTCCGAAAACAACGCAATGTCCGTACCTCATCATGTCAAATGGGTTCTCAACGTGACCTGTGACCTTGATCTTACAGTGACCTCTGACCATGACGATTGACGCATATTTGGTCGGCTTCCGACATAGAATCATACTATACAGCGTTTTTTTGTTTCCACTTCGATTTACGTGTTTCCAGGCTCTTTCAAAATTTACCATTGCAATACCATAAGAAAAAAATCGAAATTTGATCTTTGACCTCATATCTCTTCAATCTTTAGTATAAGTTTCATGCTTCTATGACGAAACAAAAATTATGTCCTTCGTCTAAAGTTACACCAAATTGCACGGCTTTACCTCATACCACTTTTGCACAGTGAACAAATGAAATTGACACACGAATTAATCAACCCTCTGTATATATATATATATATATATATATATATATATATATATATATATATATATATATATATATAGTATTTAATCACCAAGAGATGAGGGTTATATATTTCCCATGAGATACTGCATACCGTACCTACATAATATTAAACATCTAATTACAAGGATATATAGTATTAAATTAACCTTCAATCTGTCAAAAATGCTTCTACATATATAAATTTTGTACTGGAAAGCAAACAATTTGTGCAGAAAGTAAGGACATCTGGAGTTAATTACATTAATGGAGGTCTTCACTACAATTTCTATCAAGCTGTTTACCACTTCATCAAGTCTGCGTGATTAAATCATTATTAAACTTCTTGAGAGTTCCGTTTAATTACAGAAAAAATGTTATTAGTAAGGTAAGTAAATTTATCACATAATGTTAACTACTTAAAGTGTTTAATGGCCTATAATATACTTGCAATTTTAATTTTAAAAGTCGTTATATAAAAGTACTTAAAAATAATTACTTACTAATTAAAGAAAATAAGTATTTAGAATGTTTATCACTTGATTGTTAAAAATAGTTCAACAGAATCTCAATTTTTACGTTTAAATTTTGGTTGTTATAGACCCAAACGAATTACAACCTACAAAATTGAAGCAGCAATAGAATTGTGTAGCGGACACGTAGCTCAGTCATAGAGTGTTCACCTCTGGTGGACGGGTTCGTGGTTCGATTACGGACTAAATGAATTTATGAAGAACAACATTATGTCCGTGGGTTTTCGCTGGGTTCTTCCGTTTCCTCCTGCATTGTTATTCCACCAATTCCTTCATAATCATTCACTTCTATCAATCATCAGTTTCTTCGAGTCTAAGTGGCATAATCATTGGACGTAAAAACTAGGAATGTGAAAGTCTCTCGTGGCTAAATTAATAATAATAATAATAATAATAATAATAATAATAATAATAATAATAATAATGTATTATTATTATTATTATTATTAGAAGTAGAAGAAGAAGAAGAAGAAGATAAACATATTTTGCTCTAAGACGGACTTGTCACTTATCGTAAGACAGAAGATTGAAACGCTGATGTTAAGAAAAAAAAAAAAAAAAACGAAACTTCATTCAGTCATGAATTACCAGTTGTTAAGAGATCTGAAGTGCGATAGTGACATTTTGAACTAGAAGCCTGACTAATTACTCTCAATGTATTTCAATATTATAGAAATAATAAGGTGTCCCGTTTAGATTAACTATACCCCAATCTACTAACTGGTAACAGCTTATTACAAACATTCGTCGTGCGGACCACGCATTAGCCGGCACACATCGATGTGATAATCGAACTCGGACCACGCGCTCTTCGAAGCATATCCAGCGTGGCCGATTTGAGACCTTCAGTGATGTGTTCCTGTAGATCAGCCAGTTTGAGGTAGTGGAGCCACCATTTACACTTGGTCTTTGACTTCCCAAAGGAAAATATTTAGGATTTAGATTTCTGGGCTTTCAACATCTAAGGCCATTTAGCCGGTCACGTTTGAGTGGTGGCGTCCCTTGGCGAGCTCACTATTCGGAAAAAGGGAAAGAAGAAAGGATTGAGGAAGGAAGGAAGCGGCCCTGGGACCTATAACTTAGGTACCATCCCGGTAGTTGCCTGACGTGAATGAGGAAAACCCAGGAAAACCTCATTCAGTGTGATTGGGCCTGGAAAAGCGTTTTACACTTTTTCGAATCGAACCCGGGACTGCTCACACCGAAGGCGAGAGAGTTAGCGACTACGCTATGCGGGGGCACATCCCAAAGGAAAGAATTCACAAACAATAATGTAGATGATCGCGGGGACTACTTAAGGAACACCTCGTTATTTGATCTAGAGTGACCGATCCCTGTTGGAAAGGCTGTCATTGATAAATTTACGGGCACTGCAATGGCAACGGGGTGGTGCACCATCTTGTTGAAGAAAATGCGTACCTAATTCATTAATCACTTGGGGCATCAACCAGTTACGCAACATATCCTAGTAACTTTGGTCAATAACTGTCATAATTGAGAATAAACAGAGAATGCATTTTTCGTTCCGATATGGTACAAAACATGTTACAGTTTTGAAACACACATTTAACTTTCAGTATGGCATACGTATTCTCACTTCCCGATATCCACACATTGTGCTTGTTCACTTTACCATTTACGTGGAATGTTGCCTCATTACTAGCGTGAAATGATCATTAACAACAGGTTGTCTTCATTGTCTATGATAATTGCGGAGATCAGTGCAGACATTAAGTCTCTTTGTCTTGTCATCCGACTGTAATTCGACACTAATTGCAACTTATAAGTGCAGAAATGCAACCGATTGTGTAATATTTTGTTAATCCTGCTTTTAGGATTTTTAACTCGGCTAGCTCGGGACGTTGATTTTTTTGGGCTCCGCAAAAAGTATTCGACGCGATCAAAAACATGATCTGAAACTTGCAATCGGCCAGAATGTCCATTTCTCTGGTCACAGATGCATCCATCCACAACAAAATTGTTGCATCACCTCGAAATTAACTTGTTTACTTATGGGTTTATATTAAATTTGCGCTTGAAAGAACACAAGAAATATTTTTTGTTACATGCAATTCCCACAAAAAATGCTGTTGCTGTCGAGTGACGTTGATTTTATTTAATATAAGTGGAACAAAGATTCTACAAATAGACAAGAAACAAATGTTTTAAATAGAGATGCAGAACTGAAAAAAAAACTTTTTTTTTTTTTTGGAAAACAAGGACAAAGTTTCTCCCGTGGCTTTTTTGCCTGGGAAATTTTTGCATTTAAAAATATTACAATTTTACTGGAGAGATAACATTTCCACCTTTCTTTTTCTTATTATAACACACACACACACACACACACACAAAAAAAAACATTCGGTTACTGAATTTTGAAGAGGACATCCTGAAAAATTAGTGTGTCAAAGAAAATAAGTCATATGATAGGGAAAAAAAGAGTGCACATCGCTGGATGGATGGATTTTCTAGTTTCAACAAATTGTTTACAGTTATTAGATTAACGCTCAACAACAAAAATTAGTAGTGCTCGCAATAATTGCCGTGAAACTGTAGCAGGTTTCGTTGAACAAACTTAACGTTTAGAATTTATGAATAAAAAAATTGATTGTAACTATAAATCGGGTGCTCTAAAAATGGCGGCCAGGGGCTACAGAACACTATTCTAAAAGTGAAAATAAAGCGAAAAATATATATAATTATATACCTAGTGTGACACTATGTGGCAACGTTGCAGATAAACAAACACAGAGAAGCTCCACCAATATATCAAATACATACATCGGTTCTTTCCAGATGGCAGTTAAAGTGGATAGACCTTGACACTAGCACTACTTAGCGTAACAATCAATGTAACTGCTTGGTGGATTTGTAGAGCAATGCTCATGGTTACAAGTTAACCTACGATGTTGCTACATAGTGAAAGTTTGATTCCTTATAGCGGCTGAAGGAGGCCTTGGAGAGTGTACCATTATATTAAGGATGTTATAAAGTAGTGGATCTGATTATACAACAAAATCTTGAAGCCATACGTCATAGTTTCGCCACCCCCACTCTGCCCACTCCGCCCAGTAAGATCACAATGTTTTGAGCAAACATTCATGGCGGAAACGAAAGAAGACAATTAAACGCTGGCCGAAACGAGAGTAGCCATGAGACGTGTTGATTTTTTTTTTTTTTTTTTTTTTTTGTGGCTTCATTGAATTAATAGGATGAAAATACATATAGGCAGATCCTCTATTTTATAACATCCTTGCATTATATAGCATCTTCGCTAGTTTGACCTGTAGAATAGCGCTCTGTTGTTTGTGGATGCCATTTTTAGAACACCCAATATCTTACGTTTGTAGAGGCTGTTAAAACTCTAGGGTGACAACATTTAAAACGCTATCTACAAACCTTTATTTCAAAAATCTTGACACGATTTAATAGTAAAGATAGAAGGAATTCTGTAAATAATAATGCTAAACTAATATTATATCGAAAAATAACCGTTTATGGCTTTGATTTTGTAAATTGATATCAATGAAGCTCAGAATAAAATGATTTCCGAACGGAAAACTAGGTACAAACATTTTATACCAAAACAAATCAATTGAGAATGCTCCAAGAGCACTGCCAGAGCGAACTTAAAAAGAATAGAGGGATGGAGCGGGAAGGATAACTGTCATTGTTCCTAGATGTAAATCTTTTTATCAGCACCTTCTTCTCTTTCTCGCAAAAAATAGCTAAATATCATTTCCCTATGACTTAAGAGTTCTCGAGATATGGCTGCTTAAATATCTAGAAATTCGAACTTTTCTGGCCAATATCTGGGGACAGTGGCCAGCTCAGCATGGGCGCGAGACGCGAGAACGCGAGAAGTCTCGTCTCGTCTCGTCTCGCAAACGAGACGAGAACGCGAGACGAGACTTATAATATTTTGCGAGACGAGAACGCGAGACGAGACCTGATATCTTTTGCGAGACGAGAACGCGAGACGAGACTTCAGCAAGTCTCGCGCGAGAAGTCTCGCGAGACTTCTCGCGGTCTCGCATAGTTTACATTCGTGATATTGATATGGTATTCTTTTGCAAGTACCATCATACATATTGAAGAGAGGATAGTTAATAATGTCAGGATCGAGTTTTGTAATAAACATGGGTGTACCGACAGTAGAGCGCCTGCAATGAGAGTGATGGCAAAAGAGCGACTACCAGGAGAGCGTTAGCCAAGAGATCGACGGGTCAAAAGGCGACGCACAAAGAAAGCGACAGCCCGGAGAGCGACGGTTCAAAAGGGTGACGCACAGAGATCGATAAACTATGGATCAAATGCTTGAAACGTGGTCATAATTCAAAATCAGTAAAAATGGACAAAAAATTGCTATAATGAGGTTTTTGATCTTGTTAATTATCAATTTGACATCAAATTTGGTCCTCCATTTTTTTATTTGAAAAAGTAAAATTGGCGAACTGGACTTGGTACATTGGTGCATTTGACTTTGTTGATTACAAAGTTACTAATTTGACATTAAAATTTAAAAATTCAAAATGGCGGATCCATATAGCGGACTGTGTCTGAAAAAGTTTGAGATTCGAGAGGGGAAGATACTTTGTCTACTTCAATAGCTAGGACAGAGTCAATCTACCAGTCATTTATTAATTAAAATATAACTTAATGAAGTCATTTTAATTTTTCAGTTAAACAATTGTTCTTCTCCCCCTTATTTTTCGAAAGCTTAGTCCTCAACCATATAGAGTCATCCCACTTGAAAGCGAAAAATCGAGCAAGATAGTCTATTATGTGAATGATAATAATCAGAAATATATATAAAGTTCTAAACCGTGTGGAACAAAAAGGCACAGTGGAATACTAACAATATTTTGATTCCAGCAAGAAATATGCTTCCTCCACAAGTGGTGAAAATTTCAATTTGTATTTCGACTTACTTCTGTCCCAGCATGTGTTTACATGGCTGCAGTTCCTTGCTGCTTCACGTTCCTTAGCAGCTGTAAAATTCCACAAAAACATTCTTGTAAACAAAGTCCGGGTGTAAAAAGGAATGCAATCACAAACGAGAGTCGAGTTTTTCTGTTTTCACTCCTTTTAGTAGACTCAGTTTACGATTGTTTGTAATTGCTTGCAAAATTTGATTTTGTTTGTAGCGGTTTCAGACCCTGGAATACAGACAACACAACAATCTTGATGTAGCGTTGGAGCTTCAAAAGGCTGTAATGGTCACATCTGTTTTGGAGATTGATATGTATTGCTTTCTTTCTTTTTTTTCTTTCTTTCTTTCTTCTTCTTTTTTGAATTTTGGAGCAACAACAACAATATAAAGTGACAACAAGAAAATAGATACTTTAGTGAGGCTCAGAAACACAAATTTGAGCGTTTTAGTCATTTCCGATCAGAAGTTAGAGGGGGCATAGCTCAGCATCCGTTCTCTATGCACTATATACTTTATACCACTAGCACTAATAGGAATTAGAAACACAAAAGATGATTTTGTTTTCTTTAGAAAGTACAGATGATACTTATTATTCTCTCAAAATTACGTTCCCATTGACAACAAATTTTTCAATATTTCTTCCGAAAATATAATTTTGGTTTAATTCATCGACTTGGACTAAAAAGATCCAAATATTTCGTAACCCAAAATGTGTATTTGCGTCACTACTACGTGGTAAAAAAAAAAAAGGATTATCCACATATCTATAATGCAATTTTCAATTTATTTATTTATTTATTTATTTATTTATTTATTTATTTATTTTCATTTTCGATAGAGCTCCAAGAAAATGAACATAACTTAAGATTCAACTATGACCGTATCTTCAACATGAATGGCGTGCATTACAAACCATTCCATTTTCCTTCCTATCACATATTGATAAGTGTTCAGACAAATACTCAAATCTCAAATGCGACCGCACGAAGATTTTGGTATAATTTGTCGTTTTCACATGGAATAACTCCATAGTTTGTTTCGCTGTTTCGCTGAAAATATCTTCAGTAAATTGTCCACTGATTTCGCGTGTTTATTCTTTATATAACTCCCCTTGTACCATTACCACGCTAAATAAACACCAAAAATGAATTGAATTCAGGCCTGGTCATACCGAAATTGAAAATGTTTACTATTTGCCTAAACAAACAGCTAAATTTCCGTATTTTGTTTTGTTTAATCTTGTTTTTGAGGCGAGAGGTAGAGACTGGGCGAGACAAAATCAAATCTGTCTCGCCTCGTGACCAGGACTGGTGATATTCAAGAAACAGTTCACATTTATTTCGAGATAATACATTAACGACATCTCAAGATAGACTAATTTTTCCTCTTGTCGCATCTCGTGAGCATCACTAGTTAATATAAAAACTACTAATACTATAGAATTAAACTCCTTTGGACCCGACACTACTCGAAACCTGAGCAAATATCGAGTCGAATTGGAGATTTTTTGAACCGAGTTCTCGAGTGGATATAAAATATTCTTATTTCGAGTGAAGCTAAAGTTAAAGAAAATTTGTTTGAACTTGCTCGTCCCCAACCCTCGAACAGAATGGGCCCAGAAAAGGTAAATCAATATTGTGCGTTCGTGCTGTACTTTGCAGTAAGGAACAATGCTGTCATAATTATGAACTCCCCAAAAATGTTAATGCTCTACAAAATTGATACCTTAGAAGTGCATGGTTCTCATCGAAACATCCCTTCCACACAACATCATCACCTGAAATCGTAGAGACAATCGCAGACGAAGGCAAGTCAGTAACTAATAGTTTATTTCTAAACTTCTGGGCTAGCATTTATTTGAACATTTACTATAAATTATGTCGACTAGTGGAAATAAAAAAAAATACAATGTTCCTTTGTATTATGAAATTTGTATTGATTTTTTATGTTTTACTGTTATTTTGGAATTTCAAAGTATCTAGTTAACGGAGAAAGTGTTGTGACTTTTCGGCAACACTGATAGTTGCTTAGTTAGCTGTTCTTGTTTCTTGAAATGGTTTGGTCAGGTTGTCACAATTACTGATTTCATGATAGGTTTAAGTTAACAAGGTTAACCAAAATCTTGTTATTTTAGATTTCCTTATGACAAAAGATTCAAGAAATAAAGATTGTGTTAGTTTTTCTGTCACTACTTTCCCAAAATGCAATAAAATAGATTATTCTATTATCTACACTGTTTTCTTTATTTTCTCTTTGGGGTCGTGAGCCAAGATCTTTGGTCATAAAGTTCTTGAGGAGGGGGAGGCAAATAGGGAAAAAAACGACACGTTTTGTCTTGTGTATCCACCCTCCTCCTGATGATGAGACATCTTGACAAATAATAAAAGCAGGATAGCAATTTATTTTACTTTTTTTTATTTCTTTATTGAGGACATATTTGGAAGCTGTCTTTTCGGAAAATTTTGTAGACGGAAACAATGAACTTAGGTAACATTGCATATTCGCGGCTGCGGTTTCCGGTCTTCTGTTATTGCACCCTCGGTAAAAATATCCTAGTTCAAAAATATACGGCTCGCTTTGATTTTTCCTTCAGTGCAGAAATTCGAGGTCGGTCAGAGGATACCTATCTTCTCTCTCTCTCTCTCTGACACTCTGACTTTCTTCTTCCTATTTTCAATTCATTGTATATATATATATATATATATATATGAGGGAAAAGGACACGTGTTTAGTTCCAATGTGATGTAAAGCCTCTGGGTTTAGAACAGATTTGTTCCCCCTGCCCACCAAATTGTTTTCTTACGGTAACTTGTTTTATGAAGGCAGAAAAAGGGCCTATTGGCTTGTTTAAGAAGCAAAATTTTTTAGTCAAAATAAAGCAGTTGTTTCTTTCCGTAAACATAAATTTAGGATAAATGGATTTATGGCTGCAAGACGGATCCTCTCACCAAAACCAGAACTGATATCTGCTTAGCTTTTATTCGTCAGAAAAGGAGGGGGAGAAAAATGCTGTCGGTACTCCACTACTTTTTTATGGTTTTGTTTTGATTTTGAGGGAAAAACTAATGTTTCAGATTACAAACAGTTTAAATATTATTTCAGAATAATAATAATAATAATAATAATAATAATAATAATAATAATAATAATAATAATAATAATAATAATAATAATAATAATAAATTTTTATTTAAGCTCATTGTAGTCTTTCTTGTAGTTATTAAAGATTAATCTCTTAACTCTCAATTGTTAAGTTGTGAAATATATATTACTAACGCTGCATGTTTACTATAAATACGACTATTTGAGTTACCGTTCTTACCACGTTATTTGAAAGCTTTTATCTTGCAAGTAAAATTACTCAAATGTAACGTGCCGATTTCATTCATACTTCACATAGACAGAGACTACAGAAAACTGGCATTTTTTAAATAGTACCGGGAATGTGGGGTGTAAAATCAAGCATTGTGAATCGGAATGAGTGGATAAGCATTGTGTAACAATGCAACTATGAAACAAAACTATGTAAACTTTGAATATACATTATTTTAAAAGGGTCGAATGAAGACTACATTATTGCAGTATTGATTTGCGAGACCGCGAGACCAACGCGAGAAGTCTCGCGCGAGACCGCGAGACGAGACTTCCAAAATTTTGCGAGACGCGAGACGAGAACTTAGGTCTGCGAGACGAGACGAGACGCGAGACGAGAACAGCTTTTGATTTTGCGAGACGAGACGAGACTTGTTTCAGTTCTCGTCTCGTTTGGTCTCGCGCCCATGCCTAGCCAGCTGGCCAGTGGCCACCGGTTACTATTTGGTACCAAAATGTTCACCAACATCTTAGGTATTGATCAACACCAATATGATGACTTACTCTATGACTTACGGTTCCCGAGATATGACTCCTTAAATCTTCCGAAATAGGAACTATTTTTTGGACAATATTTTGGAAACGGTCAGTCATAGAGATGATATTGGTGTTAGTCAATACCTAAGAGAATGGTAAACATTTTGGTACCGATATTAATTGGTGGCCAATGGTCAACTGGCCATTGACCAAACCAGTGGCCAGTTGGACAGCGGCCACCGGTTACTATTTGGTACCAAAATATTCATCATCCTCTTAGGTATTGATCAACATCAATATCGTCACTCTACAACTTATGGTTCCCGAGCTATGTCTCCTTAAAAATCTAGAAATTGGCCATTTTTGACCAATATCACGGGAACGGTAAGTCATAAGGAGATGATATTGGTGTTAACCAATACCTAAGGGTATGGTAACCATTTTGGTACCGACATTAATTGGTGGCCACTGGCCAACTGGCCATTGGCCAAACCAGTGGCCAGTTGGATAGTGACCACCGATTACTATTTGATACCAAAATATTTACCATCCTTTTAAATATTGATCAACACCATGATCTCTCTATGACTTACGGTTCCCGAGATATGGCTGCTTAAATCTCTGGAAATCGGCCATTTTTTGACCAATATCTCGGGAACGGTAACAGTGACGCGAAAAATTTAATAACTTTCTCTAGTAGTTTTTGATGCTCAATCGAATGCAGGGTTCAAAATTGAAAAAAAAATCGAAAGTAACAGACAGACGGACAGACAGACAGAGACACGCAGGCATAGATAATTCAGTAACAAACTTTTTAAGTTCGTTGAAAATGTTTTTTTTTATCTGTTTCTTGGCTCCAGGGGCGGATCTAGGCGGGCGATCACCCCCCAGAAGAGGAAAAGTTTCTTATTTTATATATATAAATAAAACCCATTCCAAAGTTTGGTGCCCTTTCAAGTATTGAATATTATAAACACACTTTGTTAGATGTAGAATCCACTAGTTACAAGGAAACAAAAATAGTAGATCTACTAATACAAGAAATCATGAAACGTAAAAATAAACAAATAAAAAAAATAAACGAAAAAATTCAGTTTTTTTTCTTCTCCTCAAGAAACTGCTTGCTATGGGAAGAAAACCTCCATCCCCTCCCGAAAAAAAGCCTCATTTTATCTCTAGTTCTGACTCAATGTATTCACTAACACCTTATATTTCAACACACGAATATTCAAGTAATTTCTGATTTTATGATACTTAAAAATAAAAGACTGTTCTTTGGGGCACGCTGTACATCACTGCGATCCCTATATTTGAGCAGTACACTTAAGTAACTTCCGTTCTCCTGAAATGGTTAATATTTAATTAAACGATTACAGAACAAATTGAAAAACAAAGAATTTTTTACATAGGAAGAGCTAACAATTCTGGGAAATGTGATTGCTGGTTGTGGACGAGTTTCAGGATCCCAGTCCTAAACAATGAATTTCCATGAAAGAATTATCGATGACAGACCACAGTCAACAGTCGCCCGCAACTACTTTGGACAAGAGTAAATACACCAATTTAATCCAACATACGGCAAACTCTTGTTTATTTGTGTTTGGATTATCCATGAGAGCGCTTTTTATGTATAAAATTATCACGTATTGAACGCTTTTTATGACACAGAAAACAACAACAGATTCCTCAGCACTTTCGTTCATAAAATGTTCCACGTTCATAAACACCATATGAGGCTTTCTGGTTAATCAGAGAGAACTCAATATACAAGGTCTGATCAAAAAGTACGGTGAATATAATTGCAGTGCCATTTACCACTATTGTATCCATTTCAACTAGTAAGCCCGGTATCCTAAACCTTTTAAATTGTAAGTGTTGAGTTTGGACGAGTTGTGACATGTTAGTTGGATTCCAGAGGCAGATGAATGAGGACGTGTTAACAAGTGTGTTTGTTGCACACTAACATTAAGATTTGTTCTAAGCTGCAAAAGAGAGCCAAATAAGCTCATGAAATGTGAAAATCAGTATATGGCGATGAATCGGTGACATTAAAGTCTGTTTACAAGTGGTATGAGCGATTCAATAGGGGCAAGAAGTCGGTTGAAAACGAGCAAAGATCGAGACGTCCTTTGACGTCATAAACAGATGAAAACTTGCAAAAAGTGGTACAAATGGTTTGTTCAAACAGGCGAATGACTACTCGAGAGCTTTCCGAACAACTAAATATCTCGTATGGGTTCGGCAAAGTATTTTAACTACCAACTAAATGGGCAAATGACTTTCTTCCTCACCACGAAAACGCGCCGTGCCACACCTTGCTTTTCATCTGCGAGTTTCTGACCGAAAAGATGTTCTCTCCACATTCGCTTTACTCTCCAGACATAGCACCAGGTGACTTCTTACTCTTCTCAAAAATTAAAACCGTGCTCAAAAGAAAACCTTTTGGCACAATTCCTGACATTGAGAGGATCACAACAGAGCAGCTGAACGCCTTTCCAAAACAAATCTCCCAGAAATGCTTCCAGCCACGGATTCAACATTGGAACAAGCACATTGCTAACTAAAGACAGTACTTCGAAGAACATTAAATCAAATTCCATGTAAGTTTATTACTTTGTTTCTAATAAAATTATTCACTGTACTTTTTGATCACACCTCGTATTTACTGATTTTAGAAAGGCTTACGACTCGGTTAGGAGAGAAACATTCTACAACATTCTTATAGAATTTGAAATGCCGAAAAAGCTAGTTAGATTAATTAAGATACATTTAAATGAATCCAAAAGAAAAGTCGGAGAAGGAATATTCTTGTCCACTAGCTTTCAGGTCAATAATGGCCTGAAACAAGTAAATGCGTTGTCGCCATTATTATTCAACTTTGTCCTGGAGTACGCTATAAGGAAAATCCAAAGATAGCAACCAGGGCCAAGAGCTGAATGGTATTCATCAGGTTATGGCGTATGATGATGATGCAAATGTAATAAGATGTATAGGAGAACAATAGAAAAGGTCTCATTAAACGCCATTAAACGCTTCCAGGGACATGGGTTTAGAAGTAAATGCAGAGAAAACTAAATACATGGAAGTTTGTCGGGATCGTAATACTGCAAATTATGGATGCTTAAAATATCAAACAATACTTTCGATAAAGTGGATAGTTTCAAATATATAGGATCAATATTAACCCATTTGGGACCAAATTGTTATTTTTCTGATTTCTTTCACTTTAAGAAGTTAATTTAGTTTATTATTGCGTAAGTATCACGAAAATATAACATATTGATTTGTCCTGCGCATCAGATGTGACTTACGCCCTATCCTATAAATAGGATGTTGGTCCTTTCTGATATACTAAAGAGGGTATATTTTCAAATAATTGCATTCTATTGTTTTAGTGAAGCAATTCAAATTTTTACCGCTAAGTGCGTCTATCGAAGCATGAAGTCTTTATATATATATATATATATATATATATATATATATATATATGTGTGTGTGTTTTCAATTAACGTTTATTTACGAAAATTATACAAAATACGATATATGGCACACAACTAAATAGAACATACAAATACCAATATTTAAAACACCCAACAGTTACGTTTGAAGCATAGGTAATCGCTATTTTGTAATTTCGATTTACCTGTGCTAGTTTGTTACACGTGTTTGACTTTGATTTAAGTTTATTTTTCTTTACCTTCGTGGTATTTCACGAAACGCTTTTAAACCTAATGTGACATTACAATTTTCAATGTATGATATTGGTTTTGAAATGCATTCATTATCATGGCATCTTGACGTCTTCCTTTCGACAATGAAGATCCAGCGAAGCGTACATCATTGAATACATTTGAACAAGTGATCACCAAGTTTGATATAATTTGGCAGAAATGTTGCTCCTAAATGTCGGAAGATTCATATTGAACTCAGTTGGTTTCGTAAACATAATCATGAGTTTACGATCATTTTAATAATTCGTGTAAATATCATTTATTGCCTCTTATATGAATCCTGATTTTTTGATTTAGCAAATCGAGATGGTCGATACCTCCCATCTGGTTGTTATAATATAAGGATGCTCAATTCTAATATGTTCATGATGTAGTCGGCTCCACCTATTCGGTCACGAAACAGGATATATGCTTTCAAAATTTGTGCCAATTACAACACGTCGATTGTCATGCCATTTGGCAATAAGAACTTACCCCCTAGTCGAATCTGTATTCATGTGAACTCCGTGCATATTTACTCAACTCTCTTGAATCAGTCAATAGATACTGAGACACACAGTTGCTTTGAAGAGTACCGGTTGCTCTGAATCCCAATTCACGAAGATGAATTAGCAGATCTCTACTTGCGAAGAAATTCTCAAAATATAGCACAAGATTTTTCGGATCATCTACGATATGTGGTATATTGAGAACCACTCTGGAATCTAAAGAAAAATTTTCTGTATCATTATGTATATTGTCGCTAGCACTCTCCTTTTATCTCCATATCATTTCCATAGCAGAGATCAAATTTTTATAACAAGTTTTATAACTGCACAACAGAAAATGATGATCGTTCTTTATCTCCACACCATAAAGAACTGTCTCCCTCATTATAGCTGTATTGCATTGTGTCTCTGTTGAAAATACAATAGAATATCTCTGTGATTTGTTTACAACATTTCTCTTTCAGTTTACTCACGTTTCTGTCAGTTTGTACACGAAACTGGGGAAGCTTTGTGTATGATGCGTCTCTTTCTCTCCAAATTTGAACATTATTATAGAACAATTTTCTTTTCCTACCGCTTATTTCTCTACTATAGCTATACTAAAGCTTAGATATAAATTGCATTCAATTGCGAAAAGCAAAAAATTGATGTTTTAAAGTGTTGAACAATGAATGATAAGCGTAAGAACGCGAAAAAATAAAGGGCATTGCTCTATCTATATATTCGCTTTTATTACTCGGTAATATATTGCTTTGGACCAGCGTCCTATTTATATGACACTAATGTTTCAACATCTATAGCACTGAAAGTTCTAACAAAACTAAAATAACTTCCCTACAGTCTGATTGCAGCATACCTATTGCTATCTACCACATATAAACCAAATGCATTGTTTGCATTAAAACAAAAAATATAACGTTCCCCAAACCATACCCAAATAAAGTAACTCACACAGGTAAATTTAAGCTTCCATCTTTTACAGAGGGGAAAGAAAAAATGTATCAAAAAATTACAGTGAATTAGGACAGGTCTCCAATTGCTCCCTGTAATTAGCAGAACTCGAAAACATTCTTCTTCTTTGTTATAAAAATAAAATATCAAGTGTCCTAAAAATAGGACGCTGGCTCCAAATGGGTTAATAAACCAAAACCACATTCACAAAGAAATTAAATGTGGACTAAAAGCAGGGAATTCGTGTTATTGTTCAGTACAAAATCTTTTGTCGTCGCGAAATCTGTCGGGGAATTTAAAGCTTAAAATACAGCTATGAGACGTAATCATGCCTGTATGTATGAATGGTTGCGAAACATAGTCGCTTGTTTTAGGGGAAGAATGTAGACTGAAAGTATTTGAGAACAAGATACTGACACGAATGTTCGGACTATATACTATTTTGACTAGTTGATAGATACAATGTATGTTATACGAAACCAATGTGTGGCTGTGGAGCCACAATTGAAATGAACAATGAAGAATTGTCGGGCTTCCCCAACTCTATGGGGAAGACCGACAGGTTGCTGGGCAAGATCGACATCAACATTAAAACCTTACGTGCTATGATAGTGTCACTAATAATTCTACAACACACATTATTTTTCGTAAAGTAGTTCATGTGCTTTGAACAAACACGGAAATCTGTAAGTTTAACCCTTAATTAGTCGCATGCGGAATTTTGTTCCGCACTTTTACATTTTTCTTTTTGTTTTCGTTACTTTCGATCGTATGCTTTTGAACTTTTGTCTAGCTGTCTTTTAAAGTTTCATGATTAAACAACAATACATATTTGAATTGTTACCCAAACCACCAGTGAATATTTTGTTATTTATTTTGGAGTGATGCAATTTGCGGAGCAAAGTTCCGCGCGCGACTAAATAAGTTACCCTTTCTTCTCCTACGAATTTTACGCTTTCTTTCAGTTTATTGTTTTTAGCCGACAACAATTAAGCGATTCGGTGACTACAAAACATATCACAAGCAAGCGCGACCACCACTATTTTTTTAAAATTTATTTTACAAAAATATATTTTCAGGTGCAATTCATTTGTAAGCAACTGAATATATAAGCGGTTCATATGTGCATTGTGCGCTCTGAAAATAAATACATAGAGAAGAGAGTCAGTCTTTTCTTTCAAACTGGATCATCATGAACGTAATGAGGACAGAATTAGAAACATGTTATATTAGAAACATGTCTTATCAGGTTTAGCTATACATGTTATTATTCTTGTTATTTGAGAAAAAGCAGAATAGTTTATTCATTGTTTAGGTACTTCTGTCTAACGTATTTTAATATTAGTTTAGGTCTTCAATAGCATAAAATAAATTAAGACGCCTATTAAAACAAATATTTTAAACTAAAATTAAATAAAAATTAAAAAAAAACAAATATTACAAGAGTTTTACTATGTAGTTATTATGCGGAACAAAATTCCGCACGCGACTAATTAAGTAACTTTTTTCACGCGACTAGTTAAGGGTTAAGAATGTAGAATAGCTTTATTTACATACAGCTACAGAAAATAATTGCAAATGTCACTGAGTTACAAACGAGGGAAAGAATAGTCATAATCATTTATTTAGCTACAAGAAATATGCGAAACAAAAATTTCATTTAAAAAATAGTAAGATAAATGTGAGCTAGTACAGAGAGCACGAAAATTCCGTACGTCATAAAAAGGTATTTGTTACTTTATGTTAATCATATGCTATCAAATGTATGGTTATAAATTAAAATGTTAGTGTTAGCTTCATATACAGAGAAGAACAAACATGATACTCATATTTGTCTGAGATTTCGCATTGTTGACACACAAAGGGATCGTCTGGATGAAGAACACAAACCTCGTGAAACCACTGAAAATAATTTGTTCATTGCACCCAATCGGCGGAATTGTTTTTGCCGTAAAACCAACCTCCGCACATAGCAAAATAATTTTCTGTGTGTGTCTAGAAAATCACTGTACACATCTATACATTCTTCTGTGTGTCACTACCTTTTGATTCTTCTATTTTATTATTTTTCTGTACAGATGTTAAAATTTGACACTGCTGTCCTTCGCTTTAGAATACCACATCTTATTTTCTTGGGTGAACCTATACGCATATAATATAATTAACTTTTCTTCTAGTGCGTGTCTGTCTTCTTCTGCAAATGTTGTGTGTTCACCAAAATTTTTCTTGCAGTTAACTTTGAATAACCTGACACGTAATGTATCGAGGGACTTCAAAAGCTCTTGTAGCAGTAGCAAGCAGTATTTCATTCTTTATGGCCTCTATGGCTACTGACATTTTGTTCAAAATTCAGAAGCATCTCTTGCTTTTCCGTGTGTAATTTAGAACCGCAATGCAATTGAAAAAGGATGGAGACATTTTATTATAATATAGTGTACTATACAGGGATTTGTTTGTAGCCAGGGAAGCCTGGGAATTTCCCCCCTTCTAAGTTTTGACTTCCTTGTCTCTTAGTTCAGTCTTCCCAGGTAAAATACCCCTTTCATAGGCTATATAATCTGTTATAAAGTACAATAATTCAATTTCACGTTTTAGTAGCAATCCTTTATAAATATTCCCCCCTTCTACAAAGTCCACAAATAAATCACTGGTACTATATATATATATATATATATATATATATATATATATATATATATATATATATATATATATAGTACATATAAATATATATAAAAATATACGTTATTAAATATATATATATACGTTATTAAAAATTACAACGAAAGAAAAAAAGCATCTGTCGAACGTGCCCCAAATTTGAGTGTCAGAAGTACCTGGAATCTATATATGTTACACTTAATTATATTTTATGGGAATTAGAAACTCTGCACACTGATGAACCAACTACCTGTGATTGCACAACTTTCAGCTGTATGCTGTCCACCATGAATATTGAACAATACATCTTTTACTTCCAAACAAGAGCTTAACAAACCATACTCAAATTTTACAATGATCTTTGACTTCTCACATTATCTTTCATACCTTACTTCATAAATTTAGACCTTTCTCGCCAAATTATTCTACTTATTTTTAAACTTTTACAGATATACATTCCATACACTCCACAGTTTTACTTAGTACTGATCACGCCAAGACATTCGTTTCCAGGTAGAATTGACAGTTTTGTAAGCTGACAAGTGTCGGTATTCTCCAACTGTCGGTTTTCTCCTAAATGAACATATTGATACACGCGGCAGTAACAGAACTGGAGAAGTGACTTCCAGCGGACAAGTATTCCTCTTTCTCCCTTTAGTTTACTGATCTCCAGAAATACACAGTAGTAACAGATGTCCAGAAAAGGTTTCCAAGAAATGAAAATCATGCAGGTATCCAACATGCAAAAGTGAATTTGGAATTCTGCCGTCCTAAGCAAAAAGACCCTAACTAACAATTTTCGAAAATCGAGATATTGGTATGGGAATATTCGTAGTACAATTCTGCATCTATCTAAAGTGAAATTGACGTGGTTTGACCAATAGGTAGGGGGTAATGGCGTCATGAGTATTACCTTATGTTCAAAACTGTAACTGAAAGTAAGCAAAAAGACCTTAAGTGGCAATTCATAAGCAAAAATATTTAACTGTATTACCACACAAATTTTAGATCGTGAAAATATATTTAATAAAGTTTTACTGAAATACAACAAATTTGAACGTACAGCCTAAGCCAAAACGCGTTTTGCTTATTTTCTCGAAAGTATGTTAAATGGAGTTAAGGCCTTTTCGCTTAGCACGGCAGAATTAACAATATAGGGACAACATTGTTTCAATGCGAAGCAACTTCAAAGAAAAAAAGGTGGCCTACTTATTAAATAAATAAATAATGCATGCCTTATGAGAAAACTCATGATCATAACAAAAAATGAGAGAAAGTTAGGAAAGTGTCTAAGTTTACAAATTTTACTGTGAAAAGGGTAAGAACATAAACAAAACAAGAGAGCAAGAAACTAGACAGAAACATAACAAAAGCTTGGGAAAAACAGTTTGTTTGCAAGAAATGTATCATAGCAACTTCTTTCCATATGTTTTTTTCTTAAGAACTCTTTACGTTGTTTTCTACATGACACCACAACGGAATTCTAATTTTTTCACAAAGCCGATACAGAGAATACTATAGCGTCAAGAATAATTCCCATATTAATTACATTGTTCTTAAAGTACTTATTTACACAAAGGTGAAGTACAAAGATGCGATGACCATTTTTTTTTTTTTTTTTGAAACAACACGAGATTAACAAGCACAATTCCTATTTTTATATGTCAATATTAACACAGAAGGCAAAGAACAATGACATATACAAAACATCGTGAAGAAAAAGCGCATGAAATCTGTTTCCATGTAAGAGCAAAAATATTTGCATTTCAGAGATGAGAGATGTGTTGCAAAGAATCCATGGTATGCACTTAAATTACTTTTGTTTACGTAAACCACAACAGCGTAAATAATGACATCGTTCGTGAGGAAGTGTGACGTCAACAAGTCACTGCAAAGATGGTCAATCGGAAACGTATGCACCAGAGATTGTTGGCGACAAACATACGCACATATGTACCAACATAAACATATATTTTTTTTTGAAATAGCACTACAACAGGTTATTTCATGTTTCAAATGGGCACCATAAACAAAAACTTACAATACCACATTTATTATTCAATGTTACAACCTAATATGCCAGAAGAATCAGAAGATCTATGTGCGATCAGAAATTTGTGGATACTGGCTTCCAAAACAGTAATAACGCACATCAGAGTACTTTAGCGTGGAAAACTACGATCATGTTATGACGTGGTTCGGGTAAATGAAAACAAAGTTATATGGAATTGAAAATCTTATTCTTTTTTCCAAAAGCCTTTGTTTTGAGGAACTGCTTTTACGACATGCAGTCACATAAACAGTTTTCAATATGTGTAAAATCATAATGTCGTTTACTGCAATTTGATACAACAAATTGTTCCGGAAATACAGTAAAAAAATATAAAGTTTGCCATACTGTTTAAAATTATGTACTTCTGAGAGCTTATTGTAATTACAACCACCAAAAAATAATGTTGCAATGTTATCTAAGTTCGTAAAATGTAAGTTTGGTTTTACATTGCCGCGGACCTAAAGAAACGTACACCAAAATTGCTAGTTACACAATTACAAGCTTATTTCAGATTTGACAACAATACATAATATAAGGCTAGTCTTAAATTTTCTTGAAATTGACACATCTGTCAAGCATGACATAAAATTTACACTTGGTAAAGCCATAAACATAGAGAATTTCTAAGGATAAGTTTAACATGTAAGCATTCTTGCGAAGCCTTCATTCTTACATCTAGTCTAAGCATACACATGTGTATACGTCAAAGCTATCTGGATTCCAAGCATGGTTTGAAATTTACAATTGGCAAAGACATGCACAGAGATAATTTCTTAAGTCAAGTCTGTCAAAGCAAATTAAAAGGAAACTTTAGACATGGCTGAATACGTGTTTTCTTACTGGGAGAGTAACAATTGTTTCAAAAATGCTCAAAAACACACAATTGTAGGCAATATAGTAATATTTAACAATGCTTTTCATACCTCCGGAACGGTTTGAGTTTTGAGAATCCGATCCAAAAGTTTGGTTGCTTTTCAATCTTTCTGATACTGCATGATCCTAGCTTAGTTCTTTAGAAGAAAAAACATAGAAACTTGTTTAACTTGTAGATTTGAAAATGAAATATGCAATAATCTGTCGTCGCACTATTTGAAAAATGTTAGATGAGGAGGAATACGGTTAAATTTGTGGTATTCCAGAGTATGTCAAACAATGTTTCATTGTCGATATTTCCATGGCAGCCAATTTCAGTGAGGACAGTGACGCCGATTTGGAGTTCGAAACTGACAATTACGAGATAAATTTATTATATATTATTGGTAGTATTAGTAGTACTATACTTGTTTCTACAATTACCACATGCATCTTGAATATACGATAATTTTAAAGACGAAAATCGATAATTTTGTTCTCTGAGATTGGCAACTCTGAAGGGAGATGATTTTGGAACAAAAGTAGTACACAGGAGCTTCAATGTTTACTGTAAGTGACTTGCCAGAAACAGCAAAATACATGATGAGAATTATGAGGATTGCTTCACTGCATAGCAATTAGGAAGTCAATTGTGATCTAAATGAGTAATTCTTTAATAATTTGGAATAATTGTTTTATAGCTTTGAACGTGATGACAGGTTCTAACTCAGTCGACACGAGAAAATTGCAAAATAAATAAAAATCTAGAAACATGATTTGCGCTTTGCATTCTTTGCACGTTTTTATTTGGCTTTCAAAGTAAATTCGTTTTTGTGTGGGCACACAACAAAGCGAGAAGAAAAATACAAGCACAAGAAAAAAAAACTACAGCTCCTTATCCATTGACTGCATTTCTAATGACCTTATTGGAAATCAAAGAGTTGTCGACAGATTCCCAGCCTTACGCTTTCAAAGGAAAGGAAGAAATAAAAACGATTTCTACGTTTCAACAATTTCTATGAAATCGTGAATAGCTACCACAAAAAGGCTCAAACGGTAACTTCTTTCTTTCTGATATAACAACGGCATACTTACAAGCGAAAAATCATTACAGAACCTTTCTTCTTACAGTCTGATCGTTTCTATCATTAACCAATAGCTTGCTTTGTAATGGAAACTGCGATGTACAGTCCGTCCTCGTCCACTTGCTCGCTTTGTAATGATAACAACGAAAATCATATTACCTCACTTCAGCGCACATACACATAGTGTACCTGGCTGAAGAAGCGCCGACAAACCAAATGCGTCAGTAGTAAACATTTGCCAGAATACCAAGCACGACACTGTTTTATCTAAAAGTAAAGAAGAAAACTACAGTATTTCCTGGAGATACTTTTCCTTAAACTTTACAAGTATCTGCGCCACTAGATACTAGGAATATATGATACCGTTAGGAGTATATGTGTTACTGTTATCAGAATGAGTAACGCTATCAGAAGACAAAAAAACAATATAGACATGCATAAACAGTTTGTTTTAGCAGAATACAAACTATGAATAAATATTGGTAACCAACAACATCCTTCAGCGGTAAATAGTTATACTAATTCCCAAAATCGCGCCAAGTGAGCTTCGTGGTAGACAAACACCGTGTGCGTTGGTTTTCTCGGGGTTCTCTAGTTTCCTTCCAGATTCTTCACTCCACCATTTCATTCATTCTCATTATCGCTGTCTCCTTTAGCCTAGTCGGTCGTTGAAGTACAATTTAAAGATTTCATTTCCAATTCCCAAAAGCATGCCTTAAAGTCGAAAATGTAATTTAACCTTTTTAAAACTCAGTACGTAAGTGTTTGTCAGATCTCTGGTTTTTAATTTAATATTATCTATTTAAAAAAAAATCAGAAGCAAAATGGCGGATTTAATATGGCTGACGCACAATAGAAAATAATTTGATTTTAATTTTTCGGAAAAAAAATATTGGAGCGTTTCCGAGGCTGCTGATTTCGAATTTCATATTATTTGTGAAAATAAACTACCGAATTCAATATGGCAGTCTGAAAGAAAAAAAATCGGTTTCACGCATAATTGGTATTGTTGGGCTTCAGAAGTCCTGGATTTTAATTTAAATAAATGAATGAAAAAATAATTTTATGTCAAGTTTCTATTGAATATTTCTCTTAATTTCATATCACCCAAACAAAAAGCTTGTAATGAAACAAACTGGGACAAGTAAGGGCAGCTACATTTTGTTTTACATTAATGCAGAACGATCTAAAGAGTCGAAAAAATGTTTGAGAGTGGAATCTCGTGGAACTTATGAGTTCTACATACTTTAACCTCTGCGATATTAAAGAGTGTAACAAAACAACACCGACAACGTTTGGGATGTGACCCCTGACACCAAGAAAAGACAAAAAGTACACACCAACCTGGATGCACCAATACTTCCTTTCGGAATTATAGGCGGCCGAGAACATGAAAAAATGAAATTTAAATGCTGATAGGTTTAATACTACGCAGTCGGGTCAAGACTTAAATGAGGAACTAATATATGCGCTGTCCAAAGTAAATGTTTCAGAATCCTAAGGAATGTTCTCTTGGAATTTTATGCAATATCACAGGAATATTAATGAAATATTTATGGAATATGAAAAAATATCACCTGAGTCGTTTTTGAGGAAGTAATCTGAAAAGAATCTTAAGCGTAAAGTAAACTACCGTTGTGATTATTCGTGAGGAGTATTTTAGGCAACATTGTAGAATTATTAATGCAATATTTGTTTATGAGATATGAAGAAAATAGCCTGAGTCATTTACGAGAAAGTAGTCTGAAAACAAACTCACCCTAATAATAAATTATCTCTCGTACATTTTTGAGGACAAATGAGTTATTTCATATTGTCAGATTACATAGGTCTGCAACCAAAGAGCTGTCTGCATAAGTTTAGCTGATTTTCACGCTTCCGGGTGCACCGAAGTCGAAAATGATCCCCGTTTCTTCCTCGGACATCAAGTTTTTGCACAATCGAAATGTAACGTGGTCAAACAGATAGCTTGAAATCGCTAAATTGCAAATGCATCACACGAAAATAAAAATGAACATGGAAGATTAAATGTATTTGTGCTCCCCGAAACATGAAAACATATGTATATTGGTCCGCATGGGGATCACTGACACATATCATAATGCGTCATAAATGAGAGAACGAGATTACAAAGAAAAAAACAAAAACAGTAAATCTGTTCATAAAACGAATTTAGTAAGATTACATCTTAGATTTGTAAAACGTTGGTAAGTAGTTCTGGCTACGGAGTTTGTTTCCCAAACACTACGAGTACGCGAGTACGCGGGTTTTTGTTAGCCCTGATATGAGAAAACTCATATCGGACAAGACTTCATCAGTTCCATGACTCCAACTCAAAAAGAGGCTTGGTTTGCCTTTACTGTGGTCATCAAAACGTTTTTGGGAAACTGAAAGAACCCACAGTATAAGGAAATGGTGGCAAAATGTTGCACGCGTTCCGAAAGCTTGGTTGCTCCATGATCTTCAAAGTCAATTTTCTCAACTCCCATTTTGACTACTTTCCTGACAATGTGGGAACAGTGAGCGAAGACCAGGGGGAGCGTTTCCATCAAGATATCAAAGAAATGGAACGAAGGTACCAGGGGAACTGGTGTGTTAGGATGATGGCAGACTACTGCTGAATGTTGCTTAGGGAGCTTCCGGCAGCCACCTACAAAAGGACAAGCCACAAATGAAGTTTGACCTTTAAAACAAGACGATTGCACAAGCAATCTGATTGAGGGTATTATTACTTTTTTGTCTTCACGTATGTAGGAGCTTGAGTTACGCTGTTAATTGTGTTTCTGTAAATCGCATATTTGTGTTCATATTGTTACGCAACAATGACCACCCGTTTGTTCGAAACCTAGACGTCCCAGGAAAAAAGTTGTCATTCCTGGATTCAGCACACCTTAACACATACAAATCAGTTAACTAAACCAAAACAGCTTAGCATTGTTTTATTTTTGCAGACTTGTGTTATTAGTGAAATATTTATTTATGAAATATGAACAATGCCTGAGTCGTTATTTTAGAAAATCGCCCGAAAAACTGGGATAGTTATTAAAAGAGGGATTTATGAAATATAATCAAAGTCGTTAGATCTGGCGAAATCGCAAATCTTGATTTTCATCCATCAGTAAACCAGTCTTAATTCGATGAATAGAAAGAAAATTCGAACTCCACCCATGGAGAATCCGATGGTTGAAATTTGGTTGAGATACGTTGAACGGTATGCCCTCTACGCGACTGTGTATGAGGACGAACGGACGAACCGACGGAAAGATATTGAAAAATCACCTTTTTGGTATGTGTGTGCGAAATGTAACGTGCAAATCGATTGACATCTCGTCTTTCATGATCACTATACTTTATTCCCTCCTTTCATCGCTAGAAACTAAAAAAAAAGAAAAGAAAAGAAATAAAGAAACGACTGTACTCACAACACTCTCACTTAGTAGATTGTCAGTTCAAAAAACACACACACAAATAACTAGTGGTGGGAAGTAGTATTGATTTGGTTTGAGCGGGATATTAAAAATTCTCGGAAATTTGGAAAACACCTCGTATACAAGGTTGAGCAATAATGCAGGAAATATTCCGTCAAAAATTCAATAAAACTGTAAAATTTAATTGAAGTTTTTTAGACTGTAATATCTTGAAAATTAGTTTTCGTCAACTATCACGCGGTTTACATAATACAGTACTTTACCGGTACATAGAGGTGAGAAGGTTCTCTTCTGTATTGACAGAAGTTTAAAAGTTCATTTGCTAGCGTGTTCTGAAGTTTTTCAGTCCTCTCATTTAGGTAGGTGACAGTTAATGTAGCTTATGTAAAATGAACTAAATCGTGAAGATTTGGCTGCCTGTTAAAGAAACACTGGTCGTAAGGGGAAAAGTTTGCAATCTGACCTTCATCAGTAAGCCGTCGTTTGTGAATTATACAATAGGGGAGTAGCAAAAGCTTTACAAAGTCGTACTACTGATACTTTTGACTCACGTGGGATCCACAGTTTATTTTCTATTGTAAAGATCTACAATATTCTGTCACAGAGAGCTAAAAATATATCTGTTCGAGATTGCTTATTTAAGAAAAAAAAAAAAGACAAAGAGTCTCAACAGTCGAATGAAAAGTAAGTTCAATGCCATATACATTGAGAACGTCACCCTGCAAGAAAGAATCTTATGCTTATTTTCCAATCTCTCAATGATGTTATTCAACTAGCGCAAGGGGTTAGGAAGTGACTTTTTCTCAGTATAAACATCGTAGTAACGACAGCATCCATGAGGTAAAATAGCACATCTTTCATTAGACGAAAAAGACCATTAAAAAGAACTTTGCTGCTGAGTCGTCCTTCGTAGGAGAATAATATTTACCAGCTTCTTAGAATCCACGCAAGGTAAAGAAGAAGTTTCTCTGAATATTTATCGGTTCAAAAACCCTTTAACTAAATACCTGCACTCTTCAGACGTTTGCCGTTCACCCTACATCAATCAAGAACTAAAATCCAAAAGAGGGAAAAACGAAAAACAGTTGGAAAAGACGCCGTTAAAGATTCAAATGACTGGAGAAGTAAACTGCTTGATTTATGACTTAGCTGCTCTTGAAACATCATGTTAGCACGCACAAGGCATTCATCTCACCAAATCCAGCAACAGACTTCCACCATCTGGAGATGTCACTATACGGCTAGGCTGTCAAGCATATTTATAATTAAGTAGATACAAGCAACAACATAAAGGAGACACGATCAAAAAGTATACAGAGTTAAGCCTTATTGTGCGAGAACATGAAAGCAAGAAAAAAATCATTTTCATTTAGTATGAATACTTTTACATCGTCTTTGGAATATCACGAGAAACACATAATATAAATGTATAGAACATATTTTCTGAACAAAGGTTTGAACATACAGAAAAGAACGAAGAAAAAAACTCAAGATACTACAATGACTAGTACTGTCATATTGTATAACTTAATGCTTGATATAACATCATATTAAACTTCTTGAAGTACAGTAAATTTCATTAAATCTTTATTCGACAAAAAATTAACGTGGCAATTAGATGCAAGCCTGGTTTACATCAGTGACGTGTACTGGTTCGATGGCTTGGACTACCACTAACATTTATAACACCTCTGCATTATTATTATTATTATTATTATTATTATTATTATTATTATTATTATTATTATTATTATTATTATTATTATTATTATTTATATTATTGGAGTTTAGTTTCCACGTTATTATACAATCTTCAAAAGAAGAAAAACTTTTAACACACACTTTTCTTTTGTCAAGTAGATAAATATGATTTTCTCTTCAATAGCAAGACTCATATTATTAATTACGGAAAAGCGATCGTACACTTCTATCTAGTGTTGTAAAAAAAAAGTTTTTTTCTGTGAAGTTTTTTTTTCAATAAAAATCATCGTTCTTTTTTGTTTTTTATGTCTGTTTTTTTCTGACAACTATTATTTATTGATTTATGTTGCATATTACTGAAATAATCAACAGAACTTGAGTTGAAGCCCTCTTAACTTACAAAATTGTTTGTTTCTTTTTAGGTACACGAGAAAATTGTATGATTATTCCTTTCGGACCCAGGTCATTTTTGGCATTTTCCTATATTTTCAGTTAGTGACTTATTGCTCAAAAACCATTTATTCGATTGATATGGTTAAGACCTTGTTTTCTAGAAAATGGATGTGGCTAATTTTTTGGTGTAAGAACTTAAATTACATTGCACTGTTGCCAACATGTGGGAAATTATTGAGGGAAATGTAGGGGTGAAAAATTTACAACAAATTCCCTAATCGAATTTCAATTTTTTTTTTTTTTTTTTTTTGTATCAAGCACCACAGCTGCCATATGGGTTCAAGTCACCAAAAAAATTCGTTGGTGTGTTGACAAGGTACAGCGAAATCCTGTAGTCACTGGCTTCTATTCAAATAGGGAAAGAAAAAATTCTCTGTCATCATACACATGAAATTTTGACACTTTTTACTCCTCAGAAGATTTTTTTCCAAAATTTCCCACTAAAATCTGGAATTAACATTTTCTGTAGCTGGGAACACTGCTATCAGAAACATACAAACTATCTTAAAATAAGCTTTGGTATCCCTCTAATATATCCTACAGGTATTGTGATGATATCTAATAAAGTAAGCATGTCAATAAAAAATATCTCATCCTACCTAAAAAGATCACAGTTATCTTTTCACTTAGAGAACGAATTCTAGTGTAAACCTCAACTGTACTTTCCCTAATTATTCTATTGAAACTTTCTATAGTACGTTGCGTAGGGCAAAGACGAGATTTTCAGATACTGATACGTTTGTTCCGATGTAGCCAACAAGAGGGAAATAATAGAAACAAAACAGATAATTTTCCCAAAATTTCCCCCTAAAATATGGAATAAAAGTTTTCTGTAGCTGGCAACACTACTACCAGACAGGCTCAAACTATCTTAAATTAAACATTGGTACACCACTAATATATTCTACGAGTATCATGGTGATATTTAAGGAACAAAGCTTCCAATTGCCAAAAATATATTACGGTAAACAGAAAAGTAGGAAAAAACTAGAAAAATCAAGGATTAGAACCTAAATACGAATTTTTCGTGCGCTCCCTATTTACTCCATTTTAACGATCTGTACCCGCGTTTGTTCAGTAAGGACAAACGTTCGACTCTCGTAAGTTGATTTGCACTCGGACGTATGGGTAACCAGGGCAAGAGTGAACACTTTTTGTAAATCAAAGAATTGCGGTGGAATGGTGACAGAGAAAAACGCAATATATTCTCTATGTGAAAGCCTGTTATCTCTAATAACATACACAGTTTAATTGGGGCAAATCAAGCAGAGGATAAAGAGAAATAACATAGTTTTGACGAAGGAAAAATTTTATACTCTTGCCCCATATGGTGGGGTTAGAGTAAACAACGGTTGGGGCAACGATGTACAGTCGAATCAAAACATAGAAACGTAGGCATAAACACCAAAAAATACATCGAATCACAGATATATATGTACTGGTTACATGGAGCTAAGGAAGTTATATAAAATACCAAAAAGATTAGTGTCAAATGGAACTGCCAACAAATGTTACAGTATTGTATATCATACATGTTATAATTACAAAATATGAAAATAGGATAAATCAGTTCAACATTCATCACGAAGCCTAAAAATGTTACTTCCGGTTCACACAGTGGTCACACACATACACAGACTTTCTTTGATTAAGATATGAATATTATTCGTGAAACCACTCGCATATGATACAGAAAATCCTCATTTCACCGTTTGGTGTATCTGAAAACAATTTCCCACTGAATTGGCTGGGCGTACCCATGAGTGTGGATGACTTTGATGCGAATTTCTAGCTTCTTTTCTGTTCCTGTGCGACATGACATATGTTCAACAACTCGGGCTGCGAAATTCTAAACGAAAATGCAAACGTTTTGTTAGTAGTCTATAGCTGCCAACTTCTGTCCTACCTCTGCAAATGTTTTTTACTCAATGTTACGTGTTAGCTCCTACATTTTCTTTACCCAAATTTAAAACAAGCGGCAAGTGTGAACGTTCACACTTGCCCCGTACATTCTTGCCCCGCTTCAGGTATCTTCCAATAATTGCCTGCCATCTCCCGCCAGAGCACGCTTTTCTTTTGTGTACCTCTAACAAGAAATACGAACTTATACAACTTTTCCAGGAAATATATCCAATCCTGCACCTTCAGCTGAAACTACGTTATAAACTTTGACACTTATCTACGAATCTTTTATTTCTTTCCTTTTGCAACAAACTTTATACTTTGCTGCTCTTCACACTGCACGCGCACGGCTCCCCTCCTTTTCCGTTCCTATGTGTTATGTCGAACTAATTTTCAACATTCGTTTGTTTACCGACGTTGCCACTTTTTCGTCAATAGCATTTTCACTCTTGCCCTGGTTACCCATATAGGTACGGATATATAAACAACAATTTCGATTTTTTTGCCCAAATATAGGGAAATTTTAATTTCCATAGTTAGCAAAATTGCGCGAAGGCTCGTCCAATTGATGACAACAATTAGGTATCCATCCGAGGTATCTACTGGGCAAGTGTTAAGGAGGTAACGAAGGAAGCTACAGGGAAAAAGAAGTAAAGAAAATTCGAAATTCGAAAATGCTCGAATTTTTGACCGGTGAAATTTGAGAAGGAAATTCGACACCCAGAAGAAAAAGAAATTAATATAATAAACTATGGTCCAACCATATTTGGCAACAATAATGTCCCGATATCTTAATTAGTGTCCACACAGGAGCGGATTTAAATATTACACAACCGTGTGCGCACTTTGGCCACCTGGGTCCGAAAGGGTTACGAGTGTACATTTGATTACATTTAGCTGATAACTAACTAGTGTTGTTGTAGTAGGTATAGTCTTGACTAATAACAATATTTGACGTTGTAAACAATAACTTTATAAGGAAAATTTTCTCCCCTTTTTACATCTTAGTTCCAATACTGTTGGTGTGAAATGCAGGGTGTTTCAAAATGAATATCGAGTCTTCCTAGTACTTATTACATTTTACGTACACTTATAAACAACACATCAAGTAAAAGAGCACCTCAAGCAGTCTTTGCTACAAGTATTCGATGTGAGCTTCATTCGTCACACGGCACACATCTAGTCGATAGGCAAGAAAGGCCCATAAACTTTCCGCCATATGGCACAAAACACATTCAATTTAGGGGAGTATTGTTTCAACTGTACCATCTCCTGAGGATTTGCTGACGGTCAGATGCGAACATTATGAGTGTTCACATTAGCTCTTAGGTGAAAGGTCGATTTATCACTGAAGACGACACGATCTAGAAAATCTTCATTGTTATGCAGGAATATTTCACTTGCGAAATTGGCACGTAAACCGTAGTCTGTAGGCTTTAGACCTGTAGCAACTGCAAAAGATAAGGACGTAGTTGCAAGCGTCTCCTTAATATTCTTTACACAGACGGTTGCACTGTAACTACAGATTCAGTCTTTATTAAAACACAAAAAAGCTTTCTGCTCTCGAGTCTCCATCTTGTTACTACTAGCTCTTTCTAACGGCAGATAGAGGAAACAATGCATGTGTATGCGTGCGTACAAAACTGTTTGAGTTGCTCTTTCATTTGATAATATTTATGATTTTAAGTGAATTGCAGTCTAATAGATACTATAAAGTTTCAAAACCCTAATATTCATTTTGAAACACCCTGCATTCCTTCAAATTGTGTCATCCTATATTCATGTCTTGTATGTACACATCAGAGCTGGCTGGCCCTAGGGAATTTTCCACCCAGTGCAATGGCATAATTTGCGGCCTTCCCCTTTCTCCAGAAAGAACGAATCTTCTTAGCTCTTTCTGCTGCGTTGTCATATCGAAGACCTCTTAAGTTAGCAAGACAAGCTACATGCAACGAAGTCAGTAGATCTTTCTAAATACGTAGTTTGCAGAAAAAGATACTAAAGTACAATATTATCAAAAGAATTTAGTTTATATTATAGTAAATTTATTTGGTAATATTCTAGGGCTACCGCCGGTTCACAATACGCCCTTGGTTCACATTAAGCAATTTTCTCTGTAATTCATTGCATGCAATATTATGTTTCCAGACTGAAAAGTTACATAAAATGTACAAAGCAAGAGTTTCCATAAAAGTATGAAACTTCTATAAGTGTAACACATCGCTAGAAAAGTGCTAAAATACGGCTAATTCAAACTGATATTAAACATCCATTCATTGTTTAAGGCCTGACATTTATGCTCGGTCATAAATATGGTAAATAAACCTGCATTTAACACTGAAGTAACTGGAGTAGAAAGAAATGATATGTATACTAATTAAGACCATGCTACTATGTCATTCAGAATACTATAATTATAATTGTAATACTCTTGGCTTATTTTTTCTGCACAGAATTATATTTTAATTTTGAGTGTGAACGACTGAGAAATCTTTAATAGGTAAAATTATGTTATATTAATGTCTTTTTTTTCTACAATTTAAGAAAAAATAATATCTGCATGTATAAGCTAAAACCAGCTTAAAATTACTCAAGTCGTGTCGAACGTACTACTTTTATACTTGGACAGAACTTTATTAACCATAAATTGTTTATCTTTCAAAGTACAAGGAAGAGTCGTAAGTCTAGCAATATTCTGGCATACAATATACCTGTATTTATTACAGTACAATGAGAGCAGGTTAATATTTAAAGTGTATCCCCTCGTGTTGGACTGTCTCGCCTGCTAGTTCCTCGGTTCCACGTCGTGTCGTTACCACATCTTGTCCTTAGAGCAAGGTTTCTCAATCTGTGGTACGCGCAACATTGGTGGTACACGAGCCACTGTTGGTAGTGCATACGACATATTTTGGTATTAATGACATCGATCAACACTGAAAATATTTCTGAAATGAATTTAGTCACAAATTGTTAAATTGAGTCTCACGAATACGAAATGGGGAATGAAATTGTGCCGTTAGCTCTTGTTTTCAAGAAACAGCCAATTTCAGTGAGTAATAGGAGTGTTTTCAAGTAATTATGAAGACCTTGTTATTAAATAAGTACTGCTGCAACACTGCTCACCAGAATATCGTGGTTAATACGTCGTTCCCTGTAGATTGATGTGTGCTTTCAAATTATGTATCGACCATGCCGCTATCACGTACGAGAAGAGGGAAATTTAGAAAAATTGGGAAGTTTCTTTGAAAAAATCTCTTCCTGGATGTTTGGGGCCCTTTAGAGTGACTCTGGGTGAGAGCACGAAACAGTAATAAGTTGGCATATTGGGAATGTTCCTGCGAAACACCATTCCAATATCGCATATGGTGACACCACTATTCTTAGACCCGTTTTCAAGTAAAATAAATAAATAAATAAATAAATAAGGTTTTAACTATACTAAAATGTAGTAAAGTGTACTAAAGTTATACCACACAAATTGTATTTATAATGATGGTTTTCTTGTTTCAATCCATGTATGTTAAAGGTTTTTGAGTGATTAAAAAGAGCAATATGCATTATCAATGTGTCAGCAGTCCAAACATTTTCTGCAAAATCAAGTCGCATTTGCAAAGCGGAAATGTCCATTGACGCCGCTTATGAGAACATTATTTTTTCACTATTTTGGTGTGAAAATAGGGGCCAGGACAAGCCACGGGTACCTCATATATGCTGCAAAAATTGCTGCGTGAATCTACGTGCATGGTTAGAAAATAAGGGTCATTCAATGAAGTTTGGCATTCTGGTGGTATGGAGGGAGCCAACCAATCATTTCAATGACTGTTATTTTTGTTTGGTACACACGGAAAAGAAAGAATTTGACAGCTGACAAATTTTGTTTTGCCAATAACTCGACAACAAATGAATTAATTTGGATCTTTTTCTTGTTATCCTTAGATTAGTTATAATTTGATAACTACCCAAAATCGGGATTCTAATAGTTTAATTTGTTGTTGAGTTATTAGGAAAATAAATTTTGTCAACTGAAGAATACTTTCTTTCGTGACTGTACCACCAATTAGACTTGGAGTGTCCAAAATGAAGAAAGAATCTATACAATACCCCAAAATCCCGTTAGCCCTCAGACTAATCTCTCATGACAAAGATTCCCCTGTACCTAGTCCTCCAAACGAATATAGTGTACAACACGAAGAAGACGAAGAGAGCACAGATGACATGGAGACAGCACAAGGGCCCTCATACGAAAATTGTGCCGCACAGTGCAACACGGAAGGACCCACGCCTACTTTCACACACCGAACTTAATGATTTCATTCGAGATCTTTAGCTGCCTAAGAACAAAGCTGAGCTTGCCGCAGAAAGACTTATGGAATGGAACTCATTACAAGGTGATGTGAAATTGACAATATACAAGAATTGTCAAAAGCAATATGAGGTTTATTTCACATAGCAGGATACCCTGGTATTTTGTCATGATGTATTAGGTTTGATGAACAAATTTAATTTTAAATACAAATCACAGGAGCGGAGACTGTTCATAGTGTGAAGTATCTGTCTATTGGAAATGAAGTAACTATGTATTGGATATAAAGAAGCATGAACTTTTGAAAACTTTGAAAGAAAACTTTGATTAGAAGTGTACATTCTCAGACGGCTTTTGTAAATGCTTATTTGTTAAATAAACTCGACTAGCTTCCTTCTTTCCTTTCCGCATACCTTCAAGCACAGACTGATACTTCCCGATTAGGTCATCATTCTTGAATTGATCAAAACCACGAGGAACAGAACAACAAGGGGTATTCAACACACGATTGGGACAGGTGCAGGATCATCGGAGAGAAGCGGATCCCACCATTGGAGGACCACCGACTCCACAAGTCAAAGAGTACCATTCTGTTGGTTTATCACCGCAGACTCATCAAGCTCCAGCAATCTAGTAGAATGAAGATGTAGAAGGACATTATCGTAAAGAGGCATTATCGACGCCCCTTGCAGTTCAACAGGATTAGGATCCAGATGTTGACTGTCTCCAGCTTATCCAGACTTCTCCAGAACATTCATCGTTCCAGATGACTAGGACGACGCCAACTTCATTGGATCTATCAGGCTAGTGCTCATTCCTATTCTTTAATTACAACCTTTCTCTTTCTCTCACCCTTTTCCCCAACTAGTCATTTTCTAAATTAGAAACATTTGAATTTTATTTAAATTCAACCATAATTTTACAGTTAAGTACCGTGTTGTGCATCAGTTCCATCCCCATTTGGTTGCATTTACTTATTACGTATTCTGAGCTACAACTGATGGCACAGCAACGGCACAATAGACAGCTCTAAGTTTAGTATAAAAACAGTCCTGCTCCACAATTCCAATTCTCTTCCATCAGTGCCTATTGGATATGCTGTCTATATGAAGGAAACATATCAAAACATGAAACAAATACTCGCAGCAGTTCAGTGCAATTTTCATCAATGGCAGTTATGCAGAGACCTAAAAGTTATCGCTATTCTGTTAGGGTTGCAATTGGGTTTCACGAAATGCCGCTGTTTTTTGAGTGCATGGGATAGTCGGGACAGGTCTTCCCATTACATCAAAAAGATATGGCCTCCAAGATGGGATTTCCGGCCTGGTGAGAAAAATATACAACATTCCCCTTTAGTTCGTATGAAGAGCATCCTCCTACCTCCGTTACATATCAAACAGGGTTAAATGAAACAGTTTGTAAAGGCATTGAATAAAGATGGTAATACATATTATGTAATATATAATATAAAGTATTTACTCCCAATGCTACATTTCAACAGCTGTTTCTCAAAAAACACTAGCTAATAAAAGAAATGTGAGGTCAGATTCGTTTTTCCTGCCCCACAAAAACTAAGAATCAACTATTTTGGTAAAGGAAACATTCAATAAGTTTTTTTTTTTTTGTCCAGTGTAATTAATGTGCTTTGGTGGTACGCCAGTGGAAAAAAGTTGAGACCCCTGCCTTCAAAGCAAAGAAGGCAGTTATTGTTGTTTCCACCTCCTGCTGGTTGGTAAAGCACATGACTGTAAAATTGTTCTTGAGCTGCTATATTGTTTGTAGTTTGTTCACATACATTTTGTCTTTCAGATAGCCCCAATGAAAATATTCGTGCAGAAATACTGGCATCCAGACCAGAAGTGATTACCCCTGTCATGAATCATGTGCTACACAGGGCCCGTATCAGTAAGACTTAATAGCGGACAACCTACCTGAGATTATATTCCACTAAGTACAAACAATTTCCCATCCTTGGCATTTAAGTCTGTGAAATATCAATGATAACTAATGATAAATAAAAAAGTTATACACAGTTATAACCCCTTCGTGACTTTTGGCCCACCCCATATATAAAGAATATTTTGGTAAATCGAACTCCTTAAGAATACGTTGTATGTTGACCAACCAATATTTTGCAGCCATTTATCTTGGACCGCGTTTCCATTTTACATGAATCTTGCAGCTGTCATTAAAAAGAAAAAGAAAAAGGTATTGAAACCTTATAATATTTCTCCCTATAAACATAATTTTGAAACGGTCTTACATTTTTTCCATCTTGCAATGAGTTAAACCATGTACAACTTTCTGGGTAGTCTTGCTTGCTACCTGCTATCGCTCTCCTGCTGACATAAGGAAAAAACAGTTTCGCCGCTACCGAAACAACATAATATTTTGGACAGGGAGAGGAAGCGAGCCAAACTATACGTTTTTGATGAGCAGGTTCACTATTTGTCTACCATAGTGCAGTGCTGCATGGGTGGAGATATCTTTCTTGTTTTCAGAAAGTTGTAAGTTGTAAACAGTAAATAGAAAGATGGGGTTGCAAGATTTTTTTTCTTAATGACAGCTACAAGATTCATGTAAAATGGAAACGCGGTCTCAGTCTTGAGCTCAAACATGTTCTTCCTATCGCAAATTTAGGTCTTCGTAACGATTACGTTGGCAATGGAATTGGTTAGCAGATGCTAATCAAAGTGTTCGATTGCACCGTAGGATCATTATTGACAGTTGGTTGATGCACAGTTTCCATATTGGGAGCAGGTTGGCTCAGTGGTAGGGCGCTTACCCCTGGCTCATGAGGTCCCTGGTTCGATCCCCGGCCAAGTAAGTTTGTGGTGGACAACGTCGTATCTGTGGGTTTCCTCAGGTACTCCCGTTTCCTCCCACATATTCATTCCACCAATTCTTCCATCATCATTATCTTCCTTCAATCATCCGTCTCCCTTACCCTAGAAGGATAATATTGTGGGATGTTAAACTGAAATATTTCATTGCACTGAAATATTAGCCTAAAGAAAATAGTCATGGGATGTTAAAAACTTTATTTACTTTGAAGAATTTCACTCTGTTGAGCCTACTATATGTTGGTAGGTAAAGTTAACTACAAAATTATTTCAGTTTGATGAAATTTAATTTGGTAAATAACTTGAGAATGCAAGGCCAATTTGAGTATAGTTTTCAGTAAATTAAAAAGAATTTTTTTTGTACGTTTTAGCCATACCATCGCTGTACGTTCCAGTCATTCCACCGTTATTCCTAATACAAATTTTACCAAAGGATAGAACTTTTGTCGCTGACTGTACAAATGAATTTTAACTATTTAACTAATGTTTCTGCTTCGTATTTTAAGATGTGCTATGGCGTCAGAGATACATTGAAAGTCCGTGAAAGTTTAGGTAAAACCGATTTTTTTTTTTTTAAGCAAACAAGTAAAGGATAAACCCATTAAATAAGTTTCAAAATGGCAAAGTTTAAATTAACTTTGCACTACCGTGCACTTAAATTGTAAAAAAAAAAAAAAAAAAGTGAAACACTAAAATGATTAGAACTGTGGATGTGTCTACGTATAAAAAAAATCTTTGTGGCATATTTTTTAATTATGTGGAAACTTTAACCGAGACGGATAATTAGTTTTATTTTTCCTTCAATTTATATGTTACAAGTTTTATTTAAAATTCATTCGTTCATCAATCTTATTGAGTAAAGTAAAAAAAAAAAGAAAAGAAAAGAAAGAAAATGAAAGACCTAATTTACTCCTACTTCGTTTTGCAGCAATTCTTATATTCAACACCACGTATGCTAAGTGAAACATGAACAAACACGAAAGAATCTTTTCACACTTCGAAAATTCCAGGAAATCACAAGTTATCCGTCTCCAATATCATCGCTACATTAAGCACAGATAGAATCCTTCCCGGTAGATTTAATACCATTTAATACCTTTACTTTCAACAGTTTGTTTCTCTTCCCTTCGTACAAATGTATTTACATCCAAGCGAGTCTGTGGAAGGGTATTAAAAATAACGGGTCTTTTAGTGAGGCCCGTAGATCTTTGTTATAAAATAGTTATACCGAACAGAATAGCATATTTTTTATTTAGGATATGACGATTATGCTTCGTAGGATAAAAGAGACGGAGTGTTAATGGAAGAGAATGATTACAAAACAATGGTGAGAGAAGAAATGAAGGAACCCCAAGGAAACAAACGGACATGATATGGGGCGTTCGATGACAAAGTGGTGTAAGTCGGTTTTGAGACATTTTGAGATATGGAAAGTTTTATTAGAATCGATATAGAAAAATATTCTCTTTCTTTTTGTGCTGTCTCTTTTGGACTATGGCTTGGTTCTTTTACCATGGGATACGCAACTTTGCTATCCAACAGGTTATGATTTCAAGTTCACGGAAATCATTTAATTTTATTGTTTGTTTTAACTTAGTTACCCCATCCAACGCCTCATATTATCAATACTAACTCTCATCATCTGGGACCGATCCAGGGGTGAGAGTTCTACCATTGAACCATACCTAACTATATATATGGCCTATGAAACCCAGAGGTTCAAAGTCGCGTTCACAAAATCTCTCCAATGACTTCTATCCTTAGCTAATTGCATCCAGTTTCTACTATGTATTCCTATTTCTGAGAGATCCATCTTAATATTGTCAAGTTCTACTTGTGGAGGTGTAGGTAGAGCAAATTACAGTCCGGAATCTTTTTCTCTCCCACTACCAGATTTTATTACAAAATTCTACTATAATACAACAAGGATACAATTTATCTAATGTTTGTGTAAGAGCAGGTGTTCCCTCGACTTGACAGTCTCGGGAAGGAATCCTCACTAATCGAACTACGTGAGGAGGGGTAAAACACTCAATGTTCCCCTGCAGGCAGAGAGCGGTTAGCGTCCCGACAAAGCTCCACTGCAAGATAGGCCGATGTTGTGATAAGAGATCTCCCAATGCTCCACTGCAAGCAAAGGGAGAGAAGTAAATGTTCTCGCAAGGATCCACTGCAAGCCGGGAGGGAAGGAAAGCCAAAAGCTCCACTGAAAGCTGGAGTCTTTGAGTTTAGGTGAAGTACTTCCAAGGCTCCACTGTAAGCCAAGAAAGGTGATTTGACCAGTCGAGACTGATGCTTGTCGTTGAAATCCAAACTGTTATAAGGTACTTCCGGCAAATAAGGCCCGGATGGAAATAAGGCCTAATACAAAACTTCCTATGTTAGAAGCACTGTAGGATAAATCTGACAATGTCGCAAGTGCGATTACTCACACAATGCCTGCTTACGAGAGCTCGTCTGACTGTCCCTGGTTATATGGAACGCTGACAGTATTGAATCATCGAGAAGTCAGTTTCCATGTGTTGATATAATTTACGGAGGCAAGATAAATTCATCTTTTGTGTGTAGAATAAAGCTAACGCGAAATATCTTGTATATTTGTGATGGTCTTATTGTTTAGTACTTGGGATAGTACTTACTTCGTTTTAGTCGGAAACATGTTTATAAATAATGATTTATACCTATAAAATGACGAGTACATGGTCGGTAAATTAGGCCCACCAAAAATTTGCTGTCCCTTATTACCCTACAAAACATGTATACGTTGTTAAATACTTAGAAACTGACAACTTGAATGCGTGTTAGTTTGTTATTCTTTCTTGGCCAATGTCAGCTTCTGTAATAGGGCTGTCTATCATGATCAGGCCGAGTTGCTGACTATGGCTGTTCGTAAGTTTGAATTCTGCATTGGCATCTTTCATAATGTAAATCTCTAATTATACTGCATGCGAATGACTCATATCACTGTTTTTGGGTATATTCTAAGCACATTTTCGTGCGGTTCTGAGCGTTCGAGGTATCGTGATATCGTTCGTTATGCCCCAAAGAATGAATCGGTGACATGCGAAGCTGCAAACGGTGTATGGGTATATGACAAATACACTGTCTTGGTTGACGCGGATGATGCTACAAGAGTTATGAAGTGAAACATTGTTGAAAGTTAGTGTGAAATCTGTTTTCAATGGTGACTTGTTTATTATATGTTCAAGTTTATTCTTTAAAAATTCAGTTAGTTGCCTCGACTTAACTAACGACTGTATAACAAATGGAAGATTACCTGTATCCTTATTATTTCATATCCATATTGTTATATCCTAATAATAAATATCCTTTTATTGTTAGTATTTAAAGTGCTATAAAATATTATATGTTAAATAAGTTCCAGTGGTCTCTCAGGCCGTAAAATTGTACTTTTCAAATAGTGGGCCTTATTTACCTACCGTGTGCATAGTAAGGTCATTTTGCATGTTTCTTTTTCAATACGTTTTTCATAGTGTTAGATCAATGTTTAAGTTAAAGTAAATATACCATAAGATAGATAAAACATTAACAAATAAAATGCTTATCAATTTATGTCTATTACATTTTAAGTATTTACGTAATGAAGCATTTTTCTTAGGTGGGCCTTATTTGCCGCAAGTACCTTATAGATGTTTTAGGAGAGAGGCGCTTTGTTTCTCCTTCGTCACAAGACCAGTGGTGACAGCGTCGTCTCCGTCGTCTTCTGTTATAGTAATCCGTAGTAAGACGCACATGGTTGATGTTTGGAAATAGGAGACACTATTCTTACACAGTGTCGAACGGGTGTTATTGTACATTCGAGAAAAAGATAAGTAATTTTTAAGTACTGCTACTTACATTCTCACAAAAAAAAGGCTAAAACTAATTTGTTTTTTATCAGAAAAGAATAGTACAGATGATAAATAAATCTTCAGTCTACATCAGACATTTCTCTGCTAAACAAGTATATAGTTTTATTAAGAAAGTGTACAAATGTATGTCGAATTATGAAGTTTTTTTTGGGGTGTCCAGACCCGGTGAACCCCCCACGTCCGTGCGCCCCTGCTAATAGTAAAGGACTTGTCGTGAAATTTGTGCGCTGTAATTTTGTTTCTATGGCATGCTTAGTGTGACAATTTAAAGACTAGTTTGAAGTACATACATCGATGCAAATAATGGTATTCCATGTTCATGAGATTGCAGTGCTATAACACAAATTACATTCTGTATTCGACAAGGATATACGAATATGTCATACTGTGATCTGAACACTATTATTTAATGCATAAAATGGAAACAGACAGACGAAAAAAAAATAGTTAATGACGAAAAGGTGAAAGCAACACACAAAAGCTAATTTAAACTCATGAAGTGATTCTCGCAAACAACAAATTACATTGAGGTCGATTTGTCACTGTTCTACAAAAATGATCACAGGTTCAAAACATTTTATTACATAATTTTAAATTTGGCATACAACAAGGACCTATTAGAAGTACACATCCAAAACATGATCAAAGAATCTTTTAAAAAGTGAAACAACTGTACTTTTTCATGCTACAACAAACATTTATGAATGTAAAAATTAAAAACAATTATTACGCAGAATTGATTGGAGTTTTAGAAGTAATCACCTGATGATTGTTCATGGAGGTCAAATTACATTTGGTGTCCCAAGGCAACTGACAAAGGTTGAAAGGATGTACTTTTAATCATCAAGGAAGTGATCATCTATCTCAAAGTACTGCCCATTCATTTAAATTCAAGTATCCCAGCGTTCCTGCCATTTTTCAAACGTCTTGTGAAATGTTATCATAGAGTAAATCACAAGCTGTTAAGACTTGTTACACTCTCAAATTTGTTTAACATTACCTGCTTTTAGTCCGGTTGTCAAACTGCAAAAATACGAGTAACCTTTATTTGTGGTATGGCAAAGGTTTTATGATTGAATTTGATAGTTTAGTATGTGTGGATTTCAAAATCACCTGATACCACTTTGTCACCATTGGAGAAATGTAAATATTTAAGATGGCGTCCAATATGGCGGATACAATATGCATATTGTAAATGTAAAGCGATTTCTGTAAAAAGGTATCATTTTCTATTTTTCTGGGTCAAGGAATAAAAAAAATGGTGTATATTTCTTAAACGAAGCTATATTAGTCTTAATATTCAATATGGCGTCTAATATGGTGGATCAAATATGAATATTGTAAATGTAAAGTGATTTATATAAACAAGATGCCATTTTCTATGTTTTCTGGGTCAAGAAATTCAAAAATGAAGCACATTTCGTAAACGAAAGTATGATTGAAAACATACTTAAATTTCTAAAGTATGATCGCAGATTTGAAGGAAAAGAGTGAACAAAATCACACTACTCGCGTGTGGGTCTAGTGATACCTTATTAAGGTCGTTCTACTGATGATGTCATTTGGGATTATAGAAAGGAAAATAGATTGGTGTTTACACATTTGAAATGTTGCCTTTTGAAATGACATGTTATATCTGAAATGTTGCCTTACTTTACCGCTGCTAGTTACTGAAAGTATTTGCGATATACTATAACATATCTTAGGTTTATGGAAAAAAAAAGCCTTGAACACTTCTTGAGTGAAGGCCATGTTATGAGGCATACCAGTGGCATGCGTAATGGTATATAGTCAGGCATGATGACTGAAATATGGGCATGGTGAAAGAGGAACTTTCTTAAGATATAGCGATGAATTGTGCCGCTGTGAAACGACAGGCTTTGAGTATGCATGTAACCATTTACAGAACGATCTATCCAATTTGAGGAACTATGTCAGACCGAAAGGGACGTTGTATCACAAAAAGGAGAGCAAAGGGGGATTATTCGTGGTTCTGAAGACAGGAAAAAATTAGCAAGGAAGATAGAAATGTTCACGCAGCCTTTTTAAGCTAAGCAGATCACCTGAAGGATTAGTAAATATTGTATCCGGAAATATTGCATCTCTCGAGGCATACGTGGAGAAAGCTTACGAAAAAGGAAAATCTGTGGTCTTTTCCAAACTTGAGCAAAGTTTTCTAGATGGATTTCATGCATTACTTCATGGAGGAGTTACCAAAATCAATGAAGGGACTAAGAGTACCGAACCTAAAACTTCTGTTGCAATAGACACAACGTTACTATATTCAAGAGTTGTAGCCCTTTAGATACACACAAAAAAAAATAAACATGTTCAATGCATTAGAATATGAACTTGTTGCAGTACCTGCATCGATGTTTACAAATGGAGAAGCTAAAGGCAAATCTATTTTAAAGACTAACATGGCCATGCCCATGCCCGCCAGAGTTTGCAGCAAACCTTCACTGATTGTTATTGGTAGTTGTACATATCTGCAGGTAGTGAACTGGCCAGCGAGAGAAAAAGTCAGATATTTCTTGCAAAACTTCTGTGATAAAGTCGTTGCACATTTGCTAAAAGCAGACGTCAATTTAATTTTTGACAGATATTACGAATGCAGTATTAAGTCATCCACGAGGGCTGCTCGAGGGAGGCAGTCTGTAAGGAGGTTAATTTTGACAGAGGAAACCCACTTTCTGCACAGAAGGCAATCTTAACGAGTAGTGGTAATAAGAATTAATTGATTCAACTTGTAGGCAGATATGTTGCTGACAAAGTGGCAAGATTGTGCCTAGGAAACATTCTCATCATTACCAACCAGGATCCATCACCCATATAAACAAAATGTGGATTGTCGTAGACCGAATCGATTTAAAAACCTTTCATGAAGAGACAGATATCATAATGATGCAACAGCTGATTGTAGAAGTGAGAGAAAGAGGTAATCAAACAGTCCATGTTATTTGTTATGACACTAATGTGTGTATCCTTATTCTCTATCATTACTACAAGCTCTAAGGGCTGCAGTTGACATAAAGGCTACAGTTGAAAACCACAAGAATACCATTTTAAATATAGTTCCGGCCCATGCTCTTTCGGGATGTGACACTCTTGCTAGCTATTATGGCATAGGAAAAGTTCTAAAATGTCTCAATGGTGGCTATAAACTGGTCACATCGATAGTGATGTAATAAACGTAATAAAAGAAACTACAAGGTTTGTCACTGCTTGTTATGACTTGAATTTATTGACATGACAGAATGCAGAATATCTCTGTGGGCGAGGAAAACTAGCCAGACACAGCTTCATGCTCCTGCCTTCTCATCTATTCCATAAATAACTGAAAGTTTTGTAGAAAATCTTAAACGGGCTCACTTTCAAGTAAGTTTGTGGCTGTCCACAAGTGAAGCGACTTTGCCAGATATCAACCCCGTTTGTTTTGAATGGTTTAAAACCGAAGGAAAACAGCTGATTCCCATTACCATTCTAAAAAGCACTGCTATAGCTCCCGAAGACAGTTTTGACATGACGAAGTGTTCCTGTCGCTCAAATAAAACCTGCTTAACAATGAGATGCAACTGTATATGAAGCAATATTTCGTGCAGCATATTTTGTCCCTCGTACATTCAGGTGATAATTATTGTAATCAGTATACTTTGGGAGAACAAGAAAGGATGAGATATAGTGAAGATGATTTAGTGATTGATAGTTAATTAGTTAAAGTTCATGACATGTTAAAAATATGTGTAATGTGATAGAAGAAGAGCATAATATTCAAGTTACTTTGACTGTTACATGACTACCATAAAGTTACTCATCAAAAAGAAGTATTTCTACTTAAGAAATTTGGAAAATAAAACTTACACTTTAACACTGAAAAGACTTCGTTTTTAATTCACGACCCTAAAAGCAGAAAATTGCACCTTGTTTACAGAAATCGCTTTACATTTACAATATGCATATTTCGCCCACCATATTGGACGCCATCTTGAATAATTAGATTTCTATAGCTTTGTTTGAGTAATAGACATCATTTTTAAATCTCTTAACCCAGAAAACGTACAAAATGACACCTTGTTTACAGAAATCACTTTACATTTAAATATGCATATTTATTTCACCATATTGGACGCCATCTTGAATATTTAAACTTCCCCAATGGTGACAAAGTGGCATCAAACGGTTTCGAAACGCAAACATACTAAACTATCAAAATCAATCATAAAACCTTTGCCATACTACAAAAAAGGAGTTTTCTGTCTGGCACCCGAACTATTTTCTAAATTGGCAGACAATCAAAAGTCGCATACGGGAACAAATCTGGATTATATAAATATTGTGACATTCAGTTCCTCTAGGTAAGAAATAACTGTATTGGCCTATGTCGTCTGGGATTATCGTGGTGCAAATATCCAATTGGTTTTCATGTGAAACACACATCATTTTAGTGCCACATGTTTCCTGAATGTGTACAGCGCTGTTTTTTAATGATCAGCAATTGAAAAAACAATGAAAAACAAACTTACTTCGCTGGGAACCGAACCAGGGATCCCACGCATCAAAAGCGCTCTAATGCTGAGTCACCATGCCCGTTGAAATAGTTTGTGTTGTACTGAGCAAACTTTGCACTGTCATAGTAGTAACCAACTTTCGCTCGCTCAGCTTAATTTTGCATTTGAAATGCGTTGATTCCTTCTAATCAATTTTTGCAAAGTCTTATTTATCTTCTCAGTTATGCTCTAAAAATGTGACACTCAAGACAAGTTTATCGTAGCCTTGAGCCACTTATTACCGATTACAGGGAAGAGTAATTGCCAGGGAAACAATGAATCAAAAGAAAATTTGTAATATTAACATTAACCCTTTTGGGATCCTGGCTTTTTGGGCTATTTTTTAGACTTTCAGTCAAGCAGCTACTGCATCGTCACTATTTATCCTAGGATCATGGTTCATACCTCATTCTTTTCAGAATAGAGCTGGCTTTCAAATGGTACCACTTGCGTGCTCATACCATTATACCAGAAGCGGGAAAAAAATGTCAAAGTGAAAATTTCGGAGGGAAAAATTTTTTTCTCGAACTTTGGCCCCCCCTGGACCCCCCTGTGTGATCGTAGCCATCTAAAAAAAATCTGAGAAATAGTACTTTGTATACTGAATGTGTGTGCCAAATTTCAAGCTTCTATCTTGAATAGTAAGGGCGGGAGAATTTTTATCAAAAATTCCCACAGTGCCCCAAAGTACCATAAAACACTATGATCTCAGGGAAAAAAATTCCTGAGACATCCCTAATTACCCTAGGACTATAATCCGCCAATCATTCTGTTCAGAATAGAACTGTCTTTCAGGCGGTACCATTCATATGTCTCCATCATGTATCTAAGGCGGGAAATTCCTGAAAAGGATTTTTGGGGGCAAAATTTCCCTTTTTTCAACTTTTGCCCCTCTGGACCCCCCCCTGTTTTTACGCAGAAATCGGAAAAAAAACTTCTGGTAAATACTACTCGGTGGACTGAAAGTTTGTGCAAAATTTCAATCTTCTACGTGAAAAAATAGGCCCGCCAGAAAAAATTTCCCTACCATGCCCCACTTTTACCCTATACAGAAGTATATTTGGATAAAAATTCACTGAGACGGCCCTAATTACCCTAGAATAATAATTCGACCGTCGTTCTCTTCAGAATGGAACGGCCTTTCAGACGGTATGACTCACGTGGTCCTATCATGTTCTTTTGGCGGGAAAATGACGAAATACGGGATTTTTGGGGTAAAAAAATCCCTATTTTACCCATTTGCCCCTCTGGTTCCCCCCGTGTTTTAGCACTGACATCGGAACAAAAATTCTGGTAAATAGTACTCGGTAGACTTAATGTTTGTGCAAAATTTCAATCTTCTACGTTCAAAAAGAAGCCCGCCAAAAAATATATATACCGACAATGCCCCATATTTTCCTATATAGAAGTATATTTTTAAAAAAATCCCTGAGACGTCCCTAATTAACCTAGAATAACAATTCGACCGTCATTCTCTTCAGAATGGAACGGCCTTTCAGACGGTATGACTCACGTGGTCCTATCATGTATGTGAGGCGGGGAAATGATGAGAATCGGGATTTTGGGGGTTTAAAAATCCCTATTTTTACCCCTTTTCCCCTCTGGTTCCCTCCCTGTTTTAGCACTGACATCAGAACAAAAAATCTGGTAAATACTACTTGGTGGACTGAATGTTTGTGCAAAATTTCAATCTTCTACGTAGAAAAATAAGCCCGCCAAAAAATATTGAACATAGGCTTAGAAAATGAGAAAATAAATTTTTGACTTATGACGTCATCACCTCCTATGTCTGGACGCAGGATGGTCTGAAACCATACATAATGTCTTCTACAAGGCCTCTGGACTTGGAAAACCAAAAAAAACCGGACGAAAAAGCTCAAATAGAAGATAAATAACGCAATGTACCATGAAAAGTGCATATGGTACAAATTGTACCATAGGATCCCCAAAGGGTTAATACATATGAATCTATATAAATCTGTCTTATAAACAAATTGCAATATATAGAATCAAAATCATTACCAGATCTCACATAAAAGCTTAATGAAAACATTTTTATAACGTACAAGACTGCAAGTTTCATGAACGTAGAAGGTGTACTTAAACATAAATTCGTCGCATAGGACAATACTCATTAGCGCTAACAAGAAACTGGAAGACAATTTTAATAATTACTTAATATTACAGGAAACGAAATCAGTTAGTAATTATCAACAAATTAAACCCACTTCTCAAGCTAACTTTCTCATTAGTAAAATAGAATGCGAACACTTATTGTACTGAAAATAACACCAAAATTGATCTCGTTACTAATGCCTCTTTGGAACCATAAAGAGCTACAGCAATTCATTAAAATGGACAAGTAGTAGGTAATATCAAGTCCTTTTCCTCTTGTACCAAAGCACCTCGCGAAATACTCTAGCATCAATTAACAGAATATTCTGCTGTAGGTAATTGTGATATTCACTAGCAACGCCATTCACCAGTTCACAAAAGAGCAGCTAAACTTCTCTCTCTTTCTCTCTCTCTCTTGACGCTCAAACCACTTAATTGAATTTGCTGTCTTGCAATCAAGAAAGTGAAAGAGAACTTTCGCGATCTATGACGCGAGAAGAGGATAAAGATTTTAATCCTTTTAAGTTGTAACATGGACACCTATCTCATCAGTCAAGAGTTTGTGCAGAATTTGGAGCTGGTATTACAATAACAAGCGCTCTTGAATGCATCAAAATCAATAGGCTTACCACAAAATACCCTACTATGCATATAGAGCTTTACTGTCAAACACTCATAAGGATAAAGTATATGCTTTCAAAGAAGAGTAATATGTGGGATTTGTGGTTAATTAGAGCGCATATGAAATGCATATTTATCAATTATTCATTAATAGCTTGTAGCCTACTCACAATACCCATACAACATCAGGAAAAGTAATGTTATGCATTGCAGAAGCATAGAAAATTCAGAGATGGTATGGATTAATGAAAAATAGACCCATGAACTACCTCCCATCGTGACCCACTCTGACCAACTGTTCACGATGATCTATTCTGACCCACTCCGACCCACCACTCACCATGGCCCATTCTGATCTAGCTACCACCCACCAAAACCCATCGTCATCAACTCTGACCCATGATCCACGCCCTCCTCTCCACAGACTACAGAATTTACACTTGTGACAAAAAAAAAAAAAAGGCCTGGAATTATCACTCATCGGAGTTTGAGATTCTACGGTCAATCGCTCAAATACCGTTAAAATAGCATTAGATCTGAACTTTATATATGAAATGGTAAAGTGTTTGCCATGAGCCATATCATGATGAATTACAATTTAATTATCATATATACAGAGTGTTTCAAAACAACACCGACAATGTTTGGGAGGTGATTCCTGACACCAAGATAAGACAAAAAGTATAGACCAACCTGGGTGCACAAATGCTTCCGTTCGGAGTTATAGGGAGAGAGAGAGAGAGAGAGAGAGAGAGAGAGAGAGAGAGAGAGAAAGACAGAGAGAGAGAGGGAGAGAAAGAGAGAGTACACAAAGTCCGTTGCCACCCCCTGTATCTTCGAAACGATTACGAATATGAGAAAACGCAAAAACACGTCCATCATTATTTTAAGAGGCTTGAATTTTGTGCTATAAAAGATCCACCACAGCCACCCCCATATAGGAGTACGTGGGATCAACTTGAAAATTTTAAATGATAAAGGGGGTTGAGTAATGTATCGTTGGAAAGGTATCGACAAGAGACATATTTTCTAGACCGTTTCAAGTTCCTATGTTGAACCCATAAAAATGGCGGGGGTTAACATTTCGTGTTCATGAAGTCCGTTGCCACTCCCTGTATCTTCGAAATAACTGCGGATATAAGAGAACGTAAAAAAACGTCCATCATTATTTTAAGGGGCTTGCATTTTGAGATATAGAAGGCTTACCCCGGACACTCCAATATAGGGGTACATGGGGTCAACTTAAAAATTTTAAATGGATACGAAATGTGAACCCTGCCATTTTGGATGGGGTCAACATCGGGACTTGAAACTTTCGGCAAAATATTTTTCTCTTGTCGAGAACTTTCCAACGATATATTAAATTCCAACGATATATTCCTTGCGATTTAAAATTTTCAAGTTGACCCCACGTACTCCTATATGGGAGTGTCTGTGGTAGACCTTCTATAGCTCCGAATTCAAGCCCGTTTTTGCGTTTTTTCATATTTGCAGTCGTTTCGGAGATACAGGGTGTTAAACGGTCTTTATGGACACGAAATGTAAACCACACCATTTTGGATGGGTTCAATATAGGGAATTGAAACTTTTGGCAAAATATTTCTCTTGCCGACACCTTTCCAACGATATATTACTCGATTTCCTTTGCTATTTAAAATTTTCAAGTTCACCCTACATACCCCTATATGGGGGTGTCTGGAGTGGACCTTCTAGAGCTCAAAATTTAAGCCTCTTAAAATAATGATGGACGTGTTTTTCCGTTGTTGTTTTTTTTTCATATTCGCAGTCGTTTGGAAGATACATGGGGTTGCAATGGACTTTATGGACACAAAATCTGAACCCCGCCACTTTTTATAGGGACAACATAGAGACTTGAAACTTTCGGCAAAATATTTACCTTATCAAGACCTTTCCAACGACATATTACTCGACTCCATTTGCCATTTTAAATTTTCAAGTTGACCCCACGTACCCCTATATGCGGGTGTCTGGGGTGGACCTTTTCTAGCTCAAAATTTAAGTCTTTTAAACTAATGATGGACATGTTTTTGCGTTTTCCCATATTCGCAGTCGTTTCGAAGATACATGAGGTGGCAATGGACTTTATGGACACGAAATGTGAACCCCGCTATTTTGGATGGGGACAACATAGGGACTTGAAATTTTCAATAAAATATTTCTATTCTCGAGTCCTTTCCAACAATATATTACTCAACACCCTTTGCCATTTAAAATTTTCAAGTTGACCCCACGTACCCCTCTATGGGGGTGTCTGGGATGCACCTTTTATAGCTCAAAATTCAAGCCCCTTAAAATAATGATGGACGTGTTTTTGCGTTTTCTCATATTCGCAGTCGTTTGGAAGATACAGGGGGTGGCAACAGACTTTATGGAAACCCTGTATATATATATTTGTTGTATTACAGATACTTTTCAATGGAAAATAGGGTGAAATTTCAAAGTCTCAAATCATGGTAAAGTAGGCCAACTTAAAGGAAAAGAAAACTGAAATTCGACTGTGCCTCGAAAGCCAAGTAGTAAGTTCTATTGCCATTATTACAATTACAAATGTCAATATCCAAAATTGCCTGAAGTTCTGTTTTCACTTAATAGCCATTTCCAATAAGTAAATAGAATCAAATAAAATAGGGAGGAAAACGAAGGTCTTGAAAGTAAAAAAGAAGACAAATTCACTAGTGCTCAGAAGATGCTGTCAACAATGCACTGAGCAGAGTGGGTCGGTGGGTCAGAATGGATTCTGGATCGCAGTGGGTCATGTCGTGTTGACCCACGACCCACTGACCCCTCACAAATCGACCTATTTGACCAACGACCCACTGAACCGCTCCATCTCTGGAAAGTTCCCTTTCTTTTAAAATTAGAGATTTTCATTACTTTATCCCTCATCAAATTAATCGCGATGAGCATGAGTAATTGAAATCAAATAGAATTATTAGTTTAATGATCCACCAGTATTCACCTAGGCTAAAGGAAACAAACCACGATGATGATAAAGAATATTCTGTTGTAGCGCGAGTGGAAAAAGCCAGAGAAAATGGAAGAACGTTGAGAAAACACACGCGCACCGTGTTTGTCCACCACAAAGTGGACGTAGTGCAAGCTTGAATCAAATCCGGGACCCCACGCACAAAAGATGAGCGTAACATGAGCAATTATTAAGGTTCGAAGAAAATGCATGCCTTTATGGCAATATTATTGATAAACAAAAGTTACTCCAAGCGTTGGTGTGAATTTGTCCAAATTTTTATGAAATGTTCACTGAAGATTTTTTTTTTTAATTAATTGATTAATTATTGCGCACAAAGTTAACTGATCTCAACTTTAGACAGTAGGGATTGTAAGAGAGCATCATAAAACATACATACCATATTACATGAAAATTGAATTTTACTTTACGATAACTAACTTGGAATATATATTTGGTAAATCGGAGTAGAGGGAGCTGAATTCAATCCTTTATCTTAGTCTAATTTTAAATTCAAGCTGTTTGGATGATCAAGAAGTCAAAATGTATAATACGCCTACTGCATCAAAATTATCCTATATAAGATAGCTCAGGTTTGGCATTAATTTGAAACTCTCTACTCCCTTATGATACGCCCTTTAATCCATATGGGATGATTAAAACACTATTAAAATAACAGTGAAATGGAAGACAGCAGCAAAATAACAGCAAAATAACATTTTTCACTTAAAATAACAAATTTAATCTCATAGTTGTAGAATCCTTACAGGTAAAGTGTAGATTGTATAAAAATTTTAGAATCTAAGTTAAGTCATGTTAATTCCTAATAAACTCTAAAAATAGCAATAACATATTTTAATCAAGACTTATGGAAAAGGAAACTGATAAATAAATTTAAAAAGCTCAAAGATATGTCACAGTCATACAAAGTGGTGATCCACTAAAATAACATAATGTGCACTACACAACCGCCTTTGTTATTCTGCAATAGTGCTTTGTTCTAAAATAATATGTAAAGGCACATTTATGATCATATTTCTTTCATAACTACAATGAGTCTAGCGTTTGTTTGCCAATAAGCACAAATAAATCTGACGGATAAAATTTGTGGAAACCATTGCAGAAAGCAAAACTCGGTTTATTAACTGCGAAGCTGAATAAATCTATTATGAATTTAATATCTCTTGTATCATTAGTATCTGTACAAACACAATAGCATAAAATAAATTACACGCTTCGCTTTCCAATTGTATTTTCAATAAACGAATATCTATATCCATATATTGAACGGAAAAAGTTGGTTGAAATATGAACATGCTTTTTACAGAATAACTACAAGTGCTTTGTTATCCTTAGGGAAATCTTGTCACAAGACTTCTTTTCATATTGCTACAGAAGCTGTTTGTCTACCGTATAGTGTTACCATGCGAGGAGATTTAAATAAAACTTTTGATATTGTTACACATGAAATAAAATTTGATGCTGTCACGTCTCTGAATGATATCGTGAAAGCATCTCGTCTTTAAAATTACATATGTTTCTGTTGCAATAGTTCTATCTGGTCTCAAATCACGTCAAAATAATTGTCTTGTTTTCTGGTTAACACTACTTTTGGATTCACAAACACACACATACATGTATGTATGTGTGTGTGTGTGTGTGTGTTTGTGTGTTTTGTGAATCCAAAAGTAGCGTATATATATACCTGTATAAAGTGGGTAAAGGGAGTGGGTAAAGAACGTGCCTTCCGTTTATGATAGTGGAAAAAGGTAAAAGTGTTCATAAAAGTTTAGTAAATAGTACTCATATGAAGCTCAAGCATTAAACATTACATCTCTTTAAGATGTATATGAAAAATATTGTACCAAGTCACAAAGAATCCCGCAAACAAAGCATGGTTGTTGATATTCTGCCAGTTTAGATGATTTTTCGTACTTGCAATAACAATTTTAGTGCCAGGCACTTCACGAATCACAATACATGAATGTTTGACGATAAGGTTATAAATTTTATTATGAAAACAAGAATATTAATGGTTCTTAAACAAGAACTATAAGGCGCCCCATACTAAAATTGTTGTTGCAAGTTTGAAAAGTCATATAAACTGGCAGAATATCAACAACCATTGTTTGTTTACGGCGATTTTTACGAGATTTGCTACAATATCTGTCATATCTATCTTAAATAGGTATAACGTTTAATGCTTCAACTTTCAATTCTAATATCTCACACGTGTTGTATATTTGCAAACAACAACACATGCTTCTTATTTATAAACAAACCTACATGCTCTTTTATTACTATTACTCCAAGCAAACAGACGAAAGGAATTCTCATCACTATCAGGTCATGTGACAGAAGAGAAGCACTAGCACCGCCGCATGTCCAGAAGAGGGTATAAAACAAGCTGTAAGATCATCAGAATCAGTTTCGGTTGTCATCCTCCTCGCTTAGCTTGCATGGAGCTCTATAGTTCCCTTACCTGCTTAGCTTGCCTGGAGCTCTGTGGGATCTCAAACTCGCTTTCCATGCATGGAACATTGAGAATTCCTAAACATTTAGCTTTCCTGGAGCTTTGGATATCCTTCCCTTGACTCTGTCGGCCTTGGCACCCTTACTTACCCAGACAAACTACGTAAAGAACTTTGTATTGGTCTTGGAACCACAATTATAGTTACTTTGTCTGTTACATTCACATATCTATAACAAGATTTTTTATAATAAAAAGGCTGTCTAAAAAAACTAGTCCCTTGTACTAAATTGATCTACCTTATCAAGGCAATTTTACAATATTCATGCAGCCTACTGGCTTTTATGAATACATAAACGTTTCATGACTATCATGGGCGCAAAAAGGACGATCTTTAATCTCCTCCTTTCTTAATGGCATAGCGAGTGTATAACATACAACTAATCTTCTACAATTCATATTACAGAAATATTAAGTTTCCTTCCTTCGTGCTTACAGCTGGATGTGTTTTGCGTATCCTTGAAAACTGAACACTTCAATAATATAACAGCATTATTATTAGTAACATAACGAATCTTGAAGTAGCTATACAGCTAGGCTCTTGGGGTCCAATAATAATAATAATAATAATAATAATAATAATAATAATAATAATAATAATAATAATAATAATCGTAGAAGAACTTATAAAAATAATGCTTTTATAAAATACTAGCATCAATTACACGCTTTGCTGAGTTGCATTAAGAAAAAAATTGTAATATGTTTCTTTAGTCAGTCACTTTTTACTATTACTAAAGCGCTCCTTGATATTGGTCATTTTCGATGATTTTTATATATCCCTTCTCCTCCCCGTGTTGCAGTCCACGACATCGGAAGTGTCATTGTTCATCTCAGCGACCCCGAAAAGTATGAATTCGACAATGATATTGGTAATTTTGATTATATATATATATATCCCCCTCCTCTCCCACAATTTTTGCGGGGCTGAATTTGGATTTAAATTATATCAGAAGTGTCTTTTCATCTCAGCGACCTCAAAAACTACAGAGTCGACAGTAATATCGATCATTTTCGAACATTTGGAAATGTCTTGCCCTTCCTTTAAGTTACATTGTCAAAGCGATGTGACAAAAATAATCTCATGTACGAACTTCATATAGGTTGAAAATATGATCGAGATCGGTCCGGCGGTTCCAGAGTAATTAAGTTTTTTTTTTTTTTTTTTTTGTTATTTGTATATATCTTCCTCTCCTACCTCCTCCCAAAAGTTCTATTGTCAAAGTGAATAGATAAATACCATCCCAGGCCCGAACCTCATCTATGTTGAAAATTTGATGGAGATCGGTCAGGTGGTTCAAGAGTAAAGTCACATAGACAGTCACTTTCATTTTTACTTTTTTTTACATACATATATCCGCCTCCCCCTCCCCAACGTTGCACCGTCAAAGTTAAATGATAAAAATTATCCCAAGCCAGAACGTCATCTATGCTGAAAATTTGATCGAGATCTATCAGGTGGTTCAAGAGTTATTAAGTTTTATTTATTTTTACATACCTCTCCCCTCCCCTCCTCCTGCCCTAAGTTCTACCGTCAAACGCATATGATAAATAAAAAAAAACACCCCAAGTACAAACCTCATCTATGTTGTTATTTTGATTAAGATCGGTTCGGTGCTTTAAGCGTGATGAAGTCAAAAAAAAGGCACTTTTATTTTTATTTTTTTTTTACATATGCCCCCTTCCCCTCCCCTACATTGTGCGTCAAAGTAAAATTATAAAAACATTCGAGGTCCGAACCTTATCTATGTTGAAAGTTTGATCGAGATCGGTCGGTTGGTTGAAGAGTTATTAAGTTTTATCCATTTTCATATATTTACCCTCCTCCTCTCCCCTCCTTTTCTTTAAGTTCTATCATCAAAATGAAATAACAAAACACTTCCCAGGGTTGAACTTCATCTATGTTGAAAATTTGATTGAGATCGATCGGGTGGTTCAAGAGTTATTAACTCACGAATATGGTCACTTTTATCTTTATATTTCTTAATTTTTGTGTATCTCCCCCTCCTCCCCAATCCCTACGTGATTCCTTTTTAGTGAAATGGTAAAATCCATCCCAGGCACAAACGTCATCTATGTTGGAAATCTGATCGAGATTGGTCGTTTGGTTGAAGAGTTGTTAAGTTTTATTTATTTTTATAATTTCCCTCTTCCCCCCTCCCTAAGTTCTACCGTCAAAGTGAATAGTTAAAAGCACTCCCGGCCAGAACTACATCTAGGTAAAAATTTGATCGATATCGGTCGGGTGGTTCAAGAGATTAAGAGTCACAAAGTCACTATCAATTTTGATCTGAAGTTTTTTGTCCACAAACACCGCTTTTAATATATAGATAATAATAATAAGTTAGTACACTGATTTGCATGTCAAATACGTGCTTCACTTGGTAACGTGCCGCCCTTTTATTTGAAACAGAATCTGTAAGTAGTCTATATCCGATTAAGCCCCCAGCACAATTTTGTCTCTTGAATCAAAAGAGAATGCATTCTTTCCTATGTCAAATAATCATTTTAAAATATTATTCATGCGAAGTTCCCCTTCACAGTTAGTATTTTCTTTCTTTCTTTTTCTTTTTTTTTTTAATGGTACAATTTAAGTTCGAATGTGCCATCTTCCCTGGAAAAGTATATCCTCCAGGAAAAATTATCATGGGCGCCCCGGATCATAAGAAACCAATTCTGCTACACCAATTAAAATTTAGCCCTCAACCTTAGGAAAAGCGCCCAATGTTTTCAATCTTATTTCTTTCTTTCTTGTTCTTGAATGAATCTTAAGAGAGAGTTGTAGTAGGTACTATATAGCTGAATTGAAGAATAGCCCAAGTCCACTTTTTTTTTTTTTTTGTATTTTCAGTTCTTATTTACTTATGTATTTATTTATTCGCCAACATCTATGCTCCAAGGCCATTCACTTGTAGCTATATCACAGCCGAAGTTCAAGGTTTAAACTGTGAAGATTTGAGTTGTGTAAGCAGTAGACGCTCGAATATTATTTCTAAATAATTATTTTTTAAATTAATTTTACAGTAAAACAATAAGGTAGAACTAAAATTATGAGAAAATACTGTATTGGTATAGTGGCCGCATCGACTTGCGAAGCCTAGGGTATACACAAATCATAGAACTACTTTCGCTCACGTGTGATGCATCGGAAAAATTCGGTAGGATTCGTGGAGCTGCTTTCCGAACACACTTGAGAAAAAGTGAAACAACAGAAGTGCACCAGCAACGTTGCCAAACTTAAAGAACAGGGAAAACGAGTGCAAAAACCAGCACTTACAGAACTATAACACGAACACTAACAATTGTTCGACTTAAATGATAACAATAATAATAGCAAAATATAAAACAACAACTATAACAACAACAAAACGAAACTTAGCGGCTACTTGGCAACACTGCATTCTCAAGAGATGTTCTCTGTATAGCGGGAGAAACGACATTGACAAAATTCCATGGGTGGGATTTAACGACCGAGACACACCCTCGCATTCTATTGGGCCGTGAAATTGTTAAATCTAGGTCAAGCTTCACCACTCATCACTATCACTATAATAGGTTTCCCGTATCTGTACAAAGTTTCAGAACTCAAGTTTGTATGAAAGTGCGTGAAATTTAAGTTGCAAGATTTGAGTCAAACAAACAGGAGAGAAAAAAAAATAATAAAATCTTTCTAAAATGCTGAATACTGAAGAAAAGTATATAGTGTCATATTTAAAAAGAACATAATAAGAAAGCAAGAATGACAAGAATATGCATAATACAGGTACTCACGTGACGTAAATATGGACATCCACCCCAAATCCAATAAGAAATGACCTACTAGAAGCCAATGAAGCTTGCAAAATTTACTTACCTGTAAGAGAAAAACATACTCATATAAACATATGTCTCGAATAACAAAAATATAAACCATGCAAAAAGCCTTGATATCTAAAGATAGGTATAACCATCTCTATTGTTTAGGGCTAAAATTGATCAAGAATAAATGGGTAAATTAAACCCCACAAAGCAATATGCTTTGCTTGTTGATATAATAAAAATAAGTTATGTCAACTTGGAACCTTACAAATTCCCATCTTAAAAGACAGAAATCCCAATTCTGCTCTTAAATTTCTCATCTGCTACACTACAAGATTTTCAAAATTTATAAAATGTAAAAATTGAAACTGCTTTATGTTATTTATTTTTCGATATTTAAGTGAACTTTTCGTAAATTCTGATCTAAATTTCTAGTAAGTATTGTTCTTAAAAGAGGCTATTGAATTTATTTGTGAAAATAAGCACATTTTGTAGTCATAATTTTAGTATTTTCACTACACTTTTGTGCCATAATGATTCACTAAACGTAATGAAGCTACACACACTTCATTCTTGAGTTATTTCATTTGGAATGTTTTAGAAATTGGCAGTTTCTCATGTGGTAATCCACTTTCTTCCGTTCATATTTTTTAAAGCTCTAAGGTACAATTTACGCTCTTTGTTGTTTGTCTTGAGATTCACAAGTTCGTGCGTAAATCACCTTCAAACTAATATGCACTTCCAACTAACAACATTTGACAATTAACAATGATTTCATTTTTTTTTTTTTTTTTGAAGCTTCTTCAGCCCACTTCCGGCTCATAGAGAGTTTTGTTAGCGTTGATGAAATAAAAATGAAAAAAATCCATATAGGTTGCTAGTTTTCACCTTTATCCCTATTTGAAAAGTTAACGTCAAAAATCCTACAAAACTGGATTTTGATCACAGGTTGGCACCACTGTATAGTATGAAGCATTCCAGATAGTAAAGGGACATTCAACAAAATGTTCCTCTACACATTATTATTATTATTATTATTATTATTATTATTATTATTATTATTATTATTATTATTATTATTATTATTATTACTTTGGGTAAGTAAAACAATTAACAGTGTCATTTGTACACCACGTGAAGAAGTTTGTTTCGTATACCGTGATATTTTCTCTATTTATAGAAATAGAAGATCTCTACCACTTCCGTTTTTAGTAGAGCGATTAGAATGCACATAGAATATATGTTCTTCGGAAGCCTAATTGAATGTAAAGTCTGCTTCTCGCTTTTAACAGTTTTACTTTATAGCGATCAACGGTAAAATCGCAATTAATTGATTTCTGCCACTCTGGTCTGCACAGAGGGTTAAGAAAAATTGGTACATATTTTTAGAAAGCTAAATCGTTTCCAAAGAAACCGCTCCTCGCTTCCTCTTTTCGTTTTTCCTCTATATAGGTTATTATTCAGTTCAAAATCCTCTGTCGTCGCGAATTCTGTCGAGGAATTTGAAGCTTAAAATATATAAAACGATAATCATGCCTATTGCGCTGTATGGTTGAGAAACACGGTCGCTTACTCCGAGGGAAGAATGTAGACTGAAAATATTTGAGAACAAAATCCTGACGCTAACGTTCGGATCCAAGAGGAATGGGAATGGGGAATGGCGGAAACTTCATAACGAGGAAATGCATAATTTATACCGTTTCCTGAACATTGTTAGAGTCATCAAGTCTATAGGATATACCACATTGATTTCCACTTAGTCTTCCGTTCCAAGCGCTGCTATCGGCTGAAGAAATTCCACTCCCTTTCGCTCGCTTAGCAACAACTGAACCCTTGTGTGAGCTTTATCATGGTTATTCATAGCGTTCGCAAAGCGTTTTTATTGCTCATGCCCACACTTGGAATACGCTGACCATGTATTTAAATTTGGATGGCTAATCACAATGCGCGGCAAACGCAAAAGCAAGAAAAACGCGGAGAGAACGTTAGCTCGGACGTGCTTGGTGCATTTCGGAAAAATAGACAGCCTGCTACTTAAAACATGTCTAAAGGAAGGGAAAAAGGAAAGACGTGTGGCCAGGCAAGGGAATTTTAAAGCAAGAAACAGCTGCTTGGTAGATGGTTTGTGCATAGTATTGGAACTGTGCTATTATAGAACTGGCCCTCGCAAAAACACCTGGAAACCCCGAGTGGCTCACAGTTTGATTTATAACTCTGGTGATCGAGTAGCCACCTAGATCACGTTCGCTGCAGTGGTAAAGCATTAAAACGCATTCTCAATAGCCATACGCTTAGTTCGCATTTTTGTCACGGATCAAGAAATTTTGGCAGAACGTTTATATAAGGTTTAGATGGGGAGGTCATGTAGCCAGAATGGTAAAAAGTAGGAACGCTTTCAAAGTTTTAACTGTAAATGCAATAATAATAATAATAATAATAATAATAATAATAATAATAATAATAATAATAATAATAATAATAATAATAATAATAATAATAATAATAATAATAAAACATACCATTAGGTTGACCTACACATAGATGGGAGGAAAGCGTTAAAACAGATCTTGCAAAAATAGGAATACAAAAGTGGAAACTGGATCCAGTTGGCTAACGACAGAAGTCAGTGGAGAGCTTTTGTGAACGCAGCATTGAATTTCCGGGTTCCATAGGCCATAGGATTAGTTACATCTATGTAGGTGAATTTCGACCTCACTCACCCTCGCCCTCGCAGTAGCAGTTGGCCCTCGCCCTCGTTCACCCTCGCCCTCGCGAATGGAATTGTCCATCGCCCTCGCGCGCCCTCACCCTCGCTATCGAAACTTGTCCTCGCCCTCGCGCACCCTCGCCCTCGCCGTCGAAGCTTACCCTCGCCCTCGCGGTCAAACTTCTCCTCGCCCTCGCGCACCCTCACCCTCGCCATCGAAGCTTGTCCTCGCCCTCGCGCACCCTCACCCTCGCCATCGAAGCTTCTCCTCGCCCTCGCGCACCCTCGCCCTTTTCGTCGAAGCTTTTCCTCGCCCTCGCGCTCCCTCACCCTCGCCATCGAAGCTTGTCCTTGCCCTCGCGCACCCTCGTCCTCGCGATAGGAGTTGTCCATTATCCTCGCTCGCCCACGCCTTCGTGCTCAAAACTTCTCCTTGCCCTCGCGCACCCTCGCCCTCATATCATTGAGGACGAGGGTAATTGAGGGTGAGGAGGCCTCGAGAGGGCCTCCTTCGTGAGGATCAGAGCATCAATTATTCAACCTATTTGTTGAATTATTTCCTTATCGTCAGTGGCGGATCCAGGGGGGCAATCGGGGCGATCGCTCCCCACCAGAAGAGGAAACTTCTTTATTTTATACTAGCAGCGTTCACCCCGCTTCGCTGCGGTCACCCCGGAACGCAATAAACTTTGTTACTTAGATAATTTTTACTTTTTCGCTTTCAAATTGCAGTAAATGTTAACATTATAGCGCCTATCATTTATGTTAACCCGCCGAGTGACACGGTCATGCGGGTTGCATATAAATACGTTTATTTTTACCTATGATAAACTAATAACAAAGGATTTGTACGTGTGGACACTTGAATGGTCAATTATCTCAAGACACTGGTAATTAAAAATTAAAGTGATATGATAAAAACCATCTAGGGTCCAAATCCTAATAACCCCCCAAAAATAAAAGAAATTGGTTCAGCCGTATTAGCGTCATGAGGGAACAAAGGTTTTGTACGTTCTCTTTTATAATATAGACTAGCAGCGTTCACCCCGCTTCGCTGGGGTCACCCCGGAACGCAATAAACTTTGTTACTTAGATAATTTTTACTTTTTCGCTTTCAAATTGCAGTAAATGTTAAAATTATAGCGCCTGTCATTTATGTTAACCCGCCGAGTCACATGGTCATGCGGGTTGCATATAAATACGTTTATTTTTACCTATGATGAACTAATAACAAAGGATTTGTACGTATGGACACTTGAATGGTCAATTATCTCAAGACACTGGTAATTAAAAATTAAAGTGATATGATAAAAACCATCTAGGGTCCAAATCCTAATAACCCCCCAAAAATGAAAGAAATTGGTTCAGCCGTATTAGCGTGATGAGTTCACAAAGGATTTGTGCGTTCTCTTTTATATATATAGATATACAAATAAAACGCATCCCAGAGTTTGGAGCTCTTAAAAGTAGCTCTAAGTAGCAGTATTACAACCCACCACCCCCACCAGAAGTCCGTCCTGGATCCGCCCTTGCTTAACATACGTCCTAAAGAAAGGAAACTAAACATATCATCGTATAACTTACTGTGGAACTCCTAAAATGGAACAACTGTTACAATGGAGATCTCGGTCGATAGTGACGTTTACATCATTTATCAACAGTATCCAATGCCTTTACTTCAAAATGTTCCTTGAACTACGATGCAAGCATAAGTATTCAGCCACACAAGGGCGGCTCTCATGAGGGTGAGGGTGAAATCAAGGTTTGATGAGTGGCGGTAGAGTGACTGCCGCGGACTATCTGTCAGAATTTGACAGTCAACACGTTGGCCATCCCTGATGTATGTAGCGTAACTGAGGAATTTGAACAAATTCAAAGGGAAAGATCTAAAGAGCTTAATTTTAAAACTCCGTCAGCAAACAAATAAAATACTTCAGAGCACTATTGTTGAATTATCACTCGGAAATATATACCGGTACCCACTCTAACCTATAACATGAATGACTTCATTGATTTGAATGTGAATCTAAGCTAATTGGTATTTTAAAATATAAACTGAAATGTGTCAATGTGCTTGTAAGGTTAATTTCGATGCTCAAATATTGTTAATATTCACCACTAATAGAGATACATTTGCCCTACCTTAACAATGTTAAAATTTTTAATTTTTTTCAATAATTGCCATAAATATGAAACTTTGTCTTAAGAAACTACCCTAGGGGCCAATTTGTGCACTTTATCACTTTGGTCTTGGTTCATTTTTGGCAGCTATCATTGTTGGAAAGTTTATTTCAGTAATTCCCACAATTATGAAATGATATCTTTCAAACGTTGTCTCAAGGATTCCTTACACTACAAACACGTAAAGGCAAATGAAAAATGAAATCTTTAGTTTAAGATCCCACGATTATGCAAACTAAATGCTAAAGGAGACAGAAGTGAATGATGAAAGAAATAGTTGAATGAGAATGTGGTAGGAAACTGGAGAATCTCCAGAAAACCCACGAACACGATGTCCTCCACCACGAACTTACTTGGACGGGAATCGAACATGCGACCCTTCGAACAAAGGTAATTTCTCTATCGCTGAGCCACCGTTCCTCCCTAAATGGCACGCTCAGAGCTTAGCGCCTCCAGGGGCCTTGGAAAGATTATCGAGCCTAAAATGATTTAGCACTGACTTTTATAAATCCACCAATTCAACAATTAATAATGTCGTGCAAACTTTAATACGTGCAAACTTTAAGATTGTAGTAATGAAAGAAAAGATGAAATCTTTAGTTTAGCGCCCCAGAGTTATGTAACTGCTAAAGGAGATGGATGAAATTGCAAGTGAATGATGATGAAAGAAATGGTGGTACGGGAAAGTAAGAGAACAAACCTTTATTTTCTTTAGCACAAATAATTAAATGTGTAGATTAATTGATTTCCAGAAATTTTATTATAATTAGCAATTAAAAACTGAAAGGGCGATCACAAACTTTTCTTGCCCAGGACCTCGCAACAATTTGTTACACGCTGCCATACATCATTAAAACAGGAGTAGAGTGACTGAATTATTTTGCTCTGTGGTTGAAAAGTAATAATGCAAAACAGACAATTATTGACTTGAAGAGATAGGATAGTTTAAAAATTCTGACTGGGGAATAAAATCTTCATTTTTACGTCCTACGATTATCGCAGTCTTGTAGCCAACCTGGAACGAAAGAGATTCAGCCCACTGAAGATTCTTTGCGAATATCATTTCAATGTGAATTTCCATCAAAGATCTAAGCTTACTTCATGCTTACGTTACGTCAAACAACTAACATATAAGGTGGAAATTATTCAACTTTTTTCATGAGATGTAATCCAGCTGACTAATTAAAATTTTATAAGCTTTATATGTTATATGTTGATTGATTAAATGTTGCACCTGATAATATGTAGTCGTTACTGCTTGTTACATAGTATTAGCGTGTGTAATGGTTGTATGGGGAAGAGGAGTATTTAAACGCTAATATTCTAAAGTGAAATATTTACATAAAAAATAGGATAATTAAACATTTTCAATAACTCCCTCTTAAACTTCAACTCTGGTTATAGGTCGATTACCGGTGATTACTGAAAGTTAATGATATTGAAATATACAAAGGAAGTTAGTATAGTGTCTAGCAAGCATGTCTGCTTTGCAGCAAGTTTCAGGTTCGATTCCCTTGAGTGAAGTTTGAACGCATTATGGTGGTTCGGATCCTACCATAAACTATAGATTCACGTACCATTTAGCATCGGCATCGGTGATGAATTATAAAGGGACATTAACTCTAATACGTCAGAATACAGACAGATCGACTGATTCCCAGATATTCATAAGTAAAACTTATATTTTCCAAAACAGCAAATTACGTTAGTAGAGTGCTATTTTTTTCTAAATATAGATCATGAACGGTTTGAAATTATGTTTATTCTTTTGTGTGAGAACGTTTCTCTATAGTTAGAATTGAGGACATCTTCGAAAGTTCCCCTTCGGGAGGATGAACACTAAGAATCATGAAATTATAGGTGTAAATCTGAATGCAGTTTTACCCACTTATCTCAATAGTAATCTATGTAAATGTAAGGTCACTTGACAGGTCCAAATGTAAGGTCACTTGACCAAAGGCTTAGATAATGTCCCCACAACCTCCACGATGCGGGGCCACCAACTCCAGGGATGTAAAATATATAGAAAATGTTTAGAAAGTAGAGGCGAATAACTAGGGGCTGCAGCGGGCAGGGGCTGTGTTGCAATAATAGACTATCAAAAACTTCCTGCTCAAGTCCTAAAATTTCACACGGCGTACACCATAGTCTTAAAATTTTCACAGAGTATACGCTAGTCTTAAAAATTTCACAGGTTATATATGCTAGTTTTGAATATAGTACTACACGCCTTGAAGCAGAAAGTATGCGCAAATGACTAAGATTGAGCAATACACCTTCGTATACTCTCGACTACATCCCTGAATATATGCTTTTATTTTCTTAGTTTGCTTACATACGTGTGACGAAAATCTGTGAGGAACGCGACCACCCAAGCCCCTCGTTACGACGCCCATGATTAGATGAACCATAGCCGAATACTTCAGATAGTTTTGCTTCTTTATTTCTAAGTTTTGCTATGCTTTGCTGACTAAATATCAGTTGTCAGGGAGCTTTAAAACTTGCGATATAGAACCAAATCATTCTATTTTAATATCCTATTTAGCGAAAAAAAAAAAAATAAATAATAATAAAAACGTCGATAATGAAGGGTAACAGATCACAGAAAGAAGCCTACTGGACGCCCAAAATAGTCTCCCTTTTCAAGACTGTGCGCTGCATATTCTTACACTATATTAAAAACGCTTTCAAAGATACCAATCTTAAAATAAATAAATAAATAAAATAAAATAAAATAAATAAATCTTTAGTTTAACATCCAACGGTTATGCCATTGATGGCTAAAGGAGACTGATGGAATTGCAAGTGAATGATGATGAAAGAATAGGTGGAATGAAAAAACGGGAGGAAACGGGAAAATTCCGAGTCCCTCGTTCCCGCAGTAACACTTGGCCCTCACCCTCGTTCACCCTCGCCCTCTTCGTCGAAGCTTTTCCTCGCCCTCGCGCACCCTCACCCCCGCCATCGAAGCTTGTCCTCGCCCTCGCGCACCCTCACCCTCGCCATCGAAGCTTGTTCTCGCCCTCGCACACCATCGCCCTCGCTGCCGAAACTTGTCCTCGCCCTCGCGCACCCTCACCCTCTTCGTCGAATCTTTTCCTCGCCCTCGCGCACCCTCACCCTCGCCATCGAAGCTTGTCCTCGCCCTCGCGCACCCTCATCCTCGCCATCGAAGCTTGTCCTCGCCCTCGCGCACCCTCGCCCTCGCGGCCAAAACTTGTCCTCGCCCACGCGTTCCCTCACCCTCGCGCCACTGTGGGCGAGGGAACTTGAGGGTGAGGATGCCCTCGAGAGGGCCACCCTCGCGAGGGTGAACATCTCTGATTGAAACTGTGCATTATAGTGGATTTCTATCACCTCCAGTTTTAGTACAGAGTTAAGGATGTGGATGAAATGTATTCTTTATAGCCCTAATCGGTTACAGAAAACCGAATCTCGCTATCTATTACCATTTTTGCGCTATAGTGATCCACTTCAATATCAAAAATGATTTCTACCATTTTTGGTTTGAATAATATTCACAGCATAATCTTACAAGTACCATTCATTCATTGCATAATGAGAGTGAATAAATAACTTAGAGTGAATTGACGGTTACTGAATGCGAACCATGGATCTCAAAATTGAAAAATGAGAACGTGATCCATTCACATAATATTAAAACGTTTTCGTTTTTTCTTCTTTTAACATACTGGCACTTTCGCTGTTTTCTAATAGCAATATAACAATCAGCATTCACACAATTTTTGTGATACCATAATTCATCCATCTAAATGATGAAAGCAATATTTTCTTTCCTTCTAACTTCTACTTTCAAGTAATGACGCTAAAAGCACCTAACAGCTAAACATCCACATTGTAACTTTCAAGGATTCTCGTCTAACAGCTGTGTTATATCGCTCGTATTGGACGAAAATCAATTTAGCGAATCTCTACAGGCCATCGTTAGACCTAAGAGTAGCCCCGTGGCGCGAAACAGAAGGACCTCATGTAATTTATCACCACGAACCTTTATGTCTTGCAATGTTCTGCGTCAATGCCTTCTAAATGCCATCCATTGAGAAAGCCAGTAAAGAAAAAGAAAGAAAAAAAAGGTACAGCATCTGATAGAGAATGGTAGTGTATAGCAACTATGTCAAACTTTGTGTTCACAGAAACCTGATTTCAATATGTGAGACAAAAATACTATTATTTTAGATAATTATTTATGATCCAACCATCTTTCCAGGTTCATTACTGTCTCCATCAGCTTAATGTATTGATTTGTATCTCTCGGAATCTCTTTGAAGCAATATACCCTATAAATAAAGAGAGCAACAAACGGATGAATAAATGAAACTGTAGCATACGCAGGAATTTATTTGGGGAGGGGTCGAAACTCAATATGAGGGTATTTTATATTAATTCCTAAATTGCCCCAAAATTTGGCTAAATTTACACAAAAGTCGAAATTTAGCGGGGATCCGGACCCCAAGGACCCACCCCCTGCGTACGTCCCTGTGGAGAGATATACAGTAGTTAGAATGGAGAGATAAGGTCAGAGATGAAACCTGTTCTTCAGACGCTGAATCTATATAAGAATACTTCTTGTTGTTGTTGTTGTTTTTTTTTGGCATTTTTTTTTCAATTATTGCTATATATAAATCAATATTGAAATCGGAAGTTGAATCATTCTTTCCTACTTCCAGTTTAGGTAGAAGAATAACAGTTGAAATTAAATCCTTTCTTGATATCGTGAAAACATACATATAAACACGTGTCGCATCTTATTACATTTGCTGAATAACTTAAAGACGATGTAAAATATCAAAAATGTAAAAAGCAGGCCAGATAAAACCACCATCACTTGGCCTAACAGTCCTTGTGGGCCTAAACCACTTCAACGCCATCTGTTAGCAACCGGTTGAAGTACGTACAGCCTAGGAACGACTCCGTGATCATCGCGCTGCGCTGGCGTGCTCCTTCTAAGACCTAGAGGTAGGCCAGATAGTATCCGCAAAACGCAATCAAATAAAATAGTAATTGTTTTCAACACTTTTCGTATAGTGTACAAAGTTGGGTGCCCAACTATTATGATGTCATAAACTCAGCGCCCAAAGAGTGCGGCCAACAAAGCACTAGCCTGGGGCCTGAATTTCATCTCCCCATGAATTTGCCCGAACTTGAGTGCATGTGATAGATTCCGATGCGTAGAATACGCCTATGAAGGAACCGGAGTGGTCAGATCCACCGTTCCGGCGATATCGCGTTCCAAAGGAGTGGGATGTCACGACATTGCGCCAGCATGGAGGTGCAGCTGCGATATCGCCTCTTCACGCCCCGTTTGTATAAAGTGTGAAGCGAACACGTCGTCGCATGAGCAGAGGAACGTAACTCCATATTCGTAGAGTTACAGGCGAGAGGACAACAGTATTATTTTCTAAGAAAGATGTGCTTTTAATAAATAGGTAAATGAGCTACATTACAACAGATGATTGACAAGGAAAACAGATGGCGTTCACTTCTATTTACATCAAGTGGGGCTTTCAAACTTATGTCCAAACATGAACAAAGCGAAAACCGCATTTCTGAAGTTACTTTCCTCTTGTTATCATGCGACGATGTAATAGTGGTCACAGACATAACTGCGTATCATATAAAACTCTTTGATCAAGTTCGTTGTTCCTATCTTTTCTTCTCTCAACGGATTGTATTCGTGTTTAGTGCTTATAGTTGCTGGGAAAGAAAACGATTACACTGCACTCGTTTTCACTGCTTTATTGCCAACATTATGCTCAATCGTTTTGGTGGTGGAAATATTCTGATGACGCTTGTCAATGATCTCAATTCGACGCAGACGCGTATGGTGTTCAAACCAATCGAGGACAGCAGTGAGCTATTCGAAACCCTATTCCCGCAAACGCCATTGAAGGAGCAGTATGAAATAACTTTGAGTCCATTCCAATTGCGCAACGCCTTGGGTTACTACGCCCAGCACACAGAATCCCACGAAGGTATTTTCTTTATTGGCCAATATGAAAAATCAGCACTCGCCGGGCTTGGTGTTCAGATTGATTTCAGCGACTTCGACGTTGCGGAGCTCATTTTGGTTAAGGCAACAATGAAGTCGAGATATCACAATCGAACCGATCACTACATATTTGTGTCGACAGACAAGACGAAGGCAAGTAGAACGACAATTATTGCGTGCTACTTGTCTGTCAGATCGTCTCATACCTCTGCCAGTTCCTTTCCCTCAAACTGAGGAGATGAAAAGCACGCTGTGACGTCACAGAGCAGTCAGTCGGAATTGACTACTGTACAATATATAGTGAAGAAATAGAGATAATAGCCTTACAACAACGCTTGCTGATATACACAGAAAACCCAAGCAAAAGTAACTGTATCTACAATATTGGGTGGAATTCAATCACTGTTTATTCACAGGAAACCACCAGATTCTGCGCATTCATTAACAAGACCAAAATGTTCTTTCATTTAGTTTTCCTACCTCAACACATCTTGCTAATATGATTAAAGGTATTTCCACATTACTAGACAATACGTAAACGAAAACATCTCAGCACGTTCCTCTTCAATACATAGAGCACAACTTTGTTACTAAGTATAATTGAACGTTTCACGATATGGAACTGTGGCAACGAAAAACAAAACGTGTGAAAGGTCGTGTGTTCACACTGATAACCACTTACGCACTTGACTGCTTCTATTCAAGACAACCGTCACGCTAATCAAATGACAGAACTATCATGAATAAAAACAACGCAATTATCGATTTAAACCGACAAAGAGTCATACCAAGAAATATATGAGGAAATGTATGCATGGAATCAAATATATATATATATATATATATATATATAAAAAAAGTTCAATAAATAACATACAATTTTCACACGCAATATTATACTGATTTAGAACCTGAAAATTGAAAAAGTTCACACTGTGGTCGGCAGTTGTTCAATCAAGTGTATTTCTAGCGGCAGAAGCATGAACTACAGAGCAAAGATGGAGCCTGCATTACAGTGGTTTATTTGTGAAGAGCAGAGGCATGTAGATAGATTTTTTTTTTGGGGGGGGGGCGGTGGCAAAAGGAAACAACCGTGTGAAATTCACAGGGGAACGGTTTGTGTGTATGTGAGGAAGAGACTATGTGGACCGTACCAACATCTCTGGATGGTACAAACACTTTGAAAAGTTCCCTCTAAGCCTTGAGGATTTGAAACGTACACTCATGTCCAAAATGATTGTCGCATATCTATAACAGTCTTCTTGTAAGAATATAATATGATAATGATTTAACAGGGTACTTTTAATACTGATACTATGTGTATAATTTGGAAATGTATATGTGTGGTAAATTTCATAGGAAAAGAATTATAAATACGAAAATTATAATGAGTAAAATAAAATGGACAAAAAAAATTATTTTCGCTCTATTGTTCTTATTTACTGCTCTTTTGACATGAAATTTGCCACATACATGTCTTCACCGATTCTACACATACTAAAATTATAAGAAATACTGGGCGAATTCGTTATCAGATTATAGGCTATTCCTAGAACAACATATTTAAGACATGCGACAATAATTTTGGACATGAGTGTACCTGATGCCCAGTAATAGCATCAAGCGAACAGAATGTCACGGCAGTTGACGAGACAATTTGTAATGACCGGCAAATCAGGCGAAAAACTATATAAAAAGTAATGAAATTCTACAGAAAAGAAAAACCTTCTCACTGCAGACGTATTAATGTGTGTCAATGCTCTATATACACTAGCTGTAAGCACTTATGATTGTCGGGATTTAATTCAGAACCTGGTAAAAGGAGAGGAAGAAGAATGTCCTGGAAAATCCCCACAACCATTCTATTGTCCGATTATTTATCCTTTATTGTTATGTAAGCCAGGATAACAAATACGAAATATTGGTTATAAGCCTATATGTACCTATACATATATGCCACATTGAAATAATACCCAGCCGGTTTCCTTTGTACTCGAGAAGAAAATGCACCCCAACCGCATTCATAAATAACACTCCAAACAAGGGAAACTGCACGAGTGTGCTGTCGACGAGACGCATTGTTGCCACCGCTAAACTTATACTTAAAAATGGATAGATTTTGCTAATATGATTCCTTCCTGTTTTGCCGATTCTTGTTTCGCCTACTAGTCTCCCAGCAATATTTATCAATATTTCTAGGTTATCATGATTGTAGGCGAAACACGAATCCCTGTTTTGCCTATTCCTGTTTCGCCTACTCTTAAGAAAAAGGAAAATTTTTGCGCTGGGGATTTTTCTTGGGAATTTTAGATTTATATAGATCCAGGATATTGATCTAATGCAAGTCACCAAAAGGAAGTAAAAACGTTTTAGCATGAAATAAAACTAAGTGATAGGATTAAAAGAAATGAAAAATAGAGAAGAGCTATGTTATCGTACATGATCAATAATTTGTACTTTTTTCTTCTGTCGTACATTCATACTCAGTTTTTCAAATGTATGCAATAGGATACAGTATCAACGTAATTCATTAAACCTATAGCTCTAGATTTTAATCTCTCTTTTAAAATATTAATTCGATGATCTAAGCGTTTGTACTTCAATTTCTGCACTTTTGGCTGGTTCCCTACCTCCACCAACAACATTTTACTTTCATTCTCCTGCTGTCCTTGCTTCAATAACTCCAACAATATAAATATATTGGGATGATCATGAGACAATTTTTATTCAGTTTTCAATGCCATCCCTAAACACTGTTAGTCGTTCTTGTCCTTTATCACATTTGTTAATATTTCATACAATACAATAAAAGGAAATGGATGAGTTGTGCAACTATGAACTTTTCTTCGCTCTTCCTTCCACTTGGCTATTCACTGTTCATTGGTGAAATCTGACAAATCAACTCTGTGCTTATCATACTACGAAAATCTGTAGCTTGCACTACGATAGGAATAACCCCCCGAAAAAAAAAAAACTAACTAAATTCCACTGTGTTGTGCCTTACAACAAAGAAATGAACGTTCCTGTAAATCTTTGGAAGTGGTTGAATTGGATCCTCGATTATACTGTTCGTCATTTTATCCGCAAAACGTCTGGCTTCAATTGACCTTCTCTGATGTTCGTGCAAATGTATACCTGACGATTTATGGGTTCATCTCCAAGAAGAACAACAATGGCTTTGCATCCAACTGTACATTTCATGTAAGTCTTCTCAGCTTTACGCCTGTTAATGAGCTGTAAATAATCTTTATATTCAAACAGTTTGCCTCCATGCTTAGTGTTAACAATGTTCGACATATCGTTGAGGATAAAGACACTTGTTACAAAACTATTCTCACAAAACACTCTGAAGACAATTCTATCTATTATTTTCAAAGATGTGCGTCACGGGTGCAGGACGAAGCCTAGGAAATTTCGGAACTTCCATAATTCTGAGCTTTTATGCGTACCTTGGCTACATATCTAAATGAATGCTGTCCGGATAAGGTTAAGAGAACTACCATAATGAAGTAAAAGTATTGAAACACTTTTTAATTGGTATACGCTACATCTTAGATCACAACGGAATAGACTAATGATTTTGAATAATATTGGCACCACTATAGGATTACCGACTGATAAATAAAAATATAAAACTGTTAAAAAATATACAGAAAGACTAAAGCAGCAAAAAAATTACTGCAAATGAAAACTTGATTAATAACAGACTAAAATGCTGTGGTGTCATATCCGCCTCGTTGCCATGGTGATCATAGTTTTATTTTCTAAACAACATGTACTAAAAACCTAAGTACACAGCTAAACCAGTGACGTGTTAACTTCTGCATTGCAAACATTAGAATAAAAGAAACACTCGTACTAGGTACATGTTTAAAGAAGATTCCAATAACTGAAACTACAAAAACAAGCGAGCAATTAGGTAAATAATATGTTAAAATATAAGCGTTAAAAGTGAAATGTTTCCCGTGATATTTCAGATTTTGTAATTTATACATTTGGAGGTTACCTTAGTCAAAATATGCTTAGGTTATTTCTTATCGGATATTAAATTTAAATAATTCTGGAAAATATTTATTTAGTACTATCAGTATCACACATTACATTCCAAGCGTGTAGGTCCACAGAAATGGTGTTTAAAACTTATGCTGAACCAGTTGTACTGTCAGTAGACTATATATTTTTAAAGTAAGTAGAGAATATAACGAAAGTTCCGATGCATGTTAACCGATCAGAAATTGGCCAGATTGAAACTCCTCGAACGCATATGGTTACAGGATTCGTGTCCTTTTTTTTTTTTTTTTTTTGTTGTTGTTGTTGTTGTTGATTGGTTGATTGCTTGTTTCTTAATTATGTAGCCACTGTAACTATGCACTCATATTTTAAAGGGTGGGCGTAAAATATCCAAATGCGGCAACATAATTACCATTATTTTCAAAGCAGATAATTGTTTTTTTTTTTCCTTGTAGACACATAGTATATTTGTTACATTTTCATTGTGAGAACAGCTCATCAGTTTGTACCTTAGAGTTTTTAGTTGCGTATAGTTGCTTTCGTTCATTGTGCATTACGTGGTAATGGCACTGACATTACTTAAGCAATTTCTATCTTATCAGATTGCCTACAGATGTCGCCCCTGTAGAAAAAGGTTCCTTATATGTTACTTGGTTAATTATTAGATTTCACTCGTAAATTTGCTAAATAGTGGTTCCATATTCTTAATTTGCATATTTTCCCACCAACTTTACTTGGTTTCAAAATACTCCAAAATTACTATTAGCTGTGTGTTCTTATTAACAGTATACTTCATAGTATTACAATCGCCCATTTGTTTAGAAAAAAAGCATGGCGATCACCATAGTAACTAAGAGGAAATGACTACATCAGTATTTCAGTCTATTCAAAGAATAAATGTGCAGCAGCTTGATCTGTAATTAATAAGGACATTGGGAAACGCGCTGTCCGAGATCCTGTACTAATATCCGTAAACGAGTTCAATGGATATTTTGTGAATAGTATAACAGAATTAAATGATAAATCAAAAGATGAAAACTGTTCCTCCGAAAATCACAATTTTGACTTTAGAAATTTATTAGCACAGCAAAATGTAAATAACATTCAGTCAATTGTTTCATGGACTGCAATCAATACCAGAACAGTTTTGTCAGTCGTTAGTAAACTGAAACCTTGAAACAGTGAGGATTTCTATGGATTTTCTAACAACTTGTTAAAAAATGTAAGTGATGTTATAATTGAACCTTTAATTTACCTATTTAACTGGATGCTTTTAGTGGGAATCTTCCCTGACTGCCTTAAATTGACAACCACTGTAGCCATGCATAAGAAAAGCGATAGAAGTAAACCTAATAACAACCATTCTATATCCTTAGTGCCAATTACATCCACAGTTTTAGAGTAATGTATTAAAAATCAATATTAAACTATCTAGAAACGAGTAAACTGATCCACACTTCGCAATTTGGATTCCGACCGGGCTTTTCCACGACTAAGACTATGGAAAATATAGTAATACATATAGTAGACAATTTTGAAAGTAATTTATATACTTGTGCTGTGGAACAGTGCTAGATCTGAGCAAAACTTTCGATACAGTATCACACGATTCATTGGTTGCAAAGCTACATTATCATGGTATCAGGGGAATTGAGTTGTCGTTAATGAATTCCCATCTTATTAATAGACGATAGGCTAACCATATTGCAAATGAAAGGTCAAGTTTTTAGAATGTAACATTAGGGGTGGCTCAGGGGAGTGTGTTAGGAACTTTACTTTTTCTTATCTATGTAAATTACTTCCCAAGTTTTCTACCTTGTAAATCTGTTTTATGTGCTGATGACACAAGATTTCTAAGTACAGATAAGACCTTAATGGGAGTTAAAATAACGAAACGTTAGAAATGCTATCAGCATGGTTAAAGTGTAACAAGCTTTATCTCAATGAATCTATGACAGAAACCATTCATTTTCATCTTGGTAACCACGTGACTGATCTAGATGCATGCCATTCTGTAAAACTTCTGGGAATCTATCTAGATCCAAAGCTAAACTGGAAAGTACATGTTGAAAATGCATGTAAAATACTATCTAGAATATTGTTTTTAATTCGCAAACTAAGGACAACCGTTACTGAAACCGTGCTTCTTACAGTGTATTATCCTTACTTTCATTGTCATTTACACTACGGTATTTTATTATGGGGTAATTCATAAGGTGCTCAAATTGTCTTCCAATGGTAGAAGAAAGCTATGGGAGCAATAAAAGGTTTGCCAGATACTGCATCATGTAGACCATTCTTTAAGCAAATTCAGATCATGACAGTTTCTTCTTTGTACATTTTTAGATGCCTTATGCACATTAGAGAAAATAAGGATGGTATTGGTTATCGCAATAATATTCACTCATATAATACAAAACGTAAAGATGATTTGAATACCCTACATGTTAGGCTAAATACAACCCAAATAAGCTATAAATATACCGGAGTAAAACTGTATAATGTATTACCAATATACTGTATATTCGAAAAATGTGTAATGTCGGTTTCGAAAACCAATGTGAAACATTTCTTGTAAATAATGTTATTTATAGTATTTAATGATATCGAATACAAATGTCAGTTATGACAATCTATTTTTTGTATATTATTGACGCTCTCTATTACAACATTCGTTGTTTAATGGCAATGAAAAAATATTCTATTCTTCTACCTGTATTCTAATTATATGACACACATGAAGTTCAACACAAGACTAGCACACACGTTACATTTTCGGTGGCTCATTAAAAGTTTCGATTCAAATGAAACGCCAATCAGAGCGGAATATTTGTTTCAACTGGCTAGGATCATTTTTGGTAAAAGTGAAAGTACGTACATTTACTGTTGTTGTTCGTATTCTTTGTTGTTCGTACTGTAGTTGTTTACATCGCGACTATTAATGCATTTTCGTTAATATTAAATTATTTTATGAAATATTCCTAACTGAATTCACATTAAAAATAAAATTCCCAAGAAGAATCCCAAACTCAAAAATATCCCTTCATCTTAACAGTAGGCAAAACAGGGATAGACAAAACAGGAATTCCTGTTTCGCCTACAATCTTGATTAAGTAGAAATCTTGATAAATATTGCTAGGAGGCTAGTAGGCGGAACAGGAATAGGCAAAACAGGAAGACACAGCTAATATGTATCCTTAATAATAATAGTACCACTCATATAAAAAGAATACTGAAGTAACCCTGTTAAAGTAATCCAACATTTTTCGAATTATAAAGAACAAACAAACTGTTGGCTAAGTTTGTATATCTCTTTTCTTATAAATTAAAAAAAAAAGTGCAACATCGCTTTACTTTCCTGCAGGTCAACCGGAAAGACCACCCTCAACTAGAAGAACTAGTTGAAATATCCCCACATGTGACATGTAACAAAAATACGTGGGTTACTTCAATTCTGTTTCGCTTCCTTTGAAGCCGTCTGAGGATGATTTGGCCGCGCCGACACTTTACATGCAAGATATTATGAGAAACAATAAAAAATATCCATACATTTTCAGTCCCCCTTGCGCATATCCCCACCTGCGAGTCAAAAATTGACAAAATGGCTTCGTACACTATTAGATTTAGTAAAAATGTATTTGTGTACAAAATGTTATGGTACTAGGTGACTTCTTTCCATGCAAATAGTTGATGAAAGACACATTATTGAATATTATTATTATTGTTATTATTATTATTATTTAAAAAATATATGTAATATTTTCTAACACTTAAAATTTCCTCTTCATGTAAGCTAATTAACAGCCGTCAGGACATTTTAATCTTTGATCCTACATTAACACTCGCCCAACGGAGATCGGGTCATTTTTTACCCATATTTTTTTTATTTTAACTTTTTTCCTATTTCTCCTTCCTTTTCCGGTCATCGGCTTAGGTACACAGAGCCTGAAGTATGTTGATATGGCATATAAATATATGCCAAACCTGTCCGTAATAGGGCACACACACATTTCGTAATGATACTAAACACACTGTCAACAACATGAATAATACTGTCACTAGACACACTGCAAGAAGACGATAGAAATATTAATTTTAGTGGAAATAATGCTAGTTTAGTCACTACACAACATTTAAAAGGTGCTAAATTTTTATTCTAACAATGATGAATGAACCAATTGTTTGTGATAAAAATATCCTTAAAAATTTTCTAGATCAAGCTACAATGTGCTACATTGGTAACACTGATAACAGGAGACAAACGACAACCGCCTCACGTTTCCGCGCATGTGTATAAATTTTTGACGTACGAGTATATCATCTCAAACATTACCCCAATGATCAAAACGTGACATACTAATCCGTCAAAACTAATGAAAACAAGGCAGTAGATCATTTTGACATGCTATAGTTGCTCACATTTTTTTATGTTCATGGCGGACATATCCGTAATGTCAAAAAATCGACATATTTCCTTATGTCCACCATTAGAAGACAATTAATTTGTACACATTAAAGTATGTCCAAATTTGAAGACATGCATTTTTGTGTCGTTTTGAGTCGTTTCGGGCTCTGTGTGTATGCTTCTTTGAACCTGCGTACCATGCAGTAGCATTTCTATTACCCTAGCATTCTTTATTTATCAACCATAAGTAAACAAATCTTTGTCCAGGTCTTGAATGACCCGGTCTTCGCCGTTTACGTAAAGGATATTTTATTTGTTTTGTCTACCTCACACCGTCCGATTTGTTGCCATTTTTCTCACTCTGCATAATTTCTACTCTTTGCTCATTCCCTTAGCACGCTCAAACATCTCAGAAGTGTTACCAGGTGGCAAAAAATCCCACAAGACGGGAAATTCATATCAGTGGTGGGAATGCGGGATATTTCTTTCCAAATATGTAGGATACGAGATAGTTTTCTTGAAAATGTGTACCAACGGAAACGCATCTACAACTGTTTATATATATATATATATATATATATATATATATATATATATATATATATATATATATATCATATCTGGCTGTATTTGTGTGCATTATTTATTTGCGGGAAACATTGAGTCATACTGGAAAATGTCATGTCTACGGACGGGAAATTTCCCTTTACGAACTGGTAACACTGACTGTAAGAGTAAATATCGAACATTTTAGTCTAGTTTCACTCGTTCAGACGGAGTAGTAAATAAACTATGCGCGTCTGTTCTCTGTGCGGTAATAATGTCCGAGAAAAAGTTTTTGAAAACTTCAGATGAGATATGTAGCAAGAAGAAATTGCTGAAGCTATCATAGCCTGGATTCTGGCTGCCAGCCGCTCCCAATTTTTAACTTCTAGATCCGCCACTAAAGATCAATATGATCATCACTAATATCATGCTTTAAATTAATTGGAAATCTAGTAATAATACTATGTTCCCTTTAAAAAACAATTAAAATGTTGATGGGTCAAAAAGGACAATATCTTCGTCGGAAGCGTTATTTCTAGTATCTTCGCTGGGCGAGTGTGAAATAATTTTACATGTTCAACGCAAAACGACTTAAAGTATGTACTCGACTGCTCTCACATGAATTTGATTACGTTCTACTTCTTTTTTATTTCTTAAGGAACTTATGCACATATAAGAAGATATTTCACATAAAAACAGCAATTCTGGCAACACCGCCATATGTATGATGTCACTTGTAAATAGCGAATTCGCAATAACAGTTCGCCATATTATTGTATGCTCAAATACAGGGTAAGCACAAAAACAGTCCCAGATTTGAAAACGGTATAACTTTAATACCAAAACCAGTTTTCTGCTCAAACTTTCTCAGTAGTTGCATGAACTCAAAAAAGTTTCGGTGGTGATAATTGAATTACAAACACACGATGTGTGTGCCATCTCGTACGTGACAACCATCGAGACGATAACCCAGTTCTAGTCAAATCTTGGGAAGCATCATCGATGTATTTGAGTTTACAGCTGCGCTGATGCGTTCCTGTCACTCAGGGTTCTGAGTAGTGTATGTATACTCATGTCCAAATTGATTGTCGCATATTTATAACTGTTTTCTTGTAAGAATGTAATTTGATAATGATTTTGCAGGGTACTTTTAATACTGATACTATGTGTATAATTGGGAAGTGTGTATTTCTGGTAAATTTCATAAGAAAAGAATTATAAATACGAAAATTAGAATGAGTAAAACAACATGTTAAATGAACAAGAAAGTTTCATTTTCGTATTATTGTTCTTATTTACTGCTCTTTTGACATGAAATTTTCCACATACATGTCTTTGCCGATTATACACATACTAATATTGTAAGAAATACCGGGCGAATTCATTATCAAACTATATTCCTACAACAACATATTTATAGGCATGCGACAATAATTTTGGACATGAGTGTACATAGACTAAGTTTACCAGATCTTCAGCAACGCATTAGTGCAGTTATCAACTCCAACATCGGTTACGCTTCATCTACAAAATAATCGACTTCATCTTGTCTGCCTGTCACCACTGCCTTCTACGAATGCTAAGTTTGCTGCCTTTGTGGCGGCTTGGATCTTCACGGGAATGGTTAAGGAGTGTTGTTTAGATATGTTAATGTAAAGGCGTTATTAGTTGTGATGCCAATTTGGCTTATTTTTGGCTAAATCTAGCCTATTTGAAGAGGCATTTAGCCATAAAAATCTACGAAATGCTTATAGCCTTAAATGCCGCTTATTTTATTAAACTCTTTAGCCATTTTTGGCTTTTTATTAGCCGTAAAATTAATTCTAAAAATATTTTTTTCTTTGAAACATAAAGCATATTTTTTTAAAAAATTAGCCTATTTGCCATTATATATTATCGTATTAATTGATTTCTCTAGAGAGAGAGAGTGTTTTATTATGTAACAAACACCTTTTTTTTATTCTTCTTCTCTCTCCCCACCCACAGATTTACAACTATTTTGCAATACTTAGCGACTCAGAAAGAAAGTTAATGTCGCTCCCATAACGGCCCCGTTTGCTACTTTTTAAGTATTTTAATTTTCGCATTTCATTGCAAGAATGAAAGTTTTTTTAACACAAATTTCTGTATTTGAAAACTGTTAGGTTCTTCAAGCCACAGAGATTGTTTTCGTTTATTAAAAGAAGCAAATAGAATATCTAATTAGCTTGAAAACTCTCAATGCAATCATAATGATTGAAGTGGGTGTACGGATAAATAAGACGTGTTTGTAAGGACTATTGCCTGCCGAAAGAAGTACTACTGAAGATTGGGTCAATGGCAATCTACACAAACACCAACCAATCCACAATCCAACGGTGGTGCATCCTGTTCCAGCGCCTCGACTACCTGCGACGTCATGGATAATGACTTATTTGAATTGAACTGATAATATGGCTGTTGACTTTCACAAATCAGATGAATTGTTGATGGATTTTATTGTAATTTAATGTCATGTATATTGCTTGTTAGTCTTCAGAGAATAAAATTCAACATTTCATATTTTACTATAACTTACTTATAATCCCACACACAGAAAAGGGGTTTAAAATCTACAATGTGGGTTATAGGTTAGCAGTTCAAAATCTAGTCATTTTTGCGTAAAGAAAAGCTTATTTCTGAAGGCCACCTAGCCTATTTTCTTCAAAGGTTGTTGGCAACACTGATTATTAGCTGAAAGTAGGTGGCGTCACCTTCTGAATCTGTTGACTTTTTAGTCTTTTCGACTCTGAATATTTTCCCTTTTTTGTCCTTCTCCCCTATCTTTCCTGTCTTAATCCCGTTAAGGACAGATATTAGAAATTATAGTGAACCCTGGCAAATGATCTGGTACCAGCTAGATGGGTAATATGACGGAGGTCTTGTAATGTAAATGCTTTATTGTGATTAGTTGTTTTTGAACCTGTAACGGAAACGAAGGATCCACTGACATTGGTCGTCAGTTGGACTTCAGTCGGTCGTCAGTCAAACGGAGTACGTAGAGTACATATATTTACATTTTTGTTAAATTTATTTATTTATTATTTTGTAAACAAAATGAAGTGAAATTGTGCTAGATAACTGTGGATCTACTTAAATTATGTAAAGTTATAAACTTCAATTGCTCACTGTTCAGTAAAGAGCCGCCGTAGAATCCTCGTTGAGGAAATTGTAACTATATGTTCAAGAATTAAAGGAAGAAATTAGAGTTTCATTGTAGACCATGTTTGAATGCCAGGATGAGAAATGCATTACAAGTTGTTCCTTTTTCGGAACTGTAGACCACATTTGTTCTATTTTATGTAATTTTTGTGTTGTTACTTTTTTTTTTCTTTTTTTATTATAATAAATAAGTATTATTTTAGTTGAGAGTTGTAAGGTTTACAATCCTTGAACTTACGTGAATTTATCGTGAGAGAGGAATGTTTTCATTTCTCTGGATGCGCTTAGCGATCTTTTCATATAGTGCAAGCAAGATATATCCCTATTTTCTTGGATTATCTCTCTGGAGGTCGGGTTCGTGGTTGAAAAGGCAGACTTGCACTTTTTTCTTTACAAATACGGATTTTTGCTTCCAGGGTGATCATCTTGAAAGTAAAAAAGGGGGATTAAGGCAGTTTGACAATCTTCTTCTTGCTCTCTGTGAGTAGTTTGCAGAGAATCCCAGAAGCAAACTATGGCCACATAGCAACCAAATGGAAATGATTGTTTAAAGCAAACAAAATGATTTTTTAACACACATTGAAATACAGAGAAAATTGTCTCTGTTGGATTGAAGAATTCCTCTGTTTTCTCCTTGTGATGCCTCAAAGCTGCAAGTGACAAATATAAAGCAGCTATATTAGAATTTATCTTCGCAATAGTGGTATGTAAATCGGCGAAGTGATCATTTTTGTCACCTTCATTCCCTTCCAGAACGCCCATACATTAATCACAGTTACTCTTATGGCAGAACGCTAGCTCAAAGCAACGGACAACTTATTTCTACAACTACAGATAAATGGAAAATAGCAGAAACAGTGAATTGATATATGATCACAGAAACGTTCCGCCAACATCTCCATTTGTGGAATAGTTCCACAAGAAACGTCATTATTTATGTGAAGTTGATTTGTCATTCAGAACGACACTATCCTGGCGTCTTGAGCAGTATAAGAACATGGAGTCGGTGTACCTTTGTATCGGAGGATTATTAATTAACGAGGAAAGTTGATACCTGTATAAACATTACCACAGACATAATTACTCAATACACGTGAAATACCTAATCCTACTCAGTAAATGTCTATCCTTTAACACCACCTTCCTAATTTGCAGTGTTCTATACCCTTCAACCACAGAAGAGCTTTTTCGTGGCTAAGCGGCTACCGTACGCGCTTTTGGAGTGGCAGACTCGGGTTTGATTCCAGGTGGGAGCTCATGTGCTTTGGAATCCACGTTACTCAGTAGGTCCACGTCTCATATAACCTCGCTGCTGATCGGGACGCTAAACTCAAAATCAACATCAACCCTCAACCACAGAAGAAAGACATTAGGGACCCTATCCTTACTGCACCGGCTTAGTGGCTACACTAGGTAAGAAACCAGAAGCTGCCTTCGAGAAGGAGAATTAGGCAATCTAAAATACTAAGCGTAACTTTCCGAAATGAGAAAAGTCGTTCTTCATTGATTTATTTTAAGAACAAATTTGTATCCAAAATATCAATTTTGCCAAAAAAGAAAAAAAATCCATGCCAATATCTAATGGCTCATAACTCGGGAACCAAAATCCTACTCTGTGGTGGAAAAGATAACCACATGAGCTGCGTGAGTAGAATCATTATCCTGGTGCATTCTTCGGGTTTGAAGTCCACACATTTGGCCATTTCGGACAAAAATCGTTACGTAAACGATGGGGAAATGTCTGAAGAGAAGTCCTTTGTATCTGTACGTCCTCCCTACGTACTCTCGTTGCTAATTGCCTCGGCAATCGAAGAACACAATCAATATTGGTTTGATTTTACTACGCACTTGGCGATATTCTCCCGGTCTTCATGAGCTTTGTCAGGCTTTGGCAAGGTCGAGTGTATCTATGAAGTCGATTGTGACTTCGTTCTTGCCTCTTATCCGTACATCCATGTCTCTTCTATTTTAGCCTCGCCAGAATAGCACACAACATAACCACTTCTCTACTATTGAAGATGTAAATGAAAGTAACGCCATTGGCAGGCTAAAGACACCATGGACTCCTATTTCATGACGCAAAATTTGGACAATCAAGGGCATGTAGTTTTCCGAAAAACAAAGAAGGTTAGATACTTTTTCGACAGGCCTCGTATATACTGATTTTCATATCTCCAACTTAAGCAAATCCTGATCATGGGCACATTCTCCATAAATTAAAAGGAAAATTTGAATATTTTGTTAATGACCACCTGTCCGCATCTAAGGAGACGAATATTCCAAAATACCGAAACACGTATTTCCTTCATTTATAAGCGGAATTTCATACCTCCAAATTTAGTGGATTCTCACATTTGTAATCCAAGATTCACATGGTATAGAATTGATCCCAGTAAATCTCACGTTTCTAGATATAATAATATGGAATGAATTTTTATTGGATTACTTTCACTCTTCCAGATAATCGTACAAATCGTACATATTGCACCTCTCTTCCCCATCCACGGTGGAATTTTCGAAAATACTGAAATGGTTTCTGTTGATATAAAATATGATATTTTGCTATTGTAAACAATGAAAATTATACAGAAACACGTTCGTACTAAAAGGTAATATCATTTCCAAATTATATATATATATATATATATATATATATATATATATATAGGATGACGTAATTCGATGCATTCCTTTCAAGGGGATATTCTACAAGTACTTTGGAACATTTTCACTTACATGAACCGGGGGTCACAAATCAATAGTTTGAGTAATTTGAACATGTGTGATTTCCTTGGAATTTGCCGGCTAACGAGAGATGTGTGAGGAAGTTTTACCCTGACTCACTTCCACATATCGTAGAGCGTTGAAATTTTATACGTGTAATCCTGCACACCTGCAAAGGTCAACTTGTAAAGTACAGCTCGTAACTCTGCACCGTTGCTGTGTTATAGATCCGAACGTGAAGTAGAGTGTAGAGATCCAACATCCATTACTGCACCTCAGAAAGCAGCGTGGTAACATCGCAGAAGTACTTGCCCTTAGGAAGTGACTATATGGTTGGGAAGAGGTAAAATGAAGATGGTGTGCGTTCAAGAGAAAACGCGAACTATGACGGATTTCATACCCAGGGTCCTTCATCTGTCTGGCCAACATTCCAGCAGTGAACGGGCGCGTTGTTTTCCAGAAGACGGACACCTTTTGTCAGCATGCCACGCTTTGGGATTACCCAGAATCCCGCAACGCACGCAGCAGTGAGACATAGTATATCCTTGTAATTTTAGTACAGTTTACCTAGAAAGTGAGTAATAACATCCCATGCTGGTCCCAAATAAGCGCGCGATCATCACTTTGGTCGCTCAGAGTTAAATACAGATTTCCTTTGGTGGTGGTACGCCGGCACGCTGTCATTGGTTTATCTAGCTTTTTCCTGGATTCCTTCACTCCCACCTCTCGTTAGCCGGCAAATTTCAAAGAAATCACACATCTGCAAATTACTAAGAAACTATTGATTTGGAACCCCCGGTTCATATAGGTGAATAAGTTCCAAAGTACCTGTGTAATATCCCTTTGAAAGGAAAGCGTCCAATTACCAGTCGCTCTGTATATATACTGACAGAATACCCGTTCTTCACACGGGGAGAATACGTTTCGTTTTGGACATAAATGACTGAACGGATTTAAACGGCATCAGAAGTGTCACTGTTCTTCCCAGCGACCCCCAAAACAATGGATTCAACATCAAATCGGTCACTTTCGATCATTTTTAAATATCTTCCCCGCTCCCCCAATCCAAAGTTTCACCGTCAAAGTGAAATGACAAAAAAAAAAAAAAAAAAAAAAACCTTGGCCGAAACTCATCTATGTTGAAAATTTGATAGGGATCGGTCGGGTGGTTCAAGACATAAGAAGTTACATACATAGTCACTTTCATTTATATTTACATTATCATTGATTATCCACATCGCTGGGTTAAATTAAGAAAAATAGTAACATGTTTTGTAAGTCAGTCATATATTGCTATTACTGAAGCCCTCCCTAATATCGATCATTTTCGATCACTTCTATATTACTCCCCCTCTTCCTCCCCATGTCGCGTGGCTGAATTTCGATATAAACAGCATTGGGTGTGTCACTGTTCATCACAGCTATCCCGACAACTAAGGATTCGACACTAATATACGTCATTTGCGATATTTTAAAATGTCTCTTCCCCTCCCCAAAGTTGCACCTTCAAAGTGATATGATAAAAATTATCCCAGTCCCGAACCTCATCTATGTTGAAAATTTGATCCAGATCGATCAGATGGTTCGAGTTGCTAAGTTTTATTTACTTTTATATCTCTCTCCCCTATCATCAAAATTAATTATAAAAAAACTTTCCAGTCCCGAACCTCATCTATATTGAGAATTTGATCGAGATCGGTGGGGTGTTTCAAGAGTTAAGTTTTATTTATTTATTTATTTTACATTTCCCTTTCCCTAACAAGGGAAGAGAGGGAGATTATATATCGAAGTGGGAGGTGGTTTATACACCAATCGAAAGCACTAATGACGCATATTACGAAACTGTAAAAAAAAAAAAAAAAATTCCGAATAAATATACTTGCGAGCTATATGGATGTACAGGGTGTCCAGAAAATCCGTTTCGACCCCCCTAGAAATCGCAAACAGCGAGACAGATACCAAAATGGGGAAACACGTGTTTAATCATTTTAAAAGTACAAAGCATCAAAGGAAAAAAAGTGTTGTCCCAGGGCCACCCGCAGGGTGTCTGGCGGGGTCCAACTCAAAAATTGCAAATGGTCAAGTAGTATATCACTGGAAACCTTTTGGGAAATGAAAGAAGACCGAACAAGTCTCAACTCTCTAAAATTACCCTGTGCAAAATGGCGGCCGGTCAAAATGTACATCATCATTTCGATTCTCCGAGCGCATACACTTTCCATTTTGCAATCTGCAGTTGTTGCCATTGTGAGAAATTTGCACGTATTCATTGTTCCTGGTGCAAGAACATTTTTTGTTTGAATCATTTTATACTTGATAATTCAGACAACTACAGGGTGTCCAATATACAATGCAACTCGGAGTTTGGAATAGTAGAACTTTTGAACCTGAAGTGATACACGAATAATGGTTATACCAAAATGAAGCCTTGTTTATGCATATGTTTTTAAACTAGAAAGCAACGATTGAAGTACACTAGGAACCACACAGTGTTGCCAGATGTAATCGAAGGTGTAAATCAATTTTTTGCAAAACATGTAAATTGAATCATAACTCATACGTATGGATGTTCTGTCCTTAAATTCCAGTTTGCTAATTGGAGTAGCTTAGAAAATATGGAGTAGAAAAAAGAATTTTTCATTTCCACCGATAACTAATCGGATGAGGCCTCTGTAAGGGGGAACTAGGGAAATCGTAGTTTTTATAAATTAACACTCTGAATTGGCAACTTTGCTGATGTTTCAGTGCATCAAAAGGTGTGTTAAGAATCTGTCTACATTATGCAATTCCTGAAAACAATGGAAAACAAACTTTGAAATTATAATGATAAAACCTTTACTTACACACACCCGGCAACACTGCTACTATCAGAAATGAGTTACCAGTTCTACAGCGGATGCTGGGAGTGTCCCCTATTTTGAATCAATCACTAGTTTACACGTTTCACCATGTTGGCAGCAACTTTACGAAGATTAGAAGTGTTAATGTTCTCAATGGCACTGCGAATGTTCGTTTCCAGGTCTTGAATAGTTCGAGAACTGTTCTTGTATACCTCTTGCTTTAAATAGCCCCATAGAAATGAATAGCAGTATTGCCGGGTGCATGTAAGTAAAACTTTTATCATGACAGATCCTTAACACATCTTTTGATGCACTGAAACATCAGCAGAGTTGTCAATTCAGAGTGTTAATTTATGAAAACTACAATTTTCCTAGTTCCCCCTTACAGAGGCCTCATCCGATTAGTTATCGGTGGAAATTAAAAAAAAAAATCTTTCTGCTCCATAGTTTCCAAGCTATTCTAACTAAATAAACTGGAAATTAACGACAGAACATCCATACGTATGGGTTATAAGTCAATTTACATGTTTTGCAAAATATATATATATGCATGAACAAGACTTCAGTTTGGTATAACCATTATTTGTGTATCACATCACGATCAAAAGTTCTACTATCCAAAACTCCGGGTTGCATTGTATATTGGACACCCTGTAGCATAAGTAGCACTATTCTACACAGTATGCTAACTAGTCAGTTCTATACTCAAAGATGTCAAATGTTATTTCTTTTCTTTTCTTTATTTTTAATTTTCTTACTGGGCTCAACTGGGCCCAAAGAGCAGAATCTCACAGTAGAGGCATTTTCCTTCTTTCCTTTGAGAACAAGAATTAAAGTGAAAACAAACTTAAACTCGACTACAAAAAGAAGAAGTAAAAAGCAAAATGTTTTCACAGTGTTGTCGTAGAGCGTCCAGACTTTTTCCATCTGCTTTCATTTAACAACAGCTTTCAAACGATATGCTACTGGACCTTCCTTGCTATTTGAAAATTTCGAGAAGAACCCAGTCAGGGAACCTGTGGGGAACCGTGGGACAAAAATTTTTACTTTCAATCATTGTACTTTTGAAATGATGACATACGTGTTTTTCTGTTTTGACATCTGTCTCACCATTTCAGGTTTCTTTTTTTTCGGGGGGAGGTTGGCTATAAACTTTACAATGACGTTTTTGCTGACATTTTGACCGGCCGTCACTTTGCACAGGGTAAGTTTAGAGACTCAAGACCTGTTCAGCCTTTCTTCATTTCCCAATAGGTTTCCAGCGATATACTACTTGACCATTTGCAATTTTTGAGTTGGACCCCGCCATAGACCCTGCGGGTGGCCCTGGGACAACACTTTTTTCTTTGATACTTTGTATTTTCAAAATGATTAAACACGTGTTTCCCAATTTTGATATCTGTCTCGCTGTTTGCGATTTCTATGGGGGTGGAAAAGGGCTTTCTGGACACCCAGTATTTCATGTAACTCGCACAGTATATGCATTCGGAAAAATTTTATTACAGTTTCGTAATAGGCGTCATTAGTGCTTTCGATTCATGTATAAACCATCTCACACTTCGATATATAATCTCCCTCTCTTCCCTTGTAAGTTCTATCGTCAAAGTGAATAGATAAAAACCATCCAGGCACAAACCTCATCTATGTTGAGAAGGTGATCGAAATCGGTCAGGTGGTTCAAGAGTTGCTAAGTTTTATTTATTTTTATATCTCCACTTTTCCCCCTCCCCTAAATTCTACCATCAAAGTGAATAGACAAAAAACATCCCAGGTCCGAACCTCATCTATGTTGAGAATTTGGTTGAAATCGGGCGGGTGGTTCAAGAAATTAAGGGTCACAAACATAGTCATTTTCAATTTAAGGTCCAAATACAAATATGATTTAACATATACCTGGTATGTTTCTTGATATATGATTCATCTACGTAAACATACCAAACGTAACTTCGCGTAAGTAAGTAGCATTCAGCGACCTCAATGCAGGCAAGGTCCACATCTGGCAACGTCCGTGCAAGAAGATACTTTTTTTTTTCATCTCTTCATTGTGGTCACATCGAGAGAACATGGCAGTCAATAGAAGTCTAGACGGATTTCCATTTTTTTTTAAAGGCGCAGCTCGTACGATGCTTCAAAAATGGTGTATAATATCATGCTGCATATAAGGATAAAATATTTGCTAGAAGTAGCAACCCTGCTCACATTTTCCATCCGTGCAAACGCACAAATAATGTGAAGTGGGCAACCGCTCAAATGTTTCGTCGGACAGAAAACGCACGGATAATGTGAAGGCGCTCTTATTTGTGAGGTCCTAGAAAACAATAATCCCATACGCAATAGACTTGAAATTTGAATAACAGCGTAATCATTGTTGGAATTTATAACAATTAAACATGTACAGATTGAATTTTGCAAACAATGACACAATTGTTCATTAACCATTTAACTGCTACTAGGCATCAACGCTATGCCTCACTGTTTTTATAAATTTGTGCCGCGTGGCACTTATGGATGCCTCACACTTTTTTTTTAGTTTTCGAAGATTATACACATGTAGTACGCAGAATCGGTCCAAACAAAATTAGAAAAAAATAAAATTTACGATTTGGGTCCAGGGATATAGTTTTTGCTAATGCATTGTGCCAGTTAAAGGGTTAAATGAGGAGGTTGTTTGGAAAATACTGTGAGAAGTTTTCAATACACTATGTTTGATACGGTATACTATTAATTATCACTTTACATTTTAGACAACAAGTTTCCATTGAAGTCCGTATTCATTATAATTGTACTGCTTTACTAAAATCCTAATTAACAGATAAGCAAAAGGATATTCTTGTATGCACTAATAAGCACAGAAGAAATTGTTTTAATAAATGAGCATTATACCTATTTTCAATAAGAATGTTCTTAAGTAGCTATTCCCGAATACAGAATGCTTTCTCTCATACGGTTTTAATTAATCTGAAGATGCCTGCGAAGTTCAACACGTCTTTTTCTAAAACAAACAAAAAAAAAAAAAAAAAATCTGCATCTAGAAACAACACAAACAAAAACGTAAACTCTTTTAAACAATTTGATTAATGCAATATGAAAAATGCAGCGGAACAACAAGTCCTTCCTTGTTTCTGTAATTGTTACATGAGTTTTTCAAAACCATAATTATTTTCGAAACAATTAAAGTAGGAAAAAATAAGCAAAAGGTTACCAGTTTCGCTTTTCTGAAACCACAGCTTCAACAAAACGCACGAAATAAAAAAGCAAATAAAAATATTTTATCTTCTTTTAAAATGAAACAGAATACAAAGGACACTAAAGAACGAGGTTAATATCTCCCCAGCAAACAACCGAAACAAATTCAAAACCAACCTCAGTTTATATACTTTGTCTTCTATGTTTGCAAAGCATTCCTTGCATATATTAAATTGGCCTCAAGCACAGAATTGTACACATAAGACAGAATCATCTTTCTATAAGCCCATCTTTACATTGCTTCGGTACAAAGGATGCCCAAAAGCGGAATCTGCCTTGTGCTGAACAAACACTGCACCGATTTAAGCGTGACTGGATAGTTTAAATGCAATCGACAACAGTAAGATACTTTATTAAAAATGTAAATATAGCAAAAATAATAATCTTACACGCCCTAAGTGACAATAATAGCTTAGCTGTAATAAATTTAAAAGATGACATTATTCATACGAAGGGGATTGGTAAATTAAGGGAACTTCAGATCTTCTCTTCTAAAATTTAGATAACAATTGTACAAATGATGTAAACTTCCGTTCCGTACTCAAGTTACCGTTTGCAAGCTTGTATGTGGTTGATAAAAATCCCGTTTATCCGTTTTATTGTTAGTAAGAGATCTCGTGGAACTCGACACAGACATACAAACCTACTACCTTGTGAAATTTTATCCAGCACATCTCTTTCAGTAGTATTACAATCTCAGCGATCATAACATAGTCCTTTGCATAGCAATACGTTTACAGGTATATAAGATTGAAATATGCTCTCTTTTACTGATCTAATAAAAAAAAATCAATTTTCTTTCTCGTGTGTGATGTTTCAGTTCCCTGTACTGTTGCTTCTGTGGCTACACTTGAGAGACACATCATACCATATCATATTTTTCTGAAACACCTATTTATTTAACACTGATTCTACGTCTGCTATTAATTAGCATTTTCATTTGATGAAGTATTAATATCGTAAGATCAAACGTTGAGTTGAGTTGATTTGGGCTTAATGTCCCTTTCAGCAGCGAGGCTATATGAGACGGGACCTACTCATTAACGTGGAATCTGAACCACATGAACTCCGCCGGGAATCGAACCCGGGTCTCCCGAAGAGCTCCGTAAGATCAAACGATCATAGGAACACTCATTTCGAAAGGAAAATTAAATGACATTTATTTTCTAGTTTAGTATCTCATGTGTGTGCTTTCGGACGATGGACGATTAATGAAAGTGAATTATGATGGCATCATTTATGGAATGAGAATGTGGGAGGAAGAAGAAGATCCATGGACCCATGGACACGATATTGTCCAAGAAAAGCTCACAGGCATGAGACTGGTCCTTTCGTACTAGAGATGCACATTAATTCTTGTACTAAATGATATCCAGAAATGAAATAGACCTACTTCGAAACTATATTTTTACTTTTGTTAATGCGTCAGTTGCTAACACTTTGTGTCCATAAGAAGGTGTTTGCTTAGCAGGTTCTCAAGAAACCTCACGTTCTGTACCTCGTATCACGTAATTGTATTCCATTTTGGGAATTAAAAATTTCTTCGCACGTAAACAAACTCATTGATAGAAATATCACTGAAGAAGCTCGTAGAAGGTACAAGGATAATTTATTAAGAACTTACAAATAAACATTTGGAGAACAAATATGCCAATATTGAAAAAAGAATCTAAAGTATAAGAAAGGTGTATCGATATTGTAACAAGTTACGTAATAATAACAATAAAAAAAAAAAACAGATTGTGAAATTTCTTCCGTTGAAGGCGGATATTGATAGAGACTGTATTGTGTTTTGTTAATATTTTGTTCTAATTTTTCAGCTCTTTCCGCCTTGAGTCTGATAAATACTAAGGAAGGGGGGGGGGGACTTACAAGGACATTTTTGAATTTAATATCCAAGATTTCCTTTGTGTAATTAAGAGAAAGACTGCTTTAACATTGTAACTCAGAAAAGACACACAAGAAATCACGCTGGAACCTGCCGATGGAAGACAAACACGGTACAAACAAAAAGAAAAAAAATCTTACCTTCTCAATATTAGACTATTTTAGTTTACGCTTGTTCTTGGAATAGCATCCTTTACATAATAATTTTACGTATATGACACTTTCGCTCCCGAGCTTGTACAACGATGCAAATTCCATCTTCCTGTCACTTTAGTGCATTTTTAAAAGATCTATACGAGGTAGTCAGAAAAGATAGGCATGCAAAATACATTGCAAATAAATTTTGGAATATTCCATATTCTATTTCAAGATGAATATATTTATTGATGATAGTGGGCAGAATTATTACAATATTCAAACAAACGCTCTTTCACTTACACGAAAAAAAAAAAAAAAAAACAGAAACGTGATGTGGAAAAGACGCATTTCTTAATTAGTGTTACCATTGGATGAAACTCCTACAATATTTGCTATTTGTTCTTCATTCACTTGTATTATTTCATGTATTACTGCAGAAAATAAAGTAAAATGACCTTAGCACAAAATATTTATCTACTTTCGTGAGCGAAGTGCCGCAAAACAAGACAACTAACCACAGTTTTCAGCATAAAATATCTTCACAACTGCATCACTAGATGTCAAGCAATGTTTCTTTTAGGTGTGAGCCTGAATAACTTTTTCACAACTGACCACCACCCATAAAGGTTTCTGAAAGACGGATACGTATCACTGCAAGCTAGACTCGGATTTCGTCCAGTTGCATTTAATTGATACCCCAAATCCTGGTCGGACTTGGGATTGGAAGTGTTAAACTTTGTAGAGAGTATTTCTAATGAAAAAAAAATCATTCTTAATTGATTTTAATAACTCTTTATTGTAAGCACACAGTATATTTAATTCACAATTAAACGCTACAGCTTAACATGGGACTTGAACCATATGAGCTCCTGCCGAGATTTGAGCCCAAGTTTCCCACGTCAAAGACGCGTACTCTAAGTATATAGCTGTAATGTGTATGAAAAACACACTAACTAGGAAATTGTAAAGAATGTCCCGTAAAGAGTGCAACTTTTGAAATTCCCGCTATTTCTGCTCTAGTAAGTTGGCAGCACGGAATGTTACACGATCATTATCTGTTGATTTGTATTTAGTAGTCAGGAGCACCGAATACCGCCATCGCCATCTGTGCTCTGTACGAGTAGAACTCACAACATTCACCACATTAGTAGTGAGTTTTCACTATGAGAACAACCTGCTCCATCATGGAGCTCTCCATTCCTAACCGTAAAGAAAAGAGATGATGACCATACGGTATTCGGCGCTCTATGATTACTTAACAAAGATAACAGATGAAAATCGTGTAATGTTCAGTGCTGCCAACTTACTAGAATAAAAATGTTGGCATTTCAAAAGTCGCATTCTTTATAGGACACCCTTCATCTATTGTTTCTTCCTAACAATGACACTTATACTACTTATAACATCACAAAATCACAAAAAAAAAAAAATATATATATATTTTTCATTGAACAGGTATTGCACATTCTCTTCTAAAGATTGACTCCTGTTTATTCTCCTTTACACAAGCTACAACACAGACATATGATCTTTCAAATTTCCCTTGTATTTCTTGAGAGAAATGTTTAATTCATGGGATATTCGGAGTCGACACATTTATCACAAGAAAATGACATTATTCGTCCATCAACTTTGTCTTTTGCTGAACTTTCGAGACAATGTTTTTAACATGAACAAAGAACACATAAATCAATTACTGGTAGCGGAGTGAAGCATTGGATTTTTCATCCAAGAAGATTTAACATTCACTAGCTGTTGCGCCAGTGTCTTCGGTCCGTTGTACACTATAAGTAAAAATCGTGCTTAAGAAAAAGATTAATTGTTTACATTTTATATTTTCTTTTAGTTCACCCGCCAAGCAACATTTGGTTACACAAATCTTAGGTTAGTATTCAACTCTAAATATAGTTACAGCTCTTGCCGTATTTGAAGTAATTAAATTAAAACGATACATTTTTTTATTGTTAATCTGTAAATATATATATCAAGTTTGTAATTTATTAATTAAGTCCCGTTATTGTAATGTTTTACTTAGTATAGTGTAAACTTTACTATAGAAATCATAAACACACATATAAATATGAATCATTTTATTCTAAGATATCAATATATATCCAAGAGCAGGGTTTCTCAATTTGGGGATCGCGACCCCAAAGGGGTCGCAGAGAGTTTCGTGGGAGCCTCGAAGAAAAGCAGAAGAGATAAATATAATTGGAATCTAATATTGGAAAGTGTTTTTAAATATTATTTTAAATTTTGTCCTGATAGGCATATTTTTTTTATTTTCTAAAGTACGTACAGCAACAAAACAAGTTAAGAACAACAAAACAATAGGACTACTAAACATTTTCAACAGGTGCAGAGTTGTTTAAAAATCAATTTATACGAAAGAGGTACGATATGAAACTAATGGAAACTGCATATTGAAATACCACAAAAATACAAATGCAACAAGACTTGCACATTGAAATACTATTAAAATTGAAAGTTAATAATATACCTGAACATGGTGTTGATTTCACTAGCGCGACAATGTCCGGTTCAATCATCATGACGCACATTATTAAGCATTTAAAATATTCAATATTTTTTAACAACTGTCTATTTTTTTTTTTAACTAAAATTAGAAATCACCATTTTTTAAATCATATGACCCAATACTAACGGAGTTAGAAGTCTCAAACTTTTCACACGGCCTCCATTTTAAAACAGTGTGACGGATTGGATTCGACATTTGTAATATGAATGAACTGACCAAATTTGGTGTTAATCCATTTGCTTTTAGGGAAGTTACTGTATCCAGTATATACAAGAAATGGATTCTACTATTATAGAAGTAGATAGATATCGTGAGATCTCCACAATAGCTGTAGGCCTATTAAAAATCCTACATAAGCTCATTACAAACCAGAAATGATAAGGAGGTCGCTGGCAAGAGGATGTGGTAAAATAGGGGCCGTGATAGGAATTAGTTTGAGAACCACTGTCCTAGAGAGAATAGCTTAATCTCTCAAATTGATTAAGCCATACAAACAACCTAATCTATCATACCTGCCTAACTCATGTCCATTACGTAATCGAGAGATCCATGCATTAACGACTGCATGCTTAAGAGTCAAGAGAATAACATAATCTAATATCTTTTGTTTGCATAGGTTCACACGTACCAATAACCAAATAAAACTATGTGAAACATTCTGTGGCACTTTGTGCAGAGCTTCATTTCCCAATAGTTCTTAAGCTGAAATTAGATGGTCATAATAAATCAGCAGTAAATTTCCTGCACATTACCACTACCTATTGGTGATAGGCAATCAAGGAGGTAGCGACACCTATTATCGTGACTCGTTACTATTAGACATTAGCGTAACTCACAAAATGAAGGGCTGAGAAGTTTCTCTTTCATAATTAGTAGTATTGCCCACAAGACGAGATATTTCTTGTCTTGGCTCAATTCCTGTACACTTCAATTCTCGTAAAAAAATCACGACGAGACTAAAAACATGGCCATTCTAGGTTCGCTTTCGAGACGAGACAAAATAAAATGGGGCCGTGGTGATTCAGTGGTAGAGCGTTCAGCTGTGGTGCGTGCGGCCCCTGGTTTGATCACAACTTGCGCCAAGTGGGATTTGTGGTACACAAACAGCGTGTGCATGGGCTTTCTCGCGGTTCTCCCATTTCCTCTCACTTTATTCATTCCACCATGTCATTCGTTCTCATCATCACCGTTTCCTTTAGCCTACACGCCATAACCATAGGAGGCAAAACTGATATTCATAATATAAAACTATTATTTAATAAAGTGTTTCTAAAGACAATGAAAGAACATTTATCAGCGTTTGAAGATATACTTCAATTATAAATACGATTTAAATGTAAATCTTGCAGTTTAATACATTAGAATCGTACTCTATTTCCAACATAATGTCACAAACTTTGTTCCACTCAATTATTAAATTTACGTTTGTAATAGTATTTTAGTTTATTACTCTTCAAATAATTTACAAAAAAATAACAATAACAAAAGCTTTAAATATTTCAAAACCCAACTATTATTAATTAATAAATTCTTTATACATATATATATATATATATATATATATATATATATATATATATATATATATATATATATATATTATTTATCTATAAGAACGCTACTTAATTCTGTCTTTAAATTTCTTTCTAAATACTAAAGTCATCTACCATGCACAAATCATCGTCTAAATTTGTGCACTGACAAATATATATAATGTATTCGTAAGTACACGAACTACTTACTGTTTCACCGCGAGTAACTCAAGTCAAAAAGAAAACTACTTCGCTTTCCTAAGTCAAAAGTAGTTGCAGCGCAAATCTTAATAATAATAATAATAATAATCATACCAAAACTTCATAAGCCGATCTCAACATCAAGAAAACACAAAAGTGTATCATCATACCACCAAAATTATAGTCTTTCATTTCATCATAAACAAACTGCTCATAAATATCTTTTTTTTTTTAAGTTCACTATTGCTATAACTACAATACCTATAACGTACGTCCCACTCTGTGTAAATCATAAATAACACATAGTGTAACCGCAATAATTTAATGCCACATGAAATCATAGTGCATTCTAAATATTTAACTTATTGTTTTAAATAGATAACAAATAACAGTTTAAAATCAAAACATGTTTTTGATTCAAAAAGAAAAAGCTAACCAGATTTAAAAACGAAACAAATTTCTGATAGAAAGCCAAACCGCTTTTTGAAATAAAACCGAATCGGTTTTGAAAACATTTTTTCTTAAGTTTGCAAAAGCCTGTTTCGTTTCTTCCCCCTAAAAACCAATTTCTGTGACTACCATTACTATTGATATATACCTCCGACATACATAGTTGGAAATTACAATGATCAAGAATTAATATTATTAAGTAGATGTACTTCCTCTTTTTACCTGACTAAAAATTAAGATCCTATTTTGACGTGAACGACAGTCGTAGAATGATCCTTTATTTCCTCTCTCCCTTATCCGAGAGCATGTTTGAATAACAAATAGTAAGTGGCACAGAGTAAATACATACAGAAACCTTAGAAATAAACAATAGAATCCACAGTGTAATTTAACATGAAACGTAGACTTCGAGTATTCTCACGCGAACTGGAAACGCACAATATCTCGCTCGCTCGATACAACAAAGATAAATTACGACGCTTGCACCTTTTCATCTACAAATACAGATGGTTATTGAAATATATCCCCAAGAAACAACGTGAAGGCAAAACAGAAGTCCCTACTTGCAATAAATATTGAGAGAATTGTAATAGCGAGAATTATCTCTACGTTACGTAGTTGTTTGAATCTAAATCAGGAAAGGATTAAGAAAATCACTTTATAAAATTTACAAAATAATAATCATACATAAATAAGGACAAAATTGATGAAATTCTAAGCAGTGAAACTTCTTAGTTTCTATCGTTTTTTTTTTTAAAAAAAGACAATGCTTTTCATAACAAATTGGTTAACTAGTCAACATTTTGTTAAGTTTTGCTTTGTTTTGTTCTGAAGAGCCAAGACTGTTCTCTAAATGATTATTGAATATTACGTTTGCTTTCATGAAGATTGTAAAGCAAGATAATGTTATACAACGAAGAACTTGGAACGTAATATATATCTATATCTATATATATATATAGGACCGTATCAAGCATTTCTTAAAGGGGTGCACCGATAACTACTACTACATTCATTTACCATTACTTTGATTTAATTTTTAAGTTTTTAAATGCCTTTAGGCGTCTGTGGTGTGAATGACGAATACTACTTTGTTCAGTGAATATTTTTCCTTCAACCTTCAGAAAATCGACTTAAACTATTGCTTTTGCAAACCTAAGCTTTCTTTTAAGCCGGAAACGGACACGTGGCAGCAGAAAGTTTCGGAAAATGTTGGTTTTTCACTACTAAATTCTCATTTTAGATAGTGTATATTTACAGTGAAGGGAAGTGCATGTGCTCCGGTGCACACACACCCTAAATCCGGCCCTACCGCATATATGCCACTCGGTATTGGGACCAAGACCTATGGCGAGAGACGTCGCTTGGATTGGAATTTACGTGTAGGGTGCCAGGGATTTCAAATTAAACGGATGATAATGGTGGAATGGAAAAAGTTGAAAAAAAAGGAAGAACTCCGAGAAAACCACACACTCGGTGTTCGCTCGCCACAAGCTTCAGTGGGCGCAGGCCGGGATCGGACCAGGAAAGCCACGCACCAGAAGTAAACGCCCTACCACTGAGCCACGATGACCTCAAAAACAGTGAAAATATGCTATCTTCTTTAAAAATATTCAAGTCAAGCAGGAAAGAAGATCTGAATAAAATGAAAATAAACGATTGGGAAATGCTAACCGAATGAAATATTAATCTGACTTCTGGAAATCTAAGTAAGAAGCATAAATACAAATGTAAAACGAATATATCTGTCTGCATGTTGTGCGTGCATAATGGAATTCAATAACTTGTACCATTTTTCTTCTCCGCTCCAACACTCATATAATGGAAGTTACAGAAATTCTTACATACTGCATAAAAAAATGAGTTTGTCTGTGAGCACAACAGCGTAAATAAGACATTTGCAGCCTTTGTTCACACAATTTTCAAAGTCACTTTTCAATTCGCTAGCACCATGTTAACTAGTCAACTTCCTTTCCGTCACAATTTCTCCTTATTTTTATTTTATTTTTATTATTTTTTTGTTTTGAATTTTTAAAATACAGTTTTGTATTTCCCATTTTCAACTTTTAACTCTACGTATTTCGAAGTTCACTACTGAGTTATTGATTTTGTGGTTTCCATGTATTGTAAACAATCCTATTTATAATACAAAAAAATGTCAGTCTATGAGTAAAGTTAATTCCTGGTAGTACACAGTCATGCTAATAGGTATCACTAACTGTGCAATCTGCCTGCCTGATATCAACAGATGCCGCTAGCATGTAAGTAATTTGCAAATTTTAAAATTGTGGCAATTTTAATTCCAAGTTAAAAGCAAGATCTGTTCAATTTAGTAATTTCAAACTAAGACATGCCTAGTAACCCATTTAGGTTTGAGCATTAATATAGGGTATTTCTACAACACTATATTGTGATAATTTAAGTGTAACCTAAACTGTGTTGTTTCAATTTAATTATTTAAAAAGTGATACCGCTGTTTCGGTTTAGAGCGTTTAGGTGTAAGGCAGGTACAGTGTAAAAGTTCAAATCTTTCCACCGAAATCTCCGCTCTTCAAGGGGAAAATTATTTGTTAGGGAGAAACAAATTCATGAAAATGAAAATATAAATTAATAAATACAATAAAAATTAAATGCTGTCATACACATTCAGAGCTTGAATTAAATTTGAGTGTTATTGTTCTGTAACTCGCCTATGAACACTTCTGAATCAAAATTATTGTCACAAATGCATTGGCATTGTATTATCATCCTGTAATTGATTCAATAACAACATTAATAAGCTTACACTATTGTACAGTAAGCTACTCTATGACACTTTATGACTGTTCATTACAAGCATATGAATAATGCTCTCAAATATTTTATACACCGATACGTTCTTTACAGCCAAGCGTCCTTACACCGTAACGTCCGAATACCGAATCGCCCTACACCGAAACATCCTAGATCCGTTTGAAACTGGATAGTGGTGATGCTGAACATGAACATGTATTGCGATTAATTATTATTATGACTAAGTAAAGAATTAGAGATTTTAAATAAGCACGACTTTAATCTTAGTGAACCGATCACTTTGGCGAAACAACTACTATAATAATAATTTCGGAAAGACAAAATAAACTGGTAATCATGTTGTGATGAAAGACAATAATTGTATTTTGATGGACACGATAAGGCTGTGATGAAAGTAAAACGGAGAGTTACAGAAGATTACAATTGTCGGAGTACGTGCAAATATTCTCAATTTGATTTGATTTTCAGTTTGGCGTCCCTTTTAACAGCGAGGCCATAAGATGTGGATCTACAACTTAACGTGGGATCCGAACAACATGAGATCGCGCCGGGAGTGGAACCCGGGTCTCCCATGTCAAAGCGCGTACGCTAACCGCTTACCTACGAGGAGTTGTATTCTCAAGTTGAAAAAAATGAAATGAAATCTTTAAGTTTAACGTCCCATGGTTATGAAGGTTAGGCCAAAAGAGACGGTGATAATGAGAAATGAGTGAAATGGTGGAATGAAGAAAGTGGGTGGAATCGGGAGAACCCCGAGAAAACCCACGAACGCGGTGTTTGTCCACCACAAAGTCCACATGGCACGAACTGGGAGTATTCTCAAGTTCAGTAAGTGGCTTCGTAGTGACATTAAAATGTATACAGAAACTGGCGGTGTTATGGAATACGTTTTATTTTTCACAAATACTACCATCTTTTTAACCTTTAAGGTTAGTGTAAAGGGACAAGTTTTGACGATAGATGTCACTACAGTCTTCGTATCTCTCCCATTTTTTTTTTTTTTTTTACCTTCCACGAAAATTTAAATTTTTTTTTATAAATCTCAACCTAGAGCAGTGTTCGAAGTGAAAAAAAAACAGAGGCGGTATGTTTTATTACCGTTTTGACTCGACATACCGTCCATCTAAATCGACTCGACATACCGTCCATCTAAATTTTGAAAGACTATGAGGGTATGTTTCCCAAAACATTGCATTTCCATTCACAAAACCATTAAATAGTTTCTCTGTAGTTACGGGGGGCAAGGAGAGGCTCTTCTCCCCGCCCCCAACTCTCTGACCAAAAAAAAAAAATAATTAAAATATCTCCCCTCATGTTGTATAATAGAGAATTATACAAGAAAGTGATCAAAACCGTGTCTTTATATTTTTAAAACAATTTTCCGCGGGAGGATTCGCGGACCCCATTCAACTGAGGGTTATTCAAGACCCCTGGAAAAAGTTTCCCGACCTTAGTTTTCAAGATATCACATTGAAATTTTGCATACGGATTCTGTGCGTAACTACGGAGTTTTCAAAATATTTTCAGATCCGTACGTGAACCCAGGCCTCAGCCAGAGGGATGCAAAAAAAATTTTTTTTGAAAAACTCCCGGTTCCCCATTTCCCGTTTCTGGTGTATAATACGGACAATCGAGTGGTCCCGTTGGAAAAGATGCTATATTCTATTTTTATTTATTTTTTTTTTTAAGTATGAACTATGATCCTACGATAAACAGTAAGGAAGCAGTAGCTGTTTGAGTGAAGGTCTAAAATTTACCTCAAAAATGGAAATCCTAAAGAAAAGTTAAACGAGTCGCATTTTCAATACACTGCCTTTTGATTAGATTGGGCCCATGACTCATTTTTTTCTGTTATGTGGCCCTTATCTGCAACCAACCCAACCAACGAGAGTTCTTGCATAAAAGTAAGGAGTCGAGGCTTACCTTTTATTGGCATGATACCTAAAACAAAATTTAAATCATGCCCTATTCTTTATCTTTTCTTTCTATTTTTCTTATTGCTTTTATTTATTTTTTTCAAAAAAAAGAACAAAGGCACACCCACACCCACCCACCCACACACACACACACATTATATATATATATATATATATATATATATATATATATATATATATATATATATACATGAGCAGGAAACACCTTGCATAATCTGTAAAAGTATAAGCTGAAAAGAGAAAAGAAATAATTAGTAAATAATTTAAAACAAGTATTACCAGGATCTTTTTTTTCTTTAAATAGTTATTTCTTTTAATAACATCAAGAAATAGGAGCAAGAAGTGATTTTTTCTTGTAGGCACCTTATTTTTAAAACAAGAGATAGGAAAAGATAACAAAAATGCCGGTGTTGCCAACTTAAAATCTTTTAGGTGCTAAGCTATTCGTCAATTACTGTGTATAAAAATGGATTTATTAAAGGTATATTAGAACCCACTTTTGAGTGATGATAAGTCTTAATCACCGGAAAATCAGAAGCGGTATATCTTCATCACTGAGAAACCAGAGGTGATATGGCATACCACCGCATACCATCTCACTTCGACCACTGACCTAGAGACTTCAAATTTTTAGAGAAGGAACTTCATAACATATTAAAGGGAACAATCCGTGCTTATTTTTTATTTAGAATTTTCTGCATTGTTGAAACAGTTCAATTGTTATAGGTTTGGATATCCATTTCAACAATCAAACCATTTCAACAACGAAGAAAATTCTAAATAAAGAATCGGCACGGATTATTGCCTTCGATAGATTATGAAGTTCCTTTTCTAAAAAAATGAAGTCTGTAGGTTGAAATTTGTAAGAGAAATCGTGAATTTTCGTGAAAGATAAAAAATACATGGGAGAGAGACGAAGACTGTAGTGACATTTATCGGCAAAACTTGTCCCTTTAAACTAACCTTAACGAACAAAAAAACATGTCCAAAGATGAGTATACAATCAATAGATGCTTTTGATTTGAGTTTATCGTCCCATTCAGCAGTGAGGCTAGGTGGGATGTGGGTCTACAGCTTAACGTGGAATACAAACTACATGATCTCCCGCCAGAAATCAAATCCAGATATCTGACGCCAAAGGTGCGTACGCTAACTGCTTAGCCACGAGGGTGATCTAATGATGCTTCTAAGAACGCTGTTAAAAAGATATTAGCATAAATGTCATTTTAAAATTATTGTTATCGCATTAAATGCATTACTTTCTTTTTATTTAAATTACAAAATTTTGGCAGTTGCTGGACTGATTAAGCTTAAAAAGAAAGAGATACAAACTGCCAAGTGAAGTAGCCTCTTATGTATTTGATATGCAAATCAGTGTAGGAATTGATCTTTTTTTTTTTTTTTTTTTTTAAGCGGGGTAAAATGAACAAGCATTTTCCATTTTCGCACACTATTTGCGGGAATGGTAAGCTATATTTAAGGGGAAATCGCCCATGGACCTGGCGGTGATGGGTACCGCTGGTTCGGTCAGTGTAGATTTTGTAACACGACACTGAAACATCATTTTTAAAAAAATACGTTTACTATTGAAATTTCACATTTGCAATACTATTGGAAATTTCTGAATACGGTATTAATACGTCGCTTTATATAGAGCAGCGTTTCCCAACCTTTTTCAACTTGCGGCACACTACAGGTGTAACTTGAATTCTCGCGGCACACCCATATATATATATATATATATATATATATATATATATATATATATATATATATATATATATATATATATATATATTATTTGTAAATATAAAATACCGTGGTATTTTTCTGTGATTACTGATCTCCTTCTTACAGAGTAGAAAGCTCGATCACGGGTTTTCCCCCCTAGTAAATCATTATGTTTATTTTTCATTCTAATTTTAAAATACAGTGTAGAAAACAGTTGCAATGAAATATAGGACTCGGGTATTTAAAAATCCACTTTCTCTTTCGAAAACTGTATCTAACCTTTCACTAAAAAGGAAGATCACTAAATAACGAACAAATAAACAAATCTCCTGTACCTTTAAAACACAAAGGTAGGTAATTTGTATGCATGTTTGCTTTGTTGAATTTATTGAATGATATGTTAAAATTTCAAGTTACGAAATAGTCTGCAACAATAAAGAAGCAATAATGGTTATCACAATGATAAATACGTTTTTCAACATTAGAAATGTACAGAAAAGTAACACAGTATGAAACTTAAAATTGTAGATTTATAGTAGAGGTTCATGGTAATCTGAAATACAAATATACACTTTCCCTATGTCTTGCAATTTGGTACCTATAGAATTAATAATTTGTTTCGATTTCCACGCGGCACACCGGTTGGGAAACGCTGATATAGAGTAAGGCATTTAAAACCTGTCTTTGGAAATATCTGGAAAACTACAAATCGGATTTTAAACAAGTTGTAATAAAAGCTGTTTGTCTCGAAGGGGGACATCCAATGACACTACATTCTACCCGCTGCCACACATCCCCGGGGGTGGGAGTTGAGTCAGGTTTGAAATCTTAAATAAGAACCCCCAGATTTTATTGCAGATTCGGATTCTCCAAGAAAAAAAAAATACGTAACTTTTGTATGTAACATTTGTTCGTTGCGTGATAGATGGCGCTGCAAACAACAAAATCAAAATGGATCACAAACCGTTGAAAAATGATATCTCAAGGAATAACATCAAATCAAGAAAATTAAAGTAGATATTTTTGATATCTTTGAAAATGCTATCAAATGACGCACACTTGTTTTAGCTGGCCAGATGGCATTTTCGAATATATCTAAAATATCTACTTTAACTTTCCTAACATAATGTATATTTCTTGAAATATGAAAGGTTTATAACCCATTTTGTTTTTGTTGACTACAGCACCATCTATCGCGCAACGAACAAAATGTTACATACAAAAGTCATGTATTTTTTTTTTCAAGAGAATCCGAATCTGCAATAAAATCTGGGGTTCCTATTTAAGACATCAAAGCTGACCCCACTGCCGCCCTCTGGAAGTGGGGCAGGGGGTTGAATGTGGTGTTATTGGATGTCCTCCTTTGAGACACACAACGTTTATTACAACTTAAAAAAAAAAAACAATCTATAGTTTTCAGATATTTCCAAAAACAGTTTTAAATGCTTCACGCAGTATATATATACTTATTAGAGAAAGCAAGAAACGTAAAATTGTTGGTTCCGAATTGTTTCAGAAACAGAGACGCAGAATAAACAGTTAGAAAACCACTGCTCTGCCACATACAGAACTAACGACCACAGTTGTTTTCTGTTCCTTTTATAACCCGTTTATGGCAAAGTCAAGTTGAAAATTGCATTTAGTCCTACACATGTTGACGACTAATGCATCTGTGACCCAAAGGATTGGACTCTGAGCCAGACGCAAATGCATCAGTCAACGAAACAACGGTTGATGGTAGACCATTAATGTCTGACAATGAGTGAGAAAAAAGTGCATTAAATATTTGAAGAATCCATAATGGTCAGAGAACTCACAAGCCATCTTTTTATCTTGTACTGATTAAAAAAAATATATAAAATACATTATTCACATTTAAGCCCGTAAAATACTAACGGTGTTGGATTCTCACCCCAATAATTAATATGGAGAAATAATCCTCGCTTCTCTTTGAACTGAACAGGACTTTTAATGGTTTAATATTGTTAATTTCAGTCAAATGCATTTTGCCTTCCTAAAATAAAAGTGTTTTACATACGAGGAAAGGTCAGCGAGTTATATCTTCATCATGATAGAGATGTGCTATTAATGTAAAAACATGCATAGCGATAGGTTGAAATCTCACTAATATGTGCTAATTCGTGTCTTTGCAAATTCTATTAAATTGATGTTACAGCCGGAAGACTAGGATTAAAATTAGGACTTATATTTCTGTGCTTTCGGCATCTATGGCCATTTTAGCCCGTCATATATAGCGATGATGTCCATCGCCAAGGACAGAAATACCTAAGGACAGAAGTCAATGGAGAGCTTTCGTTAACGTGGTATTGAACCTCCGGGTTCCACGGGCCATAAAGTTAGTTAGTTATTTTAAATAAGTAGGGGAAAGTGGGGTAATCGTGCACGGCGGGTAATCTTGCGTAACGCAATTTCTCATATTTGAAATATCATTAGCACCTCCAGTGAGGTGTTGGTTCCTAGGTGCTTCCAGGCGAAACACTGTGGACATGACCCAGTGCATTCAGTGTTGATGAGGAGTAAGCTAGACGAGACGGAAGAAAAATCCTACGTTTGTTGTTATTTATGAGCTCTGGAAAATAAGGAAGTAAGCCTACATTTTGCAACTTATGACATTAAGGTTGGTATAGTGCGAAAGGAAGTTCCCTCCTGTAGAACATACTGTAATGAGGTTGCCCTGCTGCTCAATGTCCCATTGTTGAGAATAAAGTTTATTTCGACGGCACGTATGGGGTAATGGTGCCCGCAAATGTGTATGATTCCTCCACCCATTCAAATATTGTGGAACAAGTTCTAAGTTCATTCTTCATCATTTTTCCTTACAGATGCCACAGGTACATTACGAAAACAACAAAAGAATTCCTATTCACAAGAAACTTTGCAAAATGCTGTCGATGCAATACGGAACGATGACATAAAAAATTAGAGAAGTAGAAAGATGTCACATCATATCAGAATCAACATTGAGAAAATACTTGATACTAAACCGGCCATCAGTACCAAGATTAGGCAGGCATTCAGTCCTTTCGAAAGAAGTAGAGTTAGAACTAAGAGACTATGTGTTTACTCTGAGTAAAGTATTTTATGGTTTGACAAGTAAGAGCCTAGGCGTGTGCCATTTCGATATGCAGAAGAGATGAAAATAAAGAATAAATTTAACAAAGACGTAGGGTTAGCAGGAAAGGACTGGCTATATGGGTTCCTACAGTGACACCTTGATGTTAGAGTAAGGCAGCCTGAGGGGACAAGTTTGAGCAGTATTACCGGAAGTTAGTGAAAGCGTTTGTTAAAAGAAAATACCTATTATCAATACAGCGCCGTACGCAGGTGGTCCTGGGGGTCCAGACCCCACCGAAAATTTGATTTTTGTGTAAATTTAGCCAAATTTTAGGGGCAATTTTAGGAATTTTAATACAAAATACCCTTATATTGAGTTTGGACCCCTCCCGAAATAAATTCCTGCGTACGCTACTGTAATGATTGTATTTCTTTGTTTACTCGACTACTGTTTCAGACTAATTTTAATAAAGTATGCTATTGCATTCATGTTTTTATTAACCTTCGGATCTCCAGATTTGCTGCGCACCATTACCCAGCCTTCTGCGCCCAATTACCCCACAGCGTGGTACCTTGTGAACACACACATATATCTTGTTTTATTGCAGTATGATTTCCCTGGGCCTTATGCAGAGTCGTTCTGACGCTTGATTAGTGCCATACTAAAGAGTTTGACTAACATATGTTTCCTGCAGTAGTCAGGCCTTTAGTATGATGCTAATCATACGTCAAAACGACTCTGCATAAGACGGCCTATGCTTAATTATAGACCTAAACTAATATTACTGTATGACATTACAGTGGGGAAAGAACCTATTCAGGTAATTACTATTTCGTTGTCCTCATTGTCAACACCACAGGAACGTATTTGGCTTAGGTGCGCAAATTCCTCACTTTCCCTTAATGATGAACAACAGCTTTATCCTCTCCTGTTATATGAGCCCTTATAACAAATATATATTGTCAGTAGCATGCAGGTAATGCGTTCTAAGAAAAAAAAACATAAATTTTGGCTCTCCCTCGCCTCTCGAGTCGAAAATCGAAAAAGGGGCTTTCGATTGGATCTGGTGAAGATATATGTGCTACAAAGCTTGGTTGTTCTTAGCCAGTGATCACCAAACCGTCGATCACGAGCTACTAGTAGCTCGCGGGGACATTTTCAGTAGATTGCGTTAACGCTCCGGTTGGCTAACCGGATTCCTCCACTGAGTTGACGATAACGACAGGGGGCGCTGACGACAACTGCTCGTTTTCCCGCGTAACTGCCATTGTCAGCCTCATCTCACAGTTGATTGTATAGGTGTGGGATTGTGCAGGTTATGTTTTTCGTGTGTATATTAGACATTTGCTAACCCTGATACTTTGATTTCGTATCTACTAGAAATGTAAGTTTATAGCCAATAAACAAATGTAAGACTCTTTTTTTTTTAAGTTGGTAATTCTTTTGGTTGGTAGCTCACAGTAGGATTTGAAAATGGTACGGTGGCTCAGAAGTTTCATAAGTTTGGCGACCGCTGCTATAGGCGATTCCTTCCATATGAAAATCTGATTTTAAAAAAACACATAGACATACACATTTTTTTTTTTTTATTTATTGGTACAGATACAGATTCTGAAATTTTCATTCTGAAATTTATTCTATGGATTTTGAAAGAAATGTTGAAGTTGATGCCGTTCCGTTGTAGAATTCCTCCTCCTCCTCAGAAAAAGTACATTGACCCATTTTCCTTAAAAAGAAAAAAAAACTGCTGCAGATCATTTCTAGGACCCAAAAAAGGAAAAGTGTCCGGATAAAAGACATCTCGCAACCCTGTTCATATGAGTTAATGACTATTTAAACTAAATTTGTTTAACAAACATGAGAATTATACTTTTCTTCCACTCATACCAGAGATACTTCGTTTCTTAAGCCAGTCATTTTTTTTAGTCGACATCAGATTATTATTAATATGCTTTCTTATTACACTTTACAAAATGGTAATTAAATATGTTTAAGAGTATGCCGTATTTACTCCACTATAAGATGAGATTTTTTCTTCAAATTCCGCATTCGAGAAATAAGAAGTAATCTTATATTAGTAGATTAAGATTTGGTAGCTGACCGCAATCTCCCGTGTTCGTAGTTTGAGGGAGATTTCCCTAATCTAGGAAAATTTCGTAGGTTAGCCCATCACGTACGAGAGATCACGTGCCTCGGCGATTACACTATTCGAAGAAAGGGACGGATTGGGGAAGGAAGGAAGTGACCTGGGACCTGTATGTTAGATACTATCCCGGCATTTTCCTGGTTTTTGAATTGGGAAAACCTAGAAAAATTTCACTCAGGATGGCCTGAAAAAGTTTTCACACTTTTCGAGCAAGTGTTCCCGCCGGGAAGCGAACCCGGAACCGCTCCCCACTAAAGACGAGAGCTTTAGCGATTATGCTCCGCAGGGCCACTATATCTGCAGTGGAGAAATATGGCAACTCCAGTTTTAATCTACTGTAATTTACTGAAATACTTAATAACATATTGTAATTTTCACGCAATTAGTGTGTGAAACATATTTAGGTATACAAACAAAAAATATTCAAGTGTACTACTACTAATAATAACAGTAACAATAGTACGGAAGGAACAATATCATCACATTCCACCATTGTACTCTAGTATCGGTAGCAGGGCGCTCACCTTTGGTGCGTGGGGTCCCTGGTTCCATCGCCGGCCAAGTAAGTTCGTGGTGGACAACATCGTGTATGTGGATTTTCTAAAGATATTTCCGTTTCCTCCCACATTTTCATCCACCAATTACTCAATAATCATTCATTTTCCTTAATCATCATCTCCTTCAGCTTAACGAGCATAATCGTTGGACGTTCAACTGAAAGATTTCATTTCAATTATGTACTCCAGTATGTCAAAACTATTGTCACAATAGCATTGTTAAGCTCGATCAGAATACTACACCAGCCAGCTCGAAAAAAAGTCTCAAAAAGTTATGTGAAACCTTTTCCTCTAGTGATGACAACTCGCGCAATTTTTGACAATTATTTCTCAAAATGGGATAAAGGGAATTTTCGTAAGAATTGGCAGAATTTGTGTGATTTTTCATATATCTATTTCATTGATGCCAATAAAATTATTATGGGCAAGTACAGAAATGAGTTTTCATTAGACGTGAAAATAATGGCAATTGTCAAATTTTGTTATATACTGTAAAATGCTTATTAGTGTAACGTTAATTGTACTTTCGTGTTAGAAAAAGGAAAATGAACAAAAAACAGAATTAACAGAAGAAGCTAAATCGAGAAACGTACAATTTCCAAAAGTTGAAGTTTATCTAGTTTTATTACGTTCAGTGGGAGATCATGGTAGAAAGGGTAGTGGATATAATAAACTCATAACAAATCACATATTTTCATCAGCATTTTCAAATGACGATTTCAATTACAGAAAATATGTGTTCATAAGCTGTTTGATAAACGTAGACAATCGGAATTTATGGATAATTCATTGATATATTGAAGACAATAACTAATATACACTAATTTCACTGTGCATATATTCAAAGGTTTGAAACTGATATTAGTATAGCCTGGGAAATTCAAGAGCAAAATGTGAATTTCTACCTCTCGAGATGAGATTTTATGACGTTTCAGATTGGCATCAATATTATCTTCAGTGTGATAACAAATAAAGCTGAATCATTGTTCACTTAAAAAAAAAAATCTCTAATATTAATGCAGTGCACTATACAGAGTGTTTCAAAACAATACCAACAACGTTAGAGGGATGATTCCTGATACAAAGGTAAGACAAAGTATAGACCGACCTAGATGTACAAATGCTTCCTTTCGGAGTTATAGGCTACCGAACCATACCTCCAAAACTATGGGACCTACCGTAGTCGGGTCAAAAACTTCACTTAGGAACTAGTATGTGCCCTATCCAAATATCTAAGTTTCACAATGCTGCTGTACTTCCGCAACCATTTTTACAGCGGTAGTTGGTGAGTACTTCAAATTATATGCTCGTAGCCAAGCTCCCTGTATAAAAGATGTTGCGTGAATATCTTAGGATTCTCAAACATGAATTTTTGAATATGGCACATATTAGTTCCTAAGTGAAGTCTTGACCCGACTGTGGTAGGTCAAATAAGATTGGAGCTATAGACCTTTGAAGTTAAATTCTTTTTCATATTTTTGGCAGCCTATAACTCCGAAAGGAAGAATTTGTGCACCCAGGTTGGTCTATACATTTTGTCTTATCTTGGTGTCTGGAATCCTTTCTCAAACGTTGTTGGTGTTGTTTTGAAACTATATATATATATATATATATATATATATATATATATATATATATATATATATATATATATATATATATATCACTGTAAAAGTGACAACGCATTTGCTGACGTATATGACACGCATCATTTAAACACCGTTGTTTTAGTGGATGCAAGTTCGTCTTTTACACCGGCAAACGGGATATGTAACTATTAGGCAACTTCAACTCAACAGTTAAAAGGTCCTGTATATCCTAGTTAAAATAATAAGATTCTTTGATGAGATATCAAGTTACTAAAGCATTTACGTTAGTCAGTACCCTTACTGAGGTCCACAACCAAGTTCTAATTAACAACTTCACATTCAATTAGTTTCGTATTTCCATAAAATTACCCAAATTTACGTTTACAAAAAAATGACTGCTTTCGACAAAGAGTAGAACGAAATCGTTAATGATCTCAATCTCTTTAACTGCGTCATACGGTCTATATTAAGAACAAAACTAATAAGTGTTAAAGAGAAAGACCCATAGCCTATTGGAACTTGATCATAATTTACTACAGTATGTTACGTAAATGTGAAGAAATCAAGTACACATAAGTGAAATACACACAAGTTTTTTTTTTTTTTTTTAAAGTCCTTTATTTGATTGTTCTACTTCTTTCGTTCAAGACTGACCTTTAATTGCTATTGAAAGGATTACAAAACTATTAGTCTCATATCTCATGCAGCAAATTTTGAATAGAATATTGCATGGAAGAACAAATGAAGAAGTTGAGGAGGAACAGTTCAGGATCAGGACAGGTAAGGACACAAGAGATGTAATTGGATGGTTCATTCCCATTTGGCATATTTCTTTCTCGCCTACAGACTTTCCAGCCATATATATAATTCTCCCAATCTCATCTTAGATGTAGACAAAACGGGTATTCCCGTTTGACCTATTCCTGTTTTGCCTACACTCTCTCGACGAGGGATATTTAATGTATGAGGGATTATTTTTTTACAAAGATTTATGAATAAGTTTATTTTTCAACGTCAGCAACAGCTCTAACGACCTTGACTGTGATTCTGCCCAAGTACGTGCCGTGCCACTAGTAGTTCCAAAGGTCACCATTTCAAAACCGATATACGTTCTGATTTTTATGGGCTCACAGAACAATTTAGAAAACGAGTGATTAACTATTCAAGATCAGTTGCTTGAACTTTACAAGGCTGGTCGATACTCCCGTGATTCTGAGAGATGAACCATTATGCCCTCCAATTATCCTTCTAGGAAAATTTCTTAATGCAATTTTTCATCTTTATTGGTGGGTGGAAGTAACTTTCTAGTTTTTCTGCCTGAATACAGAAATACTTGTAATACTTGTAAATAGTAGAGTAAAATTGAGGTCCGGAGAGAAGGATCAGGATAGAATGAATGCTGGCTACAAATTCAATTCTGAATGCTTGATTCATGGTCCAGAGTGATGGACGAGTATCGAACCAAAGGTAGGAGAGGTGAAGTGAACGGAGTCAGTTTTCTCCCTCGTTCTTCCTATTTGAATAAATTGAGGACGAGTTTCTCTGAATTAAGAGATATAGAAAGGGAGCTAATTACCTTCCAAATCTAGATTTCTTTGAACTTATTTTAGATAAATTGTTAATTTCCATACAAAATTTCTCATAATGAAGGAATTAGTCTTATAGGGTTGGTGAGCCGGCATAAGTCTTCAGTGAAGGCATAAGATTTAAAGTAAATATGGTGATAGTAGACAACGACGGGATTTGAACGTTGCTGAATGACATTTAAAAATATTATGGGTCCTAACACACTCAGTTTACCTTAACAGTAATCATAAAAAAATAAAAAATAAAGGTGAGTAATTTAAGCATAGAAGCTTAGAAATATTATAGAGAAGTGAAACTTACTACATTATTTATTAATTAGTATGAGAATTTTAGACAATAAAACGATTACTGTGCAGTGTTAATTCTGGAATTTTCTTTTCTGTAAAATTCAAGTTAATTGATTTAATTTATTATTCCTTAAACTGTAATTTCCATAGATTTAACTTGATTGAAAATGGTAAGACTGCATTCAGTCGGTATATTAATATTTGCTTTGTCTTTATGTTGCATTCCCACATCAAACACTCAAAAATTCTCTCAAACACTAAATATCCCTCTTCAAGTAAGCGTAGGCCAAAAAGGAATAGGAAAAACGGAAATGCTCGTCTTACTTACAGATACGATCCGATTGAGATAATGATAGAAGCTGCTGGAAGGTCTGTAGGCGAAACATGAAGAGGCAAAACGGGAAGACACTAATTAGATCGGTGACACGTTTATAGAAAAAGGAAAGGAGGTGTATGCGGTATTTATTGATCTAGAAAATGCTTTTGACCGCGTAAATTGGAAATTGTTATTGGAATTTCTACAGAAGGTTGGGTTGGAATGGAAAAGTCGAAGATTCATAAGAAACTTATATGTGAACCAACAAGTATGTGTTATAACAGGAGAGAAAATAACAAGGGGGAGTGCAATTGGAAGGGGAGTTTGACAGAGATGCTGTCTCTCGCCTACATTATTTAATATATATCTAGAAGAGATAGTGAAAAAGAGCCCAGAAAATGAAGACGGCATTTTAGTAAGAGTTAGAATGATTAGGTGTAAACGGTTTGCAGATAATATGGTGCTTGCTGCAAATCTGAAGAGAAAATCAATAAAATGTTAGAAAACTTGAGAAAGAGCTGTGAAGAATATGGGATGAAAATAAATGTTAGAGAGACAAAAGCCATAGTGATTGGAATGAAGCGGGCAGTGTCAAATATAGAAGTAGGAGGGGAGAAAATAGAACAGGTGACTAGTTTCTGGTACCTCGGTAGTATTGCTAGTAACCATATGAAGTGTAAACGTGAAATAAAAGCAAGGTTAGGAAGGGAAAAATAATCCTTTACGAGGAAGAAAAGTCTGTTTTGTGGGATCTTGAATAAAGAGTTAAAGAAAGAAAACTTGTAAAATGCTTCGTTTCAACTATTGTACTGTATGGGCCAGAAACAGATATTATGCAAAAATGATGAAAGACGACTGGAAGCTTTCGAAATGCGGGGAATGGAAAGAATTAGCTAGATCAGTGGAAAGCGAATGAGGGGATGTTAGAAATTATGGAGAGAAAAGAACAAATTATTTTGTGTGACTTTTTTTTGCCGTTCCAATTTTTCTCTTCAAATCAACAGTCACTACAACAATCGTATAAAATAAATAATGGAAACCAAAAATGGATTGTATAATGGCCTGTACTACTCTTATGGTCTGGCAACCCTGTAAAGTAATGCAGAAAATCACCCGTCTTCCTCCCAACAAACTCTTCATCCAGTAGCACCACGTCAACAGAGCAGAAGCGAGTCTGCAAAAACAAATGCAGTAACTCATATAACGTAGTACTTATATTGTAGTAACCTGGCTGAATGTTATAAAATTCCATACGCAATCCTTTCATGAACAAGAAGAAACCTTACACAGGAGCAGTGGCGCACCAACGAGGGTCTACCGGGTCCGGACTTCCTAAAACATTCCGTAACTTAACATACATTTGTACACTTTGACAATAAAACTATACTTGTTCCACAGGGAAATGATTGATGTAGCATGAAAATTTGATCTCCAACTTCATCCGTACTCTTTCTCTTCTAGAAACAATGTAGTTCTATCATCCCCCTGAAAATATAGGTAGAAATATTTTACAATTACTTATCGTCTTTTCAGATGCAGAAATATACCCGTTCAATACCATAGGCCTACAGACGTAGTGGATTGTATTACTGTACCCTCCAAAACTTGGACCCCTCACAACAAAAATTTCAGGGTGCGCCCCTGCTCCATATTATAGCGTTTTTTACACACAACCTGTCTTTTTTCTTTACATTTCTTACATTTTTCATTGTCATTACGCTATTGACTATTTTTTTAAAAAAAATGGATGTGAATAGAACAAAGAGCCTTAAAAATAACTAAAACCTTGTTCGTCACGTTGCAACAGACGATAGGAGATTAGCTTCATTTTTAAAGCATATACAAAAAGCAAAGCATAGTAACGCTACAAAGGGAACGAGAACAAGAAACCTGTTTCAGTCCTAAAATGGATTTGTTTGAGACGAATTTCTTCAAGCGTTTCGACAAATAGGAGAATCTACCCCGAAGCAACCACTGGATACTGGTATATTTTACAAACGATCAATACAAAACACAACACTGCATTTCAAGAAGAAAGTCCACCCACGAAATGTGCTTACATCCCTTTTGTTTTTAATGTACTTAACGGAAAGATTTGTTATTGTGGCTACTAAACAGGGCTGAACAATATAAATCAATAAACTCTGTACTTAAACAACCAATCAAGTTAAAGAAATAGTATATTTTAAAAAAAATAATGCTAATGCAATACTTTTTCTTACTGAAAGATGTAAAATTCTAAGGCTCTCATGTACTTGTATGAAATAATCATTCCGGATGAATTCATTTGAAGAGACAAAACTTATGACATAACTAAATGAAAAACAGATTTAATAACACCTGTTCTACAACTTTTAAACTTCTTTTGGGACTGCAAAGATATAAAAGGTCCCTACAATAAAGAACAGGACAATAGGAAGCAACAATTATTCACGCTTCCTATTGTTACATTCAAGAGAAAAAAACAATTCTTAGGGGAAAGAAAATTTCGATATTCCCAGAAAAGGAATAAATGAATTAAATACTGTTTCGATCTTTGCTAATGTGTCTCAAAAATACGGAGAAGCTTCTTAGAACATCTTTAAGCATTTTTAATGCTTTATATAATAATTAATGCTACTATTAATAGCATTTGCTTTTATTCAAATTATTCCACCATCTGAATGTCACTGAAGTTGACGCAGACAATAAACGCGCCAATATCTGTGTTCTGCTTGGACGATAGTACCGTTATCTTGCAGAAGTATTAAAAGCCGATGTCCACAACATCTCATTAAGCACCCATCTGAGATTTATTCGAATACTAGTCACACCGCAATAGTTAAAAAAAAAAATAATAATAATAAGATTTCACATAAGATTTGTATTACTAAACAAATTTCCTAATAATACAGTGAAAAAAATATAATTTACATAACTCAACTTTTACCGTAGGAAATACCGATTACGTACATAAGTGATTTTTCCCACTCTAACAGCACAAGATGTGCTAGGTATGTGCCATTTAGGTGTGTCAGCTACTTTTTAGGTACACGACATTTGGAAAATATGATATTCATGTCCTAAGTATGTACTTCAGCTACCTAGTTTTACGTACTTGTTACACCTAATTAATATTTGCAACTATGTACCATAAATATAGCATTTATATACCTGGCTCAATTTCGCACTGTGACAGTCATTTTCTTTTTATGTTGTCAGTTGGGACATTTATCTTGCATGTTCTACGTACGTCCTTTAGGTTCATACTTTTTCAGATACTTATGACACGTAATAGATATCTCCAGCGACGCACGAATGACAGTCAACTGTTTGCATTTGTTCATGCGCAGTAATATGCAACGGTTTCTCGCGATTTCTGCTCCACTTATTGAATGCAGTAGTTATGTACGTATACGGTATATTAATTGTTCAATCTATTTTTTGAATATTGTTGGGTAGTACAAATTGTTGACGAGATACGATGGCGAAATTTTATTTGGGGCCGTTGAAAATACCATGAATGGACTTTGCGACGTTGTTTATCTGTTTTATTATTTCAGTATCAACTTAAGAGTCTTCATCCCGGCGAAATTAAAATACCGCTAATTATACAGTAATTATGTGATATCTTCAAATAGATAAAAGATAATCGAAATGTGGAACAAGAGCGCCCTAGACAATATTATTTTAAACCGTTATCACGACTCACTTATCAGCTTTCGAATTCGAGCAATTTTGAAAATCATCATTTATTTTCGCGTTTCTAAACAGCTGAAAACGGAAAGCCACTAGGGGACTTGTGATAACGGTACCTCACGCAAAATTATATTCTCTAGGGCGCTCTTGTTCCATATTTCAATTATCTTTTATCTATTTGAAGATATCACATAATTACTGTAAAATTAGCGGTATTTTAATTTCGCCGGGATGAAGACTCTTAAAGCACTCTTGCACTCAGGTACGCAATTTCTATACACATTTCAAACATCCGAGCTCCTTTCCCTACCTAAACCGTACTCTTTATGAAATTGATAATTTTGAGTACGTTCTTATTCTTTATCCCTAGCATACGTAAATAATAAGCTGATCACATATGTATGAAAGATTCATCTTCATTTTTATTCATCACTTATGTCATCTCTTCTAAATTCATCTCATAAATTTGATGCATTTGTTGCTTCTAGTACAAAATCGCTTAGAAAAAAGAATTAAGATTAATCTTTCATATATGTGTGATGAGTTAATTATTTAGGTAGTTAGGGATAAAGAATAAGAACGTACTCAAAATTATCATTTCGCCAAGAGTACTGCTTATTTAAGGCGGTACGATATACATGGGTATATTTGACAAGTGTCAGGTATATCCCTTTGTGGTACATAAGGTGCATGCAGGACACATGCATAGCATGTACTAAACAGCCCATATACATGATCTGTACGTGACTAGAATGTACCTAAGTGCTGTGGACGATATTCACTTCTGCCAAGAACATATCTAGATCATACTAGGCACGTTCACCAGGTACATGTCAGGCATGTGCCTAGTAGCGGACATAGACTATGACCATCACTTTCCATCCTTGTGATTTCTCCCTCACAGGTACATTAAGGAACATATCGGCACATCCCCATGTACCTGAGGGAACATGATAGGCATATGCCTATGTAATTGTGCTGTTAGGTTGTGAGACATAGGGATGCGCAGGAGAAAAGATTTGAGACTGTCTCGTCTCGAAAATGTGCGGTAAGAGTGATGTCTCAACTCGAAAAATATATATTTTTCTATTGAAAGAGCTGTGTCTCGACTAGAATTTTGTGAGGAGAATTCTGTCTCGACTCGTCTCGTGCGCATCCCTAGTGAGACATGCACTTCGAAAGGTTAACCTTCAAAGTTTATTTCTAGATGTTTTTCCACTTTCTACCACTAATAATCAGCAGCAAGCATGAAAAATGATGATATTGACTGCAATACGCTACAAAAGGTTTGTCAGGAGACAGACTATCGGCTTGATGTGTGCCGTGTTAACCCTAACAGCACAATTACATAACAGGCATATGGCTATCATGTTCCCTCAGGTACATGGAAATTTGTCCAGTATGTGCCTTATATACTTCTGAGAAAGAAATCACATGAATGGCAAGTGATAGTCACAGTCTATGTCCGCGCCGAGGCACATGCCTGACATGTACTTGGGGAACGTGCCTATTATGTTCTAGGTATGTTCCCTATGCCGTAAGCGTCAATGAACCACAAATTTACTCTCCCAAAATATGTTAAATCGACTATATGCGTAATGTGTTTACATTAAGGTGAGTCTAAACAACACTTTAAACAAGTAAATAAAATGTAGGAGTAGCCTAGGGTGGCCGGGAACCACCAACCTTTGGATTAATAGCCGCGTGCTCTTCCGACTTTGCCACAGAGGCAATGAAGATAAAGTCGCTTGTAAATGGATAAATTATTGGTGTCTTTTGCATTCGGCTAACCAGAGTGCTCTTTTAACCGCGTATATTCGATTATAACCGTTTGGGGTCATATAAAATCTGCTCGCCATGTCATTTTATAATAAATTGACGAGTGTATATTTACTTTATTTCATAGTTCTTCCATATTCACTTTCAAATGATAGGCGACAGTTGACATCTAATAAAGTTGATGCGTTTATTGCTTCTAGTACACAATCGCTTAGAAAAAGAAGCAACAAATGCATCAAATGTGGGAGGTGAGTTTAGAACAACTAAACGGCGAATGCCTAGTACATCTTATGCTGTTAGGGTATCTGAAATAGTATGTATCTAAAGGACGTACATAGAACATGACAGATATATGTCCCAAGTGAAAACATAAAAGGAAATGACTGTTAGAGTGCGAAACTGAGCCAGGTATATAAATGCTATATTTGTGGTACATATTTGCAAATATCAATTAGGTGTAACAAGTACCTAAAACTGTAGGTAGCTGAAGTATATACTTAGCACATGAATATCATATGTGCCAAGTGTCTGGTACCAAAAAAGTAGCTGGGACACCTAAATGGCACATGCCTAGCACATCTAGTGCTGTTAGGGAAGCGTGGTGCTCACATAGAAGACTTGTGATATGTTTGAAGAAAACTTTGACAGTTTGTGTGTCAGTATGTGTGGCGGGAGGTAATGGCCTGCTTTTAGGTGTACAGACAACGAAATCAATTTTAATGTTCGTAATCAAAATCTATAAGTTTAAAAATAGAATTTGTAAGATCAGTGGTAATAAACAACACGAAAATTCAGTCTTCATTTCAACGTGTGTTGAAATACCAAATATGTAAATGAAAGGGGGCAGAATATTGCAAATTACATAACTTTTACCATTACTGAAAATTGTACAGTAAATCTTGGCCTGAAACACTGCATTAATATTTTCATACTCAGTATTGTAAAAGCTTAGTTCCATAAATTGTATTTTCTCGCTATGACATTAAGAGATTAATTGTGTAGAGTAATATACATGCTCTCTGTGTGTGTGTGTGAAATCATTTTCTTTTAAGTCTATCATATGGTAGCCCGAGATATAGTCTACGCAATTATTACTAAGCACCTTCAAGGAAATGACCTGAAGAATGAACTCAGAATTTTGTAAGACATTTTGGTATATTAGCCAATATTTCTTCCACAGTCATTCCAATGTTTTACTAAGGAAACAAACAGTATATCTGCAACACAGCTTTTTGTAATACATTATGAACTGATAAATAGGCTTTACATCATAATATCTTACTCTTCTCGGAATAATTAAAGTAAAATAGGTACTTGAAGTAAAATAGGTAAGTAGGTACTTGATCATACAATAAGTGTCACTCAAAAGTACAAAACATCCAAATAAGATGGCAGAACTTTCACTTAAGACACAGGATCCTGTAACTGAAACTTACTGTCTGAAAAGGAACGCTTTTATATTATTCACCACAATTTGCATCAACCAGAACTTTCAGGAGACTCTTGAAACAAGCTGACTTCTTGTGATTATCAATAAGGTATGGTTGATACATATGTTAATCAACTTATTAAAGCAGTAATAGGAAACTTCCCTACAGCTCACAAGTTTGTCTAGAAAGTGTTATAGTGATAGTTACTAATAAACTACATTTCCCTGAAGCGACAGAGTGAAAATTACTACCAACGTCTAATTGTATGATGTTTACTTTTGCTGGTAATTATGTTATAGCTTATAGGAAAAAAAAAAGAAAATAAAAATCAGCTACTACTCTCAAATATTCTGACTCATATCACCTGCAAAGATCAAAACAGCAAACACATCAAATTCAAGGTATATATTTTGAAAATCACAAAAAGTACATAGTCGTTACAGAGTTGGTGAATATTATCAGCTTCTATTTTCTAAAGAGGTATCACATCGCAATTAGTTACACAAAATCATAGAAATGCGACGTAACCGAGAGCTACCTTGTGGCTATTCATAGTGTACGCGTTTTTGGTGTGGGAGACCCAGGTTCGATTCCTGGCTAGAGCTCATGCGGTTCGGATCCCACGTTGAACTGTAGATCCACGTCTCATATAGCCTCGCTGCTAAATGGGACGTCAAACTCAACTCAAATCCAAATAGCGACGTAAACGAAAAATCGGGTATCAAAATGCGATGCATCTATGGTCATTACAGTTTTTCTAAAATAAATGTTGCTGGCAGAAATCTTCTTTGCAGAAGTAGAAACAAACACCCGTCTTTCTGCAATTACTGTAATTTAAAAAAAAATGGATTTTCTGTTTCTCTATTTTCTTTTTTCACTATTTTGGACTGAATTGACCAATTTTAATATCCTAAGTAGAGCCCGGATTTCCACGCGCAAACAAACTCCGAGATAAGCATGCAAATATGCACGAAACACATCAAAAATATGCAGTAAAATATTCATTAAAATGTTAACGTATGCACTGAAATATACACATAGAAAATAAAATTTCAATTTCTTACGAAAATATATCACATTAATGACCTCTGTTGCTTGAACTATGAACGTATTCCTTAGATTTTCTTCTGTAAACCCTCTGCATTTATCAGTGAGAAATATTTTGTGAATCGGAAAGTTCCTCTCTACATCAGCTGAAGTCACTAGTGCATGTGAAAAGCATAAAATGTTTTCCTGTGTTAGTTCCTCTTCGAATTTCATGTTTCCGCCATTCAGTACATTTGCAATGTCACAGATTGTTTTGTACCCGGAATTTTTGCCCAATATTTGGCAAAGTTTATCTGAGTTTTAATGGATAAAGTATGTGATAAAAAGCCCAACAAGGAGGGTGAATGCTGCAAAGCATTGTTACGGCATCCCAGCTGTCTGATTTCAGTTATTCTCGAGAAGTGGTTGTGTATGTACTTAATTTTGTCTTAATGCCACTTATAGAGAAGCATTTTTGTGACATAAATGACGGCTGCATCATCAGGATTTATTGAGTTTACAACTGTCTTCACTTGATTTAAGTTTCTTGCATAATACGACATAGCTTCTAACCACGAGTCCCATCGGGTTAAAACTAGCTGCGGAATATTTTTCGCAACTTTGCGAAAGATAAGTACGCGCCACGAAGCTGTTACACTTACTTTCTCTACATTTCATACAAACGCATCTACTTCCGGATATCGGCATATGATTATTTCTGCTACACGATGAAGACCGTGTGCAAGACAAATCAAGTGGACTAATTTTGGATACAACACTTTGTTATATCCAACATTTTATTCTACATCTGCATTTACAAAGTGATTCAATTCACTTTAAATATAACCTACTTTCTTGTGATATACTCTGAAATATGCTAGTATGCAGCAATAAAATTCGGAAATATGCAGTATCCTGCGAAGTTTACGAAATATGCAAGTACATCGAAATTCACTCAATATATGCACTTATATGCGCTATTATAATATATGGGTCTCAAAAGAATCCTTACGAGTCTGTCGGATAGAAAATATTTTCCATACGTTTTTTTCATGTTACTATAACCATGCATTTTGCATATAAATCCGGGCTGTAATCCTAACTATATATAAACTGACATAAATTCAAGTGGTACTTCCGGTTGGCGTGGAAAGTTGAAATTTGGTATGATTGAAGCTTTGCCCACCGCCTCCTCGATTCACTTTGTTCATTCTTTTCAAAATCCATTGCCTCCCGCGTGAACGCTTGTTTTCTAATTTCGACGCTAGAGTGCAGCACGTACTGTCCATTTCTTGTGAGTAAATCTTTATGGTTTGCATAGATGTCCATGAAGTTAGCAGGCCACCTATGGCAGGCCAGAACTTCAACATCACAGATCGTTAGTGCTTCGTTAGTGCTCGTTAGTGCCGCAAACCCCACCGTTAGTGCTACAAAAATAACGTCTCAATTTTAATAGTTACTATTGGCCTACTAACTTCATGCCAGCAGGCCAACATATCAGAATCACACCATAAGTGAAAAAACCGGTTTGAGCATCGTTAGTGCTCGTTAGTACTGTAAACATTGACGTTAGTGCTTCTATATATACAGTTTTTAGGGGAACAACATGGGTCAGTTTTATGAAGCTAGCATGAACTTAGCAGGCCACCTATGGCAGGCCAGAATTTCAAATTCACAGATCGTTAGTGCTTCGTTAGTGCTCGTTAGTGCCGCAAACCCCATCGTTAGTGCTACAAAAATAACGCCGCAATTTTCACCAGTCACTATTGGCCTGCTAACTTCATGCCAATGAATTTGGCAGGGCACATATGACAGGCCACAACTGGGATTTTACACATCGTTAGTGCTTCGTTAGTGCTCGTTAGTGCCGCAAACCCTATCGTTAGTGCTACAAAAATAACGTCTGAATTTTAATAGTTACTATTGGCCTGCTAACTTTATGCCAGCGGGCCAACATATCAAAATCACACCATAAGTGAAATTGCCGGTTCGAGCTTCGTTAGTGCTCGTTAGTGCTATAAATATTAATGATAGTGCTTCTATATATATAGTTTTAGGGTAACAAAATGGGTCCATTCTATGAAGCTAGCGTGAACTTAGCAGGCCACTTATGGCAGGACAGAATTACAATTTCACAGATCGTTAGTGCTCGTTAGTGCTCCAAACCCCATCGTTAGTGCTACAAAAATAACGTCTCGATTTTAATAGTTACTATTGGCCTGCTAACTTCATGCCAGTAGGCCAACATATCAGAATCACACCATAAGTGAAGTAGACGGTTTGAGCAACGTTAGTGCTCGTTAGTGCTATAAACATTAACGTTAGTGCTTCTATATATACAGCTTTTAGGGTAATAAAATGGGTCAGTTTTATGAAGCTAGCATGAACTTAGCAGGCCACCTATGGCAGGCCAGAATTTCAACTTCACAGATCGTTAGTCCTTCGTTAGTGCTCGTTAGTGCCGCAAACTCCATCGTTAGTGCTACAAAAATAACGCCGCAATTTTCACCAGTCAGTATTGGCCTGCTAATTTTATGCCAATGAACTTGGCAGGCCACATATGGCAGGCCGCAACTAGGATTTCACACATAGTTAGTGCTTCGTTAGTGCTCGTTAGTGCTGCAACCCCCATCCCCACCCAACACAAGTACATACTGATCATGTGTAAAGAATGTTCCTCGAGGTACATTGGAATGTACATGATAGGTACGTGAATAGAGCAATCATGTGAAATACACATGTAAGGAATAAGGTTACTTCCGCCCAAAAGTACGTGCATGACACATACCGAGGAATGTATCTATTATGTGTATATCACGTACCGTGTATGTACTTGACACATTTACTTGGCATTGGCATGTGCCAGGAATGTACTAGGCATGTCAGTAATGTTCCTTAGGGCAGTGCTATGCAACTGGGGATGCAAGTACTTAAATACTAAAACCTTAACGCTTCATTTTTACGTTCGAATTTAGAAGCTTGTACTTTTAAAAAAAAGCCAAGCAACTAACTCTGAAAATATATGCCCTCCTCCGGCATCTGTGTGGCAATTTAACTATTTATTAAAATACTACAGTAACATTTACGAGCGTTTTTTTTTTTTTTTTTTTTTTTGGAAAGGAGAAGAGAGAAATGGCTTCTTATAAGGATGATGGTTTTCAAAAACTTTATTACTTCTCCAGCCTCTCAGAGGGTTACGCCCTCTCTTTGGCATGTGGTTCTCTAAACAAAAATACAATTTGGAAAATAATTTGTTGGGCTAAGGGAAGTTTGGGTAATGTCATCAGTTGAGAAAGGGTATATCATCATTTATTTTCCATAATTTATGTAATTAAACATGTCTTTATTATAAAGTACACTAGAACAGGCTGTGAAATGGAGGTGCGAAAAGTGAAATATAATGAATTTTATATATAATATAAGAAAAGGATAAATACTGTGTTATAAGATAAAGAGTGAAATATAAATTGAAAAATAAGTGCAAAATGTGCGATAAGACAAAACTGTGCGATAATTGTGGCGGTGAGCAAAACAAAAGATAATGATGATGTAATATGAGATGAAGTGCCATCACATCACAAACACAAAGAAGTTAGTAAGACAGATGTAGGTTAAATCTTCTGTCCCGGGGCGACTCGGGACTAATGATCACAAGGGGAAGCCCTAGTTAGTTGTGAGGATGTCTGTGCTAAGATGGAAAAACATGAGGAATATGAGCATGGATGATATAAATGGCATAGATGTCGCGTTCTGCTACTGTGAGGTTTGCATGGCGGACATATAATGAAATGAGTATATTCAGAGGGGTATGCTTGTAACGATATGCGGCATCAGTGAGAGCATCCGTTCGAAGAATATCCAAGAAAAGTGGATGACCTGTTTCTATGCGAGATGTAATGTACCGATTACGAAGTTGTGCAATATGCTCTGTGATCTTCGGAAAGTTGATGTATTCATACGTGAGCCACGTAGGATACGGAAGTTTAAGTCGGTGGGCTAGACGAATAGCGTGACGCTCCAATATGCAAAGTTTTTCGTAGAAGGAAACAGAGGCATTGCACCAGGCAGTATGTCCAAAGGTGAGAATAGGACGGAGAAACATCTTGTAAGTATGGAGTAGAACATCGGGTTTGAGGCCCCACGTAGTGCCCGTGAGACGACGTAGAAGATTTAAACGAGTAGTTGCCTTAGTTTTGAGTTTTTGCAGGTGTGCACTCCAAGTTAGTTTGGAATCAAAAACAACGCCCAAGTACGTAGCAGTGCTGGTAGTGCGTATTTGGTATCCATCAACTGTTATTCGTAGCAGTTTCGGGTTACGGTAGACTCTGGAACGTCTATGAGGTGGTATGAAAACCAGTGCTTGCGTTTTGTCGTTGTTAATGGTTAAATGCCATTTCTTGCACCAAGTGATGAAATTATCCAGAGTTGCCTGGAGTACAGCGCTGATTTGATGGATAGTGTTACCAAGTGCAAGAAAAGCTGTGTCGTCTGCATATTGGAAAGTAAATACATTACGTGGTACTGTTGGAATGTCAGAAGCGTAAAGAATATACAATAATGGACTTAGAGCCGACCCCTGTGGAACTCCAGTAAGCGGAAGTATTGGCCAGGAGAGTGCTTTACCAACTGTGACATATGCAATGCGATTTGTAATGAACGAGTAAATAAGCCTGAGATAGCATGTGGGAAGTTTGAATGACTGTAGTTTTGTAATAAGACCATAGTGCCATACCTTATCGAAAGCCTTTTCCAAATCCATAAGAATGAGGCATGATGGAAACCCTTTGTTAAACTGATTTGTAATTATGGTGCTGAGACGAAGAAGCTGGTCATTTATGGAAAAACGGGGCCGAAAACCTGCTTGGTGGATAGGCAGTAGAATAGTAGTTTCAAGATACTTATGAAGTCGAGAGACAAGAATTTTTTCCAGAATCTTGCTAAATACTGATGTGAGTTGGATTGGTCTGTAAGAGCACACAGAATGGGCAGGCTTATTTGGTTTTGGAAACATACAAATTTTAGAGATTTTCCACTCTGAAGGATAGAATCCAGTTTGGAGTATGAAATTATATATTGTAGTCAGTATCAGGAGAAATGAGTATGGCGCTTCTTTGATGTGTCTATAAGAGATGTTGTCAATCCCAGGTGCTGTGTTCCTTTTCCGTTTTAGAGCCAATTGGATTTCGTCGGTAGTAATAGGTGTAGTGAGTGGGTGTTCCGGGTCAATCACATGTTCTGTGGAAGGTTGCAGTGCAGGAATACAAGACAGATCTGTCCGTTCAGAGCGTTTAGAGGCAGCTGTTGGCGTAAAAACGGTCTGTAGTTGTGTAGCAAAGGCGTTGGCTTTTTCTTCGTCAGAAAATAGAGGAATGTCATCTGCAACTAACGGGTAGGTTATCGTGGTGGTTTTGCCAGTAAGTTGATGAAATCGCTTCCAGTAGCGAGAAGGGTGTGCTTCCTCGGATAAAGTGTTACAGGTCTTGATCCAATTACGGCGTTTATAAGCGACAAGATAGTTATGAACAGCTCTTTGCCATTGGCGATGTTGATGAAGACATGCTTCATTCCCGGTTCGATAATATTCTCGAAGATGCTGTCGGGCTTTCTGGATGAGCGTAAGATATGTCGGTGGTAAAGCCGGTTTGTGGGAATGCACTTGTTGCATCGGGATATTCTGATGGGCACTGGTTTGAATTGCCGTAGTAATAGCTGTAAGACAGGTAGTAAGTTCGGTTTCAGTTTTTGGAGGCGTAATGCTAGAAACTGAATGTTCCAAGTCGTCCCGAAAATGAGCCCAGTTCGCCTTATCATACCTCGGAACCCGACGAGGTGTAAGTATAGGACGTGGAAATTTTCCTCGAGTTAATGTTAATTTAACTGGGTGGTGATCACTTCCGATGGAATCTAGAACTGCAAGCTGACAGTCATTAAGAAGATTGATAGAGGTGATGACGACATCTGGTGTAGTCTGGCTGATAGGTCTGGTATGTGCAGGAAGAACATGAAGATAAAGCTGAAGATTATTAGTTATGTACTCGTAAAACTCTGTTTTTTCGCGATCAGTACGACTATGAATATTAATATCCGCCATGATGAGAATATTCCGATGGTTAGTGGCTATGTAACGGAAATATTCTAATGGTATAGGTTGTCGTGGTCGAATGTATATCGTACTGAAATTGATTATGATCGATGGAAAGTATAAAGTGACTAACAGGTATTCCGGGAGATGCCCTAAAGCTTGCGGAGTATATGTGCGAACTGGATATTTTGGAAAATATCCGATTGCAACTCCCCCTTGGGCACGAGCAGCTTGATCTTGAAAGTCGCAGCGTTGTAATTGATATCCTGGAATACGAGCACATACATTCGGCTTCAAAGCGGTTTCATTTAGAGCAAAAGCACTAATATGCTCCTCTAATAACAGAGTTTCAAGTAATAGTTTATGTTGCTTAAAGGATCGAATATTGACAAATAAAAAACTAATCCCCATTATGAAGAAGACGGTGTATATGGTTTTAAACCGTGGTTTCCAGCGATCCAATATGAAAATGAACATAATTATTAGAATAAGTGGCATGAAGATTAATGTTAAAAAGTGATTTGGCTGCAGAAATGATATGTTGTATGACATGAGCTCGCTGAAACGGAAATATGTTTTGCAATACTAGACTAACATAGCGTATAAGATCTTCAACTGTGAGCGAGGGTAATACTGATTGTGTAGGTGGTGTAGTTTTGTCTGCTGTTTTCAATGGAACAGTAAGTTCTGGATGCTCAGGCGTAGGTGCTGGTTTAGCCTTACAACGATAGCTATATGTGGGGTGAAGCCCACTGCCACATGTATTGCATTTAGGTGGTCCTTGTAAATTGGGGCAAGTTTTGGTTTCATGAAGGCCGGAGCAGTAACCACATTTAGGTTGATTACGACAATTGCCCGTAGTGTGGTCGTTGTACAGCTGACACTTTTCGCACCGGATTGGCAGCGGACCCTGAGTTTTAGATGGTTCGACGCGATGAATTTTTTTATAGATAGGTGCTCCAAATCTGAGAAGATAGTCGATAGTATCTTGCCGCTGCGATAGAACTCTTACCATATATGTAGGACCAGTGTTATTTCGAATGCGAATACATTTGTCCACTGAAATGCCTTCTTGTGCTAATTCCTCTTGAATTTCGGCGTCAGTTAGATCAGGAGAGACACCCCTTATGACTACCGACAGAAACGGAGGTTTTCTAGGGGGTGGCTGTTGTTTGGGTCGCTTGTCCGTGAGTTTAGTGAGTTTCGCGTTCTTACCAAAAATTTCATAAGAAGATTTATTACGGATTGTAATTCCAAAATTTGGATCATTAGATTTTAAGATGTAGCCATTTTTGGTTTTAACGATTTGTACTAGGGTATCTCGAACCCGAGGAACATACTTAGCGATTTGTAGAAATATCATTTTAGGGTTTGTGTACTTAGTGTCATAATCAGTAAGTATGAAATGGAAAAGAGAAGCGTGATTTGATGAAACTGCAGTAGATACACCAGAATTTTGTCGTTCAACCTCGATATCCATGGATGTTATTGGTGAGCGAGACCGGATGCGTTTCGCGGATTGCGTAGATTCGCTTGATGGATGTCTGTCTCTAGATGCACTGATCGGTTCATGGCCCCAAGAAAAATGCCGAGTGCGTGTGGATGGTTGTGCTATTGAAGTGCTGGGAATTGGAGATAAAGACGGTAAGCCAGAATGTCTGCCTAGATTCGTCTGTCCAGTGGTATTGCCTGAGTCCGCCATCGTAGATACGTAGTCTAGGGCCGAAGCCCAAATGAAGATGAAGATGAAAGAAAGAATGATAAGATGAGGTTCAAAAAGCAAGCTGCCCTCCGAAAGTGAAGACTTTCGTCAACCCTCTAAATGCAGTACGTGTGCTTTGCTCACAAATGCGTATTGCAACACTTGATCCTCGCTCGCACATTAACTCACATAAGAGAGGTTAGGCCTCTTGATTCAGTGTTCTTGTTTACGAGCGACCGAGCTCTAACCTATAATCTTAGCATTCAAACCTTTGATTTACGGTTATTTGTGATTTCACGTTTATAACAAAGACAAATATTTTTAAAAGAGTGTAGTTTAAATAAATTACTGAAATAAATATTTTTCACAAAGTTTATCCTTTTAAATTATTGTTCAAAGGCCTTTGCCTTTAGTAAGCCTTCTCCGAAATACATGCAAATGAATTGTGCTGCCATCTTTGGAGCTCTTTTAAAATACACATATATGTTTCTCGACAATGAGATCTCAGAAACTACAGGCTCTAGAAAGATGACGTTTTCACTGATCGATTGCAAATTTCATGTAGATTGTCCAGTTCTAATTGAATATTTAAAAAACATGGGCACTATTTCTTTAGTACATTTTTACGGGTACATTGGAAGTGTTGAACTTTCAAAAAAATAAAATAAAACATCACATCCTAATCATTACACATTCCAACACCACACTGTTGTATATAGCGGTTGTATATGTCTCCGGCATTTGTTTCATAGCCAAATAATAATGGAAAAGGAAGGATAACCATTTCTCCAGTCTAAGATGAACTTTTTTGGGGAGTGTTTTTCCCAATAAGCACCATATATAACTGACAATATATTAATTTTGTATGTAATGTATTTGCTTATTACATACTGCATGCAAGAAGAAAGAAAACACTGGTCGTACATGAATTAGAAACTCCAACCGGAAGTAGGCTCAAATCTTGCAAACGGTGCGAGATATTCAGAAAAATAATCGAAAAATCCCCCTTTATGATACCCCTTGGCTATTTTTAAATCAATACGTCTTTAACTTGTGTCTGTAAAGAGACATGTACAGATGTTGTAAGGAATGATAAGGCGATATATGCTCATATGCGAATAATGCGCTGTGTAGAGAGCGCAGGTTCAGCTAGTTTCTTGCAAAAATTCTTCAATCGAAGATTTATAATCGCCACTGATTTTCAATTTTGTCGATATTATCTTCAAATTCCACAGAAGGTGAAAGAAGAAGCTAAATCAGTAAAAGATGTTTCACCGGTTTCAAGCTTATTGCCACTGAAAAGCGACATTTCCTGAAGGATGTCTATATTATCAGGCTGAATTTCTTTAAGGAGTTAGTTTATACTTAAACTTACGTCTTCCCGAAAATTTTATTTAACGTCTAGTTTTAACGTACAGGTTTTGAACTAATTCTCTGCTGTGTAACGTCACAATATAACCATCAATGCTAATTTTATGAGGACAATTCTGACAGTGGGGTTTAGAATGTTACAACCTAGAGAACGCATCAAACGTCAGAAAATTGCAAAATGACACACACAATATATTACAATGTGGCTAAACTCAGAAAGTGGCTATAGAAGTGAAAAGCATATGGCTAAAAAGCCACTATTGGCTCTTTGGAAATTATGTGACTAACGACGTTCTCAAAATGGCCAGATCTCGTCACAAAGTGGCTAAATTGGCAACCCTAGTCGCAATACGAAGCAACTTACGCACAACCATGCCATGGTACATGGGGTATGTGCCATTCACATTCCTCACATTCCAGTGAAGCATGTAAAAGTACCTTTCAAGTGTCAGAAATTCCTCGAAAGGCACGTACCTAGCGACACGTGCTATGCATATGAAATGTACATTTTTCAAGTACCAGGTACGTAAACGGTACATATGGAACTTAAATGGCACGTTCCTAGAATGTACCTGGTTGGGTGGGTCGTAAGTGCTACAAAAATAACGTCTGAATTTTAATAGTTAATATTGGCCAGCTAACTTTATGCCAGCAGGCCAACATATCAAAATCACACCATAAGTGAAATTGCCGGTTCGAGCTTCGTTAGTGCTCGTTAGTGCTATAAATATTAATGATAGTGCTTCTATATATATAGTTTTAGGGTAACAAAAAGGGTCCATTCTATGAAGCTAGCGTGAACTTAGCAGGCCACTTATGGCAGGACAGAATTACAATTTCACAGATCGTTAGTACTCGTTAGTGCTCCAAACCCCATCGTTAGTACTACAAAAATAACGCCTCAATTTTCACTAGTCACTATTGGCCTGCTAACTTCATGCCAATGTAATTGGCAGGTCACATATGGCAGACCACAACTTTGATTCGACACATTGTTAGTGCTTGGTTATTGCTCGTTAGTGCCGCAAACCCCATCGTTAGTGCTACAAAAATAACGTCTCAATTTTAATAGTTACTATTGGCCTGCTAACTTCATGCCAGCAGGCAAACATATCAAAATCACACCATAAGTGAAATTACCGGTTCGAGCAACGTTAGTGCTCGTTAGTGCTATAAACATTTACGTTAGTGCTTCCATATGTACAGTTTTTAGGGTCAAAAATGAGTCCGTTTTATGAAGCTGGAATGAACTTAGCAGGCCACATATGGCAGACCAGAATTTCGACTTTACAGATCGTTAGTGCTTCCTTAGTGCTCGCTAGTGCCGCAAACCCCATCGTTAGTGCTACAAAAATAACGTCTCAATTTTTAACAATCACTATTGGCCTTCTAACTTCATGCCAGTGAACTTGGCAGACCACATATGGCAGGCCAGAAATTCGACTTCACAGATCGTTAGTGCTTCGTTAGTGCTCGTTAGTGCCGCAAACCCCATCGTTAATGCTACAAAAATAACGTCTCAATTTTTAACAATCACTATTAGCCTGCTAATTTCATGCCAGTGAACTTGGCAGGCCACCTATGGCTGGCCAGAATTTCGACTTCACAATCGTTAGTACTTCGTTAGTGCTCGTTAATACCGCAAATTCCATCGTTAGTGCTGCAAAAATAACGTCTCAATTTTAATATTCACTATTGGCCTGTTAACTTCATGCCAAAGAACTTGGAAGGCATCCTATGGGAGGCCAGAATTTCGACCTCACACGTCGTTAGTGCTTCGTTAGTGTTCGTTACTGCCACATACCCAATCGTTATTTCTAGGAAAATAACGTCTCAATTTTAATAGTTAGTATTGGCTTGATTGGTCTGCTAACTTCATGCCAGCAGGCGAACATATCGAAATCACACCAGAAATGAAACTGCCGGTTCGAGCAGCGTTAGTACTCGTTATTGCGATAAACATTAATGTTACTGCTTCTATATATACAGATTTTTGCGTTACAAAATGGGCCCGTTTCATGAAGCTGACAAACCACCTATGGCAGATCACGATGTCAACCTCACATATCGTTTGTGCTTCGTTCGTGCTCGTTAGTGCTATACATCCCTTCGTTAGTGCTTCAAAGACAACGGATATATACAGTGTAATATTTAAGAAATCGATTTTCCTCACGTAACTGCATGTCACACGTCCCACAGAGCTTACCCCAGAGCACAATTTCGATTGCACTCATTAGTGGTCGTTAGTGGCGCATGCCCTATCGTTACTGCTCTATAGATATTGCCTACAAATTTGTAAAAAGCTGTTATTGGCCTGCTAACTTGTGGCAGCACGCCAGGGACGAAACCTACGACAGATGGCACCCGTCATTAGTGCTTCGTTAGTACTTGTTACTGAAGATTATTATATCATTATTGCTTCATAGTTAATAACTACATTTAAAAAAAAATTAATGGCTGCAACATAATGGCAGCAGACAATGGACGAAATGTACGACAGACCACAATTTCGATCGCATACGTCATTAGTGCGTCGTTAGTAGTCGTTAGTGCCCCATATACCACCGCTAGTGCTTCACAGAAAACGAATATATTTTTAAGGAAAGACATTTTTGCCTGCTAATTTCATGCCAGCAGACCAGAGTCGAAAACTACGGTAGACCACAATTTTTATTATACCCGTCATTATTGCTCATTAGTGCTGCATAACTCATCGTTAATGCCCTACAGATAACACTAACATTAGCGGTTGGTGAAGTAATAAACACTAACGATACACTAACGAATGACACTTATTATTTCGTTAGTCCTCAAAGTGGCGACCAGCGTCAATTTGGTACCCGAAAGGGGTTTTACTTGTGAGCATATACACTAATGAAGCACTAACGTTAGGGTTTGTGCACTAAGAAGTACTAACGATGCAACAATGATTGACACTAATTTTATCGATAATGCGTTAAGTGGAGGCGCAAAGTTCACGAACGTGTAATTTCAACATCACTAGCGGTCAAATTGAGTCACGACCAAGCACTAACGTAGGACAAACAGTTGGCATTAGAAAATGAATTCTATCTCAATTAGGGAAAAAATCGGGGACAACCTGACGGAAATTGATTTCGTTATAACGATGTTATTAGAACAGCACTAACGCTCAAATTTGCGCACTAACCTGCAATAACGTAGCACAAATGTCTGGCATTACAAAATCAATTCTATCTCAATTAGGAAAAAGAGCGGGGCCAACTTGACGCTAATTTATTTCATTATACTGGCGTTATTTGAACAGCACAAACGCTCATATTTGGGCACTAACCCGCACTAACGTAGCACCAAGTTTGCCATTAGGAAGTCAATTCTATCTTAATTAAGGAAAAAAAAGCGGGGCTAGCTTGACGTCAAGTTGGCCCCGAAATTTAAATTGTTCATAACTTTGTTATTTTGATAGCACAAACGCTGAAATTTCTGCACTGACCAACACTAATACAGCACAAACGAATGGCATTATTTATTTTTCCCAGTCGAAAAGTGGTGGTTCCAACTTGATACTAATTGTAATGTGTCGTGCACTAATGATATGATATACAACATTAACGAGTACTAACGAAGCACTAACTATAGATAAAATCAAAATTGTGGTCTGCTGTAGGTTTCGTGCGTGACGTGTTTGCATGAAATTAGAAGGAAAAAATGGATTTTTTTAAAAGTATAGGCGTTATCTGTTAGGCATTAACAATGAGATATGCAGCACTAATGAGCAATAATGACGGGTATAATAAAAATTGTGGTCTACCGTAGTTTTCGCCTCTGGTCTGCTGGCATGAAGTTAACAGGTCACTAATGGCGTTAAAAAATGTAGCCGTAATCGGTGGATCACTGATGGTGGGATAGCGGCACTGGAAATACTTAAGAAGCACTAGTGACAGGTGTAATCAAAATTGTGTTCTTGTGCGGATTTGGTCTATGTCTCCTACCATAAAATTAGCAGGCCAATACTGCCTTTCTTAAAAAAATATAGTCGACATTGTGCAGTACTTATTATAAGATATGGAGCACTAACGAACACTAACGATGCGATGTGTGGCACTAGAGAGCACTAAAGAAACACTAATGACAGATGTAATCAAAATTGTTGTCTGCATAGATTTCATCCCTGCTCTGCTGCCATAAATTTAGCAGGCAAAAAATGTTTTTCTTGAAAGATGTAGCCGTTAGCTTTGAGGAACCAACGGTCTGACATGCGACACTAACGAGCACTCATGAAGCACTAATGAAGAGTGTAATCTAAATTGTAACCTGCTTTAGATTTCGTCCCTGTTCTGATGGCATCAAGTTGGCAGGCCAATACTTGCTTCTTAAAAAATGTAGCTGTTATTCGTGAACCATTAACGATGGAATATGCTGCACTAACGAGCACTCGTTAAGCACTAATGAAGGATGTAATATAAATTGTGTCTTCTCTGGTCCCTAGTATGCTGGAATGAAGTTAAAAGACTAGTAATGGCTTTATTAAAAACGTAGCCCATATATATGGAATATTAACGATGGGATATGCAGCACTAACGAAAATTAACGATGGGATGTACGGCATTAACGAAGAAGTAATGACAGATGCACTAACGGTTTCATATGAGGCACAAAAGAGCACTAATGAAGCCTAATGACGGGCGTAATCAAAACTGTGTGTCTCCCGTAGATTTCGTCACTGGTCTGCTACCATACTATTACACTAGTTAACAAATTTAAACTTTTTGTTTGTTACATGAGAAAAATCACCTGATCTTAAAGGAACTTTTTGCGCTGAATTCGAATATGCACTCGGTTTCTCTCCATCACGTACAGTTTTCCCGTAACAGAGGGATTTTCGGGAAATTCCCTGAAAAATTTCCCTTTTTCAGATATTTTATTCCCCTAGCTCCTGTCCCCTTACATATAGTAACATAGAAATTATACCTAAGTATACCTTGATTTATATTTAATAAACCCTAAAAGTTTCGTAAAAATCGCTTTGTTCTTTCTAGAGAAATAAATATATTTGTATGTATACTGTGTGCACTGTTTATTGCACCTGATAGTAATGCTTTCAGATCTCCGAGTGCTCAGAGTTGGGGTAAAAACGATTTGCTTTATTACTACAAACACAGACATAAAAATGAATATTTACAATAGTCAACAATACACTTGTATTGCTCTCTGTAAATTAGAAACGTGTATAAAAATAGAATGTACTTCCAACGTATATTTTTTTAAACGTACAGTATATGTATTTTTCTATATCTTAATACATATATATACAATTCTCCAAGTTTTTTTCGTTTTGCTCATGAAATGGTTATCAATATTTGTTATCAAATGTAACAAAATGCAAAAGAAAGAAAGAATGGAATACAGATTCATTGTTGACAACAATGAACTAATGCAGTCTGAATTTTCCACTAGGGTATCGTTTCCCCCTTCCCCCCACGCATTTCTTTTTTCTTGTGTTCTTGACACCTGGTGAGGGAGTTTTGTACATTTTTATATTGACGTGTGGTTTAACACTACTTCACTTTCAAAGTTGTCTTTGCTGCTAAGAGTGCTCTCATGTTTGATCTTAACGGCTTTATACCCAACTAAGACCAGAAGTTTAGTTTGTGATCAGTACAATGGCGTCAAGAGGACGGCGTTCGTGTGTTAACTCACCAAATAGTTTTTGTTATGTGTGTGGCCAGTTTGTAGTTAAAGGACAGTGTAGATCCATTACGCCATCGGTGAAACTAGCATATTATATATATTTCGGATGTCGTGTGGGAGATCAGGACAAAACTTGGGCACCCAACATAATTTGAGCGTCGTGTTACGTCACTTTACTTGCATGGGCCAAAGGGAAACGGAGGTTCATGAAATTTGCTGTACCAATGGTGTGGAGAGAACCCACCAACCATCTGGATGATTGTTATTTTTGTCTCACAGTAGTTAAGGGACATTCTAAAAAAAGCAAATACACAATAAGTTATCCCAACGTTAAATCCGCAATTAGACCTATTCCGCACGGGGAGGAACTTCCACTTCCCGAGCCCCCTACCAACTGGGAAGAGATATGGCCAAAAGACTCTGATGATGATCATGACCTTGATAGTAGTATGGGCTGTACTTCAGGAAACTTTTTGGCCCCTGGGTCCCTGCCTCAGGACCCATGGTCCCTGGCCCAGGGTCAATGACCTAGGGGTACCTAGGACCACCCCCTAAAATTTGGCAGGGGTACATAGGACCACCCCCCAGGACCCATGGTCCCTGGCCCGTGTCAATGACCTAGGGGTACTTAGGACCACCCCTCTAGATTTTGGCAGGGGTACATAGGACCACCCCTTAAATTTTGGAAATTGCCAAATCTAAAAATTGGGTGTGGTAGCCTAGGACCACAGTATGTACCTCTATCAGTATTGGGTGTCTATGTCGTTCCCTTTTATGGGTAAAAAATTGCCAAAAATTCAAATTTCGGGGTTTTTTGACCTAATTTATCCCCTTTGATGAGGTATTATTATCCTATATGGTTATATGTGCATATACAGGGATTCATTACCTTTCATAAGACATGGGTATATTAATGCACCCCTTTAAATTTTTGGGAGGTGTACCTTGGCCCACCCCTTCAATTTTGGAAATTGCCCAATTTCAACATTGGGTATTATAGTATAGAACCCTAGTATGTATTACTATAAATTTGGGTGGTCCACTTCGTTCCCTTTTAGGAGTACAAAATTGCCAAAATTTTTAGTACAACCACATGTTTGGTTTTTTTTTTTTTGGTTCATTTTTATTCCCTTGGATGAGGTCCTATTACCTTATATGGGTGTATACAGGTGTTTATTTCCTATTGTAAGACATAGGTACATTTGTGCACCCCTTTAAATTTGGCAGGAGTGCCTTGGCCCAACCCCTTCAATTTTGGAAATTGCCCAATTTAAACATTTTGGTACAATAGTATAGAACCCTAGTATGTATTACTATAAATTTGGGTGGTCCACTTCGTTTCCTTTTAGGGGTACAAAATTGCCAAATTTTTAGTACAACCACATGTTTGGGTTTTTGGCTCATTTTATTCCCTTGGATGAGGTCCTATTACCTTATATGGGTGTATACAGGTGTTTATTTCCTATTGTAAGACATAGGTACATTTGTGCACCCCGGCAGGAGTGCCTTGGCCCACCTCTTAAATTTTGGAAATTGCCCAATTTAAACATCTGGTATAATAGTATAGAACCCTAATATATATTACTACAAAATTTCGGTGGTCTATCTCGTTCCCTTCCAGGGGTACAAAATTGCCAAAATATAAACGTAAGCAATACGTTGTACCACGTGTTTGGGTTTTGACCTAATTCATTTCCTTGGATGAGATCCTATTACCTTATATGGTTATATGGTCATGTATAGGAGTCCATTCCCTATTATGAAACATAAGTACATATGTGCACCCCCGGGAATGGTACCTTGCCCCGCCCCTTAAGTTTTAGAAATTGCCAAATGTAAACATTTGGTATCATAGTACTGGACCCTAATATATATTACTACAAAATTTGGGTGGTCCACCTCGTTCCCTTTTAGGGGGCATTTTGTTCCGCTTTAGGAGTGAACCTTGCAATCGTCCCGAGTTTGATTCTTGGAAATGTTGAATTTAACGTCCCCGCGAAAACGGTGAGAGATGATAGGACGAAACAGGAACTTACTTGACTGAGGATTGAAGCAGGGACCTCATACAGTAGAGACAAGCACTGAGCCATCGTACACGTGTGTTGATTACTATGCAATGGTCCCGAGTTTGATTCTAGGTGTTAGTTTCAGGAAATGTTAACGATCCCTTGAAACGATGATGAGAAATGAGAAAACATCATAAACTTACTTGCTTGCGGATTGAAGCAGAGACCTCACACATCAGAAATAAGAGCTGAGTCACCATGGCCCATTGAGAAGTTCAGTTTGTTGATTACTATGTCATGGTCCCGAGTTCGATTTTTTTTTTTTTTTTTGTGTGTGTTGGTTTAAGAAATGTTGAGTTTAACGTCCCCTTGAAACGATGATGAAAAATGATAGGAGGAAACATGAACTTACTTCGTTGTGGATTGAAGCGCTGAGCCGCCGTACTCCATTCAGTGCGAACAGTTTCGCGTATGAAAAGAAGACGAGCAGATTATGTTACATTACACATTTCAGTGCGAGCAGTTTATACTAGGTTTATGTTTCATATAGAAAGATAGAAGATCTGCGTTGTCATCTTTTTTACTTCGTGTGCAACTTTGACCTTGAAGAAAAACCTTGTTGACTCAGTGCAAAGCATTGACGTATACACATAATCTTATTGTTTAGTTGACTGTATTTAGAGATGAATCAGACATGTAAGGTTGCTGGTTCGAATCTAGTTGTGTTCGCTGTAACTCAGGGTCTGAGCGATACTTACCGAAATTTTTCCAGTGTTGCCAACACTATCAGAATGAATCGATTCATTTAGTCGGAGCAGTTTCGTGACGAAAACTGATTTTTGTTTTGCACACAAAAAATTTTCTGAAACAGAATTTTGTTTGTACATAAAAATTTTTCTGAAACAGAATTTTGTTTGTACATAAAAATTTTTCTGAAACAGTTTTTGTTTTGTACACACAAAAAAATTTCTGAAACAGAATTTTGTTTTCGTACACAAAAAATTTTTCTGAAAACATTTTTTTTCGTACACAAAAATTTTCTGAATCAGTTTTTTTTTTCGTACACTAAAAATTTTCTGAAACAAAAATTTAGTTTGATTTTTTTTCGTAAAACATTGATTTATTTTACCGGTAAACTGATTCAGAAAAAAGAAATTGAAATCGCAGTACAGGAAAAAGAATTTGATTTTAGGATGTGAAATAAAAAACACAGAATCATGTTTTTGTACATTTATTTTTAGCATGTGAAAATGAATACAGAATTTCTTTTTTCTTCAAAGGAAGACGTGTCCGTGACGGGTACAAATTCTGTAAAGAGAAAATAAAACATATGAATATACATGGTAATATTTATTTTGTTTCCTGTGAAAGAAGAAAAACAGATTATTAACATCGAACTAACTGATCAAGAGAGAGTGAGGTGAGAAAAGAAACGCAAATGTGACGTACCTGAATTCCTTTTTTTTTCACGGGTTTTTGCAAGGTGATGTCATCTGAGTTTTGTTTCCGCTCGTGCATCGTTGAAGCATGTCCCGTGTTGCGTTGATTCTTTGCCCCGTCTTTGGGAGGCATTGATTCTTTGCCCCGTCTTTGGGAGGTGATGTTGGTGGGATTAGGGGAAAATATGGCTGTTATTCTGTTCTGGCTTTTTTATACCCATAGGGCAATGTCTCGTATGTGTCTGGTATTAATCGGCGTTTTTTATAGTTGAAACTGTACTTCTTTTCTTCAGGTTTTGTGACAAGATGATGATCGTGGGTTCTGTAAATTTTGTGCGGCGTGCTAATGGAGATTTTTTCATTCGATTGATTTATGATCATTTGCTCCAGACTATTAAAATTTAACTTTTGACTTGCAGTATAATTGAGTGTGAATCCACGAATTTTGCATACATAACTGGTTGATTTCGTGTCGGGGTTGTAGATTTCCAAGGCGTACTGTTTTGGGCCACCAGACACGAATTTTTTAATGTATGCTTTTGGTCCAATTGATTCCAGTTCATTTGACATTGAACCAAGAAATACTTCTGGTTCTATTGTGGGCTGTGATGGTCGCTGCGTGAATATTACGGAATCTGTATCGAAATATAATACTCTTTCTTGCAGCAGTTCTAAATATTTGTAGAGTTCCAGACGAGCTTGACACGTTGTAAATGCTCCAAGGACAACATTAGCATTGTGATTTTGTACTGGAACATCATCTTCATACTGCCAATAAAGGTATAACATCGAATCGTTAACAGGTAAAATTTGGTTGACTTTTATATCTGGAGCAGTTAATTTCTGATACAGTTCTTTGGGGGCGTTAATGATGGTCGTTTGGCTGAAATTGTCTCTTATAGCGAGTCGTCCCCAGAAGGCATTCAAACAGAGTTTTGCAAGACTACGACGTGCTGAATTTGTCATTATATTTGCTGCATCTAAAGTTATGCCTTCCCGTTGTTGTACCACTTGAATATACTGCTGCTTTTCTTCTTCGGTGACGCAATTGGCAGGCCATCCAGAAGCTTCCAGCTTAGATTTCAAAAATGTGTTAATGTATTCGCTGAATAATCCGCCAGTCTTGGTTTCTGGATCATATACGGTGATGTCGTAATCCCAAATTTCGTAAATTTCAATGACTTGATACCCAAGTTCAATGGCTTTTTGAATTTCATAGGACACCCATGTTCCTGTTAGACTTCGTTCACTGTCCGAATGTGTACATTCAGAATCTTGATTTAATGCTGTGGCACAGGCAGCACAAAGTGGAAACAACAACTTCTTATTTGAGCGAAATGGCAGCACTGGATGAAACACATTTCTGCTAGGCAAAATCTTCAACTTGACCAATCCGTTGACAGTTTGAATGTCGGGCATTTCTGGATCTCCCTGTAGATATATTCGTGGATGCCCTATTGGATACCGTCCACATTTATTCACATAAGGATACAGGGAAACGATATCCAAGAATTTTATTTCTTCGCCTTCATTTTCATTTGCGACGTGATACAATTTAATGGCATTAACACGGCCACCATAGAAGCTGTCTCTTGGATTTAATGGTGTCCTATTAGTATAAGGATGTGTGCTTAAAGAAGATGCCAATGCTGGATTGGATTTTAACACTTGACGAAATTCACATTCCCACATTTCATGTACTTTATATCCCATGGATCGTAATAACTTCATTTTACGCTGTGTTCTCTCGTAGCGATAGTTCATTGTTTCTTCGGAGTTCTCATAAATGGGTTGATCACGGCCTGTAGGGACACATAGAGGACAGCCATGGAATCTGCACCCTTCAAATTCATACACGTGTTCCTCTTTAGTGTCGGGATCTTTGTAGTAGCCGTCCAGATGAAAACCAGCAACATAAACTTCTTTTCCTCTCGCAGCATGTTGAATTGAATGACCCTCTTTTTCTTCCATGTAGGCAAGCCACTGCAAAGCAATCCGTGACTGATTGTTTCTGTGACGATATCCTCGTGCAGGAAGAATGCTAATAGTATTGGGTTTTAAGAAATTTCGTCGAAATACTAAATTGCACGCACTCGCCAAAGTGATAGCCTCCAGGAAAGGATTGACGTGAGTTTCTTGTTCAAAAGTGGTCATGAAAGATATACAAGCCATTCGAAGTACGTTGACGTCCTGGACACAATAGTTCACCAATTCTTCTTGGAAAATAAACGTATCGTTCTGGTGTTCGTTGTACCATGTCATGAATTTCTCTCGTTCATCCACTTTCATTTCATCTGCACCATAATAATGGATGTCCGGTAATTTTCCCACATACGTTTGATTTGCAGCAGTATTAAAAAAGTGTGGAAAATATCCTTTGGTCGCGGGTAAATGAAATGCCTTGGATAATTTACTTAAAGCCATTGGCATGAAATTTAAGGAGTCAATAAACGATAAGTGATTCACTTTCATGCTTAAAATTTTTGCTCCGTTCAAGATCAAAGTAGGTTTCAATTCATGTTCTTCCACTAAAGATTTAAGAATAAAATGACCATCATAGCCCTTACAGTTATGTGCCAAAGATACAATAAGTTTGATGTTGGGTCGTGGTTGACGTAAATACGCAAGAAAAGCATTGATCGGATCATCTTGAAAAATATGTTCCCGCTGTCCACAAACTTCACACGGATGATGTATATCCTCATCTTGAACACAGTTGTAACATACTTGTTGGGCCACCAGTAAATTGGGCTTATGAATGAACGTGTCTTCATCGAAGAAAGTATCCTGTGTGGCTTCGATATCATAGAAGACAATCATAGCTTTCTTCGCATGTAACACTGATGGAACTCCAGGTTTTAATTGAGTCGTATCAGGCTTCATGTAGCATTGGTGGGTAGACGTAACGTGTTTACGACATACATTACAAAAATAATCTGTACAATGATGTTGTCTTTCCCCTGTACGGACAAACGAATAAATGCGTAGACATTTGGCACACTGTTTCACCATCTTGCATATTGGTTGGCCCTTATGATATGGTACAGTCAGATGATTTGTATAACATGTTTCACCATAAAATTCACGATTGCACTCTGGGCACTGCTTCTCCGTATTGGTCTTACTGCATGACGGTTTCTGCAAACATTTCTCACACATGGCCGAACAGTTCTTGACGTGTCTATTAAGATGATCATATTTTTTGTGGCATGCAACACAATAATACACAGTAGAGAAAACGGCTGTTAATGACGTGATGATGTCATAATGTGAATTGATGCACATTAAATTGATTGGAATCTTGTCTTCGCCACCTGGCCCTTCATACAGAATATCTTCTCCTGAAAAGCTGGTGTATACGGTAAGTTTATAATCGGTTAAGTAGCGTTGCAATTATCGTAATTCTTCCACAGATCCCCCATGGTCTAAATTCACTGATGATCTGGACAAAAGTTCATGTACGTCAGGGAGAACGACACACTTGCTCTGTTTGCGATATTGATCGTAAACTTTTTTATTTGTATCCTTATATTTCTTTAGGCCAATAGCAATCACAATTGCATACGCTAAACATTTCTTGTCGGTGTTTTTTACACGTAAAATGCCTTTCTTGCGTTTTAATAATTCGTCGTTTGATAAAAGACCTCGACGCACCAATCCAAATCCACGGGGCACATCCACATGATGAAAATGGACAATGAACGGTTCGTTCATGAGAAAACTATCGTTACTTTGAAGGATGCGATCAAAGGAAGCCCATAAAGTCTCCAGTGTCAAATTACTTGCATGCCGGAAAGATAGATAAAACGGTTTGTTCTTCTCATCGTGGGATAAAATCGACAATCCAACCATCGATGATTCGTCGACGTTTTCCAATAAGTAATCCAACATCTGTTGAAAGGAGGTCTGAACCCACTCCACAATATCGGTGCCACTGGTCGGAGCATTAATTTGAATTTCCAGCATTCGTCCTTCAAGATTAAAACGCCGATAATGTCTATTGATTTCTCGCAAGACAGTAAAGCCTGAAGTAGCCATATTCAAATAGGGAAAAAGGTAAGGTAAGCAAAAAAGGAATAGGCAAAGAAAAACAAATATCTAAAACGAAAAGAGAAAAAAAAGCACGAATTAAAATTGAATTCAGAGATCACTACATTATCAAAATGACTACACGATCAATCCTAAAAGAATGATCATATCTCAAATAGTTCTACTACTGAAATGTTTTATTGTCGTCATACTGGAAATCAAACCCGGACCAACATCAACATGTAAATGACCTAAGTTTCTGTAGTGATAAAAAGAATGAATGAAATTGTTTTTCTAACTGTGCTGAAAGAATCATTGTAGTAGTAAGCATTTTTCCTCTGACACTGAACTTTAAAACGTATGACGAACATGAAACGAAAACAAAATCTCATGCGCTTGCTTTTTTTTTTTTTTTTTCGAGCTAAGACAAGAAAGACTCGAATTCGTTTCTCGGCGGGAGATCAGATCCCACATTAAACTGTAGGTCCACGTCTCACGTTGTAGGGAACAAAATCGTGCGTAGTTTCTTTGTTTACTTTCAGAAACTGAGCTAAGTGGTTAGCGTTACGTTCCTCTGGCACGGGTTCAACACCCAGTATGCGATCAGATTCAACATTAAGCTGTATTCCTAGCCCCACTACTGAAGGGACGCTAAAACCAAAATCAACAATTTTCTCGTGCCTACTTCTAATGTGTGGGATGTGGCCCGGGTTCAACACCCAGTATGCGCTCAAATTCAACATTAAGCTGTATTCCTAGCACCCCACTACTGAAGGGACGCTAAACCAAAATCAACAATTTTCTCGTGCTTACTTCTAATGTGTGGGATTCCTAATTCGATCCCCGGTCAAGTAAGTGAGGGTTATTCTTCCATTTGCTAAATATTTCGTGTTAAAATAAAACAATGATAACAATGTTATCCTCATGCAAAAGCACTCCATTGATGTTAAGAAAACGCAGTCGATACTTACCTCAAATTCAAGGAACGGAGTAAAGTCACGCTGTCACTAGAGGTACACCTACGTTCATTCAAGATCTTCGTGGAAGTAGGATTTGAAAATGAAATTAAGAAATTTATTTAGGTCTGAAACGGTTCAACTATAAAGTGACAACACTATCAGCCAATCAGAAACGAGGAAAATGAATCAATGACATCACGGAGAACCAATGAAAACACAGCTTTCATCATGTATCATGAGCCGAAACGTGATGTAAGAAGCAATCTGATTGGTTGTGACATTATTCACGTTTTTTCTCCTTACACATCAATCGTTACGACATCTAGTATCGCAATTTTGATAATGACATCATACCGTTGACTCGTTAGTTTCTTACGACATTCAAATTACCACATCTAAAATGTGATTCATTTTTCTTAAACTTGATTGAAAAAATGTAACACTCATCGATATGTTACGAAACTGTCTTTGACATAAATGTAAAGTTGAGCTTTAAAAGTCCGTCAGCTGAGAAAAAATGCTGATGTAGTATAAGCAGATTCTGCAATTTCACAATAACAAGCTTCTATGCGTAACAACAAGCAGAAATGTGTAGTAATGTAACATAATCTGTTCATGTTCTTTTTTCATACGCAAAAATTGCTTGCACTGAAGTTGGCATGGTGCCTCAGCGTTTTTTTTTTCTGATGTGTGAGGTCTCTGCTTCAATCCGCAAGCAAGTAAGTTTATGATGTTTTCTCATTTCTCATCATCGTTTCAAGGGAACGTTAACATTTCCTGAAACTAACACCTAGAATCAAACTCGGGACCATTGCATAGTAATCAACACACGTGTACGATGGCTCAGTGCTTGTCTCTACTGTATGAGGTCCCTGCTTCAATCCTCAGTCAAGTAAGTTCCTGTTTCGTCCTATCATCTCTCACCGTTTTCGCGGGGACGTTAAATTCAACATTTCCAAGAATCAAACTCGGGACGATTGCAAGGTTCACTCCTAAAGCGGAACAAAATGCCCCCTAAAAGGGAACGAGGTGGACCACCCAAATTTTGTAGTAATATATATTAGGGTCCAGTACTATGATACCAAATGTTTACATTTGGCAATTTCTAAAACTTAAGGGGCGGGGCAAGGTACCATTCCCGGGGGTGCACATATGTACTTATGTTTCATAATAGGGAATGGACTCCTATACATGACCATATAACCATATAAGGTAATAGGATCTCATCCAAGGAAATGAATTAGGTCAAAACCCAAACACGTGGTACAACGTATTGCTTACGTTTATATTTTGGCAATTTTGTACCCCTGGAAGGGAACGAGATAGACCACCGAAATTTTGTAGTAATATATATTAGGGTTCTATACTATTATACCAAATGTTTAAATTGGGCAATTTCCAAAATTTAAGGGGTGGGCCAAGGCACTCCTGCCGGGGTGCACAAATGTACCTATGTCTTACAATAGGAAATAAACACCTGTATACACCCATATAAGGTAATAGGACCTCATCCAAGGGAATAAAAATGAACCAAAAAAAAAAACCAAACATGTGGTTGTACTAAAAATTTTGGCAATTTTGTACTCCTAAAAGGGAACGAAGTGGACCACCCAAATTTATAGTAATACATACTAGGGTTCTATACTATAATACCCAATGTTGAAATTGGGCAATTTCCAAAATTGAAGGGGTGGGCCAAGGTACACCTCCCAAAAATTTAAAGGGGTGCATTAATATACCCATGTCTTATGAAAGGTAATGAATCCCTGTATATGCACATATAACCATATAGGATAATAATACCTCATCAAAGGGGATAAATTAGGTCAAAAAACCCCGAAATTTGAATTTTTGGCAATTTTTTACCCATAAAAGGGAACGACATAGACACCCAATACTGATAGAGGTACATACTGTGGTCCTAGGCTACCACACCCAATTTTTAGATTTGGCAATTTCCAAAATTTAAGGGGTGGTCCTATGTACCCCTGCCAAAATCTAGAGGGGTGGTCCTAAGTACCCCTAGGTCATTGACACGGGCCAGGGACCATGGGTCCTGGGGGGTGGTCCTATGTACCCCTGCCAAATTTTAGGGGGTGGTCCTAGGTACCCCTAGGTCATTGACCCCGGCCAGGGACCATGGGTCCTGAGGCAGGGACCCAGGAGCCAAAAAGTTTCCTGAAGTACAGCCCATACTACTTTGATGAACCATCGACATCAACATGTACATCCAAGGATCCAACGTTCATCCCTGACTGTGTTCGCGAGCCACATTTCATCCGGCAATGTGAACTTAATGACCTAGTCCGTGATTTGCACCTGACAAAACAAGAGGCGGAACTTCTGGGATCAAGGCTCCAGCAGTGGAACTTATTGGATGCAGAAACGAACATATCAGTGTACAGGAAAAGGCATGTTCAATTTTCAAGCTATTTCTCAATGCAAGATAATGTGTGCGTATGTACGGATATAAATGGGTTGATGGCGGAGCTAGGAATTCCTTACGTTCCAGAAGAATGGAGGTTATTTTTCGACGCGTCAAAGGTCAGCCTTAAAGCTGTCCTTTTACATAATGGAAATAAAAAACCTTCTATACCACTTGCGCACTCAGTGAAGATTAAGGAATCCTATGACACCATGTCAACTTTGCTAAATCTTATAAATTACAAGGACCATTGTTGGCAAATATGTTGTGATCTCAAGGTAGTTGGTATTTTATTAGGACTGCAGTGCGGTTACACGAAGTACCAATGTTTTTTATGTTTATGGGATAGCCGAGCTGATGACAAACATTATGAAGTGAAGGAATGGGAACCTAGAGTGAATTACGTACCTGGAGAATGCAACGTCAAATACGCTCCTTTGGTAGATCCTAATAAGATATTACTACCGCCACTTCATATCAAGTTAGGACTTATGAAAAACTTTGTCAAAGCCATGGACACATCTGGTGAAGGTTTCAAGTATTTGCGAGATAAGTTCCCTAACCTGAGTGATGCTAAGATTTCAGCGGGAGTGTTTATTGGTCCCCAAATTAGGAAATTAATGCTTGATGATAGCTTTGACAGCAAGTTAAACAGTGCTGAGCTAGCTGCCTGGACAGCATTTAAGTGTGTTGTGCGCAACTTTCTGGGCAATAAAAAAGCTGAGAGTTACACAGAAATCGTACAGGACATGATACAGAAATACAAAGAGTTGGGTTGTAGGATGTCTTTAAAAATCCACTTTTTGCACTCCCACCTCAGCTTCTTTCCTGCTAACCTAGGTGCTCTCAGCGACGAACAGGGGGAAAGATTCCACCAAGATATAATGGCAATGGAGAAAAGGTACCAGGGACGATGGGATCCTTCAATGATGGGGGACTATTGTTGGGGTCTTGTTAGAGAATGCAACATTTCTTACAAAAGAAGGAAGCAGTGTACGTTTTTGTAACCCAATGGAAGTTTCATATATTGTGATAGTTTTGATTGTCTTTTCATGACCTTTTGGTACATTTGTATTATTGTTTATTGTAAATTGTCACACTTGTAAATTATATTGTATTATATTTTATATGTGTTTGTGGTAATAAAGCAAAACGTTTTACCTCAACTTAAGAGATCTGAAAGCATTACTATAAGGTGCAATAAACAGTACACACAGTATACATACAAACATATTTATTTCTCTAGAAAGAATAACGCGATTATTTCGAAACTTGGAGGGTTTGTTAAATATGAATCAAAGTATACTTAGGTATAATTTCTATGTTAGTATATGCAAGGGGACAAGATCTTGGGGTGTAAAATAAACGAAAAGGGAAATTTTTGAGGGATTTTCCCGAAAATCCCTATGTTACGGGAAAATCGTACGTGATGGAGAAAAACCGAGTGCATATTCGAATTCAGCGCAAAAAGTTCCTTTAAGAACAGGTATTTCCTTTTATGTAACAAAACCTTTGTTAACTAGTGTTATCAGATCAATATTGGCTTTCTTAAAAAGTGTAGCCTTTATCACTGGATCACTAACGGTGGAATATGCGCGCCTGACGCGTGCTAATGAAGCACGAACTGCATATGTAATCAAAATTGTACCCTCCAGTTGATTTTGTTCCTCGTTTCCTGGGTTGAGGTTAGCATGGCAACAATGGATTTCTTTAAAAAATGTAGCCGTTATATATGCAATACTAACGATGGGATATGCAGGACGAGCGAACACTAACGATGAGATGTGCGGCACTAACGAGCACTAACGAAGAACTAATGACAGATGTAACCAAACTTGTGGGTTGCCGTCTATTTCGTCCCTCGACTACTGGCATGAAGTTACCAGGCCAATAATGGTTTTCTTCAAGAATGTACCCGTTATCTGTGAAGCACAAACGATTGGATATGGTGCACTAACAAACACTAACGAGGAACTAATGACGGGTGTAATCAAAATTGTGGTCTGTTGTAGGTTTAGTGCGTGGCTTTTTTGCATGAATTTATGAGAGGAAAATGAAGTTTGTAGAATTTTAGACCTTAACTGTGGAACACTAACGATGGAATATGCAGCACTAGCTAACACTAACAAGTCACTAATAACGGGTGTAATCAAAATTGTGGTCTGCGTAGATTTGGTCTTGATCTGCTGGCATGAAATTAGCAGGCAAAAATGTCTTTCCTTAAAAATATATTCGTTTTCTGTGAAGCACTAGCGGTGGTATATGGGGCACTAACGACTACTAACGACGCACTAATGACGGATGCGATCGAAATTGTGGTCTGTCGTACATTTTGTCCATTGTCTGCTGCCATTATGTTGCAGCCATTAATTTTTTTTTAAATGTAGTTATTAACTATGAAGCAATAACGATATAATAATCTTCAGTAACAAGTACTAACGAAGCACTAATGACGGGTGCCATCTGTCGTAGGTTTCGTCCCTGGCGTGCTGCCACAAGTTAGCAGGCCAATAACAGCTTTTTACAAATTTGTAGGCAATATCTATAGAGCAGTAACGATAGGGCATGCGCCACTAACGACCACTAATGAGTGCAATCGAGATTGTGCTCTGGGGTAAGCTCTGTGGGACGTGTGACATGCAGTTACGTGAGGAAAATCGATTTCTTAAATATTACACTGTATATATCCGTTGTCTTTGAAGCACTAACGAAGGGATGTATAGCACTAACGAGCACGAACGAAGCACAAACGATATGTGAGGTTGACATCGTGATCTGCCATAGGTGGTTTGTCAGCTTCATGAAACGGGCCCATTTTGTAACGCAAAAATCTGTATATATAGAAGCAGTAACATTAATGTTTATCGCAATAACGAGTACTAACGCTGCTCGAACCGGCAGTTTCATTTCTGGTGTGATTTCGATATGTTCGCCTGCTGGCATGAAGTTAGCAGACCAATCAAGCCAATACTAACTATTAAAATTGAGACGTTATTTTCCTAGAAATAACGATTGGGTATGTGGCAGTAACGAACACTAACGAAGCACTAACGACGTGTGAGGTCGAAATTCTGGCCTCCCATAGGATGCCTTCCAAGTTCTTTGGCATGAAGTTAACAGGCCAATAGTGAATATTAAAATTGAGACGTTATTTTTGCAGCACTAACGATGGAATTTGCGGTATTAACGAGCACTAACGAAGTACTAACGATTGTGAAGTCGAAATTCTGGCCAGCCATAGGTGGCCTGCCAAGTTCACTGGCATGAAGTTAGCAGGCCAATAGTGATTTTAAAAATTGAGACATTATTCTTGTAGCACTAACGATGGGGTTTGCGGCACTAACGAGCACTAACGAAGCACTAACGATCTGTGAAGTCGAATTTCTGGCCTGCCATATGTGGTCTGCCAAGTTCACTTGCATGAAGTTAGAAGGCCAATAGTGATTGTTAAAAATTGAGACGTTATCTTTGTAGCACTAACGATGAGGTTTGCGGCACTAATGAGCACTAACGATCTGTGAAGTCGAAATTCTGGTCTGCCAAGTTCACTGGCATGAAGTTAGCAGGCCAATAGTGATTGTTAAAATTGAGACGTTATTTTTGTAGCACTAACGATGAGGTTTGCGGCACTAATGAGCACTAACGAAGCACTAACGATCTGTGAAGTCGAAATACTGGTCTGCCATATGTGGTCTTCTAAGTTCACTGGCATGAAGTTAGCAGGCCAATAGTAATTGTTAAAAATTGAGACATTATTCTTGTAGCACTAACGATGGGGTTTGCGGTACTAACGAAGCACTAACGATCTGTGAAGTCGAATTTCCGGTCTGCCATATGTGGTCTGCCAAGTTCATTGGCATGAAGTTAGCAGGCTAATAGTGATTGTTAAAAATCGAGACGTTATTTTTGTAACACTAACGATGGGGTTTGAGGCACTAACGAGCACTAACGAAGCACTAACGATCTGTGAAGTCGAAATTCTGGTTTGCCATATGTGATCTGCCAAGTTCACTGGCATGAAGTTAGCAGGCCAATAGTGATTGTTAAAGATTGAGACGTTATTTTTGTAGCACTTACGATGGGGTTTGCGGCACTAACGAGCACTAACGAAGCACTAACGATTTGTGAAGTCGAAATTCTGGTCTGCCATATGTGGTCTGCCAAATTCACTAGCATGAAGTTAGCAGGCCAATAGTGACTGGTGAAAATTGAGGCTTTATTTTTATAGCACTAACGATGGGGTTTGCGGCACTAACGAGCACTAACGAAGCACTAACGATCTGTGAAGTTGAAATTCTGGCCTGTCATAGGTGGGCTGCTAAGTTCATGCTGCGTTCATAATACTGACCCATTTTCTTGACCTAAAGACTGTATATATAGAAGCACTAACGTTAATGTTTATAGCACTAACGAGCACTAACGTTGCTCGAACCGGTAATTTCACTCTTGGTGTGATTTTGATATGTTGGCCTACTGGCATGAAGTTAGCAGGCCAATAGTAACTATTAAAATTGAGACGTTATTTTTGTAGCACTAACGGTAGGGTTTGCGGCACTAACGAGCACTAACGAAGCACTAACGATGTGTGAAGTCGAAGTTCTGGCCTGCTATAGGTGGCCTGCTAACTTCATGGACATTTTGCATAGGAATGACCACACTTTTCCAATAGTTTAGAAAAGAAAATGGTCTTATATGGTTGGGTATCATTCCGCAAAGCAAGAAAAGGCAAGTTGGAATAACATGGAGTGCTATTTCATGAAATACAATCCGATAATGGACTATGTAAGAAAATTAATAGGGGTATACATGAGGGATACTAGATTTTCCGTTTTTTCCTCAAGCCTTTGGCAGTTGCACATACGAAACTCTCTAAGTCAATAAACTAACTGTATACTCCACATTTGATGAGTTCAACAATGGGGTATATTAACGAGGAGTTATAAAATGAAAAATATTTCCAGTATTATACTTCCAGACTATAATATGTATAAGCGTTGGAAGTCTTATAGTACGGCTATGTACTTCGGTTGACAGGTATCAGAGCAAAAACGGCAAGAGCTATCGACATGCAGTTTTCGGGGAGCGATTCAGTGTCCCAGGAATGTTTTACATATTCTTGGACTACCTTCTACTTAAGCCGGAAGTGGTTGAAATCGACCATTTCTGGTTTCAACAGTATAACTCAAAACGGTGATAGATAGCCACAAACTTTTTTTCGGAAATTGATTTATGGTCTCAGGGAAATAACCCATCTGCACCCCTATATCTTAGTAAAACTGGAAGTTGAAGAAATTCAATACTACGTCTAGTTCCAATGTTGATTTTCATATAGCAAAACCGGTAAGAGATTTTGCGAAAGGTTTCTCAGTAATCGATTCAGTCCCAAGAATGTACTCCATGTCTTCAATATAGTATTCAATTTGCATAGCTTGGAAGTCTACTGTAGTGTCACTGTCTGAAACGATACTCACTGTATATTTTGGATATTGTTGCTCTCGAGACAAGATTTAAGCTACTTCATCTCAAGAAGCTGTTGCTGTATTGTGAGACAGCTTTGTCATCTTGTTTCTCATAGACAGTTGCTGTTTCGTTCGTGGGCAACACTAATTTTAATACTAAAACAATGTACAATTTGGCATAGAGCAGTGGCGTATTTAGGGGGGGGGGACTTCCGGGCTTAAGCTCCCCCCCGAAATCTTACTTACTATAGTAAAGTACATGAAATATGTTGCAGAATTTTCACATTTTCAGGCAAAGCCCCCCCCCCCCGAAAGTTAGCAAAGCCCCTCCCGAACCAAAATCGTAAATACGCCACTGGCATAGAGTAAAAACAATCTATATAACATGTTGTGCTGTGGTTTGCGATAGCCCAAAGTCTGGAAAGTGTATTAGAAAAGGTACAATTCTTTGTCTTTCACATTTGTATTAGTAATGATTAGTGTTAAGGTTTAAACTTCCTTATTATATATAGGGTGGCCAAAAAGTAGGTATAGAGTAACTTACTGATCAACCCATTGCTTTTTATATAATTTCTTATTGCTATCCATAAGGTAGACTTAGTTTCTTTATTATTTATTCTTAATGTCTTTGTATTTATATCTTAAGCTTGGAACAGCCGAAACAAATTAACCTATAAGCTAGAATAATATACCTGATCGATGCAGGGGTGTAGGCGTAAACCTAATTTTGAGCCACCCTGTATAATTACAATTATAGTTAATGGCGTCGATTTCTCAGTAAATTTGGGAGGGGGCATTCAGATGCAGAAGACATATATGAGGATTTTAAGACAAATTGCATTTAAATTATACCACATATCGCATATTCGTAAGTACAATGCGGGGGGCCGGGGCCCCCGCCCCCAGGATCGGCAACCATGCTTATAGCATCAGAGTACCTTCACACGAGAGCATAAAATTATATATATTCTATTTAGGCCAATATATGATTGTGCGTATTCTTTCATTTTTGTGCCTCAGCCGTAACAAAACAAATGTGTTTCTATTTTAACTTTTTTTTTTGTACTTCTTCAATGACTACCGCATATTATATCCTTTACGCAAACCATTTAGATTTCTTTACATTCTTTCTATTAACATGTATTGTATACGTACAAGTGTCAAACTGCAACGCCAAGGTATATAAAATAACAGGTAGCCCCAGTTCGCGATTAGCGTTCTGATTGGCTCCCTGTCCGTGACGTCATGTGGAGGTATCGGTGAAGATATTTTTCGCTTGCCTGCTTGTTACAGAACATAATTATGATATTCCTTGCCTTTCCAAATCAAATAATGAGTTATTTCTACTCACAGATGAGACAATATAGTGTAATAAATCTATAAATACCGTCAATAATGATTAATTATCTATACAAATAAAAATGAATGTAATGTTTACTCGCTAATTCATTCTAGAGCTTTGGATCGATTTTTATAATTTTTAGTACCGCATGAGTGGAACTGGCCCTTATTACTTTGATTAAAGGGCGAATCCTAAGGGGTAGAAGGGGTTCAAAATTTGTACCTAAAATACAGTATCTCACGAACCTATCAACATTAGCGTGCGCAGGACATTGGGAATGTGGGTGCCAGATCTAAAGTACCACCATATGGAATGTCGTTCGCCCCCCTCCCTTATCCCCTAAGAAAAGATAGCGTCATTGCATCCGATGCTGCGTCGGCGACGCACGGCACACCTTGCAGACGGGAAATAATTTACACGTAATAATTTTGTAAACACCTCTTCTTCTGACATTCAATCGTTACACCTTACGAACATAGCGCACACACTCTTTATCTTTCTTAATTCAAAAAAAATAATTGTACTGTTAACTATTATAAAATCAACATGTCATATTTGGCACGCGGAAGTTAAATGTGATTTTCTGAAGCAGAATGTAAATCACTCTCTCCTCAGTTTGTAATAATTCTACATAAAAAAAAGTCTGTCTAATGGGGGTGCCAAGGCACCCATGGCCCCCACGTTGCGCAACGTCTTTGCCTATCAAGTTAGAAAGATGAAACTCCGTATATAAACTCTTCATTAAGCTTAAAGAAAAACATGTCCCATTGTTTTTGAAAATTTCCGTTTTAAAGGGAAGAGGGGGCATTTTCTATTCATTGTAGCAACGTTTGATTGCTAACTTCTCCTCGACCAACTTTAACGATTTTTGGTACTTTAATGCAGCCAGGCCTAACTTAGGATCTTATCATTTTTTCACTCGGGATGAGAGGAGATAGGAAGGAGGTGACAAATAATCAAAAACAGCCGAAATTGGTGTCCAGTCCATAATTTTCAGGGTCACTGAAATGAATAGTAACCATTCCGGTACCGTTTAAAACCAAATTCATCCTCTTTGGGCGTGGGGAAGGGGTGGCATTATGGATTTTTGTCGTTGCACTTTCATTGAAACGTGAATTCTAAGGGTGGAAGAAGTTCAAATACTTTCCATAAACCAATCCTCTCAATAAGAACATTTCAGGTAGTAAAATACATACAGCAAACATTATTCAAAATTTAAGAGATTTCGGATATGTAATAACAAATTAGGTTAGGCTGTTAGGATAGGTTAGGTTATGTTTGAAATCTAATCTACCCTAACCTAATATAACCGAATCTAACCTAACCTAATTTGATTAGGTTAGGTTAAGTTAGGTCAAGTTAGAAATCTAACCTAACCCGTTGTATTTAGTGTGTATTAACCAAATTGTCAGAAATCGTGACTGCAAAATATTTCCTTTACATTACTAATATTTGTTTATTACTCAATATAACACATTTTACATTATGTATTACAGGTTATAAATTGCACAGATATCTATAGAGTGGTATACATACATAAAAGAACCACCTTCACAGGGGAAAATTTGCAGTTATTTGTTCTACACTTTGTCCTTCGATTTACCGGAATTTAGTTTTTGTGGCTTAGCCCCCTCTCTCGGCCAGCCCTTCAGTTATAAGAATATGGTAAGAGTGCACTTTGATCAGAACAAATGATTTTGTCACACGATGTGGCATACGAGAAGGAATAAAATCAATATGATTTGTACGGTTCGGTTAAACAAGATTAGATTAGGTTAGATTAGGTAAAGTTAGGTTCGGTTCGGTTCGTAATAGGTTCCTATGAATGTTGTGCTCAAAGTGCACTTTGAGCACTTTGCTAGAATAATGTTTCAGATACTTAACAAAACTTACGAATATCATTTAAACTAAAGAATATACGAGAGTATACATTTATATTCTCGTTGGTACCCCCTTCCACTTCGCTTTACGTACATAAACTCCTTAAGCTTCAGGCCCTCAGAAACAAATGTCATAAAAGTAAAATTAATTATTGTTGTTACACACGAGTTTTTCAACTTGACTACTGTCTAGTTTATTTTTCCCCATGCCAGTTTGGTATCAATAATGAAGGAACAGCGTCAGATCTTAAACACTACTTTTGCAGGAAACTTAGAAGCTCGTTTTTTCAAACTCTTTGATAATCCTGTGGTGAAAAGTGAGCAGAACATATTCGTGCGTTATCCACATTAAAAGTGTTCTTTCGCTTACAGCGGGAAATCAATCTTCTTCGAAGTTCATCATTTTCAGGGAATCGATGAAACATTATTTCATTTGTATTGCTTCCTATGTTATTAGAATGAGCTACTGCACAAGTAAGATAACTTTTCCCCATCTTGAAACAGTAGTGTTATTGTTTATGCAGAATTTCACTTATTTTGAAAAATACCGCGATACCTCCACGTGACGTCACCGACCGCAAAGTATCCTGGGAAAAATGAGAGCAGAAAAGCTATCCCGAGAGTACCCTGCTGCAACGCTACAGGATTGACTGTCAAACGGCAGGATGCCATGGTAGGACCTGCCATCTAGTGGCGAATTCGTGATGAAAGGTACACACTTTTTTTGGCTGATTGAACAGGCAGCTAGAGGGAGCGGACGGATGTAGAAGGCAGTGAAATTGCCAAAGGTGAATATACCCCAAAATGTTTAGGCACTTCTGATAGGATTAGAATGATGAAATTTGGCATGACTGCAGCATTCCGGGGTTAACCGGCAGGAAAGTTGCAAAAGTGAATATTTTTAATTTTTAAAGGGTTTAAAGGGGAACGAAGAAATTCCCATGTTATTTAAATAGTCATTTTCTTGGGATACAAAATCTTATCTTTTAGATAGTTGAAATAAGAAAAGAAACTTGAAATTCGGTAGAATTGTAGGTTTAAAAGGTGCAACACCGTAGGCCTACCATAGGCGGGGGTGTGGAGGCGGAGCCCCCAGCTGGGCAAATTCAGGAAATATGAAGAGCAAATGCACGAAATTCACTGTTGATGCGAAAAGGCAGATACGTACGTAAGAGATGCGAGGCCGTAGACCAAACAAATGCCAGAATATGGGGCGGAGCCCCCAGCTAGCCAAAGGCTAGTCCTAACTATATTAAATATATAAAACTACATGAACTGATACAAAATAAACATGTACTTCCGGTTGACGTGCAAAGTTGAAACTTGGCATGATTCTACCTTTTAAGAACTAACCTACAGAAAAATTGCCAAAAGTGAATATTTTTAATTTTTAGGTCTAAAGGGGGATGAAAAAATCCTCCATGTTATTTATATGGGTCCTTTTTGCAACTATAATGTTATGTTTTAGGTACACGTTTTCGTTACCGTTAACTAAGAATATCACCAAAAATAAAAATTTCGAAGTTTAGAGTGAATTCATAGGTAATTGATAAATCTTCCCCATGTTATTTGTGTGACACTTTTTACACCCCAAAATTATTTGTCACTTCCAGTAGGGCTACAATGATTTAATTTAGCACAATTGTAGCTTTGCAGGAAAATTGCCAAATTGAATGTTTTTAAATTTAGGGTGTCTAAAGGGGGGATGAAGAAATTCTTCATGTTATATAAATGAACGGTTTCTCTGGACCTATATGCTCATATTTTAGGTATTTTGAACTGGAATAAAAACTTTGAAATTTGGTATGCTTGTACGTTTTCGTTAGCGTTACCTAAGTAAATAGTCAAAAACAAAATTTCCAACTGTAGAGCGGTTTTGTGGGGAACTGAAAAATCTTTCCGATGTTATTTATATGGGACATCTTCTACACCCCAAAATTTTAGGCACTTCCAGAAGAATTATAATGATGCATTTTGTCATGATTGTAACTTTCCAGGACCAAACCTCAGGAAATTTGCCAGAAGTGAATATTTTTGGGGTTTTGAGGGGTCTAAACGGGGAATGAAGAAATTCCCATGTTATTTAAATGGCCGTTTTCTTGGGATACAAAATCTTATATTTTAGACAGTGAAAATTGTAAAATAAACTTGAAATTCGGTAGAATTGTGGGTTTAAGAGGTATGAGGCCGTAGACCGAGTAAACGCGGGGGTCTGGGGGCGAAGTCCCTATCTGGGTCAAATTCATGAAATGTTAAGAGCAAATGCACGAAATTCACTATTGATGCAAAGGCTGATAAGTAAGAGTAGGCTTAGCCCCCAGCTAGCCAAAGCCTAGTTATATATATATATATATATATATATATATATATATATATATATATATATATATATATATATATATATATATCTGAAAGACATTTGATTTGAATACTATATACATTAAGCAGAAATCCAGAAGGACGCCTTATTTTACTGCATGTGTACATGCATTTGACTATAGGGTCGCTTGCAATTTTATAATTCATTTAAGGGACACAATAATAAAAAATTTAACATTGATATCTCCTACAACTAGTTTCATGTTATAACATCTGCTTGTACACACTTTATTCTTAGCATATACAACAACAACAGCAACAACAAGAAGTTTTAACTTGTTGTTATGCATCTTACATTAGGTGTAGAGTGTTCATTCACAGAATAATGAAGCAAAGATGAAAGTTTTAGTTGTGCACATGAGCGTAAATGATTTCCCTGTCTTTCCGTTTGACAGTGCCAGTAGCAAATATCACGACGTCCGAACAGAAAGCCATCTGTATTTTACAGTTTGAAAAATGTGAATCTATAGCAATATCTGAATGTGCGTTCCGTAGGAAGTTTGTGATCCCACACGTAGCAATATTATTCGTTGATCATATAACACTGGCTTACAGTGGTTTTGGTGCCGGGTGTTTCTTAGCTGATTTGAAGTAGAATTGGGACGCTGAATCCAAATATGGCGTTAGTTTTCCCCTAACAGCTTTAGTTTTTGAGATATAGGAATTGCAAGACTGACCTGCTACAACGTTGAAAATTGCATAGGTGCTGTTTTACTGTAAGTGAAAAGAAAACTATGACATTTAAATCTGTTATTTGGAACACTTTGAAAATAATGAAAACCATATAAACACAAACATCAAGTACATAATAACTCTGTAACTACATTTTATAATAGTTTTTATGAATAAAAAATCAAATAATTTGTTCAAAACGATCTATTCAACACTTCGGAAGCTTCGTTTTCGTGACATCCTTGAATGTTTCTTTGCACAGTCTCTTTTTAGGTTCCAGCAGTAATCTGCAATCATATGGGCATCCCATCTTCCTTGGTAGCGGTCCTCCATTGTTTTAATATCTTGGTGAAATCTTTCACCTTGTTCTTCACTCAGACTGCCTACGTTGTCTTGGAAACGGTCCAAATGGCTGTGCAGGTAATGAATTTTGATACTCATATTACATCCAAGTTTTTGGAATGCATTAAGCATCTGGTTCACTAGCTCAACATAGTTATCAGCTTTATTATTGCCAAGGAAATTCTTGATAACTTCTACAAATGAGGTCCAAGCTCTACGTTCAGTCTCATTCATGGACTCCACGAAAGCCGGATCTTTCATGAGTTGTCTTATTTGGGGACCATCAAATATTCCAGCTTTTAATTTTTCTGTGCTGATCTGAGGTAGCTTGTTTCCCATGTAAGCAAAGCACGGCCCGTCCTTATTTAGCGCCTTTACAAACTGCTTCATCAAACCGAGCTTGAGATGTAGAGGTGGCAAAACGATTTTGTCACACTCAACAATAGGCATGTTAATAATATTTTTCTTACCAACAACCATGTCGTCTCTCTGCGGCCACTCTTTTTTTGACCAATGGTTTGCTTTGTCTCTGCTATCCCACAGACATAGAAAACAAGGATATTTTGTGTAGCCACTTTGCTGTCCAAGAAGAAAGTTCACCATCTTTAATTCCACACAAATCACCCACTGATGGTCCTGATATTTAATTTTTTCCATAACCAAAGCAATTGCTTCATATTCTTCTTTCAGTCGTGTTGAATGAGCGATTGGAATTGAGCCATATTTATTGCCATTGTGTAGAAGGACGCATTTTAAACTTCGCTTGGAGCTATCAATAAACAGGCGCCAATCATCTGGATTGTATTCTGGAAGACCCATGTGTTCTAGGAGACCTCTAACATCGTGACAGAATACGAGATTTGTGTCTTCAGTGAAAAATGGTAAAAACTCCTTTTCCCTTGTTCGGTAGAATGTGATTTTAGTTCCTTGTTCTAGTACGTTTTTCTCCTTCAATCTGGAAGCAAGTGATTCAGACGATTCTTTTGAAAGATTAAGGTCCCTAACTAGATCATTTAGCTCATCTTGATTAAACTGTTGAGGAATTGTTGACATTCCCTCATAATCACTGTCACTTCCATCATCCATGTCACAAGAATGTTCACTACGTTCGTTTTCAGTCTCACAAAGCTCTGGCAAGTGGTGAAACGTTGGGATTGGTATTTCATCGGAATGAACAACTGGACGTCTTGCTGAAGGCAGATCAGGATATGTCCACTTGTTCCGGTTATTTCTATTCATACCCGTAACATTTACCAGGTAGAAATAACAGTCATCAACATGGTTTGTGGGTTCCCTCCAAACCATTGGAACACCAAACTTAAGACTTTTTCTTTTTCCAGTTGTCCACTGTCGCAAGTGTTCAGTACACATTTTACACACAATATGTGGAGCCCACGTTTTATCTTGGTCCCCTAGGCGTACACCAAAATATGCATGATATGCTTTTTTTTACAAAGTCACTGATATGTTTTCTATTGTCTTTAAATGTGTACTCACCACATATGTAGCAAAACACATCAGGATGGTTAACACAACTTCTTCGACTTGAACTCATTCTATGTTCAGGCCACTAACACGGATGTTAAATATAAAGCCTTAGTATACGCGATACAAGTTATGATTTCAGAACAAAACTCACATGTTCCAACATGTCACTCCACCTGCAAGACAACAACTACGATCCACTAGCCAAGTAGAATACCAATGCAATCTAGTGGACGTTCCTGGAACTACTATATGACTAGTTTCCGTTTAGTACCGACAGATAGCAGCACTAATGAGAAAAGAGCGCCGTTCTTCCAAATAGAAATCTCTATAGAGCACAGTAGGATTTATTTGAGTTGCAGAGTTTATAAGATCATATTCAAACTTGTTATTACGAGAATATTTGTATTTCTTTTGCTTATTTTGTATACTATTGCAAGAAGCATGCAGAAATAGTGGTTACATCATTTATAATTTACATATTTTTTTTGGATTGTAATATTTCTTCCACATACATTGTAACGTAAATAACACTACTGGTACAGTAGCCTGTATCTACCAAAGTAGAGCTGATAGAAAAAAACTGCTTACATTATTGGATTCAGCGCCCCACACATAGTTAAAATCAGCTCTAAAATTTTAGGCACCAAGAAAAAAAATTTTTTCTGTAGGCCTGTGTAATTAATTCGAAAAGATAGGATATCTGTTTAAGGAAAAGAGTACAGAACGTTGAAAAATATCTTTAGAATGTTGAAAGTTTCAAGGAGTATTCCCTGCGTAGCCCTAAAAAGAAAAGAAATATGTTTGGAAGGCAAGATTTGAACTAGCAATGTTGGTGATGACTGGAAGACGTTTACAGATTAAGGATGCACGAGAAAATCGATCATTGTTTGTGACCTCGCGAACAGTTATTTGGTCTTGTCACGAAACTGTAACTACTATCATGAAATATCAACTATACGCACTGTTGTTCCTACGACACCATACACACCAATGTGCTGCGAATTGTCCGGACTCTGATCGCTCTTTCGTTGAAACTGTGGACTATGATCGTTCTTCCCCTGTATACAATATCTTTAGCCGTTTCTACAGAGGGTTGTGTTCGATTTTCCCGTGTGCTGTTAGCACGTGGTCAAGCTATTTCATATGCTGTATTCGTCAGCTAAGTTTCTCCTTTTTTTTAAGGTGTTGTAACTATGATCAATTTTCCCTGTACCCTTCAGATGTTAAACACTTTGAAACCTACCGTCTATGCTAAGCATGTCAACTTTAATCAACTTGTTACAGCATGAAGATGATCGGATTATGTTCAATGATTAAACAATATCTCACTTCAGTGTACATATTCACACAAATAATATTCGTACTGGGAGTTCAGAAAACCACCCATCAGTTCTTACGATATGAATTAAATGTTATCACAGCAATATCCAGAAGGCCAAGCACACGGACTGTGCTTTTTCGCCAAAGTAAGTATAACAGAGTTGCTAATCTCGTTATGGTAATAGTATGGTTTTCCTCAACTGTAATATGAAGTAGATAACTATTTGGCAAGATTGTGCGTCTCGTCATTGGAATAACTTTGTACAGGACTGGCTAAATGATATAGTCCCTAACTGTTGAATTGATCACCAAGGACTGGATGACCAGGGCCTCCGATGTCATCCGATCAGCCATGGTCTGTTCTCTCTACTGGCATATCCTAATTGTAGTGCAGGATTGAAGCAACTATTGCTTCCATTACTCCAAGCATGTTGATAAAGAATGTGAAGAACTCACATACGGGTAGGATGCGTACCTCGCAACAAAAAGTGTTCGCATTGAACATTTGTAAAGAAAAAAAAAATGTTACTCGTTTATGTGTGATTCATTATTTAAATAAAAGTTCCATGATATTTCACAGTTCAAAAACGTCTATTTTCTTTATGTAAACCCTATATTAGCTTATTATTAATTTCACTGTCAACATGAATAGTATGAATTTGCCATATTAAAAAAAAAAAGTGGTGTCGAAAAATGAAAGAAGTACATCGTACTCTCTAATTTTCTTGTAGCTAAAATTTTGTGTTCAATTTTCGTTTCTCTTGGTCTTGGAAAGAAGAAATGGGTCTTAATTCAATTTCCAGTCATAACCTAATTTCCTTCGTAACAAAGAAGTTTTGTCTCACTGAAAAATGAGAAAAAAGTGCTGATGAGTACCACTTTATGCCAGATCCTACAAGCCCGTGTGCGTCGAACTCGTGAAGGAACAGCCCAACCCCATTTCCCTTCGCGGTGGTCTCCCTAGACACTGCACCCTCACCCACGCTGACAGAGTCATAATGACCCCATTTTCCTGAAGCTCAAAACTCAGCAAGACGAGAATTCTCTCTAATAATCACAGGTTATAGGCGAGTGCAGCGAACAACTTCTAACGATGGAAATTAGTTCTACCTAACTTTCATTTCGTTTCATGAAATAATAGCCCCAAGAACGTACAATATAGACATATTTCCTTATATGTTATCGAATTAGGTAAGTAATTGTCCAGTACGCGATTCCCTACAAATGTTCACTTTACATCGATAATTGGCAACATAATCGTTCCCTTAATGGAGAAGCGACACAACTTTAAAATTACCCTTATTGATATGTCGAAAACTGATCCTAAAGGCTAGAAGAGTTCGATGAAAAAATACAGGTAAAGGTACACATCTCTTTCCTCCCTCCAGGGAGCGGTTATCTCATTGTCCGTCCCTGTTAATTACAGCAGTGTCAACCTTCAACTCGCTTTTCTGAAAAGTTAATGGAAGCATGGTGGCTCAGCGGTAGAATGCCTACCTCCGGTGTCTATGATTCCTGGTTCGATACCCGGCCAAGTAAGCCTGTGGTGGACAACATATTGTAAGTAGGTTTCCTCAGTACTCTCGTTTCCTCCCACGTCAACATTCCACTAATTCTTTCATCCTCATTCACTTCCCTTAATCAACCGTCTCCCTTAGCCTAAAGAGTATAATCGTGGAACGCTAAACTGAAATATTTAATTTAACTTAATTTAAAACTACAACACATTACTCTCTACTTTCTTCCCTTTCCATTTTGTTTAACACCCAATGATTATGCTCTTTAGGCTAAGGAGACGAATGATTAATGAAACTGATTATAAAAGAAAGGGTGGAATGAGAATGTAAGAGGAAACGGCAAAACTCTCGAGCACGATGTTGTCCAACACAAACTCACATGGCTTTCAATCAAACCACAGCCCCCTTCGTGCCACACGTGAGACATTATTCCATTCAGCATACCATTAATTTTCGAGAAGAATGACATAACTCAAAAGTTAAACTTATTAACTAATTGTAGAGAAGGGAAATGACGTACATCTTTCGCACCTATTGTATGTTCTACCTTTCGAAACCAACGCTTATATAGCATTGTTAAGTTCCTTTTCGATTTATGTTTGTATGGTCTAAAATGGCTCACGCTCTGTACAAAATTTGGTAATAAATATATCAATAAATAAAACCTACCGACATGTTTGAACAGAGAACAACACACGATGGAGTCTAAAAATTTCCGGAGTGCTTTAGAAGTTTCTTTATCGTAAATAAGTTTTACAATATTACTAGTGCTTACTGATGCTGTAATATTGCCACGCTATCTATTAAGATAAAACTGATGTTGTATGATAACCACCCACCTATTAAGGTAAAACTGATGCTGTACAATAACCACGCCATCTATTAAGATAAAACGATAAGTACCCCATCTATTACGATGAAACTGATGTTGTATGATTACCACGTCATCTATTAAGATAAAACTGATGCCGTAGGACAACCACGTCATCTATTAAGATAAAACTGATGCTGTACGATAACCACACCATCTATTAATATAAAACTGATGATGAACGATACCCACACCATCTATTAAGATAAAACTGATGACGTACAATAATCACGCCATCTATTACGATAAAACTGATGCTGTACGATATCCATGCCATCTATTATGATAAAACTGATGCTGTACAATAACCACATCATTCATTCAGATAAAACTGATGTTGTATGATAACCACGCCATCTATTAAGATAAAACTGGTGCTGTACGATAACCACGCCATCTGTTAAGATAAAACTGATGACGTACAAAAAATGAAATGAAATCTTTAACACCCCACGTTTATGCCGGTTACATTAAAGGAGACAGTGATAATGAGAAATGAGTGAAATGGTGGAATGAAGAAAGTGGGAGGAAACGGGAGAAGCCCGAGAAAACCCACGAGCACGATTTTTGTCCACCACAAAGTCCACACGGTGCGAGCTGGGATCGAACCAGTGACCCCAAGCACCGGAGGTGAACGCTCTACCACTGAGCCACCGCGCCCCTTGATGACATGCAATAACCACGCTATCTATTAAGATAAAACTGATACTGTACGATAACCACGCCACTTATTACGATAAAAGTGATGCTGTACGATAACCACATCATCCAATAAGATTAAACTGATGACGTACAATAACCACCACATCTATTACGATAAAACTGATTCTGTATGATAATAACGTCATCTATTAAGATAAAACTAATGCTGTATGATAACCACGCCATCTATTAAGTTAAAACTGATGACGTACGATAACAACGCCATCTATTAATATAAAACTGATGCTGTACGATAACCATGACATCTGTTAAGATAAAATTGATGCTGTATGATAACCACGCCATCTATTAAGATAAAACTGATGACGTACAATACCCACGCCATCCATTACGATAAAACTGATGGTGTGCCATAACTACGCCATCTATTAAGGTAAAACTGATTTCGTAGGATTACCACAATATCTATTAAGGTAAAACTGATGCTGTGCGATCACGCGATCTGCTAAGATAAACTGATGATGTACGATAAGCATGCCATCTATTAAGGAAGACTGAAGGAAAGGAAAGAGGAGACTGGAAGAAAGGAAAGGCAGAAAAAGAAAGTAGGTGGTTTTGAATTGAAAACTTAAGTGACACGACAGAGTTTTAAGACGTTGTTGAGAAAAGGAGGAGCCAGAACATATAAAAAACAAGGGAGTAGACTTAGTAACAGAGAAAGGAAAGAGGAAAGAACATAAAATGAGATGAAAGCAGAAGAGAGTGGAGTAGTATATCAAATCAATTGTAAAGAATATAATGTGAAATACATAGGAGAACCACGAAAAATATTAGAAGATAGAAGAAAACAACATAAAGAGGCGTCAGATTAGGAAGACAAAACAATGCACTATATAAGCACGTTAAAAAGACAGGAGATGAAATAGATTGAAAAAGAACAGAAAGACTGGCGAAGGGCAAGATAAATATGGAAAGACGCTCAATTGATTAAAAAACATGGGAAGAATATATTGATGACCTGGACGAACAGGCTCCCATCTCTGAGTTGTGGAAGGCAGTACTGTAGTAAATGGAAATGAAAGAACTAAAAGAGTGAACATGGGCAGGTGTCCAAATTCAGAGTTGTCAGATTGTGGGGAACAGTATGCGACAAGCACCTAATTGAAAATTTACATTTTGCACCTATTTAAAAATTTACGTTTTGTACAGACGGATGTAAAAAGTGAACAAAAAATAAAGAAGAAAAAAGTGGCTCTGGGAAGAGAGAGCGTGGCCTTCTTTCACTGCCTGTGTATACATAAGTTGTTATTCTTGGATTCATCTTTCATAACTTGTCAGATGAAGGCGGTGTTGAAAAACTGAAATGAAACATTTTAACGCCCCACGATTATGCCCTTTAGGCTAAGGGAGACATATGATTAAGGCAAGTGAATGATGATGGAATAATTGGTAGAATGAGAAAGTGTGAGAAAACGTGAGTACCCCGAGAAAACCCACGGACACGATTTGTCCACAACGATCCTCTTGGCCGGGGATGGAACCAGGGAGTTCACGCACCAGAGGTCATGGTGGAAAGACTAGAAGGTGGCTGCATTTGCGTGTGCATGTGGCCTGGAGTGCTGTCGTAACTGTGACATCACCTGAGTGGCAAGGGACAACGGGAAAAGGCGCGGCTGGAAGTGATAAATATAAATTCTTTTGTGTTCGGTTAAGTGATATCGAGAATTAACTAACTAACCAATGGAATGTTAATA